>NC_092192.1:8975157-10250157 GCF_043641665.1 Enoplosus armatus
ATAGGAACACTTGGGCAGAGAGGAGGAGAGGCAGAGATAGTATTCAAAATAGTGTTTTGTAATATTTCTTCTCTATGTACGTGTGCATGCATGTACACGTAGTTTCTTTCTTATGCATGTACACATGAGTGTCTGTTCTCTGTTTGTGTCAGTACTGAGTGTAAGAGACTTAAGCCAAGAGATAAATGTATGAAATGTTATTGTGGCGGGGCTGGCCCTGCTCCAGAGGAAGTGCTTGGCTTTGACAATGCTCTCACCAGGAATGCACTGCAGGCCGCCGCCAAGTGGGCGTGTCGCTGCTCCGGGGTCGGAAGCCAAGTTTGGTCGGTTCAGTTTTGGCCCCTCTGACGCCTCGGGGGACCGTTCGAACGAGAACGAGAGAGAAAGAGGGGAGAGAGAAAGAGGGGAGAGAGGGTGTAGGTTTGTGTGTTCTTGTAAGCTTAGTTTGTATAGATTTGAATGAGTGTGTTTGTGTGTGTGTGTGTTTTCCCTTTGAGAGGAGGATCTGAAAGGAATGCAACTGTTCCTTTACACATGTCCACCCCCCTTAGGCAGCCACAGGGCCTGTTGAAAACAGACACGCATCCATGACACACACACACACACACACACACACACATAGAGAGAGAGAGAGAGAGAGAGAGAGAGAGGTTGTGGAATGAAAGGAAGTATCAAACTACACCGGCAGAATACTTATCAAGACTGAGGAGCAAAGCTGCCCATTAAGATTCCAGACTTTCACTGCTTAACTTCTGCGATGAGAAAATAATAGGATCACAATAGAATAGAATAATATGTAGGATACCACATTTTTAGGCTTCAAATGTTTAAAAATGTTTCTCCCTCAGTTGTAAATCCGAGAACCAAAACTGCGGTCTTGAAGCCGAAGTCTACTGACAAGAAGTGGAAAACTGACTGCTGCATTCCTAAATTGTTTGTCTAAACTTTTAATGCATACTGTATGAACATTATGTGACTCTTTTTCTATAAAAAAACCAAGTGAGACAAAGAATGTTCTCCTTTATGTTGGGAGGTCAGATGAAATTCAATTAAAAATGCTGTTTGATGGGTTTAATTTGTTTTTTCTTTTTATATGTTGCCCCTTTTGTTGACACTCCTGAAAGCTGAAATAAAACCCTCCCCCTGGATACAGGGTTAGTATAATGGTGGTATAATGGGAGAAGGCTGTAACAGAAAGCAGTAAAGAGGCCGGTGTGGTGGAGGCCTCGGTGTGCTGCAGACTGGCAGTGCCTGGTGATAAGAGGCTGCGGCCTGGATGGCCTCTCTGAGGGGAAGTGATGCAAGACAGTAGCTCTTTGTTTAGTGGCATTACTTGGTCCCGTGCCAGTGGCCCCACTGAATGAAATGGACCGGTTGGCTTGTTTGCTGGCTGGGTGACTGGCTTCATGGTGGACAGGCTGACTGCCTGGCTGACTTGCTGGTAGGCAGGCAACTGCGGCACTAAAAATCGTGGCTAATCTCCCTTTTCTCTTCTTCTTTCTGTCTTTCTTCCTCTTTCGCCTCCTCGGGCTCAAAGGAACACTTAAGCCGTGAACTGGGAAATATTTTGTTCCAAAGAAAATGCGCCAGCACCACCGCTTTGGTTTTTGACATACTGGAAGTGAAAACTATTTGGATGTTTGACAATAGCTGTCAAGGCTGAAATTATTCATGAAAAACTTTAAGATTTAAAAAAAAATCTAATATCTACAGTTGTAGCTCAAGCACACTGAGGCTCTCATTGACCATTTTAGGCCGGATGCACAAATCAGACAAGCTTCTCAGAATTCTGAACAACCGCTCCTCCTTTGCTCCCTGTTCTCCTCCGACTGTCCCTGCAGCTCCTGTTCCTCTCCTCTCTGCTTTCCTGCACTCCCCAAGTGTTGAAATGTGTGTTTTTCCTGCAGCCAAAGCCGTCCTGTCACACTTAGGTTCATTTTACTTTTGAATTCCACAGAGGAAAGAGAGGAGAGGAAAGGGGGGGGGGGGGTGTACTGTGTGTGTGTGTACATCTGTGCGTGTGTGTGTGTGTGTGGTGGGAGGCGACATGATTTTGCAATCTGCAGGTCTAAATGTCAGGGGTTCCATTTCCAAACAGCGTGCACTTGCCATGTCTGCCCCATGTATGAGCGTGCATTCCTGCAGACCTGCACAGGATCTCATGTGCGTATGACCATGAACCCCTCCCCAACTCACCCATATGCACACACACACACACACACACACACACACACACACACACAAACTCCTCCTCACGTGCCATCATCATCCAGCTCCAGAGTCACCTGCAGGCAGCCAGCCAAGTCTCTAAGTGTGTTTCCATACACCTGCTTTTATACGCTTTTTCAATTAGAAAAAGAAGCTTGAGTGGAAACACCAGAAATATGAAAACAGCGTTCAGCCAAGCGTTTTTATACGTTTTCATCCGGTACGTACAGACGGTCACTGTGTCAGATTAGGTGATAGTGGTGCTGCTGTAACTTGGATGAGAGACCAATCATAGCATGACGTCCAAAGGTGATTAGTCAGGAGGGAACAGAGACTTCCGTGATCAGGAATGCCATCAACCATGGTGTCCAAAGGTTAAAATGACGTGTCTGACGCTAATCAAAGTTCTCAATGCCCCACAGTCTGGTTGGTTCAGGCTATTTATTATCGGATGAGGAAGTTATCTCATACTGTTTTCTTGGGGCATTAGTATTGTTGCACGGGAGGTAGAGCAGGGTAGAGCGGGTTGGCGGTTCAATCCCCGGCTCCCCCTGCCCACGTGTCGAAGTGTCCTTGGGCAAGACACTGAACCCTAAGTTGCTCCTGATGGAGGCCCCCATGGCAGCTCGGTCGCCATCGGTGTGTGAATGTGTGTGTGAATGGGTGAACGAGACCAAGCAGATGTAAAGCGCTTTGGGAACCGTTGAGGTTGAAAAGCACTATATTACCATTCTTGCATACAGATCAAAGACAGTTCATCACACTTTCTTCTGCATTTATAGATTCTGTTTTATGAACAGAGCAAGAGAATGGGGGTGAAAGGGAGAGAAAGAGAGGAAAGTGTGTGTGTGTGTGTGTGTCTGGGGGTTGTCAGTGGTGCGAGGGGGTTCGGTTGAGTGCTACACCAGATGTGAAAATGACTTTTGCAATATGTCATCTAAACAGCAAACTGCAGGGGATTTACTCGAGCTAACTTGAAGCACATAAGTGCTGGAAAGTCAAAATTACAGTTAGCTTGAAACTCTCAAACAGATTCAGAGACCAGCTGAGGGGAAACATCATTCATTGCAGGAAACTGGCATGTGGTTTCCCCTCAGGGCCTCGGAGCATTAGGCTAACATATGTTACCTAAATGCAGATTCACGCTGAAAAGTGGCGGTTTGCCCCCTTTAAGTGGTATCTCAGGTCACATCAATGTGTGGTGGATATGGTGACTTAGCAGTAAGAGTTCTGCCAGTTGTTTAAAGGCAGCAGATAAGAAGACAAACATGAGATGGGTCAAGTCAGATTATGTCGCTTGGAGGTCGCACCTGTTGATGCCTTTGTCCTGCGTTATCGCAACACAACCACTGTTTTCAGTTGGACTCCTACATAGTGATGGTCCAACCCACACACACAGACACACACACACACACACTAGGTCACATGTGTCCTAACTGGAGCAAAGTCCCATCCAGCCTGAGGGCCACAGAATAAAATGACCCCTCTGTTACTCTCTCTTCTTCTTTCTCTTTCTGTCCCATCTCCTCTCTTTTATGACAAAAAACCCCCCAAAACATGGAGCACATTTAATTAATGTCCTGCTCTGAGGTGCTGATTTAGACAATTAGTTATTTTTTCTCTCACTTGTGTAACACTGTCATACTTGGATTTGAGGATGTCTGCATGTGTAAGAAATTACCAGCACAACAGAAATACTTTGCCATAACAACAGCTGATGTGTGCGTGTGCATGTGTGTGCGTGCTGGGTGTGACGACCTTATTCTTGACACTCTACAATAATGCAGCAAATGAAGCAGAGCACAAACATGCTGCTGCAGCAGTCCGACATACTGGCTTCCCCGCACACACGGCTTAGCAAAAAGAAAAAAAGAAAACACAGTAAACATGTTTTTGAAATCTTTCAAATGTTAGTTTCGACCATTTTCTGGCTGGTGTTTGTTGTATTATCTCTTGTGGGAAACCCAACCCTTATGGTAGCACAGCAGGCTAAACCACAGCACAAATAATTATTTGCATACACAGTTTCTGACCTGGGACTGTTTCCTCAGTGAATCCAGCCTGCCACAGTACTAGGCGATAATAAATGGTTTCTTCTTCACCTGCCTGTGCTGAAGCTTCCTGTGTTGATGATATGTATGTGGCCCGGTGGGGTGGAGATGACAATGTAGGTGTGGAGGAAGTCAAATGCAGGTGTTTGTGTGTGTGTGTGTGTGCGTGTGTGTGTGTGTGTGCTGGCCCCGGTGGGTGCTGACAGACCGGCAACTAAACAGGCAGGTTGGTCTCTGATCTCACCTGTTGGAGCAGACACTGCAGCGCCTGCAGGGCTTCTGCAGCGGAAACATGTTCTTTATGTGATGCTGGAAGGCCGGCTCTTCTCCTCTCTTCTTTTCTCTTCTCTTCTCGTCTCTTCTCTTTCTGTCTTTTCCTTTCTTGCTGTCTCTTCTCTACCTTTCTCACACGCTCTGTGTCGTTCATTTGTTCCACTCGCCTCTCCCAGGTGCACTTGGGTAAACACCCAGGAAACAAGCGTGTAGAGGGGAAGGAGGGGAGGAAGAACGCCTCGGGGTAACAGCAGCACAGGTGGGCTGGGGGATGAGGGGGGTGGGGGGTGACGACAGTGTGTGTGTGTGTGTGTGTGTGTGTGTGACAGAGTTTGTGTGCTTCATAAGGAGGTGCTTTGGAGAGAAAGGAATGTTACACATCCAGATTATAACAGACCACCACTATAAACTAGAAGGAAGTCAGTTTAACCTGCAAGTCAAACGCACACAAACACAGCAGTCGTCAAGTTTAAGCGCTGATATGAAGTGACCATCTGACTGGGATGTGTATGGCGTTACATCGTCCAGAGGAAGTCAGTGAATTATTCCTTGTTGCTTATGTAATGTTTTCTTTCTGTTTAAGGTCAAGCTGCTTTATTTGGCCTTCACTGCCCTGCCAGTGTTTTATAGAGAGCGATCTATTCAGACACAGGAAGTGGGGTGACCTCAGGAAGTTGAAGTGTGGATGTAAAACAACTAAAGCCTGTAAATGTTCTTTATTACCCCTTTATTACCCCTGAAAATACAGAATGATTAATAGTTATGATAATCAGCATCTAGTAGCTAGTAAGTGGTTTCAGTGACGTTAAAAGCTGGTCTGCCCTAAAATATACTGTACATGTGCACCATTACTACAGGACTTAAGGTTTTACTCAGCATGTTGGTCCTTTTTTTGTTTAAATAATAGAAAATGTTGTTTTATACAAATTTGGCCACAAATTAAGCTGTGTATCTTAACATAACAAGTATATTTACTTGACATATACTACCTGACAAACTCTCACTGACCCCCCCCCAGAACACAAACACAAGCTATACGTTATATTAACGTACATCACCCCTGTCCCCACTGCGTTACATTAACGCACTCACCCCCTACTGGACACTTTATCTGGACACTTTACTTTATTCTGGTCACTGCACTGTTGTTATTTATCTTATCTTATTTTTTTTTTTTTTTTATTTTTATTCTTATTCTTATTTTAGCTTTTATATTCTACTTATTTGTTATCAAAACAATAGCACCTTCAGACCACAGCAAATTCCTTGTAATGTATGTTACTTGGCAATAAACAGTTTCTGATTCTGATTCTGATTCTGATATTTTTGTCCCAAATCTCACTTTCTCTCAAGTCTCTCCAGGTGCATGGTCCTTCTGACGGTAGAGTGTATGGTGTGTGTGTGTATGTGTGTGTGTGTGTGTGTGTGTGTGTGTGTGTGTGTGTGTTATTTGGTTGAAAACTACTCACAAAAGTAACGACACAACAGCCAGATATATTTAACAATATATATTTCCATTGTCAATGTACATTCCATTTCGACATAAGCTTTCTTCACAAACAAAAAGTTGGCATCTAAATAAATACTATATAAAATAGAACTTCAAAATAAATATATCTATAAAGGGAACCTTTTATATGAGAGATTTTTTTTGATTTTGTTATATCTAAACAAAACAAAAGCACAGATCTTGTTCTTAATCCCCCAACACTGACATTGCAAAAGGCATAAAGGAATGGAGTAGCATCACCCAGCTGTATGAGACTTTTCCTCTTGTTTGGGTTAAAAAAAAAAGAAAAAAAGAAAACAGTGCCCGCAAAACGAGCGACACATATAGGGGTGTGTAAAAGTCACAGCATTGTAGCAAAGGAAAACAAAAAGAAAAAAGAAAAGAATAGAAAAGGCTTTCAATCATTGAGTTGTCATCGTTGGTGATTATTTCACACCTTGAGCTGGGTAGCGAGCACATGTAAAAGTATAAAGCTAACATGAAGTGAAGAACATTACTCTTGCAGCAACGGAGCTGAGGAGTAAAAGAAAAGAAAGGCAGCAACTGTTTAAAAAAGGGGTCTGCTGGTTAAAAAGGATGGCACAAAAAAACAAAGACGGGGTGGGGGGGGGGGGGGGGGGGCATCGAGAAAGAGAGAGAAAGAGAGACAGACTTGTCTTTCTCTCCCGTCTCCCGTGGTATGACAAGTTTATGCACAGCAGCTGTGTTTGTCAATCAAGGCCAGGGGTGTTTGTTGGACAATTTCTCAGGGAGGAAGGAGGGAAGAAGAGGGAAGAAGAGGGAAGGAGGGGGGAAAAAGCAAGAGAGAGAAAAAGAAGGGAGAGAGCTGAGACACTGAGCAGTAACAGCAGGAAATGGGTTGATCCGGATAGGGGTAGATTGTGTTCCCTGTGTGGATTCAATGAGTCCACAGTCTTTAGGACTCGGAGAGGAACCAGGGAATTAGCTTAGCCTCTCGACTGCTAATGAGCCATGGATAGCATAAACAGCAGGAGTTTTTCTTTTTTTCTTTTTTTATTGCCAGGCACACTTTTCTAAATCAAGTGCTAGTGATAGAAAGACCTGTCATTTCTTGTTACCCCTCCCCAAACCTTCCTCTCACCACCCTCCCTCTTTTCTCTCTCTTGCAACCTCAAAAACATCTTAATCTTACCCTCAAAATATATATCTAATATATTCTCTATATATTTTTGTACTGAATTGTAGTTATAATGTACCATGCAATCTTTCAAGGACATTTAAAAGTCTCTTCTAAAGAACACAAATGTTGTGAAACTATTTACAGCAAATAACATTTCACCTGCATAGCTCTATTACTAAATATATTGTCAAAACATTTGTGATTTTTGTCACCCACCTACAGGTACTAGGCCTTTGCCCAGTCACACAATCATTCTCAGTTTTGGCACCTTTCTTTCGGACTGAATTGCTAGGTTTTGAAAATATTGCCTCATACATTCAAGACTAAGGACAGTGTGTTTTTTTCTTTCCGTTTTTTTTCCTGTGTGATATCAGCTTTGTGCAACAAGACAAATACAGGTATGAGCAAAGTTAGGCGCCCTAATGGAAGTTAAGGGTTCAACATGAAAGAGAGGTGTGTCTGATGGAGCAACAAAGACAGTATGCCTTTATGCCAAACAGAAAAGGCCATCTGTATTAAAGGGCAGCATGCCTTTAAGAACCAACTGCCGTCAACCCCATTTGGCAAGAGTGCATAACAACTGTGATCACTCAGACGGTGAAAAACAAGCTACTGTATGCTAGCTTCCTTTGGCAAAGTCCTAAGAACGTCATGCAAGCCACAAAAATAGATTTTAAGAATAAAAGACAGACTATCTGACTAACGCAGCTATGCAGCATAATGATTAGAATTTAATGAAGACACTGTGTGTGTGTGTGTGTGTGTGTGTGTAGAGGGGGGCTGGGGTGTGTAGACTAAATGTAGTGCACGAGAACGTAATGTGAGATAGCTGAGGTGGTTAATACTGTGCTTTAGTACATCCTTTAAGGGGTTTGCGTCTTCCTAAAAAGGTTGTGCAAGTGGCAGGTTTGATTTAGACAAAGGCTGAATAGATACAAACACAACAACAACTTTGCTATGCCTTCTCTCCCCTCTTCACTCTCTTATCACTTGTATCCCTTCTCCTCCGGAAACATTATTTTTCTGGCCAGTTTGTCTCTCACTTAGCTTACTTGTTTTAAATTATTCACTATTGCCTTTTTGCCCCTAAAATGTTTCTTTGCCTTCTTGTGCAAAGAGGAAGTAGACCAGGCTCTTAGGCAGTTTAGAAATCAACATGCTGTAGGCCAAGTTCTAGAGAGGATTACTGTAACAGTCCCTGAGAAGGTTGGGTGTACTTTTTTTTTTACACATTTCTCTACGACACATCGACTTCTAGCACGGTGGGTAACCATTAGACTAGAGCATGCAGGTCATGGCATGCATTACCTCTGAGGTGATTGGTGAACAGCATTCAAAATCTTTTAGAAGGTCTGGGCTTCATCCCCCCCAAAATAGGAAACACACCGTAAAGTGACTATCTCTCTCTCACTTGCAGTACAACTGCTTATGTACAATGCAGAGTGAGAATTATGGGAAATTACTATTATTTTTAACGTCTCAAAAGGTTTGTTTTTACAGCTCCTCTGTGGCGATAAAAAAATGTAGAGATAAAATGTTAGCATTACTAAGCTAGCATCTTTAAGCTAAAAGAGGAAAAATGGTGACACTAAAAGATGGTGATCATCATAATAGTGGAGAGAGTGAGCGACTAAGTGGTGGTTTCACTCTTGCAGTGGCCTATCATAAAGCCACAGTAAAGGTAATCACTTGTTTTCGTGTTTGTTCAGACAGAGGGATACTGGGCTGTGCTTTTGGGGGTGGGAGGGGGGGTGTACAGATATTTATCTCCATCAAATAACTTTTATGTTATCCGAGGATCAGCAACCAGCTTCTGATTAGTTACCGTTACAAAATTAGCTGAGAAATACAGAGCAGCAGAGAGGTACAATGACTTTGTGCCTTCAGCCATCTTTGCAAAACACAAACACCAGTCCCACAATCTAGTCTCTTCTTCTTGTGTCACTCTTACAAAAAAGAAAAAGATCACAGAAGGCCTGTTAGCTATTCCTATTAGCCAACTCTCTCAGATGAGGCCCCTGCTGATCATCCACCCTATTAAACATAGGTCAAGAAGCCATTTAAGTACCTTTGTTTTACATAAGTCATCTTCCAGCAGATTAATGGGGTAGTTTAAGGGGTTGGTGTTGGATTGTCCTATCCATAGAGAGCAAGCAAGTACTGTGTGGTCCTGTCCATTATTTAGCAAGGCCACTGCCAGCCAGTTTGGTCCAGTATCATGACCCCTGCTGCTGCTTCTCTAGCGTCCCAACTTTTGCTTCCACGCCTCCATTTTTACACACGGGGACGTTCGCGCCACCCTGCGAGTTCTTGCAACGGCAGCCGGGCCTGCTAACATTGTCGTAACACTTCTGTCCCAGTTTGGCCAGGCCCGTAGCTGGCAGATAGCAGACCAGGCAAGGCAGGACAACGGAAAGGGCAGCCATGAAGGACCAGCGCGCGCAGCAGTTGGCCTGGGAGCACGAGCAGGGCTTGTCGGCGCAGGAGCCCTCATCGTCCTCATCCTCGGTGCAGTGGTAGAAGATCCCTTTAACCAGGCACATGCAGGTGGCGGTATCCACCAGGCTCTGAGCAGAGCACAGGCACTCCTGGTTGCAGACCCAGCAAGAGGGGAGGGTTCGGGGGAGCGTACACTCTGTGCATCGACACTTCCCGCAGTGCTCGCAGAGAAGGAGGTGCTTCTTCTCGGCTGGGGAGGAAGGGATCAGCGCCAACCCCTGCTGGCCTCCAGTGGTGCACACGCCTCCTGCGGGCATCTTTGCAGACTTGAGGTCCAGCGATTTAGAGGAGGAGGAGCAAGAGGAAGCAGAGGAAGAGGAGGTGAGGACTTTCGATTCAGAGGACGTGAAGCAGCCTGGAGTTCGGGTAGTGATTGTGTTTACAGGACCCTGGTGGGGGTGCAGGTTTGGGTGGTGGTCCACCATTGGGGTGGGCGCAGCGTGGTCCAGTAGCCTCTGATCAGACGAGGTGCTGCTGCTGCTGCTGATGGAGCTGGGCCTCCCGCTGAAGGAAATCCAAGGGTGGGTGGTGGTGTCCTGGTGAGGGTGGGGCTCGCACCTGCCCTGCTGGTGGTGCTGGTGTTGGTGATTGTGATGATGGTTGTGGTTTGCCCCAAGGAAGGCCTCCTGATTCTGACCAAGCCAGGTGATTCTTCGGTTTACAGACTTCTGGCTCGGGGGCTGCTGGGAGACGACGGCAGGGCTGTCGATGTAGTCATTCTCCACATGCGAGGACTTTATCTGGTCAATGGGGTAAATGGTGAGAGGGTGCTGCAGGCGGCCGTAGGGCACTCGACTGTCCAGCAGGGGCTGGGATATGAGGGAGGAGGACACTCCGGGGATGTGGTGGGGAACCCTGGACTCCATGTGTAGGCTGGTGCCTCGCACGTCTTCACTCTAAAGCAGCATTTAGCAATACTGTAAAGACAGATACAAAAGAGACAGTTATGAGCGGCTACATCTGCTGTTGTTTAAGTTCTGGCTCTTTTCATCCCCTTCTTTTCAAAAGACCTTATCTTAAACCACAAAGAAGAAAAAAAGGGTGGCAGGGGAAGAACAATATTGTGGTCTTTTTACATGAAGTTAATATATCACAATATACAACTGTCCAAAGAATGACAGCCACATTAGCTTTAAAGAGCAGAGTGTGAGTACAAGACCAGGTTGAGGTCAAAACTTTCAGTTTATTTGACAGGATGTGAGAAGAAGACATCCTTTGCATGTATTCAACCTAGTCTTTAATCACACGTTAATGTATATTGGAGGAACAGGTTAAATATATTTTTTGCCCTCTGTGGTATAATTTCCTGCTGCTTTTGCATTACTGTTGATGACTAACCACTGCTTTATCTCATGATTAAAGAAACTCTTTGGCTGTAATAAACTACACAAAGACTATCCAAGAACCACAGGGATCACTAGGTTTCAAATCAACACCTCGGACAGCATGAAAAACAGACATATCTTACAAGCAGTTTCCTTCACCCAAGACAATTATTAAATCTTTAAAACCGAAGTTTTTCCGTCTCTCAACGAAAATCTTTTTTCCAGGTAGGATCTCTGCTATAATCTGAATGTAGAGTTTCCAAATGATCTTGATCTTTAGACTGAATACCAACAGGGTTTCAAACAGCCTCCATTCTAACTTTGACATTAGAACAATAGAAGTTGGGCTCTCATCGCCTTCCCTTCCAAAGAGCAGGGAGCACCCGAGAGCAGGGCTTGCATGCAAAAGACTCAAAGATGCAAAACAAGGCAGAGCAAAGAGAGGAGAAGGTTGGCAGAAAGGGAACTTCAACAAAGCCGAAATGAACGCAAGAGGCAACGGAAATTAGGTCTTTGTGTAGAATCAGACAACTATTAACTTACATAAAGTAATATCAATTTAACCATGATTCAGTCTTTTTTCTCTCTCAATATACAGTTTTGCAACAGGCCAATCTTTTTGTGAATGGATCTGATTTTGTGAACTGCAGGTTTTTGTGAATGAGAGCTGCTGGCTGCACTCGGTGTTGAATCAATGCGCTCCAGTCATGATGAGCCTGAATGAAATCGGTTTCATCCATTTCATCGATGAGAGCTCGGCAGTCTGCAAAGACCTAACCTACTTTGCACAAAGCAAAAAAGAGATGATTGAAGACAAACGGCGCAGCACTACCGACATTTCCACTGACCCATATCTGCGTTGTCTGGTCGGCTTATCGCGTAACACCCCACAGAACACGAGCTCACTCAGACCAGAAGATGCTTTATGTTATGGATTATTCTTTCAAGGCAACCTGAACCTTGAAGCTGTGGTTTATTACAGCTGATTGATGGTCTGTTTTAGTTAAGAATGTGTCAGTGGTCGGCCCTGCTTTGCTTGACCCACTGTTACTCTGCTTTTCCTCAGATTTGCAAAAAGCCTGGTTAAGAAACCTGTTGCGACATTGCTGGCACCGACACAAGCGCTTGTGATCGTCAAATCTAGACCATTATGAGTTCCAAGCCGGAACAGTGCGTGTGCAAATGCGTGCGTGCGTGAGTCCCTCCCTTCGATATGTGAATGGACTGAGTCATAAAAACCGGAGGCGGCCGCTCGGCATACTCAAATAGCATGTTTATATAGGCATTGTAACCACGTATTCAACACCTCAGTCTTAATATCTGTAAACGACAAAAATATGACAATGATAAAGAAAATGGTACACTGTGTGCCACCAGACAGATCCGTAGTTTTTATCGACGGCAGTTAAATGCGTAGTTTGATGCGTAAACCTGTACGTTATCGCTCATGGCAACCTAAAGAAGACATTTTTTTTATGTTTTCATGGCCGTTAGTCGGATAAGATGAAAAAGCTAATGGCAAGAACACCTGACACAACCGACATGGTGCGCCAACCAGGCGGTCGCTGCAGAGCGAGAACGAGACACGCAACCCAACCGCCCGAGATGGGCTCCAACATGTACAGGCTTCAGAGTGGACGGAGGTTTACACAGAGATGGACATATGAATCTGTTCGGCTGCCTTCAATCGTGACAGTGGCTTTAAGGGAAGCCACAGATAGCGACGCGGTAGATGTAGAAATAGCCTGCGTAGGCTTTCTGCTGTCAGAAAAGCGGCATTTCGAGCAAGTTACGCTTTAAAACGCGACCCGTTTCCGCTCTCGGCGCCCTCAACCTTGCTTTTGGGACGAAATCGGTGGTTAAATATTGACTCAAAGTGCAAACACAGCTCGGGGAAGCGGCTTGTTGCAAAATAAGAGTTTGCAAGAGCGTTTTCATGCCTGCGATCCGGCGGACAGAGAGGAACGGAGCGTAGGCAGCAAAGGGACCGACTGGTCGGTTCGTGCAGCCGCACGGTCACAAGTCACAAACATTTTACGGTGAGAAAACACCAGAGGCGATCACTTACTGTGGTTTCAGGATAAAATTCTCATCTCTTCTCTGCGCACGACGTTTGCGCGCAGGCTACAGTCCAGTCCAAGCAAGTGAGTAGCTCCACAAACGTTGAGTAAAAGTAAGTCCAAACGTTAGGAAATAATATGAGCAATGTAGGCGAAAGGAGTGCGGGTCTCCTGCACTATTCTCCACTCGCTGGTGCGTAAAAGGCGACTGCGGTTGTGGACGCAGAGCTTTGGATATGATGTTGCAACCACCGAGGGGGAGGGAAGTGAGTTTTTATGAATGGGAGGGTAGAGGAAAGGAAAGGGACGGCACTGCGCAGATGCCTCGACTTTTTTTCTCTTTTTTGTGAATGGGAGGGCAGAGCGACTCAGGAGGGCTGAAATGCGGAGGTTACATTTTTATGAATGGGGAGGACTCCGAATTGCGCAGGCGCGATGCCGAGATTTTTATGAATGGGAAGAAATGGCGAATGAGGCGCCTGTGTGTGTGAGAGAGAAGGGGGTGAGGGAATGAGGAGGTGGGGGCTTTTTTTTTGGTCACAAGGGCAATGTCAGGGCTGATTTACATAAAGAGTCGACTCATCGGCTGTGGTGCCACTCTAGCTTTATTTTAGGCTCTTAATTTATTTATCTATGCAGGTCGCGCTTCCTGCTACATGTTAAAGGAGACGTGATTATGGTGGCATTGTGTAATAGAGGGAGATATATGAGTGGGCTCAATCTGCAAAGAATTATTTTCTTTTTTTCGGATCTCTAATATTCTTCTGATTCTGATAAATGGGTGCCAAAATGTCTAATGAAAAACATGAAGGTGCAGTGAAGGCCAAGATTTTAGGAAACAAAACAAAGTCATAAATCTGCAGGAATATGATACCAGAGGGTTTGATGAATAAACTGGTATAGTATGAGGGCTATTCTCCACTTTAATCAGTGTACAAGATGCAAGAGAACCTCTCAGATCACTTGCCTCGGCTCGATTAGGCAAAATAATGGCCGCTCCTCTTGTGTCCCTGTTCTATCTAAAGCCGTTTATTGCGAACAAGGACGTGCCCTTCCTTCCTCTGTAACAATGTGAGGTATGACTACAGCTTCTATGGGAGCGTAAAAAAACTGAGGAGAAGAAGGAGGAGAGGGAGGGGGGAGGAGAGGAGAAGGGTGGTGGTGGTGGTGGGGGGTTATAACGCCTACTCTGAAACGCAAACCAGCATGAGGGCAGGCAGGATTCACAAAAGGACAGGATGTTGTTGATTTGTACCGAAACCACACGGAGGAAATGAGTGTGAATTTCCTTTCTCTCTGACATCCCAGTGTGTGTGTGTGTGTGTGTGTGTGTGTGTGTGTTTCTCTGCAACCCCCCGCCACCGCCACCCCTCCCTCAGCTTGGGGCTTTTAACCAGTCAAAGGTTAACAGTTGCCCCATTATCCGTTTGCACACATCACCATGGAAACCATTACACCTCCAAATTGGGATTATTAGAGAAAGAGAAAGAGAACGAAAGAATTTAATTTATTTGTATTTTGGATAGATCAGGGATGAGTTGCTGTCAATATACCATCAGTGTGAGTAAAATTATAATTTAATCAGCTGAATTTGAAGCTTTGATCAATTTCTTGTCTGATCTTAATACTAATGAGTTTAAAATGACTTAATCACACTTCCTATTTTGTTTGTCTCTTTTAGCACAACTTTAATAGCCTATTGTTATATTATTACAAAAAAACGGAATTTATAAGTCAAGTTGACTTGGCTTTATTTATACAGCATTTTTATACAGTTCGTATGGAAAATAAAAATAAAAGAATACATTTGAATGACTATATAAATAGGCTCTAATGGAGACTGGTGAGGTTTCACCCACATTGCATGCCTACTTCATGGTTTTATTCACAACACAGTGTCTTGTGGGAGATATTTTAACCCAAAGTAACTGCAGGCTACTTTTTTTTATATATAGTATCACTCACATATCCACTGTTCAGTATTAGAAAACAGTTTTGTACAAACAAGCTGATGCAGTGCAGATCTGCTAATAAGCCTTTATGTTGCGATGTTATGGCTTTAGCTTCTGTCTGCAGGGATATTTTCAGCTAAAATAAGCAGTTTTTAAGATGTATTATAAAAGAATGGACACTTTCATAATAGACCAACACATGTGTAAATCTTACATGGCAGCCTCTCTTTCCTTTTCCTCACACACACACACACACACACACATAGGGAGATGCTCAGAGACACATACTGTAGATACTTTGCAGATTTCTGTCTGCAGCTGCGTGGCTTGCAGGCATGGCCTACATGAAGTGCTTGTTGAATTGTAGATTTCTTGTCGGTGTGATCATCCAGGCATACATGCACGGAAGGGAAGGCCTAGATTTCTCTCCAGAGTCTTCCCTCCCAGCCTTCCTTCCTGCCACATCTGCTGGCTACTGCTGTGAGTTTGGGATTTTAATGGACAGCCCCATCTGCTTCCAGAGCAGTTTCACATATTTAATGTTAAAAGGTTTTTTTTGTTCCATTGTGGAAACCTAACAAAGCCTTCATTACTTGTATTATAAGACTTGCTTCTTCTTTAATCTATTTTTTTAAAACTAAAATGTCCAGTTGAAGTTGTCCCCAGCTGAGATGTTTTATATCCAGACATTTCTGTCTAAATCAAATTACAATGTCAATAGCCTCTTTGTTTATCACTTAGGTCTACCACTTGACGTACTTCACTAATCTGTTGGTGTTTGTCAGTCTTGTATTTCCTGACTGTTCCCAAGACACAATAACTTGAGAAAGGTAATTGTGTGTATTTGTGTGTGTGTGAGGTGGCTGTGCTTAAATGCAAATCACAGCGATAGCTCTACAGAGTGCTTACAGCTTACATCAAAAGCTTCCTGTTGCAGGTAAGCCATCATTTACTTCACCCCACCCCCACTTGGCACTTCACAATACGCATTTCTCACCAATTAACAGTTGTGTGGGGCTGTAGTTGCAGTGAGACAGCCTGAAGATTTTGAATGCCTTCAAAGTGTATTTCACACCCGGTCACCATGTCTGTGGGCTCACAGCTTTCATGAAATAAAATCCTGAAGAGAAAACTTGAGAAGTGATGATAACACAAAAACTGGCTCACAAATGAAGAGGTATAATGCTGTTTTATGGTGCTTAATATTCACATACAACATACAGTAAACAATAGCTCATTGCACAGTTTTGAACCAATGCAACAGCTGTGGAGAGGAATTATTCAATAAAAAGGCAGTTTTGACTGAATATTGCGAAATAAAAAGTTATTTAAAAGTCCATGCTTCAACTTCAGTCCCCACCAAATGTTTAAAGTATAACAGCAGTAAAAATAGCTGCATTTAAAATTAAATACAAACATTCAAAATCAGTTCAACCCCACAGAAAACTCCATCTCTCTTTAGAGTTCTGTCCCCGAGTTTCGCAAGTTTCCTTTGCTCGCTTCCTGTAAATATTTGTGTTGTTAAGGAACATTTAGACATCCTATTCTACCTTCTAGCTGTGAACATTGAACCTCTGGTGCAGTCAGAAGGGTGACCATGATCATGATGATATTCTCCCCCGTTGTGGAGCACAGTGTTTGTTAGTCAAATTTACAAAAGGATGTTGATGCAAAGACGATTGAAACTATGAGGGACACTCACAATGTTACGTATCATCATTTTATATCAAAATCTGATGTTTATTGTTGCTGTTAAATAATACAGTTTTTTCCCCCATTATATCTTTTCTGGAAATATCTCAGTATGATGTCCCATCATCTTTGTATAAGTTGCTCATGGGAATAACAGAGATACTTCAAACATACAGTAGAGCATTGATTCCCAACCAGTGGTATTTCTGCAGCTGCCTGGGGCTACAGAAAGCTCAATATAATAACCCCACCTAAACTTGATTTTAACAACGTATCCACATATTTGTGTTAGGGAGGAAAATAAACAACCAAATGGGATTAAATTGGTTTGATACTGATCTTTAGAGAATTTACAATAACCAGTAAGCTGCCCATCAACTTGAGTCTGTTGTCACCACAACTGAGAGTGAATGTTGAAATAGTTGACTACTGGATAAATGGTTGAAATAGATAGTTAAGAAAGTCATGGATAATTGGTTGAAATTGTTTGAGTAATGAATAGGCAGTTGACATAGCTATAAATAAACAGTTGAAAAAAAAAAACAGTGAGCTAAAAGTAGCCTAATGGATAAACAGTTACAAAACAATATATAATAATGGCTAAATGGTTGAAATAGCTAAAAGTAATGGGTAAATTGTACCTCCAGCTTCTGACACATCCAGTTTATAATGAATTCATAAGAACATATTTGGAACATGGCTGGTGGTGAAGGTGAAGGGGTATTAATCTCATATGAAAGGGCTGTGGGGGTATGTCTGACAAGTAGAGTACATCACCAGCACTTGTGTTTTTGTAAAGTGTTACCGTAAAGGGTGGGTTTTTCTTTTAAACAGTAGGGTAGGCTTAGAGCCAATAGTAACAGAATAACTAATGGTGTGAGCGAGCTGAGGGCTGCATTGTAGAAAACTCTATAGTCTGCCTACAGTAAGAGGTGGATCTCGACCACGAGGCCAGGTAGCTTCAACTCCTCAAATATTGACTTCCTTCCTCGCAGCCCGCCTGGTCAGGAGGTGTGTTTGTGTGCTTTGGAGTCAGGAGAGGTGTGTGGTAAGAGAGGTAGGAAGGGGGCGGGGGCGCATGTATGTGTGGTTGTGTGAGTCTGTGTGTCCACATCCATCAAAATAAAGAGTTTGATGACTTTGGCCTGCCCTCATTGCACCATAATAGGATACATTAGACCTAATTCACTTAGAGCCATTAGAGAGCTCAAAAATTCCTGTAAAGGAATAACAAGAGAGAAGCCAAATGAGCTACACTGGCTCTGCTGCCATAGGAATTTAACAACAGGTTGTTTTGTAACAAGATCCCAACTATTATATTACTTTTAATCAAATATATATTTGTGGGCTTTGGAAAATCTAAATATCTTGACACTAAACAAACCAGTTTCACTTCATTATCTGTTACTAATCTACCATAATCCCTTTTAAATTCGAGTTACAGTGAACAGTGTTCTACAGATATATCAAAACAAAGATGCAGAAACTTTCAGCATGTGCAAAAATAACCTCTTGGTTCTTGTCTGACCAAGCAACCTGTGTGTTATGTCTTCTTTGCTCCCTCCAAATGCATTAGTAAATACTAGATTTTGTTATGTTAGGTTTTTGTTGTAGGCTCCATGTTTTCAAGGGTCAACTTCTTCTTTGTCTGAAATGTAACTTTTCTGTTTTTCAGTCATTAATTCATCATGTTTAATTCATGTCATCACCACAATTCAAATATTTCTACTTTTACCCCAAACCAAGCGATTCTTTTGTCAGTATAGTCGGCTCAAACAAAACTTTATTCTACATAAGGCTAAAACCTTTGCATGAGCATTTGACATTTTGAAAGGAAAAATCGTGACCAATAATTTGACATGGTGACGCAGGAGGAAATGGGTTTTGTGGCCCCAGATAGTCACACCCATTGTTAGAAAAGCCCTGGTCTCCAGCCGCAGCAGTCTGTCCAGATCAGCAGTGAGCCCATAGGATGTTGTTGTTGTTTTTTTTTTCTGGGCAGCCGTCCCAGGAAATGTGGCCTCACCTGGTCTGGGTTGGTCATACTTGAGACAACTTCAAGTAGCACATGCCATTTAGCAGAAGCTTTTCTCTTTGCTATTATGGGCAAGAGTATTACATTGAGCATTGGCCATCCAAAAAGTGACCTCAAAATAACTGCAAATAGTCTACAAGCCCTTTGTCAGATTTTTTCAGCTTATTTAGTACAAAACTAAGATTCCTATAAGCTATGATCAGTTGTGAAAAACTCCATTAACTGGTGACTCTCAGGGGCACTTGAGGATCCCTAGTTTGGAAGCTCCTGACCTCAAGGTCAGGTAGACTATATTTTCACTGGATGGCCCAGACGCGGTGTCCATGTTGACAAGCATCTGCCCCACTGAAATGCTCTCGAGCGAGACCCTGAATCCATGTCAGCTGCAGGGGCGCTGCTCTGTCGCTGACCCTGACCTCTGAACTTCCTGGGTTGGTGGAGAAGTGATGAAAGAATTTCCCTGTGGGGATCAATAAAACCATCTCATTAAAACACTGTGATACATTTTTAGCATGGGTGGTCCTAAGGGGAATAACACGCCTAGGATTGAGTAGTCCCAAACGCTTGACTATTTCTTCTATATCATTGTTTATATGCTCAAATGAACTCAGGGAGTCAGGACAGCACCGGAAACCAGCAGTGTAGCTATGGATGAAAAACAGGAAAAAGTGCTTCCCGGGTCATCTGTAAACTAGGTGTCTTTTTAAAGAGCATCGTACCTTCATTAGCTGATTTATGTTGCAGGTCATTCCTTCTCTGTGCCACAGCTTTGTCATTATTCTCTTGTGTATAATGTTGCCCCTCCTCCATTCCTTTGAGTAAATAAATCTAAATCTGAATTAGTTATCTAATTTTCCTGCAACACGAAAGCAGTTGTTGGTGAATTTGGTTGCTAGTTTGTTCTACTCTTTGATGTCGTCACTCAGACCCGTTCCTGACATGCTATAATGTGAGTGAGCAAATTGCGAAATGGCACAGAAAATAAATACCAGCCAGTATTTTCAGTTAATGGAGTCTAGGTGAATTTTGGTAATTTTTTTCTGACTTTCTGTGCATTCATTTTTGTCTTTGTCTAGCACCTTTTAAACTGTCCTTACCCTCCTTACCCTCGGCGCAACCTCAGCTGAAAGTCTGACCTTCTGTCATTTTGCCAATTTAAGACAGTATAAAGCTACCAGGAGCCCAAAATACAAGAAAAATGACGCCAATAAAAATGCCCAACTCTCAAGTGATAATCACTCAAAGTATAACTATAATACTGTTCAAGGTTGAAAAAATAGTTTCACTTTTTCTACACACAAATACAGTAGAAAAATGTAAGAAATAAAACTGTCTATTTACATGTAAATTGATTTTTATCAAGCTCCACAAGTTATTTTGGTGCCTTTTTCATTTAAAGTCTATGGATGTGCCATTGTAAATTCCACAGAACATATTAATAATTCAAGAGTTATTTTGGTGCACAGACATAAATGAGATATTGTGTGAAACCGGTCTCTACATGATGTATAAATTGGATTCACTAATGAATAGACAGACTCCAGAGGATACGTCAACAGCGGCCATGAGAGAACAAAATTAGCAGGGCCGATGTATTTTTATCAATTTGTTCACTTTTCAAGAACAAGTTCAGCATCAATTTCACAGGTGCACCGTGTCTCTAAAATGAAAATGCCACTCTTGCCTTAAAACTGCATTTGAACTTAAATGTTTTGTTAATCGTGGGGTTGAGAAGACTGCTGTCCAAACCCTGTCAGCATTTTCCTGCTGCACCAGTTCTAGACTGTCACTCCTCTCTCCATGGATACTGTGGAAACTACTACAGGACACTGTGCTAGGCAAAACACTGGAGAAAACACTTTGCATCTTTAGAACTGAGCATCATTACAACACTGTTGGAAACTCTCTCCCATAGATAATGTTGAAGAAAAGATGCAACAGATTCTCCTGCGACCAGATGATGGACATCAGGAAAGTTTAAATTGTAGCACCAAAGATCAACTCGTCTCTTATGGCTTATGAGTAAATGTTATGTATTGCACTTCCTGATCTTCTCCTTCTTTTGTCCGACTTCATATTTGACTCCTGTTGCACAAAAACATGAATATACGTTCACAGAAAGACATCCATGAAGATTCATGGCCGTACAGTGCATGCAGAAATCACACACACACATGAACACACACACCCCTAAACTTGGCCTTCCATCACTGTTTCCATAGTCAACCGGCTGGCTGATATTATGTCTAATTCCAGGCATGTAATTAGTGTGTAGCCTGGTCTGGTTCTGTCTGGGTCAGTGTCGAGACCGTGCGTGTGTGTGTGTGTGTGTGTGTGTGTGTTGAGCCTGATCCCACAGGATGGGATGCGGACTGCACCGCTCTAAACCGAACCACACGTGGAGGGCAAATAAAAAACACATTACTGTGCTAACACACGAGCGCACACACACACACAGAGTAGGTCCTTGGTGCCCTTGTGCCAAGGATACACAAGTAGTCCACAAATACATAAACAGCAAAGAACAACCAATATGGTGCCAATGCTTTTTACCAGGCATCCGTAAAAACATACACATCACTCATATTAAAACGTATGAATGTGCCAAAATAAGCTAACAGACAGACAGCAGCAGAGTTTTGACTTTCAAACTGAGTTGAAATGCTAATGATCCCTGTCCCAGTGAGTCTTAATGGAGTACATGAAAGACAAAATAGAATAGAAATGAAAACAGCATGTGTGGGCTACATGTCGCATGTACGAAACTAATTCTGAGATTACCAAATTCCCAAGGAAAAACACCACGTTTTTGCCATTTGGTTTTGTGATCGAGGCTCAACCAGCACTTTGCTTCTCTACATTGTAGGCTAACTCTCCTGCTACTTCTGTACATGAGCCAACTGTTCTGTTGCTCTAGTTGAAGTTTTTCCTGTTTGTAATAAAATTTTTAAACTATTCCTTATCTGAATCAAAGGTCTAAGGAGAGAAATTGGCTATCCTACAGATTGTAAAGCCCTGAGACATGAGGGGAAAACTGTCCATGTGTAGAGTGAGCCTGTGTACTGGTGGAGGAAGTATTTGGATCCTCTACTTAAGATAAAGTTGCAAGTCCTGTTTTGAGTAATTAAGTATTATCAGCAAAAAATACTATTTATATCAACAGTAAAACTACTTAATGCAGAATAATGGTCCCTGTTAGTATCATACGATATTATATATTAGATAATTTATGCAGATACTTTAATATGCAGCCTTTTTCTCTTGACAAGGCTTATTTGAACAATTTTAAACACTACTGGGTTAAATCATATTTTATAACAGTGCATCATATTTTATGAACGTATATGTTTTTTATGATCTTAATTCATCAAAGTAACTAATAACTATTGCTGTCAAATAAATGTACAATATTGTCCTTGGAAGTATGAAGTGGCATGAAATAACATACTAAAGTAAAATGTACTGAGTTACATGTCTCCACTGAATCTCTGTGTGGTGTGTGCATGTGTGTGCATGTGTGTGTGCTCATCCCTGTGGTGCCTGCCTGGATGATATGTGCTCACAGCGACACTTGGAATGCCCAGAATGTGAGCGGTGGAGAGGAGAAGCGAGGTCCTTTGTGGCCACGCCCCTGTCGGCAGGTCACGCTTCAGCAATTGGTTGGTCCCTGGAGGTCGCAGTGCAGTCGGGGTCCTGTCACTCCTCTGAAGAAAGGTCGAAGGTCAACTTCCACCGGAGCTCTCCTTTCCTCCCTTCGCCCGGCGGGGTTCTTCCAGCTTAGACGAGAGCCACGAAGTCAAAACTACATCGCTTTTTTCAGGAATTTTTCAACTGAACAGAGCAGCAAGCTTCACTGCTAAAATCCACAGATTTGTCTCAACTTTTTTACGTGTATATGAATATAATACAATCTATATAATATAATGTAATCTAGGAGTTATCAAGTAGAAATGTCTCATTGTGGTTTGAGTTAAATGTTTTGTCGAAAGAGCCATTTAAACCTACGTTGTTCCAGCCCGATGGTTTCTGTTATGATCAAATTCGGTCATGCTCAGTTGTAGGTGTTTTCGTGATGTGTCACTTTCCAAGGGTGGTGTGCTATTTACAGCCCGTTATCAGCAGTGACTGTCAGGGGTAAAAGATGTCAACCAGCAGAGCAGAGCTCTTTATTGTACCTGACTTTCAGGTGCAATGTTCAACAAAAACTTGGTCTATCAAGAGGAACTATCACGAAAATAATTTCTGACTTTGCACTCAGCCATTGCCTTCCATTAATTTCAGTTTAGTATGAAAATCAATTAACAGATTCTTGAGACTTACCTTGACCCATCAAAGTCCACCTTTTCTTTAAGTTACATTTTACTTGCACCACCAGCCAACTGGCTGCCGAAAGATATTGTCTGCAAGTCGGTTGTCAATACAAAGGTTACAAATCCTCTTTATCTTATCCATATCTTCCAGTTTGACGTGGGACTTGAGCATTGATAAATGAATTACATATACATACAAGTACAAGTTCAAACTCCTGTTTAAATTCAATGTGAAGATCACACTGATATATTTTAGAGCTTACTGCTCCACTTATGAATAAACAGATCTTTTTAACCTTTGCACAGCTAGTGTCAATGTGTTAATGGTTTCACGTTAATGAGAAAAGCCACAGTTATTTATAGTAAAATCTAGTTAAGTTGTACGAGCTGGTGACACAAATTAAGCAGACAGTCATACTTTCCAACAACCTCAGTAGCTAAAAATATCTGTTTTGATCATTACAGCTTGTCGTTTTAACTTTTAGGGTATATTTAAAGAAGTAGATAGGCAGATAGTAGCAAGGTACAGAGATTAAATTCCGTAAAAGTACAGCAGCAATAACAAATACCTTAAAGTGTGAAACAAGAGTTTTTCACTTTTTGTCTCAGTGATATAAATTAGGTGGGTAATGTAAGGAACTTTTAATGCTTGTGTGAGTATATGATGTGGATCTTGGTACAACATGATAAACCATAGCTGAGCTTTACTTGCCTCCCTGTTAATTTTTCCTCCCTAAACATGATGTAGACTAATGTATTCTGAAAATGACAGCAGCCTTGAGAACTCGATTGAAGAAAATAGATGCAAATAGACAAAAACACAATCAAAAAAGCGTCTTCACCAAGTTGACATCACATAGCGCGATATGAAACATGCTGCAAATACAAGAAAACACAAACAAATAAAGAAAACACAAGACAGAAAAGCTGCAAGTTGTACAGAAAAAAAAAACAGAAGTTACAAAACAACATTTCCAGAGGACACTAAAAACTGATGAACATGTATGGGCACGTGAGTTGTTGCCATGGTTGTGGCTCTTGGAGTTACTTACTCCATGACTGACTTAACGCGATGAAGGCAATGTTAACTTGTAAACTATATAGATTTGCTTTACACTGGGTGTATGAATAATATTGTCAGGAAAAGAGACACATTTAGCACCAATACTGCTTTTTTTTTTAAAGTCGAATTTAGAAGCCAGCCTGTCTCAGAGCCAGATAACACATTGGTAAAATCCACAACATGTTCTCTATTTTTAGATTGTCTGTGAACCAAATGTATTTCAGCCTTATTTTTCTCTGTTTTTTTTACATATGTGTCTCTGCTCTCAATAGAGTTGCAAATAAAGAGTGAGAAATAATCACTTTGTCATGTGAAACAGGCACAAATAGAGACCAACAGTATTGCAGGCACCCCAGACGCTGTGATGGCTGCAGCATCAGCAGTATCCAACTTCAGCTCACAGACACTCTGATGACAAGCTTAAATTAAGCCTTCAGAAGAGGGACAGGAGGACAAGAGGAGAGGAAAGGAGTAGAGGAGAGGAGGAAAGACAAGGGGATCAGATGAGTGGAAAAAATGGAGGTAAATGAGAGGAGAGGGCAGGAGGACGGAACAGGGAGAAGAAAAGACGATAGATGAGAGGGGTGAGGAGATCAAAGGAAAGGAGGAAGGAGGTGAGAGGAAGACGAGGGGGAGATGAGAGGAGTAAAAAATGATTGGGGGGAGGAGTAGAGAAGGGGAGCGGAGGAAGGAGACGTGGCGGGAGAAAGGACAGGAAAAGAGGAGACGGCAAAGGATGAACGTGGGACAGCAACGGCAACTTCCTGTGAGCCATCAGGAGGAACACGAGGGGGATAAAGTGGGTGGCAGACAAAGGAAAATCAGTTTCATCTTGGGAAAATACCTGCGAAGATTTTTGGTTGCAGGCTTATGAAAGTAGGTGTGGGAACTGGGAACAGGGAACAGGGTTAGGCTGACATATCAGACCAGTGTTGGGCTTTTATTAAATACATGATGTCAGCCAGTGGATGCTGACATAATAGAGCCTGCTGTCTGTTACCTGTAAGAGTCTGTAAACCTGCAATGAGCTGTTATTTTCTTACCAAATTTCCTTTCATGTTCTAAAGTGTCCTACATTGTTTTAAAGGAATCTGTGTTAGTGTTAAGTATGTAGCTGGACTCAAGACACAATTAGCTTACCTTAGCATTAAGACTGGAAGCAGGGGGAAACAGCTGGGAAACACAACTTGTCATTTTTGCTTTTCTGTTCGTGTACGGATTAAACAAATGAAGTATAATTGGTGAGTTTTAGAGGTGATGAAGGTGGAGTTTTGAACTTTGGACAGAGCCAGGCCAGCTGTCTCCATTTATTTCCAGTATTTATGTCAAGCTAAGCAAATCATCTCCAAACCCTGGTTTCATATTTAACGCAGTGGTATCTTCTCATCTAATTCTGGACAAGAAAGAGAATAAGCATATTTCCCGAAACATCAAACTCTGCCTTTCCTGCGAAAAGACAGGACTTTATCAATGGTAGAGCCTTCAGGGGCCCAAGGTCCTGGAAACACCTAACTGATGAAATATGGCTCACTGAGTCATTATATAATCTTTTAAAATCCCCTCATAAAACTTTATGCTGATTTTACTTGATTTTTTTAAACCTGATTTTACTTGGGTAGTCTTTTTTATTTTTTTATTTAAAAATGATGTGGTCCAGTTTATTGTCTTTTAGTTACTTTTATGTTATTGTATTTGTAAATTTTGTCACAAAAAAAGTCAAAAATATATTTTTGTCCACTTATGGAGCTGCCATGGCTCAGGGCTGGCCGTTAAATTAACTCTGAAGTGTTTAAACCCTCTGTAGGATTTTAATATTGAAATAGTAGTTTACAGTCTGTAAAGGTAAATCAGATTTAGCCCCTGAGAGTTGGTGCGTGTGAGTATAGTCAGTGTGCTTCACAAGCCTCTGATTAATATAACAAGATCTCCTCCTGAGCTGAGAGGATGTGGCTCAAGAGGGATGCTTTGACTCACCAGCTCTTTTGTTGTGATGGATGATGAGGTGGTCAATTTCCAAACTAAGGCCCAGTCAATACAGGATATGAATCAGGATCCGATTCAATATGAAAAGAAAAGAAAAAGTGGCTCTTCACTATAGGATCTATTTTTACATGATACGATTCTCACTAATATGAATCACTTCAGCTTCAGGAGCTGAGTCAGTGGTAATGATTACATCCTGACAGTCAGCTCATTGTAGTATACAAAGAATATTTTTCAGCATCAGATGAGCTATATCAGTGCATTTACATGTGCGTCTGCAGTAACTTGATACCTTAAACAGGTATAACAGAAACTGAAATTAATAAGTCTGAATGAGTCCACAACTGAACAGTAGTCTGTAAGACACACACAAAAAAGCCGTTATATCGCACAATTGTAACTACAAATAATATTACTTTATTTGAACCCCTGCTATTTAGCATTCATAAGCAGTATATAAGCTTTTTTTTTAATGTTTATTGATGTAACCAAACCAAACCAAACTTTTACAGCTGATTGCCTTTTGCTTTATAAAAAATATTTTAACAGATGTATGATTTATACAAATATATTGGAAATAAATCGTTTTTCTGAGGCTACCATGACACCAATCCTCTCACCACCAAGCAACAATAAATCTGTCCAAAGAGCTTATTTGTGTCCTGCATGTTTCTTTGACCCTCTGTTCTGTAAAAGAGGAGGAATCGGCATAACTGACCTAGAAATGTAACATTTCATTCTGGACCTCACCTTTCTTTTTTCTTCCTTCTCCACCCTTCCCTTCATCACCACACCTTCATTTCCTTAATTGATCCCTACATCCTGCATATCAGGTAGATTAGCCTCGGATTAGCCAGGTAAACACAGCACAGAGAGAGTGTGTGTGTGTGTGTGTGTGTGTGTGTGTGTGTGTGTGTGTGTGTGTTAAACCAGAGGGGGAAGTGGAGTCTTTGATCAGGCTAATGAGCTGCCAGTCCTCCCTCCAGGGCCTGCTGGTTGGCTGGGGGTGTATGGACACCTGAAACAACATGGATACCGTGCATAGCCTCTGGTGGCACACACACACACACACACACACACACACCACACACACACACCACACACCACACACCATCGTCAATGCAGCACACCCGCATCCTGCCACCATTATTCTCTGCCTGCCACCTCCTACCACCCCCTGCTAGTCATCTCTATCCATGTGTCAGTCACACCCTCACTTCACCTCCAATCTCCTCTGCAGCTCCCACCCGACTAACAGTAGCCTATCCTTTCACAATGGTCACACCACCCACCTACTGCCTTGCCCCCTACCTATCTTCTATTCTGTCACTCACACACTCCTCCACCTTCACTCACCATCCCCCCTTCACCTTCATCTACTGTTCTTCCTTTAATGAAGCTTATCAAAGAGTGTCAAAATGCTTCTTGCTTCATTTTTCTTCTTCCTTCTTTTTTTGTTGTTGTTGTTTTTGCAATGAATACACATGCGTGGGCGTTCACATATGTGCAAACATAACACTTTGCTTCCTTCCTGTCCTCCACCCGTCTCATCCATGTAAAACGTGGCCAAGTGTCCCCCCAAATGTCACCCATTCATTATTTCCTGTCACTTTAGCCACATGAAACTGAGAGTTTGGCTCTGCTTTTGCTCAGGTTTGTGCTTTTTTCACCTTTGCCATGATGTTTTGGCATTAAAATTCTGCCTGGTTACTTTGGTTACTATTGTGTTTTTCTATTACAATACCATATTCCTGTTTCTCCACAATCGCCTGTGACCACCAAAATTGCTAGGTTTAAAGATAAAAACATGTCACAATTTCTGCTTCTCTTTGAAGTTCCCTGATCTGCCATTACTGTAAACATCAGAAGAGGTCATAGTAAATAAAAAACAATAATTTGATATATTAGATATTTTTGTCATTAGCTCCAATTTGAATTCCTATTTGGTGTAGAGACATAGAACAGAACAGAACTTACCAAAATAAGATGACATTTTACAATCTTTCAAACTCTTTCTCATTTACCCTTCAAACCATTCAACAGATTCAGTCACTCACTCGTACTTATACGTATCTGTGTTCTTTCATATGTTCATCTGTTATGTAGCTAGCAATTATACGTAATCAAGTAATTTCAAGGCTGCTGCATCACCTGACAATATGCACATACAGTAAATGTGGGTCAATGACAACTCCTATATTGTGATCAGTAATATTATAAAATGACTCGAGGCAGCAGACGTTTTGACACTTGCTGCTGCTACAATCTATTTACCTGTATCTGTGAAGGTTGTCAACATTCGTAATTTCGAGAATTTAAATTTTATCCTGTTCACTATGAAATTCATCCACTGTGAAGAGCATTTTTCAAATGCTTTGGTTTTGGGTTGGAAAAATGATGTGAATGTAAGGCCAAAACTGCATCACTGTGCAGGATAATGGCCCTCTTCTACCATGTAATCCTTTTGAGAAACCTTTTCAGGAACTCAGGAACTTTGTCTGCTTTTCTACCACAGGTATGTACTATCAACCCTGCCTCCTGGAAATTATGTTTATGTACAACTAAGTAGCAACAGGACCACCTCCCTGCAACTCCCTTGCTTTGCATCTGAACATCCAAGCACTGATTACATTTGTCACCACGACATACTTTATAAGAAAAGTAACGAAAACAATGAAAACGTACCGCTGTATATACAGAATTTTGGTTGGGACAGTAGTTCCAGCTTTGGTTCCTGGGCCACCAAGCCCCTGCTGCTGTATATTACATTTTTATCACCCAGAAAGTATCAAGGTGGATTTTGTGAACAGCTTTGAGAGGTCAAACACAAACCTTGCAGCAAACTGGCAAACTAGTTTGCAGAATTCAATATTCAGTCAATATTAAAACTTTTGGATGGGAATTTCGCTTAATACCACTGATGTTTAAATTATAATTATAGCAGACTTTCTTTTTAATCTCTTATTGGTGTAATTTTGACAGTTAATGAAATAAAGAAACTTTTAGGTCTCGATTAGTTCCTGGGTTTACTTCCTGAGACTATGTTTGGTCAAATGGGCTCAAAACCTGTCCTGCAATCACTGCTTTTATTGTTCCTCTCCAAGGAAGTTTACAGCTCCTCACACACACACACACACCCACATACATCACACTTCCTCACCCCTGCTGACCCCACAACCCCGATGTGTGTCACTCAAGGTGGTGACAGTCAGAGATGGCGCTGCCGACACGAGGGCACTCAAGCGATAAGCATTTGTCTTTGCCCTCCTGCTTCTTCTCTTCTGTGTGTCTCTCTCTCTCTTCCTCTGTGGCCTTTGCAGCCTGTTGCTATGTGACCCATTGACCCATGACTTGATTGGTCTCTGACAGCCATCAAAGCACTTTTTGTATTTCACAGTGACAGCTACAGGACAATATATGACTTGAAGCAGTTTAAAATACTTTTTAAAAATATGTTAAAAAGAAAGAGCACCTGGGTGTTCTGATTTCACATGGGGCTGCTCTTTAAAGGTATAACCTAGAATTGATTTGACCATCTAAAATTGAATAACATTATACTGTTTGCCATGCATTTGTTATGTTATGTGACTAAAGAACTTTCTTAACCCATCATAACTCAAATTACAGGTCTATAATGATCAGGAGGAGAAACTTAATATTAAGGTTCAAAACATGAACTTTAAGTCCAGTGAATCACGTCTTCAAGGCCACATCTCCTTACTCACTACTTTACCTTACTCACCATCCTGCCTGTAAGTCTGGCCTTAAAATAACTGAGAAGTTCACATTTTCACAGCCCACATCTCTACAAAACGCCTATCTGCATGATTTCAAAACCTTCTTAGCACAGATGTCGCTGTGTTATATTTAGCTCTCTGCTGTAGCAACGCTTTCAGCCGTCTACCGCTGACATGGGAAACCGAAAAATAAGTTTCCGAGGTGAGTAAAATGGAAACAAAACTGATACACTGTGGTCAGATTTGCTGATGAAGTATGGTGTCACAACCATATGTGGATCTAAAAGTCTTAAAAAAAAGTTTTTTGCGGCAGTCACTTAAAAGTTATTGTGTTAGATGTGGTTTGTCAACTTGTCAACTTGCACTTATGTTTTGTCAGTATGACAAAACACAAGTGCCATTTGACTCATCCTTTTATCCAAAAGTGACAGTGATGCATAGATGTTCATGTTACAATCTTCATATTTCGTTCCTAGAGACAAAGAAAAGCACTTGTGTTCAGTTTAATTTTAATTCTTATACTTTCCGTCACTTCACTCCACCAGCTGAATTATTACTGTGTGTGTGTATGTGTGTGTGTGCATGGGGGTCTCAGTGTGCACTCAGGATGTTTTCACAGCGCTCACTTTTGACGGGGTGATTTACATCCTCTTGACCTTCTCACTGAGGAGACACACGCACACACAAGCCACACAAACACACACACTCCACAGACCAAAGAGCGGAAGACATGCTCAGCAAGAAAACAGGTTGCTGATCAAACTGGTTTAACAGAGGCCTTATGATGTTTGCGTAGAGATCTTGTCCTAGAAATCGGTTTCACATACTCAACCCTGACAGCACTTCCGCTGAACTCTGAATGTGAGGGTGATGGATATTTCAGAAGTTTAGTGGGGTCCCGTCACACAAGCCTGGCCTCCTGGCACAGCATTGAGGTTTTAAAGCAATATTTCACTTTGATAGCACAGCATTGCCTTTTGAACACACACCTCGACCTGATCATAATCTCAGAATTTTGTTGTTTCAAGAATGCATCACCATCAGTGGTATTCACAGCTGCAAAGGTTCATGCTTAATGTGTTAACCCACTGGTGAAGTTTGACATTCATTTCCCCCTCAAATGTCATAATTGCTGACAGGAAACAGGGGGCATATCACTTATTTCCACTGTTTCTTGTCAGAAATTAGAGATGGTAACTAGCTAGTAGGTGTTTATAAAATGACTTCACAAATACAATAGTTTGATATGCATCTCAACCTCCTCTGGCCTGTCACCTTGTTTTCATGTTAAAACAATTAGGGAGTTTTGTTTTCAAGAGAATGAGGGGAGCTCTAAATGTATTTCATAATGAAAAGCCTCAGTATTCTTCAAATGGATGGTAAAACAACATCTGAAACCCCCCACACTGTGCCAGCGTCAGAATTGGGGGGGACTGTCCAACAATCTTTTGTGATCAGCCATGTGCCCGGATGTGAGGAAGTATGCAGGGTTTGAACTTCTCTCTCAAGCTCTCTTAATTCATGCTTCACACAACTACTTTTGGTACTTTTGTGTGTGTGTGTGTGAATGAGTGCAACACTCACTTCAAGATGAAACTTTCCGAAAGTGTGCGCCATTATCCCGATTTGAACAATTATCATGTCTCACCTGTGTCTGTGACAACAGGCTTTTTGCCCAGCCTTCGAGTATGGCCGGTACATACAGCTATAAACACTGTTGCCTTCAGACGTGGTCATATGACACATCAAACAACTACTTTGTTTCAAGTAAACCCCAGCTTTTACAGTAAGTAGTTAATTTGGGGTCAACCATCAAGGCACTCACCTAGCAGGGCCGTGCACAGACTCTGGCGTTTGGAGCTTCTCCGTCTGCATGTAAGCAAACGTGCCCTGAGATGTTTGCATGGCTCAAGCATTTCAGAATAGAACTGAATATACTTGAACACATTTTATGCTTGTACAGATTTTGGTTAAAACAAGTTTGTTTTGCCTCCTGACAGAAATTGGACCAAACAATCAGCTCATTTGAGGTACAAGCATGTATGTGTGTTGGAGAAAGAATATTAATTGCATGTATATGTGTGTGAGTGTGTGTGTGTCCATTTTCTTGTGTGAATGTGTGCGTCTGCATGCATGTTTGTATTCACATTATTCCTGCTCTCCAACAGCCTCTCTCTGTGTTACCCCTTTCTCCCCCTGTTGTTCTCCTGCTCAGGTGAAAAGGATCCTGGGAACAGCCAGGTTCCAGCTTCCCAAAAGCCTCTCAGTGCTCGCGGCTTACAATGGAACAAAGATTGTCTCAGTGTTGGGATGCTTATGGGAAACCCAACCCAGACTGTAATGGCCACAGTTTGACAACTGGGAACTAACAGGAGAATGGAGGACAGGATACATCTTCTGTATAAGCCTGGGAGATGAGATATTTACACCCTAGTGTTTTAATATCATGCAAAAATAGAAAGTCTGATAACACACTATGCAGAGAAGATCATTACACGACACAATGCTGTAAGAATGTATTGCACTTTTTGGTGATTATCTGTTGATCACCCAAAGGTGAGATCTGTCTAAATTGCGGTTAGGATTAGGGTATCCTCCACAGATCCCATGTTGCTCTAAACAAGCATCTTGACCAATCAGAAGGAGCCACTAGCTCAGCGATGAGGACGTGATTGGAGTTAGAGAATGTCCCGCCAAGATGGGAGACCTGTTCAAAATGAGTCTGTGCAGTGTTGCGCAGGTTACCCTTGTTCTACCTCGGGACTTATTTTGTCTTGCCATGTTCCTCAAGCACATTGAGGGCCAGGATCAGTTGCAACACCACACGTGAAGGTAGGGGTTCAATGTCTTGCTAGAGGAACTTCACTTCAGAATGATGGCAATTTAAGGCTGAATTTGGGCTTTCTGTTTGAAGGATGGTCTGCGATACAATGCGAATGCCATGCCACACCAAATACCATACCATTATATATCATATAAAATCATACCATAATATACCATAGCAGACCAGGACATACCATATGTACCATATAGGGTTTTTCCATGAGCCCAGGTTGGTCCACTTTAGCCCTGCTGTGCCAAACCAAGCCATAATGACATGCATTTCCACTACTGCCTCACAGCAGGGAATAGCCACGTCCTGCTTGGTAACAAGGTCAACCCGTGACACCCCCCCACCCCCATGCCAGCACAGCTTGAATGGTAACTGACGGCTCAACTCTGCCACCAATGGTGATAGCATACCATAGTATGCCATACTATTCTGTTCATAGTATACCATGCCTTACTATACCATAATATACCATACCATAGCAAGATGGGATACTTCCTATTGTGAATGGCTTCTTGAAGTCCAACAGTTCGGACTGAGTTCTGCTACCTGACAGTCAAGTCGAGCAGACTTGAAGAACATATTGAAGAAAAGTCAAAAGAGTGAAGCCATTGTATTCTTTTAACAGAAACCCTCCAATATCAAAGATCAAGTAAATCAAGAGAAAACAGATGGTAAGAGTGAACAGGAGCCATGGGTGAAAAAAAAAAAAACAGGTGACGAAAGACAGAATGTGCATTATTCACAAGGTGTGACACCACAACAGAGGCTCCAATGGTAAACATGTGTGGTGGTTTGGGGCCTAGTTGCTGCCCCAACTCCCAATAAGGCTGTCTGGTTTTGAGTTAGAAGCTAGGCTTGTCCATTATCTCTGTACTCTGTAACTGACATATAAAAGGATTTGAATGTTTCAGCCAATTAACTACAAATCATGTGCTTTACAATCCAAAGTATTGCCAGCGTATGACATTTTTACCTCTCAGGGTGTGATTGAAAATCTACTTGGAGAGAATAGAAATTGTCTTGAGATACATAATCCATCACAGTGGACATTAGACATCAGACTTTACTTTTATGTCACAGTTACATAATTATCATGGTATAACGCAACATGAGACTACGGACCGTGATTAACCCAAACATCTGCTTGCACTGTCAAGTGTAAATGTGTTCAGTTCCACTCTGCCACCGCAGTAATGGGAGCGCAACACATAAATCAGGCCCCGTATTCGGCTATGTTGACCTACCAGTGGGTTAAGGCCCATGTGGAGATCACAAAGTTTCCAAAAATACTAAGAATGTCAAGCTGAATTTTGGGAAAATTTGTATCAAATGATGAGGCTCAGTATAACGTCATATAGCTTAAGAGCTGGAACAAGACAATGCTTATGCTGGTGTTAATGGGGATCCTAATAAAAGAAAGAGAGCTGGAACAAGCTGATCCAAATATATATGTGATACAGACAGCATGGAATATGATCATTTTTGAGCTACACAAGGGGAAGATGGGGGGGTTTAAGCACCATGTTTTCTAAACATGCTCATAGCTGCCTTCACATGCAACAGTAAGGTACCTTCCTAAAGGTTTTCATTGTGATAGAAGAGTTTTCAGATCTCTGCAAGTTGATTATAGAGAGAAATCAATGAAAGAGTATTCTTAGGAAAATGGTTTGCTGCAGTGTACAAACTTTGGGTTACAGGGAGTCCCTGTTTAGTGGAGGGTGTTTCTTGTCTATTCCAAAATGTTCTTTTTGTGGCTGACTAGAGGTGCGTAGTCGGGAAGAGCAGTAAGGAGGTGGCAGCGGAGAAGAGTGGTTAGGCGATGTCCGCTCTGCCAACACTGCATGGACTGGTACCAGTTTGCAGCCTGGTCGCTCAGAATCATGAAAGCCGCCCACCATCATCATAGAAATTGCCCTGCACATGTCCAGACCAATCAGGTTATATGCGTTATTGACTAAAGATAAAGTCAGCCGCACCAGGATAGAAACTGCACATATTTAAAACTGCAGATGACGGGACATTGGAGTTTAATTTGACTTAGATTTAAATTACGTCTTAAACTCTATCGTTCATTCCAGCCTCAGACGTGCTAAAAGATAATGGTTGATCATTTAGCAGTTTTCCAGACCCTACAAACTCAAACTTTCTGATATCAGGGGAGTTAAATTCACCCCTGTGTTGGACCCCCAAATGCAATGCCAAACTGGCTCCATTGAAATAAATGAGCCAGTTTGGCTTAAATCAGTAATATTGGATTGTCAAGAGCTTGTCAGCATCCCTTTCCTTATACCTGTGATAATGTAAAGGCACCAAGTTTGACAGTCTCCCTGTAATTCATGGGGTCTATCTGTCTGTCTATCTGTCTGTCTGTCTGTCTGTCTGTCCGCCTGCGTGGGTGTGGTCATGCCTGTCTGAAGTTTCTGAGGCTTAGAGCGGAGCATTGTACAAAGTGACAACCCCATCAAAGAGAGCGGGCCGGCATAAAAGGACGTTTTATGACTCTGCCCTTCAAAAGAACAGTTTGAGGAGTTCAAAGCACACACACAGGGAGAGGCAGGCCGTGGATGGAAAGTTCAGCGCAAAACCAAGAGCGAGACAGGGGATGGAAGAGAGAGGGAAACATAAAAGGCGAGGAGAGGAAAACCCTCAAAAGCCATTTGATATCTCTCATCAAAGAGCGATGCTAACCTGCCTCACTTTGCATTTCCAGCTCGACGCTAAATCTTCAACATGAGGTTGTCATTCTCTTCACGGCCGACGAACATCAAGCCCAGCCGTGGTGTTTGATCGATCTCACCCGTTCGCACGTGTGTTTTTAGGGCACACACCTTCCAGCCACATGCCAGGGATTTCTTCAGAAGACAGGAAGTGTCATTTTGTGATTTACAGTGAGGTATTGATGGATGGCTAAAAAAAGGAACAATGGTCAATGCTGATGGACTGCCCTTTTGTACACCTATTCGCTATAGTGAAAAGATTTAAAGCCTCAGCTGAATGGTCTGGCACGAAGGCAGACACCTACTGTGTTTTTAATTAATGGCTGTAAATCAAAGCTGTCAAGCTGCATTTTATTTCCAAAAAGGCTTTCAATCCACCAAAAATCCCCAATACAGCACATGCTTATTAGATACACAAAAATGACAATGTGATTCTTTTGTAAGCCTCAAGAAATCAAAAATGTCTTCATTTATCTTCAGTGTTGAGTTTTATTTTCAGTCCTGCACCCGTTGTGCAGGAGCTTGTTGCTGCATTATCTCATTTTGTTTTTTTGTGCCTGCAGGCTGTCTGTAGTTTGAATCCCACGCTGTGTGTGTTTGTGAAGCCACGTTTCAATAATTTGGGTCGATTTTGCAGTAATGATACTTCCTGTAACGCGCTCTAAATGTGCTGCAAAGTCGTGGGTTTATACATTGTTGTTGTTAACTGTAATATACAGGATAAGTTTGATATTTGAGATTCAACACTTTAAATGGCTCCAGATCTGGCAGCAGTCCATTGACTTTAATGTTAGACAAAGTCCAGAGTCAACACTGTGCTATAAAGTATAGGCAGCCTACACTTCCTATTGTATTACCATCATTAAATAATTTACTTTGAACCTAGCTCAGACAATATGTAGTATGAATGGATACTTTTATGGAAGTGTCCTGTGATGGCAACTGTGATGGTATCTGTTTGTTCACATGGTCACATTACATGAGCCTCACTGCATAAAGGGCCATTAGCACTGTGCCAATGACCCTATGACAATAGGGAGTCCCATTTCATGTGCAGTACTTCCGAAGCAGACTTGGCCTCCATCATGATCCTCATCGATCCAAGCAGCGATACAACAACATCACACAATTGTCTTGTCTTTATTTTTTTCTATGGGAGAAATAATGACTTTAGCTTTGCATATGGACTGGTTTACATTTATTGGACTTTTCAAGAGTGCAGAGGGTCAGAGGGCCACAGAGGTCACACATCATCATCAGCCTTTATATATACTTATTTGCACATCTTGAGTAGTTGACGTGTGTTTCGATTTGAGATCTTTTTGTATTTTAATCATTTTTTCATGAGTTTGCCTTTATCCTCTTCTCTGTAAAACTTTTTGTACCCTGAACTAAGTTTGTTTCAGCAAGCTGCCATTTAACATGTACTCACTCATGTGGTGGTGAAAGATATGTAGAGCAGCACAGTCGTAATTATAAAATCCATCCAGAAGAAACTGTAAGGAGCGAAACTAATCAACACAATGAAACAAAGACAGGGGGAGATTGGAGACAGACGGCAGGTAATGGCTCATTCATTATTCATTTTGGAGAAAAATGTTGCCTTCCTTATTGAATCACAAAGTTAAACACAGATGGTCACTCTCCCCAGATGACTGTAACAGTAACAGTGACTACAGTGCCATAATGAACAACTAATGCTGATTTGCACATATTAGATTATACACAACCACGTAAACATCTGTGAAAGTGGTCCTTACTTAGATCATATTTCAGTTTAAGACCTGGAAAGCTTCTTAAACTTCAGAATGAAGCCCAGCTCACATCTATGCAGGCAGACAGTGGACATTTTCTTAATTTTATATGTGTGTGTGTGTGTGTAACGGGGTGTGTTGCACTGGTGGTGGTGATTAGAGTTGGAGGTGTGGGGGTATGGTGTTGGAGGTGGCAACCCTACCCTCACCTCCCTAACTAATCCCCCAATAACAAAGGCCTGCTTCTCTGCTCTGCTGGACTCTGAGCCCTGCCGGACTCTGCCTCGGCCTCCAGGCCCAAAAACCTGCTGTTTACAATTTCCCTATTCCTGCTTTAAATGTTGCTTCGCTCCAAGAGAGAAAAAAGAAGGGGGGGTTAGAGAGATGGCGAGAGAGGCCACAAAGGTGCTGTTTTGTCCGACAGGAACAAGGGAGCTATTACACGAGAGATGGAGGGATGGAGGGAGGGAGGGAGGGAGGGAGGAAGGAAGGAAGGAAGGGAGATTCAGGGAGGTGGAGGGGGGTGGGTGGAAGAGGAGGAGGAGGAGGAGGATAAGGCCCCATCGGGGATTAGCCGGCCAGCTGCTCCCTCAGGGACCAGACATGAGACACACTTTTATTCTGACAGGAAGAGTGACTCCAGAGAGCAGTGAATAAGAGACAGGAAGAATAACTGAAGAAACATTAAAAAGGCAGAGGAGGACAAATGCCAAAGACGAAGAAGCAGACGAATAAAGGAACTACAGTAAAAAGGAAGGGATGAGATGTCATTTAAGGTGTCTATTAGCAGGCACAGTGAACCACCACCACGACCGCTATGCCCTTGTATTCTACAGGATGTGACAAATTAATAAAGCATACATAATAGCATTTCAGTGCTGCATTTGTGTTTTCTTAACTGGTTAATTTCTCTTTTGTGATCCATGTGTATCCTGTGATGCTTTTATCAGCCACTATGGAGACAGAGGGGGGGTGACGTGTAACAAGGGCCCCCATCTGGACTTGAACAGGACGCTCAGGATGCAGGTTTACTTACACCCCAGACACCCTTGCTCTTCTTATTCTTAGTTTTTTGTGAAGAAGCAAGCACTGCTATGTCAAGGTGTTTCCATCAATGTATACTGCATCCTTTCTTTTTCAATATGCCATCTTATCCAAGTGTGATATTTTATTTGCGTAACATTTAATTAAAGATTTCAGTTTTATGTAACTGTCAGATCAGTTTCCATGTTTCTCAGAGGTCCTGTGGCTTAAGATATTGTTGTGAGCTCATCCCTGTTGGCTGCTGTTCATTTTTGTCTGGCAAACTACCTGCTGGATGGAGATATGCAGGACTTTTAACGTCCAATGGCAACATTTTTAAAACAATATCTGTGCATGACAACTATGGTAGGGGAATATTGTGGCAATGGCAAATAAACTATGGCAAAGGAGGGTTAGGGATAGACAACTAAAACACTTGGTTAAAGGTAAGCAAATATCATAGTTAAGCATAGCAAAGCAATTAAAGTCCAACAGTAAATAAAGTGCTTAAATGCAGCATAAATATCTGCCCTGTAAATCACTTGTCCTGTGTTCTCCTTTGAGGAAAAACAGAAACCAAAAGGGAGGAATTCAGATTTTATATGTTTTGGTTTCATGATGGACTGAATCGTGAGGAGCGGTCCAATATGGACATCATTCCTAGGGACACCGGGCTGCTTAGCCTGAATAAATATCAATGCACCAATGCCACGACTGATGAGTAACTATAATACCCCCTTATTTCAAACAATGCCTTTAAACTGTGTTTGCACAAAACTGTTCAATCGTGCTGAAGGCTTCACATGTATATGGCAGAGAAATGTGTCCCTGTGGACCACAGAGACGGTGTGAGTGTGGTCGTGGTTTACAGCCCACAGAAGCTGTACATCTCTTTACAATGAGACAGGATTGATATCTCCATCAGCTCGATGAGACAGCAGGCAGCTCAGACGTACGTACTGCCATCCGTGTGGCACGGGACACGAAGCCATCCAACAGGAAATATTAACACATCTCACGAGGCCTCGTCAAAAACGGATCGAAATTTCAAAACCCCCTAAGAGGAACTCACAAGGCCAGAGAGAAAGAGGGCGCAGAGAGAGTTTTCTTCCTTCTCCTCTGCCTTTCTTTCTCCATATGGCAGCCATTTGTCTGGAGGAGGTCTGTCAGACATAAATAATAGGTTATGAAAAAACAGTAGGAGGGAGGGGGACGCTTGCTTTCTTCATGAGGGACGGGATCTCCAGAGGCCTGGTGTCCTTCACGGCAAAACAGGGAGAAAGTGAGACGGAGGGAGAGAGAAAGGGAGAGATGGATTGAAGGGGAGATTGAAGGGGAGAGAGAGGGAGGAAATACAGACTGCTCGCAAGTGAAGTGGCCAGTGTGTCGTCTGGAGAACTTGGCAGCATAAAAACCAGAGTGAGCTCCACTTTTCATGTTATATCCAAGCATTTTAAATTCTTATGGTTTTTACTTTAATGCAACTGTTCTGAGCTACGACCTTCCGTGACACTGCAATCGTTGCACTGAACCTTTGATGAATTGACTGGTCAGGACGGCAGGAAGATGGCAAGCCAGGAGGGAGAGAAAGTGAAGGGAAGACAGAGAGGTGGAGGACGTTTTGTGAAAGGGAGATGGAGTGCAAGGCAAAGAACATTAAGGCCTTCTCAAAGTTTGTGCGCGCTGATTTTCATCTGAAACCAATTAGTTCCAAACCGCGAAGACACCAACACCAAGCCTAGTTTTTAAAAACATCCTCTCTTTCTCTCTCTCCCTCGCGTCCATTCATGTGTCAGGCTCTGCAGCTCTCTGCTCGGTCTAGACTCCTGTGTGTGCAAGCATGCAAGCTTGTGTGTGTGTGTGTGTGTGTGAGTGCGCGCACTTAAAGGCATCGTGATTAACATTCGCCCCAATTCGCTGAGGGACACGCATTCTAAGCCCTTCCTTCCTGCTCCGAGTGGAATTCTCATTAGCTGATAACTACTTTTCAAGAGACTGCTGCATTCCTCTGCTGGATACCAGGGGCCTTACAGGACTCCAGAAGACACACACATACACACATGCACACACATGCATGCACAAGCAAAGCTACAGATACAAACAAGAATTGGCACACTGACAGGCAGAGACACAAATGGATACACTCGTTCAGCTTGTAAATCAGATTTTGGACTTTTTCTTGTTTTCATTCAACGGTTGAAGAGTTTCATGACCGTATTTTTGCACTAACAACCCTCATAACTTCAATCGTAACCCAAAAGTTTCCACAAACACAGACAGGTCGACAGGCAATAATAACTTCTCACATGTTCCAGCATAAGACCGCCTTCCTGAACTCGAGGAAGAGTGCACTTTCCTTATTAGATTCTCACCAGAAGTTTATGGTATCTGTTAGCATTGAAACCAAATGCTCTCCAGCATCTCTCACTCACTTCCCAGGACTGTGAGGCCGCCAAGCAGACCAGGTGGGGGACAAAGAGAGAGGGGAGAGAGAGGTGAGTGTGTCTGTTTTTAAGTGGGGGCAGACAGAGGAGAGACAGGGACACCTGGTGCTCAGTTTTCTCATCATCATCACACCTCATTTGGTTTCATCCGTTTTTGAACTTTGGGGAGAGCTGTATAAGATATCGACTACATTCAGGAGATTCTGACATTTATAATGCACTTGGGGGCACGAAACCTGTTGATGGCGTAAAGAAATATGGTCATATGTGGTGACATGGAATTACAAAAAAACTTTTAGGAGGGATGTGGGGAACCACATTTGTGCAAAAAAAGGAGGAAAAGTTAGTTTGGTCTTTAGTCAGCCATGTCTGGCCAGAGTGTAAATGTGCAAAAGGTATTCGGTGAGAGATTAGTCCACAAATGACCATCTGTCTCATATTCTTCTTGCTCTGCATATGTAAACTCACCCCCTTAGTCTTGCCATCTGCCTTTTTGCTTACAGTAATGTGGGCCGTTTTGTTTTACAACATCCAATTCTCCAACAAATCTGGAGATTTCTCTTGTGCTCAAAGTGCACCACACGCTCGATGTTTCATGTCAACACATGGGGCTATTCATTCATAATGTGTAACGCAGAGTGGCCTGGTTATTACAGAGACTGAAGGGGGAAGTTTCTCTGTAATAATGGAGAAACAGAGACTAAAGGGAAAGAGGATGACAGTGGAAGATACAAGCAGGGTTTCGTTTCTTCAGACAAATAACTTAAAGATCAAAAACTAAAAGCAGGAGCCGCGTCAATCAATGTGAAGGATCATTGTAACAACAGGCAACAGGACTTTAGATTAGGGTTAGGGTTAGAGCTGCTAGCATGACTGTAGAATCAACACCTGGTCTCACATAATTTTAGGAAATTAGTTTAATGTACTAACATGCAAAGAAAGTGCTTCATATTCTGTAATTTCAGTAGGTTGCAGACTGATGTTCAAATACAGCGATAGAAGCTTAAATGCAATTCATTTTCATTGCTCTGACATGATCTTTTCCACAGTGTCTCTAGATATTTTTCCATATGGTCCTGTATCTTATAATATATGTACTTAATATATTAATATTTCTTATATGCAGATATAATTCAGAATGCCACCTCTATTGCTCCAAAATATAAGCTCAGTTGAGAAGTCCAGGGTACATAGCTGCTCTGAAGCTCTGAATGTTGAACTCCTCTCTTCAACCTGAAATGTAAATGTAAAGTAAAGCTATTCTGTGTCTGACTGATATTTCTGTTTGTATCTTTGCCTGTAAGTCACAGTTCTCCTCTGTGATTCCTGCTGTCTACCTGTAGGACTGATGAAGGCCAGCAGCTCTATAACAGGCCAGTGTTGCCACCCACTTAGCTCTCATTCAGTCATTTGTCTGGCTCCATCCCCTCTCCAGGAACACTTCCCCTCAGCCTGTAAAATGATCACCGGATGGCTACTTGATTTCCCTCTCTTTTTCTCTGTCTACTCTCCTTTCCTCCCTTCCTCTCATCTCCTCTTATTTTCACGTTCTCGTATCCTCCAGCTCACCCTCCCCTTCCCACCCCGACATATAACCTTAATTCTCTCGGTCCTCCCTCTCCATCATTTTGCCTTTCTTCCGCTGCTTTTTTCCTCCCTAAAATGGATGCTGTTCCCCTGGGAGTGGTCAGCAGAGAGCAGGGGAAGGAGGAGGCACTTTGGCCGCACTTCCACCAAACACTTTCGGAATAGTACCCTTGAAACCCGTACCTGCATGTACCTAAACCCTAGATCTGTTTTGCACTGCAACAAATATTCTTCAATGTAGGGAGGGTTGTTACCAGATGTTACCAGATGGTAATAATAATAAATAAAACCAAGATGGCCACTTACAGTCCAATGTCAGTGTTTGTCGCAGGTGAAATCTATAAATGTCATAAAACCAGCAACCCAATCATCCATCCATCCATCCATTCATCCATTATCTGCACCTGCTTATCTTGTGCAGGGTCATGGGGGCTGGAATATATCCCAGCATGCCTAAATGCCTAATAAAACAACCAAGTGATACCTAAAAAAGCCGCAGGCCTGTGTCTGTGATTGGCCAAGTTGTAAATAGTGCAGGAATTTTGGCATTTGCTCTCATCAGGTAAATCTTTTATGGAAGCCGGTTTGTGGTTTTTGCCAGCACTCAGGCAGAGGTTTATGGAAGGAAGTGCACCTTCCATAATTTATGTTCCAAATGAACTATAAAAGTTTGTTTCCAGTACTCACACTTGTGAGCTTTTTGATTTAAAGTTGAAATCCACTTCCTGTTAATTGTACACCACTGTGTATCCTCAATCTGTCATAAAATATTCACTAATGTAATGTTGTAAGTTTTGTGTGTGTGTGTACCAGCTTGCCAACAACATGTCTCATCTACTTCAGGTGGACCATGTCTACACTAAAGGGCTTAGTACACTCCAAAGCGGACATGGACTTGGACAGTGGATGCACACACAGCTCTGTTTATGCCCTTCTGCAACTAATGATAAATATGAGTGAACATGTCTGTGCAGCAGACACCCAAAGTAGTATAAAAAGAACTGCATGCTATTATGGAGTATATCCGGCCCTTTATACTACATTGGGTGTCTGCATACCTAGATGTGTCCACAGATAGATATTAGGCTGCATGTGGTCTCAGGCTGAGATGGGCAGATGATGAGATTTACGTCACATGGACTCTCGCAGCTGCACGTAAATTATAATTTCAGCTTAAACTTAAAAAATAAAATATTAGTTTGGCTACATTCAAACACAATAAAGGTGATGATGGAGAGAAGGATGCAACAAAGTGGAGGTTTAACCTGCAGAGATGATAGCTTTAGTGACCAGTTTTACTGAAAAAAAGAGAAAGAAGGCAGCCATTCTCCTATTGTTTAGTAATTTGTATCAGAAATGGCCTGGAAATGCTGGTGGACCCAGAGTTTTCAGATTCAGCCGGCATTGGCATTGTTGTAGTCTTAGTGATCCCATGCATTCCCTTACGTTTTCCACCTGAGACAGCCAATGACCTATTACTCAAAGTACAACATGTCTTGTGGTTGCATTATATTCACTGTTGTTGAACAAATGTTGTGCCAGTCAGTACAACATGATGATTCAAGAATGAAGCTCTTGCCCCTTGATTCTGACTTTAATGTTGATGCTCTGCCTGTCTTCTTAATCTGCTTCTCAGGTACGGGGGTTGCTGATGGTGGGTGGGGGAGGTTACGGTTGGAGTACAATTCAGCACACAGGTCATGTGTTTCCATTTTCTGTTGTGAGTAGGTTTGAGTATTTTTGAGTAAAATGTATTTGCCAGTGCTGGGGTGTTGATGTATCGGCGATCCCTTTGGGACACCGACTTAAGGGGGGGTGGGTGTGACGACCCCAGCCTAACCTGTCTAATGGTTACTTTTTTTTCCTGTCTGTCCCTGAAGGTAGCAGGGGAGCGCAGCAGTTAGCCTGGTCTGGAGCAGGTGGGCCAATTGCTATAAAGGCACCGCCCTGTTTTCAGTCTACAACACCACACACCTCATCATGCTCACACATCCACACCTACACCACTGATGCTACTGACTCACACACGTCACATTTATAGTTGTTCCTTTAGTTGTCATTTGTGTTAAAATAAATGAAAGTTTATTTCATTGTCATCTGTGTCCGTTTCCAAATTTGTCATGGCCCTTGAGCCAGGTTATGACACTACAAGGAGACTTTCTGCCCCAAACTCCGGGCTGATCCTCTGAACATCCAACCAGCCAGCTCTGCACCAATCCTGAGCCTGGTGCCCCTGTTGTTGCGTGATCAGACAGGCTCAGGGGCCCCCGGTCGCACTGGCTGACTCCACTCCTTTTCAATGGGGTCTTCCGCTGTCACAGTCACAGCCATGGCCCTGAATTCCCCCACACACACACACACACACACACTTACACACACATACACAGTCCCTACCCATCCAGCCACACGTGCACACACACACTCACAGACATCAGGGGTGGTAGAGGCTGGAGCCTGGGGGGGTGGGACAGGGATGGGGGGCACATGGGGATAGCCCCGACCGGAGGCACGCTTCTAGACTTGTGGATGAGGCAGAAAAGCCATTATGGACTGTTATGGTTGGCTGATCGCTCCCTTTCAGCTGCTGAGCTGCACACAAAAGCAGCAGGCAGAAGCTAAAATAATGGATCTCTTTTCCACACACCCCCTCCAGAGCGTATCTGACTTTATGTGATCGCAAATGCATGTTGGGAGGCGGAGGGGAGTTTGTGTGTGTGTGTGTGTTTCTGTGTGTTTATGAGAGCTTGTGCCTATATTTATGCATGTTGGAGGGTGTGAAAGAGAAGAGAAAGGGGGAATGTCATTTTGCAAATGCGGGTGAGTATTTGCTGAATGAGTTCAGAAATATTACATTTTCATTGACAAAAATGTTCATGGGAGTTGACGTGTTAAAGGCATTAGTATGATCCTCATGTGTTACCAGGGAAACAAAGCTATATTTAGTAAAACACACACACACACACACATAAATGCACGCATGCTTGAGTGTGGACACAGACTCCCACACAAACATGAAAAAAGAGCCACTACTGAATCCTACTGAACGAGACGCTGTACTGCCGTGCTCGCTTAAGTTAAATTGTGATAATGTGGTCAGCAGTGAGTGAAGATCCGTGATGGCTGAAAAAAAGGTTTTATTATCACTAGGAAGAGGGTCAGAGAAATGTAAGATTGTGTGATTCATGGGCAAATCCTCAAAATATTGTACTTTGTCCTTTTACAAAGAGCTACTATTATGGAAGATGTTGTCCTGGATTGCTAACACAGCACAGTGACAGTGGCACATTGGCTCTTGTTATGTCATTGGACTTCGTGACATTGAGGGGAGTTACAGCCATCCATCCATCCATCCATCCATCCATTAATCTATAAATAGACCTGGAGCCATTTATAGACCAATGCCACATTGTGACGCCTGTGACGTTACTGTTTACTGAGTGGATGACATGTCTCAGTCAATATGAGAAGTGGATAATAGGATTATGCCTCTAAATAGTGTCTAAATAAGATAGCAGTTTTTGTTCTTTTAAATCCACATAAACCTGTTACAGTACTTTAAAATTTTAATTAGAATAGTTATGTATTTGAGAATACATAGAATACAATTACTTCATGTTGCATTTTTTTTTGCTTATCTACAGTTATATATTTTTTGCTGCTGCTCAACCACATCTTGTCACTCTGAAAGGCCACATGGCTGTCCGCTTTGGCTCTCGCAGAATCAAACCTGTGACCTTTTAGTGGCACTAACAGGACCTTTTAATAGGTCTGCCTCTGTATGCCATAGGTCACCCTGATCCCAGGGTGCATTTTCAAAGAGGAGTCAGTTTTTCATTTCATGTTCTAACTTGCGCCATCGCTGGAGAGACGTCTGCCTGTGGCCACTGTCAAAGCCAAACAAAGGCAACACATGTAAAAGAAAGTTGTGATTCAAGTGGACAATCAAGCTTCACTCTGTACTGGAGACTGAGCTCACTCTATTACTGTTAGCCTTGTTTACTTCATGTTGATATTCACCAGCATAAAACTATTTACTGTCACACAGGTCAGTTGCAAATGTTAGTCATCCAACACTGACTTATCACCTAAACCTTTTTCTCCAAATCAACAATCATGTGGTGTAAGGGGAAAAAATCATATCATACAAGGTTAAAATGGAGTTTGTGTCATGTCACATCCTGTGTGGACAGTTTCCTAATAGGAAGAAGTGAACTGAGTTGTGCGCATGTTATTGACAAGCAGTAGGCGTTCCTCCTACTGTGTGAAAATAAGTTTGCGTACCCGATGATCCACATGCTTAGTTTGTATGACGATGCTCAAGCTGCACAACTTTAATCTGAACAGAAACATCAGAGGTGTTATCTATGCTGATGCAGGTTGTTGCAGTTTATTCACTCATTTACTCCACAGTTACGTACATTTTTTTAATCAAAATCACAAACCTGGGTGGCATCTACAACTTCAGGGTGTGTACTTTCCCCTCTACTGAATTACTTTTGCACCCACATGAAAAGCAGACAGATAAAGATAAATCACAGTGGTGGAGGGGAAACAAACAATCTTGCAATGACAATTGAATTACAATGGTGGATATTCAGATCCTTTACTTAAGTAAATGTACTAATACCACACTGTAAAAAATACACTGTTAGTTACTCTGTAAGTCCTGCATTGAAAATTGTGTACGTATAATCAGGAAAATGTACTTGAATGATCAAAAGTAAAAGCCTTCATATGTTTTGTAAGTCAAATCTTAACTTGGAAAGTCACTAAAGCTGTCAAAGAATTGTAGTGGTATAAAAAGAGATAATACTAGTAAAGTACAAGTATCTCAAATTTGTACTGTGCTGTACTGAGTAAATGTACTTTATTACATTTCATCACTGGTATCGTCTGTGGCGATTGGACTTCATTATGGTGTGGACCTGGCTCTTCAGCTCTTTCCCACCCAGTTTGATAAGAGAGCTGGCCTGAACAGTTATTTCCTGTCATTGTGTCTGATTCAAACACACACAATTGACTGTAGGTGATGAATTTTCCAGTGAACTTGTGTTTTTATGTCTATTTCCACCCAAGTGACGTTAATCAAAGATATTTTTATACTGTTAATGTGGTGTCAGCTGAGGGATAAATATAGATATTTGTTATACAACAGTTGTTGAGCCTTTTATATTCATATCATCTAATCTGTCAGCAAGTTGATTATGTATCTCTGTGAGACTGTTGACATACTGTGTTTCCATTTCCCCCATTTTCAACTCTTTGTTTTTCCTCATCTCTGTCTCAAAGGAGCATTTTTTAAAATATCTACTTGGAGGTTCACAGCAATGAGAAAATGCTTAAAGAAAGTCCTTTTCAACTAAAAATGTGCAATTTCTCAGCTTTGAGAAAATTTAACCCGTATGAAAGAAGTCATTTTCAGGTTCAAGGCAAAGGGAAGTGCTAGCAATCTGTCTTTTCAGGACTTTACAAAAATGTTAAAGTCATAAGACTGAGAGTCAAGGCAGTTCTTGGCGTAGTGCAACACTTGGAAATTTAAGGTAGTGTTTGTTGATGTCAAGCAATGTAACGACATGTCATACCACGTTGAGGCATTGGATACTCATACACATCTAATGGACCAGTCCTGTGATATATGGTGCTTTATCCCAACCTCACTCAGAGCGCTCAGGATTGCTTCATCATTTTCATTTTGGTTGCATTTTGGATCGTAACCTAATACTTTGTCACATCGTGGGAAAAGTCTTGAAATAGCTTCAGCAGTTAGAGCAGGGATGAGGAGCCGTTTAAACTCCAATTACTTCTCTTTTGGTTAATACTTAAACTTTATTGTTTTTCATATAATTAATGCAATAAGAACAACCCAGGGGGTAGCTGCCTGTACCGTCCCCAGGACAACACAGTGGAGTGCAGCTTAAGTGAACTGGCCATTCCAAACTAGGGAGAGAAAAGGGTGCAAAATAAACAAAGTGTATGTACTGTATGTTGTTAAGTAACATTATACTAATACATTTCTTTATGTTTTGTCTATGAGTGGAAAGAAAGAAAGACTTTGTGGTCCAATGCAATAGTAAAGGACTGATGGATAAACAGCATTTTCTGCAGGATAAATAGCAAAATACTCAAGATTGTGTATGCCCATAGGAGCAACATTTCTTAACCAAGAGGCAAGCACTGGATGCCAGCGTACTGTCAGTCTGGATAATGAGTGATTCTTGGTCATGTGTGAGTAATAAAACCCAGCACACTGTTTATTTCCTCAACCTGACCTCTTTTCAGAGCACGCATAACTAGGATTATTACACCGACCGCAGTGATTGTTTTCAGAGGTCTCTGTTTTTAACGCATGCCATATAAAGTAAGTCGTGTGTATGTGTGTGTGTGTGTGTGTGATTGAAGGTAACAGCTTTAATGCAGAAATTGTGTAAGAGGAAAACAGTCCATTCATCATATTTTGCAGCGATGTCAGAATCACTTTCATCACATTCTCAAACACCTCATCTCTTTTTGCCCTCCCCTACTACATTTTTCTCTCCTGATTTCCTCTTATCTTTTTCGCTCTGTATTTTTTCTTTTTTTCTTGGACTCTGTTCTGTTGTCTTTTTCTCTCCCTCCCTCCCTCTCAGTCTCTCTCCCCTCCGGTCTTCCCATGGGCCCACAGGAGATGATAAGGTGATGTCATACCTCCGCTTCCTGGGGATGTGAGTAACTGTACACTGTGTGCCTTGGGCCATGGCAGGGTGTGTGTTTGTGTGAGTGTGAGTAGCAAGTAGCTTGTGTTGTTGAATGAGAGAGGGACAAATGGAGAGAAGAAGAGAAGGAGGAGAGAGTCGGTGGTGGAATGATGGCAAAAGCTGCTTGGACAAAATGTTTATAAATGATTGCTTTGAAATGATTGAAGGCCTTCTTTCCTATGTCTGTGACACACACACACACACACACACACACACACACGCAATACATATTAAACAAAAGTACATAATCACAATTTTGATTGCGTGTTTGTGACAACATGCACGTTCAGCATGTGTACATCACTGTGTCATCCTAAAAACTGTGTTAATATACAACTAAGTTTCAGTAGCAAATACATGAAATGTAATGCCTCTCGCCTTCGAACATGTTCCATACAACATAACAATGAAACTTATGGTGACAGTATCTGCAAACTGTTCACTGCCAACGCAAAATGTTCATTTGTTTCCAACATTTGCTCAGAATGCATGATTAACATTTTTTGTGGTTATGCCACGGCAAGTGTCATAGCACTTGATTATGGTTAGAGAAGGATCGTGGTCAATGTTTACTTGAAGCAAAAGATGGGATCAAAAACTCTTTTCCTGATCTTAAAGCTGCTTTAATCAATATTTTGATATTAACAATGGATCAAGTGACTTTGAATATGTGAAACGGGTTTCTGTTTTCAACAAAAAATCTCTAAAAACCTTCTGTACTGCAATGACACACACAAAAAAATGACTCAAATTTGGCAACTAGCTGGTGAACATATGGAGCATTTAGCAGATAAAGAGCCAGATATTTCCCTCCGGAGTTTGTAGGGGGAGCTAAAAGGAGTTTGAATTGGACTTACATTTATCAGGTGGCCAGAGACACGACTCCAAATGATTACTAACTTGGCTCTGTGTCTGCTAGACTGTTTGCGATCATGTTCACCATATCAACTTAAAACGTGTCAATGATGAGTTGCTGCCGCTGCCCCAAAGTGGACAAAAACCTAGTTATTGCAGGTTTAACTAAGTTTTAGTAGCCTTTAGTTTCACAGACTTGTATTGTTGACCCCCTCAACACCAATAATCAGCTTAAAAAAGTCTTGGATTGGACATTTTCAATTTCATAATACTGCCTGGACATTTGGAGACCACTGCGAAAAACAGTTGTATAAACTCCTGAACTGAGTGACGTTTCCCTTTAAACGGAAACCTGTGTGAACTAGATTGAACATTTAAAGGCTGTCTCTTATCTGTGGCCTTGTGTTTTTATTTGTGTGCTCTGAGTACTCTCATTTGTGGAAGGTGAGTTCAGTCCATCAGAGTAAACGCAGGTTACCTATTGATCGCAGAAGTGAGTAAATGCTAAACACTTCCTCATGTCAACATTACACTGAAATCTACTGTGAGCTTTACTGAAGTTGGAACTGGGAAAAATGGGAACATTCAAACAGGAAGGGTTCAAGTGTATTTGTACTATTTCACATTAAATGTCAGCCTAGAAGACAAACACGGATATTAAAATTATATAAATGATATATTGCTTCAAACAAAATACAGCTCAGTCCTCAGTTGTTGGACAGCTGACTAACCCTCCCACTGTTATGTTACAGTAGCAGACGTGCTATTTTGAGCGAGAAGCTCAAAGGCATTCAGTTTTCGTAAAATTATACAGAGAAAATCTCTGGGAGGGGAACGGAGAGAGCAGGCCGGAACAGAGGGAGTCTGAAAATAACTAAAGGACTGGAAAAAGAGAGATTCCCCCCTCCCGTTGCCCCTTTAAGACCTGCCTGTGCCCTGAGCCCGGGGCAGGTACGCCGGACGGCAGCATGAAGCTGTAAAACAATGTTGAGGGTGTGCTTGAAGCAGTTCCCTTATAAATCAAACATAAAACCATGCTGGAGCTGCAGTAGCCGGGCCCAGGAGCAGCACTTTGAACCGTGATCACGTGGAGCTTTTCGCCTCAAATGAGAGCACAGTTGTGTTCAGCTTCAATGGTGCACTTAAAAGGATAACACCATTTTATTTTACGCTTGCACCAATCTTCTATACTGATGGTGCGGTCTAACATGTCCAGCAGATTTGAGGAAGCTATTCACTGCCGTTTATTATATCAGCTTCCTCTAATTTGAAAATTGCCCAAAACAGATCATTTAACTTTTTTTGGGTTCCTCCTATTTTCCATGAGTGATTGTGTGTTTATTCAGCAGTTTTAATTGCCACTACTTGTAAGTGTTTTCATGCCAGTGTGTACATTCAACTATATCAAGGTTTTTGATTGATTGAGTAAGGTATCAGACACAAAATGTAAAATGTAAACAAAAATCTATCAGCAATCACCCTGTGAATCACATGACAAAATGGTAAAAACAAGATGTAGTCCACATTAATGCAGATCAAATATATGTATTTTTAATTTAATTTTGCTGATTGTTATGAATGAACATTATTTCCAAATCATAAACCATAATTAGTTGCCATTTTTTGTTAAGGCAACTCAACGCACTTGCTTATTTGTTTAACTTTTAAGGTTTTTAAGCCTTTAACACCGCAATCTTTCCCAAACCAAATTGTTCTTGTAGCCTAACTCTAATGACATACAGGGCTGCAGGACGTGAACCTCGGCCTCTTGTCAAAATGCTGGGCTTTATACGCCCACCATCCATTCCGACCACCACCCTATGAGTTTTCCACGGTACGTAGCACTTCCTGGACTGCTAAAACAGTCACCAGTGAACGTAATCCATGCAGAAATTACGTTTCCTCTTCAAAATATAGGCTAACCAATTTAGTAGCATATGAGATGAATTTTTAGGAGACAGGTTTGGACCAACTAAAGCAATTTGTGTTTTCCTATTGTTTTGGCATCACAATGTGGGCACTGAACTGGAGGTTAATCTGAAAATGCTGGTCTAGAAAGACAACTTCTGACTTGTACACAACACTTTAGAATTGATCACAGTGAAGACATGTCCCCGGTCTTCATTGGCAATGTGGCAGTAGGATTTATTTTCTTCACTCACGTAACTTTCTCCAGCATATCGTCATTTCTCCTTCCCTTCCTCTTCTGTCCTGTTTGCTCACCTTTCCATTAGTCCCTGCTTTTCCACCCCCCCCCCCCCCCCCACACACACCTCCTCACCTTCTGAGGTCAGCAGACAATGGGCCACTTCAAAAGGCCTCTTTGCTTTAGACATTCTTTCAGCAGAACGAGAGAACAATTATAGCTACTCCTCTGGTCTGGGCACACACAAAAAAAGGATGTCGCCTAAAAACAGAAAGGAAAGGAAGTGGGGACAGAATTAAATGGGGGAGTGAATAAGACAGAAAGAAAGAGAGAGGAAGCCACAGTATCCTGCAATGACATGGCCACAACCAAACACTATGATATATCTGGGATGTGTGGAATGTGAAGCATTTTCCATAAATAGACCTCAACGTTTGTTTAAAGATCTATTTTCCCTTCACTTGGTCAAGTTTTTTTCCCTTCTTTTTTTATTTTCATGTACTGAATGACAGGAAGGGGAAAGGGAAGAGGAAGAGATAAGAGGTTAAACTTGGACGTTTCTTTCCCAGAAAGGAGACTGGGCAGCGACGCAGAGAAGAGTGGGTGTAATGGCTTTGCTTACGCATTCACTGCCAGAATAAGAATTATTCCATGACGACTTCCAAGGAAATGAAAGGAGGATACTGTAATGCCTTTTGCATCATGTCCTTGACACAAGTGCAGCCATGCCTGTCATTTTTTTTTTCAAGAGGAGTGGGCTTTCTGCTGTTTGTACATAAATCAAATGACACATTTAGATGTTTTCTGTTTCACAACACTTGTTTTAAGATTAATTTATTCAAAGAAGTAGGAGTGTAAAACTGAATTGATTTATTGTCATTGCCATCAACAACAAAATTCCAGTTCAGATCATGAAGACATATGAATACGTTGAACACTCAAATATCAAAGTTAACAAGGATGAAAGCCAGCAAATAAGTTTCTATATTGGTGGTTAAATTTATTCTGACAGCATACAGGAATATAAAGTCCACCTTCCAAAAAAATTGATAAATTATATTTTCCCATTTTTTGCTGAAATCCAGATCCCATGCCACTGAGATGTTACCCACTTTTAATGGCATGTAGTAAACACCATCATTTCAGTATCGTCTTCATCATTTACTTCATTGCCTGGAAAATCAGCATCCTTGCAGAGGACCTCATGATGTTCTGCCTGAAGTTTTGGTTTCTATTTTAAAGTTATAATGGGATAGAAGTGAATAATACTTTTGAACAATGCACTACAGTTGAACAGTAGGCCCTTTCCTGCCTTCTGAACGTCATCAGGAAGTCTAAAACGTCACAGATACTTTGAAAGACGCACTAATAAAAGGTGTTTTCGGCAAAAGGAACCAGAGCTCAGTTTCCCATAGGATGCTGAGTAATATGGAACACGCCAAGACGTCAGCTGCCACGGTGTCCACAAGGGGTCATAGAAACTAATACCATGACTTTAATCTAGTGTGTCTGTACATGCGTATATGAGTGTGTGTTAAAACAATCTCTGGGCTGCAGTGTCAGTAGTGTAAATTCCCAGGAAGTCAAAAGCAGCAGAAAGAGGTTTGACTTCACTGCTAACTATTCCATTCAGGATATTTTTGACCATCACAGACGTCATCTCTGCAGTTGGTCTCTGTGTGAGAGTGTATTTGTGTATGTGAGACATCACAGCTGAGAAGACAGGCCAGCTTCCGGTCTCCACAATGTGTGTGTGCGTGTGTGTGTGTGTATGTGTGTGCCTACTCATCTAAAACAATGGATGACAGTTCTCCCATATTTGCAGAAGCACAAGCAGTGATTTAGAGAGTCACACTCAAAACGTGTGAGACTCTGGGGTGAAGACTGTGTGTGTGTGTGTGTGTGTGTGTGTGTGTGTGTACAAATTGTACTGAGTGCATGTGTGACAGCGAAAACAATCGCTGCATCTATTATCCTCCATCTCTCACAGTTTCTATGGCCAATGTTTCTTTAAATTCTTGCTTTTTACAATATCTGCACGTGGCAACTAGGGTATGGTTAATGGTTACTTTCCACCTTCCTACATTTAGGGCACATTACCTCCTGGGTTGGCACTGGGCATAAATCCTGAGACGATATGGAAGTAATACTGGTCTGCTCCACAAGAATTACCTGCCTAATGAACTCCATATAGTGTCCACTGTGAGAAATAAGTAAGCTTAATAGAAGGAATGTGTCACAAATACACTAGGTTCAATTCATGTTAGCAAGGGAGTAGGTGGCCAAGTATTAAGCTCCAGCAACACTTGTAATATTGCAAACAACTCATCACAGCAACGCCTTTCAGCTTGTGGCCTTCTTCAGGTCAATACTCAGTCAATGGAGGTTGTCACATTAGAGAGAAACATAACATAACAACAATAGAATAATTAACATTAGCTTCTTATGAGCTTTAAGCTGCTCATGAACCAATATATTTTGTACACAATGAGTATGCTATATTGCTAGTAATTACATGGTAGCCATCCCTGTTAGCTAGAAGCTAAAGTGATCAATAAGTGTGTTTGTGATTGATCACAGATTAGGTTACACCTTACCTTAACATTTGATGTATTGAAGCACTTAAAGATTCCAGTACGTTTCTATATTCAACTACTTGTTATCATGTGACTGAAGTTTTGTACTTTGGTCATGTGACAACAACTGAGCAAGTTCCATTCATTGAGAAAGTCCATGTGATGCAGTCAAAAGCTCTGAGAAATAGCTGGTAAGTGAACCATGAGTTTAGAGTATTTTATCACAGTTTTACCATCTGGGTGAGAACTTGTACAATAGTTTTCATGGGTAAAAGCTACTCACACAGATGCCACAATATACTGTATCGTATTCATCATTTGTGTGGACTGACCACTTCTTAACACACCAGAAAACACTTTTCAAGTTTAAAGGAATAGTTTGACAATTTGGAAAAACCAGTTATTCTCTTTCTTGCCGAGCGTTAGATGAGAAGATTGATACCACTCTTATAATTGGATGTTAAGCATAAAGACTAAGCAGGTGGAAATAGCTAGCTTAGCATCCACCTACCAGCTCCTCTAAAGCTCACTAATTAACACAGTATATCTTTTTCTTTTAATATCGCACTTTTCCTTTAAGGCCTACATATGCAGTTTTTTAGTACTAGTAGTAGTAGTGAAGATAGTTGTTGGTGCTGATCACTGAACCTTTCAGTGTGTTGGCTCCTTTATATTCACCCTCCATCTTCTGCAGCCCCTGCCTGCACATACTCTAATCAAAACATTCAGGCCTAAAATACTGAAAAGAAATGACCCTAACCACACCGCTGGCACATCCACTACTTCAGTTACAGGCACACCGCTGCCTGTCAGTAAGTGGATAAAATATCTAATGTGGCAGCTTTGATGAACTCTAAGCCCCTAAGCACAACGGAGACTTAAAGCTGCACTGAACAAGCGTTCAGTCGCTTTTGGCTCATTGTTTTGTTTTGCTTTGTTCCGCCAAAACAGTGCAGCAACTCTCAGCTTACATACTTGCAAGCCAGTCATACGCCACCGTGAAATAGCAGAGAGACGACCTAAATGAGTGCCATGTGAAGGCGGGTCAAACGTGAAGCACTCTAAAGAGACACGCATAAATCTCTCAGGACTCCTTTTTTTTTTTTGAAATACAGTAATAGCTCCGCTTTGTCTTTTATCAGCCTTGGAACAACTGTGTCAGCTTGCTGTATTCTGTGGCTAAATCCTAAAGGGTCTGTTGGTTGACAAATAGCATTCGCTCCCACTCTGAGGGAAAGCTGCATGTTTGGAGCCCCTGCAGAATGTGTCTATCCAGCACAAATCATCTATTAGGAAAACAGTTGCTGCAGGGCCAACCACAAGCATCCGGGCAATTCTCTGGGTTGTCAAAATGCTCCATCTCGCTTTCTCTGTCCCCCTATTTTCTTTCCCTCTATCCCCCCTTTCTGCCTTCCTCCCCTCTTGTCTCAGACAGCAGTAGCAGATGGGGAGACCAGTGTCAGCATTTCCAGTTGGATCAGCTGACGGATATGCATCCCCTGTTTCCGTTCCTGTTGGTGTGTGTGTGTGTGTGTGTGGAGGAGAAAGGTGAAGGGAATAGCATGCGTACAGTAACGTTGACAAAGCATCTCTGTTTGCATGATGAGGCCACCAGAACAGGATGAGAGCAAAGGAGGAGCGCAGAGGGGCAGAGTGGAGCAACCACAGGGCTTCAGTGACTTTGTCAATCCAAAGAAATGGATCATTATTTGGTAAGATTTTGCCCAGTGGAGATGTTTTTTAACACCATGGTACGCTTTAAAGAAACATTGCACTGTATATCTTACTGCGTTGTTTTGTTAGACAACGGAGGCTACCATTAAAATGTTAATAATCTGCTTCTGTTCCCCAACAAGTGTCCAGTATCTTTTGAAGACCTCAAATTAGGGAACTCTGATGAAAGGATTAAGAAATAGAGAAAAAGAAAGAAAAAGGTAGGAAAGATCTGATGAGACGTGGATATGTAAAAGAGAAATGGGAAGGGATATATATATCTATATGAATACATAAGGTGGTAAAAAAAATAGGAAGAATACCAGCAGAGAGGAACAAAGAAAGAAAGTGATGAGGAGAAAGCAATAAGACAGAGACGGAGGTTAAAGGAGGCTGGAAGTTGAGAGACGGGCAGGAAGGGAGTAAAGAAAGACGGAATTAAGGAAAGAGAGACGAGTAACAGATGAGAGAATGTGTCCCAGTTCCAGGGTGTGTACGCGTTGATCTGTGTGTGTGTGTGTGTGTGTGTGTGTGTGTGTGTGTGTGTGTGTGTGTGTGTGTGTGCGTATGTGTGCGTGCGTGTGTGTGTGTGTGTGTGTGTGTGTGTGTGCTAGAGTGGTTTGTGTTGCAGGGATCTTGGCTGCTGTCAGGCTAGGGGACTCCCAGAGGAAGCCAGTCCTTGTTCAGTTTACAGTGAATGATTCCCTTCCTGCCCTGCACAGCCCTGCAGGCCAATGGCCAACCAGGTTTGTGTGTGTGTGTGTGTGTGTGTGTGTGTGTGTGTGTGTGTGCTGTGCTGCTTCATAGAGTGGCCGGGTGGAAAGAAGGAGAGAGACTGTCCTGTAAATGAGAGGTCACAGGTTGCGTAATTGTCAGTGTTTGTACACCAACAGCCATGTGTCCGGTCAGTGTCGTCAAGTAAGGCACACCTACCTGTGTTGTTTGGGGTTTTTTGGATACCAAATGCTTTTGGGGAAGAAGACAAAGTAAAAGTTCTTATTTTCATTTAATAACTCATTGGTTGCTTCTCAAACTTCTTTTTCTTCCAATGGGTTAAACATTGTTGGTTTGCAACAACTGAAGAGAGAAAATAGAAAAGCAAATATAGTCTTACAGTAGACCAGTGGTGGGAGAAGTATTCAGACCTTTTATTCAAGTATAAGTATCAATACTGCACTGTAAAAATACTTCATTTCAAGAATACATTACCTGGATACATGAAGAGTATGTAAAATATACAAAAAGTATAAAAGCAAAAGTACTCGTTATGCAGAACAACCCCTTACAGAGTGTTGTATGTATATTATATGTAGTATATTACAAAGTTACATAACACAACAAGTAACAAAGTATACATACTGTAATACAGGTTAAGTAGTAGTAACACTGATCACTTCAACAGAGAAGTCAATGAAATATTATCAGGAAAATAAATCAGGGGATGGAAAGTAGGATTATAAATATAATTCAGCTCTGATCTGACATTTACAAAGGGTCATCAGAAAGTAATTTCTTAAATTGGAAAAAGTAGAACTATTGCTCAATTTGAAATAGTAATTTGTCACACTCTTGGAAAAGTAATAATCCTACGGTAATGCTCCCTGCCAACTCTGTTTAAATCCCACAATAATATGGAACTTGTTGGAGCCATGAATCAGCTCCAGTCCTCCCAAACATCTCAAACCACGTTCCAGTGTTTCCTCCAGAATCTTTTTCCTGGCACGGCGGCCTCTGAAACAGCATTTCAGGCCATGTTCTGTTTCAGCCGTTACACATTAAGTGTGGATTAGATGAATAATGCCATTGCTTCCAAAAATGTGGTGAAAATACTTGATCGGGGTGAGTGGAGGTCTGTCTCTGCGTTGAGCTGCTGTCATCTGTCACAACTTTACGGATACAGTAGTTTCAACTGTAAAGCAGCAAGTCTTCACTAAAACTAGTGCAAATCGCTTTTTCTTAAAGAACATTAGATACCTGGCTATCCTGGCTAACATCCTCACACAAAGAGTCCTTAAGGCTGCAGCAAACTATAAAAAACTTGCTGAAAAAAGTGCTGAACAAATAATAATAACAAAAAAAAAATACAAATCTGTCAAATACAGGACGTTGGCACTGAATGTTTGGTCAGATTCTTGGTCCAGATTCTTTGAAAAGATATTTTCTGATGTGAATCACAATTTTATTAATGGTATACTGTATTTTATTCAGGCAAAGATTGTGTATGGCTGCCTAGGTCAATTAAAGAAACGTTTAATGTAGAAAACGTGTGCGCTCCAAAGCACAAAGCAGCAAAGTAAGGTATGAAAAAAAGTTGTGGGATCAGAATTTAGAGCTAATTAATTGTTTTTTAAAATAGTGAAAGATTCACTTCACATGGTGATTCCCCCCCTCTAAAATAATACAAAATAAAATAATCTTGCTCATTCATTTTTCAGATATATTTCATTTACATGACATTTTCTTTATTTGATAACGGAGGATTTGCTTATACGTACGCTCCGTTAACTGTCATAACCCATACACTGTACCTACAGCTGGCCAAACATTTATTGATAGCAACTGTGGTTTCTTGGATTTACATGATTTATTTTTACTGGGATTTGTCGAGACCCTTACGTGTAATGATAATAAACCGAGTCTAAAACACTGGAGCTTTTGAAGCCCTCAGTGTCAGCATGAGAAAAACCCTAAAACCTAAAGCAATGCTGCCATCTTGTGGCCAAACATTATTATTTCTAACGCTTGCTTCATGAGGAGGAACGTGTCTCTGGTAAACACCTGTAAGAGCGTAATTAATTACTGAAAACACAGATGTTCACGTGCAATGCCACAAACAGACACATATACAGAAAGCTGATTAGCAACAGATGTGCTGGACACTGGATCAAACATGTTCCTTTAAAGACAGGTATGTACAGTTATAAACCTTTATTCACACGTCTATGTTTTAGGAAGAACAATAATCATAGGTACAGTAAATCAAGCATACAATTTTTTTTATGAATAATAATAGATAGTAAAATAGACTTTATTTCATACATTTAAATACACTCAATACAATATGTATTACTTTGTGAAAAGGTGATCACATTACCTTTTTGCTCTTTCACTATGTATGTATAATTTACTATTTTCAGTACATTAAAATTGTATTAGCAATAAAACTTTATAAATAAATATTCACAATAGTAATTGAACCCAGCGTAATGTTACAGTAACGTGTTTTAACAAAAAGAAAGATGTGCTGGGCTGTGAAGCGAAGCCATTTTGCCCAGTGAAAGGAAACTTTTTGTGACGTCTGTGGTCCAGGACAGACTGCTCAGTGTTTGGTCCGTCTCTGCCTCCTTATAATCAAAAGCAAATAATCCACACTTGAGCATTTGTTGTCACCAAGATGTTAATTCTTCTTTGGTTCCTCCTTTCCCTAAACATACAACTCAATTATAACTTCGCTGATTACTAGTGTTTTCACATCTGCCTTGAAAACTGTCAGCTGACTTGGGCACATAATAACAATATAATGAAACAATATACAAATGTTTCACTGTCATGGCTAACCCTATCATAGACAAGGCCTTTTAGCACTAAGATTATGTCATATCAGCTCTGTCCGTTGACCTAAAATTGAAACTGTACGCTATACTATAAGTTTTGACAGAAGTGGGCATCAAACAGGCTTGAGAAGATTAAAAGTAGTCACTAGCAAGATTGTCAGTCATTCAGAAGTCAGCAAACATCCACCCTGCTGAAGTATTGCTGAGCAAGAAACTGAAATAATTACACTACCTCTATTATTCCCCTGCACTGTAGGAGTTTGAATTCAACACCAGATGGTGACTTTTTTTATTTTTACTGCCTTGTTGGTTTCCTCTGTGCCAGACGTGATCAATTGCAGAACTATTTCTGTGTAAAAGTGGTCCGTTGCTGTCTTCCAGCAGTGGTATTTCATACTTGGGTTCAAAGTGAACACCCATTTATCAAGGCTGACATGCACTGATACCGCACACATTTTCTGCCTGCAGTGAGAGGGTGTATATGTGCTTATAAGCAGTAAAGTATTCTGTATATTAGCTCATACCTCTGTAGTTATCATACACATTATATGCTGCTTAGCCCGATTGTATATTTCCTGCATGAACAAAAGGAATAAAGAAACATTTAGGTTATTAACATCGAAATAGACCTTGAAGTAACTGTAAAAACAGCATACAGCCTATTGTACAGATCTTAAGTGAACTTTAAGCGGGATACTTTGCCCAGCGTAAAATTTTTAATGTGCATAAACTTTTAATGTGCATTTAAAGACTTCAGTGAGCGTGTCCATGCTTCCTGGTGCCGTCTGGCATTACATGTTGCCTGCAGGCCTTGGCAGGAAAAAGATGGCCTTCTGACCCTGGTGGGTGTCTGGTCCTGCTTTGGGTTGGCCGTTCCTCTTCAGCCCAACATACCAGTTGTACTTCTGAGAGCAATATGTGTTGTAGTGGTTTTCCTCATACTTCTCCAGGAAGTAACACTCATCGTTCAGTGCTTGCTGAGACAAGAGAATAAAAGGGGGGAGACAAGAGAGGAGCGGAAGACAGTTTGCTTCATTGCAAGTCTTCTAGTTCTTCGTGTAAATTCAAATTCAGATTGAATTGTTGTGTATATATATGTACACAGCAACAGAACATGCAGAGTAAAGAAAAGTGCTGAAAAAAGAAATAATTGATGTTATTGCTCGTAGTGATTTATATTGTGCAAAAACCCCTTTTGTCAGATTTTGGCAATGTGATTTTCCAGTATTTTGCAGTTGTGGAAATAACCTATGCTATTGCAAAACTGTAGGAATTAGTGAGTTTAAAGTTCTGCTGACAAGTTAATAAGTATCATGTGATTTGACGAAAGTAGCCCCAATATAAACAGCTCCTAAAACTATTAGGCAACAGTCCCCAATAGAAATAGGATCTCATTTCGTCATGATACGTCTGGCAACATTCATACTATGGTTTGATAATGTCACAGTTTAATGTTTCCATCCCAAATAGGTTTACGTCATGGCCGCAGTAATTTTGCGACAAACTCTAAAAATGCTCAAGACTCACTGATCCGAAGAGGCGTCCCTTTTTGTTCATAGCCAGGTACCTTCCCGTCATCTCACCCTTGATGACCACCACTCCTACGCTCACAGCCTTCAGCCTCAGGATGTCTGCAACACAAACATATTCAACATAACACCGCTGCATGACTTTTATTTGTGGAAGATAAACTTACTTAAACACAATGTAACCATCATTTTTCTTCTGAAATAAATATTTGCGCAGCATTTTTCAGGGAATATAGGCCCTGTCATCTGAATGTGTACACATGTAAGTGCTTATGATTACACACCCAACTCACTAAGAACTAAATACCTTGCTCAAGAGGACTTTAACAGACCACACTCCTGAGCCCTAATATTCTTCCATTTTTACAAGTCCGGTTATCAGTTTCCCAGATAACTTCTAACCAAAACATCTTAGGTTTACCTCTTCTCTTCTGTTTAGCATTATTTGAACAACCAAGAGGACTTCATTTTTAGTTAAAACGTTCACTTAAAGTGTTAAAAGTCAAAATAGTAGACAGTAGATGTGAGTTACGTGTACAGAATATAGTTAGTTATAGCCAAAAGACTCTCCTCCATTCTTTTACAGCAACCAATCATACATCAAAAAGAAAGAAAGAAAACCGGTTCCTTCCTCACCATAAGGGTCATTGTCCTGCCTGCCTCCACTCACAGTTCCATCTGGTAAAATCCTCAGGTGATATCCTCCGTTCTGACTGTACAGTCTGGTCAGTGTCCGGTGCTCCTGCCTGGACAGGTCCAGAGCTGCTGCAGGTCCGAATGGCAGCACTGTGACATCTCCCTCAGACATCCTACAGAGAGTTTGAGGCTTGGACGAAGCAGAGGGATGTCCCTGTGTCTGCAACGACAGAGAGGATCCACCGCGTTCACTGTTCATGTCACCTGGACTGTGTCTGAGACACGAGAGAAAACAGGAAGGGGAGGACAGCGCCGCCTTCATGATATGATTACGGGAAATGCTTTCCTCCCCAACCTCCCGCAATCACTTTCTCCCTCTGTTTGTCTACTCTGTCTCTCTCTGTCAACCTTTTAAGGTACTCTATTTTTGATGAAACCAGACAGGGAATCAGATCTGGATGGAGGCCAAGCCGAGCCGCCACATGACCGAACTTGTTTTCCTTCTGAACATCACTTAGATTCTTTCTTTGTGGAAATAATTTCCAGATGGCCGTGATAAGGTTCAACTAGAATCAGTGGATGGCCAGACAACAAAATAAACACTTGGACACAACAAAGGACAGAGAAAATGTGCTCTAATTTACTCCCTGCTGGAAATGTCGCAAGTGCCAGCAGTAGTCTAATAAGTATATGCAACAGTTTAATACATGACTTTGTAATCCACAAGTGAAACACAAGACCCATTTTCCTCACATTGTTTGAGGCAAAAGTGTTTTGTATTAACACACTGCATTCAGTTGGCTTTAGCCGACAACGTTTTACAGTCAAACAAATCTCCAGCAGTCAAACACTTGAAATCTTTCCGCTTGTGGAACTAGAATCCATCCAGTCCTGTCTTACCCTTGGACTGTCTGCTTCCTCAAAAGCTTATCCACAAAAACAAATCAAGCCCACTTTAAAGCCACAATGTCAGTGTAATCTCAATATCCTGGAGGGTAGAGATCCCAGAGCAGTGGCTGTCATTAACTCTGTCCTGTCAAAATGGAAAAGGAGCAGGGAAGCAGTGAAGGACCCAGCCAGCAGTGGTGCTGTACAACTCTGGTCTTTGTTATCATTTGTAGCCAGAAGGTAGAGTATAACTGCAACAGAGCCAGGCTAGCCCACATCTGGAATGTCTTGGAGAGGCATAAGAAACAACAGAGGGAGGAAGAGGGGAACGAGAGAGGGAGAGGAAAGCGAAAGACAGACCAGTGCAAAGCCACAAGAGGAATGTAAGGCCTACCCACTCACAGCCGACTTCTCCTAAGAACAGGACCGGGAGAAGAATGTTGTATTACAGGATATGAGAGGTCAGTTAGAGCCAGACTGGTCCACAGGGACCTTCGGACAGAGCTGCTGGTGGGAATGACGTCAAAAGTCCAACTGTTGACCGAGTCAATGTGCAGAATGCGTGGGAGGAGAGACTGAACATACACATGTGTATGTTTGGATCGGGGGGAGGATAGTTGAAGGTTGATGTTTGGACTAAAGTTGAGTTCTGCTGGGAATAAAATATTGGATCCTTAACATGCACAAACACACACACACACACACACACACACACACACACACACACCAGATCAACTAAATTAATTCCTAAAAAAAAGTAAGATCAGTATCAACTTGCTTTCCTGTCATCAAAGATCTGTCATTAGTGAATCAGCAGAGGTGATTACTAGCCAACTTGATTCCCACACAAACAACAAAGCTCCTCTAATGTAGTGAGTCAGTCACCTACCTGTGAGAAAGTCATATGACAGTGCCCCTGGTGAGCCAGCATGTCCTCCTCTTTTCCAGTTTTTTTTACTGAAGTTGGGCAAAACCGGCTCGTTGTGTCAAACTTTCTCCCTCTTTTCTCCACCAGAGAAGTGGCTGTGTATGTCTGTATTTGTACCCTATCTACACCCCCCCCTCACCTCACCGCCCTTCTAACAACGTCAGAGGACTCATTTTAACAGGCCAACGTCAGGACTAAAATTACTGCACTAGAATAGAGAGAGAGACTGAGACAGAGTGACGCAAGTGTCCAGGCCATGGGATCCAGCCAGAGCCTGGAAAGAAGCAGGGCTGCCTGTCTGACTGAGCGCTGATACATTCTTACAGCCGTGTCCTCCTGGAGACACTGGCGAGCAACACAATATAAACATTTATAAAAGACACAAAGAGGATGACTTCAGTTCCCAGAATTAATCTTACATAATGCCAGTACCTTAGCCCAGTGGTGGCAGTGTGGAGGGCAGCTGGGTCACATTACAGGACTGCGGGACTTGCTTCACATTCCTGCAAAGTTAAAATATGTACTCATCAAAAATAGAAATACATTTGATGATAAATAATCCCACATACAGTAAATGTCCTCAATGCATACATGCAAGTGCAGTCATAAGAGGCATGAGGTCAGGGGAGGATGGTGTTTGATTTCAGATACAATACTTCATAAACGAAAGGCAGAAGTTGTTTAGGTAACTGATCATCAGTAAAGTGTCACTCTGCCTCTCAGATGGGCCCCCAAATAGGAGTGAGCAAATAGCCATGCTGACACATTCAGTCAGTCACATAGTCACAGTCACAGCTCCTGACAACAAAAAAGCCAGAGATATAACATTTTTAATGTAAGAAGAAAGATAGCACAAACCTATTGTTGTGATCAGGGAATCACTTTAACTCTTAAATATGTAATAAGGATAAACGACGGTAGTGGTTTATAATGCATCATTTTGCAGCACACACCAAAAGCATTTCCCCAAGCCCTGCCATCTACATCATGACAACTGAATGCACTCACTTGAAATCTATATGTATTTCGACACTTGACATTTGGTCAAAATGGTGGAAATGGCTTTTAAGAAGCAATCTCTCACTGTCTGTCTCGCACTTGCACGACAATAAACAGCAGCAGTGTGCAGGCCGGGTGACTTATTCACTGTGGTTGCCTCGCCTCCCTCGTCTTCTAATGGATACTTCAAGCTCTTCTCTCTATAATTCATCTCCAACAGCACATTTGCATTTTAAGATCACTTTGCCTTTCTAAGGTGTAAAATCACGAGACATACGACTATATAGCGAATGCGCAGCAGAGTAGCCACACTGCCAAAAAGTGGAGAGCCTGACCTACTTTTCTCTCTCACCTGTTCAGCTCTGAGATTCTTAGGTTTGCTGGAAGTAGCTGCTTTACCTCTGTATACCAGGAGATGGCAGAATACGTCAACTATCACAGTAAAAGAAACAGTTTGGCTGCCTATTCATTCATATCAACATTAACGCTTACCACAAACTATCACAAAAAACAACACTTTAGTTGGCTAAAGTTCCCTTTGCACAATATGTGAAAAGGATCTGGTTTTTATTTTTTTATTTTTACCATTGTTGGAGAGCTGTGAGACATCCCCTCACTAATCTGGTGAAAAACACATTTAGAATATACTGCATACTAACAATGATTTTTCTTTCAGTTCCAGTGGTGTTTTCATAAATGATATGATGAAAGCGTGAAACAATTCAAACACCCAGCTCTCCACAACTTCTGAGGGAAATATCTGTCTCTTTAAGTGCTAAATCCTCCACTATGTTCAGCTAGTTGTCTGTGTGACATTTTGGTGCTGGGCAGGTAGTATACAGTTGGTTTATCTGAGCTTTTACGCTGAAGGTCTCAAGGCTCCCGAGGTTTCCTAAAAGCCGGTATGAAATCCAAGCAAATGTGTAAAAAAAAAAAAAAAATGATGGAATATATTTGAGATAATGTTGGTTTCATAAATATCTTTTGATAGTGCACTGGAACAGACATAGATTATAGTTTACATTCATTTTAACTGAATTTTCAAATTAAGGTGAAACTCGAGGAGGATATATCGGAGTTGTCACGGGCTGAAGAACTCTGCGTGTTTATGAAGAGGAAATGGAAATATTCACAGATATTTTTAGCTGTCAAGGCGATAATTACGTTTCTGTTTTCTCTACAGGAAGCTTTCAGAGGCTGATGCAGAGGATGAAATTAGAGAGGGACAAGTCAAATCTAATTAACAGCATCTTGATGGCCATAAAGCAACTTAGCACTGATACTGATTAAAGCCACCATCTTTGAATGGATTGATGAGGGGAAATTCTTTTTCTTTCTAAAATAGATCAACTACTGGACATGACCTTAACATGTATTTTAAAGTAAAAACCGATTTGCATTTTGAGAAAAGATGGCTTCTGAAAAAAGGGGGAAAAAAGCACGTTTTCACGAAATGATAACATGATGAAACCATTCGATTTAGGCCACTGTTCTTTAAAGGGCGTCGTATTGTTATGTTTTGATGCTATCAGTGATTTTAGAAGACCAACTGTCACTTTTTGCAACTGTCTGTGTTTCCCTCATGTACCTGACTATAAACTGGTTAATTCTGGTTCTTGTACTAGCCTCCTGCATCTTAGACTTCATGCACAAGCAGGCACAGGCTATGACTTCCTGTAAACGGTTATCTCTGTACACCACAGAGACAGTGACAGATGGAGAAATGAGCAGGCGACCAGACGCTGTGCTGTGCTTTGGCTGAGGAAGTAGCAGCACGCCTAAATCTGAGCTGTTTTCACACAATAACCACAAACACAAACTGTGTATATGTGTCAGTGACATGCATGTCATCATTTCAACGGCAGTGGCAGTGACTACAGTATTCAGTCAATACGATTTAAGTTAGTGTGAAGCAGATTCAGTCCTAATAACAGGTTTATGGCTTTCCACTCCCATGACAAGTCAAAATAATGTTTTTTCTTAATTAAATGATCAACCACAATAATTTTACAGTGAAAGAAGTCACTAAAAGTTGACATAAGAAATACAAATCTGTTGTGGTGCAGCATCGTGCCAACAGAGGGCGCCAGAGAGTAGTGGAGGCTTTAATCCGAGGCAGATACCCCTCCACAGAAATTCCCCGCTCTGGCTGAAATGACATCAGCGTCTCCTCCCACCAAAACAGGCTGCATGCAAAGATTGTCTGTGCTAGGGAAGATGTAATACTCAACAGATATTTGGCCCCGCTCGCTGACATGCATGCACTGTACTTATGTACCTCTTAACTGTGCAGCTACTTAAAATGTAAATCCGTTTTCCCCCAACATTTTATAGGAACTTTGATCATGATGACATTAATGCTTTAATTGTACGTTACCCAACTTGTGCACCATACAGTCTGAGATACTGAGAGCTGCAAAGGATGAATTGTCCAATGTGTCCTCTAATAAATTTACACAAAATGGGCCCACTGGTAGGCTATGGTCTATTATGCATAATACATATTTACAACATACCACATAATGGTCCCCAGTCACGTTTGAGCCATGACTCTTGTTCAAATGTGATTGGGAACTTTTTTAAATATTTTTTTTTAGCCAAGCTAGCATTGTGGCTCTAAGGATGGCAATGTCAGTCTGTCATTCAGCCCACCACTTCTGTCCAAACTGAATATCTTAACAACAACTGGATGCTGAATACCCAAAACTAGCGACATTACTGTCAGACACAGTTGTGCTTTGAGTTTAGAGCTAAGTGGTGAAATGTTGGTATGCTAACAGGCTAATGTTACCTTGCTAAAAATCAACATGTTAGCATTCTGATGTTAGCACCGAAAATATCAATAAATGTTGGGCAAAAGAAGGTTAAGCTGCATTTCTCATTTGGAGGAACCTTTGGAACGAGTCAGGCCTAGTTGACCTGTTTTGGACCAATTCAGTGCAAACTTTGAATGATGCAGCACCCAGTGGTCCTTGAGTATTCAGATACTTTACTTGAGTAAAAGTAGCAAGACCACAGTGTAAAAATACTCTGCCGCATTCAAAAAGTACCAAAAGTAAAAGAACTCATCATGCACAGTGGACAATTTCAGAATCATATATATTTTATTACTGGATTATAATTAGTGATGCATTAACATGTACATCGCTTGAATGTTGCAGCTGGTAAAGATGGGGCTAATTTGAAATACGTTGGTAGCTTAAGCTAGTTTAATATATAATCATTTAGTTGATTTATACTTTGTATCATTCATCTAAATCTGCAAAGTAATTAGTAAGGCTGTAAAAATGAACGTAGTGGAGTAGAAAGTACAATATTTCCCTCTTAAATGTAGGGTAGAAGAATAAAATAGCATACAATGGAAATACACATGGAAAGTAACCCAAATTGTACTTAATTGCAGTACTTGAGTACATGTACTTAGATACATCCCACCACTGGCTGCACCTGATGCAGCAGTAGAGCTCAAACTCTTTCTGGTAACAGAAAAAAGATCAGAGTGAGCCCTCTTCTCTTTTATTCACTGTCTCTGTTGTAGAGTAGCTCACCGCACGCCCGCCCCCGCACGGTCAGCTCTCCGGCCCGGCCACCTCATTGGCCGAGCGAGACGTCAATCAGCAGATTATCCGTGTCGGGGTAGGTTGATTACGGTCCGCAGCGCTGAGCTGAGCGGGGCTGAGGAGAAAGCAGCGCATTTAAAACCGCCCAGGGAAGACACCGCACTTACGAGGCTAGTTTTGTTTTTTTTCGCTGCCTCCCTCCCTCCCTCCTCGTCCCCGGTTGACTCTGTCCGGTCCACAATGACTTGGTCGAGAGGAATGCAGCACCGGTCTATCTGAGCAACTGGACACTTGTTTTTGTTTTTTAACCAACCACCAAACACTTACTCTGCTGTGACTTTTCAAAAAAAAAAAAAAAATCATTTAATTGGATGCCGTGTCGGGCTGCTGCAGCTGCTGCCATTCTGAGAGAAGCAGGAGGACTCGTGCTTGTGTCAACTTGAGTGTTAGCCTTAAATAAAGAAAAAGCAAGGTTATGTAGGTAGGCATTTCTCTCGGATACATCTCCACCCCGTTGTTTACATGCTGTAATTGGATTTTCCATCATTTCCAGCAGCACAAGCAGCAGAAGCAGTAGCTCTCAGGCTTTCCTCCCTCCCTCCTCCTCTTGTTCCTCCTTCTCCTGTTCGGAGATTTTTGCCGGGTCGTCCAGCAGGCTGTGTGAAGAAGATGGGACTACCTGCTCTGGAGTTCAGTGACTGCTACCTGGACAGCCCACAGTTCAGGGAGAGACTCAAGTCCCACGAACTGGAGCTGGACAAGACCAACAAGTTCATCAAAGAGCTGATTAAAGACGGCAAGGCGCTGATCCAGGCTCTGAAATGTAAGTGGAGGTGGAAAAGTGTGTGTGTGTGTGTGTGAGAGTGTGTGTGAGTCAAGGAGAAAGGTCTGTTGGTGCTTAATGAAGTCGATTGATTGACATCCATCCATGCTGTCCATATTGACAATAATCAGGATTGATGCAGTCGAGATACCTCCAGGTGTGTGTGTCTCTGCAAAAGAAAAGAGAGATCTCAACTGGAAGTGTTGTGTGTGTGTGTGTGTGTGTGTGTGTGTGTGTGTGTGTGTGTGTGTGTGTGTGTGTTACTGATAAGGCACATAACAGAAGTTAAGAGGCGAGGCGGGTGAATTTGAGTGAGCAGTGCATAGTGTCCTCTTAAGCTGTCAGCACATTTGTCCTCATCAGCTTACATTATAATGCATTTAGAGGGGTGGTGGTGGTGGTGGTGGGGGGGGGGTATGTTTCACTCACACGGATGAGTGCTGGTTTGTGAGTTAATGTGTGTGATGGTGTGTAATGTTGATAAGGGGTTTAAGTTTTGCCCTCCTGATTGCTAATGAGGTGAGTCAGAAAGTGAAAACCAGCTTGTTTTACGCTGCAGGTTTGCTTCTTTTAGTTGTTTGATGATGTGAATGAAAGACCTGGACATGTGTGTACTAGGGTTATGGCAAATGTAGGGGAAATGCAGTGAGTGAGCCACTAAATGATTATATTCAGGTATAGCAAGACTAGATAGATATATAGAATAGATATTTTTAGGTACTTTAGTGGGTAGGGGTAGGGAAGAATCTGAGATGGACTTGCGTCTCTGCCTGGATCTATAAGAACGCACGACTGGTATTGCAAGATATTTTACATAATGTATGAAACTTCAATTTCAGAATCAGCTTTCAGTATGTTTACGCATACAAGGGATTTGACTCCTGTTTCTAGTGTCCGTCAATGTACACACAGTTCCAAGAACAAACTTAATATGTGCAAGCAAGTAGGTGGAAAAACTGTACATGAAATACACATTTCATGGCAGAGTTTGCTGCTTACTCACCTTAACGTTCATTCTTTACAAGCTACTCTCAAGGAAAATATGTATTTGTATGAAAATGTCCAATATTCACATCGTGATCATGTCCACACATCAGGAATGCTCTTTTTACATTACACTTAGTGAACCATAACGAAAACCTTAAACACAACTATTAAGGCAAACTCTAAGCTAAATAATTTAACCTCACGTCAACCAAAGATTATTTAAACTAAATTTAAAAAGACAAAACGAATAGTTATCTAATGAATGAAATATCAAATACAGGATATTGTACAAACTTCTGAGATTCTGATGACTCTTCCTACAGTGGTCAGGTCTCCAAGTATCAGAAATGATATTATGATTAAAAGTTCATTCTTCATTGTGGAAATAGTCTCACCACAAGGCCCATTAAGTAGCTGTTCTGTTCTTGGAGATTGTATCACACAAATGGAGTTGCAAAAAGAAAGATTTTACTGTAATATTGTCTAAATGCTGGTTCAAATGTCTCCATCTTGTCAAGCATAACATCTTTTTATGGAATCTGTTTTGGCATGAAAATGGACAGATGAATAGATCACTTTTGCAGTAACAAAATTGGCAGCTGTTTCAGCTGTGTGTGTTTAGTTTGCATGGTGCAAACACTGTTCATACACACTCCTGATACTGCAGATACTATTGTGTTTTGGTGTATAGTGCATTAGTCACGCTGCTCATATCCAGATAGACAAATCGTGCCAGTTAACCTGAACTTTCCACTCATGCGTTATCGCCTGTACCTTTTGTAAAAGAAACAAACCAGCTCGGTCCTCTGTCACCACAAAGCTCTGTCAGCTGATGTGTTGCTATAAAGACAATTCCGCTTTTGTCCATTGGTGAGATCTAGAAATCAAACCGCATGGCCTGATTCACTGAGGTTGTGGTGAGAGTCATTTGCTTGTTCTGTGCCATTGTAGCCGAACAAAGAGGAGGTCAGCAAATGTTCCTAGTTAATCTTTTTATACCAGAACTACACTGTATTCTTTGCTTTTGCTCGTGCATGAGATGAATCAGTTGCAACAGGTCTTTTCTAACAGCGCTGAAGACTGTGAATCTTCTCTGCTGCGTCTTCGTCGCACCTCGACCTCCTCTGCTTTTCTGGAGGCATTGAGAGGATGTGTGACTTTCAGAATTACTCAATAAAGTAATTCTGATTCTGATTCTGATGATTGAGAGGATGTGTGACTGTCCTGGAAAGCCCCTAAATGTTTTGTTAGTTACTAATTGCTGCTGGAGGAGGTCTCCCTGAGTCTCCTGACAGCTCTCACATGTGTTTTTGTTGTAATGAGTACATGCATGTTACCACAGAAGGAGAAAGTGAAACATTTACAACACCATGTGTCATGCTGCTCAGAACGTTTACAGTGCTACTGTGGACTTATTGAAGCCTGTTGGTGTGTCTCTGTCTTCTACAGTACAGTGTAACGACCTGTGTAGGGTTAGGTGATATGATGATATAGACTGGACAGAGACAGAAACAGAGATGTGTTCCTCTTATTTAGCCTATATCGTTGATATAAATGGTGTGGACAAAATAATAGGAACACCTGTCAGCATAACACAATCTAATTCAACAGCACCACAAACTGCAGCCTCCCAAATGACCATACAGTTAAATCAACACTGTATCAACTCTGTAAAACAGTTTCAACAAAAGCTGAACATTATAACCTTCATGTTGGTTGAATTTAATACAGGACTGTTGCATTAGACTGCATTAGTTTTAGCCAGGTGTACCTAACAAACGGGCAACTGTAGACTTTACGGCACATTAATGATTAATGTTGCCAAGTGCAGAGAGCATGGTAGTAAAATGCATAAACTGCACCTACTGCGCTGTGTATAATGTATAATAATCAGGTGACACTTACAGGAAATATAACAGGAAATGTTACTAAAAATAAAATACAGGTAAAAAGTGTAAAAACAATAAATGGTAAATGATCTCACTTATATAGTGCTTTTCAACCTTCTCGGTTACCAAAGCGCTTTACAGCTAAGTCTTATTCACCCATTCACACACCGATGGTGATCGTGCTGCCTCTAACCAGCTTTACCTCCCGTGCGACAGTGCTAACCACTGTGCCACCATGCGGCCCGCTAATGATAATATTGGCCTTCCACTTTATTGGTTAGGCCCAGTAAAAATGCAAATACTTTTGGTGACAAAAGACTGTCATTTATGTTTTTGCTCAAAGCTTCCCAGACATTATTGTCATCTTCTTTTCTTCTTCTCCTCTCATGCGAGCCAGACGTTTTGACACTGGTCGTTAGTGTCATTTTTCAAATAGAGGAAGACACACAGAGGTGCCATCACCACTATTGCAAATTTACGGCAGCTCCATCCTTTTTGTGGGTTTCAAACTGCTGTATGTTGCAATTAGACATGTAGACACAGTCAGACAAATGCCTGTATATACACCCACACCCACACACACACACACACACACACACACACAAACTCTGTTTCAGTATAGACTTTGAAAACCATAAAGTCTCCCTTTTACTTTTGAGACATACAGAAACGAAGATGGCAGACGCATGTGCACGCACACAGATACACATGCATGGACACACATACACAAATGTGTGTGAGTTTAAGTGTGTGTTAGCCAGATGTCATTTAAGGGCAGATCTAGCTTGTTATTACGGGGCCTGTAGAACTGTTTGGTTCTCTGCTCCACTTCTAACATGGCACTGCTCAATCAGCCAAACAAACCCTAATTACCAGCTGGGCATTCACTGGAGCTGTGAGCGAAACGAGACACCGTGTTTATGTGACACCGACACATGATGTTGCCATGTTTTCAGCTGAAAGTGTAAAGAGCAATGGAGTTAGTTTTTAACTTCGGGTCACTTGGCTCAGTAGTGTACGTTTCCTGTCATCTTTTTGACAGCTCGTTTGTTTTGACGCATTTGTTCTTTTTCTTTATGATATATCATCATCATCACCATCCTCACTATGAAATGCTGCAGAAATGTCATAAAGCAGTGTGTAAAATTACCAACCACATCTGTTTTGTGTTGCAGTCAACACCCCCATAACTTTCCAGAGATTAAATTCATTAACATAACATTTTGATTGGATTCCACACAAGTATGGATATATAGGTTTTATTATTGGAGATACTATATAATATCACTATCAAATGTTTTGTGTTATTATTTTTATCTGCATTATCCTACGTGTCAATGGTCTTAATTGTGTTTCAGCTGCTTTTTGACCCTTCCAAAAAATAAATTCTGGGTAAAATGCAGATTTCTTTTAATTTATGGAACTTTTACATTTAAAAAATACCAGAATCAGCTTTCAAAACCCATGATTGCACTAATAAAACAATGCTATAACCTGTTACTATACATATCCAATACCTATTACTAGCTTGGAGTCCCAGGGCTCAGCTGTCATGGACTAGTTTTTAACAATGAGGTCATCGTCCGCTGCATTGACAGTGCTGCTTCCTGGAGTTAGGAATGATTTAGTCTGAGAGTCATCTTACCCTTAAGGCATGTAATAATCCCATTGTCATGCACAGTTGTGCGCACACACACACACACACACACACACACACACACACACACACGCACACACACACACACACGTGTCACAGTAAAAGCATGACGTATAATTCTGTCATATAGATCATTTTTCTTCACTGTTAAATAAAGCTTTTAGGGCCTGGAAGCCTGCAACATGAGAGAACGCAGCTCAGGGTGCAGCTGGTTAGTTAGAGTCCCCTGTTAGTGATGCGTGTGTGTCTATGTGTGATTCTATGCATACATATGATATGAATATATATACTTAGCAAGTAGTCATGTGGCCTTGTGACCTCCTGTGTGCACGGCATACTGTGGCCTACATTGTGCAGTCTGAGAGTGTGTGTGTCTTGACCTTCATCGAGCTGATGAGATGATGCTAATGGACGCTTAACATGTCAGAAGGACAGATACAGATAAACTGTACAGTGATATAGAGACGTACAAAGACAAAGAAAGACACAGAAGCAAATGAATGACGGATGACCCAAGAAAACAATCAGTATTGGTACCATCTTTGCACTAAAACCAGAACATCATGTTGTAAAGATGTTGAAAACTACTTGTATATTAGGCTTAGATTTGATTAAACTTGAGAAAGTATCTTCGAAGTTAGTTTAAAAAGTAAAATGTAGGAGTTTAAGGATTATATACGGTTGTATTTAATCAGAAAATCACAACATGAACTTGAAATTGTTTTAAAATTGTCTCAATTTATCAATAGCTATGGCCTGAGGAGGATGTCTGTCTCTGGTTTAATTTGGACAAAAATGGGCAGGCTGAACCATAAAACTTTCAGCGACTATTTTAGTCCTGTATAATTGTCCAGATTTAGCCAATAAAACAATGCATTTTAGTCGTTGGCCCTTTGGAGAAATAGTTGATGCCTTAACTTTTATAAACATAGCCCAAAAACTAAAATGACTCACTGCTATATAGTAAATCTGAAAGAGTGGTTGTCCTGTACTAAAAAGTACAGCATATATATCAAAGGCTTGACCCTAAAAGCACACACATTGTTGAGGCATGTGTGCTCTGTTGTGTGCGGCCTGTTACTGGTTAAAAACAGCCCTCCGCCCATTAGCGCTGTCTTGATAATGGCTGCGTTTTCAGGCGTTTACTCTTGACTTCAAATTGAACCTTTTAACTGCCCCTAGCAACCTCACAAACAAGCTGCAGGCTACGAGCACTTGTGTGTAAATGTCCCAGGGAAGGAGAAGTGGGAATTCCCTGCGACGGACCACGCACTGTTGCTATCCATGCCTTCTCTCAAATTTCTTCTCTCTTCACCTTCTGTCTTTGTTTTTCTGCCACCACCCACTGCGCTGTTAGTGAGTAATAAGAGGGGTAATAGCAGTCATTCAGCAGCTCAACTGTCAGCTGTGCTGATAGATGAGGGTCACACACACAAATGCACACCGCACCATAACTAATTCTCAATTATGGCTGATGCAGAGAGTGAACCCTCTTTTTAAAAGGTCCAGAGCAAAGGAAGAGTATGTGCCAAGGGGCAAAAGGAAAGAGAAAAAGAGTGTGTGTGTGTGTGTGTGTGTGTGTGTGTGTGTGTGTGTGTGTGTGTGTGTGTGTGTGTGTGTGTGTGTGTGTGTGTGTGTGTGTGTGTGTGTGTGTGTGTGTGTGTGTGTGTGTGTGTGAGAGAGAGAAAGAGGAGGTGGGGGCGTTGCTGTCTTTCACAATAGTGTTTAAAAGCAGACATGGCCTTATTTTCTACCCGTCTACAGAGGAGCTTGGAGCAGAGCAATCTAGGTTGTGGAGAGAAGAAGAGGAGGGGAAGGGGTAGAGGATGGTGGAGGAAAGAAGCAAGAATCGTGGGGGGGAGAGAAAATCGAGGTGGGGTGTCACTGTTTGAAGGCATTCCTCTGCATACGTCACACACGAACAAAGAGGAGAGAAGGGTGTGTATGTGTGTTTTTATGCATGCAGCATATTGTCTGCAGTTATGGATATTCTGGATTTGCAGAGGTCATACAACATGCATGTTTCCCATTACACCAGTACATTTCTGCTCGTGAGAAGATGCTTGTGTGTTCTCCGTGAACATGTGCGTTTGTGTGTGTGTGTGCGCATGTTGCCACTGCAGTACAGCACAGTGGGGGTTGGGGGTCTTCCTCTAGCTGTGACGTAGTGTGGAGGAGAAGGAAATTAGGGCACGACTCAGCTCAGCTCTGGTGCTATTGTTGCCTCGCTTTTGTCAGGGCAGACTGTCTGACTCACTCACACACACACACACACGCACGCACACACACACACACGCACACACACACACAGACATGCAGTTACTGACTTTTAACATTATACTGGATCAAAATTATGTATATTTGACCTTAAAAAAAAATGGAAGCAGCACCAACACCCACACTCAGAATTTTGCAACAGAACAGTTTAACATATTTTTCTTTCTTGTGTAACTGATTATTTGTTGCAAAACAGACTATACAACTTAATTGGCCTCAACACATTTTGACATTTGCAGCCGCACACTTTAACTCCTTATGTATGGGGATGGTGCTCCAGATTATAATTAACGAATTTTATAATAGTCAGTTATTCTTATTTTGGTTTGATAGCTGACTGGCTGAGGCCTTTTGGTGTGGAGTCTGCATGTTCTCCCCGTGCCTGCATGGGCATCACCCCATGTGGGCAAAATGGGATTTTCACTCTGTGGCTGGAAAATGTCAATACGTTGTGATCAAGGTCTTTTGTTCTTGCACGTTAGCATGTTGCATTATACACGAGCACATATGAACTTAACTCTCAATCTGCAGAGTAACAGTGGGAACATGGGAAAACTCAAGAGGTTGCATTCATTAAGAACATCTATGTTGTCTAGTATATCTATAATTAATAACCTCATTAAAAGTCTATTAGGGTCATAAATCAGATCATCAAGTGTATTTATAATGCACTTCTAAGCCAACAGATTTGCAGAAATGGCATGTATACATATAGATTCAAAACTTGCATAGCTCATAACAATCACCACAGAAATAGATCTCCAGCCAGAGTGCCGCTTCATCTCATTATTTGGATCTTTGATGTGGAGTATTGGCCCTGGACTACAGCTGGACTGAAGCTGGTAAATATTTTAGCTCCGGGACTTATTCAGTTACACTGCCCGGCAATGACACAGTGACTCAGCCCCTCGATGCACTGTGGTATTACTTACTTGTGTGTCTCTAATGACAATATGAGACTTATTTTGCTGGTATGCCACCTCCACTATAGGCCCCAAGAATGCATTCACATGCGGACGTAGCAAGCAACCCCTTAGGAGGGATTACTTGCCTATAGGTGGTTATTTGTCCTCAGGCAGTCTTCAAATACTTTAAAATGCATATTAAATTTACAGTGTGTATTTTTTGACAGAGGCAAGAGAGAGGAATGTAGATATACAAAAAGATTTAGGAAGGTAACATTTTAGAGATTTACTGGGTTATAAATGTGTCAGTGGAACTGAAAGAGGAACTGAAAAAGAGGAAAAGAGACAGGTTTGTTTTCTCATGGTGTAGTTATAAATACACTCGAGCAAAAAATGAAATGTAATTCAAAATGTCAACCTTTAAGAGCACCTGAAACTGGAAAGAGGGAAGTGGGATTCACACATACACACCAGTATGTTTAAATTTGAATCTCTTACACTTCAGCACAGCCACTGTGTCAGGCCCTGGAATCAAAGAGCAGGATCTCCCTTTCATACTCATGTGTTATACAAGTGTTCAGCAATATCACCCAGAGTGATGGAAATACTATTTGCAGAACTGTTAACTGCATCTGTGGTGTACAGTTCTGTACAGAGAACGCTGAGCCAGTTTTAATTTCATTATTGAAATAGACAATTTGGTGTTTCTTGTACAGTGAAATTTCTACAGAACAGAACTACTTTGACCAAAATGCACTTTCAGTATAACAAAGCTACAAGTTGCTCTGTGTCTCTGCCGAAATAAACTGAATACTGAACTCATGTTTAAAATGTAGCCTGCTGTCGAGGAGATACCCATCTGCAGTTTTTTGTTGCGCTGGTCTCAATCAAGTAGCTTTACTTGGCCAAATGTGATAGTTGATGTAATGCCACCGAGGCCTCACAATCAAGTCATTCTTTAAAGATCCCCTCCAGACGTGCTTGTGTAAGTTGCATATTGGATCCTGATTGGCTTCCAAACTTCATGTCGTACGCACACGTCTTAAACTGAGATTTAAGGTGAGCACAGGAAAACTTTCCCCCTTCAGCAGATGAATGTGAAAACAGCCTCCCAGTGTCAAACTCTGCACATACATCATTCTGCACAGAGAAGTCAACAATCACTAAAACACATTTTGAGTGGAGGGGGACTTTAAGGAGAGGCCATGGATGAGTGCCTGGTTTGCCAAATGAATGGTTAAACATATTAACAACTTGTACATTTTAATAAAACGGTAACTTCTCTTATGCATTAAGTTTAAAGAAAGAAAGGGGGGAAAAACTTCCATGAAAGAGTAATTTCGGGGGAATGAAATATGTGTGTGGTCTTTATCCTGACAACACCTTGTTCAACCTGACTGTGTGCACTTTGTGCTTTTGCAGCCGCACAGACGAAATCTTAACAAGTTACAGGGATGTATTCATGAAGGCAGCTCAGTCCTAACAGGTTACTTTTCTTAAAAGAAATGAAGCAGTCTGCCATTAAAGTGAGATAATGTCCCTTGTAATCCAATGAAAACCAACTTGATTCAAGAATGTTCTTAAAGTGAGCTTCAGTTTCTTCTTACTGCTGCAGCTGTCTGCCGTGTTCTCCCTTGAAAATAGAAATGGTTCTTTTAAAACCAGGAAACTTGGCAAAATGTGATGTGATTGATTTTAGAAACATATTCCTCCAAAAGTACATTTGATGCTTAGGGACAAGCCCAGTTTTGCTGGCTACACATTAATTTGATCACATTACTGTACTCTTAAGATCATAAAGCCCCAGGAATGAAGCAGAAAGGGAGGAGGGAAAGTGAACTCCGAGGAATGCTCTTTAACTTTCTGCACACGGCTACCTGATCTCTGCTGGTTGGTCATAAAAGAGACAGCTGCGCTTTTCACAGCTGTTTAAAAACCTGCGTTTACTGCAGGTGGTTATGGACACAATTGTTTAATTGGAGCTGTTTTAACAGCTTATGGAGGGCGGAGAATTATTGTCCCTGACACCTAAGAGACGGACGGCAGCCTGATGGATTGAGCTTTAATGTCAAGTTTGTGCGTTGCACTTGAAGATTTACTGCAAACTTAGACAAAGAGAAGTCATCTTGTTCAAGATGCAGGATTTTACAGTTGAACAGCACCCCAATAAACATGCATATTCTATGTATGTATTTGTGTACATGTTGCTGTCTGAACAGATTTTACTGAGGATTTGAACGGACTTCGGGAAATGTTTAAATGATTATGTAGTAAATGCTCTTCTATTCCACCGGTGAGCCCCCACCTCTTACCTTCCCTCGCTGCCCTCCTTCTGTTTTGAATGTTTTTTAATTTAACTGCCAGTAGGCCCCCAGGAAGAGCAAAAGGTTACGTACATACTGTGTGTGTGGGCATCTGAGGACATCCATGTGTTTGAGCGTGTGTTGTCCCTGTAGATCTGATCGGTTTAGTGGGGATGAGCCTTATTTTCAGTGCCACACCTGACAGCTGGTGTCGTTACTGTCCATAAAGTGTCACAAGACCTGAATGACAAGAAGCTACTGAGGTTAATTATTGAATACCATGTGAATGTAATGCAGGTTTTTGTTATCCTACGGGAAAAATAAATGTCACAAGGAGACAACCCTCAAAACCTCTTAAAAATGACTCTCCAGCTCGAGGTTGTCATTTCCTCCTTAGTCTGCAGTGTTGAGCTGTCAGTCCCAAATTCAAGATGTGTGTGATAATGAACTAAAAACTCTGAGCCTGCGGTGGAGAAAAGGTGTGCCTCTGACTCGCTACCCTCTAACAAGAAACCCTAGGCGACTGTAGAACTTGCTGCCCAGACATGCAACAGGTGTCGTATTCAGATTTTTACTCCAGTATCTTGAAATGTTACCAAGAACACTTAGAGAAGTAGGTGATTTAGCCGGACAGGTGTGGCTCAAATCTAGCAGAAATACACAAAATACACCCCCACATGTGTACTCTCACACGTATATACACACACACACATGCTGACACATGTTGTTGATAAAATTGCTATTTTCCTCCCACATCAAAGCTGTTAAAGTGAGTCAGAGCAAAGGGAGGAGGCCTGGTGTTAGTATCCAGCCTCTTTTCTGGGATCTGAGTCTGGAGGTCTGTAAGGTGAAAGCAGGATGTGTCCAGGAGGGACGATACTGTCTTTGATACAGGAGAACAATCCCTCTTGTGTTTAAGATGCAACTCAGACTTTATGTTAAGCTCCAGGGTTTCAGTTTAAGTACTGTATTTAAGTACCAATATGATGTAGCCCACTTTACTTTCATGCTACTTTATATGTCTGCCCCACTACAATTCAGAAGGAATTGTACTTTTTATTTGCTAATAATACATAGTTTTAGTCAGTATAATGTGTCAGTGTAGTATTGCTACTTTTACTTGAGTAAATGATCTGATACTTCTTCCATCACTGCTTAAGGTACAGTATAACTGCTGGAGCTGCATTAGTTTGGTAGCAAGAAAAAAGGTTTACGTGAAAAACTATAGTAAAGGTCATGTCAGGCCCTGGAATCAAAGAGCAGGATCTCCCTTTCATAGTCATGTGTTATACAAGTGTTCAGCAATATTTCTTATAACCAATATTTTCAATTTTCCACAGACAAAAGACTATATACCAGAATGCAATGCAGCCAGAGAAAGTATTGTTTTCTTGACGAACAAAACCTGCCGTTCCCTTTCTGTTGCTATGTCTTAATTGCTGCATTCCCATAGAGCGGAATAAATCAAGTTCAGACATGTTCTCCTGAGGTTGTAAAGAGGCATTCTGGGAAATGTAGGACGTCACTGAGTGATGTAGAAGTTTACAAAGCAGCTTGAAGGCTACACCAAAAAGATGGGCTGCCAAACTCCAACATAGATAACTCCTAAGATATTCATAAAGTAAATAGATGCATAAAGATTCAAACACATGAATGAGAGAAAGAGACCGATGGGACAGAGTTCATGCTAAATTTGATCTTGATGAGTTGTGAGATTGTGGTTTGCTCCTACAGCCTACCGAGCTACCAGGACACCCTTTAACACAATCCTTCTTTGTTGGATTTCTCCTTAGGGTTTTTTTCATTTTAAATTCTTTATGAGTCTAAAAGCTTTCTTTCTTTCTTGTGTCAAGCATGAAAAAGACAGTTTTTGTGTCCACGAAGGAAGATTGATTTAAAAAAATGTACCATCTATACAGTAAACTGATTCATTATTGTGTTTCAGAAAACGAATAACAACACTTCATTTCAACATGGTCACTTTTTGCGGCCTGTTACTTTCCAAGACATTTCGAAGACATTCAAGAGTTTGTTTTTAGATGAGAACTGATCCGTGTGAAAATACTGTAAGAATTGTCACATTTCATGGGGTTTTAGAAACTTGATACAGTATATGATATATTTCTCTTTGTTACCTTCTTTACTGTCATGAGATCTTGTTATTGTGTTATAAAAAGTCTGACTGTAACTTCCTTCATGAGCCCTCCCTTATTACACATGCATGTTTTGGATAAAGGAATTGAAGCATGGTGTTAAAGCAGGTAATGATTAACATCTCACTGTTCACCTTGAAAAGGCTCTTTATCACAATCTGCTATCAGGATACGTTAAACAAGCCGTGAATGAAAGTCTTTAAGGCCGTCATTGTGTTCGCTCGGACTGGCATTGAAGAAGACAGTTGACCTTCCAGAACAATGATTCTACTTTCCCCTTCTCCTCCTCTTCCTCTTGCTTCCCCCTTCCTCTTTCCTCAAAGCTGTGGTTGGTGCACATTGTAGAATAAACATGTTAACCTCATCCTCCTTCACCTTCTTTTTTTTATTCTCCTGTCCCTCCTCATTTCCTTTTGTCAATCTGACATGGAAATGCCTGTTACCCTTCTTCTTTCCTCCAGTGTCTCTCATCCTGTCTCCCTCCCTGATGTAACTCTGCTTCGTGGTATTAAAATAGGATAAGTGCTTGCAGAGAAACCTGACTTAACTGAATTATTGGAAATGGCATGGCGGATGAGCGAAGGAGTGCGTATTAAATGAAGTGCAGGAGCCTCTAACTCTCTCCATCACTCCCATTGTTTCATTTTGTCCCACAGCAGACATGACCGCTTGCTGGCCAGGCCTTATGATGCGTTTTGCCAGAGGTTGTGTTATTTTTATAACAAGGGGACATGAGCAAACCCCCACTGTGGTGAAGTAATCATACCGGGCATCAGTCCGAACCAAACACAGTAGGCTAGTGTAACGTTGTGACTCAGAAAACTACTAGCAGTTGGTAGATTGTTAGTTGTTGACACCATTTCTGATTCTGAGACGCACATATTGGAAAGTGTATTTCCAAACTAGTAAATGGTACAAGCTGATGTGTGATCACATCCAGCCAGACATTTTCTATGAATGTTACGGTAATACATTCAAATCACTTTGGGAAATGCAAAATTAATGCAAAATGTTCTCAAAAAGGAACGGATGCACTGAATCATTGAACACAATGCAGTGACCTGAGCTGAGGCGTGCCCTCTCTGTAACTATTGCTGTTCTCTCTAGTGGAGAGTCAGCAGTCCGACACATGAAGGCAGAGAGATGGAAACTGCAACAACAAAGGGAAAATATAGAGCAAGTAAATACAGACCTATAAAAGGACTATTTTACAGTGAGAGACAGTATGGTTTACCAGTTTAGAGGCAGCAGTCTTATCCCTACTGTATGTTGACAATGAATACAGGGCTAGAGGTGGTGCAAATACATGCAAAGTCAAAGAAGGCAAAGTTTCACATGTCATGTTTCAGGTTTCAAGACAAGTTAACCTGTGGTAGTTCAAACTAAGGTACAGATGTGCTTGCTCGAGTTAAAAGATGCAGGGAAAGAGTGTCTATGAATTCAAAACATTGGACCATAGTTGCTTGACAGAGAATCTGAAAGAAAGAATACATTTAAGCTGCCGATTGTAAAATCTGTTGTCTCAACAGTGTGATCTTAAGCGCTTAATAGAATTTTAAGTTTTAAGTGGAAATTTCTAAGCAACATTAAGCCTTGAGTCGTCGTAAACCTCTCATCTTACATTTTTATGTACGCAGGCTTGTACCCTCAGTGTTTTATCAACAAATCAGACATTCTCTAGTGCAGTTACAAATGAATCAACCAGGAGATTTCCATGTCTCTGCAAGCTGTAGTGCTCCATCTGTGCGTCATGTAGCATTGTCTATGGGGAAAATGAATGGGACTTTTACGAGAGAAGCCCCAAAAGCTCCTCCTGCTTTGCAATTTAGCAACACAAGAGCCAGATTTTTTTTACAGGAGTTAGTGGGATCCAAACCAGAGAAAGGAGAGTAAATATTGGACGTTTCAATTGTAATTTGTTTGGTGGACAGCTACAAATGAATGTTAATGTTGCTCCATGTCTACTGGATGTGTAAATAGGTAATACTTCTCTAACATGTTTGCCATAGATACATTGTAAGGCAATAATAGGTTAGGGCAGTGTATCTGTATGTTTGCAGTTCTTCCACCCGAACTCCACCCACGCTGAACCCCCCCAAAAATCAATTATTACAGTTAGGGTTAACAACTTGTTATGTAGGAAGCAACATGACAACTGAGAACATGACTTCCAACAATGTTCTGGTTTAGTAAATACTAAAGTCACAGTTCTACTTCTACTAGGTTAAACCCATACTCTTTCTAGCTCCAGTGCTGGGGCACTTCAGCAGTGTTTGTTGGGGAAAGGAAGCATGCTGCTGCTCAACTTCCACCACCTACATTTCCCCAGCTGGTTGAGGGATTTGAACTGGCAGCCCTCCAGTTACAACCTTTTTATGTGTAATAAAATAATTTAATACATTGTCTCACTGCCCCACTGTACCCCATAGCGATGTTCACCCCATGTTGATGTTTAAGTCTGGAATTTTTAACTCACTCTGTATCTGTGTGAATGAGTGTAAGAGACGAAGCACGTGCAAGGGTGGGCTGAGGGGAAGACTCGTCTCCACTGCTGCTCAGAGCCAACCCAAACAAACCACAGTCCACTGGCATGGAGAGCGGGGGAGTGTGTGTCTGTGTGTGTGTGTGTATTTAACAGTGTGCGTGTCTACGTTTAGCTCCCATCCTGCTCCAAAAATAACCCCCTGCTAAGAATATTTAATCCCCAGGTTAGCGCCCTCTCTTCCCTTCATTTCTTGCTCTTTATCACACCCTCACACATTTGATGTGTATATTGTACACACACACACACACGCACATGCAGGGGTGGTATGGGGGGTTGGTCTCCTGGTGTAAAGCCAGCCAAAACTCAGGCTTAGTGGTGGTAATCTGGTAGGTGCGGGTTTGCTTTATTCAATCTGTTTTCATGTGTCTGGTGTCATTGTCGGGGGTAAAGTGGTGTCTGGCTCTGGCCTAGAGATTACTGCAGGATGAGGCAATCTCTGTTTTTTTTTGTCTTTCTCAGAATTTAAGAACTATATTTTTATTTGTATGGACATTTTAGATCATCCTACTCAGCCCTTTGGTCCTGATCACATCCTGCAGTTTGTGGCGGGTTGGGACTTGGGGTCAGAAGGGCAAGCCAAGATTACTGCTAGAGAGCTGGGGGTTAGGGGTGGTGTAGGTGGGAGAGGATTGAGTTTGGGGAGCAGGGATTTATGTCCATCTCTGCGGGAAATAACACCGTTTATGGGGTAGCTTGTGGTTGATGCTGGTGGCAGAGGGTGGGGCCTCTTCTTTGGAGGACCAACATTGTTTTATAGTTGAATCATTTTCCTCACGTGTTTAGAGATTTTGACTGCCAGGTTATACATAACCATTTCTGGATGTCATTTGTTAAATACAGAAATGTCACAGTGATGAAGGGAGCCTCATTTTCAGGTCACATTGAACCATGTGTTCTTCCAAAGGCTTTCAGTTTTAATATTTTTCCATCTCTGTGTAAGAGGAGATTTATGGAAGGCCAGTTCACGGGCTAGTAAGAGATCTAGGATTAGTTTGGGTTGGCTGCAATTCTGCAGAGAAAGAGTCAGTTGAGGTGGTGAGTTGGTGAGGTGTAATGATGCTGAGTACAAGCTCCATTCAAGACCATATTCAAGGTTTCTGCAGGGTTCAAGGGCATCTCTGACCTGAAAGTTGAAGCTGCGATCAGTGAGCATCTGGACAGTTTAATTTGACTCAATTGACACATTTGACACTTAATATCAATCTGGAACAGAAAAAGTGTGCATTTAAGGATGTATGTTTGTATTATTTATTTACCCCACAGTAATGGATTATTACATAATAAATGAATGTGAATAATCAAAATAAATGTTATTTTGTAGTAAATAATTATGTGCTCAGTCATGAACAGCTGAAGCTCAAAGTTGTTGGTTCATTATGCATTAAGGCAAAGTGGCTGAATATCTCTCTGTCTCTCTCAGATTTCACCATTAGCTCTGGAACTGAGAAGTGTCGCTCTTTCAAAGGAGAAATGACTGCATTTCTTCTCCTGGTTGATGGATGATAGAAACTTGCTGTCTATTTGGAAATTATTGTCTACAGTCAGGTCTTTCTAGCTCAGCCATTACTACTCTTTGAGCAGCAGTCAAGCTTATTCCTGACTTGCAAGTTGAAATTGAGGTCAAAGAAGATTCACTAGTCTGGATAGATAGCTGAGTTTGGTCTGTCTGCCGAGCTGGCTTAGTCCCCCCCAGGTTTTTGTTTTGCCTGAGCAACAATAGTTTTTGGAGGCACTAAGAAGTTGGAGTATATTCTGCTGTGATGTAGGGCAGCAGAAACACAGGGACATGGGTCTTCACTACTTTACCAACATATGGTGATATTTTAAATACTCAAAAATATATTTGCATTTTACTCCAGTGGTGGAAGTTAATGCTGAAACCAAATATTGATATTTGTATGTTGTTACTATTCGCAGCATGACACCCTCCAGAAAATTGTGAGTGAATTTTATTGACAATATTTCCAGTTTGGGAAGAAAAGTATAGTATCATGCAGCTGTATTTGATGATTATAATGAATATTTATTTATTTTTTGTGTGTTCAAATGTTTTAGGGTGGAAGTTTCCTTTTAATTGTAACACTTTGTGGTGTCAGCATCTCTTGTGCTGACACAGAAAGCCAGATTGATTTTTCATTGTCAACACTGTCTCATTATATAAGTGACACAATCTTTCCAAATTTCCAGATTAGTTTTGTTGTGGCTTCTTTTTGAAGAGGAAAATGAGGGCTCAAGCCAAGCAAGGCTCTGACAAAATGTAAATAAACAGCAAAAGGCATTTAAAGTTGTGTTGTTTTTGTACCAGCGTACACTAAACAAATACATAATTTAAACATTCTGATTAAATGATTTTAACATGCTGCAGATTGTTATATCATGACATTGGGGCTCATTTTCATCTGTACAGGGGAATGTAATGTAATAATACAGTAAACCATCACCATTACCATCACTCCTGCTTCACACAGCTGGCAATAAAATATAAATTCATCTTTCAAATTGAAGATGTCACATCGAGAGAACGTCCAATGGAAATCAAAAGCTGACCGCAGGAACGCTGCAGAGGATCAAATGGTGATAAAAGCAAAATTTCTGGCCCAGAACTGAAACACCAAAACCACAATAATGCAAAGCTCATTTGTCTCGCTGTTCGCTGTAGGTCCCACAAAGTCAGTTTCCCATCCACTGTCAACAGACCATCACATGTTGGACGCTTTATCTGATTCCCAGCTAATTGGAGTTATTCGAGTTTCTTTAAGTGGCTATTGATTAGACTTTCCTAAACCCAACGAATAACATGTTAAAATGGTAAATTGAGTGGAATTCCCCTTTCAGCTTCTCTGTAAACCAGTCCTCTGTCTTATTTGTAGGTTGTCCAGTGTGATTTCACAGAATGACATTGAAGTCTTTAACTGAGATGTATCCCCCTTTTCAACTTCCATTTAAAAACACTCTGAATTCATTTTCTGCTAAATTAATTTTGGGGTAATTCTTTGTGATGTCATTATTACAGGCTATGACTTCTGTATGTACCGTATTTATGCATACGCATGAACAGCTTGTAGATTATTTAATATTCATTTTGGAGGCTGTGCTCATGCCTAAGCATACCTGTTTGCCTGAAATATACTATATCAGCTCCACTGTATGAAGTTGTTGTTTCTCACAGTGGTTTGTGGTCTGCAGGAGCATTAACTCAGAAATTCAGTTCCACTAAACAATTAACACTATTTGTTCATGGCTGCCGCAGGACAAACACGTAATGTCCTGTCACATTATGTACACATGTACTTCCTTGCACAGACCATGATGACAAAGGTCTGCTTGGCTTCTTGCAAAAAGGAAGTGCCTGACAGACATACGCTGTATACCGTACATACTTACAATATTGTGCTTTCAGTAGCCTTCCAGCTACCTTTGTGTTTATGCTAATTCTGCCTCTAGCACCAGTGGCTATTGGAAGTATCATTGGAAGTTATATACAGTGTATTGGCTTACAGTAGACCGTATTTAGTAATATAGCATGTTTTGTGGCAATCAGAATGAGGCAGTAGTGGTTCAAATACCAGCCGGATAGACATTCTCGGGGCGTGAACCTGCCCAAATGGCAGAAATGAGGGTGGAATACCTAAAACTTTTCTGGCTCAAGGAAAAAAGCGTATATCATGTCTTTGAAGTTTGAATTCTAGTTTGCTCCCAAATTCTGTGTGAGTGCATTAGCAGGGTGGCATTTCATTTGGTTTTATTGAACCTCCAAACCTATTTTCTTTTGTGTTTCTCTCATCTCTGTCTCTCTCTGTGTCACGTTGGCCTCAGAGGAAAGACTGAAACTGACAGGCCACCGAGCCGCAGCCATTCGGCCGCATATCCCCCAGGCTGCTGTGATCCATCCTGACAGAGAGACCCAGAGAGAAAGTGAGAGACACAGGGTGAAGAAGCTGGGCAGAGAGAGAGGGAGTAATGGCTACACTAACAAAAGACTGTAACAGACTCGGAGGACAAAACATGTACTCTCTCTTTATCTGTGCACACTCTACTAGCCAGTGAACAGAAAATGAGACGTGTGTCTCATATGTGTGTGTGTGGTTGGACGCTAATAGAGCGTATGATGGTGCCTTCAGGGCAGCTTTTAGTCTCCTACTGGGGGAGAGACTGAGGGGAAGGGGGGTGATATGTTGGCTTCTGTGTTTTCTGTAATAAATCAGACGTATATATAAAAGACAAACTGATCAGCATGTGCCATTAATGTAAAGTCTTCATTTTCTCTGATCAATCAGTCAAACTCATCTTTCAGATAGTTGTTTAGTGTTTTGTCTTGTTTCTCTCAGTTTTTTCCCAGTTTGTCTTTCTTTTGTCTTTGTTTTATTGAATATAAATTGACTGGAATCTTTTAAAATTGGCCAGTGGGTTATTTCTCATGATGAAAGGTTGTTTTTCCACAGACCTGTCTGGTTGCTAAATATGCCTGAGGATTATAGACTCAAATGGACCATTTTTGGTGCTTTGAAAGCACCTTCAAAATGTTGGAGTGCTCTCGACTGCATCATGAAATGTGGTGTAAGTGAACCAGTGTTGAATTTGAAGAAAATAATTGTCACTGGCAGAGTTGAAAAGTTATGTACAGTCAAGATATAGTAAACAATGATTCTGCACCTCTCTTGTAGTGCCCTTGAACAAGGCATTTATTATTTTGAAATGCCAAAATGTGACTAAAAGGTCTTCGAATCACTCACGGTGGGTTTGGGTTCATTTACAAGACTTTGAGTGTTGTAAATGAAGAGTTGCAGTATTCATGTCTAAAAATAGTAATTAATGTAGCACTTGTCTGAACTGTTGAGCTGTATTCAGTGTAGGATTTTGCAGCCATTGGCCTCCTTCCTGGGAGAGAGATGGTGAGATAGACTGACAGACAGAGAGACAGAAATAGATTAACAAAGTGAAAGAACATGGTGAAAGGTATAAAAGCACAGGAGGGTATTCTTGCATGCATTTAAGAAGTGTAAAAGTGTGAAGAACAAAGGAAATACAGCTCTGTTTTCATTTGCTGAATATATATTTGAGTTCATACCTCACAGTAGCATCAGCTCAAGGTTCACAGAGACTGATGCACCCATATGAGAGTCATTTTGTTGTTTGAAATTGTCATTATGAGGGAGTCATTCGTTATGAGGGGCAACAGTGGTATGTCAGGTGCTGTGTGTACAGCCCAACTCCGCATTCTATCTCTCTGCACACTGTCCCCTTATCCCCCAAACCTTCTGCCCTCCTTTCTTCACCTTTCAAATGTTGGATTTGGGGGATGTCGGACCATTTCTGTAAGTTTTGGAAAACGCTGTGATTGGCCAGCTGTGTGGAGCTGTGAGAAAGGAGCCAGGGTTAAAACTTCCCTCTCTAGCACTCTTTTTCCATTCTTGACAAAACTACTTCACTTTTCATGTAAACAACCGAGTGCAAAACTATGAATGCCTTCCAGGAGAGATTGTCTGAAAAATATGCGCCGTTATCCCCATATTTAAATGTTAAACCCTTTTTGATGCATGGTAGTAAATGCTGTCTTTGGCGGTAATAAACCACAGTTTTTATTATGCAGGTAGGCCGATTCAGTATGCATTTACAACTCTTCTCTTCATCCTTCTGTATATAATGTCTACTGACACACTGAATTTTCTACTATTACAAAAACATTCCCATTATTGGCCCATTTTACCATATTATTAACATTATTAAAATCATAATGTTAATGCAACATTACTCGACCATTATGTTGTCACTTGGCTCTCGGCCTTTCTTAACCTCACAGCAGCTTGCCCGAGGCTGCAGCAGGTGTCAGCGACAGCTTGCTCACACATGCATGCGTACGCACAGCAGCATGAACACATGCACGCTGAGACACACACTTGCCCCTATTAGTTTGCCTTGTAGCTATGGTCACACAAAATTCAGCACATCTACAAATTTGCAAATGACACCCAGAGTTTTCTTCTTGCTCAGGCACAGATGCATGTTAGGAAATGGGCGCTCACAGGGTCAAATGTAACACTTGCTAACACAGTTTGGGGAATTAATGGGATTGCCCTGATAACCTGGTAACATCTTGACAGGAAAGGAGCGAACAGGAGAAGGAGGGATTAATGAGGGAAGAAGAGGGAAGCAGAGAGGAGAGGAAAGGGAGATTATAGCTTGGAGGTGCTTGGTCTGTGTGGGGTTTGGCTTGCTAAAGGTTGAGGTTTTAATGCTGGTGATGTTGGGGGTTGGGTGTCAGTGGGAATGACTTCGAGGCTCATTCATGGAGCCCAAAGAATATTAATTTAAATGCATATTTCTCTGCCTCAAGGGAGAGGGAGAAAGAGGGAGGGAGTGTGAGAGAGGTTTATAAAGAGATGTTCAGAGGCACGCGAGTAGGCTAGACTCCACGTCTAGAAAAAGATCAAAGTGCACTTTCTTAGTCCTTCCGGATTCTGTTTGAAGCTGGATTTCACCGAATACCTCCAGCGAATTCTCTGCTGCCACAGCACATAAAAGGCAGCGAGATGTGGGGGGGGGGCAGGGCAGGGTTGCTAGGCTAGCTGGCAAATGTCAGATGGCATACACAACGAAATGACTTCTCTTTCTGTTCAGTAGATAACTGGTTACCATGTGGTGGCCATTCAGACGGTGTGTATATGTTCACTGACTCAGAAAAATAAAATGGGATCACACTGACTTTTGTTTTTGTTTTAAGCAAACAGTTAAAGGTATATTTCAGCAGATCGAGGATTTGTCTTTTGATTTTGTTAGAGCTGACTGCAGTCATCCATCAGTTTTGTCTTTTGGTGATATCTGAAACACTACTACTGTAGGAATGAAAAGCGGTCAGTGTTGTGGAGCTGAGAATGCCGCAGTCCATTCAGTATTGACTGTTTAATGATCCCATATGATCAATTCTAAATAAATGTTTTGACACCACAGTACATGAGATATATTTCCTGTGCTATAATGTAACAAAATGTTCCCATGTCAGCGTTTCAGTTTTTCTGGCTGGAAAACATTCTGGATGGAGAACCTACTTCCTCTTCCTGTTCTTGTTTGGCACTTCCTGTTTCAGACTTCCCAGAGCTACGACAAAGAAACTAGGGAGGGCGGCCACTGTAAGCCTGGGAAAACTTGTTCATACTGTGTGTATGATGAATATGAATATTTTGACAAAATATTTTGGGCTGCAACCAATTTAACTTTCACTATAAAATCTATAAAATGTCTATAAAAGAAAATAGGGAAAAATGCCCATTATAATTTCCCAGAACTGACATCTTCAAATGTTGTATTACTCTAAAACACCTCAAATATTCATAAAATTGTCATATATACCAAAAGAACAGCAAGGAATCCTTTTATCTGAGCAGCTAACACCAGTTAATGTTAAACATTTTGACCTGAAAAAAGACTGAAACAATAAATTGATTATCAAAATAGTTGCCGTTTGATTTTCTGTCGACCAAGTAGATGATTAATTGACTAATTGTTTCAGCTCTAAAATATGATCTTCACTTTCTAGCTTCTTCTTCAGTGAATGAAAGTGGCTCAGTTGTCATCAATGACCTACTGTAGGTACGAAACTTCGGTCACTCCATCCGCTGATGAAGACTGTGAGATAAGGTTAAAAGCAGATAGTAAAACCTTGTAAATTCCTCAGTTCACTGCCAAAAAGACAATAAAGTAGGACAGGACTTCCAGTGTTTTACCTGCCACAGTGACTAGATTAGACAAACTTGGTAATAACCAAAATACAAATATTATCAGTATTATACACACACATTTTCCCCATTTTTCCTTCATTTATGACTTTCACTCTTTTTTTGGCTTCTCTCTTAATCCTTCCCTCCGTCTGTCTCTGAAGAGTTGAAGGAATGAGGTCAGGGAGGATTTCAGCCAATCCTGTTAGAGACTACTGATTTATTTCCTGGTTAATGTCGCACTGAATCCGTGCTTGGAGTTGCTGTCCTGTGTTGTCTTATTGGCATTTGTACAAACATCTTCAATACAGTCAGCACTGGCACACTCGGGCAGCATGTTGGCAGCTAATTCACTGGCATTTTATCCAAGGATTCAGATGAAAGTGAGGTTGGCATCCACAGAAGGCAAGTTGCCACGCTGTAGAGCTGGCATCTAAAGGACAGCCTACTCCATTAACCATGTAATGTGTTTAAGACTGGCATGGCAGACATAATAGCTATTATACTCGTAATAAATTCCACTCATGTCTGGCGTGTAAATTCTGAATCAAATATATAAATTTGGAAGCCTTTATTAAGATGTGTTCTGTACTTTTTATTGAACAGTGGAGGAACAAGCCGCAAAGGTCAGATTGTGTGGTTGTCCACCATCCGAGCGTAGATTGAACATCCCCTCATACCCCATTGTTGAACTGAAAGAGATGGTAAATTGTTAATATACAGACATTTTAAGATGTTCATGAGAAAAACGCCCTATCCCTAACATAAAGATGGCATTAAATCAAACTGTGACTTTGCAACATTACAGCGATATTCATTTAATTAATTAATTAATTACAAATTACATTATTACATACAAATTATTCATTTTTTTCCTGAGCTGTTACAGGTGCCACTATCCACTTTTTTCAGCTTTGGGTAGCTTCTTCATTTATATATTTTATCAACACCATACTCGAAAATCAAACAATTTTAGATTGTATGCTGGCATTTTTAAGTCCAATTTATTGTGCAATTGTTCCTGATGTGAACTATATACTCAAAATTTGGTTAGACTTCGTTAACAGTATACAACAGAGAGGCAGGGTAAGTTTCAGGAGTTTAAATTAACCAGACGATGCCTTTAGTATAAGTGAGTTCACAAGGTCACAGTTTAGCTCTCAGAGAACGTTGCAGGCAGTGTTTTGCTGTATGTTTGTGTTGTTTTCTGGAACAGAGGTCAGGCTTTTGTCAGGCGTAGGGGAGGAAGTGGACGAAGGCTATTTGGAGACTAACACTAATCTGGTTAGTGTGGTTTCCACCCTCTCTCCTTTCTCTTTCTCCTATCACCACTCCCACCGTACTGGTTGGATCTATCATGTGCCCAACAGTCCTTCATACTGTCGACTGCTGCTTGCATAGTTCAAGGGAAAATAGCTTTCTCGTCTCATAATGTTTTTCTTTTTGTGTAGTAACAGTTTGCATGAGAAGCTAAACTACAAGTCAGACTCAAGTAGTTGAATTGTTTTGGTTCGTTATTTGAGATCTCTGCGTTATGAAGTGTTTTTGGGCGAAGCCGATGGAAAAATGTGTGAACAAAGTCGCCTCAGCGTTGTTGCTTTAATATGATTTATTCACAACCTCTTGACATCATGATAAAGACTCTGTGTTCTTTTTCCACTGTTTGTGTTGGACTGGCATTTAGTTTGTCCTGTACCAGCGATGACCTCAAGTGGGACAACAGAGTCTCCCCAGGCAGCTCAGAACAACTACAACAAGCCACAACAGAAGGAAAACTACTCTGTCATCCTCTGGCTGTTGTTTCCTTCAGTGTCTCTCACCTTGTCAATGAAAGTGTATGTATGTGTGTGCCTTCATATGTTTCTATCATCCTGTGTTCTCCACACTCGCTGCCAGCTCTGTGTAAAGACAAGGTCATATTTTCTCTTACATTTCCTGTTTTGAAGAGGACGCCTGGGCTCAGTGTGAAGTCATGGTTGTCCTATCAGGGAATGCTTTTAGATGAGTTGTTTAGGGGAGCATTGGACCATTGGTCAGCTTTAGGGCTGCTATAAATACTCATTAGCGATTAATCTACTGTTCATTTTCATGATTATTCCATAGTGATTTGGTCTATAAAATTCCCATCACAATTTCCTAAAGCCCAACGTGACATCTCCAGTTTGCTTGGTTTGGCCAACCAACAGTCCAAAACCCAAAGATATTCAGTTTATTATCACAAGACAAACACTTAAAATGAGAGGCTAAAACTAATGTTTGGCATCAGCAGTTGTCAAAATACATGATTCATTTTCTGTCATTGAAGAATCTATTAATAGACTAATTGCTTCAGCTTATCTGTGTCGTGACAAGAGCACTTTATCATTCAATACACTGAGGGACTGTTGGTGACTAATGATGAGAATAGATTTTAAAATTTTATATGATACAAAAATAAGCTTCAAACCACAAGGAACTACTTTCTTGAATTTCAGCTTCCAGAATTTACTCTGCTCATTTGATCTTCACTTTTCTTTTTTCTAATGCTGGTCTCAACATCATAAATATATCTCTAGAGCAAATGGCACTGGGGACACTCGGATACTTGTGGCGTCTGTGTTCTCCTCACTTCACAGGAATGTTATAAAACTGGCTGAAAACTTGGTGTTTTCCTTGAAATTACGAGGTCAGTTTTAGCCAGAGCAGGGCATTTCTGGCCCCGTGTCCTCTGCTCGGATTCCAAAGTCAGATTGTCCCACATTCCTGCTGTGGATTTTTCTAGCGGCAGCCGGCGGTCCGCAGGATGATTTCACCCCACAGACGCTCTTTAAAAAAAAAAAAAAAAGAGAGAGAGGAAAACCTCCCCGTTTGTCTCTATTCGCTGTGTCAGCAACAGGCGTGGCAGTGCCAAAATGAGAGCGGGAGAGAGAGAGAGCGAGGTTGAAAGAGGGTTACAGAGAGTAAGGGAGGGAGAAGGGTGGGGGGGGGGGTGGCAGAGCATAAAAGTAAGAGAAGCTTATGGGGACTAAACAGAAATGACAGCAAAAAAAAAGACCAAATAGTGAGAGGAAAATACTGAGAAAGAAATAACTAAAGATGAAAGATAGACAGTAGAAGAAATACTGTTTGAGAGACAGAGAAACTGAACTTCCTGGTCCTTGTGGTGGCCGGGCTTCTTTGTGCCTGTTGCTAGGATACGATAGCTATGTGGCCTGGGACAAGAGGAGGGAGACCGTGAAAGCCTCAACGATGTACAGTGTTTTTCTCTTTCATTCTCAAAGCTACGCAGATCATTTCCAACTATTATAGCCGATTACACAGTCAGTAATCTAATTTAACTCACAGACACTGGAACGTGCCTGGAAGTTCAATACTTCATCTTGGCGAAGATATAAAGTGAATGGCCAGATATTTTAACATTTATACCTCCTGACATTTTGTATGTTTTGTTAGAGCACTAATACTGGATTTTGAGGCAGATATGATATCAATATTTGGGAGTAGTGCTAAAACAATTAAATAATAAAATGCTTAGACGCTTGATACAATTTTGATAAACAATCAATCGTTTAAGTCATTTGTCAAGCAAAAATGTTTGCTGCTTTTTCTCAGTTTGTATATTAATGTAAATTATGTAAAAATGTAATATATATTAATTTTTTACTGTTTTTTGGACAAAACAACCAATTTGAAGACATTGTCTCTGGAAACTTAAAAAAATAATCAAGAAATGAATTGATACTGGAAATAATCATTAATAATTATAAAGAGTAGTCTATATTTAACATAAGACACAAACAAACATTTTTAGGATATGACTGTTTTATTCATCGCAACATTTGAGGGGATGTCTTGAAAGTAGCCCACAGTAGCAATGTACAACCAATGATCAATATCTGAAGGTAAAATGTATTCAAAAGCCAGTAAGGGTACATCAGACAGGGTAAAAATGTGTGTCTGATTTGTAAATTATTTCCCTCCAGGCTTCTCTTTCCTTAATATGCCCTCGCCCCCAAAGTATCTTTTTATTCCTCTGCCTCTCTGAAGTGTTAAATCCAGCCAGAAACACTTCACATCTCCTTCTCCTACAGCTGTTTCTCAGCTCAGTTCCCTCCGTTCCTCACTAAAATGATATGACTTTCTTCCTCTTGCTTCTCCCCTGTTTCCCCCAACTCTTCCTGCGCCCTCTCCACCATCTAACTCAGTTCATTCTAGTCGGGACTTTGTGTGTCATTGTTTGACTCTTTTTGTTCCCGGGCTTTATTTAGCTATTGTTAATCACTTTGTTGGCCTCTGACCACCATTCAGCCAGTTTCTGATGAGCAAAGTACTATCACAGGGCAAAGAAAAGCCATCATAAACTAGCACAGAGCTTCATTGACTTTATAATCTGTGTGAGATTTGGAGGATTTTGTAAAGATGATTTAATCTTGTTCGTTCTGTCCTTTTTCTTTCTCTTTCTCTTGCTTCTTCTCTAAATTCCTTCCATGGGGTTCATCCTTGGGATGGGCAGTTTGACACTCATTAAACAGGAATGAAGATGCAAGTGGGGTGTGTGCATACTGTGTGTGTGTGTGTGTTGTTTTTAGATTGTTCAGCTCCATGAAAGGCTGGACCTGGATAATGAAAAGGTTCTCAGCTAATTACAGTGAACTTTTACAACACACACACACACGCACACACACATTCTCTCACACACATACACAAACACTTGTCCCCTCAGTCGCTGCACTGACACATTCAGATGCGATGAAAGCCATCTGCTGAGATAGACAAAGGGAGTGTTTCCAGTGTGCGTGTGTGTGTGTGTGTGTGTGTGTGTGTGTGTGTGTGTGTATGCTGGGTCTGCTTTGTCAACCCCGGTTCTGTGTCATGTGTTGGCCCATGTTTGCTTTTATAAGTGGTTCCAAATGCGGGCCAGTGAGTGCCCCTGTTAGTTCCTCCTGTGAGTGTGTGTGTGTGTGTGTGTGTTTACTGTCATGACTCCCACATGCAAGGGAGTTCCATCACAGCTTAGTGGTGTTTATGGTCCACAGAGCTGCTGCTGGCAAACACACAAAGGTTTTCACAACATTATCGTAGTAAATATAAAAGCAAATGTTCGTAATCTGTTCATGTTGACGGCCCTGCCTTGGACATACTGTATATACACGTTTTGGCATTCCTGGCATTTAAGGTTTGGAGTCTTTTAAGTCTTATACAAATTAAAGTTCTAAGCTGAAGAACCTAAATCAGGCATTTTGGTTTAATCCAGTTTAGTAAAACAAATGACATATACATTACTGGAAAACTAGCAGCTGTGTAGTTTCATTCACTGGTTTAATGTGTAGACAAATATTTTGAACCAGTGTCAAAGTACTAAGTACTAAATTGTGGCTTTAATATTACCTCATTTCCTTCTTCATTGCCTTCTGTGGTTAAACGTGTGTTAAAAATAAAATTGACAGTGAATGGCTGGCCTTGGGGGTTGGTGTGGGGTATGACTGAAGTATCGGACGTCAGGTCTGTGTGTCAGCCTGTAGTTTAACCACCAGCAGGAATATTTATACAAGTGGCGGCAATTAGTGTATGATTGAGAGGTATGTAGAAACTGTGTGTGTGCGCACACAGATGTGTGTGTGTGTGTTTTTTAACATTTTGTCTGTTTAAACCGCTACAGTTGATGTGGTAGAGAACGTTTTAGATTGCCCCGGAGCACAAACTCGTGGTCACCATATTTTTAAATTCATGTGTATATAATCTATTGCATATCTGTAAGTTATATGACTATGTTTTGGCCATAGATCTCAAATGCCTTGACTTCCCAGGAGGGTCTGTGCTTCTTTAACACATTTTGCGCTGACAGTGTGCAGGTGGCCACCAGCTTTTCTCTTAATAAATAATGGATAACATTTAATCCGTTATCAGAATTGGAACAGATTATGGTCGATTGAATAATCACTGACTTGACTAATTGTTTCAGCAGTACTTCTAACAGTGTTATTGGGGAAAATGTCTTCATCACGTTTCAGGCAGTTCTGCCATTTAGTGCATCTCTTTCGGACTGCATCCAGTAGCAACTGACATTTTTAGCCATGGATCGATTGATTGGTCGTTCTACCACATTGGTCCAGACTGAAATATCTCAGAAATAAATGGATAGCCGTGAAATTTTGTACAGACATTCGTGGTCTCCAGAGGAAAACCAATCAGCCACCATGAGGTTTTGATTTTGAGAGAAATGTCTCAACAACTATTGGATGGATTGCATCGCTCTGTGCATGGGCTGTGACCTGCTGTGTGGGGAAAAAGCCGAAACGGAGATAGATATCTAGATAACCTAATAGCGTTGTTGGCTAATGTTAGCTTAAACTACATAATGGACCACATACTCACCCAGAGTGACAGACAGCTAATGTAACACTAGCTAGCTAATTTTACAACATTGTTACATGCAATGCCTATCTTAGTCCATGGGCCAGACCTGGAAATTTCACATGTCGGTACCATTTGAGGTGGCAAAGGTTCAATGGTCCTACATTGTTCTTGAAAAAAGTTGGTATATGATACCCCTCAACAGAATACACGTAGATTATGTATGTGTGTGTGCTCACATTCATATGTGTGCGTGTGTCTCCTGCATATGTACAGAGATGTTTGTGTGAAGAGTTAGCCACAGTCTGGAGGTTGTCTCGAGCATCTTGGCAGCAGCTTGTCCTGATGACATATTTACTTTACAGGCAGCCAGCTTAGCCCTTGGATGGTGATGAGATAAAATATAACTCTGAGCTGTTTTTCCTCTCTTTCTCCCCATTTCTCTGCCAATCTCTCACTCTTTCCTTCGATCTCTGAAGTGACGTTATCGCTGTTGCATCCAACTCAAACTTACACAGTGTTGAAACGGTCTTGGATATGATTTCTCTTGTGCCGAAACAAAAGATTGAAATTGACTTTCTTGTTTGTACGCAGTTGGAATACACACTTGCATACCATTTTCCAAGTCAACCATAAAATTAACACCATTCATGCATAATTCTAATGAGAGGCTGAATTTGAATCCACTGCGATTAGTAATCCACCTTTAACCTCTAAACATTAACCCACTTTACACAGCCCACAGGGACCGACTGACAAGGTATTAGATGGTAAGGACTTAATGTTACTGGACAGCAGTGAGCTTTTTTTCTACTGTTCTCCAGCTGAGTTGGTGGGTCGTATTACAGGCCGATGATGGACATGAAATGTGGGTCTGTAACAGGATCTACATTCATGACCAGATTTGACCTTAATCACCCATATATATATATATATGCTCCACTGTGTGCACAAGAAGAGCGATGAGACGGTATATGTTACACGTCAATGTGCTCCAACCCAGTCTGCGTCCCATAAAGCTGACTGAGCAGAACGGACAGACCAGGGGTGACCTCTGACCTCCCCCCCCAACCTGCACTCACCATGACAACGCCTGAAAGAAGCCATCTCCACTTCCTCGCCTTTTCTCCTTCTCTCTCACACACTTTCCCTGCTTCTGGGGCTTATTGTTGTCATGAAAGTAGTGTTTCCTCCCGGCTAAATGTCAAACTGACCTTGTGTTCTCTGTCCAACAGGAAAGCCCGGGCCATGTACAGGGGTTTAGCTCACACACACACACACACACACATATACACACGGAACTTGCTGTGCAAGAAAATAAGAGTATTTGGCCAAGGGGGAGGTTGTTGGCTGTCACATATCGGGGTCAGTTTTACAGGCTTTTACTAAGAGAGGTGATGGGATGTGGCAGCAGTACCGTGATGTCAACATGGAGAAGCCAATTAGATTGAATCTGTGGATGAAAATGATGACACTTGGCTTAGTGGCTCTAAATTATTTGTTCTTGGTTAAAAAAGACAGTTGGTCAAAATATTTTTACCAGATTTTTAAAGTTCTTAATTATCCTGCCCTCAAAAACCCAGTATCAGTCATACTACACTAAGACCCAAATATATTATATATAGTATGAGAACAGAGAAATACTGTACTAGTCTGAAGCCACATGTGGAAGTAAATTAAATTAAAATGCCACATTTTTTTCTGTTAGTTCGGGAACAATGGCAACCACAAAGCAATATTTACACTGTGCCATACATTTCTTTAAAATCAAAACAAAAGTGTCTCATGTAAAACTCATTACTAGATTATTTTATCTTGCCTGGACACTTGAATGTGTCAGTCCATTGTTACTTAGATATAGCCAGTCTAGGAAAGAACATCTTGTTAAATGATAAGATTTTATGAAAAGAACATTTTTTACAAAATAAATTGTACCAATGTAATGATTTGAGTCTTTTACTGTAATGAATAATTGAATTCACAGATTCCTCTCCTTGCTTGGCTGCTGGGTCATGTAAAGAATTAGATGAGGAGACTGAAATCTGTCTTTGTCTCCACAGATGAATGGTGTGTATGTGTGTGTGGTGTGGTGTGGTGTGGTGTGTGTCTGTGTTTGTCCCACTTGATGAATAGGGTTTCTATTCACATGCTTTTGGAACAAAGCTACTGCAGAGTTCAAGCTACTGCTGGATATCCTGTTGATATCACACAGGCCCATTCTTTCGACTATGTATGTGTGTGTTTGTGAGTTAATACATATAGCAGCCGTTGTACAGCGCTGCTGCATGGTTGTGGTTAATTACAGATTCCTTTTGTGTAGCTTACAGTGCTGTGTGTGTGTGTGTTTTTTCCCCTGTGCCTTTGTGAGCAGAATGCCTCATTCCAGCAGTATCCAAGCCACTGTCCCTCACATGTCATTATTAAACTGCAGATGGAGCATGTGACTGACATATAAGAAAATATCTGTGACACTCCAGAAAGGACTGACCAGATGTAGAAACCGCTGTTTTGCCTCATGCTGACCACCTTTGGCCCTTTTGCCCTAAATTGCCAGATGTCATGGTCGTTACAAAGCACCTGTAGTATCTCTATGTTACAGCTGACCATGCAGACATCACTGTTCACTGGGTTCAGGGGATTGTGGTCATTGTGTTGCCTGATTGAATTTTCTTCAAACCACTTCTGGACTCTTCTTGCTCTATGACTGGGAGCATTATCTTGTTCAAAGTGCCTATCATCTCTCTGTAGGTAGATAAAGGATAAAGATATTTATTCATAAACAAGTCCCAAGTACATGTTTTGTAATTACTTGATACTGTTTGTTTGTATGTGTCTCCACTGGATTTTGTCATGAGCTCAGGAGGAAGTGAATGAGAGAAGAATGGGGGGAATTCTGTCATTCAAGTGTGAGAGAAGAGGGGTAGAGGACAGAGAGGCGAGTGTCAACAAGGCCACTTATTTTTAGCTGTCACTGTCCTTAGCTGTCCTTCCTGCTTGGACACTGACATGGAGAAACACAAATACACACACACACACACACACACACACACACACACAAATACTAAATAGCAGTGACAGGATAGCATCATCCTTGCATCTTGCATCTGGGAATTCCCAACAATGTGGCTTTTTCCCCCCTTCAGCTGCAAATCTGATATTGCATATTCAAAATATTTCAAATGTTTTCATCCCGTGGTTGATTTTTATCACTTTAACAACAGACCTACGCAGCAATACCAATGATGGAATGCCTCTGTAGCAGCAGGGGCAACATAAAATGTAATTCACTTCTGTTTGGTGGATTATTTACACGGACTGTGCACACTAATTAATGTACTGTACGTCTAAATGGGCCAGAGTTAGTCAAAAATAGCTAATGTCAGGGTGACCCTATAGCCTAGGGGTTAAGACACCAACCATGAACTGCTGTGTCAGCTGGTTAGAGTCAGATCAGAAACCTATGTTACATCTCTCTCTCCCTCATTTCCTGTCATCTCTCTACTATTGTCTGCAATAAAGGCTAAAAATGCCCCCAAAATGTACAGAAGACATTGGTAGTCCATGGTTTGGTACTGTATTAATGGGTCTCTTCACCAAAAATTCACTCTAAAGCTTGTTTGACTTTTCCCTCTTGGTGTCTAGCCATAAATATCATTAGGTATAAGGGATCTTTTTCTTTTTAGTACTTTGGACGCACTGACCCGTTACCACTTCAACACACATGGCTGCTGCAATTAGAGGCAATCAAGTGCACACCTTGGAAATGATGTGATGCTATGACTACCCAGTCCTCGTTATACTTTTGATGTTACTTCTATCGACACGTTGGCAGACTATCTTTTAACCTGGGGCTTGAACTTGTGAGTCACTACATTGAAACAGCTACCATAAATGGTAAGGCATCGGTGCTCGCTACATCTGTAATAAGACTTTCTGTTACACAAAAGCTTCTCTGGGCAATGTACTTGTTGTGGCATGTAATTCTTTCTTTGTTTTGTAGTAATTCATTTGTGTTGGCAAGATCTTGCAGAATCATATAGGCCAACAATGTGTTTTTGATTTAGAAACACGGTTTGAGCTGAGAGCCTTGCTTTGGGCTGATGTGTGTGTGTGTGTGCACAGATGTATCGACATATATTTGTGTTTGTGTGTGTCCTAGTGTGCCGCTGTTGCCAGCATATATCAAGAAAGTGGCTACGGGGAGCTATATGACATGCATGATGTATCTGCACATATGAGCCAGAAAAAAAATGTTACCTCATCACATCGTTTGCCAAAATGTACAGTGAGACATCCAAGAGCAAGTAAGCTAAACACAAATGCATGCTCGCAGGTTTTTCATCACAGTTTTGAACTCATTGTTTCCAAAGTAGGATAAAGTCATACTTCACAGTGATCATGGTATTTACTCAGTGCGCCAACACTAATAGAGATAAACAGTAAAAGTACTTGTGTCATGTAAATACAACTTAGACCTTGTAAAATTTGAAAACGTCTTATTATTTCGTTAGCAACACTGTCAAGTAACTAACAAACAATAACACAATCATAATAGTTTCTGCACACACTGCAACAGATTATGGTTACTGTTGCTGAATAATTGATGTGAACAAAGGGAAGGAAGGACAAATCAGCCTTTTTATATAATATTACCCATAGTGCAGAATATGTTGCATCATAAGGCAACATATTCTGCACTATGGGTAATATTATATAAACATCACAAGAATGAAGTGCATACGTTTTAAAATGATACTACAAAAAGCAACTTGCACAATTTACATAATCAGATTTTCAGCCTTCAATGTCCACTGCAATAATATATTCATTAAAAGGTGTATTTTTGATTTTTTTCTTAGGTTACAAATAATCAAAGTCAAACTGAAGACTAAATTGTCCATCTTGTGAACAAGACTAGACTATTTTGTGTTAAGCTTTTGAGACAATGTTAGTTTACATTAAGACATCACAATTAAACTCATCTGTCCACCAGACTATTTCAGGGTTTTGTTTAAAGTCATCATAGTCTGCACTGTACAGAAGGCAACTCACTTGTAACTTCTCCCACATCACACAGTCTTATTTTACGACTCTTCACCTAAATAAAAATCTACTGTAACAAGTTCACTCTTAAAGGTGGTAAACACTTTCCTTTCAGAATCAGTGTCAACCTTCGGATGCTTATTTTACTGATGAATAAGCTGCGGTGAGCGCTGTACTTTTTAATGCCCATGTAAAATATAATGCCTCCGCCAGCATTTAGTATTAGAGGTTAGGGGACACTTCACCTGGCAAAATCTATTGAAAATGTTTTAATGCTCTACTTAAGGTGTATTTAAATTTACGACCACATAAATTTGAGCTTCATGCTAAATTAAATATTTTTCTTTAATTGAGTTAAAAAAAGTGGTCAGCTATGACTCTATAAACTTCAACTATAAACTGACAATATCCAGGTCTGCCTTTTTATGGGGGTTCATGCGTGCTGGTCTTAATGAGGACAGTTTGTTGCTCTGAATTCTTAAAGTAAAAGTTTAAAAACACGATGTAAAATGTTCCTCTCTAAGTGTATGTAAGATTTCTAGAAGTGATTCTAGTGATTTCCAAATATGTGTATCAGTAACTTGAGTAACGTATTTGCAGAAGTGGGGAAAGTTTAAAATCAGAAGTCAGTGGTCTAATAGGATGTAAAACACAGTAAAGTAAATGTAAAAAGAATAAGATACGCAACAGGTATCCCAACAGTAGCTTCATTCAACTGTCACTTATAATGTGGTATTAGCAACATTAGCTCCAGACAGCTAGCATAGTGGCTAGCTTGGTTAGCAGTAAGCAGATCATAGAAAAACTATATTATACTAAACCACTAATCAACAATCATAAAACAGCTGTAATTAAATAATAGCTACAGATGATGCTTCAACTAAGACATTTAAGGAGTAGAAAAAGATGCCTTTGAGTGTTTGCTTGGTCACAGATCTTTAAAAATGGTGGATGTCAGTTAAGCTTCTACAGAACTGAGCCAGTTGGGGTTGCTACTAGCAACGGAATGTTCAGCTGAAACCAACTGAAACGGACTGCGGTTGGCAGAACAGAACGTATGAAACGATAAAATTAAGTATAAGTGGATGACTGTTTTACTGTTGCACAGTAACTATTAGAATACACACATTTTTAAATGCCCTTCTGTTTTCCTACTCGTTGGCCTGTGGTTGGTTTTGATGTTCATGAAGGAGAGCATGCAGAGTGTGGCAGCAGCCGGAGGGAAGAAATGAACGACGATGGGTACGTTTCACTCACAAGAAGGTGCTGAGAGGAGCTGTCAGTGGCCGAAAGGAGAGGGAAGGGAGGTGCAGGCCAAAAATAAGAGAGCGGAGAGGCAAGAGTGAGGAAGACAGTGTAGATAGAGATATTGTGTAGCTCAGTGGACACGGAGCATGACATCAGTCACACTGAGGCCACCCGTGCTGAAAATAATGCACTCCTGCTACTAGTTAGTGAAAAATGTGTGATAGAAAACAGGCACTTCAATGGTATCACATCAGAAAATTTTGATGCTGTTAGTGCTGTTATATATATAATATAACAACGTAAAAGGCTTGTGTTTAACACTCAAAGGATTATGGGTGGATTCTCACTAATGCTGCAGCACACATGCAAAATAATGATTCTCTACCTTCTCCTTCACATTTCTTTCCTATAACAAAATAATCAGTTACAATGAATTGTTACAGTGTTACAGTGCAACTACTCTCTGATATGTCTGCAGGGCTTTCACTTGGTTGTTGAGTCACTACTAGGTTCTACACAGATGACTTTGCCAGGTGCTGACATTTCTGGCTTTTAAAGCCGTGGAGGCCCACACACACACACACACACACACACACACACACACACACACACACACAGCAGCTTCAAAGAGAGGGCCATAGCTTTTAAAACAGAAACGGCCTGCTGTCTCAAACCTTTCTGCTCAACTGTGCCTATTTGCTATTTGGCTAATTTCTATAATTCTTCAACATTCATGTCCACTACAGGCCAAAACTGAAAAACCATTGATTGTATTTGTTTGACAAATGAACAGGTGATTGTTGCAAATAAATTATTTATATTATTAATTATATGACATTTACTTACAATGATTTGTAACTGAACAGCTTAGAAGGCATAAATGTTCAATCCAAAGGAAATCCAAGTGGAATTTTATTTTCCAGATTGTTTGTATTTCACTAAAAAATGTTTGCAACCTAGGACTACTATTGTTGAATGAATTGTGACAGAATACTGTGTGTTAGGGGACTACTGGAAGAAGTAAAGTATTCTTTACTGGACACTGGTACTGTAAAACCGCAGTTTATCCTTCAAGGTTGGAGTGTGGTCTCAGTTTGGTCATACTTTAGTTTTTTTGACGCTACGGAGCCACTGTGACTCACTGCTGACTGACATCCTGCGACATTTTTCTGACTCAGTCCCAAGAGAGACAGTGGTGTGTGTGTGTGTGTGTGTGTGTGTGTGTGTGTGTGAGAGTGTGTGTTTGCCAGCATGTGTGTGTTTCTGGCAGCACATGCAGGAGCTGCTACGCCTGTGTTTTATTTCTCCCGACTGGCAAGCTGCAGCAGATCTTTCCAAACGCGCACACACACACACACACACACACACACACACACACACACACACACACACACACACACACACACACACACACACACACACACACATACACACACATATCTGCATGGAGGACCTGTGGTATTTACATGAACATGGCCAATTACGCTCTGTCTGTCTTCTCTCTCTACACTCACTGTCCTTTCCCTGACTCCCATCTGTCTTTCCGTGAGACTCTTGATCTATCCTCTCTTTTCTCCCCCCTCTTTGTTTCTCTGCATCCTTGTCTGGATTTCATTTTAAGTTCTATCAATAGTATACAAAACGCCACTGAAATACATATTTGCTGGTGAACGCTTTTTGTCCTCTCTCTGCTGGGGTTAACCACATCATACTGTTACTCTTATTTTCTTTCTTTCTTCTTTGCCCATGGAAGTAAAGGAATAATTATCCAAAGCATCAATAGAGATGGTCATGATTTGAAATTTCCTGTAACTCCTTGATTCTTTCTGTCTCAGTGTCAGGGTAACATGCTCCTGGTGTTGCTCCTCAATATATGCAGTTTCGAAGAGAGTTATCCTGCATATCTGGCTGACCTCTGCCAGTCCGACAACAGGAAATATTGTAGTGAAGGTGGCTCTGCCTCGAGTTTAAATGGAGGGGAAGCCAAACTGGCTGTGAGTGTCTGTCTCCCCGGAGCTCTTAGCGCCTCATGTATTATTTGAAAGGCATCCATCTGTCCGAGGCTTTTCACTGCCTCGCTTGGCTAATGTGAGTTAAGTTTAATGGAACTTTTTGCACTTTTCAGCACCACACACAAACCTCCACTCAAATGTAGAAGCTGTCAACCTTCATCACTAACGCCACTGGGGATCCACTCACAGTATCCGCCTGTCTGCATTTAGCCTCTTTCCACTCACTCTCACTTTCAGTAACCGCATGAAAAGAAGTGTAATCTGGACCAAGAGTGATATTCTCTTACATGGGTGTGTTACACGTTTTTATGTAACTAACATTAAAAGTCAGAATGTGATGCTTTATATGAGTCTTTACAGTTGGTAGTTGAATCATTTTGGACTCCCACAGAATAAGGCGCACTAAACATGAAATATGGCTTTTGCTAAGAAAGCAGGCTGTCTCTAAAGCATCCTTTAGTAAACCTAACGGCCTCTCTTTCTTTTCTCTCCATTCTCTCAGGTCTGTCAACGGCCAAGAGGAAGTTTGCTGACTCTCTCAACGAGTTTAAATTCCAGTGTATTGGTGACGCAGAGACGGATGATGAAATATGCATAGGTGAGCTTTGCTGATATGAAATCCAATATATTCACTGTACTGGCAAAAGAAAAAAGACTGTCATATCAGCACTGCTTCAAAGGCCAGCTTGGTTTTCAGTGCTATTATATAGGAAGACATAGCAACCAGTCTCAAATTATGCCTCTGTCCTGAATCTGTTCATTAATTTTTTTAGTACAAAGCTTATTCTTTGATGAATGCCATCAAGTGGAATTCATTGGCAAATTCTAAAAATCATATGAAGAGTCATGTCTGTTTAATTGCCAGGCAAATCTCTGCCTTTAGTGCCTAAAAACAGTAAAAAAAATTAGGAAAACCTCACATTATATTCGTCTTTCTTTAAACTAACTAATATTATTTAATTTCCACGTTGGAGTCTTTAAAGCATAATATAATATAATATACTATAATATGATATGATATGATTATGATAATATTATATACATATCATTATCTGGAAATGAAATACAGTGAGAGAAGCCAGTCAAATTGTGCACAAGGCTAACCCTTACTCTTCACCAACGTTTGTCATTATAACAATCAGTGTCAAAAACATTGATTGTGCATATAATCAATAGGTAGTTTTTCCAGTGGCATCAGGAGCATCTGTGGTGCAGATAAGATACGATCTACAGTCCAGTTTACAGTGTAGATTTCTGCCCATTCTCCAAACATAATAACAGCTTCATTTGCATAAGATATACAGTCATAATTACATATGTATGTCCTTATCCTCTATAATAAAAACACAATAAAGTATCCTACTTTGTGTGACCTGTTTCATAGCTCTTGCTTAAGCCTGTTGTTTTTTTTTATGTTGCTCTTGTCTGATGTTACCTACTCTCCCCTCTCCAATCAATGTAATAACTTCATGCTGACCCAAACCTACATGAGAATATTGTGTAATATTACATGTTTAATTGGTGTGCAGTACATGAAAATATAATTCTTAATTCCATGAACTCATCCAGGTCATGCAGTGCTCTTTCTGTCGCTGTCCAAACAGCTCGCTGTGAAACATGCAGCAGTCACCACACCCTCTCCTGCTGCCTGGCTCTGTCTGTGCAGGCTGCAACTTCTCACTGGCCCGACCCACCCACTACTGTTGTTTAACTAACCCTGGCTATCTTTCCTGAACAGCTTGCTGCTCAACTGGGCTGCACCACGGCACTGTTGTTTTAAGGATATTCATAGTCATGTCAAAACTCATTTCTTTTCTCTGATACAGTGATGATTCCACTCCTGATGGATAATTTAAAGAAATTACTTTTATTAATTAAGTTTCCTTACACAGCAATGTAAAAATAGAATATTCTCTCAGTATCACATTTTTATTATTCTACGTAATTGATTAAGAAAGTGTGATTGAGCTTACTGCAAGGTTTGACTGCTTTTTATGAGCTTTATTAAAGGACTGCGCTGTTTTTCAATGCATTCCTTGCATAGTCCTGAGGTTCTGCTCCCTTATAGTTGGATCTGACTACCGAGAACCAAATCCTGTAAAGTCTGATGTTAAAAAGCAGAGTGAGTGGAAGTGTGTATGTTATCATGTGATGATTAAGGACTAAACGTGGGCTCCGCTGTCCATATGCATTCATGTGTGATTTTTACATGCCAGTGCTCAAGCTGCACGTGCTCGATATGTATATATGCTCACACAACTAAGTGTGTGTGTGTGTGTGTGTGTGTGTGTGTGTGTGTGTGCTGGACAGGGATGGAGGCAATTGAAGTGGAAACTCTGACCCGAAACAATGTAGCCATGCCTCGCCTGCCAGCGAGCGGGGAAACAAGCACCGAGCTGTGCTCACTGTGAAAGCACCATAGAAACAAACCATATAAATTGCGGTTTCATTTCCAGATAATTACTCTGCTGTGTCATGAGTTTAGAAACATTTGTGAGACGTCCAAGAGCAGAAACAAAGCTTCATCCCCGCCACCTCGTGCCAACTTTCTTCAAACACTTTCTCTCTGTTTCTGTTTGTTTCACCATCGCTATTGGAAATACCCACTTTCTCTCTCTCCCTCTGTCTTTCTGTCTAATTGTCTCTGTCTTTTATGTCTCTCTCTCTCTCTCTCTACCAACTTAGCCAAGTCTCTTCAGGAGTTTGCTGCAGTCCTACAGAACCTGGAGGATGAGAGGACACGTATGGTGAGTGACCTAACAAATTGTAAGGAATATTATGGGTGGTTGATGGGAGGGAAGTGGAAGATGTGTTTTACACATAGAGCTTATTATCACTGTGATAGGTCACTCTAAGTCAATTAGTCAAATGGTCTCAGTGGACAGGTCATTTTTTTATTTAGTCTTTTGTCATTCCTACAAAATGATGTCATGTCTGGCATCATATGATAGTCATGTAGGCTTTAGGTTTAGTTTGCGTGCTCCTGTAACCCGGGGAACTGTGTCGAACCTCTAAATTCAGAGGTCTACGATGGTTTCAGTTTGCTTATATGAGTGATCATTATAATTTAACAGAAAATCATATGAATAAGATGTCTGTTATACAGTAATGTATACGTGCTGGTCTGTGATGTTATGTGTTTGTGTGTGTGTGCCCCTAGATCGAGAATGCCAATGATGTGCTGATTATGCCTCTGGAGCGGTTCAGAAAAGAACAGATCAGTGCAGCCAAGGTAAGCTGGCGACTAGTGTATGGCTGGTGACGCACATGCACTGTGCACTAGTATGGATATATCTCAGTGAAACATAAATCAGTTAATCAATAAAATCCAAATTCAGTGCTTCTGCAGCTGTTAGAAGGGCACTGTTAGACACAACACCACTCATACAGTTCATAATGATATACAGTAGTTCTTCAATTCCTCAATTCTCAAAGACTTGAGAATAAGATAATAGAACAAGCCAAATACCATCAGATACAAATACAGTATATCTTGGAGATTTATACGACATTTTGCCTGTACCACAGACCTGTGTGTGTTAATGTTAATGTTAATGACACCTTAAAAAGCTCAGTCTTTAATATGAAGTTCACCATCTCAGGCAGCTGCCACACACTGACTTTGCGCCGAGAGAATTTGGGAAAGTCTTTCTAAGACAGTAATAAAAAGCTATAGTATAAATAGATATACAGAATATTTACTGCATGTCTCTGTGTCCTCTTGTCCATGAATTCATATCAAGGTCTGAACCATTGCTACATGACCTGGATAGGAGATTAGAGGAATACATAATCCTGCCATAAATCACTGATTCCCACTGGGGGGGTCTCAGGACAGCAGGCCTCCCTCATGGCATGGCTGGTGTTGTTTTAGTGTTTCAGTCTGTATAAATCTTTTTGTACCCTAACTTAATGTACAGAATTAACATAAAAAAGTAAGCAAGTAGGTAAACAGGAAGACTCAAGGTTTACTATATACATATTGTGTTAATTAGATTTTTTAATCTCCATTTTTTGATCTGTAGACTTTTAACAGGAAATTCTACAACACCCACATTAATAGATAAATACTATACTTTACATTTTAGGGTAATCCCTCGCCCCATGTAATAAATATGCCATGTGTCAATGTTCTGTCAAAATCTTCTTACAGCAGGTCGTGCTGCACTTACCCTGTGCGGTCATTAGCCATAGGACCTAGATGAGTAGCCACGGGGGTCCCCTGATACATGCAGTATTATTATCATCAGTGTATACCCTGTTAATCCACCCTTTACAGCAGGTCATTGTTTGATTGCGACACGGTGACCAGATTAAGAAGTGAACGCATAATCTGTGCGGTTAGGCCACCGTGAGCGATGTACTAATCCCAGTTTAGCCCTAAAAGAACCCTCAACATCTTCACCTTGTTCTAAAGCCTCCAGAGCTGGCAGTGCTCTGACAAAAGAGGAGTTTTAGGAAAATTACAGTGAGTGGATGAAGAACAGTCGAAATATGTTTGTTTCAAGAAAACTCAGGCCCAGGTTCTAATCTTATTCACTATGGAAATCACGCAAATAAAGTTGTGGCAGAAACCAAGTAATGCAATTAAATTCATCAGCATGCACTGCAAGCTTAAATAATACTGCTTTTCAGACTATCATGAGGCTGGCACTCTAAAGGACATAGAGCTGCTAATGTGAGGCCCATGTTTGTCTAAAAACTAATACATGCAGCAACAATAAAAACCTTTCTGAATAAACACATTCAGCACAAACTCTCTGAAAAGATCGACTGCTGCAATGATTTTGGAGAGATGTTGTTAAGTGTCATGAACTGGGTCCAATCGTGCCTAAATAAACACACTTGTATGAGCAAAATTAATGATTTATATTATTAAAATTCATGTGTCATTTCTTGCTTCCAACTGATTAAGCAGAGTTAGAGAACAGAGTGATTTTGGTGATAAATGTATGTATCCGCAGTCCTTATGTGAATTTAAGTTTGAATAACTCCCGTGCAAGGCACAGCAGATGCTGCTGCTGTTTGTTTCATGATACACTGTTAGTGAACTTTGGTACGGTGGTGAACTAAAAAAAAGCACAAATAAAGTGACTGTTTACAAAAAGTCTGATGCCATGTGCTGTTTGCAGAAACATGCAGGGAGTGATGATGCATTGGTTGGCTTCATATTTCAGTGGGACCTCCTAGTAATTGTTGACATGACGGAGCAAGTGGAGTGTAGCTGTGATGAGTCAATCTGGTGGCAGGGCATGATCCTGTATCAAACCATTTCATTTACTTTACTCTTCTGGAAATAGAAGAAAATCATTAGCAATCATTCTGGGGGGAGATTGCCACCTGCTGGCTGAGGATGGAAGTAACTTAAATTAAGCCAATTTAAATGCCTCACCAAAAGATTTGGTAAAAAAAACAGTGAGTGATAGAAAACACTACATTTATACTGGCTGTGTAATTTGTCAGACAATCAAGCTTGTTTCAGTTGATTTTTCAAATGTATATTTAATCGGAATTATGTCATGAACCCCTTAATGAGAGACACACAGGAGAGCGTTACAGCAGCAGTTAATGTGAGAAAGTCAAAGAGGCAGACTTTAAACAGAGGCCTTGTTGTTTAGGGGAATGTTCTTCATCTCTGATGCGTTCTGCAGCTGCTGTCTATTCCTCCTCTGGCCCTGAGGACTCTTCTCGCTGTTGAAACTGGCTTGGCAATGAAACACCTGTGTCATGTGACTGCAGCAGGGATTGACATCATCGGCTTGTCAGAGTTCAGACTGACGGGGCATCATTTCGTTCGCATCTTTCACTGGATCTGGAAGTTTTATTTCCTTTGCAAATGTCTTTCCAAGAGGAGTTGGAAAAATGAATTCACATGAATACAAATAACCAGACAGGAAGACCATAAAAAACAGTGCTGCTCAGTGACTGACTACATTACCCCCAACTGGCCTTTTTCACAGCAGACATTGTGACTAGTCATAGTAGGAGAAGCACAGTTGTTACTAATAACATAGCAATGGCTCCGTTCTGTTCAAGTGTCCCAGTAAGTCATGACGGTGTGACAGTGAGCCAGCATGCACAATACCAGGACTCTGAAACTGAAGCAGCTTAATGGAATTCAGCCATCATTAAGTTTATTATTTATACCTGTGTTTTTCCTACTGTGACATGTCAAAATGTCTTACTTTGAAAAGGCCAGTGGTCTGGCATCAGTAAAATTAAGATGAATATAAAATATAATGGGTAAACAGAAGTTTGGCTCACTGGTTTCAGGTGTGCATGCTTGGAGCTCATTGGTTCCCACAGGACAGATTGTAGAATGGATCATTTTGGTGATCTGCAATCCTTCCGGGAATTCAAGTTTGTGGAAGTTTGTCAACATTGTGGATACTGCGTTAACTGGCATTACAACTATTATTTTTGTTATTATTAATTAACTATTAACTAATGAACTGAATAAAGTGTAAAGTGTCAGAAAATAGTCAAAAATGTACAACACATTTGAAAAGCTGGAACCAGTGAATGTTTGGCATTTTTACTTGATGAATCACTTAATTAACTTAAATGCTTAATTGCTTAATGACATAAGTTCGATTTCTGTCAATTAACTAATAAAGTTGATTGTTTTTCATAGTAAAACGCACATATTCTGAATCTGATAGTAGGTCCCGTGTTTTTGAGCTTCATTGTGAAGCTCCAGCTCAGTCATGTCATGAGTTTGAGATAAAGAAATCTCTCTGTCTCTCTTTACAATATCTCCCCCATCGGCTGGCTCGAATTGAATTAAAGTTTAATGATCCTAATGTGACTGTACAGCCATTAGAGCATGGTCAGAAAAAGAAGCTGGTATGTTTTTCTTTCTTGATCTCTTGATCTTCTTCGACTCTAGTTTTTCTCAGTATTTTTCAGTCCAACAATCGTAAGAAACACACACCCTGCTCTATGTGTCCCTGGTTTATCATTATTATCTATCTCTCTGTCTCTTATGTCAGTGATCTCAGCTCTGATGAAACAGTCTGTTGTTTAATAGGCAGCTGTGCTCCCTGGAGGAACAATTTCTTACTGGACTCCCAGAAAAATGGAAAATATTTTGTGAAAGCTAAACATTAAATTAGGTTTGCCTTGCTCTGTGTTCTCCAAACTAGCAGCTCAATCTTTTTTTTTCAACTACACAAGGGCTATGGTTGATTGCAGATGGTAGTCGCTGATTAGATTACCTGTAGAGACCATGTTAATATGATGAGAGTTCAGTTCCACATGAGTTGAGTTAGCTGACATGAAGCTTGATTGCCCCGTCTGTCACCCAAATAAAAGTTTTCTGTTTTATTTTTGTTTTATCTGATGCAGGAAGCCAAGAAAAAATATGACAAAGAGACAGAGAAGTATTGTGCAGTGCTGGAGAAGCACCTCAGCCTTTCAGCGAGGAAGAAAGAGTCACATCTACATGAGGTAACATGTCGTGTCTGAGTTTTCATCTCTCTTCTTTCTCCCTCCTGATTGGTGATACTTCCCATATTCTTTCCAGTGAATATCAGTCTTGTCATTTTTAATTTCTTTCCCCGTTGTAGGCGGACAACCAGGTAGATAATGTACGGCAGCATTTCTACGAGGTTTCTCTGGAGTACGTCTTCAAGGTGCAGGAGGTCCAAGAGAGGAAGATGTTTGACTTCGTGGAGCCTGTAAGATGACACTTGTTTTTTTTCTTTTATGTTATATTAAAACTCTTCTTTTCCCCAGAGTTTCTGTGCATACATGCTCTTTTCCAGCAGTTTTCTGTGTTACATTTACTCACTTTGACATATCCACACCCAGCAGCTGCTTGCTACAATCACAGCAATCTGTTGTTAATGGACAACAGTGGTTTGGAGGTTTTGGTGCCTTTCTCGAGGGCACCTCAGTGGTAGTTGCTGAGGGAATAAAGGCAATAGACACATACCACACAAACCTGACATTTATCTTTTAAAATATTTAATTTTCTCTTTGTGGCATGGCAGTTTGTCTTGTGTTTTTGGTGCGTACATAGTTGGAAATTGCTCAACTTCCTCCTCTATGAATCTGCTAAATAAAATATATCTTTTTCTTCTCTTCCTCCTGGTCCTCTTCCACCTCCTCCTCTCGATCTTCACCTTCTTCACTAAACCCACATGTTTTTTCTCCACCTTGCCCTCCTCCTCCACATTCTTGTTGTATATATTTCCGTCTTTCCACTTGTCCTCTAACTCTTTCATCTGCATTTATTCCCCATCTTCCTCATCTTGTCCTTTCCTCTCTTTCTCCTTTTCTTCATCTTTAACCCTTCCTCTTCTTCCTTCATCTGCTTCACCCTCTTGCTGTTTTTGTTTCCCTCAGTTGTTGGCGTTTCTCCAAGGCCTGTTCACCTACTATCACCACGGCTACGAGCTGGCAAAGGACTTTAACCACTTTAAGACTGATCTCACCATCAGCATACAGAATGTAAGGTCACACACACACACACACACACACACACACAGCAAAAGGTCACACCGTAACCCTGAGCACTGCACATAAGTATACATTTATGCACTCGAAAAAAAATTCTGTAATTAAAAACTAAGAAGAACAGAGTCAAAATAGAAAACATGCAGTAGCCAATGACGTGTTGTGTTTCTCCATCAATGCTTGTTTTTATTCGTCACAAGTGGCAGTTTTTGTAGAGTGTACATCCGTCTCCTCCAGATTTGGTTTGTTTTTCTTACTTACAACTTTCTTAGTTGTAATCTTCAACTGAAAAGGCTACTTCACCCAAATGCTACGTTGAAGCAATAGTGTTGAAAGTTCAAAGGGCATCTAAATCCAGGGTCATTCAGGTCAGCCTCATTAGCACAGAGGGAACATTTTAGAAGGTAGAAGATGTCTAAGAGAAAATAATCCTCCAAATGAAAGGAATTCAAAGGTCTAACAGTTACTCAAAGAGTCATCTGAGATTGTATTATATATATATATATATATATCGTAGCATTTTTGTGTTTTTTTCTGTAATGAATGTTTTTTTTTTATGTATATGTTATTCTGCTGAAAAACAGGTTCGTAGAAGTTATGCTTTTGTCGGAAGTTAAGCTTACTCAGGATCAGACTGAAAGGCCTAAAGCATGTGCTCCTCTGTGTTGACAGACGAGGAACCGTTTTGAGAGCACGCGGTCGGAGGTGGAGAGTCTGATGAGGAAGATGAAAGAGAATCCACATGAACACAAGAGTGTCAGCCAGCACACCATGGAGGGATACTTGTTTGTACAGGAGAAGCGTACGTATCAGCCTACTTCTGTGTGTGTTTACATGTTAAATTTCACAATGAGGGTGCCATTTAGCAACAGTTTACAATGTTGCAGTACCATAGAAACATGAATATGTATGTGTGTGTGTGCGTGTGTGTGTGTGTGTGTGTGTGGGCGTGGGCACAGTACGTGCATGTTAGGGGCATGTTGTTTGGCTCACACACACACACATACACACACACACACACACATACATACACACACACACACACACACATACACACACACACACACTGTCAGAGCAGCAGAACAAACAAACCTTAATGAACCTACGATTGACGAAGTCAAGTCTCATCTGTTGGAGACGTGACAGCAGCTCTGACCTCGTGCGGTTACCATGGTAACATGTAGCACTAAAGCAGGCATGACTAAGATCCTTTTTTTTTATTTTTTGCTTTAACCCTGTCGCCCCCCTCCTGCCTCTGTCTCTGTTTTTCTCTGACCATTTGACGTCACCATTTTCTCTTCCCTCCTCTCTTCTCCTGTGCTTTTCATTTTCAACCTTATCTCTCTTCATCTTCATCTGTCTCCATTTCTTTCTCTCTCTCCCTCAGGCTCATTTGTATCTACCTGGGTGAAGTACTACTGTAGGTACCATCGTGAGCCCAAGAGGGTCACCATGGTCCTGTTTGACCCTAAATCTGGAGGGAAAATGGTGAGTAGCTTTGGTCATTTAAGTACACAGATATGGTTAAAATGTCACTAAACATCCCTGCTGTCCATCTGTCTAGCTACCTATATTTATATGTTAGTAAGAAACAAAAGATATATTTTATAGCAGTAGAAACAAACGCCGGGCACAGAAATGTTCCACACGCTTAAACACACACACACCCTCATATACAGACACAAACACACACACCTAGTCATCATATTATCTGATTTTCAGTTGGTTCTCACCCAGTTCATCAAACTGGGCTGCTCTCTAACACTCATTAACACACTCTCTTCACTGCTGAGCACAAGCAGCTCTCACTGTGTGTTTGGGGGTTTGGGGGTTTTTATTATTCCCAATACACAACATGATGGCAAGAGATATTTTCAGGGAAGCTGCAATGAAGTTTTGAGAGCAGAAAACTGTAGAACTATTTTACATCGTCAACAGAAAAAGTCAAATTTTTTTCGTCAGTATCGAGACGAGGAGTGTTTTTGACGCATGGTACCATTTTACACCCGCATACAGTCATACAGAGAGAGAGAGAGAGAGAGAGAGATAACAATTTCTCCCACCAAAGCAGCCTCAGTAGATAGAGAGAACAGGGTTGCCAAAGATGTTGTGAGTAAGCAGCATGACTGTCTTTTATAACTCTCTCCACCTACATACCGAATAACCCAACGCTGATGCAAGCCCAGGCCTGTTTTGCTGAAGGTTTGTCCCAGAGCATTTTGAGTGGTTAGCTGAAGTAAAAGTAGAAACACTGAACATCACGGAAAGCCTTTCAGCTCCAACACAGTAAGAACATATCATAGAGGATCATAGAGTCAAGATGATGACATCAGACCAGGGCACATTAGTGTTTTATAGTAGCCATGAAGCGAGAATGTAAACATGGTGCTTTATCACACAGTATCTGTACAAAAACAAAACGAAATGAAACTGATAATAAATCCACATGAATAAAGTAAGCCACATCCTATGAAAGGCGGTGAGGCTGAGCAGTTCCAGAAGTTGACACACAAATATGGTGTGAGTTTTTTTTATGTTAAAGTGTAAAGTTAAATAGGGAAGTTAAGTTCAGTTGCCAACATGTTTTGGTCTTCTGGGTCTTTAACATGCACATGATGAATAACAATCAACATTAGTTCAAATATGGTGACTTTCTCTTTTTAATTCTCTCTGGATGTTGTTAAATATTTACTGGGTATTCATGTATTTCCTCAGCAAAGTGTTATGAGGGCCAGAAATGTAAGATAATTACCTCAAAATGAATGTTTCATATATGTTAATATATATGTTTTATATGACAATGTGTGGCACTACCCAAATTGTCCATGTAGATGTAGTCTAACATTACATTATACAGTATATGCCACTTAAGCCATATATGACCATTATATATATGATATATATTTATCTACTGAGGCTGCTTTGGTGGGAGAAATTGTTATCTCTCTCTCTCTCTCCCTGTATGACTGTATGCGGGTGTAAAATGGTACCATGCGTCAAAAACGCTCCTCATCTCGATACTGAGGCAAAACTTCGGACTTTTTCTGTTGATGATGTAAAATAAAAAAACTTTTTCACATAAAGAACAGATTTAAGCAGATGTTGTTGTACCTGAGGCTAAATAAATGAGTCTATCATGGACAGTGTGGGATGGGGCTCAGTCTAGATACTATAACACCACAGTTCTTTGTTCCTATTTATACATGTTTTTCAATTTCAAGTTCATTTCTTGTTAGCCAGCTCCTTCAGAGATTTGTGTCGTTGCCTACCTCACACTGCAGGTGTTTGGCCAAAATCATCCCAATGTGCTTCCAAACCAAAAAAGGCACTTAACTCTAAAAACTGTTTTGCTTAATCTGTCAGTGTTGTCAGACTTGTCCAAGAAAACATCCAGTTTGTTGGTTCAGGATTCTTCTCTTCTTGTTATTTGCAGAGCGTTAAAGTGACGGTTTACATCCCATTTTGATGCCCTACAAGCTGTTGTGCACGTATCAAAATTACACTGATATGTTATTATTCTTTTTTGTCTTGTACTCTCTCTTCGTCAGGGAGATGAGGATAGCTTCATGCTCAAGTCGTGCACCAGGAGGAAGACCGACTCGATAGAAAAGAGGTTTTGTTTTGATGTGGAGGCTGTGGACAGGTCAGTGACTGTGTGTCTGCCTGTGCCTCCTGTTCCAATGATGGACTTGCCACACAATCTTTCTTCATCTCTTATTCAGGGTACAAACTGTGTCTTTATTAGCCCCAATCAATGTTTTTATTTACAACTTTTCCATCTGTTGTCACATCTCAGAATCTCTAATCAGAATCTCTAATCACAACTCGTTTCACACATACAGTACATTAAATTTGATTTTGTCCCTAGCACAACACACAACAAATGTAGTGGGAAAAAAACTCAGACACAAGCCAGGAAGTAATGAAATATTTTGTGTGTCTGACTTTGTTGTAGAAAGCCAAGCCATGTAACAAGCTGTCATGTAATAAATGACAGCTGCATAACTCTGATCAGCCATCAGTTCAGTGATTGGCCTGAGTTTTTTTTTTTTTTTTACGTGGTGTAATTACAGATAACAGACACATGGGGGTGCTCATTTGATTTGGACCTGAAGACGGGATGTCATGGAGCCATCATATTTGTTCTCATAGGCTCTGCCCCCTGCAGTGCTATGCTTCCTACACTCCTCCTCTTCTTCCTCCTCCTCCTCTGTCTCCCTCTCCCCTCCCTGCCTACTCTTCCTCAACTTCAACCTTCCCCCATCAAATCAACTCACCTTGTCATCATCACATACTCTTGTTTCCTGTTCCCTCATTGTGCCTTTATTTATATTCCTTGTGTGTGTGGTGTGCATCTGTCAGTGTGTGTGTGTATGTGTGTGTGTGTGTGTGTGTTTGTCTCTAAAGTGATACAAGATAATGCTGAAGCAAAGACATTTCCCATAATGGTTGGTTTACACATACATTTTGTGTTGCACATACACAGACTGGCATAAATACATTTGATTAAGTCAGTTTTGTAAACGTTTGTGTTGCATTGCATATATTTGTGTGTGTGTGCACCCATGTGCAGTATGTGGCTGTACATGCATCTGAGTGTGTTAGAGAGAGTGTGATTGCATGCTGGGTGGTGTGCTATGATTGAAGGACAGTGTGTAGATGTGTGTGTGTGGAGGGGTTTGTAGTGCTGCGGTGGTGACAGTTGAAGGTGAGTGTACTGCCAGGGACAGGGTGACAAACTGTATAGGGCGGATTGGAAAGCTATAGAAGACTGGGATGGACATGACTAATGATGCTGTGTGTGTCTGTGATATGTGTGTGTGCACACTGAAGGTTGCCTATAACAGGGTGACATATCTTAGTTGCCTTGTCGAATCAATCCTCGTTAGTTGGTGAATTTTCTAAATTCTTCGTCCTTTTTTGATCCTTTTATGGTAAAAAATAAAAAAGCTGATCATCTGTTTTTACTGGAAAGTGATACAGTCGTCATTCCTCTGGCACCAACAAATGAATAAGCTGTGCTCTTGTGTGAGTGTGAGTGTGATTTGCATGCAGAGGTCTGTCTTACACAACTATGTTCACCTGAGGAGAAATAACAAGCCTTTTAGATAAAGTATTTTCAGTCAGCGAGAAGCCCTTTGTTTGTGTGATGTTATGATTACAGCTGTTGTTTGTTTTAAAGGCGCACGTTGCTGCGTGCATGTTTATCTTCATGTGTGTTTGGCCAGTACTTGTGAGGTTTGTCGTTGGTATTTAACCGACATGTTTGCCACTGATCCTGATATTTGATAAGCAAATATGCCTTTTGTGTGTGTGTGTGAAGGCCGGGAGTGATCACCATGCAGGCTCTGTCAGAAGAAGACCGCAGGTTGTGGATGGAGGCCATGGATGGAAGAGAACCGGTAGGTTACCAGGGTTACCGGTTCTTATGTGACACAGAGAGAGAGAGAGAGAGAGAGAGAGAGAGAGAGAGAGAGAGAGACACACACACACACACACAATGTAAAACATTCAATGAAATAAGGAACATTGTGTTTTGGTGCTTTGACAACATTGTTTTTGAAACTTTCATGCCAATAAAGCCCCACAGAGCGACGGTTCCCAACTAGGGGCTCAGTACACTCTAAGGCATCCCAAGATAAATCTGAGAGGACACAAGATGATTAAGGGGATAGGAAAGGAGGAGAAACACAACACTTTTCTCTGATCTTTTACTAGTGAAATGCTGGGTGATTAGTTCTTTAGTTTAGTTCTCAAACAATGAAACAATCTGATGTTGGAAGAGATAAACAGTTCAAAGGGGTTGCAAGTAGGTATTACTTCATGTAAAGGGTCACAAGCCAAAAAGGTTAGGGAACCACTGGCACAGCGCCATTTTCCCATAGACAAGTTTGGTGTATATGTTCCTAATAGGAAAGTTGACTGACAGCCAGACTCCCCACCACTTGGTTTAAGCCTTCTTAATATACAGCTTTTTCGCCCTCAGGCTGGAAGTGTGTTAGTGCTGCTTTCAACAGTCTTATTTAGTCACGTTCATGTCCCAACACCTCCCTCATCCTCATGTCTACATTCAACTGTGCAAAGGTAATGAGCATCCATAAAGCCACCGCAAGCTTCGACAAGCAGTCGCTGAGCTCAGGCAATCCGTAAGAAAACAAGAAATGTTCATGTTCGAGTTTCACTTCAGCTCACCCTGCCTTTGTTGTTGTCGTTACGACCCTCTTCTGTGGCTGCTGCTGTACTTTCACCTTGATAGTTAATACAAACTCACTACTGACCGCAGCTACATGATGCAACAACACCAAGTCCAGTTCATCCCGAACAAGCCCAGACAAATGGAGCCTAAACACAGTCACAGACAGATTTAGTTTTACTGCATTTTCTATGTTATAATCAGTGTATTGTTATTTTGATGTGAAAAACGTATAAATTATAACTTTAACCTCTTATGGATATGCTGTTTGTGTGTTTTTTAAATTAAGCTCAAAGGTGTACACAGAGCCCTAGCCTAAACAAAATATTCTCACCATTACCATGGAAACTGATGTTATGCAGATTGAAAAAGCTACCAATAAATGTGACAGTGACACTTGTTTATGTTTTTCCATATCCTGCTGTGTCCCAGACAATGTACTTGTCATAATTAGAATAAGCAGCATTTGCTAAAAAGCATTCAAAGCTTAATAGGCACATGTAGAAAACATCACAACAGCATGTAATGGATGAGTGTTTTTTTTTTTTGTAAAATGTTGACTACAAATGTAATGTGCAAATATCTCCTGCCTTCTTAGTTTTAAATAACTGTCTTGCTGAAGGAGTTAGTATGTTTTTTTATTTTGCAGGTATACAATCTGAACAAAGACAACCAGGCTGAAGGCAGTAAGTACATTTAATTGGTTTCAATTAGCAGTTTATTCATTTAGCATTATCATCTGACTTTCTGTATTGGCAGGGATAGGGTTAGATTAAATGTATTTGTGTTTTGTTTTGGCCCAATAATATGTGTTATTTCTAAAACATTTGCACACTCTTTCCATTTTCAAATAGATGCTTAAAAATCAAAGCAAATGTAAATCCAAAATAACTTTACTGTGATGGCTCACACTTATTCTCTTTGTCTCCCTCTCCCTCAGTGGCCCAGCTGGATGTGATTGGGTTCAACGTGATGAAAAAATTAATCTATGCACTGGAGACTCGAGGTACAATGTTTACTCATATTCTTATTTTATTCTTTTTGTGCTGTTGTTTTCCTGCTTCTTTAGTATGATACACTGTACGTTTCAGTTAGATTCAGTTCCCACTACAGTGCTACATATTGATATCTCACTTTATTTTCTTATAATGTTTATGTTTATGTTCATGAATAGACCAACTACTTGAATTTTGGATTGTTGGTCGGACAAAACAAGTTATTTGAAGAGGTGAAAAAGAGTAAAACACACAACAGTTATCCCAACAGGAGCTTAATTCAACAGTTAGCTACTTGGAATGTGGCATTAGCATAGCTAGTTCTATACAGCTTGTATGGGGGGCTAGCTTAGTTACCAGTAAGCTGATCAAAGTCAAATCAACAATCACAAAACTGATATCATAGAAAGAGTACTTACAGATAATGCTCCAACAATGGCAGTTAAGGAGTAACTAGATAAAAGATGCCAGTCAATATTTGCTGAGACACAGATCTGACAAAATGGTGGATGTAACAATGTCAGTTATCTGCTATAGATGTGTTCCAGTAGTGGTTGCTATTAGCAACAGATCGCCCAACTGAAACCAACTGCTGCTGGTAGAATGTAGTATTATTAATTAATTATTATTATTACTTCCTGGTAAACTAAAGGATAAATACATGTACTTGTAAGGTGTGTGCGTATTATATAATTATATACACCAACTTCAGCATCATGTAGCACAGAAGCTGTGGGTTGAGAGGGTTTTGAAATGACAGGGTTAAAGATCATCAGCAGGATTTAAACCCTCCCTTCAGAGTATATTGTCTTCTGATGCATCTGGAGGAGTAAAGGTCCACATGTGCAACATCACTACCTTTTCCTTTCATCTGCTGCATCCAAAGCATCCATTACGGCACACTCTTTGGCTTTTCATTGCTCGGTTGACACATTTACATGTAGATGGTATATAAAGACAGCCTTGTGTTTCCGAGCTGTCCGGATTATTCTTTACATGACATGTATGAAAGACAAAAATGAATCACATGTTAAGGCAGATGTAAATTACTTGAACTGTACATGGCATGCTTATTGATAGTGTTCATACACCTTTTTCCGATTCAGTGGCTATATTCTCTGTGACAGTTTAATTGACTGGCAGTCTTTGAGTGGCGTCAGGTTTTCAAAAAACCTACGAAAGCTTGAAGGGTACCAGGAAGCTGTCTGTCTGTTGTCCCCACACCATCAATGATAGGATTTATTTTAGTGGAAGACTTAACATTTGACTTCTCTTTGAATGGCTGATGCTGACGTTACCTTTATCTTTGGTAATGTCTATTGCAGCAAGTACAAAATATTCAGCAGATGAGTAAGCACAGAGATAAATGTTATGTTTTTGTTGGTTCACATTTTCCATGGTGTAAGAACAGGCAGTAACCTCTCCTCTCCTCTCCCTCCTCTCCCCTCCTCTCCAGGTATCGATGAGCAGGGCTTGTACAGAATCGTTGGCGTCAGCTCCAGAGTTCAAAAGCTTCTGAGCCTTGCTATGGGTAAACACAGAAACACATATATTTTAGTCAAAACTGAAAATGAAATATATTTTTAATTTAATTTAATTTAAATTTAATTGGCCTTTATTTTGGTAATCTTCATTCCAGATCCTAAGACATGTGCTGACGTGGAGCTGGAAAACCCAGAGTGGGAGATTAAGACTATCACGAGTGCTATCAAGCACTATCTCAGGTTTGTGGGAAAAGACTTGCATAAGCGCACATACAAGGTATAAAAACACAAAATCATGTGAAACAGCTGTACAAAGTTCTGTAGTTTTATTATCAAAATCCCACAATTAAGAGTGTGTTCTAGCTTCAAAGACCCATGGTGAGTAGTTTGATTGCTCTTCTCTCGACTCTGAATTGTTCCTCTCATTCTGAAATTACAGCACTTTTCTGCTCTTTTCACACGTAGTACTTCAATAAATGCATATTGCGGCTTTGGTCTCTGCCTCTCTGGCCTGGATCCAACTTTGTTAATTGTTAATTTATTCATGCAGTATTTGCTGTATTTGCTTGTTAAGCCTGTTTTATTTATTTTATAACCATTTATTTACCCATAGAAGGGTTGTTCTCATATCTCATATTCACACAGTTGCAGACAATCATGCCTTACGTTCCCAGTACAACCCTAGTCTTACCTGCTGGCCACTATATAGTCGTTGATGGTTAAATGACTTCCTCAAGAGCACCACAACAGTTGGAAGGATCAGGACTGTGGGAGGCCGGGAAAAGGCGGCTAAGTGGAAGGGACAGAGAGGAGTAGTGGTGTCCAAGCTGTGCTCAATCTACTGCACCTGAATGAATCTACACTGTACACAACACACAGGTTCACATATAGACACATTCATGCACATGCACACACATGCACTCCGTTGGCACATAAATGGACAGCTTCACAGAAATACCTACAATCCGCACTCACACACACGACCACATACACACATTTACAGGACCTCAGATCAGGCCTCATTGAGAACCAGCGGGAGCCATTACACTCCTCAGGCAGTGCCGATTAAACTGATGCCCAGCTGTCATGGTGGAGAAAAAAGATAAGAAGGAGAACGTATTACATTCACATTTATTGTATTTTCCAAAGCAGCCAAACCTGAACTCTTCCATTTTCCAAGCTGACATTCTGCACCTGACGTCTCTGTTTCTTGTGTTTTCAGAATGCTGCCTGCTCCTCTCATGACATACCAGTACCAAAGGAGCTTCATCAAAGCTGCCAGTGAGTGTTTCTCTTTTATGTGTCTTATTTGCCTCTCAAGTGTGAGTTCTGTCGGCAGAACAAATTGTAAGACAGACTCTCCTGCATTTTGAGATTGTTTGATTCGCACTGAGGTTACACATATAAAAACATGTGGACAGCTATTCTAAAACCACCTTGGATTAAAAAAATACATGCTGCACTAAATATACCATGAGGTTTACATGGAGTGCACAGATTCAACAACAGAAAACTGCTAAGCAGGAGAATCGTTAAGTAACCTTTGGTTTGTCATTGATTTAAGCTGAAATCCTCTTGAGTCATGTCATGTTGATATGTACAGTTTATGAATGAATTAAAGATTATTTAGAGATTTTTTAATTTGTGTAATACAGCAGGGATTCTTTGTCTACTTTCCTCTCCCCTTGAATGTCCTTTTGAAGAGGTTTCTGAAGTATTCCTCCTCAGTTTAATTTGGAGAATGAGAACATCATATGAATCATCATGTGAATGAGGTCATGACTTGCTATTAAACCAGTTGGCAGTTACAAATAGACGGTACACCTGCTGAGATAGCAGCGCTCTCACTGTGACACCAGGACGCTTGCGTCTGTCTATTTGCTCTGGTAGCTGAGCCCACCGACTGTGCCGCTTTACGCTGTGTGTGGCACACAGTATGTTACTGACCTGCTGTGTGTAGTTTTTATGTAGGATACATGAGATTCAAATTCCACATGAAGAGGAAAGGCCTGGGGAGCTGATCTAAAAGTGACAACTTAGTAAAAGCTCAGTGTTTTGCTGCAAAGTGTTCCACCATTTTTTTTTTTACCAGCACCTGATGGGCGCTGTGTATTGAGTCAGGATAAATAATTTCATTTTCAAAAACACTCAGCTGTCTTGAAGACAGACTGCCTAAACTCAACAGTTACTGCAATCATGTCAGTGTATTAGATTCTTCTCATGTGGCTCCTTGGACACCAAACATGGTTTTATCTTGTTTGATCTAGTTTAGGCCTGTTTAGCCTGGCTTTGTATGGTCTGGACCATGTCCGTGTTGCTACTTTTACTGACTTTTTTAAAGATTGGGCTTGGTCTAGCAGGCCCAGGTGCAGTTTAGTCTAGTCCGGTCCAGTCTGCTCTGCTGTGTTAAAGGATGTGTCAGTGACCTGTTTTCTTTGTTTGTCGGTAGCTAAGCCTCTAGAAAGCTGAACTGACAGGGGAAGGAACTTCAGGAAATGACTGTGTGTCTCTGGCAATGCTACCAGGAAATGGCTCCATAGTGAGGCCAACTGGAAAGAAAATGTGAAAAGTGTGTATTAGGAGAAAAGGAGTTGAGCGTGGCAGTTAAGAATGCCAAGGTAGCTGGTTTGATATCAACTTGGACCACCTTTGCTATCGCGCATGTATTCATGGTTTTGTAATAATCATAAAATATATAACATGTACTTGCCAACTATTTGTATAAGTTTACAGATTTATATCTCTCATCTCGCCCCGGTTCTTTCCTTCTGTTTATGTGGGTGTCTGCATTTTCATGTCATGACTTTGTATGTGGATGCATATGTGTATGAATGTGTGTCTGCTTGTGTGAGTGCGCTTTTTGCATTTTTTCCAAGGTAATAATTTTGCAGCGGGGTGTTTTGAAGACAGCGTCCTCGTTTGAACTCCCTCTTTCTCCTCCTCTCTTTCACGTAGTGTCTCCAACTCCTCCCACCACCCTGCCCGCGAACCTCATCTTCCTCCTCCTCCTCCTCTAGTTTCATCTCGCCTTACTCTCTCCCATCCCGAACTACTCTGGTTTTAAATATCTGGTTTAAACGGAGAGCTTAGTGTTTTGAGGTTTGTTGGATCAAACAACAGCTGCAAAATGTTCCTTTTTTCTTTCTTTTTTTTTTTTTTACCAGCACCTGATGGGTGCGGTTTATTGGGTCAGTATGATTAATTTCATTTTCAAAAAACCCTCAGCTGTCTTGAAGACAGATTACCTAAACTCTCCAACAGTCACTCCAATCATTTCAGTGTATTAGATTCTTCACATGTGGCTCCTAGGCTAAAAAGTTTTTCAAGCACTAACTGATTTAGACCATGAAACAGAGACTTTGAGAGAAAGACGAGGAGGACGGAGGGTGGAGTCCCACCTGGATTTCAGATACCTGCCTTAGGCATGTACCAGCAAGAAAACACACATTATCAGTGATCACCCTGTCTCCATTCATTAGGTTTTGTTTGCAGTATTTTCTTACTCTATGTCCTATCTGACATTTTCACTTGTATAAATTGCCTGAATTCCTTCAATTAGCTTTTCAATGGGCTTCATTTTTCATACTGCAAGGTGAAGATTTTTTGTTAAGGTTCTGAAAAGCTGGACCAAACAGTCACTTTTAACATCACTGTAGTTTCCACTTTATTACCAAGTACATAAAAGAGAGATGAAAGGATGATAGATGATACAGGGGTGAAAGATGATGACCATGGGTTGCAATATAAAGTTAATGTACGGTTTGACATTGAGAGTCTAACCTGCATGGCACATATTTCACAGACTTTAAAAAGATCTTATCCTTCTTTTCAAGCAGCCACGCTGACAGTGGTTCTTTTGAAAAAACAGTATCATGTCTCAAAACCAGTCACTCTCCTTGTTTAAGAAGTATCAATCATTTAAAAAAAAAATCTTTTTTTACATTATCTGCTTAAACAACGTCATCTTAATCAGAAGCCTGAACCACCCCAGCTGGCTCTGTTCTAAAGCAAGGAAGCAGCGGTTCAACAGCTTTCAGATGTGTGAACTCCTCACCCTTTTCATGCCCTTGACATTCCCTTTCTGTGTCACAACATTATCCTGCTTAACCTGCTCTGGGCATTCTCGTCTTTTGCTGTACAGACTGACATGGCTTTGGTGACAAAAAGGAGAATGCAGTCATATCTTCCCACTTAACATCAAACCTGCTGGCATAACTCCCAACAATGGGGAAACACTTTCCAGTAATTTAGACACTTTTGTGTGCATGAATAGATGTATCCAGTGTAATGTTGCTCCTAGCCAGGTGATGTGATATCAGCCTGCATCTAAAACAGTGGCCAAACATTATGTTTTCTAATCTCTTCTATCTGCATGATAATTCTGATCATTCCTGCCAGTGATGAGCAGGCAGCTCCCCGCATGTCTTTCAGCTTGACAAGAGACAGATTACATAAAACAGGAAACTGAAAACTGGAGATTTACTGAGACAAAGACAAACACCTGTTGTTTACTCCTACTTCAGATACCTCCCCCTCATATACTTAATCCATGAAGTTTGATGCCTGTTATTGAAACGAATGCAGTGTATCTTGGTTTTAATATACACTTATCATAAAACAGTTTCCCTGCAGCTGTTCAGAGCGATTGTTTCTTTTATTGGTGGGAACTGTGTCCAGAACTATGAAGTAGCCTTTACTTGCTAGTTTAGAATGAAACTAAATCTTTTTTTCTCCCTGCGCTATGATGCTTCTATGAACATTCGTCATCAAGTGACAGGTGGTTGTTGGTCGATAGGTATGAGAATGTCTTTTCCATGTGGACTTAAAGCAGTGTTGATTGATTTTAATTGGCCTCTTGGGGGAAGCCGTAAACACAACATTGACATATTATCAGCGTATAAAGTGCTAGAGGGGAGAGCCTGGTGATAATTGTTTGTGGGCTCATCACTACGAGCGACCCCTTTAGCATTACATGACCTGTCGTTGATGAGTGAGTGCAGCTTTAAAGATGCATTTGCAGTATAATAGTTTCTGAAGATCTCTGTAACTACTCAGAAAGATGCAGCTTTTCAAATTATGAGCCATCATTCAATTATATTCATGAAAGAAGAGGTGTTCGACCTTACGTTCACGCTCCAGATAGTAGAAAGTAGAACAGGTGGTGGTGCTGGAGTTTGTTAAGGATCAGCCGATGGTCAGCAGATGTGGCAAGCTTCTTGAAGTAATGCACGCTTCACTTACTGTATGTGGGTGTGTATATGTTTGCTTTTCTGGCTTTAATTGTAAAAGTATGTACTCCATACATATTCTAAATCCCCTCTTGCTTAAGAAGATGGACAGATGAAGTTTTGATGAAGTGAGACCCAGACTTGTTTTCAGGGTTTTTCTTAGCTTTTTCAGAGCCAGGAGCTGTAAGGAAGGAATTTATACTTTCATATCTGATTTCAAGTAAAAAAACAAACAAAAAACTGGCAACGCTGGCAGCCCAATTAAGCCTGTTAACCACAAGAGAGTTGGCCAAAGTCAATAATCATAACCAAAAAATATGAAAATATGAATTCTGGTTATGTTCTGATTTTCTCAAATAGCACAGGCTAAAATTTCAAATGCTAGTGTGAATATGACAGGACAACCATGCTTTTTCATGTACATCTAAAATACAGTGTCTGTGGAACCATGCTGGCTATTATTCCCCACATTAAACATAAGGTATTCTCTGTTCCAAGTACATTCACACTAACATCCAGGCAGCATAATTCAGTTGCAGGAAAAAAAAAGCAGGTTTTGCTATCTGAAGTAGCATGATGAGTCACATTACCTTCTGCTGTTCGAAACTTGACTGTTTCTTTTTAATTGCTAAATTGTTATGTGATTTGGAGGCTGCCAGAAAATTCTCTCAAGCCTGTATGGTGTGTTACAGCTAAATTTGTGTGTGTGTGTGTGTGTGTGTGTGTGTGTGTGTGTGTGTGGATACAGACAACGTAGGACAAAGACAGAGGATATGCATGAATTCTGATGGGATATTGAATGTGTGTGTGGCTACGTATGTATGCAGGTGTAACTGTATTCAGATGCATGCTTCCCTACGGTATGTTAACAAGCAAAACATGAATACTGGGAACAGTTTATTTGTCCTTTTGTCTGAAGGGCTGAAATTCCTTGAGAGAGAAAATGTGACTTTAAAAGGTCGTTGTCTGTTAAGTGATGGATGCGGTGGAGGCTGGGATGATAAACGACTTCTACTTGGTGTTATCACTTATTACTTAGCACCATAGCTATTGACTACAGTCTAATTGTGTATTTTGTTTTTTGACTCATCACAGTGGCTGTATGTGTGTGTGTGTGTGTGTGTGTGTGTTTACAGTATGTGTTTGTGAATGTGTGTAGTTAAAAAATACAACTAATGGTCTTATTTATTTTATTGTGAATTCTAAATTGTGAAAAAGTATTGAGCCAAAATGTGTGACTGGGTGAAATTATTTTCCCTTCATTTACACAACTGTCTGTATTTCTAGTGTTGCACTTCTTATGATACCTTAATATTGATCCTTCACTGGTGATGCTTTATTTCTTCCTGACATGAAGCACTAACTAATTTGACAGCTATTCTCCACTTTTGTGACTCAAATTTCCTTGTTACTAAACTAACTAATTTTTACAATACCTTTGATTAAACTCTTCTCTGATTTGTAATCACTATCATTGAATTTGTTGTCCAGTTCTGTTTTCACAGTTTCACAATTGCTTTCAGTTGAAACCTCAAAGGCAATCTGCTGTTACAGCCTTTATTGGAAGTGTGTTTAGTTAGCTTGCTGCATAGCACAGTGAGGGCAGAAGAAATGTTTACCGCATCTAAATGAAACTAATGAGATATTAACTGTTTATTAGTGACCTTTACAGGTGCTGGTAGGCATATTTTTTTTTAACTTTGAACTGAGTCAGGGAAAAGCAGAATCTTACTTAGTTAATCGTACTTCCTAAAATGTTCCTTTAACGAAGAATACCGTTACAGAATGAATGTCTGTGCAGTTTAATTTTATTTATTATTATTATTTTTTAAATTTGTTTAATTTGTTTGATTTGTTTTGTGTTTGACCTAGCATCTACATATCGATCTTTGTCCATCACACCAAATTGTAACAATTGCAACACTGCTTGCCTGCAGTTAATACACTCCTCAAAGCACCCAAAACAAATCTTTCGTCATATTTTTGGCTTCCTTGGTAATGAGACCAGTTGGTACAAAAATGAGTATTTATTTATGTAACCTAGAATGCACCTCATGGGTGAATCATATTAAATGTACCTGTTTATCTCTCTCCTGGCATTTGGTAGGCGTTAGTGGGAGTTAATTCCAGAGCCTAGTATGATTGCAAAAATAAGTAAATGATAAAAGCCAGTTGAATGCTGCTTTAAATTCACTCTTGGGTTGAATTAACACATTATCAATAGTTTTAAACTTGTATTCCTGAAAGTTTGAAGGAAGAGAAGAGTGTGTTCTTCAGCATAATGTGTGTGCAGTGGTGACCACCAGAGAATGCATAATAGGGAGCGATGGGTGTTACTGTTTTCATGTGCATGCTTCTGTTTGGAGGTATGTGCAGGTGTAGTGGACGTGCACATGCATTGTATGTTGTAGATATTTAAGTTTGTTCTTGTGACTGACTGGATTTCCAATTAGTATATTTGCAGCTGCTGTTCTCTCTGTATGTGTGTGTAAGTGCTTGTAAATGTTAGGTCTGCATTCACTGTATATTTAAATGTTTTGGTGGATGTATGTTTTAGCTTGTCAGCTCTATTAATTGGTAAGAGAATGTGTGTGTGTGTGTGTGTGTGAGATGCTCTGCCATTTGCGATTGTATTGCCTGGTGCTGACAGCTGGGGCCTGAGGGGTGATCTAGTGCGAGTCTGCTGTCATCTCTCTATCGACTGGCTCTGAAGCCGTGACTTATTATAGTCATTCTTCAACAACAGGGTCTCTCTACCTGCCTGTCTTTCCTCCCTGCCTGTCTACCTGTAAATCATCAGGACTCAGAGCTTCCCCACTTTGCAGCAGAGTTTAGCACTCAGTGACTAAAACTATCTCTTCATTTGTCTCTGACTCCATCATCTCTCTGTGTCTCTCTGTCTTGGGGACATAAAGTCTAATTGAAACCTTGAGCATTATTATTCTATATTTTTCTTATTGCCAACAAATCCAAACAAAAAAATGCTTTCATTGTAAAAACAAACAGGAGTAACTAATACTATTGGGACTATTTTCAGTCACAAATTAATACACATTTAGCGCTCTAGTGAGTATTTATTTAGGGCTGCAGGATGGTGTATGTGGGGCTGACTCTAAATAAAATACAGTGTCCTTGTTCATGTTGTTGAAGGAACATGCAACGCCGTGGCTCACTGTTGTGTTTTTAATAGTTTGGAGGTCTATGGCACTGAGGATCAGGCTTCAGCTACACAAGCTACTACTATTACTACTACTACTACTACTACTACTACGATCAATTCATTGCTTTTCATTGGGTTTGTTGACAATAAGAAAAGCCTTGTCCTTCACACCTTGAGTGATGACATAAATATATATACTATACTGTAGCTAAGGCGACCTCTTCATGAGTGATATTTACCTTGTGAAAAAAGCAGACCTAAGCTGATATTTTACTTGAAGTCTTTGTAAATTTTACGTATGACATACTGTATGTCTCCACGCCAAGGTCTTGCGTATGTATGTTTGCGTAATGACCCCTTTTTGCAGTATGTATCATATTTGTAACAACCAGAATAAACTGGTTGCATTCAAGGAGTAGACACTTTATTTTACCCGTTCAGTGTTTGTTTGTGCTTCGTATATGTGTGTGTCAATAAATAAGTCACTGTGAACTTCAAGCTGAAATCTTTATTTCTTCAACAGTCTCTCTCTGTCTTCTCATCTGTCTCTGTCCAGAGTTGGACAACCCAGAGTCCAGGGTGACGGAGATCCATTCTCTGGTGCACCGGCTGCCTGAGAAGAACCGACAGATGCTGGAGCTGCTGATGAAACACCTGGCCAAGTAGGTGGAGATATCACACACAAGGACAACTGCAGCCATTTATTATTCAGATGCTGTGCACCTGAGAAACAGCGCAGTATATTCATTTTAGCAGTTAACACCAATAGTGAACTCTCTCGTCTATATCCACATTGCTGTAATACTCCTTCACTTGATTGTTGTTGTTGTCCATCCTCAAGGAGGATTAGGGCTCTGTGTAATCTCTTGACTACATGCATTAAGGCAGTGTGTACTGAAAATAGAAACCCATCCAGCAGGCCAAATCTATTAGGTGAAGGAGTTAAGCCCAGTAAGGACTAATTTGGTGATTTGCAGGTCAAAAGTTTTCACAATGTTTAGGTTCATACTGGACTAAAATAGTTTTTCATACATCTGATTTACTTATAACTTTTGTTTTAACATAATTTAAATGACTGACTGAATGATCTGAAGCAGCTCCTAACTTCACACTGAAATAAAGTCACTGAAGCTGTTAAAACAATGTTATGTGTAACATAATTGTAAAAAAACCAAAAACGAAATTCAAATAAACGTATCCCAGTTTTAGCCTAGATGTCTTTTGACCTGCAAATCCCCAAATCAGTGCTGGGAGATAAAAGGATGCTACTCACCCTTTGGGCTGATTGGAACTCAATGTTTTGCTCAAGGACATTTCAGCAGATGCTGATGAGCTCTCTAAATGATTAAGTTCAACAAATCTCTTGTAAGACTCCTGCAAAGATAATTTTTTTTCTTATGAAGACCGTCCCCTGACAATTGCCTCATCATTATTTTCTCCCACTCGACTTCAAATCCCAACTTTGCCTCCACATTTTGGATGTTTTTATACTGTACGTAGGCAACAATAGACTGTATAGACAAGAGCATCTGTGAATCAAACAGGTTGACCGTCTGTGGATTACATAACCACAAGCTGCTGCAGCCCATAAGCAAAAAAAAGCAGGGCATGACACTGTTGGCTTATGTGAAATTATTCCTCTAATGCAGCCGACTGGCATTGTGTTTTCACTCTAAACCCGCATCTAAGCCCTCTGGCTTTATCAGGCTTTTCTTCAACAGCAGCGGCATGATATCATTTGTGACAAATGGGACATCAGCCATGTTTCTACAACATGTAGGCTGGCGGGAATTAAGGTATTTTGAGCACATGCACATCTTTACCTGGGCTTAGTGGATTACACCTGCCTTATAGGCTGAATGGCTGGATCACAGTTAACACAGATCCGCTCTCTGTCTCTTTCACTTCAGATCAGATGCTTTATTGGCATCAGCGCACTGTAAAAACAATACTGCCAAAGGGTCTAAAAGGTTCTTCTATCAATAGAGAAAATGCACTCAGCTGCCACTGTGTCAGGTAGACTTGGCTAAAACTAATGCAGTCTAATACAACAGTCCTGCAATAAACCCAGCCTTCATGTAGGTTATAATATAATGAGGCGCTGCTGTTATTTAGCCTTCCCTCCTTGATATAAATGCAGTGGGCAAAATGATAGAAACACGTAACATTATAACCTTCATGAAGGTAGGATTTATTGCAGGACTGTTGTAGTAGTAGACTGCATTAATTTGAGCTTGGTGTACCTTTCTAAACTGGCACTCTTTGGGGTGTACCAGCAGAGATCTCAAGGTGTTGTATGGTGTGTGCTGACTCTTTGTTTGTTGAAAACCCGGGCTGAGCTGTTCTGACAGATCAGCCATTTAAGGGAGTCCCTACTGGGATTCCTCTGGTGGTAACTGTTGAGTTGGCAGTGTCTTTCTTACTCTCAGTTAGGGTGTAACCGCTATTTCCAAGATCAATAAAGAACCCTCAAGCTTTCTTGCTTTACAATCTTGTTATCCTGCCAATTCATTCCACAGAGCTTTTTCCTCCTTGAAGGGAAAGACAGACACTGGGCAAATTTGGAGAAGAATGTATTATTATTTTTATATTTTGGGAAAATTTACTCCCGTCTCCAATTTTTTGTTTCACAGATATCTATTATTATTTTTCTATTACTGTTTTCCATGGCAACCTGTTTGAATGGAAGTCTGTTTGTAGTTAAAGCAGTATTAACTCAGTAATGCGGTAAACACGACATTCACATATCTTTAAGTTGTTATGCTGAATTTGTTAACAGATGTCTATTTACTAATTTGTATTTCAGGCGACATTATTAATTTAAGTCCAATATTCACGCTCCTTTCAGCTCTGTTTGGTCTCCACTAACTTCTTAATATCTGGTTCTGCTAGTGGCCATGGTTTTGGACAGGCGGTAGCGTACAGTGAGTTGTTTCACCAAAAACAGCTGCCTGCTGCTGCTGGAAACGGGGTGCATGAGAGGGGTGACTCTGAACCAGTCGAGGGCCGTAAAAACCAAAACAATGAGCTGAAAGACGCTGAAATTCTTTGTAGCGCTGAGGGCAACTGCAGAGTCTGGTTCATCACTACAAGTGACTCTTTTCATATTACACATAGTCATTTGATCCATTGTTGATATGAAAATATTGAGTCGTGCAGCTTTAAAAATGGTCAGGGTGGAGGTTTTTGATTTGGATTGAATGTGGAGCCACTCTCTCTCTCTGTCTATCCCCCACCCACCCCCACCCCCAACAGTGTGGCCAATCACCACCAGCACAACCTGATGACCATCGCCAATCTAGGTGTGGTCTTCGGGCCAACTCTGCTCCGCCCACAGGAGGAGACGGTGGCAGCCATCATGGACATCAAGTTCCAGAACATTGTAGTGGAGATCCTCATAGAGCACCACGAGAAGGTGAGGGGGTTTGAGTGTGTATGTAAACAAATGAATAAAACAAACAGTCAGAGTTTGAGGATTAACTTTTGTGTAATTGTGCATTAAAACAACAATTAACACACCTAACCATTTATATATGAATGAACACCTGCCACACACAATAACTGTATATACTCTAAATACACTTCAAAGCCACTTTCCCCTTGATCCACGATCCAAGCAGCTTATTGGCAGGCCAAGCTGCTTACCGATGTCACCATGGCAACAGACAAATCAGCATAACTGTTTGAGACCCTTAGCATTGTGCATGCACAGTGTGTTCAGCCAGACACACAGACAAATAACACATATGCCACGCCTGTGTGCATGCATGAATTAAGGATAAGTGCGTGTGTTGAAAGAATGACGCACACACACACACACACACACACACATACAGAGAGATGTTTCCATCTTCCACACTTTCCAGACAACAGCTGTATCTAGTACAATGTGCAAAAACAAAACAAATGGAGTATAAATGCTGTGATAGAGCGGCTCTAAACCCCTAAAAAGATCTCATCAAAGTCCTTGTGTCTTCTGCTGTGCAGCTGCAGAATAATGACAGTCTGCACTTCACATATCTGCCCATTCTCCTCCAATAAAAGGATAATTAGGTCAGTTTTTCAGAAATCTGTCCTTGACAATATAACAATCTAGTGAAATGATTCGAAAAAGACTTCATTCAGGCGATGACAGATGAATGGATGTGTGGATGATGACGTTTGACTTTGGCTGAAATAAGCAGAGCTGCATTAGGAGTGGAAAAAACATCAACTTTGAAAAATATAGAAATATGTAATTGGTGAGGGGAAAAATACTTGTGTGTATATTTTTATCACAACATGGACTTTTCTGCATCTTGCCTAATTGTGCCTCAAGGAGTAGAAATACATTTCAGCTATGTCACAATGATCCACAAATCATGGCCTGAAGCCCACAATTTCCCCTGTTGTTAAGTTTCTGCATATGTAATTATTGAAGATAGACCAGTGAAGATAAGTTTTAGACACAGCAGCAAGTAGCTTTGTAGCTGTGTTTAGCAGAGTCTAAACTGCAAAGGTTGCAGTTCAGAAGCAGAGATGTAGATATTGCACCATTTATTATATAATCAGACATATTGCATGAGAGTGGATTGTCCATGCCGGTGTGCTACATTGACCTGCAGTTACATATGAGACCATAAATGCTGCTGGTTGACAGCAGCAGTAAGAACAACTTTTCAGTGGCATTTTCTTTTTGTAAATTCATACATTGTTTCTATGGGTGTAATCACACTTTCTGTCTTACTTACTGTCTGTCTTTTCTGTGCAGATATTTAGTGACGTGCCAAGTTCTGCAGGCGGTCCAACCAACATGCAGCTCAACCTGTCCAGGAGGAGAAGCACCGAGAGCAAAGCCCCGTCCTGCAGCGAGAGGCCTCTCACACTCTTTCACACACCAACACATTCCCAGAAAGGTGAGCTGAACCACCTAATTTGCCCAGTAAAATTTTTTTCTTTTTAAATGGCTCACACCTGCTATGTGTTGCCGTAGTAGGCTTAGAGAAAAAAAACTCTATAACACCCACTTTTCATTGAAAAGCATAAACAACAGGAACATGTTGTCAGTGGTCAGTTTTGCTTAGAGTTGGTTATCTGGCTAAAAAGTTTGTAAATATTTCTTTACCCTTGTAGGCGAAAAGAGAAACAGTGTTGTCAACACCACAGTTGCCGAGCTGCAGCCGCCGGTTTCCTCCTCTGCCAACTGTAACAGCAGCAGCAGTAGTAACAGCAGCAGCCAAGGTCGAACCCCGAGACACAGCCTGACCAGCAACGACGGAGAGCAGGACACCCGGCAGATCCGGCCCAGCTCACTGTGAGTTTATCCTGATCTTCAATAAACAGTAAATGATGAAAATGAGAACAGAAACAATATTCAGAGAAATGTCAAGAAAAGCAAAAATCTTTACAGCTCAACAGATGTTTGTGACTGAGGGTTAGTCACATACATGCATACGTGTGCAAACTTCAAATGTACTCACAAACACATGGATTCGACACGCCCACTTTTTTAATGCACACAGAAATTTGCAGGTTCAGGAATGCATGAGCACATTACATACACATGTCAGCACACACGTGTGCATATGTGGCAGCTAACAGCTTAGAGAAGTAGTCTTGTGACTGGCAGGTTGTCGGTTTAATCCCAAAAGCATCTGGGAAACATTTTCAGAAAGGAACTGAACTCCACTGCACCAACAACAGAAGACTATGTCTACTTCCCCTGAATGAGGAACATTTAAAGTAAAAACAAGTACACAATATCTGTCTCACATGCATGCACACATAAATATATCACGTAGCAGTTACATAATCTAATCAAATTAACTATAAAAAGTACCTGGCATGTATATCTTGGATTTATCTTACACTTTTCAGGCTGTGTCAGTGTCTGACCTGCACAACTGAAACCAAAGACCAACTTAAACAAAAATGTTTTAACAGGTCTGAACAAGCCACTCTCCCTGTGAGAAGTACCATATATCTTCATATAAACACTGGACACACCCATCCTAAGGTTATTAACAGGTGTAAACACACACGCAGGCATATGGAATTCACAACGACATGAGCTGAGCACGAACACACAAACTCAAACAGTGTCTTCATCTGCCCGCCATCATGGGATCGTCTATTCCATCATGTTGTTTCTGCATGTTGACGTACACCTTGTTACACCAAGAGAAGATACACACTACCAATCATCTCATTTACTGACACAACAGTGACAGACCTTCAAGTACAGCCTGTCACCGAGACGATTGCACGTCGCCACCAATTACTTTTCTCCTTCTGTCTCCTTCTCCTTGTGACATTCACCTTGTGTTCATTTACTCACCTAGATGTGAATTATTATTTCTTCTTTTCATACATTGCCCTGTACATCTGTTCATGCTCTGTCGCTGGTGAGGACATCGGGTCGTAATCTGACTGATGTGATCAATCAAAGCAACATGTTTTGAACATCCTCCGCACTTGTAGCAATCAATTCTAAGTCTTTGCTGTGGTAGCAACTGTGGAAATCCAGCGTCATACCTTTATTCTAAATCTGTCTTAGTGCTCTTCAACATTACATTGAAAAAAACATAATGGAATATGTTTAAATAATACTCATACATACTCTTGATTCTGCTGTATGTTATTGTTTCCTTGTGGAAAGTTGTCATTGGCTTCATTGCGCTGTAGATCAGCCCTAATTACAACAGCCACGAGTAAATATACAGAGAAAACAAGTTATACAGTACTGTATGAAGAATATTTTGGAACACTATGACTTTAGTCCTTAAATACTGGGATTTGGAAACACCAAAAAATCCTGTTATCATATATTTTGTGTCTGAAGGCTTGAGACTGACAAGGTGGTCATATATATGAAGGATGTACAACCACATACAATAACTGTAGAGAGGAGAACTAGTCAGTTGCTGCTGTATCAGACATCTTAGAAATAAGGAAATGAAATGAAAAATGCTACAGATAGTCTTCCTATTATGAGTCGCATTAAAGAGGCATTTAATGACTGAGGTGAACAACCTTTTGGTCATGATAGAGCACCTAATGGTGCGTGAAAAATTATGTTCTTGTGTGGAACACATTGCTGTCAAGTGTTCTCTGTATGTATTGTATGTGTGCATGTGTGATCAAGGTGAAATATATTTCCCTTCATTAACTCTGCCCTTGCCAATTTTGGATGGAAGATGGAAAGCCTTGTCCTCTGCACTTGGATAATGGCTACATTTTATCTCCACGTGTGAAAAAAGAGTAGCGTCTGGTCAAACCCGAACCAGCTCAGTGTGAACAGACTCACAGCAGAGGATTTTATATTAGATTTAAAGAGCTTCTGGGTGGATTTTGCAGCTACTCAACAACCAACCACAATGAAAACACTACACATCGAGGGGAAAAGAAAGCGTATTTCCAAAGCTTTCTGGCTGGAGTAGTCAGTGAAGTGTGAATCTCAAAGGAGTTGCCAAGGCCAAGATAGATATGGTGAGATTTGTCTCTTTTTAAAACAGTCCACACATTGTGTGTTGTCCATAGTAATCAATTTGATACCTGGTTGTTAAGATAAGTCTTGCTTGTCTTGACACAAAAACTGAAAGAGAGATGAAACCAAAGAAATTAAATCAATCTCATCTCAGGCAAATTGCCCTCACCCTGGAATTAAATATAGTTGTTCCAATGTTGGTTGATGGTAATAAGCCAGACTCTCATATAAATAAATATGCATTTCTCATTCGTTACTATAGGTAATGATGACACAATGCACACAATGAGGGAAGGTTTGACATTTGCATCAAAGTAGCAGATGATAGGTCTTTGTTGTAAATCAATAAATTGAGAACTGCCACTTTACCTTAAGTACATTTATGGAGGAAGAATGCATGATGGCATTAAACTAAAATAATGTCCTTGGACAAATTTTGTTGCCAGGATGCTCAGCAAAATGTTCATGACAAGAGTGGCAATCTTCCTGAGAGCTTGAGATAATAGTTTGCCTCTGTTAGAGCACAAACATAGAAAATAAGAAGAGAATCATTCCAACAGATTTGTTTGTTTGTGAGCAATGGCTGTGTTGTCATTGAAATCTGTAACTAAAAATGCAGGATAGTATTTATTGAATTAGATAATATGTGGCTCTTTGAATTGCTGCACATCTTGTTACTCCCTCTAATGTAGCCTGAAGAAGATGGGTTAAGGGGGATAAAAGTTAATACATTTGTGGCTTCTGGAAGCTTTATCTGATTAAATTTACTCATAGGTCAGGAAGGCGATCGAGACCTGCAGGTCACAGATTTATTGGAAACACATTTCACCTCATGTTTTGCAAGTGCTTTGAAGACATGCTCGCACACGCAAACACTCTGCCACAACAGATAAGGTTTTGTTTGACAAAAAACACAATTCTCCAGTTCAGCAGTGAAGTTCGAGCACAAGTTTAACTGAGGTCAAGAGCCAAAGATTTCAGTTCTCATTAAGGCTCTTATGGAGTTGAAGAAAATGTAAAATTAACTATAATGAAATTATACAGTGGGAACTCACATCAGCTTAAGCAGCAACACTTTGTGATAGTGACTTTGAAAGTTTATAATTAGCTGAAGTAACACTTGATGGGGATAGTCATTTTGAATGTTATTTCAAGTTAATCCACACATTAAGTGTCACCCTGACCATGAATACAATGGAAACTACTTCTTACGTTGTTATAGTAATGCTTTAGTCTCTCCAGATAAAGTTGGACCAGTTAAAGGGCCACTCCACTGACAGTTTGTAATCCGAGACTGTGGAGGAAGAATTTGTCCAGTCTGAGCTGTGTGTGGGAAGTTGACATGGGTGTTACCAGGGAGGGAGGGCTTAACAAGGAGTAGTGTGTGTAGTGTAGTATCCAGTATTTTTGGAGCTTCACTTATACTAAAAGTGAGGATATCTCGGCCTCCGTTGCTTCGATTTTGACCTTTCCCTTTTAGTTCTGTATCTTGAAAGTCCCCTAATGTACTGTAATGGAAGTGCAAATACTGAATTGCTGGAGTCGCCCTTTAAATCCAAGCAATAAAACCTGTTTTATATGCAAAGTTAAGGATCAATATTTCTCCTTTGAACAAGTAGCCTTCTCCAATAGCTAATGGATGCCCAAAATCTGATTTATTTAAAGCCCATTACGGCATAAAATGCCTCCCAGCAAACAGGGTCTGGGGTAATTGACTCAGATCCCAGCCCAGACCGTGTTTTCCCAATCTCCCTGAGCCAGACATCATGAATTTCCTAGAAAAGCCAGCCTGCACCCTTATCACTGACAAGAGAAAGGTACAAAGGTCAGAAGTTAACAACTGGGCCTTCAGAAGCCCCGCATTCCCCTGAGGCGGATGTTATTTTCAGTTTTGGCACCTTGACTACTGTTCAGGACTTTTTCCGTTTATGGTTTGTTTTCAGGTGGAAAATGCCAGGAGGTCTCTTCACACACACGTTCTCTCACAAACAAATTGCATCCCTATTACTCTTTCCAATAATCCTAATAGTAATGCTGACCCCTAACCTGATGTACTAAAGTGAAAGTATAAATGGCAAAACGTCTCTTTCTGTCTCCCTTGTGTCCCTCGGGGAAAGTCAGTGAAGTTTTATGTATTCCTTCTGTCTGTTTGGCATTTGAGAGAAAAGCAAAAAGCAAAAAAAGCAAAAGAGAGGTGAAGAGCAAGTATTAGATGAAGAGAGAAAGAGAACTGTAAAATTTAATCACCCCCCAGAAAGCCCATAAACCCACACACGGGTGAGAAGAAAAATTTCCATTGTGATAAAGACATTTTCTAAGAAACCTGTCATAGAAATATTTCTTCCTCCCAGTATAACACCCATTTACACACTCGCATGCAGTGCCAGTCACCAGGTTACATGTGTCTGCTTCTGCTGCTTTTACTGATGAGCTGCCTTCTGATATTTTCTTCACTCATTTATTTATTTTTGCCTTTAGCACAGTACAGACACAATACGTCTCTTTCTCACGCTCTTAGATCTTCAGATCTTCAGTGAGCGCAGGCAGTCGCTCCAGAGGGATTCGACTTACGTTTTGAAATGGGTTTTAAAGCTGCAACCCTGATGTTATTTATTTATTTATGAGTTCCTGTAACGCTGACCACCACCTCAAGCTGCACAGTCATGAGTGGGGCTGTGTGTTACAACTTGATCTGTTTGGATGATGATAATGAAAACGCAACATCAACAGTGAACATAATAAAAAATACATTGAGGGGGTGAAATTACCTGCAACCTACTACAAGGGCTCTGACATGGTAAATTCAGCACAATGCACATTTTCACGACAACAACAGAGTCATATTATACTCACCACTTTGCAGCTCTGAGTTTCTATTTTCAACAGAAATACCAGTTTCATCCATCTGTCAATTAAAATGTTTCTTTCCTTTTCCCAGTTAACATTAAGTTGCCGTCAGTGAAACTCAACGCTTTTTGGAGATTTTCCACATTAAAAGCCTACCAGTATTGGGAAGAGTGGAAGACTTTTAAAGTGAAAAGTCTGCTTAAAGTGTTGAGTTGCATTCACAGTAACTTAACGGGAAAAATGTAAAAGTGAAAGGACTGGAATCAATTCGTAAATGAAAACAATATTTCTGTTAGAAACGAGAAACTCAGAGCAGCAGGGTGAGTATGACATGACTGTACTGATGAAAATAGTGTTGAAATGGACATTATATTGAATTTATCAAGACAACAGGTAAACATGGAGGCAGTTTGGGTTTGCAGGGGAAAGTAAATAAAAGGCCAGCTTCTCTCTGCCAGTGAGATAAATAATTGTGAGAATTTAGTGTTCGGCTGCACGGTAAAAAGATGAGATAGTGCCGTCATCATTTATATAGATAGAACTGTCCACTGAGGAAAGAAGCAGCACAGTTTATTTACCAACTTAACTTTTCTAAGCCTGTAGCACTGTAATTCACAGCATCTTGCTCTCATTGTGAAAACACAGAGATGTTGCTGGGCCCAGTGACACCTCTGTGACAACAGTAACTCAAATTTATGATGCTCATTATTGAAGAGCTTTTTGCACCCTTGTGTTTTTTTGTAGTCCAAACTTGATATTTGCAGGTCAGATTTATTTTGGCCTTTAGACAGTAGACGACACATTCCTACTCAAGGGACCTTCCCAAGGTTGTAAACCCGAACTATATTTGTCACCTTTCAAAAGACATGACATCCATCACTGCAGAAAGAGGTGTGATCAACAGGAGAACCGTCACACTGGCCAAGTTGAGCACAAGAATTGCATGCTGTCGTTGCAGTACAGCAGCTTTTAATACTTTTTATGCCTCCGCGCCAGCAATAGCATCATGTTTCCAGGTTGTCTGTTCGTCCGTTACATTCTTAGGAACGCCTTGAGGGAATTTCTTCAAATTTGGCTCAAACGTCCACTTAGACTCAAGGATGACCTGATGAGGATTTGGTGGACAAAGGTCAAGGTCATGGTCACTGTGACCTCACAAAACCCAAAAATTGATGTGGTTATCATGACAACATTTCACACAGATGTAAAAGGATACAACAAGGGTGGGGGGGGGGGCATCAGTCACATGTGGCGCGAGTTCCATGGGGAGACTACATTCACCTGAAACAAGATGCCTCACTTTGTAACCTGTAATATGTATCATTTCTTGTGCTGTTTGCTGGCAAATGTGAAGTCTTAACTGAGAAAAAAAATGAGGAAAATTCAGTCTTTCCAAAGCAGAGGAAAGAAAACACTATTGATTTATGAATTCAATCACAATATCTTGATTGTCAGCTGGAAATCATCTCTCCTCGTCTCTTCCTACAGCTTTGTAGTTGGAGGGAGAGAAGAAGAATGGGTTGGAGGGAGCTTGGGTAGGACGGAAAGAAATTGAAACAGAGGAAGATGAGAGAGAGCGCATTGACAAGCAGTGAGTGACAAATAGAGAGAGAATATGGATCGTTTAGACAATCACTCAAACTGACAGTTTAATATGTAAATAAGGAACATAACCACAAGATTTCGCTGTTTTTTCTTTAAGTTGGTGGTCAAAACTCCACTGAAATGAAATATAGAAAGAAAGTTAATCCAGTACTGTATGGTGAAAGACAGATAATATCTACAATGTTAAAGCTACATTGGTAAAATGTCTTAAACATGCTTGATTGAGCTTGTTTATTCAGTCTTATTTATACCAAACAGTATGTATCATCCTGTTAGTCATTTGTATTGCAGCTCATGTCCCAAGATTGCGATCTGTCAAGGGCAAAAAAATAAACAGGTCAGTTTCACAGTGTATCACTGAATTAAAAGGATCTCACTTCCTGTTCTGCTTCCAATCCATGTTGGATGTCAGTCAGAGCTCCATCTGCTCAACACTCAGTTCAAAACATTAGAATTATTCGGAATCAACCAAAAGATTCATTTTGCAAAGTCGATTTATGAAGTTGAAGTTCACAAAGTGCTGTCAACTTAAACATCCGTCATCAGTGTGATACGATGAAAAGCTCCGCAACAGCCAGAGTGGACCGTGTGGTGAAATTGTTTTGACAACTGCTGTTTTCAAGATCAAGAATGAACTTTCCACCTCAAATCCATCACGCTGTCTATATTTGTCACTTGGCAATGTGTGATTCCACTGCAGAGCTAAAGCCACTATTATCTGCTAGAGTGCATTCAGCAGATGGACTCCTTACAGCAAAGAATATACATTTATCACTTCTCCTCTTTGTGTTATTGAATGAGTGACAGTGTTGACGCTGGTTATTGAAGTGGATCATAAGTTTGTTCATAAAGAGGGACAGGCCGTGATTATCCCAAATCTCGCCTTAGGATATGGCAGTGTCACTATGGAAACCACATTTCGTATCCTCAAAAAAGCTATAAAAAAGGGCCCTGCTATGAATGAGTTGATATTATGTGCAGAGTGGTAGATAAGAGAAAAATGCACTATGCCCTGATTCACCTATGTGCTGTAGAATAACCAACAGTGAAAAGGGAAGAACTGTCTGACACAGAAAAATAGAGTAATATCCTGCCCTAATCATGTGTATGCACAGTACCTCAGTTTTTCACTGTTTTGGTACGGCACCAAACAGCAGACAGACAAATTTAGCGACTGGCTGGGGAACATAGTGGAGCATTAAGCTGCTAGAGAGCCAGACGTTTTTCTCAGGAGTTGGTAGAGATGAAACTAGAGCGTAAAGGAGAGAAACATGACTTCAAATAAATGCATTGCCCTGTGTTGCCCTGTGTCTCCTAGATATATAAAAAAGCAACTGTTTGCTTGCACATGATGATATATCAGTGTTGTGTTAAACTTGGTTGACCAAGGCTTAACTCTTCAGTCTCCCCAAATTTTACAATATGTTTTTTGAAATTCAGAAAGAAAAACATTCCACATTATCACAATATCACATCATCACATCCTGTATCTGTTTGGTCAAACACTTCATTGAAACTGTATGCTGAAATATACAAACCAAAACACCATCACATCAAACAGAAATATAGATGTAGTCTCCATCATTACAGTATGTACTCAAAACTCAATTTGACATGTTTGGTATCTTTGGGAACTCACTAGAATTTAACATAAAGATTGAAAAGGTTTGAAACTCCACCAATGTGGCTCCAGATACTTCATAATTTGAAGTAGCAGTCAAAGTTCCAGTACTTTCTTGCTACTCTCATGGCTGCTGTATACTTCAAACAAAGTCATCGACCATCTTCAAAGTCTATCCGGTCACGTAGCTGCACTCTGCTCTTGGACAGCGCTTTTGTTCCACACCTTCACGTGAATGAACTCTTCTGTGAATACAACTGAACGGTAGCACTATTAGCTTCAATAGTACCATTTAGCTAAATTCTTGCAACAAAATGTCATTGATTATAATGGCAGTCCGAGTGTCTCTGAGTGTATGTTTTAAATCAGATCAGTTAAATCTGTTCAAAGGTAGGAACCCTGTTGATTTCACATCTTAAATCTACTTGGTGAACGAATCAGGAGAAAAAGGCTCAAGAAGCAGTTTTGAAGCCTTTAGATAATGGAGACAAATTGCTGTTCGGTATATGAACAGGGAGGTCTGCAGACAAGATTTCTTATAGAACCCAATTAGAGGTTATTAGTATCAGGCAAGTCACACATGTCATCAGTCATGATGCACAGCAGCCTGGCTGCGTTTTATCAGTGCTGCTGCGTGAATGCAAAGTGGTGGGCGTTCGGTTTCCTCATGTCTCTTCTGGCCTTGTTTATGACAGATTTTTCTGCGATGGATGCGTATATGTTCATCACTAAAAATAATGTAAAATACACTTGTTAAGGAAAATGATCTCAAAGCTTTTACGTAATTTGATTGACCATGAATACATTTTCTTGGCTTTCTCCCTTCGTTACGCCTGGCTGTTTTCTCACTCCAATCTTCAACATGCCTCTCAGTCTCGCCTTCTCTCATTCTTGACCATCATTCATCCTTCAGGGCAGCCTGTGATGGATAGCAGCCTACGTGTCATTTCTGAGAGAGAAACTGAGACTTTAATGATCAACCTGGTCGATGAGTGTGTGTGACTGCAGTGTCAGTTCACCAGCATCTTGCAGCCTGAGATTAGATGGATGGAATGACAAACAGATTGATGAAGGCACACAGCTTGGTTAGATAGAAGGATGAATTATATTATACAGCATCACGTCAACTGACCATTTTGAAATTAGATTAGATTACTGATACACACTCTTCCCTACGCTTGGAAAGAGTCCCACGACAACCAAATCTAAATAAATACATTTTGTCTGTAACGATTTGATGTTACATATCAGTCCCCGCTGTCTACAGACTGTAAAATGTAGCAATTAATAAAAATATATTGACCAGGTACCAGAATCACATTGGGGCCCAGTGTATCCACAGTGAAGTCAGCTAAAATCCTACATTTGTTTTGACTTTGGAGGCTCACCAGAATGTCCCATTATCTTCATCATGGCCATTAGCCTCCATCTAAGGTTGTTATTTTAGTCAGGGCTGGATCACATTAAGCGACACCCATTGAGACCTATTAAGGAGTTAGTTTCCCCTTGCAGCTAAATGATTTGGGTTTTGTTTTAGCTTTTTTTTTAATTTATTTTTTTTACGCCAAGCAAGCTGGGAGGTCTACTCTGCGGACTTGTCATTTATTCCTTGTGTGTTGGAAAGCTAATGCAAGTAGACCTCATGTGAGAGGACAGAGAGAAGGGAAAACCTCGTCAGTAACACAAACTCTCTTGAGGGATACTGTAATGTCTAAATTAATATCAGGTTAGTCAAAATAGCTTTCCTTTGTTTTCACAAGTCCAGAAACATTTTAGTACTTAACCTTATGGCTCATTGATTATGATGGATGACTTCATTTTGGTTTTTATTTCATCTTGTGTTTCCAGGCTGAACCCAAAGAGTCGTGGAAGTATACCAACCAGGTAAGAAAAATGCGTCATGTAATTTAAGAATGCTTCACTGGTCACAGCTGATAATGTCCAGAACTGTATACATATGTAAATTATAATTTCTATTAATCGATATAATACTGTCAATGCTATAAATTGCACATTTTGTGGGTATGTGTCCAGCAGTGCAAAGTCTCCCAGCCCCACCTCACCACGCTCTCCCTCCTGGCCGATGTTCTCAGCCCCATCAAGTCCACAGCCAACTTCCTCCGCCTCCAGCGACTCCTCCCCTGTCAGGTTGGTACCCGTTGTTTGTGTAATGATTTAATCACACCTCGTCGCTAATCACAGTGAATCATTAGAAGACTGTGCATGTGACGCACAAAGAGAGGAAATCCAAAGAAATATATATATTTGTATATCTTACGTATGAGAAGTTCTACTTGGTGAAATTTGATTCAAGCACTCACCAAGTACTATTCAGTAAATTATTTGATTGCTGTTAGCAATATGCCAATATGCTATTATTTGCTTAAGTAGCTCATCAAGCCAGATGTCGCGACCGTTGTCAGTTTACTTTGAATTTATGAAGGTAATTCAAGAAAAAGCTCATTAACCCAAAGGCTTATTGCTGCAAGTGTCTTCCCTACTACAGTGTCCTTGAGCAAGACACTTGACCATGACCTCAGACCTTTCCAGTAAAAGTAGGGAATTTTAAAAGCTAAATTGCTCCTCAGTGGATCTAGCATCTTGGCTCAAGGTACTCTCAACTATTTTTACACAAGTCAGGCAGCAGTCATTCTTAATTTAATTGGCAGACATACAGTGCCTGTCACTACTTTACAGTGCTTCACGTTTCAAGCTTGAAGTGTCCTGGTACTGCTGCCGAAGCTACCCCCTAAAAACGCCAGCCTTTCCTTCAACCGCTACCCTCTCCATGGCAGCTAGCAGATTCTGTGGCAGACCCTGATCCTGTATAAGCTGCAGGAATAAAAAAAAAATGGCTTGTAACAGAAGAAAAATGGTACTTTTAAATTTGAAATATATGGCCATTATGTGTCCCAATAAAAAGGCTGGAAATCCATAACAGTCCACAAAGATCACTTCCTTAAAGTTTGACTAGTGCTGGAAGACATCCTTTCATTTGTGAATACAGCCACATGGTACTTATAAAACAGTTCGTATAAAGTAATGACCTGTTTGTGGTTTGTGTAACTTAAGGTATTACTTCAGGTCTAGTTTAAGGTGTCTAAATGAAGCATTGTTTCGAACTGAAAGCTTTGTGAATCAACCTAGAACCTCCTGTCTCACTCTGACTCTCTTAATGTCTCCAGCATTGCGGGCAGGAAGGCTCGAGCGCTGTATGCCTGCAAGGCAGAGCATGACTCCGAGCTGTCCTTCATCGCTGGGACCATCTTTGAGAACGGTGAGTCAGGAACTGGACTTGCCAGCAGAAAGGAAAAAGGAAAGAATGTGGGTTGATGTTTGTATAGAAACAAACAATTACTGTCAAAACGAAAAAGTCAGCCTTGGGAGTTTGCTGGGCTTCATTTAGCCTTGGTGTTGGATTCATCGTAGGGGTTGAAAATATGTTTAAATTCATCCAAGTAGTCAAGGGATTCTGCCCAAAAATGTATAAGCGGAAGGCTTTTTACACCATTTTCCCTTGACTACCATATATTTTGACTACCATCATATTTTTTATAATAAAATTAAATGGTTCCCTATCATTTCTTCCCAGACTTTTCCCTTTAGTAAAGTGTGGTGGTCATGTTGGAGAAAAGAGGAAGGTGCACTTGAGTTGAAGAAGCTTTTCTGCTGGCACATTGCAGTAAATTACTGGGAGTCTAAATCCATAGGGTGTGATATATTATTCCTTTTGTTAAGCGTGTTTTTATCCAGCACCTGGCTTTAAAATAAGCTCTTATTGCACACTTATCCAGGGAATATTAGAGACTGACTAGACTGCAACAGATGCAGTCAAGTGCAATGCATTGCTTTTGCACGCAGCCAAGCACTTAATATCTTTCAGATCTGAGGAGTCATTTGCTTTGTTTTGGGAAAAAACAAGTATAAATATAAAAGTAACCCAACACATGGACACAAAGGATGACACAGGAAAGTATTGAAAATCGTATTATTGTTTTTCAACTGCCTTTCCGCCTCCCCTCTGCATTGGAATCTCGATACAGACAGTGTCCAAGTCCCCGCCAGCCTAATTTCAGCCTCCGCTCCCGAAACTGTAAATCACATTTATATCCCCACAGTTTTATTTGGCTCAACTTTCCTAATGAAGACCAGATTTGCACAAATAAGGATAAGGATAATAAAACTACTTATGCAAATATACATATATATATATGAACTGAATCATTATCATGGCACGCTGTAAATCCATGCAGGGACACACACACTCAAGATTGATAGGGATTCACTCTTTTGGTCATGTCAGTTGACACATGGTTTCTCTGACCCCCCCAGACCCTAAATAGAGTTAGCTGCGTTAAGACTATTGCAGGTTATGTAAGGCAGAGCAGTGTCACCGGAGCCCTTTGGGTCAAAATGTGACCTTGGGGACATGTAATCCCTACAGTGGTATCTCAACACCCCAGTCTGCTCATGGCTAGCCAAGGACGGAGCATCCCAGCTGTCCCCACAGAGCTCATAACGCAGCTTCAAAAGGCCAGTTTAGCAGTCATTAAAATACTGTTACAGTTAATCTTAGCTGTTATACAGAATATTGCCACAGTTTTAATTCATACTTGTTGCACAAACTGAATTCAGAAGAAGAGGGGTTTTTTTTTACGTTTGTTGAAATCAGATCCATGAAGATCAAAGACAGACGGAAACCTTGTGCACTGTCGTGTTCAGTTCACATTTGGTTTCTGTCTTTGATGTAACTCTGTGGTAACATGGTCTGCAGCATTTTAGAGTTAGATTCCCTGTGAGGACAAAATGTGGTGAACACACAATTTACTTCTGCAGCAATGTTCCTTTTAATTTCCTGTATTTTAGCCATATCTTGCCGGAGGTTCTCTTGTTGAGTCTTTAACCAGAACATTATAATATACTGCACGCCACAGCAACACGCAATTAATTCAATTACATTGCTTCCTCCAAGTTGAAGTATTGTTGAAAGTTCATACATGTCAAGCTCTGCAGCATTAGTCAAGAGAGCTGTTGGGACATGTACACCCTCAAATCTAAATCAGCTTCTCAGTTGGATTTCCTTTTATAAGCTAAACTTCATCGTCAACTTGCTTATATTTACAGTTTGCATCTACCACATGTTTACATCCCATCTTCCTGCCTCACAGTCGCTCAACAGAAAATTGAGGAATATGGCAGCCGTATACAACAACAGAGAAATAATTGGATTTAGTTTAATTTTTTGGGGGGCACAAGCAGGGTAATATGTTCCAATATTATGAGCATGAAACAATGCACAGAAATAGAAATTGTTTTCACTGCAGCCAACTTGTTATCAATAATGATTAATAATTCCTGTGCACAAATTACTTGATTCTTCCTCTAAAATAAATAATTTATGCTCTCAAATTAGTAATTAGTGAGCCTGCTTCACATTAATTGTTAACATTTTAACATTAAAGCTGCACTAATCACTACTTTTTTATATATTAACAATGGGTCAAATGACTGTGGTAATATGAAAGAGGTTGTTCTGCAGTTTATAGCGTCTTTCAGCTCATTAGTTTGGTTTTATGGCCCACAACTGTACTGTTTTGGTTCCTTCTCAGCACCAAACAGCTGACAGACAAAGTTAGCAACTAGCTGGTGAACATAGCAGAGCATTCAGCAGCTAAAGAGCCAGATATTCTCTCAGGAGTTGGTGGAGACCAAAACAGCTAAAAGAAGAGTGAATATTGGACTTACAAGTGGCCAGAAACTCGACTCCAAATAAATGCTAATCTTGCTCTACGTGTGCAGGATGTGTGAATAGGAAATTGCTTGTTAATATGTTGGCCATGTCAACTTTGTAAGTCCATAATATATCAGTGTTTCAATGTTGTGTTTACATCTTCTTCCTCTTCCCCCAAGTGGCCAATAAAATCAATTAATACTGGTTTAAGGAATGTCAAAGATAATATTACATTGTTTAACTTATAATAGGAAGTATGTCCGCATATCTCCTTCCAAAATCAAAACAAAAGTGCATTAAACCCGAGCAGCTCACTTAGATTAAACTGTCCATTGCCTGACAACTTTCACTGTTTATTTGGCCCTGCATTAATGTTAGGCTGCATATTCACTTTTCTGACAAACAGTCAAAGCTGAACAGCTTTGCTGAAAGAACATCCAATGTAACAACACAACTGTATATAAAGAGTTAAAGGGACAAGGACAGATGAAGTGAATGCGATTGCATAACAATTTTAGCATGATGGAATTAATTCAGTAGACTCCTCAATAGCAAACCACAGCTGGTTCCAACAATATATAACCATAAGCTGTTAGTTGTTTGGTTTTACACCTTTTACCAAAATATAATTTCAGTAGTTAGCTAGTTCTCACCTTCAACTGCATTTGATGAAAATAGCTGATAATGTAGGAAACACTGCTGTCTGGAGTTGACATTTCTCACCCAGGCGCATATTTCATGCTCCCTATTTGTGTGCCAGAGATATCCGCTCAAAATATTTAGATATGGAACATTTAGAAAATGAGAAACATGTGAAATTATTAACTGCCCTGTTCTCAGTTATTTGCATCTGTGTCTTAACCCCCATTCCTCCACGCTCTCTCTCACTCTGCACGTGTTCAGTCCACATGTTTAAGTGACACATATTTATGGGTATTGTACCCCTCTATCTTGAGATATTTAAACAAAATCAATGTTTCACTCTCTCTCTCTCTCTCTCTCTCCAGTTCATGGCTCCAGGGAGCCCGGTTGGCTGGAAGGGACTCTGGATGGCCGAACAGGACTGATCCCAGAAAACTATGTGGAGTTTTTATAGTCCAGGGCCAAGAAAAAGAGGACTAGGCTAGATTTGACTGCACAATACTGAACAGACTCTCTTAGATCGTATACTATACTGGACTGGACTATTGTTGATTAGGCCGCTCTAGACTGGGAAATGAAACTGGACCAGAGGAACCATAGCAAATGGATATGATGCAGGACCGAAGCAGACTGTGGAGAGACCCATGAATTGCACTGGAAAAAAAAAAAGAAAAAGAGTCCCACTGTGGTTTCCGGCTGTTATTGGATTAGTGTCGATGACTTCCCAAGTCTTGGTGAAGATGATGTGGTAATGAACCTGGAATGTGTGTGTGAGAGACAGAAGTGGTTTGGGGGTGGGGGGGTAGAAGAGAGAATCACTTGTAAAAATTAGTTGATATTTCTGAGCTGTGAGGTTTGTGATTTTTCAGCCCTTGCTTTATGAATTTGAACTGCACTGCCACTGCTTCAGCGTCTCCTCTTTTTTATCAGCCAGAAACAGAAAAATCTTCCTGCGGAAATGATGGAGATGATGACAGGGAACATAATACAAAGCAAGTGGCCTTTAACTTTGGACTTGCTAGTTCACCTCCTCACTGTGCGCTGTTTGAATTATTGCTAATCCCATTGGGGGACTGGAGCTTTTTAAGCGGATTTAAATGATTGGGTTTTGTTGTACAGCTGTAAATGTGTTTGTAAGCACTCGCTGTGGCGATCCGGTAATTCCCCAGGACAAGACTCAACCTGGCTAATGTTTCCGAGCTCCAGATCAACAGCAGCAGCCCCGGGGCAGATCAGCACAGGATGAGGTCGCCTTCAAAACAGTTCGCCGAAAGGTCAGCGTTGGGTTTATCCTTATTTATAATGCCTCTCCCTGCAGAGCCCTCGCAAAAAATGTGAAAAATTTCAAACAAGCTCCAAAGCAGATCAGCGGTTTACAGTGCAGCGTAGGAGTGACAACCGATTCCTGCTGGCTAAAACAAGCCCAGCTGTGAGGCCTTGCTCTGCTTCCTTGGTATATTTTGTTATTTGGAAATAATGGTAGGGAATAATCATCAACCAGGTTGTTGTATTTTTCACATCACAGAGCACCAGTGTTCCAAACCATCAATGTTTTTACTACAGAAATATAGATGATGGATCATTATTTTAAACCTGGATCTTTTTCTCCTAGTTTAAACCATCACTCAGATTCAATCATTTGCTTTACTGATGCTTTAATCTTCGACAGCATGGAGCTGAAGTAATTTCAAAGTGAAAATATGACATAGTCGCCTGCGTCATGTATGTCATGACCTACCAAAGTAATTATCTGAAGAGGACGGACATTTACATTTGGATCCGGAGCTCACAGCCTGTCATTCATGAGCAAATTAAATGAAATACAGATGGTTTTCAGAGAAGCTCAGACATTTGGAGAAAAGAGAAATCATTCATTTTTCAGAATTGTTAATTGTTGATACGTCTATGAAAGCTGGTCTGCTCTGGGGCTCCGATGAATGTTCTCATTTCATGAGTCAAAGCTGAACGTTTTCCTCAAACCACTTGGTGAACATCTGTATAAAGTTTTCTGGGGAAAAAAAGTTTTTTGTTGAACTTTAGTTTTTCTTTCAGGAGAACATTGAAAGAACATTTTTAGCATTTATAACAGGAAAATCAAATGGGAGAATTAAAAAAAACAACTTAAATGTGAAATGAGACTACTTTGTTCATATATGAACTTCTTATTTATGAGAGTTTCTTAAAGGCGCAATCCTGAATTGTATTCGTTTTGAAGTGTTTTATCGACTTTGTAAATAAATACACAGCATTTGATAAGGTATAATTTTTTTAAGTATGAAATTTTATATTTTGTATTTTTAGCATACTAACTTAATTCCTTAATTCCATTTTTGTTGCCCAGATTTTTTGTATCATTTAAGTCTATCTACAGCCTTAAATATTCTTTCAGATGTGTTGGTGAAAAGATTGTGCAGAATTAAAGATAAATGTTCAGCAGCTGCAGCTGGGGTCTTTGATTCTTCTGTCGGAGTTAATGCCTGAATATTTATACTGTGGCTGTATTCACACATGCAGCAGTGCTTCCTTTGTTTTGTGACTGCAGTGTTCAATTCAAACCGGCATCTACAACAGTGACATTTTGGACCAAAATCAAGTCGTATCAATGTAATCGCATCAATAAATGGATTTGCCCGCGGTTACAAAGTTAATTTGTGCAGTGTGGTTCAGCTATCATATGAGCTCTGTCCCACGACCTGCAAATAATCACTACATCACCAAGCTTCCGGCACAAGCTATTTTGCGCGAATCAAATTTGCTGCGCCATCTTTGGAATGGGCCGGCGCTTGTTTGGATCACGTTAGTATTCATTACAGTTGTGGTTCCACTGTAAGTAGAACTGTGCCATAATCTGCTAACGTAAACTTATATACGTATATAGTAAATCTGTGTCTGCTTTTAAAGGAATAGTCCAGACATTTTGCAAAATACACTTATTCACTTTAGATGAGGAGGTCGATACCAGACTCTGTGCGTTGAGTCAGGAGGCGGTTAGCTTAGCATAAAGTTTGGAAGCAGGGGGAAACAGTTAGCCTGAAAAAATAAAACCACTGGAGCTGAGCGTTGAAAAACAGGAACTTTATTGTGTAAGATGTTTGAACTAAAATCAGTTCTTTTCCGAATTTCCACTTTCAACCAGTGATGACAAAAACATCATCCAAGTTGTTATCAACACGATGCCAAATCCAATGTCAAAGAACAACACAGATAACTTAATTCAACATTTAATCAAATAGGTGAAAATATCGACACTGACTACAGAAGAGGTGTAATACAGAAGTAAAACAAACTGTTTTTTTTAAACAAACATTTTATATTTTTTGTTTGTTTTTACATTGGATTACATTTACATAACTGAAATGCAAACAAAACAGACTTCAATGAAAGCCATAGCCATATGTACCAGTGAAACATGATCTGCCCTTTATCTTTACAGATAATATTTGCATGTATTTTATACAAAATAGACTTTATCAACCAGTATGAGGGTAGTGCAATTCCGTCAGGCTCTGGTAGATTTACTTTCACGCGGAGATTCAACTTTTTTTTTTTTGTTTCGTTTTCTATTTTAAAGTGACCAGTAAATCCTCAAAGCAATATACATGGGGTCCAAAGCCTGGACCTTTACAAAAGATACCTTTCAAATAAAATAAGAAGTACTAGAAGTTGGATAATAAGTGCTACTTAAAATGTAACTGCTTGAATACTTCTGTTTTTTTTTTCTCCTCTGCTTTGGTCACTCTTATATAACGCAAAAAACCTCCTCCAGTCCGTCTCCTCTTCCCTCCCTCCCTCCCCATCGTTTCCTTATAACTTTAAAACACAGTGAGCATTCATGTTGACTTTCCCATTGACTCGTAGAATTTACATTTACTTCACAAGACAAACATGTTTAACACTTCCTAATGTATTCAACACGTCTAACCTTTATCAAACACAAACCAATAAACGGAAAAATATTTACTTTCTTTACTCGTTCAAATGTACAAAAAGGATTGGGTAAAATTATTCATATCAAAGAGGATCAAGCGGATGTATTCAAAATCGCAGAAAATATTGGGTTTTTTTTTTCTTTTCTTTACAATAGATCAATCTCCAAAAGCATTGATATTTGTTAAGGGTATTATCTATTTCCTGATTTGAAATCTTATTTCTATGGCTGTCTGTCTCCCTTTCGCAAGGCCTTTAGTCGAACATGTAGTTGAAAGGTAAAATGTATAGGAGTATAGAGGTTATGTCCATGTAAAAATATTTTGTAATAATAGAGACTGTTTACATTGCACTGGATATGTCGGCGCTGCTATATACACACCTATGGCCATTTAGAAATGAGCAGGATTATGGTTACATCTACGCGTTAAAGCTGGTTTTCTGAAGCACCACCACCTGGAAACGAATGTAATACTGTATGCAAAAGTCAAACAAATAGACAGTTTAGTCAAATCCTCCCCAGAGTAATCAACAAGGAGCGGCATCAAGCCCATGATCTTTACAGCACAAGGCCACGAGACTGACGAGTTAGCGGGCGAAGCTGAAAGCCTGCACTGTACATGAAACAACCCTGTTGTGAGTGACCATCCTTTGGCAGAATGGCTTATTAAAAGCACAATGCTTCTTATTGAAGAGTGGCTCGTATGCGTCCAGTGCCTGCTGTGCTGTTAGCTATAAGTAACACACAAAATGGCCGGTCTCTATGGCAACCTGCTACCTGGTCTGCTAACTGCCATTCAGAGTTATGCGCTGCGGAGGGGAGCGAGTACCATTCAGGGTAAACCGCTGAAAATCCGTACGGTCGACGTTTTAGGCAGAAACGCTAAGGAAAATAGAGCTGTGCCTTCTATGAGGGGGAGGGGGGGGGCACTGTGTTTCCAGCAGAAGCCAATGTACAACTGCGCTGTTAATGTGTTTTGCTTTGGCCGTCACATAAGCTGGTACAAATATGTTTCACATTACAAATGTACCAAACGCTGACCCCCACTGCTTCCTTTGCAATTTCAAAAATACAATATTTTGTGCATCTCCAAGAAAGAGAAGTCTATCATACCCTTACTCGGCTGATAACAATCACTACTTTTCAGCTGGTGTAGGTGTGACACAAAACTATGATTTTCTTTCTCATAAATTAGCACCCTCAAGCAAAGTTACAAAAACCACATAATGCCAACTGAATAATCACTCGTTCACATCTCCAGGAAAAGACATATACAGGGAAAAAAAAACCTGTTATTACATTTGGCACTAGTGGAACACATCCAAGTGATATAGTCACTCATAGCCTGAGCTTTTGATTCGCAAATTATTTGGACCAAACTGCATCTTCTTCCAAAAATATTTCAACTTTAGAGGTGTTATCCTGTGCTGAGAACAGAGGTTCCATCATTTATGGGCGTCTCTATTTTCACATCTCATATACAAAACAAATATATACAGTATGTATATATATATATATATATATATATATATATATAGACTTACCTTAATAATAACCCCAGTTCCTAGGTTTCTGAGATGAAGCTGATTGAAGGGTACATTTCATCTAAAATGGTGTTTTGAGCCAACACTTTTGTCACAATCTGCTTTCTGTTTATCTATCAAGGGTACTGATGATGACGTTAATTATGTCTGGACAAGTCTGATTCAGAGTATTTTGATGAGTATTTGAAGGTTTGTCTAGCGCTTACTGTGTTCATGGTAGCTTATCTTAGAAAATCCAACCAGTCTAGTACTCCTGTTAGGTTACAACACACACCAGGAACTATTTCCACTCCTTTTTGACCTTGCTGTGATTTCTGAGGTGGGAACAGGCAGTCTAGCCAGGTAAGTGGAGCTCCATGAAACCACATTTTAAAATAAAAGTTGTATGAAACCATTTACTAAAGTAGAACCTCAGCATGAATGTAGCTGGCAATGAAATTACATTTTTTTTACTTCAAGCCAGGTTTGCTTGAATCATTATGGCTGTTTACTAACACATATACACCTTAGATGCTTTTTTTTCAAAGGCAATTTAGTTCTAAAACCCTAATTTTATCTGAATAAAAGGTTTGTAAGAAAATTTTATTCCAATAAACAACTCATTGATTATTCCAAGATCTAAACCCTAATATTTAAATACCACTAAATATTTGATGCAAAAAAAAATAGATATGCCTTATTAAAATTCCAGTGGTGTCCATTTAGCACAAAGCTCCTCAAGCTTGTTAGAGAGAAAGTGTGTGGATTTGTATTCACCATTATATTTGTTGATATAATCTGTGTACTGTAACTTTTCAACACAGTGTGATACTGATTGGGAGAAGCAGTATATTCATCAAAAAGACAAATAGATGAAATGTGTTTTGGGACTTTAACATTTTTTGATCTTGTCTTTTTTTTTTTCATGTGATTCTCAATTTGCTTAAGACCTAAAGATGAAGATCTTACTGTTTCACACTGCTCTACACATTTCTAATCTGTACCACTGGCAGTCTTCCCTTCATGCACGTCTGGGGATCAGAACAGAGAGAGCTGCTCACATTAAAAACAGCAAAATGGCAGCTTGGAAAGAAAATAAAAAAGGAATTGCCAGCGTGGAAAAAACTAAAACAGAAAAAATATGTGGAAGGATGTTAAGGTTAGATACTTTTGCAAAAAAAGAAAAACAACAGTTTAAAGAGGATGGCTATGAAGAGCTTTAAAAGCTAAAAGGCACTGTTTTTCCCTTCTCAGATACATCCTGTGTAAACATTTTGCTGAGTGAATGTGTGTCGGCGTGTACTTTGTATGTTTGTGTGTGTAAGCGTGGTCAGAAATGCTTGTCTGCATAAAATAAATGAAGAATATACCTCTAGCTGTTTTTTTTTTGTCTTTTCTTCCATTGGTCAGGTATATAAATCTGATTCATGTCATTTTCAGAAAAGATAACTGATTCACAGCTGAAAATAGTTCACCCTCAATGTCCTCGGGTCCAGAAGAAAAAACACAATTCTCTCATGTCAGAGTATGTTTCAAATTTTTCGGTCTTTTCGTTTATCCCCTTCATCGCCGACAGTCCTCTGGAAACCACAACAAGCGAACAGTCACTACATTCTCTGCGCAGTGGAGCCGGGAAGGGCGAACGGAGACAAGCTGGGCAGGTGAGCAGAGGAACGGTGGGCTCGAGCTTCAAAAGTCTGCTAATCCAGAGAGTTGGACGACAGAAAAAAAGGTGTTTCTAGGTGTTGGCCTGTCAGTGAAAACAGCAATGAAACACTTGAGGCAGGAGAGAGTAGGCAGGCGGCCACTAAAAGAAATAGCGTTAAAGACCTGAGGACGGGGCCATGGACGGAGGAGGGGATCAGGGGGCTGGAAAAAAATTAATTGATTGCCCAAAATGCATCCTACCCACAAGACATTCAGAGCCAACATATTTCCCCTAGAGGACAAATTCTTCTTGGTTAGCCAAGAGGACGGGCTTACAGGTCGGCAGCAGGGTGTCCTACCGTAGTTCGGCCAAACCTGGGACCAAATTAGGAGGCGTGAGACCACAGGCATTGTGCTCCGAGATTAGGCTGAATGGCTGAGGCCTGGAGGGGCGTGGCAGAACTCCTAGAGGGGGCCGGGGTAAAACCGAGGAGTTCGAATCAGAGTGATAGGGGAGGCAGGACAAGCAAAGGCTTAGGGCTTCGGGGGGAAAGCTTGGGGCCCCAGAGAGGTACACGGGCAGGGCAGGATTTAAGGCATCGCTTCACAGTTTAAGGCAGTCATTTCTGATGAAACAGCAGAGGCTTGACGCTCCCGTCTTTGAATTTTGGTATCTGGTTGGTGATGATCTCCGCCAGCATCTCCGGGAATTCCACACTGAGGGTTTTATTCACAAAGGTGTAGAAACAGATCTGGAGAAGACCCTCAACCATCTGGAGGAGACATCCAGGGGGCAGAGACACAGACAGATTAGTGAGAGTCTAATACATTTTTTTTTTTCAATTTGTAGGATTATCTTTAAATTATCCTCGGGTCTATATACAGTAGGTCTTCTGCAAGAAAGAGGCTTTACAGAGAGCGAGCTACAGAGAGTGCCTGTACCAGAAACATAATGCACTCAGTGGGATCTGTGAGTATTCCTCTGGGTTTTACACTCATCAGCATGGTGCAGGGAACTCAGCAGAACCCCAAGTTACTGATGCACTTGAACCGCAAGATATGAAAGAAAAAGCCTGGCTGGTATGAAAAAAAGGAAACCATAGTGCACTTGTAAAATGCTACAGACATGTTTGCCCTCTATGTAGCATATCCTATATGGAACAAAGATGAGGAAAAACATTAAGCATGCAGTACATGTCAGTGTGTGTCTGTGTTTTTCTAACCTCCTGCATGGAGTCAAGTAGCTTAGTTAGCTGGTAGAAGCGCTGCCAGTTCTGACTAGTGTTCTCCTCTCTCTTGACGATGGCTTTTCCCAGCTCCTTGATGTATGTCATCCTGATCTCGTCAAACACCGCCTGGCTCTTCAGGCCATCTTTTGGGACTACACACACACACACACAAACATAACAGACATCGACAGACACATCAGTAGTGCGCAAGTTAGCCGGCAATGGCAGGACTGTGACTCGTAAAATAAAATACAAAAATGAAAACAAAACAAAACCATTGTTAATGAGTGACACAGAGTTCATTTGTAGCTGGTGCCACTCACAACCTCAGTGGTAACATCAAATGAACTAATTTAAAATCCTAACAGGACATTGTTGTTATATTAGGCTGGCAGTTGATAACCAAAGGATTTCATGTTAAGAACTCCAAATAAATCCACATTAGACCAAGAACCCAACTTTGATGTAGACAGATTTATATAAATATCTGCTCTTCTGGACAGCTGTTGATGTGAACAGCCGATTATGCACATTTAAACATCTGCCTGAAACTGAAAGTCAATCAGCAATGTTGCTTTATGTCTTAGTCTGTTCTTTATCCTGTTCTCTGCTGTGAAAAACAGCACAGGGCATTAAAACTTCATTAAAACTTGCTGTGTTGGACCCCAACAAGGACCCTTAGGAGACGCTGGCTAAACACACACAGATGCATGCACGCACCTCCCAACCAGATTGCTCTAGGCCGTGGAAAATATGCAAAACTAAAGGTAACATCAATAGCTACTGTGCAGTGTGTTCCCTAACTGATGTGGTCTGGGTGAGAATCTAAAGGGCAGTAAACGTTTGGACACATACCTCATAAATATCATAAACTCTGCATTTACACTGTAAATTATTATTTAAAGAACACACACTGAGGATTTTGACTGTGCTGGTCACTGCTAAAAAGCTAAAACAAAAAAAACAACACAAATTGATGAAAGAAACATCTCATCTCATCACAGACTCCCTGTCAGTCTGTTGGCTGGCATTGGGCCCAGGAAAAGCCACAGTAACTGGCCTCCAGATTATGCAAAGCCACAGAGGGCAGGGTCGGGGTGAAATAGTGTCCGATTTACATAATCAGATAAATGGGAGATACCGCAGAGCTAGTGCTATCTGGCCTCTGCATTATGCATGTTCAGGTTTGGCTGAGAGACAGTTTTTAAAAGAGTAAAAGCAGATGGCTTTTCCTGCTCTCTACTGTGGATTATTTAGTAATAAATAACTGAATGTGTTATTTTCATTTTACAGAGCTTTGTTGTTATAGAAAAGAGAAAAGCTACTATGACCCATTTGTGTGTTGTTTTTTTACAATTATTAAAAATGTGGTGGTGAAGAGGTTAACTCTGCTAAAAGTGAAGCCTTTTGAACTGCGTAACACAATAAATCAAACTGTCCCATAGGCGACTTTAATTTTCACTAGTGTGCATGAGGAATGATTAAAACAGCTCACAGCAGTTGTCCTGACCTGATAGTATTTCCATCCCTGAGGGGAACAGATGGAAATAGCTCTCAGGTACGAAAATGCAACCAGGGCTCAGTATGGAAATGTCATTTCCTCTGCATAACGAGCAATACGCCTCTAAAGTGCATCCTTTCTCCTGCCATTCACCGAGAGTGAGGTGGAAGGAAGAAAGCTCTCCTCCTCAGCAAAGGGACATTTACATAATTGGGAAAAAGGTTGATTTAATAATATTTTTTTTCATGCTGTGTAGTATTTATCTGGAGATTTTAATGGTGACAATTACATAGATTACATACATTTTTGTTGTTAGAGTCCATCCTCTAATGACCTTCACTAATTTGTTCATTTTAAAATAACTCAAGCAAATCACTGCCAGCAAATCAAAATGCATTCAGAATACATTTAGAATGAGAAGAAATCTCTGCTGAATCCAAAACTCAGCAAAACTGATCAAAACTGGGGAAATGGTTTTGTTGTAATGAGGTTTTTCATTATGTGCTCTTATTTAGGCAATCTGCGATCATGATGAGTACATAGCAAGGCGTCTTTTATCCTCTGAGATGAGAAACAGAGTTGTATTCTTTTAACTCTTGGTTGACGTCTCTGTGCGTTTAATAATTTTCAAACAAACTTTGGAAGCAAGTCTGTGGTTACAAGTCAAAGCAGCAACTGTTCCTATAAATGGGGAGAAAAAAATTGAGCTGTCTACAGAGATTAAGTACCTGTTGGACACTGAGACAGTGACTACAGAGGACAAACCGACTGTACTTTCACAGGAAAACAGTTTTCAGGAAGCTTAGAAAACTAGAGTGATAATGTTGTTACGAAAGGCCCCTGAAGGAAAATTTCACCTTTTGACATTCTTGCAGTCGAACAGATCATCAATCTGTGATGTAATGAAGTGCTGTTGTCCACCTTTTCACGAAGTGCCTTTAAATGACTGCCAGAAAACTGGTCTTGGTCTTGTTACATAATTTGACAGTAACAGAGAGAAGAGTGAGAATTTGAGCTGCAATCTGTTTATATGGAGTTTTATTTTAGTATTGATGTCTCAGCCTCTTATGAAAGGAAATGTGATCCTTGTGTGTTGAATTGTAGTGCAACAAGGAGAGCCTTAAAAGAACTCTTCACTTTGGCAACTTAAATATGGGGATAAAAAGAGACCATCAAACCAAACAATGACTTAATGCAAGACAAGTGTTTGAAACGTTTAAAGGCGCGTTCCATCATTTCAATGTAAACAAAGGGAAAGCCCCACTGAGGTGAGCACTGACTGACTCCGATGACTAGAAATGTGTCTACAAAACAAGCCAACGCTCATTCACTGTGCTTTTCGTCAGCAGATCGTTTTTAAATGTTGGGAGGAATGAGACGAGCAGAAACAGCCACAGTGAGCTGTCAGATGAAGATCCGCAGGCCAAAGGTTTGTACTGTAGTTTGTGAAAATCAGTGCACTTCTAACACGTCATTAAGGTGCTGTAACCAGACCAGACTTGCTCTTAATCTGCTGTATTTCTGCACTCACGGCATGTTTATTGTTTGCTGCACTTTTTTCTTTTTTTTAAAAGGCTGTACTTGGAACTGCTTCAAGTTTGTATTGTTTTACTGCATGACTCACAAAGCTAAAACAGCCACATGACACAAGTTCAAAAGTGTGACCTTGTGCACCGTAGATCACAATCCTGATTATTCAAGAGGAAACAAGCTATTGATTGCTTTGTCGTTTACTCAACCAAAGTACAGAAACATTTCTAATGATGATACATTGAGTGTATGTTTGAACCTCATTAGCAGTAAAGTGGTACAACAAGAAATGTAGTTACTGTCGTGTCACATAGTAAAATGGTTTTGAAGAAAAAACGGACTTTGACTCCAAATATTCCCTGGTTTTCAGATGCTCAAGGATCCAGAGAAGCGGCTCAGTCACATACTCATTCATTCGTTCATTAATTCATCCACGTACAGCTAACCTTTCTGCCTGCAGTAGCCATTATGAAATACGGAAATGTCTGCAGATGGCACACTGAGCCAGACGTTATTCACTCATCCATTCTCATCAATACTGCTGAACTGCGAGTAGCAATTTGTATTTACGATGCAGTTTGTCCCCATTCCACTCAACATACTACTCTACTGTGACAAACTGAGCCTTCCTCACGTTGCAATGAAAAGGCTGCGGCAGTGGAACATAGTAGATGCAATGGAAAAGTGATTCTGAGATCTGTTTTAATTCCAGAATAATTGCAGTTCCTGAATTTCAAAAAAACAAAGCTGTGATTTTTTTCCCCAAAGAGAGACGTGTTTCATTACCTGTACTGAGCAGTAACAGGACCTTCATGCACAGGTACTCGTCATAGGACACCTGCAGTCTGACAAACTCATTACAGATCTTCAGCATCTGCTCGCACTGGTCGGTCATGAAGGGCAGCTTCATACGCTCACTGACGGGGAGGGAGAAAGTAGAGATGAGGGGAAAGAGGTTGGAGATAGAACAGGTGGAGACAAGAGATATACAGATTAGACTCGAAGCTCTTTCACTCACCCTGTTATTCAGTTCTCAATAAACAGCAGGTAACCACTACAACCGTGCAGGAGAAAACCGGACTGTGAAATCAGTCCTGATGGATTTTCCCACCTCACTTCGACGAACACACAGCCCACATTACTTTCTACCACTAAAATCAATATAGCACATTCTCCTGATACAGTATGTAGCCTAGGGTTTAGAGCTTTCTATTCATCCTGACCAACTGCAGTGCCACTGGCATTGACTTCTTCACCTTTCACATCTATTTTTACCCCTCTCTAAGTTTACGTGTCCATTGGGAGCGACTCGTCACAGCTCTGTCTACGCATTTCCACTGAAGAGGATGAGCTGTTTGTCTGTGGCAAGAGCTCAGTGTTTGTTGCACTCTTGCCGTTTACTACAGAGTGAAAAACACTTAATAATAACACTTCACTTCAAGGAAGTTCCAAATGGTCACATCAGGGTCAGTGGATATTTGAAATGTGCTTGGCCAGACTCCTAGTCTTGTGTACTTGTTCTTTAATCAAATATGGCTAATTTTATACTATGTTTTATTCAGGCTGTTGTAGAAAACGTTCCAGAAAGTGAGGTGAATATACAATTGGTACTGAGAGTCAGAAACTCAGAAACTGTCATATTGGTATGGAAAATTTTGAAATAGTACCCACCCCTACATGGAAGCTGCAGTTGTTGAATGCTACCGAAATAATATTCTATGCTTGGTTAAAATGATTTGGTGATCAAATATAACGATCCAGCAGATTAATCTTAAAATATAGACGGAAAACTACAACATGCTAGCTTTTCAGAAATAGCCAGCGGAACAGAGGCTGAGGAGGTTGGACGGGTTAATATCATAGATAATGGATGAAATGGGACAATGTTTGAACTCCTTGAGTATTTAAAAGCTAGAAACAATGCTATAGGAACAGACAAGCTATGGGGAGATGAAGAGCCTCTGCCTTATCCTGTCTCCTCCAGAGACTACAAAGACTGTGGTAAGCACAGAGACTTCTAAGCACAATCAATTTCTTCAGCCAGTGATTCTTTAAATAATGTGGCTTTGTAATTAACATGCTGCAGTCGCACCTGAGCCGAGGTAGCACAGAAGGTTATTTACTGTACGGTTCAGTATATAATTGATTCTGTGGGGGGAATGTGCTTTCCTGATTGTGCATATTACAAAGCATGAGGGGTTCTTTCCTATACATATTCATCTCAATACATCACTACTAATACGCTTATAATTATTAAAACATGTTGTTTAAGTTTGCTCCTGAAACACAAACCAGCAGTTTCCTTAGCGTTGGGGATTCCTTGACTGTGTATAGTTGCTATCTTTAGAGTTGGGGTGTTAAATTGATAATATCAAAAAAGTCTGGCAAGCAGTACAGAAGTATCTGCTGCCATACCACCAGACTACAGAGCAGCTTCTTACCTCAGGCTGTGAGACTCCTCAACTCCACCTATATCACTATTGTTTATATTCTATTCTAATTAAAATATATTGAATATCTGCTTATACATTTTCTGTGTGTAGCTTGAAGGGGGCTACATCTGAAATTTCATTGTGGAGGGTGCAGACAGCCATGTGCTTCCTCTGATAAACGCGGTGTCACTGGCTGCTCCTTTTCACCTGATTTAGCATCTTAACATGCTAAAAATGCTACAGTTCCAGTAAACTGTAGATAGATGTGTGAGTGTGTAAGCCAAGTGATAAGTAAGCCAAGTGAGACTGACACCCTGAAAAAGAGCAAATGCAAAAAACAATATTGGCCGACAAAGTGTTGTGCAGGTGAAAGGACTGCATTATTATTAAACAGCTGGCTGTGGTACGCACTTGTTGATGACAAGATCAGGAGCGAAGCAGAGCATGCTACCGTTGCACTGCTCATAAGACCTCCAACCAAGACTGAAGGACATGAGGAAGAGCCAGGAGCACTGCAGCAATGTCATCTGGTCATCCAGGTGCAGGTTGCGGAAGCCTAGGAAAGTCAGATAAAGTGAGTTAGAAAGACACACACGCAGACACAAAAATGAATGATATGGCACCATTTCATTTAAGCATTTAAATGTTCTTTAACATTGTTGGTCAACAAAGTAGTAATAATTATATGATGTCTGCATATTTTTCAGAACAGTGCAAGATTGATGGTTTTTGCAGATTAGAAAATAATGATTTACTGTATTAATGTGATGCTGTATGTTGCTCCCTATGTGATACTATATTACTGTTCTGTCTGTATTATTAAAAAGCACAGCATAATATCTTAATATCAAAGAGATACAGAAACAATGAAAACCAATTGCTCAATATTTTAATTAAAACACAATTACAACGGCAGCTTACACAAAGCAAAATAGGACGGTCTAGTTAAGTCAATGTTCAAATTGGACTCAAATTGCAGTTCAGTCATTTCCACGCTGTCAAAACTATAAAAGTGGACACATGAAAAGTCCTTTCACATTACATTTGTTTAAAACCACAGCTTTGTTATGTAAAAGCCCCCCTGTCCCCCACCCCTAGGAGCTTTTCCTCACTATCACCTTGGCAGGCAGCCAGCTCTGGACAATGCACACACATCAAGATTGTAGCCAGATTTGTCCTTCATCATACTGTCACACACACAGAATTCACATATTAAGAAAAGCTTCTGCGTTACAGTTTTGCTGAGAGGTTTTCTCTGGGAAATCTGATCTTAAATCTTTGGTGGGACCAACAGCAACAATTAGAGTGAGGAGAGAAAATCTCCAAGCAAATACTTGGAGCGATTATCAAGTCATGTGGCTCCTTTCTCATGATTAGAAACTAGCAATTCCAAACTCTTTGTGTTTCCATTTTTGTTTTTGTGGAAATGAAACTGAGCAGCATTCAAACCCAGCAATTAACTTTTCTCTTGATGTTTATAACATGAATTCAAGTTATTTAGGACAACAGTAAAATATAAGTATATCCCTTTTATGAATTGAATTCCAAAGCATTTTGTTTTGGAGTCATGCCATAGCAGTGGCCTAAAACTGCAGCTATACTCTATGCTGAGGTCAACTTTCTCCTCTTTTGACACCTTCACCTAAAACATCACATCTTTAATGCACACACACTGTTACATAATCAGAAATAATCTGGGAACTGAAACAAGGATTTTTTCTTTTTTTTGCAAAACTATATATAGGTACTGCACTCAAATAAGTCAAGATGACACTGACAATTGAATTGCTTTGAGATGAAAAGGGGAAATGTCCACTTTACAGAGAAAATGAGGGTGGTACTTTATGCAAGTTCACAAAGATATTAACCTTGTTCATGACCTGATCAAAATCAAACTGCTTTGGAGAGGCTGGGTCTCTAAAGAGAATTGTTCTTTCACAAGCCGCCATTACTCTCTTCTGTCTGTAATTACGGGTTCAGCCATTACAGAGGTCACACTTTTTATTACATGGTTGCTGAACATCTGTTGTTCTTTGGCTCCACTGCCAAGAGGAATCATTTGGGAGGGAAAAAGTACATACTTATAGTACAGTTTTAAATAAGAGACCCAGAGACTACCACCACGGCCACCACTGCACCAATTAAGATAAATAACCGGCTACCAGCCTAACCATGATTAAATCAGCTAAATTATGAACCTCCGCGACACAACGGCTCCTTCTTTGCTTCTCGTTGACTGTATGATTCACTGTATGATTCTATTAAATCCGATTTGTTTCAATATGATCAAAAAAAATCCTTAAATCCCAAACAAAATAGGAATTTGAGAAAAAAAAACTCACTGAAGCAAAACAAAAAGTCTTTTTGTTTACAGTTCCCTCTGCTTCTTTCTCACTCACTCGACCCTCACTCGTCTTTGCTGTTACGCTGCCAGCTTCCACCTGATCGACCAATCTGAAGAGCCCTGTCAAAGTTATTAATCTGACTAGAGTAATGTCACAACACCTGTTCTATCCACTGAGACATTTTGAATTATGGTAAGTTCTGTTTCTTCAACAGAAACCTCACATGTTTTGCATTATTTCACAAGTTAACTGGCGGCTACTTTTGTTCTTTAGTTTTACTGGGGAATGCTGACAATGCTGACAAACAGATGCTCGGTTTACTGGAGGGCAAAAGTGAAAGCTTAGTCATTGAGTACTAAATCTAGTCAAAATACAAATGTTGCGGTGCACAGCCGAGGAAACCTTCATTTTCATTTTCCATCTAAAAGCTGACCAGCTCCATGTATTAAAAGTAACAAGTGACTTCATTTTCCATCAGTGACTTGGCCCACTTCACCACACATTAGTCTCAATTACAAGCTGGAAATACTGCCAGTGACACACTTTGCTTGAGCAGTGGTACGCATCTAAACCAAACCTAACGCAACACATGGTAAGAAGCTTTTTGTTACCTGGCAGCGACTTGGCCCACTTGACTGCAGAGATGACCTGCTGTCCCCCAAGCCTGTTGAGAGTGGTCATGAGTCGCGAGGAGGTGTCAGGCAGCGTGCTGTCATAGCCTGAGTAGATGATCTCTGGCTCGATGGCCTTGAGCACAGACAGCATGGTGGGCACGAGTTGGGGCATGCACCTGGGGATGACTGGAACAGGCATGTTGCTGATAGGCTCTGATGATCCGGGGGGCCGCTGCACTTTCATCTTGATCAGCTTCTTGTTTTTCCTCGCTGGGGGACGGGAGGGGCAGTGGAATAGAAAGGGAGGGAAGGAGAAATGAAACAGGGAACCAGTGAGCAGTCGATATTTTACTTTTTAGGCATTAAGCAGAGGTTCCTGTTCTCAACATCTCGTATGTATGATTTGAGAAACAACAGAGTCAAGACAGTAGAATAGGTTAAAGATCAAAGCTGTTTGTTGGAGATCAACAGATGATACTTTGATGAATTTGATGGGGAGTCACATGTTTGCTGCCAGAATGTGAGACCCAACCAAAACTAACATCACTAGGACTGCAACAAATTATTATTTTCATTATTAATTAATCTGACATGTCTTTTCTTTGTTTTTTTTGGTTTATAAAATGTAGTTTAAGAAAGTCCATCACAGTTCCCCAGAATGTGATGTCTTCAAATGTCCGGTTTTGTCAGACCAACAGTCTAAAACCCAAAGATATTTAATTCTCTGTTTTATAAAACAGAGAATTGTTGCAGTTGCTATTCATTTTCTGTCGATCAACGTATTGATTAATAGACCAATCCTTTCAGCTCTAAACATCACTAAATAAGAAATAAATAGCTCAATAGCCTTCCACATGAAATAAATAAATAAATATAAGCAAACCTCAGCCAATGTGCCAACCAAGGCTGGTGCACACAATTAACACATTTTCCCTTTTCTGATTTTCATTTTGGTCAGCAGACTCATTTTGACATGACGAGTGGTGAACTATCCACCCCATGTTACACCTCACCACAACTGTTAGTCATTGCAAACAACTTTGGATTTTATCACATTTAATAATTACATTTATGTATTTGTAATGTGTTGCATTATAACAGGAGTGGTGCTGCGGTTCTTTGGGATTTCAGGCCCCCTATACAGCACCACAAATATTATTTTCATGCCCATTTCCATTTACCACAGGGACCTTAAGTCAACTTGGTTACTTGGTTTTAATATTTTCTTACAGAATGAAACTATTCTAGAAGCAAAGGCATCTTAAGATGCATCCACAAATAAATCCCAATATTAAAGGGGGGAAGAAACATTCCCTGATCTCAACACGACCACCTCACTTCAGCCTACCCTCACCTGGTCTCTTCACCTCAGTGCTTGGATAAGGCCCTGTCCCTGTTAGCCCCTACTGCAACTTACATTTGTACCTGGATGAAGAGGCGGCAAACCAGTGATTCAGTTGGGTTAATTAATAAACAGTTGAATGAATTAACTAAAATTAAACAAGATGAGAGACGTCAAAAACAACAATAAAATGAACTGGCTGTTACGTGTTGTGCAATCACTTTGAACCCGTTGAGCTCTAATAAACCAGAGAAAGGTCAGGAGACTGCAACATGCTGGTTTGTGCTCAGTGATAAACCTTCACTTTACTGAGGCAAAAACCTGTTTTTCAGAGGAACATGTTTGTTACATTTAAATTTGCAATGGCAAATTGCTGTGTTTTTTTCACACAAAATGTAGATTATCTGGGCATCATTTTTGACATTTTCTCCCACTAAATGTGCAAAACATGTCAGGGGTTGAGAGGTTACCATGAAAAAACATGTTTTTTCCTACTCTCTACCTTTTTTAATTTCCTCTCCTGGCGTTTCTATGGCAACTAAGAGCCTTTCTGGTGGGAGTCTGTTTGCTGATGCGCTGCCGTTCATCAAATCCCTCTCTCCGTCTTTCTGTCTATCTGAAACTACTTTCACCACTGTCTGACAAACACTGGACAGTGTACATGTAATCTCACTCAGCACTGATTTGTACAAACCACTGACAGCTATTATCATGCCCCAAAGAAGCACTTTAGCAGTTGTTGTGCTTCACCTGTTGCTTCCCCATGTCCATCTTCCTAAACCTCAACACAGCGAACTCTTGCTCTGTGTCCTTAACATGTATCCCTTGAAGCAGACACAGGTGAAAGATCACCAGGTGATCCAAGGTTGTGGACTTGGGACTCGACAGTGGATTATGCATTGATCAATGTGTGTGAGGGGGTGGGGCACCCTCTCACTCTGCCTGGCCTGCATAGCAGCACACGTGGACAGAGCAGCGCATTCATAGACAATGGCACAAACACGCACATGTTCACAGAAGAGTGACTAAGACCAGCCGATCCAAACTGCAGCCTTTCCAATGCTTGTTTGGAACAAAATGTTCAGGAGGACTTGTACATAAAATCCCAGACTTTTCAGTGATATCAAAAGGTCCTCCCAAGGAAATTGCTCATTTCAAAAACGTGGCTGCATCTTTGTGGATTATCTGTACTCACATTCAAGGCTTTCCTCAAGAAGACACATTTTCCACAGAGCTGTGGCACCTTGCTGAGTTTTGGCACTGTACTAGACTATAGGTAATTTGGTCACTTTCAATATCTTGTAAGGTCTTATGGTGAGAGACAGACCTCTGAACCATCAAATCCACAAGATCAAAAAGGAATTTCAAAGTCTGCAGGTCATCTGTTTTCACCTCTGTCACTATATTGAAAAACAAAGCATTGTCTTTTAACCAAAAGTGACAATCATAGATTTCAGTGTAATAACACCCTAACAACAATCCTTTCAAGAGAGGTAAGAGATAGGAACAGAAGAAAGTTAAAAGCTTAAAAGACGAAAGGCAGAGACCGTTTTAGATAAGACAAAACAAAATGACAATACAGTAAGTAAAAAAGGAAGATATAAGAGGCAGTATGTTTCAGTGATGTGCGTAGTGTGAAAATATGTCACACAGGACTGCTGTAATCATCAATGTTAATTTGAGGCTGTATGTTCAAAGGAATGGTAATTAGTCTGTATTTAATGTTTGCATGTAAGTTTGTTTTTCTTTCTATGTATAAATCTATTCGTCAGTTGGTCGACTGGTTCATTTATTTCATGTTGAGATGACACATTTTGTCATGTTTCCATACTGACCTACTACTCCATCTTGCTGTTGGAATAGTGAATAAATAAAAATAAAAAACAACTTTCAGCGAAAAAGCAAATAAAGAAATTAAAATCACAGAGCATATTTGATTTATGATTAAACAAATCTCAACGCGCTAAAGAATTCTTGGAACAGACAGGGAGGATAAAGTGAATATTATGAAAGTGAAATAAATATGATATGATATACTGGCAAGTGCTATTGTGTCTTCTGAAAGAGAGCTATGGCCTTGATTAATCCCCGTCATAGACTGATAGTTTCATAACAGTTGGAGAGCTACAATAACAAATAATAAAAATAAAGTAATCAGCATTGTAGTTAGGGAAATATACTTGGTACACATTTTATAATTAAGTATAATTCACTACACTTTACAAGTAATAAGCTACCAGCATGGTTTTAAACATCGCAGAGTTTCATTATCCCAGTTATTGTATTTCTTATGAGAATTTTCTCAGACAGTCATTTGAGCAAGAGCTGCGGTGACAGGAGATTTTAACTTGCCCACTTTCCATGAACTTGGGTGATGGTGGTTTAAATAGTCATAGTGGAAAGAGTGGGTGGCAGTGTCACAGCGCCAGTGACATGACACATGACAGGGAAAGTTCAACAAGCCACTATTTAAAGACACAGTAAAAAAAAAAAGAGATCTAATCCTGTTAATTGTTTTATTTTCTCTTGGTGTATGCCAACGAAAAAGGAAGCTAAAATTGTAAAATGTCAACATGCTTTTGAAGACTGCACTTGGGGGTGTATACATAAATGTATCCAATCAAATGTGATCTGCAGCCACAAATGAATGGGATAGAATAATTTAATCATACAACTCTAAATTCTGATAATATAAAATCATTACGGTGGGTTTGTGACACTCAAAAAAATGTATTCAACATTATACAGCTGCTCCTTTTCCAATAATGGAGAGCGGGTAAAATGCTTTTTTGGCCCAGTGTGCATCATGTGATGAATGAGGAAGGTGCAATACCTCGAGCGGCCACTAGTCCATAAAAATCTTCACAGCCCAGCTTATTTTCTGTGGGCTTGAGTGAATCATACAAAGCTGCAGCTTGTAGGTTAGTATCATAGTAGGAGGTGTGAATTTAAATAACTTTGATTCGTCTCATTTTTCAACCCTCCCTCATCCTCCACGTACTGATCTAACAACATGGGTGATGAAGATGTGGGTGGAGCTAACAGTCCTCTACAGCTCCACATTGCTCTGCGTTTGCTAAGCCACGCTTTTTTTGGAGCAATCCAATCAAATCTGCAGGATTTGATCAAATCCCTGTCGTAACTGTACCCCGCCCACATATTATATACCTCTCATCTCGAAAGCTAAGGCCACTGTTGGCTGCTGAAACTGCTGTTTCACTGGGACTTTAAAGTCAGTTTTAATGAGTCCTTGTTTGATTTAAAGATGCAACTGTTTACCTTCCAAGTTCATTCCAGCTTGAAGACATTTCCTGAAGCGGCAGGCTGGGCAGTTCTTCCTCCGGATCTTATCGATGATGCAGTCATTTCTCCCTGCACACAGGTAGTTGTGCTGGCCTGTACAGAGGAGAGGAAGATGAAGAAGAAGAAGAAGAAGAAGAGGGGGAAAAGGGAAACATATTAGCTAGCTAATACGGTTTGAGAAGGATTAACCTGAGCAGTATGTATTATGACAACACTAACCACCTGCTGATTCTACAGTAAGCTTGACAAGCCTATGGCATCCCTCTGGTGTTGACAACTTCACTTCCTCAAGCCTCCCATTGGAACACATGGCCATGATTGATACGGAGCTTTTTCAGCCCAACAATTAGACACAGTCCACATGGGTCCACATTCATAGAGAGGCCTTTGTACAAGAGTCTATTGGTCCACATTTGTTTGCAGACGATGAAACCTTTCCCTTTCTCACAATAACTCTTCTGCTACCCGAGTACAAATGCCGTACATAATTAGGATGCAGGAAAATAAACCAGATGTAATAGATATTTGACCAGAGGGAAGAAATTATGTGTCGGCTCCATCAAACACTTTTAGGAGAAATGTTTGTCAGTGATGTACAAACAACACTATTCATGGGAAACAGACTATGACAGACTAGACTATCATTTAATAGTTTGGGATGTTAAAGGATAAAGCTGGCGATAATCTCCATTTCTGTTGTTGGAAACAAATCTGATGAAAAGACCAAAACCAACAATGCTCTCTCAATACTTTCCGACGTCCCCCCCATCGTGTCTACGATTCACAGCACCAAGTGCATCGGTTCCTACGGTTCCTACTGAACACGTACAAAAATGGGTCACAAATATGTGATTTCATTCTTTAAAAAAGCACTGTAATTTCCTTGAACAGTTAAGCACTGTAGTTTTTAGCAAACTTTACTCAAACAGGAGTAAAGAGTGTATTTAGTTGTGTAGTTGGTGTGCTGGTGAGTAACAACGCTAAAGTAAACAAAAAAAATGAGTAATCTAGACTAATGCGCAACTGTGATAACGGTTCAAAACTATGAGTAGTTCCTTTATGATCTTCAAGGCCGTTCCAGCCACCAATGTCATTTTCAGAAGCCTGGCAATAAATTCTGCGTATTGTTCAATGTGCCATTTCTGGGCAACTGTGGTGCTGTCTCCATCTCAAGCCTGGAAGATCTGTTTTACGTGACGTTTCCATGTCACTTCAATAGAAGTAGCCTGGGCCACAGTGCAACAGTGTCTTGCTTTTAGCACATACTGTACTTGTGTGGCAGAGCCTGAGGAGTGTCACATGAATCCTATCTTTCCACCATCAACACATTCATGAGTTCAGGCTGAGACATAATCAATATAATAGACAAAATTAATGAGGGGATGTTCCTTAACACTATGTCAAGCATACCATGGTCATCTTTTTAAGCTTCACTATGACAGTCTTTCTATGAAATCCAACTGTCATGATTAACTAGAATCCCCTCTGATGTGCTAGATGAGTCACTAACCCAACAAAGTGCTTCACATCTGCTGCTGAGATCATATAACACTGTGGAAAACAGACCTTAGGCAGTGATTTGGAAAGACTCGTCAGTGAACGCTATCTGCCAGTGAAAACGATTCTTGTTGGTTTTGCCACATCCTTCAGTTACTGGTCACTGCTAACAGGAAGTCGGCAGGATTGGAAAAAAATCATTCAGTGGAGGCAGCAAACTCAATCAAAGCTGCCTCTTACGTGAAACCATCCACAGGTCTTACAGATAGCTTTATATTCTTGTCATGGCCTGTATTAACTTAATATTTATAACTATTGGATTCCTAAAAAGCTTAGATCCTGGTCTGACAGAGAAACGCAGGATGCGCTGAAAATACTTTTTCATCACTTCTAGTCACTCTCTAGTTACCCAATTGATAGATGATCTGTGCTACATCTAAAATGTTTATGTAATGCTATTTTCAACTTTTTCAGCTCAAGCTCTGCGATGGAATAACGCAGCCAGATTGCATCACTCCCCTCGGTATAGCATTCTTCCATTGACAAATATTGCGTTCAAAGGCACGTCTTATTACAGAGCACATACTGGATGACTGGATGACTAAATTAAAGGGTAACACCCCCCCCCCATCACCAATTACTGTAGACTTTGAGAGGTAAGGTGGAAGGCCTGTTCATTAGTCACTTCTGGTAATAATGGCATTACTCATTATAGAGCAGATCTGCACAGCTATTACACTGCGAGGAGTGGCAGATACAATAAATAACTGCATGGAAACCCTGTAATGTGCAGTGTTCATATGCTTGAAACTTTATTCTAAATGGATGCAGCGATCATCACACTGGATGATATACCTCATTCAAAATCAACAGTGCCTTGACAAAATGCCCTTTGGGACCATAAACATTGTTACTGATCTTTGAAATATCATGTGTTTGATGCAGCTTTTTGAACTAAAGGGCATTCAATAACACTGCCGGCAGCATATAATAGAACATCAAAATAATACTGTACAGTGTGTCATTAGTTTTCCATGCATGGACAAAGTATTCTGTGCTATATATTAAAATGATACTCCTAATAAAAAAAACAAGAACTGCCTTTGTATTCAGAAAAGCCTTAAACCTCCTTGTAATGATGTCAAACCAATTTTGAACGCTGTGTTCAGCTATGTGTCTACCAGTTCCAAAAAAAAAAAAAAAAAGGATCTTGTGATCCTCAGCTATTTTATGGCCAAGCTGGGCTATAATCGAACCAACAAATCACACGTTGCCCAGTCATGCAGTCTAGATTGACCACCATTACTAACAGTTGGCAGACATTAGTGTTCATTTGCTGACCAGCATCTTTTCCATGATGAAAATGAGACAAGAGCTTCATTTCAAAGCAATCTTTGAAAACTGAAACTAACACAAAAGGTATTACAGTTTATATCAACACTGTCTAATGCATCTTTCTTATACTGACTGGTTAAAGAAAAAACAACAAAAAAAAAAGCTGGATACATACTTGAACTGGCTTGACCTGCTGTTAATGCCAGTAATGTCAGCTAACACATTCATCTACAATTCCACTGAAAATGAAGCAAGAAACTGCAACAGCTGGGTCAAACCACAAACAGACACTGAAAATGAAATCACAGAGATCTATAAGAAGGGAAGCTAACACAACATTAGCACGGGCTGTGGATGTAACATTACTTTTAGCTGACTAAATCTTTCGTGTCTGCTATTGATAGGAAGGACTGTAGGAACCGTAACACATTTACTACCTGTACAATATTATTAAGTCACTTCATTTTCAATTTCCTCTATCATGCAGTGCTTTACATTATCTTGCCCACCTCCTGTATGCTCACAAGCGAGTGAATACTGCTGAAAACTGATTAGCTGAGTTTAATGATGTTGCAGAACAGCAGCGCTCTACGTTAATAGTGGCTGAAGCTAAATAACTTCTGCGATCAAGCAGTGTAAAGTAAGTTAGACTAAAGTTCATAGTATGGACTAATGTAACTGTAACAAAGCTGTGTTGTTAGTTACATAATGCCCAATTCCTATGTATAATACTTATGTTTATATAAATATATATTAGTAGCAGAGGCAGAGGTTTCTCTAGATATCTGTCAAAATCACCAATTCAAACTTACAAATAATTGCATTCTTCATAGACTGGAAATGAATCTGCAGCGTTGCTGGTGTGATGACAAGATAGCAGCCTGGGGGCTGCCAGTTGCAGCCATTGCTGATATCACAGGAAGTCATTGCAAACAATGGTGTAAACAGCCATCTGTGGTGTCAAAAGTGCCAGCTGAATCCCACTGATATCCTCTCTCCCTTATCCTGCCCTGATCTGCTAACAAGGGCCTGGCAGCACCCGTCAGCAGTGGTTGGTGAAGCCTCTGGCTGGGTTTGACGCTAACACTAGGATGTCGGGCTGCAACTAATGAGTGTTCGCTCAGTTGGCCAGTGGTTAGCACTGTCAACTCACAGCAAGGAACTCCAGAGATTGAACCTGGCCAGTTCCTTTCAATTCAGCAACAATTACTCATTACTTAATCCGACCGTCTGCAAATCAAAAAGGCAGCAACACCTTGTATGTGTGACGGTATAACCAGCAATTGTTATTTTTGATTACTAGTTAACCAAAACAATGAAATTACAATGATAACTTGAAAATCACATTTTTTATTTATAAGTGATTATAAACTCATAAACTCACACTGCCCAGTCTGTTTATGTGTTCCTGGATAATTCTAGGATGAAAGAAAAAAGCACTTTTCCCCATCTACATTTTTTTCTGCCATTCAGCAATCACAAGAAATAACTGCTGTAACTGCTTTGCAATTTTAGAAATTTATTTTGGCCTAAAGCGACCATAAAACCACAGTTTCAACTCCTTACTAAAGTCTAGAAGAGGAACCAATTCGTGCTACTGTCTTTGATACACCCAAGCCAAAAATAATGTTAGATCACATGATGACATGGAGGAAAATCACTGCACTGCAGAAGATGATGAAGATTTGGGGAGGATTGTGGCACAGTGAGCTATGGAAAACACTGTGGACAGATATGTTAATTAGTCCACAAATTAAAATTAACAGCTGATTTAAGTAAATACTGTTCCTTTGGAAAAAACCTTAGAAATAAACAAAACAAATAGTGCCTGTAAAAGTTACCTGTTAGTGTGCAGTTAAAAAACGTCAATTGTGCAAAGATGGAGGAAGTGATTATATTGACAATATTATATTTACCTACTGGCTAAACCAACCAACCATATTGATGGTCTTATACTCCAGTGTGCTCCCTTATTTATTCAAGATGTGTTGAAGGCTTTTAGTGCCAAATGAATGAGAAATTCCTCATTTCTGACAAGTGAATTATTCCACATCAATAGCGCCTCATCCTTTTGTGTTACTTTTGTTTTGTTCTAGTTACTCCATTTCCTGAAGTTCATCAGCAACTAAAGTCATGAACTTATTCTGAGTTTAGTTTTTTCCCCCTAATGTATAATGTGGGCCTCTCATATTGCGTAAACAATAAACTTGCTTATTGTCGCAGTCCAGTGAAAACCTTCTGAACCAAAATGTAGTGATTTTTCAGAAAGGGTTAAGGATTAAGTAATAAAATCCTCCTACTTTATAAGATAAATAAACCATTTAAAAACCGATTGGATTATCTGAATAATGCATAGCCACAAAGCTGAAAGCAGGGCTTCTGTTCTTAGCTCATAAAAATTTGATGTTTTGGAGATACAGTGTTTTCACAGGACAACGATTTCATGTTACTGTAGACTGCAATTGGCATTTGGAGTCAAAATATATTGATGTCAGTTGGCAATCAGTCCGGCAGGATGGCCTAAATACAGTTATCAGTAGTAATGTGAAACATACAGAGTGAATAAAACACATGAACAGCACAAGGGGTGATTTTTGACACCAGATCTCCGCTAATTAATGTGGGTCAAGTGCAAAAGAATGAACATAATAAGTGAACAGGGTGTGATTGCAATTATTGGATCTACCACCTGTGAGGATGAGGAGGTGGAGCATTCCAAGCAGCAGAAATTGAAGAGCACAAAATCACTCACAGGCAATTTACGCTGAATTACCAAATCAGAGCATTTGCATGCATTAACAGATAGTTGGCAGGAGGAGGCCATGCATGTGACTAGGCAGATTGGTCATATTTCAGTGCTGGAGGAATACAGGGACATGGGCAAATCAGAGGTGATAGTATTACCATCATCATCATTATCATCATAATTATAATTATTGTTGTTATTATTAAAAGTGGATTTATTTACCATCTGTGTTTTGTCGTGCTCTCCATCCTTCACCATAGAGACAACGACCGGAGAATGGAGAGGGGGGAGAAAAACAAAAAAATAACAGATATAACTTACTACTGTAGGCAGCTCTTTTCAAAATCAAACTCACACTTCAGTTTTCAGTGCTTGGCATTTACACCAGCACCACATAATAAAAAGCTGATAAGCTAGGTAACAGTCAACAGTCATACAACTCAACAAATCAACTGTGGCAGATTGATTAATTTTATCTGTCTTACTGTTTTTACACATATTTTCTGAAGGAATAGCATCCTCAAAATAAATGTTAGATTGTATGCAGGAGACTAAAAATGTCTGCAAAGTTTCCATTATCAACCACCAGCACATGTTGCATGAACAGTTCGCTGCATCGCCTTACATTCAGATTAACGATTCCCATACAGCAAGTTTGGTCCCTAACTGCATTATTTCACAAGCAACGTTAGTTACAGATACAGAGGAAACTGACAGATAGTGATAGTGAACGTAGGAGCAGACAGAAGGAAAAGGACAAGGCTGCCGGTCTTGCTAACTGGGACTTGAGCATGAGAGATTAGTGTGGGTCATTTCTGTGCATTTAGTACCAGTGTTGGGTTAATAATAAACACAGAGTGCTTTATATACCTAGGCATTACCTGTCCGTTGTTGAATGAATGCAATAATCCATTAACAGTAACATACTGTAGAGACAGCTTTTGACAGACAGGAAATGAAACAGAAACAGAGAGAGGCAGAGGGAGGTGGCAAAGCCTTTAACACAAATTACTTTCTGCTTGTCAAGTGTATTCCTGCCCCTCCCATCTTTTGTCTAGGCAATTAGTGCACAAACTCTTTGTCTGAGACAAGAACTGTATGAGAAGATATCAAATGTTCATGAAGCAAAGCAGCAGAATGACTGTCTTACAAGCTCATTATAATACTAGTCCTCTATAAGGCAGTACTATGTTCATCGGACGGACATCGTGGCAGTAATATTAGTATTAATTTTGGAGAAGGCTTTTTTCCTCTGCAATATCTTTAGATCACTTGCAAGTCATCTCTGCCATGATACAGGACAAACAGGAAATGTAAGAGAAGAGGAGGCGTTGACATGCAAGGTCAGGACTAAGACTCTAATCCACAAAAATGCAAAGTAAAGTACATGACGTGTGTCTATGAAAGCTCGAGAAGAATCCCACTATTCCACTCTGACCTTTGATTTTGATTATGAAATGATTTAATCTTCTGCTGCCCAAGAAAAGAGAAATGGCAGAGATGTTTCACTGCCATGCAACAGCTTCAAGAGTTGATCTTATGTAACTCAAATGAATGAGAAAGGACAAAATGTACAAAGTTAATGGACGCTAACCATTGCTATTAGGTGCATATGTACAAGGTTGTGGCTGCATAATACAGAATACACGGACATGAATATGCAAATCTGATTATAACCTGGTGTAAATGTGGCCACAATTCATCGGTTCAAAACGAAAAAGCTTTAAATGAAAACACGTTTATTTTTTATTTATATTTTATTTTAATTTTCATCCTTGTCCTTAAAATATAAAAATGAGGTTTTGGTGTTTACATGTAGTGTGTCATGTCTGCGTGACTGAATGAGTGGATGCAGGTAGGTAGGTGTGTGAGACCAACCTTCGACAGCCCTTTTGAAGAACACCTTGCAGCTGCCGCAGGTTACAACCCCGTAGTGGCATCCCGAGGCCTCGTCTGAACACACCAAACAGATCTTATGGGTCTGCCCACTGGGCTTGCTTTGGCCCGGCACCACAGAGCTGCTGGTTTCTCCTGTTCTGGGTGACAGAGAGAGACATGTAAAGACAAGTGAGCTGCATGTAAAATATAAAGATGTTTGTGATAAATTCAAGGCAGGCTGCGGAGGGCTGGTTTATGGGTATGGACAGCCTCAATGGTAGGTTGTACTGTTGCTAGGAGACATGAAAACCCTGTGGCCAAATCCGGTTGGCCAAGGAAAATATCTGAAGTGAAAGCAGGTAAACATTTCAATTGTGCTATTGTTTCTCTGATCGAGTCTTTTCCCATGGTAATGGCTAAAAATGAGACGTGGACAAGGCCTTGAATGTTCAAAACAATAATGGCATTGCTTAAAGAATTAAATTAAATACTGTAGGTTCCTGCAAAAAGAAAAATCACTGGTTCCAAAAACTTCAAACAAAGGAAAAGAGGAAAACTACTGGAACAACACAGCAGTCAGTCTTTTCTGTAATACAGCACAATGATGCAACTGACTGGGAGGTTGCCCTCAGATGAAGCTCTCTGACTTGATATAGTTGATGGTTTGTTAATTTTGATGAGCCCTCTGATCGTTTCCTCATTAATGCTTAATGTGTACGCAAATAAGCCAAACCCAATGAAGCCTATCACCGGCGACAGCTCTTCTGTGCAGTAACTAAGCTCTAAATCTTACTCAGAGCCTCCAATTTTGTTACAATGCACATTAAGAAAACTCACATGCACACACAGAGTTGTCGTTATCCCCAACTGTCTATAATTAGGCTTAAAGCAACCGAGGCACCTGAACAGAGGTGTGAAGCTCAATAACACCAATTTGTCAGATGTATTACAGGCAAAGCGCCAGCATGTACACTGAGAGTATGTCAGGTCTAAGGGGCCAAACAGACTCTAGACTACCGTTAGACTGACACTCCTGTGTAATCCACAACAGGAATTTGACAGCATTAGAAGAGCTTAAATCTTCTCTCCCTTGTTTGTTTTGGCAGCACACTAGTTGGAATGTATATGGGCATTATGTAACAGAGCTGGCTCGCTAAGCTTGATAATGACTTTACATTCTGGCCTATAGATATCTTAGCCCTGATTCTTGTGCTGTATCATTATTCAACTAATGCTCCAAGTGTTGTTTCTCGTCACAGGAGGAGAGAGTGGAGAGAGTACATAAATGAAACTTGTTAGTGTCCGTCTCAGAGAGCAGGAGCCGCCCCCACCCGTCTCCCCAAACAAGCCTATGACCTAAATTCGCAGCGGCCGGTGCCTCATGGTCATTGGAAAGACGACACTTGCTTATGCAAACTGGACGGCGACCAAGTGGGAGTAGAGGTGGAGGCTCTTGGAAGACGTCCAGCTAAGAAGTTTAGCCATAGCTTAACACTGAACAAGCCAAGATCATTCCCAACGCATGCTGACAGTTTCAAATAGTAGCGAGATTCAGAAAGCGATGCCAGCTCTGCTCTTGGCAGTCATCTGAAAAGTATACAATCACACTGTTTTGCAGATGGCATAAACAGAGGGGGAAGGGAGAGCGGGGAGCTTTTTCCCAGAGTCTGTAAGAGGGAGCGTGACCCTCACAGTGATGACAGTGCCTCTACAAGATGTACATTTTTGTCTAACTGAAACTAGAGATATCGTCCCTTTTGCAGTCAAAAATCAAATCCTCTGTTTTATGATTTATTGTTTAACAATTTTGAGGGGGAAAAATGCTATAATGACAATTAAAAAGATGCAAAGATACACAGAGACAAAAGGTTTAACATAACAACATAAAATACATAACTCAACCACAGACCTAGAAGGTTGCATGACTAACACCTAAATGACTATGTATGGCTCATTCTGAAACTTATCAAACCCACAACTTATAACTGTCTTTTACTCTCCGACAGAGGTACCGTAATCGACCTAAACAAAACCCTGACCTACATTTGACACCAAAATCCTACATACAAACCAAAATATGTATCCAACAGTCATTTTCACCTTGTTGTGCAATTGATCCTGTACATCCTGCAAACTGTATGATACATCAAAGACTATGTGATGTAAGATCGATTGTGTTCTTAAGAAGGTTTCCTGTAATATTTGCAGGACTTCCCAAAGTAATTACATTGCGTGACTCTGAAACTCACCCAAGCCCACCTTTGCACACTACAGTTAGACTTTATCTGCAACACTGACATTCTGAAAATTTTGGCAGACGCTTTCTAATATGTACCAGTCTTAAGTTTGGATCATCAGTCTTGCAGTAGTAGGGTATTTATAGAAACCGCCCTCTTTGAACCTCCGTTATGAGGAGCATGATGTGCTGCTATGTGCTCATCTTTCTGGCTCTCTCATTACTTGTCAACTTAAAGCAGCTATGGCTGGATTCAAGGGAAGATGCTGTGAACACTAATTATCAGGCAGTGCTTGACCTCTGATGGCTCTCTTGTGGATTGCTCAGCCACCGGAAAAAAGACAGACTGCCAGTGAAGCGGGAGATCACATGACACCAACCAACCGAGGGAAGCAAGTGTAGGCACTTACACCCTGTTTGCTTCAACAATTTGAGATTCATCAGATCATTAAAGGGTTTATTAGTTACAACTGCCCTGCAAGACTTGATCTACAATATTTTATGTTAAATGTTTTGTCTTTGTAATTATCTTTTCTTCTTTTTTTTTTATTCCATTTTTAGTATTTTAAAGTGCATTAGAGAGCTAAAAAAAACATTACATGTTACACAACTGTTCTATTCTATTCAAACATGACTTAAAATGGTGGGAATGTAAAATGGCCACAGGGTGGTGTTTGAATTAAACATTTATAACCCCCCTACTCCTGCTCCTCCCAACTCACATGCTCCTCCCCTGGCTGAGCCAACAAGTGTGGCTCTGAGCCATGCAACGCAGACTCAAGCCTCATTAGGAACGCCTCCATACAGGACCAGAGCGCAATAAAGATGTGCACTCACACACACACACACACACACAGCAAAAATGACTTGTGTGTGCTGCTAAACAAGAGCACATCACAAGCACATAGTGATTAACACACAAACACATCTCCAAGTCTGGTACACATATGCAGAAAATGGAAGCATATTAATCCAACAAACACACCTGCACACACAATCACTTTCAGGAGGGACAGAAGATACGAATAAACACAAAAAAGCAGTTCACTGCCCTTTGCTGTTCTTTCTCAACCCACACTGCTCTTATCGCCTGTGCACACATTTATGCGTGTTGCATAGAATTGGTTGTACCAGTGAAGCACTGGGTCTTAAAAAGGCAAAAAGTGTGAGCAGGCTGGACAGTGTTTACAATCTGAGGCATGCTGCCAATCGCTTCCCTCACAACTTTACTTCTACCTACAAACATCTCTTTCTGTGTGTGAACACATGCTAACAATATGTGTCAATACTGAGAGGCTGTGCAGAAATATTGGAGGGCCTTGGCAACAAGACTCAAAAAGAAAAACAATAAATTAAATGAAACCCTGCTGCAAGTGACAGAATGTGTCTGCAGCGTTTTGCTAAGAATGCACAATCCTCTCTATCTCTACACAAACAGTATATTTATAGAGAGAGCACAATGTACACCTGGAAATCAATTTTGACTTCTTTCCCCAATGACTCAGTTTGGAATTTAACAGAGCCTCCATTGTGCATTTTATTCCATTGTTGATAAAGATAACCCAATAACCAGGATGTTGATTTTTAATTAATCAAATAAACATGCCAACTGTTAATTTAATTGACATCAGAATACAATTGATCCATGACAAATGTGTTATACATATTCTTAATGACATAACATTACATGATGAGGCCATGGAAATGGCCGATCAGCACTAATGACAGTCCACAACAAATAAAAAAGCCTCTAGCAACTCTGGAGGGAAAACTGAACTGGGCTGACCTGCTGTGTCACTGGGGAATCGTATACCAGTGACTGCAGTGGGAACCGATGAGAGGACAGTTTTTTCCATTCAGATCAAAGCTTTTTTAGGCTAATGTGTGGGAGCAGATAGTACAAGATGAGTGGTGGGAGAGCGAAGTGGTTTCTGTCAGCAGAGAAATGTAGACTATGAGAACATTCACAGTGCTCAAAGAGGCGTGACACAAACATGGAAACTGGTTGACTTGGTCAAACACATTATGAGAGACATTATGGGGGAAATTAATGTATGCATTAGTGTGGTTTCTAACTTGCTTTGGCCCATATACTACAGTCTCGTAGCTGATCCCTTTGATAAAATAAACTTCTACATTTCTATGGGAACTATGTCTAAAACCATTGGATAATATTAAAATACATTGCCTTTCCTAATTTAGTTTCGCAACACTTTTGATAGCAAACACAGCTGTTGTTTGGATGGCAATCTATTGTTTCTGGTTATAATTTGCAGTTCTTTTACATTTCAGAAAGCACTGAGAAAGCCTGAGTGGGTAAAAATGACACATTTTTATTTCATTTTATAACCCAAGCACATTCATCTTAGCTGAACAGCTGTGCATTCAAGTTCAAGTTTCTGCAAAATATTTGTTTCCATCTTTTTTTATGGCAACCTCGACACACAATGAACATCCTCCATGCTCTGCCTACTCTCAGATAGTGAGTGGGTTCTCTGAAAGGCCAACCATTATTGGAGACCCATAGAGAATGGGGAGTAATCTACATTCAAAAGGCAAAACCTGATATTACTTGTGTTCACCAGGTCTGCCAGCTCATCTTACACACACTCAGTTTGTAGATTGGGATGATATTTATCCGACTGTGTGCTTATTTGATTCAACAGGTTACAAGTTACTACTGTTCATTTCAGTGGTAATATTCAGTCTTCACTTACACAGGTGCCTTTCTATATCATTATTGAATGTTCTGCAATACGTTATGCATTGCAGAATTGCTGGTATTGTGACACGTTATCATCATCAGTAGCCACATATCTTGATGGCATCACCTCTAAAAGCAGAAGGGCTAAAATGTAGGGCTGCAACTAACAATTATATTGCCCATCACAGGATCCCAGAGTCCATGGCGATGTCTTCAAATATATTGTTTTGTCCAAGACCCACAGATATTCAGTTTACAATGATAGAAAACAGAAAAACAAGAACAAGCTCATATTTGGTATTTTAGCTTGAAAAACCTTAAACGATCAATATCAATTCTCAAAATAGTTGCTGATTAGTTTTCGGCTGATTGAAAAAATGATCAATTGACTAAACATTGAGGCAGTTATGATACAGTTTCAGGTGTATGTAAAAAATTCTGATAGTCTTTTTCTATGCAAATGAACTTGTGTGGTCCCAGGACATTAAGTAGACATTAGTCATTGTGGTAAAGGACAATATTGTATTATTATTATTATTATTATTATTATTAATAATAATCCTTATATTCTGTGCTAACTGGCATGTGCAACAGACCATCTCTTAGATTTAAAAGCCGAATTCAAAAATCCAAGAGGTTCCTGTTGCACATGTAACACAATGGAAATTTAGATTATAAAAATAAAGACACATGCTTTATATGGTGTGATGTTCTGATGTTATACAAACACTGTGTAAACAATGTGGGCGTGCTGTAGGTCTGGATTCACATATGGCAAAAAACGTCAGCACTTATTTCTTTTTTTATAAAAATGTGACAAAATAAAAGTAATCTAATTATTTGGTAATACTGTGCAGCCCTATTGCATGCATCATCAACCCATTATGTAAAAAACAAAAAAAATAAAACGTGTTCTCTTGACTTAATCTCTATTGTGTAATTTCACTGTTTTACTGTACTTTTCCCTTCCTGCCTTTCCCTACTCTCACTTCCTCTCTCTCCATCACATCCGCCTCTCTCTCTCTCTCTCTCTCTCTCTCTCTCTCTCTCGTCCTCTCTCGTTGCTCATTCCTCCTCTTCCTCCTTCCTTTTCCCCTCACACCGCCTCATCTGCCAAGGTTATATAATATTCGTTATTACTGCTGCTGGGGCAGACGCCTCCCACCCACCCCCTCCAACCCCACCCCCCGCGCTCAGCCTCTCAGCCAATCGAGTGCCACTACTGGCAGAAGTATGGAGGAGGTCAGGCGAGTCATGGGATTATCCAACTCACCTACCCGGAGACAAGCGTACACAGCGTATGTGTGTGTTTTCTGTGTGTGTCACTAATAGGAAGCCTGCATGTGTGCATATGCGTGTGTGTTTATTTGGTCTTTGAAATACTGAGTGCAGCCTTTGGTTGCTAGAGAGAGGCACAGTTATAAAGCTACCCTTGTTTCAGAAATCATCATGTGATTGTGTGATGGCTCCCTCTTTTTTCCTCTCTTTTTCTCCCGCTAAACTCCACTCACCCCCCCCCACCCCCCCTCCACATCTGAGTGTCTACATCTCCTACACAGTACTGTCACTTCAATAATCATTTCATAGGATCAGCCTATTCTCCCCCCCGCGTAACTTGAGCAGTTTCAGTTGTTTGTAAGTTGTTGTGAAGTAGACGTTGAGGCGAGACTCACAAGTAAAAAAGTAAGTAAAAATTAAGTAAAAATTACAGCATATGCAGTTTGTCCAAATTCTACATTTACATTTACCCGACTAGGATCGTATGAATATTGCCTTTCGGAAGCAAAGGCGGTGTTACGTTGTTATAGAGCTGCAAAAACTGTTGAGGAGGTCGCGGTGGATGGATGAGTCAACAAATTACATCCATCTCCTATCAAGAGCCAACATTGGTTTCTTTTAACTGTAATCTCTCCTTCACCTTTACCACGTAGTTTTTGTACCTAAACACATGTAACCATAGCGGTGGCAGATTTGAAAACAGCTGACAAACAATGCTGTCTTGCAAATAGGAGCACCGGCTCATAATACACTCATATGGGTATTTATATATTTGAAAGCCAATTACAAACTACCTGCAATATTCTCTCTCTAGAAGAATAGTCTCTTACATTAATTTAGAAATCAGATGTAAATTGAGTCTCACAATCCAAAGTATCGGCGTGAAAAGACATGAAAAGCAACCTTTTTGAGCAGTGAGTTGTGTGATAAGCGAAGGCCAGAGTGAGTGAGGTGAGTCAGAGCGTTGGAGAAGTGAAAGCTCAAATAGGGAAAAACAAGTTCATAATTTAGTCAAGCACTCTGACTTCCTTTTGTTGTGTTTTTCACATTCACTACTCTCTCTCTCTCTCTCTCTCTCTGTCTTATAAAAATACAGCTCATAAAGAATCATTAGCAAAGCAGCCACGGTGACAGTAATTTCCACTGAACTGGGGAATTTTTCATTCAGATTCTGAGATAAATCAGTTACCGTCGTCTGCTCTTCTAACTTCTTTTCATCAGGCCTCAACACAATTTTCCTCTTTTGAATAATGTGTAGATGCACTGTGTGCTCACAGTGGACTGCTACAACATACAAATGACAAACACAGTCAAAGTCATTACAAATCAAGTCAAAAATGCACGGCCGAGTAGTGATGCTTTTCAGTGTGATCGCCGGCTAAATTTGCTGTCATGCTGAGTAGAAGGGCGACTCAATTTATAAATAAACAATATTGAAATATACCAACTGCTCCAGGGATCCAATATGTGCCTATTTTCTGGAAGCAGACGAGAACAAGACAAAATGAAGCTTCAAAGCTGTGAGTGGCCTCAGGGCCCCCACAATAATTCAAAATGTTCTCTCTGTGGAATGATGTTGTGTTGATCAGGGGATATTGAGGATATCGTGATACATGATTATGTTGCCAAACGGATGATAACAAGTGTATTGTATTTAAAAACTGATAAAACAAGGTCATGAAACATGATAAGGAATATTTGAGGATTGTTTGACATCACGCCTTACGTTATCTTGCCATTTAATATGATGGACGTCAATGTGATTATTTAATGTTATTATTTGCTTACGTTTATGATAGAAAAGGCATTACCATGATATTGATTTCAGACATACAGCATCATCCGGCCCAGTCCAGCGAGAGGCTTGTCTCTTTACGCGGCTTCAGTTATTTATAGAGATCCCAAGACAAGAGTGTGTGTAGGCAGAGCAGAAAGAGAAATCACAGTAAAGGGACAATCAACAGACAGTCAGGCCTTTTTCTATAACTTTAAAGTACAAGATAATGTCCAGAACAGAAGAGAGCAGTGGAAAGCAGCTGAGCGGGAGACACAACTTCTACTGTTCCTCTCTGAGAAGGGTACGGTTTAGGCTAGATGAAGTCACATGTTAAATCCCCGGAGCGTAGCTATGCTGTATTGGAATGTGGAGCTTTACAGGAAATTGGGCCACATGGTGAAGACCACAGGGAGCAGAATGAAGGGCAATGGCACAATCTCTCAAGTTTATCCCTGTTTAACTCAATATGAGATCTGTTCTATGACACCTTAACAGCATGTTCATCATGAAGTTTAGCAAAAGATAGATGATCTGCTCTGTCAAAATTACAGCAAGGACTTTTTAAGTGTATACAGGTCCTGTAGCTATTTCAAGCTTTCTTTCACCAAAATATCACAAAATTGTTGTTCTAGATATGGCAAGGTGCTTTTTTGATGCAATAAAAGCTACACTGAAAAGAGCATAGTTGTGAGCAGGTTGATTTTCACACTGAACAGAATTTAAAGAAAATAAATGCTACAAAACGTAGACTGCAACTGGAGCTGAAACCATTAGTTTAATCAAATTTTCTGAGAATATTTGCTTGTTTTTTTAGATATTAAACTGGATTTTACGTTGGTGGACTGACATAACAAGAAATTACCACAATTGGTAATTGGCCAAAAGGCCATTTTTTAGACTGCTACCTGCCACTATTTTGAAATTATTAAGATATTAATTATCTTTTATTAATCAAGTAATTATTTCATCAAATAGTGGTGAATACCCATCACTTAGTCTCACTAAAAGCTAAATTCAGTCTTATAATGATAAGAACTAGAGAACAGCAGCTAAAATTGAACATTTTTATTTCTTAAATTAATAAACCATCATTTTGACTTGATTATTAGGGACTATGGGACAGAACTACAGTGGTCTAATCAATTAACTGACTAATCATTTTAGCAATAATTTAACTTGTACTTTCAATTAATGAAAGGTCTCTGGTTCGCACCAAGGCCATAAACCTCACCTGTCTGGTGCAGCATTGAGGTCAAAACAAATGTTCAGCATTATTTGCAGCCCATCTTTGAACAATGTTTGATTAATAGAATGAGGACGGACTCTACTGACCCAGTGTGGGTGGGGACCCTTATCCACCACCTGGGAGGATGATTCTAACACTGCTGTAAAAAAGTGTGTGTTTGTGTGTGTTTGCAAGGAACCTTCAATTGCTCCCTGCAGATTCGATTTGCTGCTGACACATTGTGTATCTTAAATCAGATAGATGGCCAGGGCCTGAGGGCACCCATTTTCCCCTGGTGCCCTTATGTAATTAGCTTTCATTTAGCACCTTAATGCCCCCCCTCCTCCCCCGCCACAAATGACCCACAAGAAAGTCTTTCCTCCCCCGTTCACCCACTCTTTCTCTGTCTCTTCCTCCCTCTTTCTCGCTCACAGCAAGTTGACAGAAAAGACCACTTTCGTCTCTCAACAACTTACAATTTATTTACAGACATCACTGATGTGACAATCAACACCGTGAAGCTGTCATAATGGTATTCAAAAGGGCAACTGTGCCAACATAACTATAGGCTTATATTGTCACTTTCTTTTTTGTTGCTGTGAACAAGCAGCTGTGACATGCAGTACGTAAGCCAACAGCATTTACATAACAGAAAGCTTACCACAGCTATAAATATTTATCAAGGCCATAAACATCTAAATCATAATGATGTCAACATCCTACTGTTGGAGAGGAAATATTTCCACCTCCAGTTAAAATTCAAGTCGGACAGTTTGGGATAATACTCAAAGTCTCTTTCCAAAAGCAGAAATAATAATAATGTTGAAGCAAAAAGCCCAAACACATTTTATTTCAGAATTTATATTGTGCTAAATGCAAGGATGTGATGCACTGGAAAAAAACATTGGAAATTTCAAATGCGCACCCCCACAAACAAATACGGAAGTGCATCAGTGAAAAAGATAGCAATTTAAAAGTACTTGGATATCTGCCAACGAGGCTAAATAAAGGAAAAGGGAGTGGAAAGGAGTGGTGTGCTGTGGTGAGAAAATTCCACTACCCGTTCCAATGTTTGGTCTACATCTACTGCACTGAAACACATTGAAGGTTTAAACATACAACACAACAGAGAATGAGGGCTGGGGCTGGGCCAAGTGTTGAATGTCAGCCTGCTATGCACAAAATACAGTAGAAGCTGAAAGTCGATATGTGTACCCTGTGTCACCCCGAGGTCTGAGCTGACACAGCTTATGAAAATAAGAAAAAGATGACACCTAGCTACCATTACTGGCTGCTAGCATCGAGTGAGCGGACGCCATTGACTCCCATCATTGAATTGGGATTATATCGCTGCCCGCTAGCAACCAATGACTAGAATTGGCACTGACCTCAACCAAAGTGTGGTAGCTTTAAAATTGATCTTTTTCCCCTGTACTGTTCTCTGCTGAGATTATGTACGTTAATGCTGTTACATCCCAGGGATTTCCATTGGGGTCAGTGTGTGGACAGGCCTACAGCCCTCAGCCGTTTGGTGATTATTTTTACGATCATTTTCATTAAAACACTGACTGAGCAATTTTACAGTGAGGCAATCGGCAGACCTGAAAGCTGTCAGAGATGAGTCCGCTGAGCCCAACCTCACTGTAGTCAGTAATGTGGTCTGTGGACTCCGCTGCCAACAGGCTGAGTGATGGTGGAAAACAGGTCATGCATACAGGAAGGCAGGAAAGCAGAGCTAGCAGGCAAGAATGCAGAGAAAATGTCCACAGCGGCAGCAGCAGCCGCAACATTAACAGAGGAGAGCAGTGACGGCTTCAGCTGACTAATGGAGGGTTAAATTTACATACGCCCACCATCTCTGTCTGCAAAAAGATTAATGAAGTTGAAGATGCAAGCTGCATGCAAACTGAGTTGGGTAATCAAGAAACAGATTTTAATTCATAAGAACTTTCTTTATTCAATCGCAGGTGCATCAGTGCACGTGTAATACGTCGGACCATATCCAAATTATAAACATTTCTGAATCCCTGTACTGTTGTGATACACAAGCCAGCACTCAATCCCTTAATCAATGGCAGAGCTTCTCTCCAAAGTCGGCAGGGAAATGTTGTTGAAGGTGCAGAGTGATTGATGTGCAACTGTAGATTGGAAAATGATTTCCTTCCAACTGTATTTCCTTCTTAATTGGTTATCAGATGTTTGCATGAAAATGCAATTCTGTGTTTGCAGCCAACTCTCTGGCTGGCTTACTGTATTTATAAACATTATATTCACATACAGTATACAGTACATAGCTGGCTTATTAGCTAATGCAAGCAGCTGTGCTGTTGCAAATGTAGGTCATACCAGATTACAAACTGTACATGAAGCACTGCTTTTGAAACATTTTGCTTCATGATAAAACTGCACAATAATAAAATTACTCTTTATCCAACGATGGTGCACTATGAAACTCTACTGTAGCTCAGGCTCAGGAGACTGACATTTTCCAGAAATGCAAAACATTAACTCTCCAGTTATTTCTTCTGGATATTAGTTATGATTCTTATGATACAGGCACTGCTATTTGTGAGAAAACATGGCAGACAAAAGAGAGGAGCACCAATTAACCTTAAAATCCTAACTATGGCAGCATTTTGGCTTTCCAAAGAAAAACAACTTCTGCACTGCTGCAGGGTGTTAACTTTTTAAATCTGCACTGTAGTACTGCAGGAACACTAATTATCTATGGAGCTGCCTGCTGACACAGTGTTTCCAATGAAGTGTGACTAAAGAGGAAGTGACTAGTTTTGTCGTCCGTAACCTTTCTAGCGTAATTTGTTTTGTTAACTTGTTCAACCAGACAGATGGTGTCAACGCCTCAAAGTCCACAACCATCATTATGTACATGCAATTATACCCTCACAGCATAGTTGAAAATGTTGGATGGATGTTAATGATAAGACATCGATTGTCAAAATAAATTGTCATCACTTTACCTTTATCGGTAATAAACCTTTTTTTTTTTTATCATACACAGAAATTCTGGGGAGACTTGGTTATGTTATATGGATATGTTAGCAGTCATCTGAAAAAAATCATGATTGTCTTTTGATGATACAGAGATTAAAGGCATACAGTTTTAATTTAATTTTAATCATAAAAACAGTGACACTGACACAATCATTGACGAAATTCCCCTTCCTTCAGGCAACTCTGCGTCTTCATGACTAATGATGAATTTTCTGTTGTCTCATCTGTAACAGACTTATTTATAGCTGATAGTGATGTAGGCTAAGCAGTCGAACCATAACAGGAACAAAACAAAACAGAGCTGCACAGTGCAGCCAATCTGGAGACACAAATAACCATTAATGAAACAGAGAAATGTGGCAGAAAAACAGATAAAGTCAGGCCCAAAAAAAGTTCTCTTCTCATCTCTTAAAATACGACCTGTTCTGGACAGAAAGGCCTAAACAGTGCAGTCTGGTACATTACAACCAAGCTCAGTTAAATATTTATCAGTTATTACAAAACTGAGGCAATGTTTGTTTTTAACGGCTGTGAAGATGAAGCGAGGCCAAAGTGAACTAAATTCAGTGAAAGGCAATAGTCTCGTACTGCTCTAAGGCATGACATACAAACATGTAGAAAAGAAAAAAAAACTAAGAAAAAGTATACGCACACACAAATCCAATACCCTAATAAAAAAGATTATCTCATCATATTTTTCAAAATGATTACATTTTTATGGGTTTTGAGTTTGATCCCAGCTGCCTGCAGCCCCTGCTACTACAACTTTACTCTCCTGCAGTATCAAAGAGGCAAAGCAAACTTTCACCCTGAGTCCATAAGGGCACAACACTTCTTTTATTTGGCTATCCTGGTTTTAATGCACATAAGGTTGGCCTCTCTCCCTCTATCAAACACCCACGCATGCACACACACACACACACACACACACACACACACACACACACACACACACACACACACATACGGTGAAAGAGGCATCAGAGAATCATTAACGCAGAGAAGTACGCTAAATATCTCCTCATGAAGCCTCTTATCCAGCCCTCCTTCAGGTGAAATCATACCAGGGAAAAGAGGTGTGGTGTGATCCGAGCACTTTAACGAAAGAAGAGGAAAGAAAGAAAAAGGGAATTTATGCTTTTTATGAGTTGAAAAGCGGAGGGGAGATGAGAGGAAGGAGTAGAGAGAGTGAAAAGAAAGCACACCTACTAAGATAAGATTGAATAAATAAATTTGGGTGGAGGATTAGATGGCACAATTTTTTTTTTTGCAAAGATTTTGCAAATCAAGATTTCATAAACAGCTCCCGCTAAGTCAAGCCTTATTCAAAGACAGGAAGTGAGGAAAACGTGACAGGAAGAGGAGATGAAGAAAAAGGAGTGGGAATGACGTTAATCAAAGTGCAGATCTCAACAGAGATCGTACCATTGAAGGCAGGAACATTTCAGTTTCTTTTGAGAAGGCTAGTGGAATATGAGCCTCAGCACTGATGTCTGGCTCTGCCCGAGGGAGGGATCCTCCAGATGTTAGCTTTCCCTCAGGTGAAGTCATCGACTGATATAAAAAAAGAGCAGGGAGGGATAAAGAGCTTGATAAGAGCTCTGGAGAGGTGTTGCTCCTATTATTGTAATCCAAACAACCACAGATACAGCACCAACAACAAGCTCACAGCATGTCAGGGGGGAAATTACCTCTGCCTCTGTCAACAGCGCTGACAATCGTGCATGTTTGTTGGAACAGAATCAAAACAGTGTTGATTTGATATGAGAATCTCGACAAATGTCCGGACCAGCAGCAGTGAAAATGGTATCCGCAGTGTTGATTTAATGGAGGTAAACAAAACCATTAGTGGTAAAAGTAGCATTTTTCACCATGGGTCAACGTTAATGGAGCAACCACAAGAAAGCTCCACAAAGCAGTGTATCAGAGGTGAGCTCGAGAGAGAGAGAGGCTGTGTGTACTAATTCACTCTAAATACATTCCCACAAACACATGCACACACACACTTACTCCTCATAACTCTCCATGCTGATCTCCCCAGGTGCTCACTGTTCGTCTGACCTTAACCGTCCTGTGCTCTTTTCATTTCAGTGCACAGTCAACACTATGTCAACAGCCAAGCAAAGATCTCTAAATAAGGACGGACCTCCCACTCCACTACCACATCCTATGTGAGAAATATTTGGAGCACTGACAAGCCCTAGGTTATCATTTTTTAATTCATTTTTTTTCCCATTTGACTTTAATGGACAACAGGTGGGATGAAAGTTAAGATCCTTCTTCTACGTTCTACTTCTACGACCTGAATGAGCCCCCGTGGGTGTTGTGTCAGATTGCTTTTGCAGTGTTTTCTGGGATAATACTGTACTGTACCATTAAAACAGCCACACAGCAGTAAATGACTAGCGTAAACCACATGCTGAAGCCTTAAAAAGGGACCAGACAAGATCCTTACAGTGCACTGAAAACAGAGAAACATCCACCACAGCTGTATAGAGCTCAAAACTGACAACAATTTGGCACAGGGATTGTAAAGTACAGTAAAAGAAGTAATGGTATGTGGCCAAATATGACACCATGTCTATCAATCATCGGCCATCTTTACACGGCCACCAGTTTTCCTGTTTAGGGAAGAGTCAACGCAGTTCATGCTGCAAGTGCTTTACAACATAAATTACATAATTATAAAAGAAAACTATTATATTTGACCTTTTAATAGAATAATGTTGTAACGATATAATATTCTGTTCTTTTATTTCTGGTAATGAAATTTGCAGATGAAAAGGAATTTATTGTACTGCTTACTGCCACTTGACTGTTTCACCCCACGTGTAAAGGTCATCAGATATCATCTTTATCAATGTCAAATTATTGTCTGTTATTTCTTGTGGTATTCAGATGTTTCCACAAATGCAGCCACCACATCCTTCTCCTAACATCTGACTGGCTACAGATAAGAGACCTCTCTTCTTATATGACTTGGAAGACAAGTCATGTTTTTACTCAAAAAGGAAATCAAAGGTTATCACCTTTGGAAGGCCAGGTTGATTTGTTTAACGCACGCACAGAGCCTGCATGCCCTGTAAACTTGGTAGCTTTCCAAATTCTAAATTCCAAGTTAGTGAAACAGTTTCATGATATACAAACATCATACTGCACTTCAATTGTATTGATGTAATACAGACCGGATGCACCTTCCTCTAGTGTGTTCTGGATCCTGCCAGGTTAAATTAACACAATGTGTGACAAACATAATGTCAATTCAAAGGTCAATTTACTATAATAACTATACTGAATGAACAAAACAATGTCAATTCTACAAATGTTTAGAATTATTAGCCAATTATTAGAGCCATCAACCATGGATACTGATGGAAAAAAGTTATAGTATGGGTACATCGTTATCCAGGAGACTCCTGTGTTTCTGTGTTGAGGAACATTGAGGATATCAGTAAATATTTCGGCTCCTTCCACTTTGTTACACTATTGTTCAACATTTTGTGCATTTTGTGTACAAACACCTGTTAGCCTACAGCAGTCTGGATATGATCAAGCCACCCAAGCACTGAAGGACATATAAAGGTAAAAAGTTGGGCCTTAACAGGTTCACATTCATAATGTAGTTGGTTGACTGATTTCGGTTGCCACCGTGCACCAGTAGCCCCAAATTTTGCCTCATAGTTAAGAAAAATTCTTTAATAAATCTTCCATTTTTGGGCGGTTCAATACTCACTTCAGTTCAAAATGCATTAGATTTTAGAATAGTAGTGAAAAACTTGACCCTGGAGTTCAGCTCCATAGCAACAGCACTGAGAGAACAGCGTGACTAAGTGCAGTGAAGTTGTCTCACTCGAAGTGTTATGTTTTTCACCAGCATCAGCCTGCAGACATCCAGCAGCCTGTAAGCAAAACAAGCCTTCCTAAGGATTTCTGACTCCTGACCACCGGCTGTTGACCGTGTCACTCAGGTTAGGTTTCAAGATATTTTTAGTGCCTTGCTCAAAGACACTCTGACGTGATACGAGACTGTTGACTACAAATATTGAGGGATTAGACTGTGTAGAATATCACTACTGTATGTAAAAGTGTATTTATTTATGTACCTGGGACTTGATAAATCCAACTTTATTCTTATCAAATAAAGGAGAAATATCCATTCAACTTTAACATCCACTACTATAAAAACCTAAACCCCTTCAAAATAAATGGCTTTCATTGACCACTTGTTTTTGATTTTCCAAAAAGTTTAACAAACTTTTTACTTAGTAATGACATATTATTGGCTAAAATGACGCAGAATAGAGCTGACTGCAGAGGCTAATGTATTCTGACAAGCACCATTTAGAAGAAAGAGTGACAAAACAGCGGTGAGAGAGCACAGATGACAAGAGAAAGGGAGGAGAGAGCATAGCGGAGAGCAGATTGAGGAAAAAGGGAGAGAGTGTCAGCTGTAATTAATGGATAGAAAGGCTGATATGCCAGTGAGGAGGGAAATGTGGAGGAAAGGGAACAGCAGACATTGGAACAAGGCTTCTGAAACAAGGCTTTTGACTGTCACAGAAGGAGTTAAACTCATTTAATGTGCAAAGACAAAGGTGAACACGCAGCAGACGAACCAGCGCAAAACATTAATCATGTAAGACACAAAACAGCAAAGTCCAAACTTATAACAGCTGAGGAGGTCTGATCAATGGGCGTTTTCTTGGTGCAGTAAAGCACTTTGAGCAGCATCTTATGTATGCAGGGAAAACCAAAGAGATGGTGGAGGACTTCCGCTGGTGCAAACACACCCCTCCCACACCAGTGAACATCCAGGGAATGGACATTGAGATGGTGAAATCTTACAAGTACCTGGGTGTTCACCTGAACAATAAACTGGACTGGACTGACAACACAACTGACTGAACAGACTCTATCTGCTCAGGAGACTCAGGTCTTTTGGAGTGCAGGGGGCACTCCTGAAGACCCTTTTGACTCTGTGGTGGCATCAGCCATCTTTTATGGACAGACTGATTAAGAAGGCCAGTTCTGTTGTGGGATGGCCCCTAGACTCAGTGGAGGTGGTGGGAGAAAGGTGGATGATGGCTAAGCTATCATCCCTGCGGGAGAACATGTCCCACCCCATGCAGGACACTCTAGCAGCACTGGGCAGCTCCTTCAGTGACAGGCTGCGTCACCCGCGAAGGAGAGATACCGCAGGTCTTTCCTCCCAGCTGCTGCCAGGCTTTACAATCAGCACTGCTCCCAGTAGACCACACACACCGAAATGGACAATCCACATACTCTGAATGTAACAATGGTGCAATACCCACACCTCTCTATGTGCAATACAGTACAATCCCTTTACCTTTCTTTCTTTCTTTAGTGAACTTGTAAATTTGTAAATCTGTAAATTTGTAATTTGTTTAAAACAGTCTTTATTGTTTTTACTTATTATATCTTGATCTTCTCCTTATGTCTCTATTGCACTGTCCTGTATGCTGCTGGAACAATGCAAATTTCCCCGCTGAGGGATTAATAAAGGATTATCTTATGTTATCTTATGAAAGGCAACAAACATTTATTACTTTTATATCTTTTTTATAATCAAGTCAACACAGACAAGGTATGATCAAGTCAGGATGTAGAGAGTTAACATGATGTACTGTATATGCATGTTTGTGGCATTTAGGCCCCACTGTGGCAGAGTTTCAGCAAGAAACAGAGAAAACTAATCGACATCACTGTATACTCCGTGTAAAGATTTAGAGTATACAGTGAGTATTTAAAGATTGTACAGACTTTATGAAACAACTTCCTAATTGTGAAGATTTGCTGCTTTTTTGTTTCATATCATTGAAAATTGAATATCTTTGTGTCATGGACTGTTCATCGGACCAAAAAAGCAATTTGAAGACGTCAACCGTGGGCTCAGTAAATTTGTGATATTTTTCACTATTTTTATATATATTTTATATAATAATAATTGTTTGTTGCAGCCCCAGAGAATACAATTGATTTTTGTGTAGGTCTGCAGTCCTCTTCCAAAACACTCACTGCCTCCCACATTATTTGCTGCAAGTTCAATAGTGCTCTTTCTTGGCTCTTCTTTTAAATTTGTTTTTTAAATTGTTTTTGTTTTTAACTGTTTGGGATTGATCATGTAAGAAAGTACACCATCTTTCCTCTGTGTTTTCAACATGTGAGAAGAAAGCGGTGACCTAACTGTGGCAAATAGGAGGTTGTCAGGAATTTCAGCGTGAGCGGCCGTGGTCCACAGCTCTAGAACAATAACAAAGTTAGAGCGGGCTCTCAAACAACATGAAAGCACAGTACACAAACAAGGCTGAGCCTTGCAAAGGCAGTTTTGGCCAACTTTCAGCTACTGGGGGTACAAAGAAAACCAGGTCTGATAAAAGAGGATACTGTAGTTTAAGAGAAAATGGCGCTAGCTGCAAACAAACCGAAAAGACGAGTTAAAGAGGGCAGGAGAGTGAGACAAAAACAGAAAGAATAAACTGGGCAAAGAGTGAGAAAGAAGAGACAGATATAGAGAGAGACTTTGGCTCAGCTGGATTATGGCCCATTTACAGTAGAGCTCCTCCTCCTCCTCCTCCTCCTCCTCCTCTCCCAGACTGACGATGGTCACAGAAGGAACAAGCAAGAATTTGTCTTCGTTGGAGCCAGAAAAGTTAGTCAGTTAATTCTGACCACTGGCTGGGTATATATATATATATATATATATATATATACATATATATATATATATATACACACACACACACACACACACACACTCACGATTATATATGATTATACTGTATATAGACAAGTGGAAAGAAGACTTATTCTGTGGTAGATTAGAAATAGATCTAAATCATTTAAACCAGCAGATCCCTGTTACATCTTAATATTCTGTCCTCGTTTTTATAGAGGCTGAACAGACAAGGTTGATGGCAGACCTGATGCTACTTCCTCCTGCTGCCCTTTAAAAGACTGTGAAATAAAGCCGCTGCCTCACTGCAAGCAGAAACCATCACTGTTGTTTTCAACAAATTATTTCTAGTCTGCATTTAGCAGCACATACTTGATATCAGCATCACTGTGAAAATGTGTGATCATCAATCTCAAGAGCTGCGATTTCCTGCACAAGTCCCATGATCCACCTCTCAAATAAAGCTCAGATCACATGATCTATACAATGGGACAACACTTTCTGTACTTTCATGTACTTTCTTGTGTGTTATTGATTAGTTTTCATAAACCGTGATAAAGTGACATATACAGATAAAAACATGCACAGCTAAACTGTTTATTTCTAATGTGATGATACATACTATGGTATTATATACTAGGCTTTAAAGCTTCAGTTTGCATGTGATGAACAGCAAAGTAGCCTAACGTTGTTTTATTGACCATAGAAGGGCTTTAGGCAGCTGACTGTACTTAACCCATGAGAGAGTAAATGGAAACTGCATGCTTTGAATGAGAAATGGATCACTTAGATAGTAGTTTCCTTAACTTTCAATGAATAGTTGAATAGAAATTATAATATAAAATATAATAATAAATTTAATTAGACAAAAATTAACACAAATAATTAGCTACATACAATTATATCTAATAGGAAAACAATATATTTTTATTATGGATATTTCTTCAGAAAGAGCGAACTTGTCAGAATTGTTTAATTAAACTTTTATCAGATTAATCAACTTAATTCATCAAATAACCTAGCCTTATCTACACTCCCCTGTTGTCCTATAAAATGTGACTTTACATTCAGACAGAGGTGAGCAGTTATTTAGCTGGCACCCTGCTCTTGGAGAAACCTCTGCAAATAACTTCTCTATTAAACAAGCTAAGTACTCATTAAGAGGCAAACTCTTAACTGCCAATCACTGACATGCATACAGCAGTTACTGTGTTTACGGCCCATAACTCATTACAAGCCTCATAGTCAATGTACATTTGGAATGATTCACAGAAAATGATGGATGCTTAAAAGAATAATCCAACGACATGTTTATTTGTGATCTGTGTAACCTTTTGGGCTTAAGGGGGCCACCCATGACTCCAAGCAGCTAAATCACGGCCTTGTGTTGTATATTCAAGGTATTCTTGACAGGCCAGACGCCAGACCTCCAACCATTTGCTGCTACAGTCTGCTTGAATACAGCTGTGGAAGTTGTTACATAACACTGCTGGCTAGCTTCCAAGCCTGAGCAAAAGGACAAGAAAAACAAGATATGGAGGAGCTGTAAATTGCCCGGGACCAAATTCTTAGCAAACACATCCCACCAATCAGTAAGTAAGGCCTGAATCAAAGAGCCAATTGTGACAAGAGCTTTCTGTAAATGTGTCTCAGTCATGACAGATGAATAAATACAGATTTTTATGTAGAAATGTGCACTCCATTTCCAAACGTATTTGCCCCAAGTGTTGCTTTCTGTTACAACTGTCCACATGGATAATGACGACAGTAAGATGAGGGGAGATCAGACCGAAGTTCCTGTAAGTTCAGGAAGCTACTGAAACTGTTCAAGTTGTGGTGAAAAGTTTACATACACCTATGAAGAACATGTATGTCATGGCTGTCTTGAGTTACAATGATTTGTTCAACTCTTATTTTTCTGTGATTGGAGCACATACTTTTTTGTCACAAAAAAAACATTCATGCATTTTGGTTCTTTTATGAATTCATTATAGGTCTCATAGGAAATATGACAAGACCTGCTGGGTCAAAAATATACGAATTTCGAAAGTAGTGTCAATCACATTTGCTTTGTGACATGGCCTCTTAACTTCTTGTGAAAGATGGGAAAGTTGTATCTGAAAAAGCAGATCATTGACTTGAACAAGTCAGCAAAGTCACCGTGTTTTACATCGCCATGGGATGAGAGGCTGTGGAGCAAGAAGGAAAGCTCCTGAAGCGGCGCCTTAAGGCTCGACTGAGGATTGCTGCTGATCACATGGACAAAGATAAGACCTTCTGGAGGAAAGTTCTGTGGTCAGATGAAAGCAAAAATGTATACTATTTGGCCAGAAATATGTACGGAGGAGAAAAGGTGATGCCTTTAACCCCAACAACACCATACCTGCCGTCAAGCATGGCAGTGGTAGTATTATGCTCGGGGCCTGTTTTGCTGCCAGTGGAAATGGTGCTTTACAGAAAGTAAATGGAATAATGAATTCATCAGGAAAACCTAAAATCATCAGCCAGAAGGTTGGGTCTTGGACGCAGTTCGGTATTCCAACAGGACAATGACCCCAAACGTACATCAAAAGCAGTAATGGCTAAATCAGGTGAGAATTAAGGTTTCAGAATGGCCTTCCCAAAGTCCTGACTTAAACCCCACCAACAACATGTGGACTGTGCTGAAGAAACAACGAATTTAGTTGACCTGCACCCATTCTGTCAAAAAGGAGTAGTCAAAGATTCAACCAGAAGCACCAAAAGTGTCTAATTGAGGTGAAAATGGCCAAGTGACATTTAATCAAATATTAGAATTGCTGTATGTATATATTTGACCCAGCAGATTTGCAGTCACATTTTCAGAAGACATAAAAAGAACCAAAGTTCATGAATATTTTTTGTGATAAAGAAGTATGTGCTCCAATCATTCCAGCACAGAAAAATAAGATTGTAGTAATTATTGGAAACTCAAGACTGCCATGACATACAAGTGTATAAAATAATAATAATAAAATAACCTGGTTCTACATCAAGTTTCTGCTCAGTTGCAGGACGAGGATGAAAAAGTGAGACATTTGATCAAGATCCTGAGTGGAAGTAATGCGAACCAACTAACAGCCAGTCAAATAACATTACATCCAACAAAACACGTAGCTTTGACTCTAAATTATTAAGGGAATAACCATCATTCTAGATTATTCCGAATGTAGCTTGGGGAGAATGAGGTCCTTTTGCGTCACCAGCTATGGGCTATCTAACCAGTGCCAGTCTAGCTGGTGAATGCCTGAAATGTGCCAGGGTTTCACAATACAAGGCAGTGCTGGGCTGCAGTCCAAACCAGGACACCCTTCTCAAAGGACAGAGAGCAAGAGAGCAAAGAAAAGAAAGATATAGGATGACAGAAAGAGAAAAAGAAAGAGAGAGAGTTGATGCACTGCTGCTGTGCTGTAATTGAATAATTTGAATCACTGTGCCTGAGAAACCAAGGCCACTATTCTCCACTATAAGGTGGAGTCTAAGTTTAGAACTGGTGACAGATCTAGCGAGAGAGAGTGATGACCGCGGTGATGCATGGTTCTTCCTATTGCAGTGGCCTATAGCACCACTTCAAAGCAGCTTGGGATATATTTACTTTCATTGAAACCATTCACACAGCAGCCTCTACTTCACCATTACAGTTTGTTTGTCCGAGCACAACTGTACCAATAAATAGCAGGAAATGTAACATGTTCGTATTATATCCAAAATAATTGAAAACGTATCGACAAAGAAATTAGGCTATTTTGCAGCCCAATTCACTGTCGGTATCTGACCCAAAAATCCCATTTTTAGTTGTGTCCTACTTAAAAGTCCTCTACAGTACAACTTTCTCTCACATGGGTTAGGGTTAGGGCTGCTGTCTTCTTCTTATCACAAGAAATTAATGGAAGAAAACAAAGAGGGCAGGGAGGGTAAATTGTTCATACCTTACTGTAGCAGTACATGTCAAGTGGCTGATTTATTGCTGGCAATCAGGGAACCTGTTCAGCATGTTTGACAGACAAAGTATGAGCGGTGAATAAATAGTCCCTACTGCTCTCACTGCCTCCTGCAACTTTTTGCCCACCTTTCAATTTAAGACTACATTACTGAAGACGAGTAGACCGATATGAACAAGGACATGGTTACTATTCTCTACTGTTGACTGCGAGCAGTGGAGGATTTATAGTGCACAGTCTGGGCTGAGCAGCGAGAGACGGAGAGAATGAGGGCAATGAAGCAGAGAGATGCTTGAAGAGGCAGAAGAGACATTCAGAAAGGAAGACAGTCTAAGCAGGAGACATCAAAGAACGAAGAGAGAGATTGTGGAGGAAAAGGAAGGGTACGGTGTGTGGGTGGGTGTTGGTTTCACAGCCCTACACATTTCTGTTAATCACGCTGTTTCTAACAGGCACAAAACTAAATAAATGTTATTCAGTCGAGGATAGTAGCGGAGGATGTGGCAGGTATGTAACTCAAAATAATTTGCCTACAACTTGGAGCTGAATGACATTTAGAGCTGCAGTCTATGAACGAGGGCTGGATCAAACAATCATCATTAATTAAACAGTAATTCTTTTTCAATTAATAGATTAAATGTTCGGCTTGTAAAATGTCAAAAATAATGACAAAAGCACACCACACATTGATAGAGCCATATCTTAAAATTGTGCATTTTGTCTGACAACCATTACAGCTGAAGTGGAGAACTTTTGTCTCCCCCTCTCTGGCAAACCAGTCATTGCTGGCTGACGAAAAATGCTTTACTACTGGCACACCAGCGCGGGAATGTAATGGACGTTCATTTATATGTAAAAGTCCGGCACTCCAGCTTTCAACAAGACTAAGAGTCTACAGCCTCTGAGCCTCAGGGTCAGTGAGGCTGTACTTACCATACCATGTTGACCATCTTAGTTTAGCGAGTAAGCATGCTAACATTTGCTAATTAGCACTAAGCACAGCTGAGGCTGTTCAGAAAGTCAGTTAGTGTTGCAGGTACTTGGTCATTAACCAAACTATTGGTTATTATAATGCATTCAGACGGTGAAATGAATGTTTGTACCAAATTTAATACTAATCTATCTGGTAGTTGTCAAGATATTTCACTCAAAACCACAAATGTCAACCATCACCAAGATTAATCGTCTGGGAAACATGAATGTCTGTACAAGATTTAAAAGCAAATCCATCCAGCAGATGCTGATATTTTATTAAGTGAAAACTATGACGTGTTGGTGGCGCTACATGAAAAGTCTGGGGCTCACCAAAGTCAGGATTCATCATCTGGAGACCAGGCATAATCAATCAATCAATCCAAGTGCTTACATATTTAAGCGTGGACCAAAGTGGGGGGCCAAAAGACCAAACAACTGACCGTCAGACAGGCAGACATTTCCATTCCTAGATCTCAACTTAAGTAATTCAAATTAAAATAATGTAAAATAACATTATATTTACTAAATTGCTCAAATTATCACCTTGTACTTTGCTTTAATAATTTGTTAAAATGAATACGTTGTTAAATTGTAATATATCAATTTACTGTGGATCAATTTATCTAATCCATCAAATTGTTTTGAGCATTACTATTAATGACTAGTGACTAATTCATGACTTTTAAAATGTAAACTTTGCAATGTCAACAATGCTCAAGACAGCACAGGTCTGTGGCGCCCGACATGGACATTTCCACTTTGTCCTGAGTGATTTAAATGAAGCCCATCTGGAGCAAAATTACAATAAAACAGAAGCATTTCAAAGCTTCATAATGATGGTTTATCTCCCTATTGTTGTTCATTAATTAACGGCGGCAACAAAACAGCTCTGACCTCAGCAGTATCAGGGGCAACCCTAACCCTAACAACAACTTAAAATAGGAACAAGCTTTAAAAGCCACTATCATTATCCCCAAATTTGAACTATGGCAAACTTATGTCAATAAATAAGCAATAAATATATGCTGGCTGACACATTGCTTCTTCCACCATACAGGTCTATTTCCAACATTGCTTTGGCAAGACAAAAATTGGCACACTGTAACTCACAGCAACGCGTTATCATCACAAGCTAAAACGCCTTTAAAAATAGTAGGTTGGCCTTAGGACTAGCTGTGCTGAAAATAGACAAGCTCCAGACACAGAGGGGCTTCTATTTTAAAGAATGACAGCATGGTGGCTGAGAGGTGGGTCAATATTCCCCGGCAAATGAATAGGGTCAATTTAGTTTCACTTCAGTCGATGCTGGGACTTCTTCGATGCTGAGACTTCTTCACTCTATTCACCTCTTCAAGGAAGTTATTATATCAATATATGATATTTCCCAGAATAAGAGCTCTACTATTGCTATCATGAGATGTGATGTTTCTTTTTTTTATGTGATTCAGCTGAAACTGAGCCGATCCAAACTTTGGTGGTAAGAGAAGAGAGAACAAGAGAAAAATAAACAGAGAAAGAGGAAAGGGTCAAGACAGTGATCTACCACCGTATCCTCCCTGCAGCTGATCCCATGCGTCCTGCACAGACACCAGTCAGTGATAAACACAGTCACCAACCAGCCTGTCAACCAGCTGCTTGCTTAGTCAGGATGATAAACACAGTCTACGCCAGTTCTACCTTAGGGCAGTGTTGATACAGATGCATGCTGGACCAGCATGACACCACCCATCCAGACAAATGAAGCATTTCTCCCATCGCAAATTCTGCGGTAACAGAATGCTTAAGAGAACACTGCACGCATGTGTTCTCTTAAAATTCCTGCTTTTACAGAGGAAAATCTGTTGTTTGATTCTGTGCTTCATCGTCTTTGAAGGGCAGCAATCCGATTTACTCAAATTGGAATGGAATCAGCCTAGTTCTGCTTAAGTTATATGACTTATTCATTTTGTGATCTTAAGATTTTGTAGTATGTTTTTTCTATTTTATGTTGTTTCTTTTGTTGCTATTTACGATATATAGCTGCAGCATCAAGTGGACATTGTAATGTACTGGATGTCACGGGAGTAGCATGTGTCACAAATTGGCTCAGGGAATGTGACAAGAAGGGAGTCCAATCAATTTACTTGAAACAAATATTTATTAAAACTAAAGTTAACACAAAATGAACAACGAGGTGTGTAAATCAGCAGGATCCGCAATGCATGGATGTTTGGCATGTGTGCTGTGGAGGTGTTGAAGGTGATGCAGAGTGGATGTCAGCTGTAGGAGGGGAGCAACAGAGTAGGCAAGCCTGGAGGGCCCAGGTGAACTAGAGCATCTGATGACCCTCCCACATCAGCCAATTGAATGCTGAGGTTGGCCAGGACAGCCTCCAAGACAGTGGGAGGGGCGTCACACGATACATTAACAGCTGGGGAAGTTGAAAAGTGCTTTCACTGCAAACCACAACATCTCAAGTGCTTCCCAGTATTGACTTTGGAAAACCAAAATGCAGCTTAGATGTCCGCCACAACCAGTGTTTTTTTTTTACAAACTGCTCACTAAGTGTACAGCAGTGGCATGGGCCATTTTGTTGGTCCTTAGGGATGACGAATTCAAGCTGTCCTAACACCAGAAGCATGATTAGAATTTTCAAGTATTGTTGAGCTAAACACTGGGCAAAAATATGAATATTCAGGGACGCTGGAAGTCAGTCAGAGTTGACGTCATGACGTAATGACATCATACTAAATGCTGGGTGACATTCATGGTTTTTCTTTCATTTTGAATGGCAGGGATAATGTATATCTAATAGTTATTAACAACTGTTTTAGATTGTTTTACAATACAGCAGACCGGAACACCAACATACTGTATGTCAAAGCAGCCACAGCAACTACACAGGCAACAACACTTAACTAATGCAAGAGAATTGCAAGGAGGGGAAGAGGGAGTGAGACGGCGTCTGGACGCAAGCAAGAGATATGACCCATGACCAGGTGACCAGGTTATTCAGTGGGACGAGTCCGCATCACAAGGAATCTAATAATGTATATAAAACCAAGAAAATAATTGTTCCTATCCCAAATACTTGTGTAGTACACATACAGCCTATATCCTAGTAAGATAGGGGAAAACGTGAATGTAAACTTCATTTATGACTTGACGTTATTTCTATGGCTGGTTTCCTAAAATGTGTAGGCAGTTTACTATCTGGTCGACTGAGCTGAAAGGCTGAACAGACCCGGCCGTCAGCTTTTAATAGCAGTGTATTTCAATTTCTGGATGGAGCTCGATTTAAGTGCGCAGCAGTAGCTCAGCAAATACAACAAGAAGTGGGTCACCAAGGACTATAACGGTTGGATCTGTACTGATTCTCATGAATGGTGTTTTGACCAAGGCCATTATCAAGTTTTCCCTAGAAACAACTGGCAAAGATTTTAAGATTATGTAAGGTGTAAAACTGAGCGACAGCATCGGGGGGTGAATGTTTGCCTCCACATGTACAGTAACCTTGCTCAAGTAAATCATTGACGGGCCTATGGCACAAGGTCCTCTGCGTTGTCTGGTGACAACCTATGATATAGCCCGGTGTACACATGCAGCTATGAAGGCTGCAAATACATACTGAGGGGATTTTTTTCTGTGTGTGTATGTAGGTGCATATCTACACATGCTCAGGCAAAAAAAAAAGGTTCATAAGTAGGCTTGTTGCATTAAAAAACACATTTCTGTGTAACATTATACAAATGAAACACATTACACTAGTACATTTCCCCAAGCAATATTTTATTCAGCTTAATTTGGCAGCATAACAATCCACCTACTTTCACATCATTAGCATTCACAACTGAAAAAGACAACCTTTGCTGTCTGAGTCTTCAAGGACAAGTGTCATTTTACACCAGCTGACCAAGATCTTAAAAGCAGCTCAATGTAAAATATTGAATAAACACATCATAAATAAATAGCTCCTAGTAATCATTAAGTAACAACTTGTTGGGGCTTTGCCACATACGAAATGTGTGCTTCAGGGCTCCATCGGGTGTTTTAGAGCCATAAATACTGTAAGTAATAGAAGTCTAAAAACATCAAACTTAACATGGTTCCAAAGTGTCATCAACTCTTCCCCCTTTGAAGCACCAAAGATCACTTTCAGTTTTTTCACTCTGTAGAGACATAAAACTTCTAATAACTCCACCTTTTTCAACCCGTCTTTGAAAAAAGTGGCATTGAGGAAGTATTATGTTATATATTAAATATGGCAGGCTAATCTGCAATTCCAAACAGAAACAACTCAAATATATGATCCCCAGGCTTCAAAAGCTGGCACGTCAGCGATATTGTGCATTGGCTGTAACTAAATGACCCCCAGCAAATCAAAATGACAGCGGTCCGGGGACTGGAGGGATTCATCAAATTGCTCACACTTCAACAGGTTGGATGCTTGCTGCCAGAGGGGTCTGAACCTGTGGCCTCCTGCTGACAGTCTCCGTGGTTACTCTGCCACCCTGCTGACTGTGATCAGGTGGAGGGAAAAAAGTAACCCCGTAAAGGAATCACTTCATGTTACAGCCCTATTTGTACAGACTAGTATTCACTTTAGATTTTATGTAGAAATTTAGAGATTGATACCATTATCAGACATCCTAAAACATCACAAAAATAAAGTTTGTAATTTCCAATGGATTTTTATTATGCAAATACAGACTGATAATTTGAGCAGGATTAATATTATTATATTAGTAAATTAGTAAATAGCTGACAAAAATGACATGCTGACCATGTGAGAGTCCAAACTCCCTTTAAAGTGATCCTGCTCCTATTTGTGGGGAAGATAAACAGATCAACAGTGATCTCTGAACCTTGGCAATCAAACCCAGGCGCACCCAGACTACTTTTCCTTTAGTCCAATCAGCAACATCCAGAAAGACGTGTGGACATAAAGACGTGCGTATTCCTCTTACAGATTAAGGGCATTCCCCTCCTTGCTGACTCGGAGAGGAGGGATTAAAGATGATCGCATCTGTGTTAGATGAGAGAAGAAGAAGAAGCGATGACGACCCACATTTAGGCAGACAGGCTGCACGACACCAACAGCGCAACAAAATATCTTACAGTTTAGCAAGCATGCAGACACAGAAAAACAGACAGAGTACAGAAAAACACTGAAGGGTTTTAACAGTGACAGGCTATCGCTGGAAAGCAGCTAAGGCAGGAAATTCCACCAACTTGATTCATCGATCTGAAAACAAGTCGTGACACATCAGAGAACTTGCAGAGAACCAGAGTTTGTGTTTTTGTGTTCCTGGAGGAGGCCTCTATTTCTCTCTGCACCAACGTTATAAAGACAAAAAAAACATAGATGTTTTTCTTCTTGTTTCTGTATCACATCGCCAGGCCACATGTTTGATGAGTGAGTGAGGCAGTTGTTTATGTCATGATGTAGTGAGTAAAGTGATCCTTAGAGATGCATCACGATCTACTCTAACCTGATTAGATCCATAATATTTAGAGTATTTAATATTTACTACTGTAGATTAAGCTCAATGATGTAGGTCACTGTATGTCACTGAATAGTTTTATGAGTATGAAAATGATGTGAATCATATGCTATTGTGTTTGTAGTCACCAGATCTCAACCCAGATGAACACCTATGGGAGACTTGGTGAGACAACAGCCCTCTCCACCATCATCATCATCATCATCACTATTACCAGCATGGAAGCTGCCTAGATACTCTGTTGGTTTTTCCTTTAATTTATCACCCGAAAGTATGTGCAGGGTACATTTTGTGCATGCAGGAGACAAAGGTGGAGAATAAAGCCTTTTGGGGTTTTTTTGTGGTTGGAGATATAGCTTACCACCTCCACTAACCAATTTCCTGGGGAAAACCCTGATGTGTTGTATTGTATGTAGTTTATGCAAATTATATGTAGATATATATTTTTTCTTTTTTTTTTATCCAGAATGGCACTGTGGTTGAAGATGGCTAAAGGGGCAGCAGTCTGAGCCATTACAGCCACTAGACTCTGCACTTTCTGTTTCCTGATTTAGTTGTTGCCAAACATAACAAGCACAATCCTCTGTTTATGAAGTACAGTGAGTCGGTTCAGTTGGGGCTATATTTATGCTCCCTCCTGACATATCCGACCGCAGTTCGCAGAATTCTTCATGTGAGCGTAGCTGAGAAAGCATCGGCGAGAAAAAATATGGCTGCTGCCATTGCAAGCTGTCCCCATAATCACCTTCATGCGGTCAATTTCTGGTCCAATTGTTGTAAGCTAAGCTAGGTTACACTGGTAAGCAAGCCATCAAACATATGACATAAGCCCAGATATGCACGCACATGAACTTGATAGCATAGTGCCGATGGCCATCACATAATTCATTAGACAAGGATGGGTTTAGAAAGAATCCTGCTGGAGTCAGTAAGATCTCATAATCTAGTATAGAGTATTGGTTGTTTATACCAAGAAACGCCTCCCAGCTAGCTTCACCAACCAAACACAGTCATCACATGATGTGCAATGAGGCATTTGTCTGTTCAGAGCACAGAGTATGTGGGTGTGTACAATATATACAGCAAATGTGTCTGTGGAAACAATACAGAATTTAAATAAATTTAAGCAAAAGTGTCCAATCCTTAAGTGGCAACTCTGGCTGCTTTACAGAGGGGAATTATACTGTTATATGACCAACTGTTATCACATGACCAAACTTTTATGCTTTGGTCATAGTTGACAACTGAGAAAACTACATCTGCTTTGGAAGACCATGGGAATTTGTTGAAAGCTCCAGTAAAAAGCTAGTAAGTGGACCTTGAGTTAAGAAGAAAAAAAGGTTAGGAATGAACTCTCACATTCAACATTTATGACAATTCACCATGACTAATAGATAGACATGACTAATGTCCTACACAGAATGGACATAATAATGTATATTCAACCTGGTGTGAGGCTGTTGGTAGATTAACAGAAACACATCATGGAGAAAAGACACATTAAGTAACAGGACAATTTCTTAATAACACCACAAACCACAGCTTCAGAATTCAACAGAGTTGGTTCAACACCTTTCTGAAAAGCTCTGCTTTTAGAATAGAATAGTGATTATTCTGGGGCTATTGTAGGCATAATACTGGACAGTAAGTGTCTGTTTTACTAGAGAAAAGACTAGCTTTGAGAGGTTAAAGCCGTCATGTGGCCTGTTACATAGGCTTGGATATCTTCACGACACCTAACACCAGCGTAAACATACCAGGAGCCACCTAAACAGCCTTAAAAAAGAAACAGCTTGGCTGCTAAGAGGCCTAGACCTCCTTTGGCTCACTACACTACAGTGACCCCAACCGAAGCCTACATCAAAGACTCAGTACAGTAGGCTCCAAAGAGGGGGGCAAACAGAGGGAAGAACAGTTGCAAGATAGGGTGAATGAAAGAGCATCTTGTTGGGAAACAACATCTCCGCTGATGATCAGAGCTGACACGTCCGCTGTGGGTTCATGTATGAAGCCTCTTTGAGGAAGAGTACCAATATCGAATCGGCTTGATCTTTCAGTTCAACAATGACAACCAAGTAAGAGACACTGTCTTTGAAAAATCTGACTTCACACAAGCCTTTAGAGGCCATCGAAAGATTCCAGCTTGTAAAAATTCAGAGCTTTTTAGAGTAAGATTTCTTCACTGCAGGATATACAGTATTAGCATTATTGTGTCACACCACACAGGGTAATACAAGGCATCACAGAGCATTTAAACACATTCAACAACAAATAGCCTGGACGTTTCTGTCCCACATGAATATGTAAGACCTGTCTGGCCAATTCTGAGAACAAAATGCTAATTGAGTGTTTGCAACTGATGAAGGACGGGGAAAAAATAGAAAGTGGTAGGCTAATTAGGCAGTAAGATGCTGTGAAAGGCCAAGGGTGGTGAAATGTTGCCTTGCATACAGCAAAGGTTATCAGTAAGCCTATTAAGCAACAGGAACTCAAACAAACATGTGGATTGAGGTTGGCATAATCTTAGAGATTATAAATCCAGGAAACTGAGTCAACAGACATGAGTCTGACCTAGTTTGGCTTTAGTTTGTTCTATCTGCCTTTCACCTGACTACCTGTTGTGTAATGACAATTGAGAACACTTACAGTAGACTTGAAATTCCCTGTATGTGGCTTTTATAATGTATATGCATGGCATGTTAAAAAGATTAAAAGCAGTGTTATTTATCTCATGTTGTGAAACTTTATGTAAAATATTTGACTCGAAAAGACGGACTGACGTGGATGAAGTGACAGTGTTTGGTGAAGAAGTATATTTCAACACTAAAATCAATAGAGTGAATTACAAAATATGGAAAGGCATTTTTTAATTGATATACCGTATATTAATATAATACATGCATGCAAAATCACATGTACATAATCAAATTGATGTTAAGTGCAATCTCATGCAATCTATCTTCACAAACATAAAAGAAAACCTTCAATAACTAATTATGTTAGTTTTTAATGAAAATTAGTTTGGAATCAGCTTTAGAAAAAAGACCGCCCGGAGGCGGTTTTCAGGCCTGGGCTCCGAGAGTCAGATGTTTAGTGTTACCTAGCTAATAGGACTGCTAGCTGCTCAGCTAATGGCAGCTACAGTTAATTTAGCAACAAGTAAATTCATGTATCCATCAAGAAACTAACAAACTTTCCTTCACAACCGAAAAAGCACTTTCTGTGAGACATACTGAACAACCTACTTGAAGAGTAGTCCTGAGCAGAGCCGTCAAATAATAATAACAGACTGAGCGGGTGGATTTGTGTGTCCCTGGACTTCATGACCATATAAAGAAATCCGGGCTGAGCTGATGTCATTTTCCCATATGGTAAACATTGCACTTTGAAATAAAATGCCACATGAATATGTGTGCTAAGATGCTTCAATAAACGTGCAAGGCTTTGAATGAAAGGTGTCCATTGCACCCAAAGGACATCGCACAACAGACAGGCCTGAAGGCAATATAAATAACTGCCAAGTTGACATATGCTGAGACATGTTTCGAAAAGGAGCATGAAGTCCATTGAACCACCACAACTTTACCATGAAGTTTCAGCAAACCCCAGTCTAGAAGAACACAACGTTCAACTATTTTATTAGCAAAAATGATTCATTTGGCATTCAACACTAATTTTAACACACCCCAAACATCAAGGTGCGTACGTGTGTGGATCTGCAGCACACTTCTAACATAAGAGTATGTGTGTACAGCTTTTGCATGCCTCTGTGAAATATGGAGGGGCCCGTCAGAGGTGAGGAGGTGAGAAGAAAACAGCGACTGAGTGACAGTCTAAAGGAGAGAGAGGCAGCAGCACACCAGAGCAGATCTGTACACGTGGCCTTCCAGCATCCTTGTGTGTGCACACACACACACACACACACACACACACACACAGTCTATCTTGCCATCCGCAGCTCTGCTCTGGCACTAACGCATGCAGCACAGCAACAAAGAAGAGTTTACATCAACTTTGTAACCCCTTTTTATTGTCATTGTTTATTGTGTATGACTCTTTGAAAGCAATGTACTGTGAAGTTAAATGTTATCTACTGCATGTAAAAAATAAGTGATGCGGCATTAAAAAGTATCTTCTTTATGAGAGGAGTTTCATGCTGTTTCAAGAATTTTAAAGAATGTTTCAAGTGCCTCATTTCACCCAGGGCATGAAGCAAAAACATTTGTCTATTTGATTATCAGTTACATAACTGAAGGCTTAAGCCAAGCAATGCGACTGAGCCAAATTGAGTTCCAACTATGCTGCAAATTCCCATAGAACAGCTAGGTGGGCTCTGTGATGTACAGTACCGTGCATGGAGTCGGTTGCTACGCTAACTCATGTGGTAACCAGGGAGCCAGTCATTTTTCTATTTTTATTCCCGGCATCATACGTATACATAATATAATGCAATCTAATGCAACAGCGCTGCAACAAAATATTACCTTTATAATGTACAGTATAGCATCTGGTCCTGTGTCAGAGAGGTGCTTGAGTCTTTACATTGCTATTTTCTTCTGTTCTGATGTTATAGTTGTTATAATGTTGTATTGAACTGCATTATGACTTATAATGTTATATTGTGTACACCTCCTGTAGATTTCCCTTATGTAATTATATGCACTACAATAATGTCCAATGTACCTATGCACCTTGACACAAGAACATAATGTCTATGATAACAGTAAACCTCACAGTCTGCATGTGCAACATATACACGCACATTTAGTTTCATGCAGAGCTGAAACAATTAAGTCTTTCAATAAGTTATTCAACTGAGAGAAAATGAATCTGCAATTAGTTTCGCTATTTTCTGAAATTTTACAGATCAAATAATTCATGGACAATGAAAATGATAGCACTAACATTAGTTGCACCATTATTATTATCATAATAATCAGATTTAATTTTGAAATCAATCTCCTTCCTTATGCAAAATTGCATTTAAATGAATCAACTTGATGCTAATCAAACTGAGCTGCATGGTAATGTTAATTCTGATGATTGCGTCAAGTTCAAGTATGTTTGTTTGTTGGCCCAGTGGCAAGTCGGTTTGTTTTTGTCATTTGTTTGTACATTAAGTTGTTTGTACTGTGAGGGTTTTTGGCTGCTCAGACCTTGCAGACGTTAGCGCGCTGCATCAGAGGAAGACAGTACGAAAACAAACACCATGTGGGTGCAACGTGCATCAGCACATCAGGAAGTAGCTCGGGTACAACAGCACTGTGGCACAGATTCTTGGCATTACCACATGTAGCTTTTAAGAACATCACTGTTTGCTGTTTGATTTAATTAAAAAGTGATAAAACACGTGTTGCCACATAAGCCTGATCACAGAAAAAAAAGAAAATGTCATGAAGTGATTACAATAGCAGCTAATTAGGCTTCAGTGTAGCTGTGTCATCAGTGTTTGTCTATTATAGTCTATTATACAGTATGTAAAGAAAAGTGTTAAAGACAAACATTTTTCCACAGTTTAAATTGGTTAACAGAACAACAACCCAGGAGCATATCAGTGTGACAGCAGGGCGATAACAGTGGCTGACACCCATGTTCATCTTCGACTTGTTTACAAAGCAACACCTCAATGGCTCTTTCAGAAGGACAGTACCGGCTCACATTATTACCCCGCATTAATCAAACTCCATCTTGTGATCTGCCCATTCAAGCCATGTTCACAAAGAAAGCAACAAATACATCTCTCTTTCAACAATCTACTCATGGCCTACTCAGCCACCAGATAGTATTTCCAAGCTGAATCGAGGCATGTCCACCAGGCATTCTCACTGTGCTCCACGTATGCGGCTTTCTCACGTTAAACATGACCATACTGCATCCTCAGCAATGCACATGCCTTGTTTTCTCAATTAATCACTTCCTGTGGGATGACACATTTACGTAACTCTGGGATATCTTTATAACAAGCGCCAAGTTACAGCGCAATTTTAGAAAAATACCAGAAGGCAGGGCATAGACAATAATGAGTAACTGTGTGTGAGAACAATTTCACAATTTTGCCCAACAAATATCGATATTCAATATCTGATTCTAAAATCTAAAAAAGGTCTGCTCTAGGTTATGGAAACACCAAAGCTGTGGTATTGAAATAACACAAGACTAGAATTTTTTTTTTTCTGCCTCTAACTATCTTTCAAGGGTGATTATCACCATCTCAGTGCAATTAAATATCTTCACTTCCTTATTCAACAGTATTTCTTTTCCCTCCTGCCTCCTTGTAACCTGGCAACTCTTCAATTAATTAGTCAACTTTTCTGATATCTGCCTCCTCGGACAATAATCCTGTAAATAATTTCATTTGTCGGGGCATTCCTGAAAATGTGATGCGACGTGGATGAATTGCAGGAATGTGTGCCCTCCTGTGTCTGCCTAGTGAGGGTGATAAGCGCCAGATGCCCTCCACCCCAGGGGTGCTAGCACTTCCCTCACAAAAAAAAATGCCACAAACAAACACACAACACCTGAGCACTCTGGGTTGTTTTTTTTTGACTTATTGAACTGATGTTTCTGTTGTGCTAGAATCACAATGGAAGACGCGGGCTTAAATGCTGTGAAAGGCACCAACTGCTTTCATTTCCCAAATGTACACTCTGAAGTGTCCTGATCATGATTTGATTTCAGGAGCATCAACAGAAACCAGCACAGATATCTGTTGTGGTGGCAGGAGCCACAGTGCAAAAGAGAAAGACTAAATGGTGGTTGTTTTTTTTTTAATAATCTGTACTTTCTCTAGACTGTCAGGTCTAGTTTATGATTCCCATATTTCACTGTCACATATAACAGTAAGTGTCATTCGTCACCTCTTCAAAAAAGCCAATTGGTGAATTTCATAAAATAGCGAGGCTACACTATGCCTGTTCACGGAACTTATTTCCTGCTAAAATGTGCTTGGGATCAACAAACAAGTTGCACCACAAAGTGGCATTTAAAGTCGCATCCAGCATGTTCGGCCTTTCGGGTCATATAGCTTCTGTTCTGAATATCTGACAGACAGTCTAGATGACAGTTTGTACTCTGAGAAATGTATCAAAGACTGCAGCACAGTATGAATCAAAGTCAACTCTTCTTTTTCTTGCACTGAAATGTTAACATATTTTATATCTTAAAAGCACAGCAAATACCCTCCGAGCACACAAATATGAAGGCAACAGGGTTTAAGTAATTCAATTAGACCTACCTGGAGAAGTTGACAGAAAAGGTTGCCAAGGCAGCGGCGGAGGGGAGCCCATCGTCGCCCCTCTGTATCCCAGGCGACTCTCCATACCTGCTCCCCCCGGCCCAGCTCTCCCCCACCAGAGGCAGGTTTGAGTACATGCCAAAAGGCTTCTGGTCTTGTAGGCCCACTGTGGAGGACGGGTTGGCTCTGTAGTGGTAGCCAGGTCCTGCGCCGACGCCCATAGGCGAGGACATGGGGCTTCCTCCATGGAGAGAGCTCATGCTGCTCTGGAGACACTGCGACTGGCAGAAATCAGCGCTGTCCTGCTTCTCCTGTTTGACCACACCGGGAGTACGGATGTGGATGAAAGAGTCGTCAGGATCTTTCTCTTCCTTGATCATAACACTGGAAAGAAGTGACGCAGGCTCCTGTTGACGGTGAAGCTGATGTTGCTGGTGCTGTAGAAGGTGGTGGGGCTGCTGCTGGTGATGGTGTACGGGGTGCTGCTGCTGGTTCGTACCATTCACGCTGGTACAGCTTACTCCGTTACCCACAAGAGACTTTGTTTCCTTTAACAAGCCGCTGACAGGACCACCACCATCACCCCTGCTGTCGTGGAGAATGTTATCCAAGTGTGCCACTTCTGAATCCAACTCAAAATCACTGATATCTGGCAGAGAGCTAGGAAGGTCCAGGTCTTGCCAAATCTCGGTATCCTCGATTAGGCGACTGCTGCTGCCATCCAAATCACACGGACCAACGCTTGCGTGTGCGCTGTAAGTTCTCAAGTCTTTATCCAGAGAAAAATTCCCCTCCTGCTTGATGTGCTGGGCAAAAAGGTCGGGCAGAGGGAGGTTGCCCAGGACGGAGGAGACCGAGGTGCTGATGACAGAGGTGGACGTCCGGTCGACACCAGAAATACTCTGTTTCAACAAGCTGTCCTCCATGTTGAATATGCCATTATCCTGGTGTTGTTGTTGTTGTTTTTTCTGCATTCTGCTGATTTTATCCTCCTCCACGTCTGAACCCTCACACAGGACAGGATGCTGAGGGGACTCAAAGAGGCCTCCAAGCTCCCCCTGGTCTTTGGTTCCACCCCGCCCGTTTGGGGCCACTGTGGGCTGGGGCAGAGACCCGGGGCCAGGCAGGTGCATTGCAGACTGGAGCAGTGAACCAGCTGTGTCACCTGTATCTCTGCCTGCTCTGGCTCCTGTCTCCCCAAATGTCAGGCTGTCGTCTCGATTACCGTTGCGCTTCAGTCCACCCTGATCCATTTCTTTATCCTGATAGGACAGTGAGGGGGAGTCAAAGAGTGCACAACACACACAGAGTGAGAGAGAGAAAAGACAAGGTTAGGCTATAAAAATAGAGTTGATGCTGGACAAGATGAGTAGTAGCTAAAAGAGAAGAGAAAATTAGAAAGCTTATTGAAATATTGATCTTTCACAGTGATAAGTGTCTCGAAACATCTGCATTAAAAAATGGTATGGCGCAGTTTAAATGCCCCGTCGGTGCAAGGCTCACTATTATGCCTCTGCCTACGCTATTCTCTTAATTTAGTTTTATTTTTCAAGAAATGACAGCAGCCATATCAAACAGGCCATCGCCTCCTCTCACACCCACGCTGGAACGATATGGCAGAGGCACAAATGGCAAAGGAGACCAAAGCCATTACACAACATAAATGCCTATAATGTTCATGTTATTTCTTTGAACTGTGCCCTCCTCTCAACTCAAGCATCAAGGAGTGCAAGACATGCCCAGGCATAACTTGTGTTACAGGCCACTGACAGTCCCACATACAGCCAAGTATGTGTGCAACCACACACATCTGTCCAAAGAGATTAACCCACGATGGGCCTCTGGGCACTTGCAACAGTCACCAAGAACTGTCTATAATCTCCATTTGCAAGAGAGAGCAAACAAATTCAGTCAGAACTCCATTTACAAAACATATAAATAAAATATAATGAAATGAATGCAAGTAAAATAAAACTAAATCATGTGGCAGTAACCTCTGCAAAGGAAAGCTTCGTGCATGAAAGCGTTCTGCAGCTCACTCATTTGTTCATCTGTTGATCAATGATCATTAACAATGACAGCTGCCTTATCTGTAGGGGCAGCGAGGAACTACAAGCTGTCACTTGCGCCAATTTGTCTGTTTCAAAGTCAGAGCGCGCTGAACACATATTACAAATACACACGCACAAATAGGCCTACGTCGCTCAGCGCATTCTGTCTGCTATTTATACTGTATGCAGTAAATGCCACATAAAAAACAAAGTGTTACATCAAAATAACGCATTGAGAGCCGTTAATGACGACTGGATAATTTCCCTGTAATTTTCTGCTCAATGCAAGTCGTGGATCGGCTCTATTTTATCTGTTTTGTTTTGTTTTTTTGCCTCAGGCAGTGGTCGTGACATTCTTCCTTGAGAAGACTCCATACAGCATATAGGCTATATAACATATATGGTGCTATATGGGCAGCGGTTTACAGCACTTCCTTTGCACATCTACTGCTGCACTGTGCTGCTAAACGTGAGGTTCACGGGACTTGTGGGGCTCTAAGGGTTTCTCTACAAAGCGAGGAATGTATTTTTTTATTTCCCTTGCACTCCCTGGTGGAGAATTAGAAAGGTTTTTGTTTTGGTCATGGGTTTCACCGCTTTCCCCCGCCCACAGTACAGTATAGACGGCTCTATAGTGCAGTCAATATTGCATTCAGATTAAATGGGACACAATCTTCTCCGATTGAGGTTGTTGAATTTAGGAATTTTTTTTTGGGAGAAGACAATGACGCACCTTGGTGTGTTAAAAGTTGAAAAAGTTTGGGGTTTCCTGACTTGCCATACTGTACTTTTCCTACCGAACAGCACAACACATCATTACAGCATTAGTGCAACCTGTTGGCTGCGATGGGAAATTGCACTGATCACACGCCTACACCCGGAGAGGCTGATAAGCAGCCGTTACCTCTAAGTTTGTGCAACATTTTCTCTCTCTTACATAAAAAAAAAAATAAGACAGTTCCCCAGAGCGCTGGTGGTCACATTGTCAGTGTGTCACACGGTGCAGGGCTGTCAGTGTGCCTTCAACGCAGCACCGCGGACGCTCACCGTCGGCCTACCTCGGGGGGATCAGCCAGTTTTCACCTCTCTCAGTATTTCCATTGTAATGGGAAGACAAGTGGCCTGCGTCTAAAAGTGGACCGTACCTGTAGTGAAAGAAGGATGCGCTCTATAGGTCATCTCCCGTCTGTCCAAGTTGGGGGGGGGGGGGGAATTAGAGGAATAACGCAATGTCCAAGTCAATCCCTCAAATAAAACCCAGTCCTTGAGCAGTAATGTTGCGTGGTGAAATGTCAGCTGGATGTGTTGCCGCCTCTCTCCCCACACGGCAGGAAAACATCGTCCGAAATATCAACTATTTTATAACTAAAGTCAACAACGTCGCTGACCTAGCTGGCTGGAGCGGGCGAGATTCACCGTGTGTGTGTGTGTGTGTGTGTGTGCGCGCGTGTGTGTGCGCCGTTTCGCCGATCTGTCGATAACTTTTAACGCATGTCGCCGGTGGGAGGAAAAAAAAAAAGTGATCGATCGGTCAGTCTCTCGCGATTTCAGGATACATCCGCAACGAATAGACAGATCTGCGGCGCAATAGTCCGCTGTTGCGCCATTACACCAGCGAGTGCATTAAAGTTATATAATACAGCCGTGTTGCCCTGGCGCACTCTACTGCAAACTCAGGCAGGGCATGGCTACAGTTAGTGAAACCGTGTCAAGGTAAACGGGACGAGAGGAGCGCTTCCGCCTCGTCCTTTCGGAATAAAAGCTGTGTTGCTGCGACTGTAATAGGCTATTGATTTGTACGCGATTAGCCTATATGTCAAATTGAACATTTGGGGCTCTTTTTAAGCAGATAAATGTACAGTAATGGCACGTTTTACTAAATCAAAACGGTATAAATTAACTTTTTTTATAAAGGTTTATTTTCACAGCGAGCATTTGCTTTTATTTTTAAGCAGAATAGCTCAGCTTCCTGCCAGTGTCTGTCTCTCAGCGGCAGCTTGACGCAGCTGTTAGTTTGACACTTGCCGGTGAACGCCCCTTTCCACACTGAAACTCTCTCTGCTGGGGAATCTGTCAAAACGTGTCTTCGTCGGCCACCGCTTCTCTCCAAGCATGGTGGGATTGAGGAGCCAGTTATAGGTGGTAACTTGTGTTCTGCTACAGCCTCTTCAACCACCAAACTAAGGATGGGAAGTACAAACCCCTTTATAGCTTTGACTTTCCAAAAGTTCAAGTCCCATTTGGGGGTCCTTTTAAAGGGTCAAATAAGGTTCTGAGCAAAGAGGAGGAGCATGAACTCACAAGCAGGCAATAAGGATCCCAGGTTTCGTACGCCATTGTGACCTTTCCAACTATGAAATCTCTTAAAAATGTAAAGCTCCTTCTCAGAGATAAAATAAAATATATCACTATTAAATTTATTCATACCAAAGCAGATGCTTAGACACACAAGGTATGGTATTTATTGCAAGCAAGAAATATGAAACCGGTTTGTTTTTGACACCTTGTGTTATAACTTCAGTGTCATCCCTTCTTGCTAGGCCAAATATAAGACATAAATGACTGCTGATTCACCTCCAGCAACTGAGAATCACACTGAGATTGAGAGACAAGAAGCATAGCGGGAGCTGTTGAAGAAAGTCAGCAGCAAAACACTGTTAAACGATGTCCCTTTATGCAAACGTTAGAGGCAAGGACGACCTCCAAACAAAACTGCCTTCAGCACTTTCAGATCAAGGACATTAATCATGTCTCAAGCCAGCTCTTTTTCCTGCTCTTAACAAAGCAGCAGACTTGTAATTGGGTAGCTCTAGCTTTTAGCTAGAGCAGAAAGTGAGGGGTCAAAGGGCAGGTTGAAAGCCAGTAGCACTCTTGCCCCAAACTTGACTTCCAGTAGTTTACATGGTAAACCCCCTACATAGAGAAGCCATAGAGAGATATGATTTCTGCCTCTCTGTCAATCTGAAAGCCAAAGATAACACATTTACAATGGCATAAAACACAGACAAGCAGCAGACTTTTTCAAAATTGTTGTGAATTAGGTTTCTGCTGATCAACTGATTTAAATCAGCTAATTGTTTCAGGACTATAGAATACAAAGACAAATTACAGTACTAGAAATACAGGAAGCCATGACGGGCACAACATTTTTATATTTTATATGAATAGACTTTGCTTGCTCACTTATTTTAGGATAGTTAAAAAAGTCCCAATCCTTTTAATGAATTTAAAGGGCCTTTGAGTACTACACGGACTGATGAGTGACCTTTCAGTGACTATAAGACTATCATACAATTCAGTTAGTCACCTTCACCAGACAAGGTTTTAAGTTAGAAATTCATTTTCCTCATGTCACTTCAGTGGACCAGAACAAGGACTAATGTGAGTTATGTGCTCAGCAGAGTCAGCTCAGGCTAAAGAAGAGGAGTGGGGAGGAAGTGGACAGTCCAGGCTGTTCCATCTACAAGGGAAGAAACAAGGATGGGCAGACATGAACCAACAGCCAGAAGAAGAAAGAAGGAAAAGGGAAAGGGGCGGGGGGGGGGGGGGGGGGGTTAAGGGGGAGGGGGTGGGGGCAGGTGTGGCCCTCCATGCAAGTCATTCGATTAGAAGGAGCAGAGTGTGTCCTGTGCATGCGGATGTCTCATTAAGAGCTAGCGTGGCTGGAGAGAGGCAGGAGCTCCCCAGGGCCTGAGAAAACCACACTGTTCTCAAAACATCATAGGGAACACTGTGAGTTTTTAATGCTGGGTAACAATGGGTGATCCTATTTGCCAATAAATAATAAAAACACTGGACATGTGGAGCTGCATGTGCATGTATGCGCAACTGGGAATTCATGGTGTAAGTATGTTACTGCGGTTGTGTAATACACCTTGCTCTGTATGCATAGTAGGATACACTAGTTTCAATGAATGTGCTGCTGTAGAGACAGCTCCATGTGAATATTCATTGATTCATGTACACTCATATGTGCTGGTGACTAATAGAGGCAGTTTGGGTTTCAAATGTTCTTGACCTTTGAAAAAGAATCCACTGGATTTAACTTTTGCCTCAAGAATCACTGGACTCAGGCGGAGGTACATGTTGTACACACACACACACACACACACACACACACACACACACACACACACACACACACTCACACAGTGTTGGCTGCCCATTTGCTTTCATAAATATCTGACTAAATTACAGGTAAAAGGCATGGTTAAAAGGTCAGTTCATTCAAATCCCAAGCAGAGCTGTTTCTCATTAACCCAGTGGTATCTAGTCATGTGGATGTTGCAACCCTTTGGTTTTTATCTGCTGAGGTTTTGAGATATCTGTCAGATTTCTGCCACCACCCAAATACAATGGAGGTGAAAGGAATTTTGTTTGCAGTGCTCACAGTATTAAAAACAAATGTCCTTTTGAAAAACTAAACTGCAATGTGTTAAGAAAACAATATCCCATTTACTCAGAATAATTCTCACTGTAACTGTTGACATTTTTTGATCATGAACTATTTAATGTGAAGTGAAAACGTTACACTAAACATCAAGGTGTGTGACATTATCTCTGGAGGGGCACAATGTTGTCGAGTTTTTCAGAAGTGACTGTTTTCAAACCGGGGCATCCTGTCCTCAATATAAAGGGGCTCATTTCCAAACTTTTTGAATCAACTGGTGTTAATGTCAATGAAGTAATGAGTAAAAGAGTGCAGACAAGTCCATTGTGTTCGTGGTCTTCCCGCTGCCAACATCTCTAACCTTGCAGGCTGACCGCTTGCCAAACTCTGTCCAATGAACAAGCTACTGGTGAGTCCACAGGCCTTTTTGTTCAAGCCCTGATTTGTAATTGTGCAGCAGGGGCGTGCAGAGTATTGAGGCTCAAGCTTTTGTCCATTTTTCTTACATAAATTGCCACTCTAGAACAAATAAATAGGTCCTATTATATTTTTATATACTAGTAAAATATTATTTTTGCCACTGCTGATGTTATAATTATAGTTATTAATGTGAATATTATTGTCTGCTTGGCTATTGTCTGTTTCTCCCTCAAAACCCTTTTTTTCTTTGTGCATAAAAATAAACACTGTTGTTAATTTGGTTGCCCTCTATCATTACATAAAGTAGTAGATTTTCTTAGCATTTGTTTTTAATTTGCCTGTTTGTTGAAAATGTTCTTAACTGGTTATCAGTCACTTAATTAGCGCTGGGTTAGGGTTAGGGTTAGGATTAGAGTGTACCGCATGGCTGAAATATTTCTGTTTCTGACTAATTGTTAATTGTGGTTGGCAAAGGTTAAAGCAGCGTTAGAAATGAAGCTTTGTGTTTTTTTTTCTTTGTGTCAGGTCAAAAAAGCAACTAGATCACACCTAAATCAATTGATTGACTTGACAAAAGACATTGGTATAATTGAACCTGCTCCTAGAGTTGTATCAACTCAGATAGCACTAAATTAGGGAACTAAATTGCAACTAAATTAGTAATAATATGCATTTTTGTCTTCCTTCTTCTCTGTATTACTTTAGAACATTCACACACTCCCCCAGAAGGATTGTTGACATTCACACAGCAGGACTTACCTAACACAACTGAGTTATGTCAGATGTTGAGGAGGAAGGAAGAATTTCTTTTAAGAAGGAAGTACAGAAAGGAAGGAAGGATTTCTTTTTAAAGGTGAACAGGCCATTCACAACCTTTGGTATTTCGTCCTGGAACAAATGGAACGGTGAGTTAGACAATAAGTAGGAAACATCCAAAGGAGGAAGGATGAAAATGACACAACAAGGAAAGGATTTTTTGACAGACTACAAACAAACAAAGTTATTGCTCTGTGTGACGTGTGAGTCTGTGTGAGCGTGCGTTTGTGTGTGTGCAAATGGCCCAAACAAGCCAGAAGCAGAAGCAGCCGGGGATCATACAAAGAGAGTTCCGCCTGGATATAAAATGTCTGGAACTCATCTGACCTAAATCAAGGCCTTATGAGAACTGATCCATGTACTGAGCTGTTTATTTATACTGGATGATGGATTTTGTCAGCCACATGTCAGATTTAGGAATAAACTGAAATGTGAATAGAGAAATTGAAAGCTTTGACACATACAGCACTTAAAAAAGCACACACACATGTTCTTCCAAAACATTTACTCTAGGACTTTGACATTGAGGAGAGTGATTTACATGTGTAAATCACGGAGGACTCATGTCTGTGCTTTGCTTGTGTATTCAGCACCAGAGCACAGACTGTACATGTAGTTCCTATATAGTCAAACACAGCTACGCCACCTCTGTCAGACAGGAAGTCTGGATGATAACTTACCATTCCTGGATGGCATTTGGCACCTGTCCATCTTTCTGTCTTGCCATACAAAAGAAGTGTACTTGGGCTTATGTAAATGCTTAATTGCTTGCATCCACATCTCCACGCCTACAGGAAGTGTCCATTTTATCTGGATTAAACTGTTGCAAAGAGTTTTAAATGCTTTGGACAATCACAGGAAATCTACTTCAAGTCAGGTGACGTTACTCCAAGCAGTGGTGGAATGTAAGTATGTACATTTATTAAGTACTGTACTTAAGTATAATTTTGAGGCACTTGTGCCTCACTTCCATTAAGCTTGCATTCAACAAAATAGATGTATCTTGACTAGTGGTCTCAGACTTTTGGACCCCACTGTATATGACAAATGTAACACTCTATTGACACTTATGTACTTTTACTTAAGTAAGATTTTGAAAAAGGTTTTTGGCCTGATACTGAGAGGGAGAATAATGTTGGAGCAAGACCCCCTCATGGAACATTTAACAGCTTTTCGGCAACATCTGAAGAATGTGTGTTTAAAAGTCTAGTGTATGTGTGAGGAATCAAACCATAAAAGGTTTTTAAATTTGACTGGAAACATCTCAAACTTTACTTCACATTAACTATATGAATTCAGACTTTTTTATGTCACGTGTTTAATTTTGTGTATTTTTTTTATTGCACTTTTAGAGATTATGTTGCCTGCACCTTGGTACCAAAGTTTTGTGTAAAGATGTCCGGGTTATTGTTAAAAATGTATTACAATTATACATAGTGTGTGTTTGAGCCAAAAGCACACAGCTGTATAGATAGCATTACACAGGGGTATATAGTATATAGGACTATACTCAATTATGTTTCATGTCAATTTACAGCTCTGCAACCACTACTGAAATGACAACAACCTCTCCAGTATGTGAAAAACTAGTATGAACTGTGGTTAAAGGCACACAAGCTCTCAAATTTCACAATAACTGCAGCAGATTCTGTACTATTATTAAGTGGTAAGTGTTAATGTACTGTACTCTAATGGACTGGTGGAGAAACTGTCAGATTTAGCATTAAAAACTATTATTATAATCATATGCTGCTATTGTACATAAGCCCACTTCACGTTACATATGTGCTCCTCATCATTTTCTGTTTCTATTGTTCTAAAAAATACTGGATAACGCTTGCTGTCTCCTGAGTTTAGAGAGAGTGGCAAACCGCCACCATGTCTGTGATACAGGTGTTCTAGTCATGTGTAAAAGATTTAGGTCTTCAGTTTCAGTATCTGCTTTGTATAGAGAGAGCAAGGCATGAAGCTAACCTTCAAGTCAACTGACCACAGTGACCTTTGAATTCAATAGTTGACAAGGCAATATGATCTATTATCAGCAAAAGAGGGTTTTAGAAGAGATCAGCCTTACAAGCACCAATTATCTGACAACAAAGTGGCTGCAGAGTGGGCCTGATTTGCCAGCATTTTGCGTTCTGCTGCTCCAAAACGCACCTCGAATGTTGAAAAAAATTGTCATCTGCTTTTCATGATTCTTAGCGAGGGGAATCATCTTCATAAGATGTTCTAACTCACCAATTTTGCACTCACTGTGTGAGAGCCAAAGTTGTGTTATTGCAGAGACCCACAGCGTATTCGAGACACATAGTTCTTTCTGCATATGCAAAGAGGATTTGTGGGAGTTGAGTGAGGTAAAAATACATTTTGCTGACAAATTACAGAGTTGCAAATTGTTAAATCACGAATGGTAATTTGACTCTTAAGAGTGTACAAATCAACAGCATTTGTATGTTCTATGTCTAAGTGGCATTAAAAAGATGCAATAATATCTAAAATTATTTACTGAGTCTCAGATATGTGAGGGCACTGTGTTTGTGCTGTTGAGTTAATTAAATGTGTAGGCTGCTACGTATAATAGATCTCCTTTTATCACAAAGATCAGAAAAGAGCTGTAAACTTGCTCTTCGAGTGTTTTATCAGGACATTCGGCGAGTTCACTGCAACCAGGGAATGAGGTTAGCTGAGGTGCTGTTTACATTCCCCATGTGCAAACCACTGAGCTCACTGCTAGTATAACTTCTAATCAGATATACTGTACAGCCAAAACGAGAAAGAGACTGATTTAAGTTTGAAAGAGGGACAGAGCGGCAGCGACATGAGCAGAAGTCTCAGTGTGCCCTGCGTGTCACGTCTGCGTGATGCCAGTGAACAGCTAGTGCCAGAGAAGGGAAGCCTATTGTCGCTGGCATTCCCAGTAAGAACTCAAGTAAAGAGTGTTTCCTCAACACAGCACAAGAAGCCAGCTTTTTATGGGTTATATTAAATGCAAGATCAGAACAGACTGTTCTTCTTATTCTGTTCCTAAACCAGAAAATTCAATTTGGATTTCTGGATATCTGATATTTGAATTGGAATGCTGCATGTGATCGCATGTGAAGTTAGTATGTGTGTGTTCTTCACGTTCTGAACAGTAAATTCTGGTAGCTTGAAACCCCTCCGCACCTTTAGTCCAGCACTTAGCAGCAGTTCTCGCCTGCATCTACCCAATCATTTGCAAACTCAGTCATCAACATCAATCTTGATGACAGACACACACACACACACACACACATAAATGTGACTCAAGGCTTACGCAGAAAACACCCACTGGGGGATGAGACAGAATAGTAAATGTGCGAGCAGGTAAACACATGAAATATGTGAAGAATGAGTCTGGTATGCTTAATGTACTATTATAAACATCTGGAGGGGAAAAACAGTCAACTGCCACTGCTGCACATTCAAAACAGTCGTGTTGAGTGAGGGACTGTTGCCGTAGTTTCCCCAAAGGATCTTGTTGTGGTAAAGTCAGATTTAGAGTCACTATCTTCAGTGCAGTGGACTTACGATTAGGCAAAGGCTGGCAATTGTCTTAGGCCCCAAGCTACCAAGATCTCCATAAAATGCCCTACAAACTTACGGTTAGGAATGTTTTTTTTTGTTTTAACATTTTGCTAATTAATTATGTCTTTCTAAAAATCCATACACTAAAATGGCATCAGAATGCTTAATGCAACAATACAGCAACACCACAAGATTCCTCGTTCACTAAAACTGAGTTGATTAGGGAGAGAAAGCAAGACAAACTCAAGCAAAGTAAAATTAAAAAATAATTTTAATGGAGAAGAAGAGAGACAAAGAGAAAAAGTTAACATTTTTGAAAATATATCATGTTTATTATTTTCGTGTCTTCATAATTGACCTCTTATTGTCTTGTGGGTTGTCTTCTCACTTTAGTAACACAAGATAGAAGACACACAAACAACTTCTACAATTGTGGCAACAGAAAGCAGGTCCAGTGAGGAGATTCTATCAGAGAACCTGCTGGAAAACCAAGTCCATGAGAATGGACAATAAAGTACAAAGTACTTAGTAATAAAGTACAGTTGTTCATGAAAACAAGATTTTACAGTGGGTGTATTTGTTAAACTGAATATGCTTTGTTGTGTTTTTTTTTTTAACAGATGCAATTCCAGATGTCTGGACATCATTGCTGTGTGAAGACTGGTGGAGAGAAGAAGTTACAAGTAGGTCTTTCTTGGATAAATAAGGATTGAAAAAGGTGGAGAATAAGGGATGTGGAGGGCCCCATGCCTGTGTTTGCCTTAGGCCCCAAAATGACTAAATCCTCCCCTGCATTTGGGCTCTATTAATGTATATGTATTGATTACATTTAATTACTCTTAAATTATGCCTGTTACTCACGAATTTGTAAAACAAGAAAAGTGAAAAGAAAACCTGCCACAGAATATTACTCTATATAGCTGCACAGAGGTCTGCAGTGCTAGTGTTGTTATTTCGATATTTTGGTAGATTTTGGGCATTATTCTATCAGTCAACGTTTTACTTACTGCATGTGCTTAGTGAAAAAAATATAGAAACACTGACCATTAAGCTTAGCCTACTGATGTACAGTACAGTCATTAAAATAATGCTAAACACTGTCGGTGGACAGTTTAAAACAAAAAGGATCCAAATCGATTCAGCAGAACCAGAGATATCGACTTTTTTTATCCCATACATTCTTCCTCCTTGTCTTCCTTGGCACCTACATTACCCATAATGCAACCAGACCTCCGACAGTTCAGTCGGAGATTTGTTATGCTAGTAGCGGCTAATGTAGCCTCAAGCTGCTAGCTACAGGCAAACATGAGTGGCAGCCTACAGAGGTCTGGTAAACTCACTTCTTTCTAACTCCACACCCCCAGATGTTTTTCTTTTTCAAACTTTACACAGCTCCCTCTGTTTTCACATATGCTGTAGTACTTCCCTAGACCTATAAACAGACTTTGATGTGTACATTTGGTGGAGTTCCCCTTTAACACTGTAATCTCTCTAGTAGACTCTCAAAAACTTGCCTGTACTTGCTCCAACACAATCAGGGCAAGCCGACCCTTAACAGCCCTTAATAATGTAATCACTTTAATAATCCAGGAGCCGTTGTTACATTTCCTTCACATCCTTACGTCTTCTTTGTTCTTTCTTTTCCTTTCACTATGAACTGTCTAATAGAGCCATACAAATACACATTTGAAAAGGTCAGGGAGCATGAAGTTAATCTGAGGATGTTTCTGAGAATCTGCGGCAATGTGGTTTTAGACATTTTAATATTACCACAGGCATGCTATTATAAGTATATGACCTACATTCAGGGGTCAATAGAAATGATATAAAATAAATAGATGTGGTCCTAGTTTTAAAGACATGTTTGCAGTCCTCTGGTTCTCCACACAGTCGGGTGTTTTTGACAATTTGTTACAGCTACAAGTGATAACATTTTAAGCATAAATTAGGTCTTAAAAGCCCTTGATGATGGGTATGCTGACTTTAAATGGCCTGGGTATAGTGGGAATACTGGGGTGTAAATGTTCATACAGGTTATCTGATCTTCTAGGTTGTAGCTCAAAGCGCCACGTGATCAGCAATGAATGAAGCTATGAAACCTGCTGTCACCCTAACCCTCTTTGAAAGTCTGCCTTATTGTCAAGCGTCTGTAACTTTACACTTTTGTACTGTGGTTGTTTTCTTGACCTGATAATCTATTTAGAGCAGCCTTTCTGAGAAGAAACCCTTCTTAACATGTGAACTGCTCCCTTAGTAGTACTTTTATATTAGTTTTTCCGTTCATGTTTTGGCTGGCACAAAATTAGCTGGCCAAAAATCCCTTGAGTCATCTAGAGAGATGGAAATCTAAAGAGACTCTGCAGTTGTGTCACAAATCTCACAGCAACCACAGCAGGTGCTACCATCAAGGTTAGGTGGAGACATACTACAAAAATCAAAGAAAAAGAAAACATCACTTCAAAAAAACGTTGTGAAGTCGGTGTCAACCGATTCACTAATTCTAGCTAAACTGAATGATCTGTATGTTTCCCGCCATTTATAATGTAGTGCAGTTTTGTCTTTTATACCAGTTGCAGGCTCATCAGGCTTCACAGCGCCTGCATCACTAAAACACGACAAACAAAACTAACTGTTGGGTTTTGGCACACTATCCAGCTCACTAACCCAAAACACATTATGTGTTTTATGTGTCAATAGTCATTTTGAAAATGACTGTGCACATGGTCAAAACATGCTGGGTGCCCTCCTCACTATGAAAAGATACGTTTTAGCTCTCAAAATGTGCGATTTAGGAGATTGAGCTGGGTGATTATTCAATGTTATTGTTTCATTGGCTTTCGTGTCATGTTATCATTTTACTAATTATGTTGTCCAAACAAATGATTCCAAGAAAATTGTAATTTTTAGATTACAACCCACAAATTACAGTATAATTATTTCATATAACAGGGTATTAATAAAAGACTTAGGTACCTATGCCAGGACAAATGTGAAAGTACGAGGAAGAAGAGATTAGGGAATAAGGGGTTAACAACCTTGTGTGTAAGAAGGATAAATTACGCTGTAAGTAGTTTTCTAAAGTACAGTAATATTATCTCTAGGGAGGAGGCAGGACAAATGGGAAAATAGGTAACAGTGTTGATACTGCAATTCAATCAGTTATGGCATCATTTATTTTAAAATGATGACATGAAATTACAACGTGAAACATGGAGTGCTTTTATTATGATTGAGGGATTATTAACATAATGTACAGGTGTTACTGGGGAAAAAAACATTAGGCAAAGCCTGGGAGGAAGTACTTCTATAGCTGTGGCTATAGTTGTGTAACACTGTAGGAGTATGTTACAATGTGAACGTTTTTGGGTTCCAATATCAGATCCATCAATCCATCTTGATCTGTCATATCATTAGATCATAAACAATTACGGAGCCAAATACATATACTTTCACTCACAAATAAACTTTAGTGAAGTTTATTGGACAACATACAATATAAGTAGTACAGTAGCAAGCTATTCATACAGTAAATGGAACACAAATACATTTACATTTTCTTGGTTTTACCAACTTGTTTTGAAAAGCATGCACACTATTGACATATTACCACCTTATAAAGTTGATAAAGTGAACATGTTAGCAAACATGCGCCTACTGACACATCCAACAGACACAGAGCATCATTAGCAGTCATTTCAAGTCGTGTCTCATCGGGTGAATTCCACCAGATGAATGGAACGCAATATTCATTTTACCTTTAGCTTTGTTTTGGTTTCATGCATACTGAGTTCTTCCAGCTGAAGTAATGGGGCTTACTTTTTAATGACAATACACTACGTTCAGGACAAAGCTTTGTTTCACATCTCAGAAGAGTTCAGTCTGATGTAATGCACAGTGAACAATGAACAGTGGAACAAGTTAATTTGCGGTATTGTCATTACATAAGGACAATTTATTAACTCATCAGATGCTCTGGTTTGTTAGTAAATAGGCTGACATTGTATAACACAAAATATATTAATAATGAATGATTCGTTTTCTGTCAGAAGAGCACAGAAAGGGGACATGTACATTTAACGGAGGTTAGGTTTTCTATTAAGAGAGCAGCTTTCGTCAGTAAAAATATGTGAATATAAGTTAAGGAGGTAACAATCTCTCTTTATCACTTTGATGATCCCGTCTCATTTGTGCAACCCTTAATTTGGTTATTTGCTTATTTTGTTTTTAGGGTTTAGCCAGCTGTTGTTTGCACAGCTGATATGTGGCACACAGATGTTCTATTTAACAGGGTGACTCATTCACCTGGCGATCAGAGAGACAGACAGAGAGAGAGAGAGATCCCACTCTCTTGTTCTTTTATGCAAAAGAGAGAGAGTGAAACAGGATCAGGTAACAGATCCTCAGTTCGATGTAAATGGATTATGGAGGTTTCACAGCCACTGCATCTAAAAAAAGACGATCCTTTCAAAACACCTACATCAAAAAATTATGAGCAAGGGACACACTTGTTAGAAAGCATACCCTTTGGGTGCAGATGAACCATTTTACATATGTTGTGGTTTGATGGCGAGGAAAAAAGCTTGTGTTCAAAATAAATTGTTTTGATAAAAACATCTTTTGTGACCTCCTGTTACTGACTGATAAATCAAGTGCATAGCAACTCTTGCTGATTAATGTGTGTTGGTTTGAGCACTATTCACTTCACTTGCAGTAATCCACAATGTTTTGCCCTTGTGGTAGGATGATTTTGTTGGCGTGAGATTAAATATTTCATGCGTGAGCTTGTATATTGATGCAACACACTGTCAGTTTTTTTTTGCCAAAACGGCATACACAGAGGCAATCTCCTCCAGGGAATATGAGCAGATTGATTGTGATCCAGATTCAGTGAGGAGAGCAGGGCTTTGTGTTAAAGTGTTGGTAGATGGTGAGCTACGGTTCAACTGCTAACAAATATCAGCAGAGAAATACAAAAAAATACAAAAAAAGGGAAGTGAAGACATCGTTATACAATCTATACAGTGTTAATTAGGGTACATGGCCAGGATTTAAAATAAATCTAAACATGAACAACAGATCCACACCTTTTTTTTTTCCTTTAGTGGGACTAGCTTTTGAAGGATTGGGACCTTAAAAGCCAAACAGTTAATTGTAACCATGACAACATAATGTAGGGTCATTGTAAAAGCAAGCTTGAAAAATGAGTCTCTATCTTTGTCTCTCTCTACTGTATTTATCCAGTCTGGTGGCTAAACTCGCCAAGTTGCTGAGATCACAAAGAGGAACAGTGAAATCATTTTTGAATAAGAGCATTTTGGGGAACAAGTGACAAGTCTTTTCAATTACCAAAGTCTATAAAAAACCATGTGCTTATGAAGCAAGCATGTCTGCTGGTCCTTCTGCTCTGTGCAGCTCAGTGAGGATAAAAGTGGAGAATGAATATGGGATCTCAGCAGGTTCAGTTTAAACCACCTTTCCTTCATTCTTACTTCCTCCATCTCCTTCTCATTCTCCTCCTTCTTCTCCTTCGTTTCCAACATCTTTCCCTCCTGACAGAGTGTGTGCATGTGTTTTGTGTGTTAATTTGGTTGCCCATTTTGTGTGCTGATTTTGATCAGTTTGCAGCTCTGATCCCAGCTCATTTTTCTACTGGCAAAGCTGTCACCATGGATACATGCCGTGTTGTGACCTTTCTGGGTCGTCCTATCATGTGCTAAGTGGTTGGTATACACTAAGCGCTGAGGACACGGCTTAGAGTAAAGTTGTGTTCACACAAAGGAACACACACACACACACACACACACACACACACACACACACACAGACATGAGCACACACTTGCTCACATACCCAAAGTGCTGCACACACATGCACAGAGAGGCCAGGCTTTAACCGTCCTGATGTTTTCGCAGTGCTTACAAATTCAAATCATGAAACTACAGCAGCATCCCGGCAATAAAAATAAACTGTCATCATTGTGTACTCAAATGTTTCTAGTTAGATGGGTTTGGAAGTAACAGGGTGTTATCTGAAAGGCCGGCAGATGTTTTAGAAGCACCAACCTCAGGTTTAACAGATTTCACAACAAAAATGGCAAAAGAACATCACAGCTATTTCCAACCAAAGTATCTGAGCTGACTGCATTTTGCCAGAGGTGCTTGTCTCCGCTCTCTGAATCGTAATGCCTTGGATGCCAATTGTGGCCTACGGCTTCACAGGAACACAAAAAAAGTGAAAAAATTCGCTGTTAGCGAACACTGAAAGAGAGAGGATTGTATTTTTAACACTCATACCTGGAGGAGGTTTGAGTGGACTGCTCAGCGTCAAACATGGATGAACTTGAAGGTAAACCCACTTGCACTCAGTTTGGACACCATTTTCTATAAGACAAATTCATCATTTAACTTATGGTAAGTGGTATCAGACTGATGTACAGTAAGATGCACTAAAATAATGTTACTGCAATAATTAGTCAATGATTTGATAAGTCATAATACAGAAAAACATTCAACAACAATTTTGATAATCAATTAGTCATTTGTCAATTAGAAATGCCAGACATTTGCTGGTTACAACTTTTTAAATGTGAAGATTTTCTGCTTTTCTCTGTTTTATATAATTATAAATTGAATATCTTTAAAGCTACAATTCTCTTTTTTTTATATTAACAATAGATCAAATGACTGCTGAAATGAAAGGGGTCACTCATAGTGATGAGCCCAAAGAGAATTAAGACCCGCCTCTGCAGTTTCCTGCAGCTCTATTGAGCATTTTAGCATCTTTTAGCTTGTTGTTTTAGTTTTATGGCCCGCAACTTTATTGTTTTGGTTCAGCATTTAGCAGCTGAAAAGCCAGATATTTCCCTCAGAATTTGGTGGAATCCAAAACAAAGCTAAAAGAAAAATTAATATTGGGCTTCCATTCATCAGGTGGCCAGAGACACGACTTCAAATGATTGCTAATGTTGCTCCATCTGTCTGTTGGATGTGTAAATAGTAAAAATGTTTGCTAACATGTTTGCTATATCAACTTTATTAGGTGGTAATATGTCAATGTTGTGTTTAGAGCTTGTTCAGCTGTTCAGCAATGTTGTATGCTCCATTACATCACTGCCTACATCTAATGCTAGGAGGATGAGAGGCAGTTAAAAGAGTTCAGTGCAACTGATGGATCCATTGAAAGAAATGAGGTGGGTGTTAGTTCACATGCAGTATACTGCTTCAGGGAAAAGGTTGAAATGGACTGTGATTTGTGTATTAGTCAGCCTTCATCACAGCAGTGCGTTCAAACGCTGGAACAAAAACCTTGAGAAACAGATGGATACGTCAGTACTTTTTGTGCATTAAATATCCACTCTTGTTACATTTCTGTAATTACATTTATATTGGAGTGGGTTTCAAAAATATTTGTATTGATCCTTATGCACCTTCATGAACTCAAATAATGCATCATCAATCATAATCACATTTTTAATTATCAGTTTTTGGGGTTGTGAGGGAAACCTTTCTAAAAGCATTATGAAAACACCTTGAATCATGTAATGAGACAATAACATCTCTACTTGTTCTATTTCTTTACATTTATTTGTATTGTTCTATGTATGTCACACTATTTCTCCCCTCTCTGTTCATGCTATCTGTTGCATTATAAATGTGCAGATTTCATGTATTAGTCATCAAAGAGTGAGTGAGATTCACGCTGGAGGGAGGGGCTGGTGGCGGTGGTCACAGAAATAGGCAGACCCACACATGCACGCACCCAAATGGGAAAACATTCTGGGATGATGGTGATGTGATGGGGTGAGTCACACAGCGACCAACCCACCCCAACCCAAACTTCACACCACAATTTCCATCATCGATCAAGCTGCTTCTCTTACTCAACTCCACCAGTTCCAACACATTCACATATTCTTTTCATCTGATGCTGTGGATTTAATGAAATAACCACATACTGCTCTTTCAGCCTGACCTTGTTTCATGGTCCTTAAAATGTCAGTTCATCTTAGTTGTGCAAATTTGGCCACTGGATTGCATTTGTTTTGTTTATTCACCACAAACAGCCAATATACTAACTGCACAGATGTTAACTGTGAGCTAGCTAGCAATGTATGTAAGTATGTGTGTTGTGCTTGTTGATGGCTCAGCCTCTCAAAACGTATCAGAAACTTGAGGTCTGTCTATTATTTTCCTTCAGACCCTCTCTTTTTTTTCTTGTCTCCAGACATGAATGCATTTTACTAATAAAGCCTTGAGTTAAACACAAAAGTTTTGTTCAAGTTGAAACACTTTCAACTTTGACTTTATATACAATCATGCTGCCGCTAACGTTCAGGCTGTGCACACTTTCACATCCCTAGGGACCAAACAATCATATGCTTTATATATTGCATGTGTTTCATACTTGCTGCACCCTTTAGCTTAAGGGGGTACCGACCTTTCATTGGATTGAATGCATATTTAATAAATGTATTCAGCGATATAATAATTGCTGGCTGCTCTCTGGACAATCGGGCACGTTGATAAAACCACAAAACATAATTTCCAGAAGAGCAGAAAAACATATCCTCCATGTATGAAGATGATTGTGTTGGGTAAATCTGCAGTGGCAAATCTGTCACAGCTCTGAGAAACACATTGTGAGGGATAAATGCTAAATCCTTGCAGCTTTGAGCCAGTGTTTATATTCTCTACTGATGACAAACAGTGCTTTCACAATCTACGTTGTTGTTTTACCCCCATAGAGCCAACATTGAATTTCAAGTTCAAAAATTCAAAATAAAAGGCACTTTGGTTCTGTCATAAAGCTACATTCACCTGTGAATACTAATTTGCTGTGAAACTACTTGTTTAATAAATGACTGTCCAGGAGGCCAAAGGACAATCTTTCTAAAACCAACTCACAAGTCTAATATAAAATCCGTGCAATCAGGCCCAACACTAAACCTACTAAGTAATGGATGATTTAAAACTGGAGGATATTTTGGTATTTTCGTCAGGTTCAGGTTATAGATGAAAAATAAACATTTGAGTTTATCTTTGAGTAAGTCTTATTTTTCTTAAACATCAAACATTTGGTATGTAATCATACCTTTTATGGACTCAAAATACAGTATACTACAGTATATCTTAATTATCAACTGGGCATTCAGAAAAAAGGTATTTTACATTGTTTTTTGAAAATGTTACTTTTTTGGACATGAAAACAGTAAACAACAGTTATAAAACTGAGTGGATGGAAATAGGTTCAGGTCAGTCTAGACTGTACTTGTTTCTTAGAGATTTGTCACATATTTCTCTGTGGTGTCCTCTCCATAGTGAGTCACCATTTCCTAACACACTAGTGAATGAGGTGTGAGTGTAAAGACAGAAGAGACAGGACTCAACGTCTTCCAAAGTGGAAGAACAATGAGGAGGGGCGTCTGGGCTGGAACAAACTGAAATCAAACTCTGTTAAAAACACAGAGAAATAAAGGCATTCACACAAAAATGTCACACTACATTAAAACAGCCAATTCCCCGTACTGTATACTTTTGACTGTTTTTGTTTTAAATTGCAGCAAAAAGCTGAAATTACTTTTCTACTTATTAATTGACCAAAATGTTGCTACATATCCATGGACGTATTGCAATGTATGCCACTCTTAATGACAAAATAACATTAATAATGAGCAGTTAATGCAATGACATTATCTATTTAAGTCGGCATCAGCAAAGTATGCTGTCAAGATAACTAATCATACCACGTGTTAAGAACACATGGATTTATCTAACGAGGGAAAGTCAGTCATAGCATGCTACCTGCCTAAGCACACATCACCAGCAGTCAGGTCAAATTTGCACCAAAAAACAAACAAACAAACAAACAAACAAAGGTTTGCTGATATGACTGTGGACTTTGCTATATTTGTGTCAGAGTGGGTCTGTGGGGACAGACTATGTCAAATCTCAGACCTAATATTGACAATCCAGCAAAATCAAGTAGGAAAAGTCTGTTTATTTGAAATCTTCCTGAAGATGGACTAGATGCAAGCGAACAAATCTCTTCTTAAAAACAAAAGTCCCTTACAGAGTCAAGACATTTTCCTCATGTGCCCTTTGTTCAGAGATGTCCCTGTTTCCTAAGTATTTTATCTTGATCTGTCCCTTCCCTTTTATCATTTATGATATTGAGAAGTCATCCAAAAACAAGGGTTTCATTACCTGGCTAATTGTTGCACTAATGAGAAGCTTGTTTATCTAGGAGGAGTAATTAGATAGTCAATTAGCACCAGTTAGACCCATGGTGTTTTAATCTGTCATTAGGATGCAGCCAGAGAGAATGTTCCCATGCCTACTCCAGGTTGGACACAGCTATTATGAAAGATGCGTTGCACAATTTGCCCCAAGATAGAAGGATGAGTGCTTCTAATCTGAGTGTTAAGTGGACACAGAAGATATTGTAGTGCTTATTCCAAATATTGACAGAGAGAAGGTTTTGAAAGTATTATGTGAATACAGACTATAACGTGTATGGAGTTGATATTTGGCGTCTGGGCTCTGACCTTGTCACTCCCTGCAAACATTCACACAAGAGAGATTTGCAAATGTCAATAATAAACTTGTGTCTCGAAAAACAAATCAACTCTGGCTGTGAAATGTATTATGTGTGGGCTGAACAACAGCGGCTGTGAGGCCAGTCCCCAACAAAGCACCTCCAACAATGATAGGGAATATACAGCCAGTTAATTGAGGGAGCTATCTGCTATACAGTAGACAGGCAATGACATATTGACTCTCTCATATTTATGTCACAAGATCATGTCTGTCTTGTAGCAGACAATCTCTTCTCATGAACTGTTTTGTCACAGAGAGTGAATGTGATTATCTCTCCTGTGTGTGACAAAAGCCATCTTAATTACCCATGAAGGCAAAATTACAGCAGAATAATTACATTGTATGAATGGACTGTGTGTAAGACAATACACAGCATTATAATAATATCCTTTATTTGTACAGCAAATACAAAAATCAAGTTTACAAAGTGTTTTACAGACATAGAAATAGGGTAAGTACAGTGCAATTGAAAAATAGAATAAAAATAAAGAATAAAAACGAATCAAAAACTAATAATTTATAAAAATGAGTCTTAAAAGAGGACATCAAGGTTGCCTATGTGATTCTCAATCTCAGTAGAGTCCTTAAATTACCCTCTAATAGAGACCTGATGAGTCAATAGAAACCACCACCACCACATATAATACTCGAACATTAGTATTTGTATTTCACCACAACACCCAAGAGAAAAATGAGTTCAGCCACTGAAAGAAATGAATACATTAAATTAACACCAATGGAAAAAGTAGCAGCCAGCAGACACCAAGACTATCCAAATGGTTCAATAATACAGCCAGCAGCAACGGTAGCTCACTCCCTGTAACTATTGCCAAGCACACCAACACAAACATAAACTACACAGAGCTAAGCCATTGATTGACAATATGCATAACAGGACAAACACCAACACTGAAGTGGAGCAGTGGTCCCAAGCAGCTCAGTGAAGAATAAGCCCTTTGTCATTGCGGTCCCAAACTGCCCACAGCCGAACAGGAAAACTCTGCTTCACGTTGTTTGAAGAGGCATCTGAGGCAGACAGCTGATATGACCAACAGAGTTGCAGTGCACAAGCAAGACTTTTCCCCACAAAGCCTTCCTGAGGCGACGTCATCAGACTGTTGGCAGGCGAGCTTGCTTATGAAATGCAACAAGTATTTTGTAGCAGCAACAGAAAGTTATTTGCTAACTAGCATTGCAGCAGCACAGCACGGCAGAGCAAACGACTTGGCGGGGCCTTAACGTCTTAAATAGCCCGCCTTATAGTAAAAGGTGCGTTGGATATAGGGTAAAACAAGTAGAGTGCGGCATGTGTGAGTGCAGAAGTGTAGTGAGCTTGTTTCCCTGAACTAGTCAGTTGTAATCTTGACAGAACATCATGTGGCCTACTGTCCATCACACATACAGTAGCCTTCTTTGCTCTTAGAGAGGCAGTAGTTCTCTGCTCTGCGTGATTAGTGCCCTAACAAGCAGAGCACAATGATCTAATTAGCTATTAAGCTGTGCATCATGCATGCATGGCTGAAGACAGAGGGAGGCACTGCCTGTACAGTACTGTGAGGAGAGAGCGATGAGAGAGACAGGGATAATGATGAGGAAGTGAGACAGTCTGATGATTGCCGTAATTGCATTTACGCATTATGATGACAACAACTTCAGCACCAAACTGTTGCAGATTTCATCTCATGCTTGTAACCTCATTTATTATGCCTTTTTCATCAAGATCAAGATGTTTTCTGAAGCTAATGTTCAACTTTGTGCAATCAAACTTTAGGGTACCAACTCATTACCTTGTGTGATTAGTTTGTCTCACTGCTGCCTATAACCTAGATATTGCCCTATATATGGTTGTTCCTACTAGTGTGTACATAGTGCTGGTTTACAATTTGGAAAATGTATACAAACACTAAAATAGCCCCATGATAATATGTACATGCTTTATATAGTATGTCTCGAGGAGGAAACATTTTCAAGGCGTGTTAAAATCTATAGCTGTGGATTGCTAGACAGACCAATTTCCTCTTGGAGATGGAAGTAGAAAAACGTTGAATCACATTTGTAAGTTTTGAAGGCTGTGACCTTACGTCAATCCATTTTTTATTTCAACTCACTTGACATTGGGCTGCAGCAGCAGTACCTGTACGTGAGGTAGCAGAACTATGGGTTGGATACTTTAAGTATATGTGTTTGACTTTCTGGTAATAGATAAGTGTTTGACAGCGTTGTCTATAAAAGCATTTGACTGCTATTTCCTAAAAAATTCACGGTTATACCATTTGACGGATTAGGAACCTGTCATATTAGTGAAAGGTGCTGGTGAAACATTAAATGTGTTGGTTATATCCATATCACAAAAAAATACTATTAGTACATTACTTGCCAAGACCCTGACAAGCATGTAACCTGCTGCACAAAAAGCATAATTAGTTTGTATTTTAGTACATTATATTATTTGCTAAATATGAAGGATTTATTCAGCGCTGTCTCCCCCCATTAATTAGTGACCTTGCACAGTCTCTCACAGGTTGAGTGGAATGCAGGGAGAAGAATAACTCACTGTGGGGCGAAAGCAGTGCAATTTACTTAATGACAGAGCTTTTTTGTTTGTGTCATTGAGCGAAGCGTTGAGCGTTCACGAGTCTATATCTAAACAAAAACACTTCCACATAATGGAGAGTAAATCTGTGTGTGTATATATTATATACTGCGCATTATAAATTTTTCAATTCTTCAATTTCAATTTCTTCTACAACTATACATACAGGTTGCTAAGAATTGTGCAAGTCAACCTATCAGAAAACTGATTAAATAAAGTGAGTCCGTTCACAAACTCTTCATCTGAAACGAGGTTCCCTGTAGTCTGGCGAATGAGAACTGCCTGGCACAGTGAGCCGCTTCCCCTACAGTCTGGAAACTCTCCATTCATTGTGCAGTATGTGCTCAGCCACAGAGCTGCCTCACACTTTGATTGGGTGTCATATTTGAATGCCTAATGCCCCATTCCATACTGGAAACAAATGATTGTTAGCTATTAAAATTTCATAATGAGATTTCCTGGAAACAGTGGTTTGTTAGATTCTGATGGGGATATGCAACCTGTGTGGTACTCAACGGTACCGGCACTTCTGATTTTTGTCCACATGAGTACCCTTACTCCTTATTGCGTACCCCACCTCCAGGTGAGTCGAGGTATGCACCCTAAACACTCATGCAACGCTTGATTTTTTTTCGTCACCTGCATTACGCGACCTGCCCTACTCTGCCTCTGATTGGCTAGTGTTCGTTGATTTGGTTGGTTTGACCGGGAAGAAAGTTTAGCAACTGACGGCGTTACCTATAGATATAATATAGCTCTTATATGACATTCATCTGCTTTTATTCAATTTTGAATGTCAAAAAATTGTATGACAACAAAGCACTGAAGGCCTGCATTTTTTTCAGGCCTGAGCCAATACAACAATGTAAATAAGTTAAATACTATTCTCATGCTTTCACTTTCCTCCCTCTTTGTTCTGTCATGATAGGTATATACCATTATTGCAAGGGAGATGTTGATTTACCACAAGATAAAGGAAATTCAGTTATACTCAATTTATGCTGATTTGACACACTGTACTTCAAGGGGACATTTGATGTAACTGCATCGTGCAGTCTGGCCCGTACATTATGCACTTGCCTTTGGTATTCTTTCTTATTATCCAATTTAACCTGTAGGCCAACAGATATATTATCAGTTGGTTTTATTCTAGCATATATGCAATATTATATTTGTGTTTCAACTGGAAATGTATGTTGTATATAATGAAATGCATACAAAAATAAATTTGAAGTAGGATATATTACCAAGATATGCATATATATCCAAGACACATGCGATGATCATGTCATGCAACTTCTGAATTAGGGCACTGATTATATCTACAGCAATCTGGATATGAGACACAAGTTAATGGCAGGCAAAGGGGTCCCACTTGCATAATATGCCAATAAGACTCACCAGACTATAGACTTAGGACACCAGTGCAATGACTAATAAGATAAGGCTTTATAAATAGTAGTGTACATTATCAGGCTAAATGACAAAATGGAGTTGCAGCAGATGAGATTGTACCACCTCCCCTAAAGAGACCCAATATCTTCTCCCTGTTGATGCCCTGAATGAATACGTACATATGTTTCTTTTTTTTTTTGTTCTAGCTGCACTTGATGACAAAATACAGCAGTGATGGGATGTCTATTTAACGAAAGCTGGACCTTGCAGTGACGTACAGTAGTTTTTACATTATTCACATCTTAACATTTTTTTCTTGCCTATTTTTTTGGCAGTAACATCAGATTTTGGCAGATCATCAACTTGATCATCTGTCCGTTAATCTCACTATTTCTGCCTTCTGTCTTTTCTGTGTGTGTGGCTTGTCTTCTTCTCACTCAGTGTCCTGGTCCAGCATGTCCAAATCCAGCATCATGTTTGTCATTGGCCACTTTATGAATAATTAAAGCCACAAGGCCCTGTCAGGATTTTTTCTTCTGCTTGAGCTCCTCCCTTTCAGTTGCAATAAGGTCCATAGATCCCTCTGCAGCTCTCCGACATGCTGCCAATTACTTCTAGTTCTTGAAGGGAAGAGGGAGTGAACCACTGCTGCTGCCATTGCATGTGTTACTTTTAACTACTGAGCTGGTGACTCCTGAAATAATCATGATGTTATCCTTACCCCACTGAGCAGTATAGAATAAATCTGCCTGCTATATGATGGGCATGCTGTGATAGAAAACTTTATTTAAGAATTAACCTCCTAAGACCTGGCATCCACATGCGTGGACATCACATTTTGGGTTATACCATAATACTTAATTCTGCTTATATGGAAATTCAAAATTGTCCCCATATGCAGAACCACATCATGTCAACAGATGATGCTTAATTTTTATACTTATCAGGTCCCAATAAGCCCAAATAGCAAAGAGAAATTAAGATAGAGCTCGGGTCTTAGGAGGTTAAAGTAAAATGTTAATAAAAGTCATTCATTCAGAGAATAAAAAAGCTACTGCAGAGAAACATGAAATGCCATTGTAGGCCACATGCATTATTCTATAAGATCATGAACACTATATTATAATGCATTGCATGTTCAAAATACCTCATAGTATTTAAGGAGTGCTTCTAAGACTTCCTAGCGGACCAGTGATTATACACCAGTGGTGAGTCAGTTCAGCAGGGAAACATATTTAGCCTGTTCATTCTTCTCTTTGTGCAGATATCATAGATTTTGATCGTTCAGCTGTAATGGTATGGAGTTGTTACATAATTTATAGAGAAACACAACCCTGTCTATAAATAGGGTGCAGTAGCATTCATTAATTAATAAATAGGCAAGATGATTAAGTAAATTTATATTTTATTATGTCAAGTACTGTAAGACAAAAACTGGCATCAATAATGCCAACATTTATAGCTTCAAATATGGATGAGCAATGCTAGGGTTATTTTAATGGTCTATTATCCACAAAATGTATAGAGTCAGGTGCATTTTTATGTGCAGCAGTAATTGTCATAACTACCATTAAAAGGGAATAAAAAAATCATAATATTTAATCACAGCAGAATTAAGTTCTTTAGTCCAATTCCGGCTCACATTGGTGTAGGTACCATAAAAAAAGTTAGGGGAAAACCACAAGAACGGGGAAATAAATGATGAGTCACGTTTCTACTGGTGAAAGCACAAATATGGAATGATATTAGTTGCTACTTGCTATGGGAAGCTAATGTTCTGAATTATTGTGCTTATGTCATGCATATTGAATAAGAACACCCCCAGCAAGACCAGATGGGTTTCCAGTCTTTGTAGCTGCTCTAATCTGAAGCTGCACACAATTTCACTGGCCAAAGTGAACAGTGAAATCACTTTATGAGGCATTCAGGCAGATTAATGAGAGGTTAAATAGAGAATACTGACAAAAGGTCTGTAATGACGGGGGAATTAGTGTTATTCATGCTGAATTCTTAGCATTATGTATGTCAAAGCTACATTGTTATGGGTAAAAACATTACGTAATAATGCAACAATATTATACAAATTATTATGTAATACTGTGCTGCAATTATTCCTTTGTCATCCACCCGACGCTGCTTGGCTTACTCAGCATCAGGTGCTCTAGTTTATCTTTTCTTTATTCCTCTGTTCGGGTTTTATTTCTAAGGAGCAATCTTATCATGATCCATTCACAATCTGTTCATGATCCCGTCGTAATTATTTCCTTTCCTTTGAAACTGAAAAGCTTTTTTGGTGGGGAGGAGACCACTTGCACACACACTCAAGCACAGAGATGCAAACACACATTTTGTGAAGAAACACGAGTAGGCAGCAGAGATGTTGATTAGGGAATCGACTGAAGGAGTGAAGTATCTCCTCTACAAGACTGAATTAGCAGCGCAAGGAATTGAAAGATAAAGTACTATTTCTTTCAGGAAGCGGGACGGTGTCTCAGGAGTGAATTCTCATACATTTATATTGCTCTCTCAGACAGCGTGAATGAGCACCTGGAAATCTGTCCAGGTGAATTGATCCATGGCTTCAAACCTGTGCAATGATGTTTTCCATTAATTTGTTTGCCTAGTTGCAAAAAGGCTTATAATTCAGATTTTCTCTTGAGAATTAATTTAGAGAAAATTGCTGCACAAATTCACCCTGTTTAGATAAAGTGGCAAATGATCAATAATAATGATGCTATCAGAAATATTTTTCTATGTTTGTGCTACCTACAACAATTCCTTCTTATATAGTTGTCAAATAAAAGTTTAATTTTTTGTCTTATTGGTGTTGTGCCTTGATTGGTCAAACGTTTAACTGAACTATTTCTGACTCTTCCTTCACCATGATGCTGACAGAATGATCATTAAAGTGTTGCGCTTCTGTGAAACCTTGTCTGCCTTTCTTAACAACAGACATTTTGCCTTGTCTTAGCAGGAAAAAGACATGTCAAAGTAATAACGTTGAAGATGATCCTTTTAAATGTCCCAGTAAGCCATGCCACTGAGTCAGCCTACATTATGCCAGGGCCCTGGAACACAAAAAAACAGCCATCAATAAATTTTATTAGTTGAAGTACACCTCACTTTTTCCTGCTGTGACACGTCACACTGTCTGCTGTGAAAAGGGCCTCCAGGCAACATCCACAGCCAGTCTGATTTGTTCTAAACTGTGATGACTTCATCTGAAAGACATCTGCACCATGTCTTTGCTGTCACTACAGAAATATAATCTTGACAACATTTCTTCTTTTCACATTTCACATAGGTTTATAGGTTTTTGTTCTTGTTATGTGACTATAGTGTAAAGTTCAGCTGTAGTTGGAGTAACATGATGACAGACTATATGCAGCTCAGGCAACTGCACATTACCATCATTCCCGCGCTTATTAAAGATCCCTCTCGTGTGTCTCTGCACATGCTTGTGTACACTTGTCTGTGTATGCATGTGAAAAAGCACGGAGGGCTTATGTGTCATATATGTGCATTTTTGTGTCCGTGTGTGTATTTGTCTTCTAACATGTTTAGTTTACGTGGGTATTTGTTTTTGCACGCTGCAATAAAATCCACATCTTTTAAACGATCTGTCAAGCTGAGCATTATTATCTCCCGTGTGCATCGCTCCCAGAAACACACAAACATACTGTATGTACACAGAAGCACAGACATAACATGTAATACTTGTACTGTTCATTGAGTTCTGAATCAACTGTTAGAAGAGTCCGCAGCGCAATGAGAGGGGACAATTAGCCTAATGAAGTGCAGGGGCAAATCACACTGTGCTAACAGTTGCTCAGTGAATATTCATGTGCTGTTGGCTTTGCAGATGCATTAAAAGGCGACGCTGCGTTGCTGAATACCAATCGTTACATTTCCACCTGTCGCTCGTCTGCTCCCTCAGTGAAGATAACATCCTAATCAGCCTCATTGCTGTGAGGCTTTTTGGAGCGCATTGCGTACACAGGTCACATGTATTATCCTATCTGCTGCTGTCCGCCAGTTAAAAACAGAAACACCTTCTCACTTTTTACAAAAGAATTAAGACACATCACAGTAGAGAGTACATGATGTCAGACCATGAAGTGGACCAAAGAATTTCATTTAAAGTGATTGTATGCTTTACTCCTGTTAAGATTATGTTTTTAATGCTAAAGCCCCTTTGTGCAGTATTTCTATGTTAGCATAGCATCTTTAAAACTATTCCAATTTCACAAGTGTGTCAATATTAGACTATCTCAATGAAAATGTCTTTTGACTTTGTATCTCTTTATATTACCACTAGGAGTTACCAAAGTTACAAATATTATACTTGCTACACAGTCAGTTCTTTAATTCTCAGAAATAATTTAGCAAAGCTGCTGTGTCTTTCTTTGTTTTTAATTGTTGAGTGATGGATAGAGACTTTCGCTAATTATGCTAACCAACTGTTTCTTCTGTTTCTTCTAAACAAAGTGCTGCTGTTGCCGGCAGTAAAGACAAAACACATCATTTCCTTTGTGGCTGTTTTTTTCCCTTAAAAATGAAAAGTTGAAACGTCAAATCTTTACTGTGTTGTATAGCGTACATGAAAGTTGGGTGATAATTCTCTGTGGGTTTGTTAATACTATTGACATCTTTCACATTAAACATGGTAATTTTATTTGTTTTCATACAACAAATACTGATAAGCGCAGCTTTAACCTTTTCAAGCCCTTACCACTATGATATATGTATGCATTAAATACATTTTAAAACACTTTAACACTTTTACTTTAACAAGAGACTGAAGTCACTTTATGATATACGATAAGCGCATAACTACTGTATGAGCTCACATTAAAAAGACATCAAAAAATGAATTATAGAGCTTCCAGTTGTAAATGCATAACCATCACAGTATAAGATAACTAATTACATGTACATCAAATTTATTGGGTATGATAATATCTCGTGCTGTGAAGGTGTACTACCTCATGATTCATTATAGAATACATTTTCTGATGCAGCTATTGTGCAAATCTCATGTTATGCTGTTTTATAACTAAGAATTTAGGTTGTACTTTCTCTTTTTTTAGTCTTCAGTACAGCTCCTGCCTGTTTTCCCTCCTCCCCTTCTCGTCGCCTCCATCCCTACAGCTTGTCTCGCTCCATGTTAATTTCTTTCTAGCAGAGAAGGAGACGATCTCATCATTAGCTGCTACTCAGTCAGTCAGCAGGGCCAGCTTGCTGAGCAGAACAGACTGTGGCTCAGGCCAGCCAGATGGAGGTGAGGTTATCCTCCATTAGATAACATAATGGTACGGTGGGCCTTATTCCACAGAGACAAGCAGACCAGTCAGCTAGTCAGCTATTCCAAAAACAGCTTGTGGGTGATGGTAAGGATGCTGATGATTAATACTAGCAGTATTAAGGAGTAGAGACAGGAGGAACAGTGGGAGCAGAATGGTTTATAGATATTATATCTATTCCAGTGATGACTATTAAGTGTTTTACATCATTCAGCAATACTGGTTTCAATTATCATTTTATCCTTTCATCTCACTTAAAGGTTCCACCCAAAAAAAGTTTCATAACAGCAATGTTCTTATATAGTGCAATAGATGTTTACAGGGACAAAATTAGGGTCTGTTAGGGATTTCTCAGGGCCCACCCATGGTAAAAGTAGAGTATGTGTATTCAGGATACTTGAGGCCCTTAAATAAATGTGTCCACCAAATGGCTTGTTCCACTGCGTTATGCAAGAGTAGCAGTAAGCCTGCAAACTAAGCAACCAAAAAAAAAGAGCCAGCCAAACAAATGTGTAAACAAACAACCCATAAACCAGTCTGAGTAGTGAGCTGGGTGGGTTCGGCTGAAGCTCCTCATAGATGCGGATCTGGTCCAGAGTGAGCCGTAAATTTCCTGATAATGACGGTAAGGAAGTTTCGAAAAAAGAAGTGGGGATGCAGTCATTGCTCCAAGGGAAATATCAAGCTGTAGCCAATGAACACAGCAAAAACAATATTCAGTCGGCCAAGAGGACGGACTATAAGTAACTCAACACTGCCATCTGGAGGCGCTTGGGTGTAAATGTTTCAGGAGGAGACAGAAAAAACAGGAAGACGCAGCTCTTCTCTTGCACTTGTATTGGTGCTGATTTTGCATTTCAAGAGTCATCTGACTCTCATCAGGAAAAGGAATGAACATCCCAAACAGTCAACTAGTTTGAGGTTAGCATTTCTGCCTTCAAGCTTCTATTATTGCATCCACTTTTGCTATTTTGAATCTGTGAGCACAACTGCAGAATCATTGACTCATCACTTGATCGAAATGGAAAGATACGCAACTCCATTAAATCCGGCTAATTAGGGCAAACTCTTAAGCCCCATGAAACGATAAAATACTAAACTAGAGCAAAAGGTGTGAAAACCAGTTCTCTATTGACATTGAATAAGATTTGCTAATCATATTTGTTGTCTTTAATTTAGATATTTTTGTTCACATATTTTTATGTACATACGGTATTATAGGGGTTTCTGTAAAGTGTGCTTAGGCCAAGTCAGTACATCAAAAATAGTCCAGCATATTTTTTGAATGGATCAAAAATTCAGTTTGCAATAATCAGCTAAATCCACACACAACCAGCTACTTTAAGTGTTACTAAGGATAAGATATTTATTAACACCAGGACAGACTTTTTGTCTATCTGATTTTTGCATCATGGTTAAAAGTGATCATCACCACACAGTTCATTGTTAATTGTATCCACCTTTTCATTCTAATGTCTCATGGATCATTTAACTGTTGTCTGTCAAACCGGTGTGCTGCTTGCATATGGTATTACTTATACATATATGCTATTTGAGAAGCAATCAAATGTACATGAAATCTTTTTATTGTTGCATGGGAGGCTGACCCTGACTGGTCATGATGTTATCCTGTTAATATGCAACTCGTTTCATCAAAAATTAGCTTTTGTCATTCTAAACCTCTTCAGCTGAGAAAAATTCAAACTAAAAAGATTTTGAATTGAATTATAATTCAATAGTTCACACAGAAAATGAGTCACACTAACTTCCTTCCCTAAACATTATGACAGGAATGGATTAAATAAATGTAGAAGCAGAGTTTTCTCACTTCAGCACCTACTAAAAAATGTTTGAACCCCGGGGTTAGGACACTGGGAGGGTGAGGAAACGCATGGCATTTTGGAAAGAATTCCTTCTCTAGGCCCAAGAGGGAAAATGTGAGAGTGTGAGATGTTCCTGAGTGAATCCAGATGCAAAATATTGAAACCCGACTACAAACTGGCTGAAACCAGACACTGTACATACACGGAGGGTGCGTGAATGTCAACATCCTGCTCACTATCCTACCCACAATGTCTTCAACTGTTTCTGGGATGCCCAGAGCTGAGGAGCCGCGCAACTGCAGCACTCTAGACACTCACCACAGTGTGTGTGTGTGTGTGTGTGCATAAAATGAGTTGAAAAAGCAACTCATGACATATACAAGCAATGTTTTATTTTGAGAGAAACCAAATAAATCCCTGTGAAAATGCGACACTGAACACTTTCATACATAAAAATATAATCGACACTAAAATACAGGTTGATTTTACCTCCTATTTAAATCGATATACAAAACAGATTATACATACACAAGATGCATATATTTACACACTTGGCCATATGAGAGAGCGGCCTGTGAGAGCAGACTGCTCCTGTTAGGTTTGCTTGAAATGCAAAGTATCTCCTTGATGTTGAGTTTGTTGAATCGAAAAAGCACTCCATTTTCATTTTTGAATTATTCATTCCTCCTAAGTGGGTTATCATCCATTTAAGGAGCCCCCCCTGTGCATGTGTTTTGTATATGTTAAAGCAAAGGAAACTCAGAGGGGAGAACAACCTTCTGTTTAAGCTTTACTTAGAATAAGAAAGTCATGTGGTTCGACTGTAGGCTGACCAATCTCCTCCACATACCAGTTCATGAACAGGTGGGGTTGTGGTTTTCATTCTGCCAAACACAACTGAGTTTGAGGGCATGTGGTTTCACTGGTCCAGATGACAAAATTTGACAAACTTCCACCAACAGCCTCCACAGAAGTCTGGTCCGTGATTTTCAGTAATATCACTACATTTTTCTCTGGTGCTACGGTCAAATGGCATCACTCAAGTAATCAAAATGGCATTAAATTCATAAAGTGGTGTTGTATCATAAGTACACCCTTATCTACAGTATTTGTTACAGTATTTTTATGTTAGCTTGTGAATGAATATCATGTGCTAGGGTGTAAAGGTGATGTTGTTACTGACGAACATGCACATGTCAATAACTACTCCCTAGCTGATGAAAATAAACATGTATCAGAAAAATGTAACGACAGTATAGCCATGATTTGCTCTGCTGACAGTTTAGATATAACCAAATCCCAATAACCAACCCATCTTGAGCACATGCGCGAGGGAGAGAGCCTTTAAGAGTACTTGCAGCTGATGACTTGAGAAATGGGAACATTGGAAGCTGGAAGTGCAAACATGTCCACAAAGAAATGTCTGCACTCAATAAAAATGACAATGGTGTGGATCCAAGCGTGCAGATCATTTCCTTTGATCTACCAACCAGCTGTGATATAATCTCCACAGGTTGTTGAAAACTGTCATTATGTATCACACACCCACTTCTTCCAGTGCACACAAGCCTTTCTTCTGCCTCACAGCAGCCAGCTACAGGCCAAATAAAGTCTCAGTTTCAGTCTCTTCTTAAAATTATCTGCTTGACCATACAATGTACCTTTTAATATCACAAGGAAGATAACCTTCAAAGACAACTTTAATGTGCATTAGAAGACATGAACAGATGACACATCAAAGCATACAGAGTGAGTCGGCTCTAAAATAAAGACTTAAGAAAGAGTATGCAAACTATAGCAACAACCTATAGACATGTCTGTACCTAGAAACATACAGTATCTCTCAGACTAGTCATTCCCAACATCAAATCATTGGTTTTGAAAATTACAATGCTTTTGTGCAAACTGTACTTTTGTCTTCCTGAAAGGCATCAGAACTCAAATGAATTTCAAGAGAATGCGATGAAACAATACATTGCAAGATCAGATCACTGTTGTGATGAGGAGATTCATTGTCCTGGAGTAAAGAAGATATAGACCCCCAGTTTTCCCCGTTGAGCTACTGTAGTCTTGTGCAGAAGGAAAGTGGGTGTTTCCCTTAGTCTTGCAGCTGTAGAATCTATTGGTGTTTGCCACAAATGGCTCACGTCAGCTTTTGTTTCCACTGGCTCCAAATTGGGCTTGCAGGGTTTGCTGAAGGTTGTTTATCGGCTCTTCTTGGAAACTGAGAAGCTTTTCCCCCGTCTGTGTCCAAATTAAATTGTCTTTGTGTGAACTAGCTGCTCGCTTCCTTCCCCTTCATGTCCTTAAAATCGTAGGTTTATTTTTTCACCAGGTTTATTTGACAGTCTTCTCCTTTAAGATGCATGAGGGGGGGCATGGTGGAGAGAAGACCTGAGTGAGACAATACACTCCAGTCTGTAGATGGTCAAGTCCGAATGTAGTGAGAGGTGGAGGCTTATAAAAGAAAAACAAAACAAAAAAACCCTTGGTGCTGTTTTTAGACAGGAGCTCCCATTTTTATATAATAGCAGTGTAATTAGCCAATAATTACACTAATTACACTGAAATTACAGAAACTGGGGGGCAGTTATTTTAAACTGTTACTCAATTACTTTTTTTCTTTTTTAGAAGACAGAGATGAGTGCAAAGACCCCATATAGGAGAGCGCAGGGGTAAGCAACCAACATCTGCTGCCCATCCATAGCCAACGCAGAGATGAAGATCTTTGAGGCTGACAAACTGCACCAGCCAATGATTGCTGCCGTTAGTATAATTCCCATCATGCCCCTAAAAAGAACAAGAAAGACGCTGGAAGTTAGCGTTGATTATTATCATACAGTTACCTGTATGAAAGCAGCGTTTATGCAGTTTTATTGAATGTATAGCTGTTTGTGAAACTTCTTTGTGAAACAAACATTGCATAGTTCTACACATAATTATCACACTTTAGGTGAGCTTATTAAGCAACCAGTGATTTATACTAATACTAATACAAAACCCTTTCTGGGAAGTTTAAACTACTACAAAAGCCTTTGCTTGATCTACAGGTTATATTAACATTCATAATGTTTACTATTTTCCTGTGTACTCACTGTAAAGACAAGAGGACTCCAAAGCTGGAGAGGAGGATCATGGGGAGGAGGCAGTATCCCAGCACGCTGGCCACACAGCCGAAGGAGACGCCCGTCATACTCATTAGGTTGAGTAGGCAGTACATGCCGAGGCAGCCGATTGCACTGATACCGTATACATAGCCAAATTGGATCTTACCTGACTGTGAACGGAAAGGGAAGAAAAAAAGATGCATCCACACAGTTAGATATAGACATGCACACCCCTACGTGATGACAGTACAGATATGTATGTATATATATATATATATATATATATATATATATATATGTGTGTATGTGTATGTGTATGTGTGTGTGTTTGTACCATAAGGGGATAGAAGGATGTTCTTAAGAATTATTCTTCAACGTTAACCAAATGATTTACCAGGAGAAGCGTCGCTCCGAAGGCCAAACAGAAGACCATGGGGCCAGCCAGGTCTGTCTCATTCATGATGCTGCCGTCTGCGACCTTCATTGGATGGAGCACCGTCAGAGTCTTCTGCCAGATGTGGTCAAAGTTGATTCCTAATTCTGAGACAGAGAAAACACACAGACACGTTGGATAGTAGAACTAGGATCAAACAAGGTTGGTAGGAAAACATGACAAAATAAATCACACGAGTTGTTTTGGAACTTTAAAAAAGGATAGCGACGACAGAATAAAGCATGGAAGAGAAGCAATGGCATACAGTATACGTGACTGGTTTGCTACATAAACACTAAGCCTTTGCAGTTACAAACAAAGAAACGTCTCTCTTGAAGGAATACTCAAGTCTTTTCAGTCAGTGCTTTGCATGAGGATGTAGACAGGGACAAGGGCTCTTCCTGTGATTTCTTAGCAATAGCCTTGAAGGTGTATCTTCACCTTTCTAGTTTGCACTCATTTTAGTTTAAAGGGTGTGAATTAGGTTAGGTTTCACGGTCTCAGCGCATTTACCACGGCTCAGCTGTCAGTCTGACATGGAGACAGCTGTGTAGTGCCACACATCTATACACAAGCACAGGAATAGACCAAGTGAAGTGAAAGCAACAGAGATTGACGTCTAGGGCCAGAGTGGTCTCAGCTGGATCAAAGTGATTCAGTATCTAGTTTAATAAAAAAATCTGACATCACTTTCTCAAAGTGCCAGAGGCAGGAGGTTGAACTATTGTACATGGAACCCTAGATGGCTTGGTCCAAAGATTAAGGCCACAACACAATGTAATTAACAGCTCAGTTTATCTACAGCAGAATTTGAGTATCTCCAAAATATTACTGTCCATCACAGTGCAAAACTTCTCTAAGAAGAAAAAGCAATAACAGTTTCCATATTTAGAACACGTATCTCCATTGATTATTTCAACTAAACATTGCTTCTGCAGCAAAGAGTAGTGACCAGACAGAGAGGAGTGGCAGTTGGTTGGTGCTTGAGGAGCAGTCTGTTAGATGTGTGACGGCACCAACACACAGAAAATACACTGCAGGGTGCAGAGCTTAGGCAAGGGCAACAGCAATCACCAGTCTCTTTGTTTGACAGAAGTCAATATGATCATCGATCTGCACAAGCCTTGTGAGAATGATAAAGGGTTGTATATAAAATAACCAAGTGTATACAGGAATGCCAATCATTTTTTCATTATCATTTTCCTTATCAATTCATCTGTTGACTCGTTATGATTTGTTTTTTCAGACCAACAGTTTAACACACAAAAATATTCTGTTTATAATGATGTTTACAACAGAGAAACTTATCATACTACAAACATATGACAAGCTGGAAACACCTACAGTAATTCTTGGTATTTCTATTTGGAAAAAAGGCTTAATCAATCATTAAAATAGCTGATTAATTTTCTGTCAATCAACTTATAATTTCAGCACTAATCGTATGCAACTTGATCATGGAGTCCTATACATTCGAGAGGCTCAAAGTACCTTGGAAAGCTGTTGATAACCAGCAACGTTGCCCTCCACAAGTGGCTACTTAGATGTAATATCACAGTTACAGGTATTCACTCTTAGTATCACTCTCTCTATAAAAATCCCACTTGTAAGCACTTTCCTCTAAATGAGCATGTGGCAAAATCTTATAAGAGAGCAAAAAAATCTAAAAGTGACGGACCCCTCAACATCACTCACAGGTGAAGCTCCACTACTTTGGAACTGAGGGTTAAATAACTAAGAGGCAGACATACTTTAGCGTCACACAGCAGAAAACACTTTCACATAATACATCTTTTCGAGAATCCACCAAACACTGCAACGCACACTTCACATGTCAAGTCTCCATTGAAGCATCTACTCCATCTGCTCCATTATTTTTAAGGGTTTCAGGAATAAAACCACTCAGCGATTCTGAGCATCAGGTTTGTATTTAATAAGAGTGCAGAACATGGATACAGTGGCTCAAGATAGGATGAATAAAAGGCAATTTGTTGAATCCAAAGATAATCTGCAAAGTATGATTATAAACTCGGCTACAACCATAAAATTGTATGGTCAAAATAAGAACATAAGTATAGCCCAGACGATAAAAATTACTACCGCAATGCAATGATATGCTTGAGGAGCATTAGTGTGTCAAATTCTGGTGCAGTCACACAACAGATCCTTTTTAATTAACATAGCAGTGTCTTTTCATGAGCTCCCAACTTTAAGTATAATGTACTGTAAGCTGAAGTTTATTTATTCTATTGTAATGGTAAAATTGCCCTTATTGTTCAGCATTTTGTTTTTTGTTTTTACAGTAAAAGTGGAAAACAGCTTTATATAATTAAATTGCTGCCATCATCTCTTCAACTTCAAAAAAGTATAATTTCCTCAGTGCTGGTTTATGTGCAACTGCACGGCATGTATGCCAATTAAAAAAACTTTCTCATGTGTGTAAGTAGAGGGAAAATTGTGCTTAAGTTTGGAGAAGTCAGGTCTGCCACTGTCACTTTGTCAAGTAGCCTCTGATCCGTCAGTCCTTTCTATTCTATCAAAACTTTCTGGCAGCTATGAGATTCTCTGGCTCTGCTGTTGCGACTGCAACAGGCGAATGAAACTTTAATTTCACGCCCTAACAACAAACTAATAACTTTGCACAGCTAACAATACACATGGTGAAATGTGCCATGTGTATTGTTGACTGTGCTAAACTATGCTGTACTAGTCAGTTTCCTTGCAATATTCCTGCACTATTATAAGAGAAGTGAGAGGAGCTGTATAACAACAAAATAAGGACGTAGAAGAACAAGCCTCCACGTTGGGGTTCACATACCTTCTAGCAGTGGTGGCTCATCATCGAAGCTGCTACCATACATGGACTGTGACGGGGATGGGGTGTAGGTCTGCGTGGGCTGGAAGATTTGTCCTGTGTATGGCTGCTGGGGTTGCATCATCCCAGGGGAAGAGTAGTCCATGGGCTGGGAGTAGTCATACTGACCGTATGGCCTGGGAAACACATAATAATGTTCAACAGTTCTCTTTGACATTAAAGGACTTCTCAAACTGCCCATTTCTACTTAAAATTGCAAGTTGCTTCCCAATGGTGATGTTTCAATTAGGTAGTATTATGACTTTTAAAAGCATTACAAACTGTGCAAACTTGCCCTTCAACATATCCTGTTCTTGATTAAACAAAACAATCTCTCTTCCTCATTTTATATGCCAAATTGGATATCATTTAAAACTCACTTAAAACAAATACATTAAAAAAATGTCAAGTAAGGTGTTCAGTCAGGCAACAAACTGTTAGGTTGGTTAGTCTTAAGCAGCTGAAATGGCACATAAAACAATAATGGAGTTAATGGAGGGAGTATCAGGTAAGAAGGGCTTTGTGCACTTACTTGTTGTAGGGGTTTTCAGTATTGCTGTAGCCATAGCCGCCCTGGCTTTGGTCATCTACACTGTAGCTGGACTGGTAAAAGTCTGTGTTGAAATTGTCAAACCCTGACATCTCTCACTCTGTTAGAAACACAGGGGCAGAAACAGGACACAACTTTTCAGCTAGGGTGATTCTTTTGCTCTACAGTGGGAGATAACGTTACAGTGGGTGTCAATATGAAAATGATGTTCTTCAGTGCTGTTATATTGAACTACTATATGTAGTTCAATTGACCATCAACAAGTGAAACACGTCATACACAATGAGTCGCTCATAAACACATTACGTGGTTAGCTAACCTACATCTCGTAAACTTATGGGCCGTGGCAAAAATATTAGCTTAACTATCGTTAACTAGCTACGTGATAGAAGTCGTTGACTCTTAAACACCGTTTGAACATGTAACGCTACATATTTAAACAATAAATCAACGCTTAGAAGAGCGGTAACGTTAATGTTAGTATTGACTACACCGTTAACATGGTTAGGGCAACGTTAAAGGTAACGTTACCTCCGTATGATTTTACAACAACTATGAGCTAAGGTAGCTAGCTCGTAGTCAGCTTCATACACAAACGGAAGATACAAATGTATATTGTTGTTAGTCTATTATGAGTCTATTATAACCCGTATCAAATATCAAATGACTCAACAATCACAACCACCTAAAAGGATAAGGATAAGTTAACTAACCTTGTCAAAATACAACAAAAGCTACTTTGGGTGGCTAACGTACCGTTAATTCTGCTGCTAGTAGGTTCGCTAATGCTAGCTACCTCTAACAGTTGTGGAGACCTGGCTTGCACATCCTGCGCATAATGTCAGCGGTGGCTTTAATATTACATTTAACTTTTCTTACAAAATCATTATTCTTACGCTATAAAAGCATCGCAAAAGCTAATACGTACCTGTGATGTTTGACAAATCTACTCAGAGCCCTGCCAACCTGGTTTCAGTTGCTACGTGTCAGGAGAAAGGTAAATTTTCCGGGGTGATACGTAGCCGACGGGAAGCCGTTAGGGACAGAACCAACTTCTCCTTTGCAGAAAATGTGGCGCTGTCCACTGCCGACTGGTAGTATTACATAATTATCTTCTTCTTCTTCTTCTTCTTCTTCTTCTTCTTCTTCTTCCCTGATTTAATGGCTGATCGTAAATCAATGTGTATAGGTGCATATCGCCACCTACTGTACCGGAGTGTGTAGCATCAGGATTTTCCCTACTTTACGTCACATCAAAGAAATGAAGAGAAACGAAAAGACAACAAAAAACAAACAAACAGACAAACAAAAGGCTATATTTGTTTCCATCAATACATCATCTCTTAATGTTTCTTTTGAACTATTAAGAGCTGCAGTAGAGTCTGAACAAATGACAACTATCTCAGGCCTTACCTCCTCTATCCATTGTAATCCTAAAATTATAGCCGCTATTTCTGCTGTAAATACAGATAATCTATCATTAATTCTTTTGCACAAAACAACATCAAACTCAGGTATGTACACTCCTGTTCCAACATGTCCACTCCTTGGATCTTTAGATTCATCAGTAAATATTGGCATATAGTTATAATAATTCCTCTTCACATAATCTTGGACCAAATATCCAAAGTTATCTTTATTCCTTTATATCCTTTTAACTTAACCCAGTATACTAATGACTTACATGATTGTCACCAGCAGCATGAACTTACAAGCCGGGCTACTGTATGAATATATGTGTTGTAATACAGTTTCCTGGTTTAAATAATTGCATTGCTGAATGTTACAAGACTGTGCTAAAAAAAAGTCCTTATGCAGTCCTCTTGCCCGATTTGGAAATGTTTTTTTTTTTTAGAGTTTGGGGAGACATTATGAAAGCAAAAATGTCCTAATTCTAAAGGTCAGAAAAACTTGAAGTGATTGCACTTTCTAGTGTTATGGATTACCCTCATCAACAGCATTAGTGCATTTTACAAGATCATGGATGCTGTGCAAATACCACAGGAATTGGCTATGAAGTGATAGTACATACATACACAATGGAATTAAAGTACCAATAAAACACTAACAGGTCACTCGATACTGTGTACAGAAACATAATAAGTCCTTATTAGAAATATTCAGTTCTTCTTATGATAACTAAACAAATACAAGACTTGAAAAAAAGAATCACAAAGAGATACGGTTAGACAACTAAAACTACTGCCTGTTTCGCCCACCGCAGGTAGGCATGAGACCCTATTGGGTTTTGACCCATACTTTGAGAAAACCAGGGTCTAATGGTAACAAATAGAGACAGAGAGTAGAGGATGATTTAACAGGACAAGCGCTGGGCTCCCGGCAAGAACAAAGGTAGTCTCTTTCATTAGGAGGCAGAGGAGCAAATCAATCACTGCCTGTTCAGGAGAACTGCACCGCCGCAACCAAATACTGCAGGTGGATCCATCCTCTTTGATGATGACAGATAATGCAGAATAATAGGCTGATGACCTCTGACGAGAGGAAATAGGGAGGGAATGAGAGGCAGAGAGAGCATCACAAATGTGAGTTTGACCTGTAATGAATGGAAGAGAACAAATGAGGTAAAAGTAAGAAAAAAAAATATTGTTGATCTCATCTACGACATATGGAAAATATTGGACGATCAAATTGACTTTTTGTTCCTTCATATTCATTCATTCATGTCCCTCTGTCACATTCTGCCTCAGTGCTGAAACAAAAACACTGTTGGCTTCTGTAACAATGAAAGGTGCAGAGTGAAAGGGAGCTAAATTATAAAGACTTGGCTCTGCTCCTAGCCTGGAGTTACAGAATTCTTTATGGAATGAGGCATGGGGAAAATAACACAGTGGAAAAGGGCATGGAGGAAAACTTTGTCATTATTCAGAAGAGACATATTAAGTGTCTACCGTCTTTGACAGAAAAACTCTGATTGAGTTATGGCTCTCAGGGCAAAAATACAAAGAGAAACTGTTTGGTCAGTGATGCACATAGCAGTTGCCACAGCAAGGTTGCATGAGTTAGGAAGACATTTTCTTGCCAGGAAACTTTGTGACCATCTGTCACATTTTGTTTCCTCTTGAAGGCAATGCCGGCAGCTAAATTCCAGCCTTTATGTTAAATCACTTGTTCGTCATAGCTCCAAGACAGTTCTATTACAGGCGTCTTTATATGCTGAAGGACAGGCAAATGCAACTCATAACACATGAAAAGTTGGGTTGGGGTGAGAAAAAGGACAAAAAAACAAAACAAAAACCCAATAAACAAGAAATGTCATTAACAAATCTTTCAGCTGTGCAGGCCCGACATGGATCATTTCTCTGCCTCATGATGAACAAAATCAATTTGATGCACGAAACATGAATTCCTACAGCAAACACCCATGACTAATCATAAGCAGAAATGAGTCGCCTCCCCTCCATTGCCTCTCATCTTCCTTTAGACTTTTAATCATTTCTGAACTTGAAGAACATGGCTCTCTTCTTAATCCACTTAATGAAAGAAAATTGAAAAGTGCCAGAGAGGGTAATTGAATTTAGGGCAGTGTATTGCCATATGCTGTCATAATTGCCTTCTTTTATAAAGTCTCTGCTGTAATCCTGCTGTCACTGCCTGGGTGGATGAGTGGATTAAAAGGACTGAATTTCCTCTACTGCTCGTCTCCAACCACCTACTGTAGCCTCAATAAAGATCTCTCTCTCCACCTCTCAGGCTCAAGGAGAGGAGACAGCAATGGCTCAAGCCATCTAATTTCTTGTTCTTCTTGTCAACAAAATGTTGAGATATTTTTCTCCTTTTGCACATAACGTATTGTGTAAATGAACACAAAACACACGCACAGCTTTATTTATTTATTTATTTTTAGCAGAAATGGATGCGCACATTTCCCCAGAACATTTACAAGATTAAATAAATGCCTTTAATTCATCTAATTCAATCTCCTGCCACCCCATTGATATGACACGCTGCTCAGATCATAAATTAGTAGGCATCTGGTACTTGCAGGCTCCTTTCTCTGGAGCAGCTTTCTTCACTCTGAGAGGGAGCTACATGAGCACTAAAATAACAATCAGCAGCTGAAGAGTTTTTTGAAGTTTGTTTGTTCCAAAATGAGATTTCCACCCACTTGATATTTAACAAATTCTGACAAAAAATGATAGTCAACATGAAAATACATCTCATTCTGGAATATAGTGATGATACTGGTAATACCAGAGCATTTAAACAGGACAAAAAGTACAACATTAGCTTGCCATTGCTCTTACGTAAAACTATTTTGGACTGAAATCAGGTAACAGTTGTTCTTCAAAGTGAACATGTTTTTTTTTTTCAGGAGTCAAATTATTTTGAGCAATTTGTTCTGGAATAGAGGCATTTTTAAAAAAAATGTTTTTAATTAAATTTAATTGTGCATCTGAGTGTGGGAGTATTTTCTGTGTTCTCTTATCTCCCATTTCCACTTGATTTGAACTGTTCTACTTCAATTTGTATCTTTTGTATCACTTACTTATATTTTTGCACTTTTTAAATAGCAAATCTTTTATTTTTGCTGTTTCTTTTTTATTACCCTGTAAATCACATTTAATTGCCCTGGTGTATGAAATGTGCTATACAAATACAGTTGCCAAAACATGTATACAAATACACAATAAAGTGCATAATATAAAGGATAAAAACGTGTTTCACTGAGATCCCCGTGCTTAATTTCTTAGTCAAAATGAACACATGCACCATTAAATAAGTCATTTCATTTCAACCTTTGATTCTGAAGTGGTAGGTAAACAGGGCTGATGCTTTATGACGGAGTGTACTGTGGAGTTTTGCCATCCTTGTCTTATCTGCCTCTGGTTGGCATCAGGGACAGCACCAGTCAACCCACGAGTGTTCTACCTGTCAAAACAGATTTAGAGGCTTCTAAAATAAGTCTCATATTATAAACAGCAGCATGGCCTTGGCTCTCCTTCTTCTTCCACCCTACCCTAAGAGCCACCCTGCCAAGTTTCACTTCCCAGTCCCTTAACTTTTGTTACAGGGTTTGCTTGTATCCACTGCAAGATATGTCCTGCTGGACATAAATTAGTTTTGGCCCAGTGGGTTAATCAGTCAAACGAAGGAAAGTCAATATTTATTCCACATGGCAGCATCTTGGGGGATGCTGTTTGTAGCATTTCCAGAGTGCAGAATCAACATCTTACAAATAAAATCCCATATTATTCAAGTTCGTAAGTTCTTGATGCAAGGATCAATTGAGATTGATTTAAGCATCAAGGTTGATGCCAAGATCGATTTGTTTGGAAAGAGAACTGCTAATGAGCAATATTTTGTGCCAAATTCTATATATTTTTATGGTTTCAGTGTTTTATATACTGTATATATATACACATAAGGGAAGAAAACACAGCTGAAAAAATATATTTTGTCTTTAATTATGGAAAATCCACAAATACGTCAACAGTGCTTTTATTGTTTTTAATGATAATAGGAAGATCAATATCATATTTCATGCACACTCAGTTACATAAAGTCATATTCAATCAGTCTGAACAGGCTAATAAAAGGCCAAAATCATCAGTCTTATTGTAAAGCTCACCATCTGAAATGTTCCTCTCTTCTTCGAGTGTATCTTTCCATCTAACTGAAACTAATGTTGACAGAGAAAAGAGTGGGTCCAAGACTAAGAGGCAGAGATTTCTTTTGGGACTCCAGTGGATCTGCCAACCTACATGATCTGATCATCGGTCTGGCCACTCAGTGCCAGAAAATCCTCCCTCAGATGCTCTCGCATGGTTTTATATCATCAGTTTATGATGTTTAAAGCATTTCAGAAGTTTCAGAAGTTATGATGAAGTGTTGCAATTTCTTTTTGTGTTTTTGCAGGCCTACACACTTTCCCCCAAACTGCGTCCTTTATTTCTACCTTATCCTGTATTTCCCAGAATGCCTTGTGACAGTCCTTTGAGAGGATGCATGATCTTGTTGCCCTCAGCTGTTTTTTCTTCCCTCAACTGGGCGTCAGATGAGACAGCCATGTGCCTCTTTCACTGGATGAACAGCGTCTCCAAGCTCCATTGCCTTGTTGCATTATTGAAGCTGCTGTCAATAGATATCTGCGCTTTAATGATGGATTTCTCCCAGTATGAGATGTGTTTGGACTCAAGAAGACCTTGCTCTGACTCTGTGGGACCGACACAAAACCTAATGTCTATCAACGAGAATTAGATAATACAAGGAAATAAACCCACAAATAAAATAAAAAATAACTGGTTATCACAATATTAACAAGCACAGCAACTCCTGATGTGCACAGTGAGTGAGGTGTATTTCAAGCAAATGTAGCCAAGACCTTCTCGTTATTTGTTTGGGGTGACTCCCCACTGGACCTTCTGCTTTCCTGATGAGATTGCTGATGGCAGGAGTGAAGAGAGACCCCCCACGTGTTCAATTATACATCTCTTCTCACTATCTGTCGCCTTCACTTTGTCATACTGACAGAAATTATTCATTTCCACTGTGTGTGCAGAGAGCTTCATACGGTCCTTGATTGCTGACTTCATTCATCTTACTTCACACTGTATTGTATCTCAGTTTGACAATGCTGAAGTAGATAGAAGGGCGCTCTGGAAAGTTGTTAATATAAATTCTATGAAATAAAAATTAGAAAAAAAACTCAGCATTAATCATACAGTATACTGAACATCCTTTAAAGTATTTATGGTAAAATGCTGATGGTATTAGCTGAAGAGTAAAATTGGATCCTACACCTTTAAAGGAGTTTTACAGTTCTAAAGACTTTTGGAGATTTGGCCCCATCAAGAGATTTGTCACACATTGAGGACCTGTGGAAGCCACCCTTTAATCCCAAGAGCCAGGGAGCAAAACACAGAAAATACTAGATAGAGGGAGAGAGAGAGAGCGAGAGAGAGAGAGAGAGAGAGATGTTGTGCTGTGACACACATGCACTCTCCTCCACGCACACACACGACGCAGCAGAGCTGACTGTGGCAGTAAACTAGCACAGCTATCTACCCCTCCACAGTGGTCCCACATGGCCTTTATGCTGGCAGAGGGAGAGCGGGCGCTTAGCAACATCTCATCTGCATGGTTTGCCAAATCAACAGGGTCAAGATCCCTTTAGGCTTGGAGAACTCCACTGTGCTGTGCACCGCCAGCCGGGGTGGCCTCAGAGATGGAGAGAATGGAACAGATATGGGCTGACTCTCTCCTTGGCAAACATCCCTTCTTAAGTTGCTTATTCTCAGTCTTTAGCCTCCAGGATGTATTCTTCTTAAAACAGGAAACAGACTGCCAATGTGAAGTGATCTCTACATGTGTTCCAAGTGCAGTTTCAGGAAAAGACAATTGAAACAAATTGTATTCAAAGCAGGTTGACTTATTAACCTAAATTATAGAAATGTTTATTTGTTTTAAGAAAATAAGACTCAATAAGAATGACTGGCTAAGATGTTTTACTTTAAGTACATTTTCCGGATTATACCTACATACTTTTACTTACATTTTGAAGGACTTTTACTTGTAACAAAAAGATTTTTACGCTGTGGTTGTAGTACTTTTAGTTAATTAAAGGATCTGAATACGTATTTTAGAAATGGGTTCAAGTATAACACATTACAGTTTTTATGGACTGTCATCGTCACATTTGCTCAACACAAACTTCGTCATCCTCCATCAGCTGATATGGTGGTTAGCAAAACAGACATAACACAATTGGATAACAAGGGTTATTTTAAATGCAACTAACAGAGCAGCAAGTTCAATATTAATGTGTTTTCATAATATTAAATTAATGAAAAAGCATTCCATTTTAATTGGGTTATGTGACATGTTACAGAACCGGAAACCACAAAATGCTACAGATGTAATTTTGCCTTTTGGCCACAGTGTCATGTCCATTGAATGTATATAATTTGACATGGATCTAACAGTTACTTTGTAACGGCTCATCTGCGTCTGTTGCAATCCAGATAGAAAGATGAGTCAGTATACACTTACACACACTGACTCAATGGATGTTTTTCTTTTTTAAACAAAGAGAGAAGCTTTTTCCTCCGCCGTGGAGCTGTCAGATCCTCCGCCCCCTCTCATCCTTTCACTACACCCACAACTTGATCCTGGCCAACTGCTTTCTGAGTCCCACATGGTGCAAATTGAATCAAACGCCAGCTACTGTAAGATACACACAAAACACTGCGCACAAGTTTGATTATCTCTGTGAGTGTAAATGGGCTATTTCCCTTTTAACTAAGTAGAAAAGAACATTAGGAGAAAGGCCTGGCTGTTACTATCACTTCTCAGCAACATTACTGTTTGTCTCCATGTGGAAATAAAGACTTATTTTGCTGATTAATCTGTTCTGTTATTTCTAAAACCCACAGTTATCTTTTCACTTAAAACACAAGTTGCAGAGAGGAAGAGTAAATCTGTCAGATACTTTAATAGATATTGTAATATTTGGCTGATTGGTGACATTTTAAACCCTTGGAAGCCAAAGCTCTGGGCCTCAAAGGCAAAATCATAGTCAAGTCAATTGAGGTTACATTACAATCCATCGCCCATGGGCATTGCAATCATTTCACATAATGACATTCCTGTTTTATATACCCAGTCATTAAAAGTCCCAGATCGTTTTTAATCTTCAGCTTTAAATTTTAACTATGAATTCATAAACATACATGCGGTTTGTCATGAAATGATTTGTGAAGAAGATAATGATTTTACTTGTGTCTTCCTCATCATGACTCAAATCCCGTGTGCCCACACACAAGACTGATATCACAACTATGTGTCTGAAAAATAAAAAGCCTGTAGTAAGGGGAATTACAGTGGACCATTTCCTTTCCAGCCCCCTGCAACCTTTGACAGGATAAAAGGATTAGACAACTGATGGATGGACAGATTACGAGTAGCTTTTTGGGTAACCTGTAGTTTGTTTGTCTATGAGTAAACGAGTCTAACAAGTTATGTCATGCAAGTTCAGAATCAGAATCTGATGTTTGGATCAGCATTTTGGCATATCTTGACTTCTTCATGTTAAAAACCATATTAAATGAGACAGGTGATTTGGATCAATGATCTGAGTCCATAGAGAGGACTTTCATAGCCGAGAAAGGCCTCCAGCATAAAGTCAATATGTCCACACTACACGAGCAAATACAAAACTGAGAAGTTTAAAAAAAACATCTGGTTGCTTACATTCCTTTATATATAAACAGAAAAGACGAGTCTCCAAGAAAGCACATGAATACATTCTTGTCAAAAGAACATTTGCTACTACTGTCCTCCAAGCCCTTAAAATCATAGAGGATAAGTGATCCATTGGGTCTGAACCCACAAACAAACATTGTAGAAATGGTCTGAGCTTAATTTAGCATCATCCACAGCTCCACAAATTAGAAGTAATGCATAAACATGAGAGTAATGCCTGGCTCAGCTAGCTGCATCCAAAATATCTTTGGATCCACATTTCCCTGCTCTGTTTGGCTCCAAGGATACACCCTCTTTCTTGATGCCTTCACCAGTACACAGTACAACACACACACAGAGACACCTGCCGAGTCTGTGTTAGTGAGTGGGATGACAGCTCTGCTGCTGTGTTGCTGGCCAGAAGACAAGCTGAGGCGCAACTTCTCCAGCTCTCTGTGGTATCTTGCCGGCTTGTACTTATCCTGGCTCCAGGAGTCGCTTGTCTGTCCCTCACCACCCTGCTCTGCTCCGGCTGCCAAAGCCCTTAATGTTTAGTGGGCTTCCTGTTAAATGGCCTTGTCTCCGGGGAGAGCAGTGGACCTAGTTTAGCAGGGAAAGCTGCCTCGGCCTGTGCAGAGAGTGGATGAGGATGGGATTGAGGGGTAGAGTGGCAAAGCGGCACAAAGCAAGGCGGAACTCATTTTTTGACCTGCTGAAATAGGCAGAAATCCAGAGCTTTAGTAATTTTATTTCTCAGTACTCAAGAGAATATCACACTGTAACATTCATGAGAAATATGCCCCCAATTTGTCAGTTTGCTGGCATTTAGCCTGTGTTTTGAACCGAGGAGGACATCACTTTCAAGTAGAAACTGTTTGTAATCATGATATGGATGTCATCATTTGAGATGTGATTACAGTGAAGCAACTGAATCTACTTCCTCAATTCAACTGACTCCTGTAGCAGATCTGAGTGAAAGCGGTAAGAGAATCTACGTTTGCCGGAATCAGCTAAAAATATCTTGTTTTGATACCAAATCTGGGGCATTGGGACTTGTTGCTGATTCCCACAAGGACTTCACAGAGTTTATGTTTGAAGATCAATATTGCAGAGACCAGAAGCCTCTTAATGATTGTGAGTTCATCAGCAGACTTCTATAATAAGCTGAAAACCTTGCCGAGCGGTCTTTGAAGACGCATTTGAGACTGATGACTCATTGCATAACCAGCCGGAGGTGTTGGAGTGTACCTGCTCAGTAGGACAGGAGGAGTTTAGTCCGGTCACCAGCTAGCCAAGATGATCTCATGGGGACTGAGCATCAGCAGGCTATTTTTGTATTCACACAAAAACTGAACAAACAAATAAATAATAATAAATATTGAAAAATGTATGTATTTTTACAAGAGAGGTTCATTCACGGACTTCCTAAAAAATAACCCCTTAGAAGATTCCCTGACACAAGAACTGTCTGCTTTAAAATACAAAGCACTGACTTGTGTAGTAAGTAGCTGTGCACCATTAGGGATTATTTTATGTATTTATTCATATTGTTAATTCATATTGTTTATTCGTATTGCAGGAACCCCCTGATCACACTCTGTGTGCACTATATACTGTAAATGCATGCTGTTGTTTTCAAGTGTGTGATTTTCTCAGAATGGCCAATTGGCCCATTCTGAGAAAATCATAATTTCGATATGTAGGGGAAATAATAAAGAAGTATGATTGGCCGAGAGAAATTTACAGCAAAAACAGCATGATATAACTGATGACTGCTGTGAATGACGTCATGGTGCTCATTATAAGCCAGTACTCTCTTTCTCTGTTCTCCTCTCAAAACCTTTATGCAAACCACACACACACACACACACACACACACACACACACACACACACACACACACACCCACCCTTCCAGACCATCTAATCACACAGTGACTCACTATACTTGATGGCTCCCCATTGGCAGCACTGATGAGTTAAAAATAAATAGGCATAATGCCATCAGCAATGTCTTTTCCATGACATCTATAATCACTTTCCCCAAATGTCACATTCCACCTGACAAACACTTCCTTCTGCCTGAGTCCTCTCCTCCGACTGGTTTTGTGTTGCGTCTTTTGGTTTCTCTCATTTTCAACAGAATTTTCAAAATTCAAGGCTGCTGTTTTCAAAGTTGCTGCCTGTTGAAACTTTTCCACATTGAACAAGTTTGAGTTTGAAATAATAAACGTCCAAGTTTGAGGGATATCTGAGACTTACCTAGAAACTCATTCAGGTAAATACTCTCTGAGTCAACTGAATTTATGCATTGAATGTCTGCCCGCTGTACTAGATTTCCCATCTAAGGTCTGGCATCATTCAGTGTGGCTGTAATGAGGGATGGAAGTGGAGGTAGTATGCTGTTTATTTCAACCATCTGTGACTGGCCTGAAAATTCCCTTTAATAGTTTTCTCTGCACTCCACAGGAAGAAAATGACTGCTCTGCGAGTTGATCTGCGTCAAGGAAGTGAAGTGCTCATTATTTTACTTGGAGTGTACGAAGTGGATTTCTGTTGCGAGTGAAAAAATTAAAAATCTCTCTGATATCATGTCTCTCTTGGAAAAACGATAAATTATGAATATTGCTGCTGTGCTTGTGGGGTAAATATTTCATCATATATTTTGTATTGACTAATATGAAACTGAGATGAGTTTTCAAAGATATAAAACAGCAAAGAAACCAAGAAAATTGAATAGCTGTCGCAGCCTGTTTGATGTAAATATACTGTAACTGTCCTTTTTGATCTGGGACTGAATAAATTCTGAAAACTTGATCTCCAAAATGTCTTTCCCAGAATTGTTCTGTTAAATAACCATGAACTAAGATGTGCTTCAGTCTTAGTTGATATATTTTGAAATGCATGTAGAGAATAAAAACCATGGAGTAATGTATCTTCTGCTTTGACCGTGGTCCTACTGTTTGTTTTGCAAGCTTTTATGCCATTAAACCAAATGCTCTATGGGGACAGGGAAAGCTGAGTTGAAATGAATTGTGTCAGCCCAAGCAGGTTTAACTCCTTACAGGTGGTCAATCATTTGGTCTTTAAATAGCAGCGCAGCAGGGAGCGGTGTCACGGCTACATGTATTTATGATGAAGCTACCAGCGTGTCCTACTTCTGGGTGACTGCTCAGGTCCCAGCAAGGCACACCTCCTCGCTCTCTCTGTATCTTTTATTCACTTTGTTTTAAATCACTCATTCTCTTGCCCCATTTCTCTCCTGTAGTGTCAACTCTGTCGGACTGGATTGCAGGACTTACTGTGAATAGTCAGGGATTGATTTTGGAGACGTTAAGAGCTTAAGTGAATAATCTCAAATGTCCTTTATGTCTTTGAAATATGTCCAGTGTGACCATACACATGTTTAAAATATGATCCGAAATAATATTACAACGAGTACAGAGTTGGGACAGAGGGAAAGAGTTTAGGCTACATACAGGCAGTGCTGCTTCAGACACTACACCGGAGTTGAGGTCTTGGTTGTTGATTTCCCACTACAAGTGATGCCCAATATTGCTGAAGTGCCTCTGAGTAAGAACAACTAATTCCTGACGATTCCTTTATGTATATGACGCAAGTGACTGCCTCCATGGCTCTGTGTCTGTGAACTACAGATAATACTTGCAAAACAGACTAAAATCTAATTCTAAGTTGTAAAGAGAAAAGCAGTGGCCTCAAGTCCTCAGAGGTAGAACATTGTTTTGCTCGAGGCAAGGTTGGTTAAAAGTGCACGGATGAAGGCCAAAGGAAAATAAAAGCAGCATTCGGGCAGAAGGCTGTAGTAAGAGCACTATTTAGCATGAAGTAGACTTTTTGAGATACAGCAAACTTTGTATATTTTATACTTGTTTCCCCACAATATTTGTATTTAACATAAGCCCTGATTTGGCCCTGCAGCCGCAGTGTGTGTTTGTGAGCGCACACTATTTCTGCACTGTCTTGTTTTTGATTGATCACAAACTGAACTCTGTAGAAGTCTAATGCATATTGTCATGTACCTGATAAGTCAAGATCATCTGATCACTTCTGTCTCATGACCTCAATGAGTGTTTTCATTGTTTCTTTATTTCTCATGTGGAAGTGAAGTGTGACGTAGCAGGAAAAGGTCAATCTTAGTCAAATTTTCCTGGAAAATGAAATTGAATGTTTTAAAAGCTGTCGTACATGCATTCATACACACTGACTATATGAGAGGTAAAACAGCTCTCGAGCACTAATTCGTTTCTGTGAGGATCTGTCCGTGGTGCTGAAAGAAGAAGTCTGGGCATGTTGAGATACAAACAGAGGGAGGCGCCGTTGCTCATCTAACAAAGCCCAACACAAAAATCTCACATAATGTTCCAACTCCCTGGCAGTCACTGCCATTTATCTGGGTCTTGAAGATAGCATTTTCGTTTAAGAGATTTTAATTAGTAAAAGGGTCCCAGAATAAAAACTACAAACATGTTAGAGTTGGAATGTAAAACTGGGAATAAAACACACAGTTTGTACGATGGAAACCAGAAACATGTCTTGTATTCATGTATTCAAACTAAATGTCATGCAAATTGATTCAAGCTGGGGGTCAAATTGCAGCAATGTGAGCGTTTAGATTATTATAATAATGGCACAAAGATGGATGCAACAATCGCTGTGAAAGCCTTAAACTTAGTTATTTAACCTTTGACAATGCCACATTTGCATGTAGTGTGGGGCAATATTTTATCATCATATACACTGATATACCAAACTGATATGTGGTGTTTATGAATAAAGGGATTTTCTGACAGTAGGACAGATTTCTGTTCAATGATTCCTGAGACTTTTGTTTTTTCCCACTCAGCACCGCTTGCAGCCTGGAATCGCCCCAGAAGCCTTTAGCAGCCTGAGTGTGTGTGTGTGTGTGTGTGTGTGTGTGTAAGAGAGGGGGGAGCAGCCATGAAGACACCACCCAGCTCTGTAGGGGAGGGGGAGGCTGTGCGAGTGTGTGGAAGGGAGGGTGAGGAGAGGAGGAGGGGGGTGGGTGAGATGCTCGTTTCAGCACCGCGGACAGCTCCCGGTAAAAGCAGCCAGCAGCAGCGGGTCGGTCCTCTCCGCTGCTCTGAAAAAAAGAGAAAAATCTAAACAGAGATTTTTTTTTTCTTTTTCACACCTCTCGAAGACCGCAATTAAGATCCGTTTTTTTTCGAGGAGGGGATTTAGTTTCGTTCAGTCCGGAGCAGGCGACATATTTGTAGTGACAGGCTACAGACAAAACCATTACAGGACTCCCGAGGTTTGCGTGTGCAATCTCTGCGAAGTTTCTCGCCACTGAAAGGCATTGTGCCTCCACCTCCAGCTGGTCTGCACCGCCCGGAAAACCCGCTGGCATTCAAGGGAAGTTGAGGAGAAAACAAAAGTGACAACACCACATCAGCACCTTCTTCTGTTTGGACTATATCCTAAAAGAAGTTGTTGGACTTTTTTTTTCACTTGCCCAGTTCTACTGCATAATTTCCTGGTTGTGTGTGTGCAGAAGGATTTCTATTTGTTGGATATTACTCCTAGCAGCAAAGGGACAAGCAAGACAAGTTTTCTTTTTCTATTCGGTGCAATAGGCTTCTCTCAGCCTCCATCGGTCCCCCTACAGATGCAAGCCTTTGATGCGCCCGGATCCGTCTCTCCTCTCCCGCAGCACTGATTCTTTCCTCCTCATCAAGTCACCCATCTCATCTGTAATTTAACATTCACAGAGGAGCGCCCCGGACTGCCACCCCCACCCACCCCCACCTCCCCCCATCTTTGACAGCTGCTTAAGACTGGTAGGTGATAATGGCCATGGATCGGTGAACAATGCTTTTTCAGATTGTAGCGAGGTGAAGTTGGAGGCCCTGCGTCTACACAGAATAGTGGAGAGCACAGCTTAGCAACTTTTGACACTGATCCATCGTTTTTTCTTTCCTTTTTAGAGACTTGCTGTAGAAATCGGTGTGTGGCCCGTTTGTAGCTGTTCATGACGGAAACGATGGCGCTGAGTGGAAACTGTAGGACTAACCCCAAAGAGCAAGCATCAGTTCAGAACAGTTTCCCAGATGTTGTTGAATTAAACGTAGGGGGGCAGGTTTATTACACGCGTCACTCAACTTTGGTGGGCACCCCGAATTCATTACTCGGTAAGCTGTTCTCTTCCAAAAAAGACGCGTCTAATGACTTTGCGAGAGATCCCAAAGGCCGTTTTTTCATCGACAGAGACGGGTTTTTATTTCGGTATGTGTTGGACTACCTCCGAGACAAGCAAGTCGTCCTCCCGGACCACTTCCCGGAGAAAGGGAGGCTCAGGAAAGAGGCGGAGTACTTTCAGCTGCCCGACTTAGTGAAGCTCCTGACCCCCGAGGACATCAAGCACAGCCCGGACGACTACTTCCACAGCGACTATGAAGACGGGTCCCAGGGCAGCGACCACCGGCAGTGTCCGCCGCCCTCTCTCGTCCCCGCGGACAGAAAGAGCGGCTTCATCACGGTGGGGTACCGGGGCTCGTGCACCATGGGCCGAGAGAGTCAGACCGACGCCAAGTTCAGGAGGGTACCTCGGATACTGATATGCGGGCGGGTGGCCCTCGCCAAAGAAGTTTTCGGGGAGACCCTGAACGAGAGCCGGGACCCGGACAGGACCCCGGATCGGTACACCTCCCGGTTTTACCTCAAGTTCAAGCACCTGGAGAGGGCTTTTGACATGCTGTCGGAGTGTGGTTTCCAAATGGTGGCCTGCAACTCGTCAGTCACCGCCTCGTTTGTCAACCAGCACACAGAGGACAAGGTCTGGTCCAGCTACACGGAATACGTTTTCTACCGTAAGTGACACCTTTGCTTTTGTTACAGCAGATCAACACACACACACACACACACACACACACACACACACACACACACACACAAAGTTGGAGTCACCGCTAGAAGGCGCACTTGGTTTACTCGTCCTGTGTGTGAGAGAGGCGTCTGTGGATGGGTCCTCCTGGCAAAGGACCACCCCTCTGTTGAGTGATGTGAGTGTACTGAACATTACAGACAGTGTGATCAGAGCTGCCTCCACCTGTTTGACCTTTAGTTCCTGACATTTTGTCACTGTTTTTTTTTCACTTGGACAGGGTCAAAAAGGCTTTTAAAAACTGCATTAACTTTTCCATAGCGAGATTATAAAACTGCCTTGCACAAGTGTTCCACTTGTCTATGACCTGTGGGCTGTCTGCATTGCCTTGGTTAGAATGCAAAACGCAGAGTCAAACTTTCACGCTCCGTGAGTGTCTGAAGTTTTGTCTGAGCTCTGTGGAACAAAACCAATTAGAGATCACTCCTGGTAATTGGGGTTGAGCTAAGGTGTTGTTATCTCTCCCTGGAAGCGACGAAAACCTTAGCAGCAAACACATAACTGAAAGGCTAGTTCGTGTTTTGATCTTAGTGTGTTCAAACCTATTACAGCATGTTGCAGCATTCAGTACGCCCTTGCAGACTAGTTTATATTTCATAAGATTTAACCAGATTCTAATAATTTCACTCCCATCTGAGCCATAGCAATCGTCAGAGCAATGATTTGTCAATGCTTGCCATTTCTCATCTTGGTGCAATTTTCTACTCCACCTCCTCTCCGCTTTCATCCACTCCATCCTTTCAACTTCATGCATTTGCTATTGCTTTCTCCACCTTTGCTGCTCACTGGTTGGTGGGAATCTGGCAAGCGCGGAAGTGAAGAAGAGATCATCACGACTTTTATACCAGCTTCTGTGAGACATCATAAGGCAAGGAAATAATCCATATTCTCTGATCTGACAGTGTAGAATTTATCCCAAACTATTTGATAGCTGCATACAATGAAGCTGCCATAAAAGAGACAGAGTGTAAGTGATACTGCGAATGTGCTTAAGTTCTTAGTACCTGTAGAAACTACTTGGGTGTTATAAGACAAAGCTTTCACCTGGAATAACCCGTGAATCAGTAGCAATGGCCACATTTGAGCTGCCATGAAAGATTCTGAAAAAAAACAAAGGTCAAGGTAAACTTTACTATCCCAGATTGGGAAATTCGGTTGGTCAAGGGGCAGAAGTACACAAAACAGTAAAACAGCCCCCCCTTCTATCCCCCTAACACACACACACACACACACACACACACACACACACACACACACACGTATGCACACACTCACATACACTGACACACACACACTAACATAGAAACAAATAAATACTTCAATATGCAGTGGGCTACAACATTATAATTACATTATAATCAACTAATAAATATGTTGCACCATACAAGTATAGCATAAGGATTACCATTGTACATAGACCTGACCAAAATACCATCAAATCCTCTGCTTTTGTCCCTCTCATTTAACAGTCTAATTGCTGAAGAACAAAATACTTGCTAAACCTGACACATATTATTCTGGATTGTGAATCACAAAGAGATGAATTTATCTGGCACTTACTAAACTGTGCAGATGTACTGTAATAGACCATCCCCCTTTGGCTCTCCAAGATAGTTTCAGCTGTCTTTAAATATGTCCTTTTGCCCACACAACTCCTTTGAAATGTATTTATTGCAGCAAGTACGCCATGGATTTATGAATATTTGAAAATATTACTGGACCCTTGCTTAGTCATAAACATAGTTCCCATAACTACCACAGAGAAAGCATTTGAATACATATGTGGAAATCTGTCAGTGGTTTTATGTGTTAAAATTCCCAAAAGATTAAATCAAGTCTTGTTACATAAGTGAGATGCAGTACAACAATGCACAATGTGCTGACTATTGCTGCAAATAATACTGGAGAAGCTGCCAACAGTACTGAGACGAATGTGTTGAGGCAGCTATCATGATATCCACTAATAACACACAGAAAGAGTTTCTACTCCCATAGGAACAGTGGTTTTAAAAATATGGTTTATTTTCCCTTAAAAAGCTTACAATTCAAGAAAGAGTTTTGACAGTGACTAATCTCTCTGGTAACACTTGTATTACTGAAATCTTTACAAGTGTTCAGTACTGAGTAGGTGTGGGTTTCATTGATACTGTATGTAGACTTTATATATAACATCCCTTGTGGTCCCAAAACCTCTTATCAAACACAGCAGCAGTCATGTTAGTTCTAAAATCCTCTTCCATCCTCATTTCGAAGTAATTTGTGATTACAGAACAGACAATTTTGGTACTTTTGGCAATTGTAATGAAGCAGTGGACTGTTTCATATTCATAGGATACATTTTTCAGTTCAAGAAGAGGGACATCTAACCCAGTTCTTTTCACTACTGGCTTTGCTGTCTTGTTTCAGTGCCCAGGCGTCCAGATGTTTGGCAAGCAAAAACAGTTATGGGCCGATATGAAAACATCCTTAAAAGGCAAATTTTTGGTTTGTCATGTGACACAAAGAAGGCTCAAGTTGTTTTTTAAGACATTCTAACATTACCTGTACAATTCTTCACATCCCAAAAATATCTCTTATTCATCTTGTTCCAAAGATTTCCTTGTAATGACTGGGATGGAGACTAGGACTGCTGGTTAGAAACCACTGAGATGTGCTTTCACCACCGCCTAAGGGAATACAACTACCAGCCCCATAAATCACATGAGTCAAATGGCCACATGGTCACAGAGCTAACAGGAGTAGTAAAAAAAAAAAACCACACACACAAGAGCGATTCGCTGGGCTGGTTCCAGGCTAAATGAGCTCTGCATTAATGGCCTGCATGAAGCAGCTACAATGACTGGATGGCTCTTGGCTCTTATAACCCCCAGAAGTAGCGCTAACAAGCCAAATCAAGTGGTGGTGGGGGCTGCTGACACACACACACACACACACACACACACCTTGCTTATGCCATATCTGGCAGTGTGTCTGTGGGCTGCCTCTGCAGGCCTCTTCTTGCTTACTGACAAACAACAACTGCTTCCTGGCTTTGTTGACACTCAAAGGCCAGGGCACAGACGGTGGCAGATGTGTCGGGCCTATACGGCAACACACACAGTCGCACTAAATGCCTACATGTAGCCGAGCAAACAAATAGACACTCGTGCAGGGGCAAATCCTGGTAACCATGCATAATCACAGAGACAGACACACATGCACACAGGTAAGCATGCATACACACACACAATCAAGCAGGGAGTTTGTTAAATGCTGCAGTCATCCAGTGGATTAAATGTGGTCACTGACAGTCTCTTGTTTATCTGCCTGTGACATTTTTGGCACGCTCGTCTTTCCCCTCTCCCTCCCCATGCTCCTTCTTGCTCGCCTTCCTTGTCTTTTCTCTCTCCCTCTTCTCCTTTCATGTCTTCTCATTTTGCTCTAGTCAATCATACTCGGCTTTTCTCTCTTGTCTCGGTTCCCGCCCTCCCTCTTTCCAGCTTCATTTTGCTCTGCGCGCCGCAGGGCCAAGGAGCAGCGCGGCGGCACCAGTTGCCTTTACATGCCTCACTGCACCGTCACGCCTCCTGTCTCACTCCTTATTCATATCTCTGTCTGTCTGCCTGTCCATCTCCATGATTGTTTATTTACCTTCATCTTCGGCTGTCTCATTCAAAGTTTTATCCATTTTGTCTGTCTCTTTCTGTTTGTCCCTGTCCTTATTATACATATGCCAGTGAGTCTGTCTTTCTTATTTGTTGGCCCCCTATTGAAGGTCTTAAGGTCTTGGGCGACAGTAGCAACTGATTGTGCCTTTCACATTGTGCCTGGATCTTGTCAACATCTTGACAAGCTAAATGCAGTATATAGCTAAAAATATGTCCACATACGTTTGTGTACTTTTGGTCTGCATCTGTTTTCATGTTCTGAGCATGTTTAGACTTTTAACATTGCGCTGACAGTTTAGGGAATGTTCCTGTTCCAACTTGATAATGCCCTTGTGTAAAAAGAAAGAGGTCCATAAAGAAATTATTTTCCCAGCTTGCTGTGCAAAAACGTGACTGGCCTGCATAGAGCCCGGACCTTAACCTCACGGAACATCTTTAGGATTAATTGGAATAGAGCTGCGAGCCAGGCCTTATCCCAACATCAATGGCCAACTTCACTAATGCTCTTGTGGCTGAATGGGAGCAAATCTCTGCTGCCAGATTCAAAAATCCTGTGGAAAGAAGAGTGGAGGCTGTTTCGGCTTCATATTAACGCCAATTGTTTTGTAATGAGACGTGAAACAACCACATATGGGTGTACTGTCCATCTGTCCATCTGTCCACATGTTTTTGGCCACGTTGTGAATCTGCCTTTTTGGACACATTGGATTAGTTGTTAATGGCAAACATTATCTACAAGAAGCTTAGAAGAACATCAGCATTAGGGGTGGCAAGTCATCTGCTATTAACGCTAACACTGGTTGCTTTGCTAAAGTAGCCTCCAGGACAGTTACCTAGCTAATATGACCAGAAATTAATTAATTTATTTAGGTCAACTGAGCATCTTTTAAGAGTCCAAGCTAAACGTTACAGATAAAAGAGAGGTCACTGTATCACAGAAAGCTAAATTTGGGGACAAATTGACCTGATAGGATTATTAATGCCATGTTTTAAGACAATCCTCTGCCTCCCCACCACATCAATATTTTTTCAGGTATCTCATTCTTATATATTTAGCACACATCCATTTCTCCATGCGGCCTCCATAATGGAGCCATATAGTGCTTTGCTTAAGGGCACAAGTTCACTTTCCATTCCCAATTTGACTGATACAACTTTGCCGACTTCCACTTACAAGCTTCATGTTTTTCTTGCCAGAAGCCTAAACCTCCTTCATCTCTTTCTATCCTCTTTTTTGCTTGTTATCTATTGCCCTGGATTCTACACTCGTCTGATTGCACCTATCAATCTCCTTTCTGTTTGTGGCTATTCAAATTCGAGATGGCCTCTGAAACCCCAGAAGGCAAATGTATTTACCAATTTGTTGCATGGCTGGAGTGACTGATAATTAATCATCACTGTTGACAGTTGGTTCTGTGGTATTCACCGCAGGGCCTGACTGAGCCTACTGCAACAGAACCACCGAACAACATAACATCCTCTGTGTGGCAAAAAAGTCTGCTGAGAGGATGGGAACATCATATTTTTTGGCTCAGGATGTACTTCCCCAGGCTTTATTTTTACCTCAGCTGAACATGTCAGAGTGAAATGTGTGTCATTACAAATGGCCATTTTCATTTGACCATGCGTGCTGGTGTGTGACACACGGTGCCATTAGCTTGTTACACACGGATGAGTAACTCCTTGCAACAAATGCGTTTTGGCAGGTGGGAAGAAAGGGGTTATGGTAATGGTTATGGTGTTTGTGTGTGTGTGTGTTTGTGTGTTAATGCGTGACCCATGTTGCACTACCTGAGGCATTTGCACACCCGTTGAGCCACTGGCTAAACACACCTGCACTCCACCAGCCCCACACACACAGACACCGACACCCACTTGCAGACACACACTCACTCATGACCATATGAAACATCACACTCGTCTCGGCCCAGCCGGTGACGACATTAGCAGCGGCGGTCTCATGCTGCAGGCCTGTAGGAAGTGATTAGCCGAGGAGCAGACAGGCCGTGACAGCTCTGAGGAGAGTCTTGATAGGGACAGCTGCTACCCTGGCCTCAGCTCCACAGGGGAGTTCACCACCACACACCTCAACTCTGCATTATTCAAACTGAGACAAAAAGGAGGGAGAGAGGAAGCAGGTGGAAAACACTGTTTGATGTGTGTAAGAGGAGAAAACTGCTGCTATTCTTCTTACTCATGCTTTTACTTACTGTTACTATAACTACTGGTGACGCTACTGCTTTGACCACTACTATTGTGATGTGTCACTATAATTGCTGATTGCAACTACAACCAGGAGAACTTTGTCAATCCAAGTACTGCTATATTTAATACTAACTTAGATTGCCACTGTTATAGCACCATTAACATTACTACTGGTATTACAACTACTTATCTTTTTTAAAGGGTTCAAAAAACAAAAAGCCACATGAAATCAACAGCAAATGTAACAACTTCAAGGTTAAGAGTATAAAGGCCAGCACCATAAAAGCGACACCATTTAGAATTCACTTCAAGTTGTTTACATTGTAGGAAGGCTTCACAAAAATGAGAATTTGACAAGATGACACATATTTAACCATTTAGTGTATGCTGACCCTGAAAGCAACCTGGATGATGATTTGCTATTAAAGGTTCCAGTTTCAGTTATGTAGTCTATGTAGTAGTCTCAAGGAAAAACATTCAGGATCTGCATACAGTATACTGTATTTATATATACTTTTGCTTCTTGTTGCTGCCTTACATAGTGATATGTTGCCTTGAAGAGTCAATATAGCTAAATAAAACTGCCATGAGCTTGCCTTTTTTCTTGGAGCTGCTGCATTGTGTACAAGCTGTGGGCGAGGAAGAGACTTTTGACTGAGTCAAGAATACAGAGACTTGTAAAGAAATGAAAGCAGACATGACCCTTTCCCATAGTCACTGAAACAATAAAAAAACTGCTTTACACTCGGTATATTCTTCAGTTGGAAGAAGCAAAATTTCAAAAAGTAACGTTAAATTCTGTTTGTCAAAAAAGGAGCATAGAGTGGAAAGAGATATGATCTGTGGGTGAGAGCGATGGGAGGAGTGAGTGATTGAAAGTGAAACCCTCAATCCAGTTGAGGGTAAACAGAAAATTAAGTTTCACTTTTGAAATAGGGTTTACTCACCTTTTCAAGATGATAGAAAATAAGTTACAGCAAGTGAATTAGATGATGATGAGTCTTTTCGAGGAAGTAAATATAGAGTGACCCTATCCTGAAACAACATATTTGTTTGCATTTATATTGCTATTGATTTTGCGTAAGAGCTCACAGTGGGAGCTGCAGGTGGGGTTGTATGAAAGTAAGGGGAGGACGGTATAGAAGAGAGAATGGATAAAGGGCAAGTGGGTCGTATGGAAAGAAGATAGACTTTCTTGTTTGTCTAGCCTCCCCTTGACCTTCTCCCCTGGAAGCTTAGTGTAGCTACGTAGTGTAGATTCCCATAATCCCCGGTCTCTGGAGGATATGGGGAACTACAGAGCTCTAGAGAGGGAAAGAGAGAGAGAGAGAGGGGGAGAAAGAACAGAGAGTGAACACCGGAGCGTCAACAACAAGCTCCCCTAAGCCCTCTGCGACTCCCTCCTCTCCTCGCCGTCTATCAACCATTTTTCTCCTCCTCTGTGACTCTTGACACTCTATTCTCTCTGCGGCGGTAGGCACGGTTGATATAATGCTGATGCTCTTCCCCTGTTGTGTTGGAGTAAGTGCTCTGCGGTGCGACGAGGTGTGGAGCGTTGCCATAATGACAGAAACTGCAGCTGGAGAGCCTCTTCACTCGCTCAACCCACCGGCTGGCTGCTGCAATGCATCAATGCTTTAATAGTCCCGCTGTGTGCAAGTCCAGATTGGCTGGAAACACAATGCAAAGGATGCACAGATTTCCTATCACATCAGTAATTGCGCCGCCTAATCATACCAACGGCTGTTTCCACTGTGGGAGTGCATGCCACAGTTCAGATTGATGCCTGCTGCCATTTGTTGAAGTTTCCTACATCATATTTGAGAAATTCAGAGAATTATAGAGTTCCAGTACCTAATGTGATTTTCTGAAATATTGTGTGCTGTCTGTCTGATTCAAACATACTCACGATTATTCATAAGAGCAGGCCACCTACAATTTGTTGTAGTTTTGCCTAATTTCCAAATGAAGTAAGAGCATGTTTCTAAACATTTTAAGTCAGTTTGGCCCAAATTACTACTTCTCTTGCGCCAATATTACTCATTTGTCATTTTAGCACATACTAGAAGGGCTACATGTGGCCTGGGTTCTATTGCAGAAAGTAGCCTGCTGCTGTTACATTGCATTTTCGATACATGAATATCTTTTGGATTTTGTCCCTTTTCTCACAGGGTTCAAAGAGCAGGCTCACATCTGCTGTTTGCAGGGCACACTTTTACAGGCTTAAACCCAGGTTTCCCGGTTGCGCCGTTGTGTCTGTTCTTGCAACGCCAAACCACCGCTAAGTCTCTTGACGGCAGAGACAACAGAGTTTGTAAAACTATCATGACAGACCAACAAAGATGCAAAATACACATCTACACAAGTGTTTTGGGAGTGAATTTTTATGCGTGTGCTTTGGGCAAGTCTCTGCTTTTCTGGTGTGTGTTTTTGTCTTGCTCTCTCCTCAGTTAGCTCAGCTCCTCATTTACCTCTACCATCCCCTCCATTCAATTTCTTCAGTCTGAAGTTGGTCAGTATTCAGACTAATAGTACTTAAACCTCATGATGAAACTTCACAGTTTGATCGTGTTTTGTATCATTCCTTATTCCTCTGTGCCTCGTTAGAATCACACGTTGTCGCTCAGGCAGCAGTGGTCCGCAGCTTGATCGAGCATATGGTCATACCGCTGTAATTTCATTCCACGATGCTTTATAGCTTCCTAGGGCAGAATGTCAGTGGCATTTCATTTGTAAGTGGCAATGAAGTCTTTATGTCCATTAAGAAAGCTAGAGGCACTAATGTAGCAACTCCAGAGGAAATTAACTCCAGAGGAAATTACTGAAACCACCAATGGTAACTTGTGATAAAAGCTTAATGTGTCTTGATGTTTCATAAAAATATAATGTCACAGTTCTTTTTTCTCGCTTGTAGTCAAGGAAAGAGGGCAAGTTTGCTTCAAATTTATTTGCTTTCATTATTGACAAAGACATAAAACTCTGGCAGGATTTGATGTTTTACTTATTCTTAACATTTCTGCCCGTATTTAATAGACACGGAGGAAAGATAATGGATGCATAGGAGGCAGAGTTGGGATGGATTTGTCAAATAATTGATCTCTGTTACAGTCACATTGCATGCATCTTAACCAACTGAGACTTGAGATTGATTATCAGTCATTATAGAGTCTAAGCATTTTATAACAAATTTTGAAAATCACAAAAGACCATATAATGTGTTAAAATAGTTTAATAGTCTTTAGCATGATATGAAACAGTACCTGAAGTTATGCCACTGCAGAGGATTATTGCAAACTCCAATACTGTGTCTCATTAGTAATCCCTTGGTGTCATTTCAGAATACTCAGCTGCTTGCTAGAGCATACTGTCATCACCATTTCATTCCTAAGTGGCTGTGAAGCTCCCTGTCCATTAAAACACATATATACTGTAGGTTTAAGCATGCAATGGCACACACATGCCCCCCTGCTCACACACACTTGGAGGTGAACTTAAACAAACAGCTAACCGATGAAAAATGATTCTCATTAGAAGGAAGATGATATATCAGAACGCTCACACTAACTGTGTCTATAGATTTCTGCAAAATCTCTCACTGTTGTGTTGAATCCCTTCTACCTCTTAAAGCAGGAAGAGGAGGGAGAGAGTGACAGCTTTAACCCCTACCACCCATTTTACCGTGATGGATAAGACGGATTTTGTTTAAATCTGCAGGTTTCATGGCAAAGTGATACAAACCAAGCACACAAAATATTAGGAACACCGTGCTTTTACTGAGCTGCACCTCAAGCCACCTCATGGCCTAAAATTTCTACTTTAATCTGTTTCCTTTGCTTTCATCTGTAGCTCCCTTTAAGACTGAAGGGGATTTACCGGGCAAATATATCAGAGCGAAATCAGAGTTCAGCCCCCCCCCATTCCCTAGAAAGTGCAGCTACTGTTGTACTTTATAACGTACTACCTAAGAGATGCTTTACTGATCGGTCATGGGTGACACTTAGAAACAGCCTTATGGCGTTTTTCGAAAACCCAGCTTGAGTACCCAGAGTACTCAGCTGATTTTGCGCTGCACTTCTATAACATCGTCAGACTCATGACAGACTATTTTAGAAGAAAAGTCGCACAGCAGTTTCAAACTATTCCATGCGTTCTTCTCACTTGTCAAAACCTTGTGATACATTTCATTGCCCAAATGCAACTGGGGATTCAGGGGTGTTATGCTAGTAGCGGTTAATGTAGCCTTGAGCCACTAGCCTCAGGCAGAGATGAAGCGAGGGCTACAGAGGTCTGGTAAACTCATAAGACTGATGTAGGCTGTAGCCTGGTTGCCCCATGTGTGCAGGAGACTGTTTTGGTCGGATTCATTATTTAAATTTGGTAGGTGGATTTGGGGAAATTGGGAGCGTCCTGTATCTGATCATGCTGACTGTAGGAATACTTACAGTCAGTAAAAAACTAGTTAGAACAAATGAAAACCAACATGTAATTTGTTAAACTCAATTTGAATGCAACCCACATCTGCTGGATTTTTTACTCGACGCAAGGATTTTTCCATCCACGCATGACTTCCCAGATGGTTTGGTGGCGCAGGATTTTCCATTCAGCACGGCTCACCAGTTTACTTCATTTGGCGTTAGCAAAGAAAACAATAGCCTAGTTTACTGATGGGCAACAGGCCATGCAGTGATTCAGACAAACTGCACTTCGGGAATCCCCCCTGCTGGAGTACAAGGCATAGCCTGTTGTTCTTGCACACCACGAATTAGAACAGATAATAACGGATTTGATATTTATTATTCTCTTCACATCCGAACAGCAGTTAGAATTTCACGTCTTCCAAATGTGAGGAACTTAGAAGAGATGCTTTGCAATGACATGCAAGCTATGCCAGCACTCAAGGGGAGTTGGCTGGACTAAAACTTGAATAGTTTTGGAAATTAATTAAATCATTATCATTCAGACCTGGAGACATTGCATAACAGCCTACACCATGACAATATAAAATAAAGGAATTTAACGCGCTCTGAATACAATTCAGATAAACAGAAGAACAACTCTGATTACGACATGAGTTGGGATTGTGACGAATAAAGAAGGAAACATCAGTATCAGATCGGTTGGTGTCCTCTGGCTGTGCTTCACCAAACATCCAGTGGATTTGAAGAGTTTGTGGATAATGATGTTTTCTGTCTCATAGAGATAGAAAATGAGAGTGTCCACTATCATCCCATCAAGCCTGCACTCCTGTTTACTATTCACGGTGTTATGAATTATTGAGTGCCGTTCACAGAGGACTGCACAGTCTGTGGCAACCACACAGAGGGCCCGGCTGTTTGTTTGCAAAAGTAATGGGTTGCTACCTGGGGTCCTATGTACACATGCTACCTGTATAATGGTCTCCTAACCAGACAAGCCTGTATTAGCTGTGTGTAGATGATCATTTTGCTGGCTGTTAACCTGTATGATTATGGTCTGCAGACAGGAGGTCTGTTGGTAAATTGGTTTTGCAGGACAACAGCACACGCATCAGGGCATAAGCACTCCACAGTAAACACACACACACACACACACACACACACGTACACATTCACACACATTATGCAGATAAAATCAGACAGCACAATCTAGCCAAGACACACATTGTTTACTGAAAGATTAACCTGGCTAAAGCTTTAGAGGGATTAGTAAGCAGGATGTGTCTCTCTACGGCAACACAAACCATCAGTTTTCCAATTTTTAGACCTATGTTTGTGTCTGCATGCACGCCCCGGCCATACCACACACTGAAGATCTAGATCACATCTCTGGAGCGCGGCAGGCCTCATTTGCAGACGTATGCGCTCGCGTGTTGGGATGAGAAACAAGCAAATGGAGCAAGACAATTATCAACATCCATCACCTCAGAAACTCATTTAGCCAATTAAAGCCGTTACAGGCTGACATTTAGGTGCAACGATCCTCTTTAATCATGGAGGTTCTCACTTTCATACACATACATACAAGCACACACATACACACACACTACACACACGCTGTTAAAATGGTCGGATCAGAGCAATAATGTAGTTGTCTCATAATATAATGACATGTCCTTGTTGAAGAGCAAATCTCATTCATCTTGATTAGGACTTTGTGTGTGTTGCATGTATGTTCTTGAGTGTGTGTGTGTGTGTGAGGTGGAATAGAGGACACAGGCCTTTTCAGATCTCACTCTCCTGTTTTCATGCAACACCCGATAACAAATGTCACTTTGCCTTTCACCCCTCAGACATCACTCACCCTTTGGAGAAGCCCTTCTCCTCTCTCCTTCTCTACTTCACCAAACTTAACTTCTCTTTCACGCATGTCCCTCCAGTTTAAATTCCCCTCATGAATACACTATTAGCTACGCTTTGCTTTGTTCCAGAGCAAAAGATTGAACGGTCGGAGAGATGTGCCAGATTGTGCAGGCAAACAAACCAAAAATCGGCTGAAAAACAGACAAAGTCAAAGAAAAATATGCATATTGAGTAAGTCAACTAATGAGCCAAAACTGAAGATTCAGAATAAGTAATCAGGGTGTGTTTGTCATAGAGAGTTTGCTTTGGAACTCAAAGTTATTTCAAAGATCTGTTAATACCTAAACTCCTCAAGGGCATTGGAGGGCTTTGCCTTGTTTGGGTTTTGATTCCTGGCTTGTTTTACTGATCAGCTGATTTGTGTTCTTGCTGTAACACTTCTGTGTTGTGCTGTTAGATACACCACATGGGCCCTCTGGGTATTCTTTAATAAAGTGTCCAGCATACAGCATGCAATATATTAAATGACACCAAATGGCACATTACGTGCGATCAGAAAGAAAATATTTAAAAGAGCAGAGAGAGAGGTAAAGAACATTTCACACACACACCAGTTACACACAGGATATCCAGTATAGGCACAGCTTAATCCCTAGTGATGGTATCAGTGTATCTCCGTGCCTGTTGGCGTTGGAAAGTTATCAGTTCTTACCATTTTAAAGGCTATGGGCAGCGGAGACAGACAGAGTGTGAACAACTCCTTCATGGAAAACAGGTTTGCACGCAGAAATACAAATAGATGCTTAGATTTGGCTCACTGGCAACAGAGAAATATGTTTTGGATTGAAATCTACAAGTGGGCGTCAAGTATGTATGCCACGAGCATGTTTTATTCTGATTTTTTTTGTTTTTCTTCTTGGGTCTCACCTTCCTGTTCTAAATCTGATGCAGCTTTCAGCACTTGATTCTCTGCCAGTTGCGCAGATCAGATATTTTTCCGGTTTTCTCTGGAGCATTTAAAGCATCAAGGTGTTGTGCCGAGAGCTCAGCCTTCTGTCTTCCGTAAACAATCTCTGGCTGGTGTTTTGCTGATTTCAAACATCTCTCCTGGAGTGCACGGAGTAGTATAGCTGCCAGTGCTGAAGCTGCCGGCAGCTGCTGTTGCTTTTGCTGCTCTTACTGCTCTGAGCTTCTGTTTCACTCTATAGTCCTTCTCTTATTAACCCTCTTCTATGCCTTTCTTTCTTTCCCTGTATGTCCCCCTCTGACAGCTGGAGTAGAGTGTTTGGTTAGTGCTGTTTTCACTGCTCCAGGCCTTTGTGTCTTTCTGCCTGTCCTTCTTTCTGTGTCTGTTTTTGATTTTGCTCTCATTTTCTGTAACGGTTGTTACCATTGCTTTCAATGTTCTGTCTTTATCTTCCTGTTTCTCTTTATTTGGTTGGTGTCTCTATCTCTTTCTCTCTCTAAGCGCCTGAGGAGTAAATTCAACAGCAGCCAAAACAACAGCGCTACTGGTCCTTTTCATTCTGTTGCATTTTGTTTTCTGCTCCTCTCTCACTTTACACTATTGGCTCATTTTTTTCTGTTGTTTCAAGACTAAATCCTCATATCTTCTCCTTTTTAGTACCAAGGAGAAATAAGGAGAGACTCACAGCAAGTAAGAGCAATGGAAATTGAGTTACCCTCAGCACAGTGGATGGCCACTTCTTGGCCGTTTGCTGCTCTTATATTAAACCTATATAAAATAAATACTCGGCCTAACCGACCGTACATTTCGGTTGTCCACAAGACCGTAAAATAAACCTCTAAAGGTCAGCACAAGAAGGATGAGTGGGACTGGGAGTCATTTGTATGTGAGCCTGGGTGCCTTGTTAGGTGTATTCTATACTCAATTAGGAGGCACCATTGCCCATGTGTGAAAAGAGAAAAGTTGTGGGAAAAAAGGTCACATTTTGAACAATTTCTCAGGTCCCTTTGGCGACTATTGAAGTTTATCTTATTGTATTTAAGCTTATTTGCACCCTAGGGCGCCTTACACTGCAAAACGACTTCATCAGCTTTGCTTTCTGCTACATGAATCTATTGTTTTGGTTGAGTTGGTATTATCCAATAGCTGGTGTTCACACAGGAAAAGAATAACTAAAAGAATCATCATCTCCCAGTGGGGTTCATGCTACAGAAAGCAATACTTTACAGGCCATCTGACCCTGTAGGAAAGTGACCCCTGCCTGCCTTTTGACCTTCAGACTTTGACACGGCAGAGGTAATGGTGACCTAAGGGACGCTGCGTCCCTGGTGGCCTTGGTGTTTGCAGTGTTTCCTTCCACATACAAGCATAGATGCACATCTATACTCTGTCACATATACACACACACAGCTGGCAAAATTGATAAAGGACAAGAAGACCTAGCATGCATCTCAATATATCCATCCATCCAGTGCAGCTGAAGCAAACTATGCATGTAGGCCATAAGCCCTTTTCCCCACACACGTCCTCCAGCCCTTCCTGGGGGATCATGAGGTCTTTCCAGGCCAGATGGGTTATGTAATCCCTCCAGCATATTCTGGTTCTGCCCCGGGGTCTCCTATCAGTTGGATGTGCCCAGAATTTCTCCACATGGAGGCGTCGTACTGGCATCCCAATCAGATGCTCAGCCACTTTAACTGGTTCCTTTTAATGCGAAGGTGCAGAGGCTATACTCTGAGCTCCTTTCAGATATCTGAGCTCTTGTTCTGAAGGGTAACCCCCGACATCCTGTGATGTAAAATAAATTACGGTGTACGGCGGTCCAACCATATGTACCTCCGGTGTAGCTGAACGAGTTTGTGGCCTTGCTAGAAAACAAAATATGTCTGGTGTTACTGAAAAGGTGACCAATCACAGTTCTTGCCGTCTACACATGGTATCTCTGTAGACACATTTTTGAGGAGGTACACTTTACCTATGGAGTAGTCCTAGCTATCGTATCCACAGGTCTTGGAGAGTACTACTGCAAATATAAAAAACAAAAGACTTGAAGCAAGTTACTTGCATACAACTTTGAAAATGGATCTTCATCTCATTCTATTGGTCAATACCCAAAGCTTGTGATCATTAATGCGGCCGGGAACGTGAATTGATTGATCAAGACCTTTGCCTGTTCTGACTGCTTTACACCTCCACAGCCTTGGTGGACCCCATTACCTGTTGAGAATGCTGAATATCCTGCCATCTCTTTCTCCTGGTGAACATATAGATTTATTTTAGTTTGCTTTGTGGATTTTGTTCTTTTGTTGCTCCTAAGATTTCTGAATGCAAGTCTAGGATTTTGCATTATTTCACTTTGTGTGTCTGTTTCTGTTTCCACTCTGTCTCTGTGGCTGTGATATATTCCTGTCTTCCCGCTAACACAGATAGAAATGCCTCCTACTGTAACCCTCAATCTTAGGATGAAATTGTCAGCCTGTGTATTTGCGTGCGTCCGTCTGTAGCATACACTAAATAACTGACCGGAGATTGTGTCAGTCATGTTTCAGGCCTGTCTGTTTGTATTTGCTATACCTCTAGTTTAAATTTGTGTTTGCATCTGAGCTTGCATGTAGTGATGTGTGTGTTCATGTGAGTCAGGCACTGAATGACCACAGGAGGAGTCATACTGGCATCCAGATATTGAATTCAAAACACTTTACACTGCCATCCAAACATCCAGGAAATGAGGTAGGACATTTGGCAACACATTGCTTTACTGGGCACACACACACACACACACACTCTAATGCTTACGGTAAGACAGAAATCCATTATCAATATGGAGTAGCCCAGAGAGAGTGTGAGTGATGTGGTATGAGTGGGTGGGATGCTAATGTGAATGGATGCCTCTCATATACTGCACGCAGCTACCAGCCAACTGAAGTGATGACTTTGTGCATTCACGCTGAGCGCAGGACTTCCTGTGATCAACTTGGTTACGGTGTGATGAATGCGAGTCAGTACATCTTCATTTTGGGGAGGCGATGTGCTGGAAGCCTCTGTGGCAGGATACGTTGACTTTGTTTTTGAATTTAGTGGAGAACAACTTTGAAACTGGCAGACTGGCTGCAGGTTCTCATTTTGTTTCACCTGTGTGGATATATACTTTATTATGTCATGGCTGGAATATTAAAGAGACACTTTATCTATTAATATCTTTCATCAGTACAATGGTTCAGGTAAAAGCTTAGACACAGCTCAGATGCTGCATGTCTCTGGTGCCTGTTCATTTGTGTCAGATTATTTTTTGTGTCACATTATTTCAAGTTTTTAGTATTTCAAGTTAATTTTATCAGGGCAAAGATGCTGTCCTGCAGTATTGTCCACAGCGCCTTTTACTCACTTACTCACCCACTAATCAGTTACTGTAAGGCCTTCACACACCAGGAAATCAATTAATTCCAATGGAATCGCTGCAATAAGAGGATCCGCTCAAGTAGATGAAATTAATCTGTGCAAATGTTCCATGTAGAGTTCTTTGGTGAACTTTGACACACAAATTTGTACCGCTGACCATCTTAACAGTGCTGATCTTTTAGGGGACGGAGAGTCCAAAACAGAGCTAAAGTTATTGTAGTTTATTAGCTGTGTTGCACCACTCATGTTTATATAACCTCCACTGTCGGAGTAAAAACTGACCACTAACTAACACAAAACAGCAAAGCTTTGCAGACAGTTATGAGACAGGAGTCGATTGTACAAACACGTCGTTTGAATAAACCTGAATGTGAACTTTTTGTCCAATTTAATCTAATGTTGTAGTTTTATAACTGACCATTAGCAAGCTTGTTCAATAATGTTTTATTTTAAATAGTGTCCAAAGCTGAACTAAAATAGCTTAATGCAGCTAACAAGTAAGTCTACAGTTGACAAAATGCTAATCTTTTTGAGAAATCACATCAGGTAGTTTTAAGTGACAGTTATTGTCCAAATTAAATTTCAGTCATATCAGGTTTCTGAAATGGATATTTTACATTTTGCAAGTGGTTGTAATTGCTTAGTTAGTCCTTTTGACCTGTCCTTTGTCTTTCTGTGAATCAAGTGACCACCGGACGCACTGTCAGCCTCTTGGCCAATAACGTGCTGCTCAAAATGCATGATGGGATGTTGCTGTACAGCTAGAGGTGCTTGGGACTTTTGAATGATTAAGTCTCAAGAACAAGATGTTCTGTGTGTGTTGCTTTTAGCACATTTACCAAAAAAACGTTTTAGCCTTATGTACTGAGAAAAACTATTTCTGCTGCTGCTGGGTGCGAAGACACTCCACTCGGGCAGTTATAAGTTACAAGCATTTCTCAAAGGCACCTCAGCAGTGGGGGAGAGAATTACTCATTCACTTCCACCCCTTTGATTCTTTTTTTTTTCCAGTTCACACAAACATCTGTGCAAGCCAACCTATATCATTTTTGTCTCACCTGGAAGTTTCCCCCATGCATCGCCAGCATTATATAAACCATAAATTGCAAGGTCATGTGTTATGAAAGAGGGGATCTGATCTGGTATTATCAAGTGATATTTCCACTCCATGGACCGACTTTCACTGCTGCCTCATGTGCTCATGGATCATCAGATAAGGCAGCACTCTGACAAGGAAGCTATTGGCTGGCAGTGCCTCTGGAGATTCCGCCACTCCGCAGCTCACACTGGCAGCAGAAATGGCACACGTACTTTATGCACGCACACACACACACACACACACACACACACACACACACACACAGATGCATAATACACATGGACAATGCAGAGAAGCAGACATAAATGCAGAGACACGAACACACACAATGTTATGGAATAATCATATTACAACACTCTAGACTATTTTTGAAATTGTCAATATAGTGTACATTGAAGTGGGGCAGCTGAGGCTCAGGAGGTAGAGCGGGTCGCACATTAATCACATGTTTTGTGGATCGATCCCCGGCTCCTTTCCACATGTCGAAGTGTCCTTGAGCCAGACACTGAACCTCAAATTGCTTCCAATGGTTTTGGCCAGGACCTTGCACGGTAGCTCGCTGCCATCAGTGTGTGTGTGTGTGTGTGTGTGTGGATTAATGAATATTTAACAGGATGTACACAAAATACTGCTACTTTCCCAAATATTACACTCATATTTCATTTATTAATATGTTTTAGTTACTGAGTCATACCTTAGAAATGTGACCGTCGAAACATAGGTGTCTCTAAATCTTTTTATACACTACATTTCACAGCAAGAAGAACAGCAAGAAATTGTATGTAACCCAGAGAGTTGTTGGCAAATGGCAACTGTCAGGTAGCCAGAGACATGACCTTTACACCTGTGACATCTCATCTGAAACTCTTAGATTCACAGTTGAGAGAGTCACCAAGTTTGAAACAGACAACTTCATCATTGCACAGCCCTCAAAGGCTGCTGCAGACTTCTTATTGTCAGCGTGTATACCACGTGACCAGGGATCCAGCAGGACATTGTGAAGAGAAGAGAAGATGAAAAGAGCAAATGATGACTCTTGTTTTCACCAGTGTTCATTTTAAGGCAGGCTGAAAGAATCCAAAAGAAACTCTTCAGCATAGAGAGACATGACCTTGAGGTTTGCCTGAAAAATGATTTTTCACAGTTGCTTTCAGGGTGGGGGCCTTTGAAGTCATGATTGTTCTGGCTGAAACGTACTGGGTGTCTTTTGAACATTATGATGCCAGTGCTGATGGCTCCAGGAAATGTCTGGTCCCAAATGGAATTCTCTATTGAATTCAATTTATGTGTGTCTCAGTGTGCTCTGGGGACCTCCAGCTCCATAGCATACACTGAAAGAGATATATGGTACGGATGTTTCATCCTGATTTTGAAGCACCCAGCTTGGGGCCCAGAATTGAAAAAGGAAAATAAAGGAGATCGCCTGGTGCGCAAGTAGGCACACTATTGCTGAAAGAGAATTTCAGTTTTTGCATATTTTTGTGTTTTTAATCCCCTAAATGTTAATTGGGATGATTTTTACATGAATGCGTCATGATTAATGATATACATCAGTTTTGTGTTCACTCTGTCGTTACACAATTACAGCTTAAAATTGTCCCCCCTTGATATGAGCAGAGCCTCATAATATTTAGCTTGAGTATATTAAAAACTGAATTAAAATAGACAACGTCTGATAATGTCACAAAAGCACTAGAAAGTAAAGGAATGCAGGAAATGAGCTCCAGAAACACACATTCCTGAGCCCAATGTGAACATCTGCTACAGGAGGAATTCTTGCTGAGAGTTGATAAATCAAGTGTCAGGAAAGCTACAGATGCCTCTGAAACACCGAAACAACTGAAACAACTGCCTTTATTGTGTTGAAACACTCTAAATACCAGTAAAGCACGTTCACGTTCATCTTAGCAGTCATATTTCAAACCTCGAGCTGATTCACTCAGCTCACACTTAATCTAACAAAAAAGTCAAGAGCTTTTAAAAGTTTTTATTTCATAATAAAGACTTTTGAAAACGCAAATGTAGTATATCTGCCATCCTAATAGTGAGAGGTCCTTCATTATTTATTTGAATAGGAAAGGCTGTTCGGCTCTCATTAATTCAGTGTACCGTTTTGACCTGCGGTTTTTGTGTAATCGATTGCAAGGTGCTCTGTAAGGAAAGAGAGATTCAGGGAAAGAGAGTGATATTGGATTGAGAGTGGATATTTGATTGGATAGTCCTGCCGAAATAGCTCAATACTTCATCCTAAAACATACAGCTGTAATCAGTAAATTGTTATGGTAAAATGAAAAGCTATTATGCACTCTGACTGCTCTCATATATTTCAGTTTTTCTACACATTTTTTCACATGGAATTTGCAACTGATTAAGTAGGCCATTAAATTCACTGCTTGTCTCATGAATTAAAGAGTTGGTCCCACAGTGAACCTAATGTACTGTATGCTGTTAGCCTATTGCCTCTGTCATTCTATGCCATCAAGAAAAAATGTAATTACTGCACGTGTCCTCACCTCTGTATTTGGTGATTGTCTGATGTCTGCTGAACTAAGAGGTTGGTTCAACTTATGAATTTCGTGTGAACTTGATTTGCATAAAAGCACACAATTACAGAAGCCAAACAAATTTGCATGTAAGTACATGATTGGATATGCACTGACACAGTCGATGAAAGTTGTACAGTGTAAGTCTATGGTGCTAGGAAAAAACGATTGAGACGCTTTCTGCCATTAGCTGACCATCTTGTCCAGAGTGCTCTCTTAAGAGAGAGTCTACCTTTTAGCAACACTTGATGAAGGGAAGTTAGACAGAACGTGAGGCTCTTCTTCTCTTAAAGTGCAGTCACCCTCTCAGCAGCATCACAAAGCAGCTCAAGCTCAGTCAAAGCTGCATTCTGTCAGACTTTGCATGGAATTTGCAGGTTTGTGTTTCATGTCTTCTGCATTTTACTTTGTTGTATGATGTTTATTGCAGCTCAATGTAAATACATACTGTACCTAACTGAGGAATGCACTTTATGCTCTTTTCTGTCGTCTTCCTTTCCTTTCTGTGGCTTTTAATAAATCATGGGAAGTGTTACCAGATTGTCATGCATCGTCAGTTTGAAAAAAGACAGTGGCCCCTTGAGGCTGTCAGTCCTGTTACATAAATCAATGATCATATAAATATTGATCAGGCTTTATTCAATTTAAAAAGATGTGCTTAAAGATGTGCATTAAACTGCAAACCAGCAGTCATTTAAGCAACAGCAATTAGTAGTACATCAGACCATACTATAAAATATGTATGTATATGTATTTCTTAGTATGACACCATTCAATGTGATACCATAATTTCTTTATTATCCCCTGACATAACCACCCACACATGAAAGACAATCATTGCCTAAGAAGGTAAGAAACACCAGTACCAGATTTGGCTACAACTAACTTAACCTGCTAACATCAAATATTTATCAGCACAAGATATCATCGATTAGAAAATGGAGTCTGGTGCCCTTATAGCTATGCATTTCCACCAGACCATCACAAAGGACATATACAATTGCAGTGTCATTAAGATGAAACAGTCACTATGATATTGTACCACAGAGATTTCTAAGAGAAGCCCCAGCTGTTTTTACAGATGTTCCAGCGAAATACTTTTTACACAGTAAGTGTTTAGTATTTAATTAAAACAATGTCAAATTACTGTGTCATTTGAAGGTGTCTCTCAAAGTGAAGAACCCAGGAAAAAATCATCTGACTCTGCAGTTCCCCTCAGATATAAAGAGCCTTTAAGTGTCTTCTGCTCATTAATTTTGTTTTACGACACCCAACTTTAGTGTTTTGATTCACTCTCATGGCTCTCATCAGTCAGCAAGAAAAAGCTGTGATTAACGCACTGTAAGTTAGCGACTAGCTGGTAAACGAAGTAGAACATTTTTCAGCTGACAAGCTGATGTTCACCATATCAACTTCATAGTGTAATAATAAGTCAATGATATGTTGCTTGATGCATTGACCCCACATGGCCAAAAATCTATTATTGGAGGTTTAAATGTACCTTCACTACACAAACTCACATTCACATATACACATGCACACATACACACACACACACACACACACACACACACACACACACACACACACACACACAGGCATTTAGCATAATACACAATATGAAAGCTCTGAAGATGAATTAGAATTCACAGAGAGTAGTTAATGTAATAACTATGTAGCTAATGCTCAATCATTTCTCTGACAATACCACAGAAAATATAATTGCTGCAGAGACTTGGCATTACACACAATAGAGAACTCTGGGTGGAAGCAATTCTACAGTTGCATGCTATTAATTAATTAGAGACTGCTCTCAACAAGAAGTAGAGAAAGACACACACAGAGAGAGAGTGTGTATTAAAATTTATTTCAAGCAAAATGCCACTGATAGCCTTTGTGACTGGAGGGTGAATCCTCTCTCTAGAACAGTGAAGAGTGAGCGAAGCTGTTGTCCCTTTATAATCAGCAACCTTCATTTATCCAGGAAATTAATCTTAATTTTCCTCCCCAAGCATGCTATTTACAGCAACACACTTTATATTCATATCATCACCTCAGGGAGTTTTCCAGAACAACAACTCGTTACTGAGCAGCTTCACTGGAGCAATAGGATGCTATGTGCCTTGCTCAAGGGCACCTTGAGTGTAACCACCCATCTAATGTACCTAAGGCTACACCTCCAGGTAAAACAAACTATAAGTGCCAACTGGGTGGGTGTTATTCCATCAAGGAAAAGGTTAAATAGAACATGGAACTTAAGGACCACAGTGCAAATCTGAAATTTCATATAAAATGTGTTCCTTATGCTTTTCATTGACCCCACATGCTTACGATTATGTCCTGCAGTCCAAGACCAGTCACCTCCACTTTTACTTAGACTACTGTAAAGCTGTTTTGTTTCAATTCCTATTTGTAAAACTTCAAAGACTTGGACTTGAAAGACAGTTTGAGGCTTTGAGGCTTAATTTGATATATAGCATGTCTTAATGCACAGAGGGAACTTTTGAAAGCGTTTGCTTTATTAGAATGTCGATGAATGAGCTTATATATCCTTTCCTTGCTGTGCTTTGCGAGAATTTGCTTGAGTCAACAGACCTGTGGTGACAACACATTTGCTAATGAGCCATGTCTTAAAAAAGTGCACATATATAAAACAATCAGACAGACTGGCTGATGTCCCTCTTATCTTGCCGTGTTGACCAACAGTATCTGTTTCAATCAGTGGTGGAAGAAATACTGGAAATATTATCTACAAGCAGCATTACCACAGTTACCACAGTATATTTTTACTGAAACAAAGGAACACATAGAGATTTTCTGTTATGCTGTTAATGTAATGTTTATGGATCTCAGGTCACTGTGATGCCCGTGGACTTCAATCCTTTTTAGGCCACAGTTCGTTTCTAGGGTAAGTTGGCATGGTGAGTTGCCAAGGTGAGTTACCAGGGGTGTGTTGCAAGGGCCCAAAGTCCCATTTGATCGACAGGGATGCAGATTATGCAGAGCATTCTTCAGCGACAGTTCAGTGCTCCCTGGGATGCTGCCTCCAAGCATATATCCAGGAAGGCAAAGGGGACAGGATGATGACATAGAAAACACTAAGCTGACTCAAACAGGAAGAGAGTGCACTCACTCCCCAGAGGGACAAGCACCTTAACTTGTTCCCTGCGCAGGATGATGGCGTAATGAACTTAGACATATGCGACCTGGCAAAAGATGAAAGTTGAAGTTACCACTGGCTCATGTGTAAATTCACTGCAAAGAAAAGAAATTGACAACCAGCCAAGTAGAGAGGACACATCCAGAGAGAGAGTGACCCTTACTATCTTCCTTGTTTATTTATTTCTGAGTCATAAAACATGAGGCACAAGCTTTCATAAAGACCACAATGCTACATTGCTTCATTAGATGAATGAATAACATTTTATTGGTTTATATTGTTTTGATAGACTTTTACATTTAGATATGGCCATTGTTAATAATAATAACACACTTCTGAGAGTACAGACGTTTCTAATGCTGTGTTTTTTGTCAATGACATTTCATGAAAGACTATGTTCTTGTTTGGATAGTGACACATTTTTATTTGTGTCGGCTTTGTACTCCAGACCAGTTGATTTGAAACGAGACAATGATAAAGGAGTATAAGAATAATATCCTCTTTTTATACGTGTCACAGTCCAAATACTAACGGACGACACTGGATGTAAGAACAGGAGCGCTAGTTTACATGAACACTGAGATTTCAGTTGCTTTTTTTGGAGGTTCTGATGCCTAATGGCTACTAGCCTTTTAGCGAGCTTGATATTATTCTACTGTGTAATTATTTTTTTTCCATCTTTTTGTTTATTTTTCCACTTTTCTAGCATGCTGCTATTTTCACAGTTATTGAGGACATGAGTGATATGACTTTTGGTAGCAATTTGTCGTTGTTGTGTGGAAACTTGTCCCCACGTAGGTACAGTAATGGGATGCAAGTAATGCTAAAACCCACTCCTTTTTTTGAAATCTACAACTTTGTAATACTATAAGCTAGAAACAATTAAAACTCATAACCTCTGTTTGAACTTTCTGTGAAATCAGTTGAGGTTTTATGCTACTTTCAGACCTTTCCAGACGTTATAATGGGACTTATTGGAGTCTGCTGGGGAGTGGGTTATGTCATCAGTGACATCACTGACATCTCATCATCATTGTTTACGAGTGTGTGCACTACACACTCTAAACCCCACTTGAAATTACTTTGTAGTTTGGAATTGGGGGCATTATATCAATATAATACAATACAATTGTGTCATGGATTTCACCCGCATTGATATTACAGAATAAAAATCATTTCGCTTTTAAAGCCAGGATCTGTGCTTTCCACTCACCCACACACCATTAGGCAAGTTTGCCTTCTCTCTTCAAACGTTTCTTCCCCTGTTTGGGGCCTTTGGAAGGAGCTGCAGTTTTTTTCCTCACGCACATCAAAGTTGTCAGGTTACACACAGATAGAAGAAGAAGAAGAAGAGAGAGAGGGAGAGGAAGAGAGAGAATGTGCTGCGGATCTCATCAGTTGGAAGTATTTCTGTTTCCACATTCACTCGCACGCTGAGGAATGGCACACCGCCTCTTCTTTCCACACCATCCACTCCTCCACTGTTACGCACACACACACATACACCCACACAAGAACAATATATACCAAAATTTGGCGGCTTGGTAGCATAAAAGAATGTCACTCCATCAGTAGTAGTGTGAAAAGAAAGAAGAGTACAGCTGAGAGAAAAACTCTCCAACAGTCTTTAGTGATTTAGGACTAACAGCAAACTCACTTGTGGTTATTTGTCATTTTTCTTTTGTGCTTCCCATCTATCCATCTCCCTATCCTCCTCTCTCCTCTGTCCTTATCTACCCCCCAGTTGGGCCACGCCTTTTTTTCCAGCTCTCTATTACCCCATCATCCTCTCTGTCTATCTCTCTTTTCCCGTCTTCCCCACTGCGTCTGTCTCCTCATTATCCTCTCTCCTTCTCCATCACCCATGATGCTCAAGTTCAGCCCACTGCACCAATTTGCCCTGACAGTGAATTGTGTCGAAGATAATTCCCATTGCTGAGCGGCCTGTCCTGGGCTGGGGTTCAGACAGATAGGACATGATGGGAAGAGCCGTCAGTCTAGAAATTGTGCGGCCGGGGAAAACACAGAGCAAGTACAGGACAAAGCAAAACACTTACACCGCCGACTACTGGTACAGTAGTTTACTTTATTTATCAACTGTGTATAGCAAGCTTTAAAGCAACATATCTGCTTACTGAAAATAACTACAAAATGCATAATGAATTGAATATGCTTTGAATTCACTGCTATTGCTTTCATTGAGTCTTTTACAAAAACACATACTGTACAGCACGTAATATTAAAAACACTGAGCAATGAATAAATTGAATTCCATGTTACTGTAGCTATTTCCTGCACATTTAAGAACAATGTACTCCGCAACCGGCATCTTATCTCTTTTTCAACACAAGCATTACAAATACGCTAAACTAATTTATATAATCCGTTAATCTCGCCAGCAGCGTTCTCATCTCACAACATACACACAAATACAGAAACACAAAGGCTCACAGGCATGTGCACACACACACACACACACACACACACACACACACACACACAGAAACGGCATAGATTCACCTGACAGCCCCACATGTATTCCCCCAAATTCACGTACTTGCACACACACACACAAGACTGGGTTCTGGGGTTTCCTTAGCCACTGTGTTGTCTGGCTGACACAGATCCAACTGTACTTGGGTGTTGGATGCTGAGTGTGTCTGGTCGTACTGTAGCCAAGACGGCTTCAGGGCCAAAGTCTAATTCCTCCACATTCAATAGCAATCTGATTAGAGCTCTAAATGGCTTTTCCGCTCAACCTCTTAGCGATTTCACATTTTCTCTCTCCCCCCAACACCATATCTCAGTTCCTTTCACCGACTCGCTTTTTCTCTGTTTCCCTCACCCGCCTTCTATCTTTATAATTACTGTTCGCCTTCCTATCTCTCTATTTTTTCTTCCCTTATCCCTCTCACCCTCTTATTACTGCTACTATACTGTCTCTAATACTGCTGCGCATCTCACTTTCTTTTTACTTTTGAATCTCTCAATTTCTTGCCCATGTCACTTAATCTCGATCACATTGTCTTCCTCTCTCACTCCATTTTGTTCCTTCTCCACTTTTCTCAACCTCACTTTCATCTTTTTTTCTCTCACCACCACCACCTCCGTTTCTCTGGGTTTCTCTTAATCTGCACCAGTCAGAGTGGAGGCTGTTCTCCATTCTTTTTCGCACTCACCCCATTAGCCCATTAGAGGCTGCAGCAAGATGTACATTACACTGGTCTCAGGGGACAGCCTATCACTTTCACTACAGCCAGAGAGCCATAGTGAATGGCGTGTACTCAAGGCGAGGGGCCCGGCACGCCTTGTTAGGTGTGTCTCAAGCTTGAACGATTAGCAATTACACTGTCTGGCTAAACTTCTTTGGAGTTGATGGAGTCAGCACCCTTGTCCAATCAGATATCAGAATGAAGCTGCTTCCCCCCATGGTGACTAAGCAGTTGTTGGTGGGCGTTACTGTGTTTTAAAGTTAAAGTGTAAGCCTACATTTAAGATTGGATAATACAGGTTGTTTTCTGTTTTAAACATGATAAAATGCATCGTTGTTTGTATGAAGAAATGTAGAACTTGGCCTTGCCACCCTTAGTACAATTCTCAAATGTATTAGTGCAAAACCACAGCGTGCAAAGGTGAGGTACGAAACATAATCATCATGTTTTTATGTGCCTGTCTGACAGCATCTCTATTATATTCCTTTATGTGCCTCCTGTATAAGCTGTACAACACCCCTATCTTCAATTTGTCGCTAACACACATTTCATAATTATAATTTGTAAAGCATTTCTGCTTCATCTAGCAATATGCAGTGGTTAACGAGAGGTGGTAGAATGGTCAAAGAGATGTAAATTGAATGAGTCATATTCTTTTAACTATGATCGCCCTACGGCAAGGTCAGGGCTACACCAAGGTATTCTACAGTACACAAGCTGTAGAGATGCAGCTTGTAGTACGTTGTTGATCCGCATGTAGAAAATGCAGAAACGGCCTGAATTGTAAGAGTTTAGTATCATGCTCAAGAACATCCCAACAGTCCTGTTCGACACATAATCACTAGAAGAATCGCTTTGCTCTGGCTTCAGCCATCGTTTTTTATGGCAATTGCGATGTCGCCAAATCTCTTGGCAGCGTTATATAGTGTGTCGTAAACCTCTTGGTTCAAGAGACAGACCCTAGCTGTGCAATGTGCCTTAAAAAAGACCCTGGGCTGAGACACTGTGCATTCATGCGTAAAAGCAATGTTTGTGTTAATGTGTGTGTGTTGATGTATTTTTCTGCAATGTGTGATGTGTGTTTGAATAGTGATGCGGAGTCTTTCTGGTAATGTTTTTTTCTTCTTATCCCAGATTGTGGATCATAGATTACTCTGATCACAGGCAGAGAAGTTTGGCCTGGCTGTGATATTCTCCCTCCCTCTTCATCCCCGACTTTAAACATCCTCCGCCTGCTGCTGCTTTCTCCGGCCAGCTCAGCCTTGCTTAGCATCATCCCACCACACACAAACACAAGCACACACACAACTTCCTTTCATCCCTGTCCATCCCTCCCTCTGCCTCCGTAACCTAAAGCTTTTCAGCACCCCTGTAGCCCTTCAGCTCTCTGGCCTGTTACCCAGGCAGCAAAGTGATGGATTTGTTTTCATCAGACCTTGTGACCTCCCTTCTGGCCATGTGCTGGCTACACTGCCCTGACTGTGAATGACATTTAGCCCTCAGCCCCCCACCCCCACCTCGACACTGCAAGGACTGTAGATGACCTTTAAACTCTCAATCACCACCGGCATATTTACTCTGCTGATACAACATATACAGGCAGAGAGGGAGGGAGGGTAGAAATGAAGGGAAGGAAGGGTGGTAACTTTAGAGGCAAGGGTTTATAAGCTAGGGCAAGTTCATGTCGTACCCATTGATCACTGTCAGCAGTTTGCTGAGATGAGAGAATCGGACAGCTAAGCATCGACTGAAATAAAAACAAGTTAAAGGGCATCAACATAAATTTTGCATTCATGGGGAGCTCATTATTGGCTTTATATTTTGTTAGCTTGTTGTCAGCTGATGTATCTTAAGAGCCCCATTGTGTTTTCATGACTCTTGCTTCAGAGGCAATTATACATTTATTCAATTTGGACTGTAAGCTGAAACCTTTGAGGACTGTGGTCATACAACATAAGCCACACAGTCCTGGTGTTCTCCCAGCTTTTGTTGTCCAGCTGATGAATGTTCAAAAGTGTTGTTTGAGCGTCTCCTCTCTAATCAGCTTACTGTAGATGCAGCAGCACATACTATTACTGGTTACTGAGGACACAACAAACCTTTCTGCTGCAATGAAACAAGGAGACCATGGTTGGAATCGGCTACAGTTTATCTGGTAAACAACCTGTCTGGTTTCTAAAGGAAGAACTACTGATTTTGCAGATCAAATTTTGTTTACTCACTACCTAGCCTTTTTTTGTGGCTCTGGAGGGAGATTTACCAAGTCTGAGAGAATATCACCAAGGTTGTCTGGGGTTGGGCCTGGAGTCTACAAATGAATAACATAAAGTTTAGTTTGAAAGATGTGGCCTTTAACCATCTAAAGCAAAAAGATGCTTTTGAGTTGCATTACGGGAAGCGTATGAACCAGTGTTTTTTGGAGCTTGACTCACAATGTTTCAGCTTCTGTTGTTCCTTGAAGTGCAATACTGCTTGCTGTAATACTATTTGATAGGTATTTGAAACAATCATCAGTCAATTGTCAGTATGTTACTAACACAGATAATCTCAATTTAAATTAGATAGATGGAAAAAGCAGTGGGTGCCAATTTGTATTAAGTGTAGTTAGATTTTCTCAACAACATCTCAAGATGGCTTCCAAATCAAAGGAATCAAAGACCAAAGAACACATTACTGAACGGATAGAGACACAGTGCTGTGAAACTGCAGTGGTCTCACAGCAGATATTAAAAGACAGAACCACTCACTCTTACATAAAAGCATTGTGTTCCACTGTTGGACATGTTGTAGAAACACAAGTACTTCTCATGTTTTTCCCCTACACCATGTAGCGTTTACCAATAGCAGGGATGCAAATTTTACAGCCCTGGCGCTGCCCCCTGCAGTGACACAAGATGTGCACTTCATCATGACAAGCCCCTTAGACCCTTGCAATTGTTCTGGCATCACTTGAGCTGTCTCTTTGTCTTATTCCGTCTCTCACTCTCTCCTCTCTGTCTCGCTCTGTTTCTCTGTCTCGCTTACTTGCTCCGTGTTTCTGAGCCACTGTATGACAAGCCCCCCCCCCCCCGTACTTTATTGGTCCAGGCAAGTCATTGCGAAGATGCCCCAAACAAATGTTAAAGAGGGAGGTGTGGGTGCACGGAGGAGGAATGGAGGCTTCTTCTATTCCATTCCCTCTAGGTCTCCTCATATAGCAAAACACCAGCGCTAGAAATGTCAGACACACTCCCTGCTCTCTCTCTCTCTCTCTGTTTCTCTGTGTATCTGTGTGGCTCTCTCTGCAGAGGCACATTCCCCACTCCTGTTTTTTTCCAGCTCCTGGTCTCCCGCTGTCCACGTTTTTTGACATGCGCCAAGCTTGTTTAGGCCATTGATAAGGAGGCTTGTCATTGATGTGTGGTCAAAGTGTTTCTCTGTGGAAGTTAGAGGTGGCTGTTTTGACAGCAGATAAGGTGGAAGGTGGGTGTCTGAATGCTAATGCATGCCAAAGGAGTCAGTAGCTCCTTTCATCTAAGGAGAGCAGGGATGAAGCACAGGAGGTGAGCCGAGACGCCTGGTACAACACAGGGCAAGAACTTCTGGTGGTGTTTATTTATACACATCTTTCCACTGCTCTTTGACCCATTTATGTCTGCTTGTACACTGTAAGTAATATCTAAGCTTTTCAAACACTTATTATTGCATGCTTGTATGCTATGAGCACCCACATACATATAGGACTGTTGTGTTACATGCAGACACATCTGAATGCATCTCTTTGTGTGCCACTGTACATTACGTACAAAGATAATTACTATGAACAGTCCTATTACTTTCTCTTTGTATTTTAGTCAGTTTTCCCGTTTCCCTGTAATATTCTGAGAAAGGGAAGCCAATTACAAAGGAGCCCTGTTCCAATTACATAAACACCGATATCTAGCTTTGCTGTGGCAGCTGGTTGAATGGTGTTCTTGTTATGCTTAGCTGTTGTTTCATTCCTCTCCTCACTAATTGCATCCCCAGAAAACAGGAAATTAAGAAGGTCAAGTGCCTCCTAAAATAACCCGTGACGTTCTGTCTCTCTCATTGGAAAGGAGTAATAAGCATCAAGGCCATGAGAAAAGGAAGGTTCAAAGGGATAGTGAAAGAAACCGATGAATGAATATGAGGGGAGGAAGCTGGGAAGGAAAGACAGGAAGACAAATAGTGTGAAAGAGGGGAGACACAAATGGAAAAAAAAAGACCTGCATGGCTCATCAAGTCGCCCCCAGCAAACCTGCAGGTGTGACATCTAAACACTTACCATTATCACTGCAACCCTCGTTTCCCCAGGTCCACTGATAGCTTCTTGAGGGCAGCATATTGGGGTCAAGGAGGATGTTGTACCAGCAGTGGAGGCTGTGTCTGTGGCCGCACCCCAGGTGTGCCGGGCTAGAGATGAGCTCAGGGTCTGGCTCTCGGCAGGGCTGTGGAGAGGTAAGCAGGAAGATGACTCAGGGGAGACAGGATCACAGTGGCAGGTTTACTCAGTCTTATGCAGCCAGTCGATGGCCTGGCTCACACTGATCTATCCAGACACACACCCCACGTGTACTTCTTTACTGCAGTGAAAACATCATTATAACCAGCAGTAGTCGCTTCACAAGAATCAATTTTCACGTTGAAGCCCGGAGAAGGAATAGCTCATTCCATTTCCTAAATGTTCTCATCATTGATCTGGGTCTTGACTACTTTCTGATAAATGGCCTAAGCCAGTAAGGTGCACACACACACACACATACACAGATGGAGGTCCTTTTTGCCATGTATTAAGCATGGCAAGGTATTGAAAGTAAATCTATTTTAATAAAGAAACAACATTTTTTTCTTTGTATTTTTTCAAAATATATATTTGGTCGCAATTTTAAAGTCAGAATCATATTTCTTACAAAAAATATAAATAACATAAATAACTGATAACAAAACAGATGAAGATGTACAGTTTAATTTATTAATTTGTTTTTCCTCATATGATTATAATATATAATGATGAATATAATGATTATACTTTTCTATTCTTGAATGGGAGCACCTGTAACTTGTCTAATTTCCCTCCGGGGATCAATAAAGTATTTCTGATTCCGATTATTTGATCCAATATCGTCGACTAACGATTTACATAAGATGAGTTCTTTAATGTGAAGATGAAACAGTCTTTAAAGGGTGAAATGTGAAGCGTTTGTTTTTACATATGATTGTGAGATTAACAGTGATGCCATGAAATAGTTGACTGATGGTGCAACAGTATTTTGTGGAATTAAGACAATTTCCCAATAAACCTCCTGCCCAGAGGATTTGTGGTTGGAAGGTTTTCTGTTTTGCTATCAAAGGTAAACATGCTGGAAGTGAAATGTGTGTGTATGTGTGTGTGTGTGTGTGTGTGTGCCCTGAAAGAACAGGGTCGTGTTCTTCAAATCAATCCAGTATATTTCCTGTGAAATCCAGTTTCACTGTAAAAATTAAGCGTAGAGGTTGACAAAGACTGGCAATCTTTTTATAATTAAAAGATTCTACTGTCAAAATGATTGAATGATGCTAGAATGCCACACACAGCTGGTATGCGATAGCGACTGCACTTCAGTCAGAAAATACTCTGCTGCAATGTACTGCTTTGCTGCCAGTGACAGCAAAGAGACGTAAGATATTAAGTAGATTAAATACTATTTAACTAGATTGGTTAGTCAAATGCAGAAGACTCACTGCACATTACCCGTTGCGTTTACCAGATAGTAATTGAGAGGTAGAGAGCAGTGTGATGAGAAAATTAGAGTGGTAATTCCCTTCCTGCTTGAACTTACATTAAAAGCTTCATTCCCACAATTACTGCTGGTACATCCGATTTCCAGAATTTTAGGACCTACCATGCCCTCACCTGTGGCAGATGAACAGCAGTGAAAATGTCATATATATTTAGCCCAGCGCCTGTTTGAAGAATAGCTTTCACTGTGCTTTCTAATCAGCAGTTGAAACATATCTACATGTGGATCCGTCAAATACAACTCAATTGTGATTAAACTGAACCTGATCCTGACAAATACAAAAATCATAATTCAAGGTCAACTTACTTGACATTTCCAGCACTTTCAACTCCCACGGATAACAACATACTGTATGCATGGATACATTCAGTATGTTGTCATTTAGTTAAAAAATCCTCCTACTCATATTGATGAGATAATTTGCCAACATTTCTGTTTGTTAAAGGCCACATGCAGTTAGAGTCTTGATTCCCACTGGTTTGACCTTTAGTTTTATGCATACTGCAACTGGAGTTTTGCATATAAACATCCCTGTTTTCCCACTAGACTTCTCAAAAAGTTGACTTATAGTTGAGTAGTGTCCAATTATAGTGGCAGGCAATCACTGGGAATATCAGACATCAAGGTTTTGAGTCACATGTATTCATTATCATAAAATGGTGACCTATTCAGGGTCTAATCTCCCTGTTTATCCAAAACCGGACTATAGCTCACTGCAACCCTGAAGTGGATAAGGTGGTATAGAAAATGAATGGATGAATGTTGATTATTACAACATGCCAAGAGTGACAGGAGTTATCATTCTATAAGAGACTGAGGCCAGTTGAAAATGATTAAATATTTCTTAGAAACTGCAATTCATTGGAAATCAATTTCTGCAGAAGGTGTTTATATATATATATATAAAATCATACCTATAATCATACCTGTGGCCCTCAAATTGCAGTGCTGTTGCCATGGTCAGCTAGATCTGGTCGAGTGGCTGATGTGGTGAGATGACATGGCCCTGAAAAATGGGATGACCATTAACCAACATCAGCTAATGCTTCTGTGGGTGAAGATGTGTGGAAGTCATTTCCTGAGGACATTAATAAACACTATAATCATCTTAAAAGTGTGCGTGTCCCTGTACTATATAGTGAAAATACTGCACCACAGAGTAAAGTAAACTGTGGCTTGAATCACAGAACTGACAACTGGGCGAAGCACATGAGTACACAGTACATCTAAATGAAAAAAAAAAAACCTTGAGCAATTTAAACTAGTGCCACTGTGTCTCCGCAAACATAATATCTGTGCTCTGCCCCTGAGCCACTTCCTCTGCAAATGAACAATTCCAATGGTGTGTTAAAGTCTGTGAGGGAATGTCTGCCCCACTCTTTCTTTTTCATTTTACCCCATTTCCCCCTTTTTTATTTTTTCCCTCCCATTTGCTGGTTCCTTTTTTCTGTTTTGAATGAATATGAAAACCTTTTTTCCTCTCTCTCCCTCTTGCTCTCAGGCTTCTGTGTAGCTGCGGAAGTAAACCTAACATTATTTGCATTCTCAATGAGTGCTCTTTAAAAGGTATTCTGCTGTAACAGCACAGGCTGGTGCAATAAAAATACATTGCAAACAAAAACTTCCATAGCCTGCTCTTTTTTGAGTCCTCTGTAATGAGTCACTGGGGGAAGGGGCAGTGCTGAGATGCTCTTTTCCAATTAATAATTTCAAATTTTAAAATTAGGGCATAGAGTATAGTCTTGGTCTATCTTGATGCCTGACTTGCCTGAATTACAGCCTCCAAACTCCTTATTTACATCAAAATACCCAAACAAACAGAGTAGCAGAGGCCTGAAGAATGATACGACTAGCTTACAAGAAGCAAGATGCTAAATGTTGACATTGTCCCGGGGGAATTCTCCATTTTCAAGCCCAGCAAAGAACACAGTGTGAGTCACACGCAACAGTAGACAACATACACCATGCTGAGTGGAAAACAACATTCTAAGATTTCAGTTTAGTAATGCCATCACCCCACTAAGCTTATTTTACAGGATTATTCCAGACATGGTGAATGTTAAGCCCTGTCTCCTTCATGAAATTCCTGTATATTTTCAGCAGATCTGGTTAGAATGATTATATAGATGTCCTATATTATATTTAAATTATTTTAAAAAATGAAATGGGTATTGTTGCAGTTAAAGGTAAGCTTAACTGCTACAACATCCTATTATAATTAAATCCAACTGATGTTTGCAACTACTGTACGTCAAAGCATACAACCTGCTAACTTAGCACCATATTCTAACACATTTTACTGGAACTTAACTAAGTGACAATGTGGTGTATTATCGATTAGTTTGACCTTTTGACCTTAAAAGGCTCTTTTCTTTCCCTGTAAAGGCCCTGAGATATGATTATGATAGTGAGCTACATAGGATTTATAAATATTATCTTGTTATCTTGGCAGAAATGACTTGAGAATCCAATTGCCACTTGTTCTTTGACTGAAAATAAAAACATCTGGAACAAGTTCAGTGTAGGGGGTAAGGATTAGATTTAGCCAACCAAAACATCATGAAGATTAGTTTAATACAAAACCTTTTGATCAAAATTTAAAAAATGTTCTAATCAATACTTTCATTCAATCAGTGATTAGCACTGTCGCATGGGAGGTAGAGCAGGGTAGAGCAGGTTGGGGGTTCAATCTCAGGCTCCTCCCGGTATGTCGAAGTGTCCTTGAGCAAGACACTGAATCCTAAGTTTCTCCCGATGGAGACCAGCACCTCGCACGGCAGCTCGGTCGCCATCGGTGTGTGAATGTGTGAGTGAATGGGTGAACGAGACCTTAACTGCGAAGCACTTTGGGAACCGTGAAGGTTGAAAAGAGCTATGTAAGTGAGACCATTTACCATTATCAGAATCAGAAATACTTTATTGATCCCCAGGGGGAAATTGTAGAGTACCGGTGCTCCCATTCAAGAGTAGAAAGCAGCAAAAATTTTGAACTAAAAGTATGTACAAAATATAAAAATAAGAAATAGAAAATAAAAAAATACACATTTACAATATTTAAGTAAAAAATATACATATATACATACATATATATATATATATGTATTGCACTGTTGTGCATGAATATATATGTATTGCACTGAAAATGTAATGAATAAATAATAATGAGGTAGTATATGTAGAGGCAGGTCCAGATTTCCACTCTGTTTCCGCTGAGTGTCTGACACTCAGAGGGAGGAGTTGAACAGTTTGATGGCCACAGGCAGGAATGATTTCCTGTAGTGCTCCGTTGTACATTTTACATTACCATTTACTTTTATACTTACAATGGTTCAAATGACTCTGTGTATATGAAAGGTGTCCCTGATAGTCGTGGAGATGAACACACTGAGACTTATAACCCAACTCAGTTCCACTCAACTGTGCAGAGCTTTATTACATCTTTCAGTCATTGTTTTGGTTTACGGCATGCAGGTTTACTGTTCTGGTTCACTCTAAACGTTCTTATCAGTGTTGTTTCAAGACCCAGCAGGCAGCTGTTGCAGTGAAAAGGTTCTAAGGGCCCACCATACACTACGTGGCCAATTGACAAAGTTGGCAACTTGCTGGCGAAACCAGAGCTAAAACGAGATTGAATACTGGACTTGAGTCGTGTTTCTGGCTACTGGATGAATTTAAATGAATGCTTATGTTGCTCTGTATCTGCTGGATGTGTAAGTAAGCTACTGTTTGCTCACACGTTTGCCACAGTAATTTTATGAAGGTCCAGTATGTCAATGTTATGTGTACAACGTTCGTTTCCACTGCCCCCAAGTGGTCAAAGAATCTGTTAATGCAGGCTTGAGTCATGGTAGGAAATGTCTTTTCAAAATCCAATATTGTTCTGATGGCACAGCTATCTTTATTTACCCTGTGCTGAGGGCTTTCTGAATGTGTGCATTCAGGGGAACTACACTGGAATTCCTTTCACATAACCTAGGATAGGTTACCTATGATATTACACTTAGATTTACAGAATATGATGTGATTTAGACAAACAAATGACAACAAATTACATGTAGAGATATAATCTTCAGTGGTAATGACACTGTGTTCAGTAGGAAAAACAAAATCATCAAACAAGTAAATAGTACCGGCAAGATGGGGTATATCAAACACTTTTAGCATATCCTTTGGACAAATTGAATCACTCCTCTGCCCAAATTCATTTTTCACTCCATTTCCCAGAGCCCATCCAACCAGGAAGGAAGCCTTGACCTCCTCTACCTGTAATAAATCAAGAGTAGATACTGTAGAGAGCATCCACTCAAACATTTTATGCATTCTAATGAGGGTCTTATAGTGGCCCAAAATGTGAAATGAAAAGTAAAATATAAAATTGTAGTCCCTGAGAAAAAGGCAGTTCCTTTTAATTATTTTCTAACTTTGTAAAGCAGCAATATGCCAGTGAGAGGGAAGGGAAATGTCCTGCTGCAATTTGTCTATTTCTATCACCATGCATAATTTAAAACACGGGGCTATTTTAGGGGCATTGTGCAGGCTGGCAAGAGTGCGGGCACAGTATGAGCCAAGTGAATCTGAGTACAAGACTAATGATGATAATGGCTGCAATTATGTACAGTATATGGCCGTGTTCTCATTTGGCACACAAAGTCACTCCCTTTCTCATCTCCCTTCCTGCCTATCTCCTTTTATCTTTAACTCACTTTGAAAGACAGCCACCAGATCTGCCTCTACCCTCTTTTTCCACTTCCTCTACAGCTCTCTGTCTCAGTAGTAGTCTCTTAGTCTGTTTTACCATCTGTGTCTGTGCAGACAGGTGAGGAGAGAGGACTCTAAGCCATCTCAGTTCTGCTAACCTATCTGTAGCCACAGTGACACTGCCGCTGCGACGACAAAAAATCCCAGAGTGCGTGACGCCGATCAGACGGAGCTGCACTGTCATCAGCCGTCACCGGGATCACTCTTTGACACCTTTTAGGGCGCTTGTTCCAAAGTTTGTAAAAGCACTCTCCGGAGACATAAACATTTTCAAATTGTCACAGCCATTTCGAGAGAAGTTTTAGAGCCTTTTATAGGAGTTGGCCTTTAAAACTACGCTTGACAGGGTTCGTGTGGAAATACATAGACATACATGTTATGCACCTCAATCAGGAAGTGGAGCTGAAAAAACAAAACTTTGCCATCTATCCTAAGTGAAAAGCCATACATTCGCTTTATCGGCCTGAACAGAATTAAGTTGTTGGGTATAATAATCTTTGCTCAAAATAAGAAAGATAGTTTAAGTTAAAAGTGCAACAAATGCTCACCTTTTCCTTTTCCCTTCTTCTTCTCCTACCCTTTTCCAGCTTCCTCTTCATTACCGTAATTATTCATATATAATCTAAATATTTAAAACTGCTATATACGTCCCAGTGCACATCTGCACTCATCACCGTGTTATAATACTGCATGTGCTCTGTACATCAGTTTTTTTTAGTACGCTGTGCAAGCTATGAAACTTTCATGTTTGGCCTTCTCACGCCTTTCACCATTCCGGTTTTCCTCTAGAGGAAGACATTAGCTCAACGCTAAATCTAACAGCCTGACTGTCACAATGTTCTAGAGGGAGCAAATTCTCTCTGCACACACACGTGTTCATATTTCTCTCTCTGTCTCTCTCTCTCGCTCCTTCAGTGAGCATCACATGCTGGTCAGGTTGACATGATTTATAGAGTTCTCTCTGAATAAATAATCCATTGCAGTACTGGGGAATCAGTAATAGGTGATGCATAGGCTTACTAGAGTGATGGAGAGGAGTGGGAATGGAACTGTATAGAAGATGGGGTGAAAAGGAAGTGTAGAGAGAGGGATGAAGGTTAAGATAAGGAGAGAAGAGGGAGGCTCAACGAGGTTGTTTGTTCACTTTTTAAAATCAGTTTGTCAGTCTGTTTCTTATGCATTAAATTCTAGTGAATGAACAATACGATCCTACACGTTATTGGACTGCTTTCAGTGGCTTTCGGACTGGTTTTCCTTCACAACCCATAACATATTAAGTTTAAACTAACAATTGTTGTGGAATAGCTGTTCAAGTAGGTTTTCAATGTCACTAAACAAGCTTCTATCCAAATATATTTAATGGCAAGCTGCTGGGAAATTGTTTTAACTTCTACACAAAATGATTTAATAATAGGAAAAGGAAATAAGAGGAACAGTATCAGTACTGTTACTGATGTTTGTAAAAGTCTTCACTTTTTAAAAAATGTCCAAACGGGTATACAATTCTGTAAACATAGTTCTAATAAAAAGGGAATGTATAATTTACCCCTGGGGATCAATAAAGTATTTCTGATTGTGATTGTGATTCTGATCAGGAAGTCTGATCTCCTCTGGAAATGTTTGCATAATCTGCAACAGTCACTGCATGCCCTTCATGACTGTAGCCTGAGAAGATGAAATGTGAAGGTGACAGGAAGAAAGCTGCTGCGCTTCATTCGCAAGATTGTGAATGAAGTGGAGTGAAACAGTGGTGAAAGATGGTGTGAGGAATGGGAGGACTGTACAGAGAAGTGAGGGTAACAATGTACAGAGAAAGTGTTGAAAGCAATATGACAAGCAGAAGGAAAACGTGGGATAAATAGAGTGATATCAGGTGCCAACTCGAGAGATATCTATTTATAGAAAACATTGTTATTCATATGTCTGGAGGCTGGGTTCTGGTTCGAGTCCGGCCAGAGCCCTTTGCTGCATGTCATCCTCTCTCTATTCTCTGCCTTTCCTGTCTCTCTCTACTGTCTTGTCAAATAAAATGAAATGCCAAAAACAATAATAATAAAAGTTGTATTCTGAAAAATAAGTAACTTTATGAAGCTGAATGTTTCATAAAACTAATACATAGCCTTAGAAAATGTGCTGCAGTAGAAAAACAGGATGAGTGAAGGTAGTACACTCAACAAAAAAACAAGGTGTTTAATATTATATACTATACATATATTAGAATTGTTACTGGTGTTTGCATGTACTTCTATTCAATTCCTTTGGGAAGCTGCAACTGTTTGGGCTCTGTGCATCAATTATGCATGTTAGGAGGGTATTTGCAAAGCATTTATGCAAATGAGACTCATGTGAGCATCTGGCTAGTTCAAAGGTAGCTAAGGTGTAGGTGATGGTAGTAGATGCTACAGTGGTGAATAGAGGGTGACACGACTTAGGGAGATGAAGGCCACTTTCTTTTGTTGATGTATCTAATGAAAAGGTAGTGATTATGAGAGAGAAAAAATGGAAAGCTGCCACATGTACCTTCATCTTTCTCTGAAGTGAGCACTTTGGACATGTCTTTGATGTCAAATTGGGCCCTTGAACTCTACAGTAATCTGCATTGCAAATAAACCCACCATGCTACATAGGGTGCATGCAACATATAATCATGACCAAACAAGGCACAGAAAAATATGCAGAGTTTTCTATACAGGTTCATGCACTACCTCAGTGATGGAATCATTTCTTCGGTCTTCAGTCGATAATACTGTACGCATGAGAACCGAATAGAACAATTTTTTGAGGGCACAGATTATGTTAGTGCCAATCCTCTCCAAGTGTTGATCCGGGTCTCTTTTTCATAGATAAAAAGTAACAACCCCCAAATTCAAGTAATGTAATAGATTAAATATTCATTGCTCAGTTTAAAAGTGATGCTATTGCTTTACTTATTATGTCCTAGAATGCGTTATTCATTAATCTAACTTTAAAAATCAGGAAAACTCAAAAAGCTCGACTGTACACTTGTGTGTGAATGATCAAGGTAGCGAGATAGCTCCAATACACAGTTACTGTAGTTGTTCTGCTCGGTTAGAGTATACAAAAGTGTTGTTTTTTTCATCCAGGCGTGCTGGGTGTGTGTGGGAAGGCAACAGTTTCATGCAAAAGGAAATAAAATGTTGTATTTTTTGATAGGTAACAAATAATGTATCAATATAGTATACATGACAGCTTTGTTATACTACTGTTCCAAGCCTTTTCTTTCAACAACTTCCTGGAATCTCCCCTGGATTCCCAGCCTAGAAAACGTTTGGCACACCCCTCATAAAGTTTACACTTCAGTTTACACTTCAGTTTTGGATTAAACCAAAAAGATATAACATGTTGATTAGTAAGCTTTAGAGGTGCTAGCTGTCTCCCCTTGTTTCCAGTCTTAAGCTAAAATAACAGGCTGCTGGCTGAAGCTTCTTATTAACCACACAGACATTGGTGGCGTGGTATCGATCTTCTCATCTAACTCTAATGTTAAACTATTCCTTTAACCAACCAATTGTCTCTGGGATGCCTAACCAAACATGATGTCATGGCATTTAATGTTTGTATATTCTGTATATTTATGGCAATATACAGAACAGTGGTTACAAAAATACCAAGAAAGGTTCTGAGTTACTCAAATCATCTCCAGCTTGTCTTATCCACCATTTGCTTGTCAAGTTGCATAAACACAAGGACATTTACATTTGTATTCAGCGTGCAGAAGGAAGTTTATTGCCAAATCAGTTGACGAATCTTGTGATCAGATGAAGTTCATTGTTTTGCAATCACTAAATTTGCCAATTATCATCAGCAATTCTGCACATCTATGTCTATATATGGTCACCACAGGATAACATTTGTGGTTAGAGCCTGGATCCCCGTGGATCCAGCTGTTTGAACTCTATCCCTTGCCTCATCAACAACTGTGTGAACCTTTCTCATAGAATATGCAGAAATTATGTAAGGGCTTGTCGTTTAATGTGGCAGGCCCTCCGTTTCCCATCTCTGCTGGGAACTTAAAACTCTCTGTTATAGTCAGTAGGAGAAATTGTACAACATTGGCTGCTGCCAGTTCTTCAGGGATACCAATCAGAGTGTTTGGGGTGTCTTATAGTCTCTCATTACAGTGATGGAAGACTGAATCAATCTCTCTGTCCCTGAGATCATTATCCAGTCATTCTGATTCTGGTGCTGCTTCCAGACACACTATTGCTAACAGACACGTGTAACTCATCTCACCTCTGAAACTTCGGTTGCATCATCACGCTTCAAAAAGTCATTTGGTCAGATCAGTGGATTTCAAACGAGTCTGGTCGTGTAGATATCTAAGCATAGCCTTTGAAGAAAGTCTTGTGTAATGTCCGAATTAATATGCAGCCTTGTTAACTGGATACTGGCAACAGTTGCAGAGTTGTGAGAGGCAGATATGGCTTGTGAAATTTTTATTCAGAAAGCATTCTGAAGGGTACATCAGTCATTCATGCATTTATGCTAAAAATATAAACACACAGCACACTATAACAGCTCACAATCGTTGCCCACCAATACTGGATGTGATTTCAGTTCCCAAATGGTTTACCTGACCTGTGTTCCACATTCGAGCTGTTATTGGAGTGGGGCAGTAATGCATCATTGGGAACCAATGATATGTCAACAGAGAGCACTAGAGCGTGTTAACGTCGAACCGAAACCACCCAAACTGACTGAGTCAGGGAAAGAAACTATGGTCCAACAGGGACATAATGTGTTCTTGTTGTTCTTTTATCTCCCCGTCGGGAGAATCCAGTGCTCTCTTTGATATTCGTCCCACATGTTCTTCAGATGAGCACAAGAGTGGACTCGAGTGTGTTTGAGAGCCCTCTGTGATTGTCTGTTCTGCTTTGTCTGACCCACGATCCCCCATGTGTATACACAGACATACACACACACACACACACACACACACACGCTATCTCCTTTTTCTCTCTCTCTATCTATCGCTCTCGATTGATTGCTGTAATCAAACAGCGGGCTGTAGCCAGGTCGTATGAGAGTGCCGTGCTATTTTCCACTTCTCCGACCCATGCTGGGTGGAATACTCCCAGGAAAGAAAAGGTAAACTGTGAAAATGATTAGGCCTTGCTGTGTCTTTATGTATTTTATTGCATAATGCAGTGTTCTTTTTTTCTTTGAAAGAAACAAGGTATTCCTTCCTGGCACGAGGAGATACAAGTGACAGTAAGTGCAGGCAGGTTAATCGGCTGGCAGAGAGACGAGCTGGCAGACAGGCAACAGATAGGAAGTCAGAGCAGACGAGGTGCTTCACAGCAGACCCAGACAAAGGCTGCATTCAACCTGCAGAACTTCAGGCTCAGGTTTGACTTAAGCTTATGGATGATGCTTTTGGAAGACTGTTTGTGCATGGTCTATGACGCAACACATATCTAATTCGAAGAGCCAAGTAAACAAGACTTGAGTCAAAAGAACAAAACTTCACACATCAGTTGTTGTACTCTTCTCACGTGATGGTGTGTGCCATGAGTGAGTTTCCTACCCACCTGTTTTTGCCCATAAAACATCAACACTGTGTTGGTGTATCAGTAAAGGGAAACCTGAAGTAAAAATAATAGTAGCCGATGGCAACCCCATGTTACATGCTGTACAGACAGCAGAAAAAAGCTGCAGTAATTAATAAAGTTAACAGAACAGGAAGCAACAATGACATGCCTGATCTACTGTATATAGAGTAACAAAGGAATTACATGTGGCGTTTTTTTTGTTTTGTAATCTTGTGGCTACATCTTGTGGTGCCCTCTTTTGAACGCTGAAGCAAACCCACACTGACTTGCATAGTCTTTTGGTAACTTTTGTAAAAAGTATTTTCTTTTGAATAAACCGCAAGACAAAGAATTTCTTTTAAGGACTATATTTGCTGAAAGCTTTTTTATGGTTTGTCTTTGTTTTTGCCAACGGGGCTGCAAACAAGCTGAATGCACAATATCTGACGTATTATATCACCTTATAAAGTTGTTATGGCAAACTTGTTAGCAAACAGTTGCCTACCGACACATCCAGCAGATACAGAAATAACGTCAGTGTTTGTGTACGTTTGGAGTCATGTGTCTGGGCATCTGATAAATAAGTCCAACAGTTGCTTCCCTTTAGCTCTGTTTTGTTTTTCCACCAACTCCTGAGAGAAATATCTGGCTCTTTAGCTTCTAAATGCTCCGTTATGTTCACCAGCTAATCACTATGGTTGTCAGTCTGTCCTTTGGTGCTGGGCAGGTAGCGTACAGTGGGTTTATCAGAGCTTATTTTCCCTGAAAACAACTTCCAGGAAACAAGGTCGAGGACAAAAAGAAGCAGGATGAAAATGATGGGGGAAAGGAGGTTATAACTCTCTCTGGGTTTGACACAATAAGCAACACTTTTCACTTTAGATGTAACCATCTGACCCAAATTATTACCAAAGGGTTAAATGTATATTGGTGCAGCTTTAGTGTCTTACAGAACTGCAGTATCTCTGTATGATATTATATACCACATACTGGATTTGAAACGCAACAACTTAAAAAATGAATATACATTGGAGCACTTTCAGTTGCACTGTGAGTGTAGCCAAACAGACAGGCTAATAGATAAACAAATGGAAATGGAGACAGCCAGCCAAGACAAAAGACAGACACACAGACAGACAGACAGACAGACAGGATTCTTTTTAGTATAGTCAGACAACTGCATAGACTTAAGTCATATAATATACCACCAAAGGAGAAATATGCAGCTTTTTAAATGTGTATGTGTGTGTTTGTGTGAATATTTTTAGATTTTTAGTTTGCTGGCTAACATATTTCCCCTGTGTCCTTCTCACAAAGTGGTGGTTGTTTGATCTTGTGAAATGATTATAGGAATCTGCGTGTTTGTCAGCATGTTGGTGTGTGCAAACAAGGACAGAGAGAGCTGCAGCAGCAGTTGAAGGGAGAGGCAGAGCAAGAAGAGTGCGATTGAGGCGCCGAACAGTCAGAAAACAAAGAAATGAGACAACAGAAGACCCCATAAGGACATGACGAGAGATGAGCTAGTGAGAGATAATAAAGGAAGAAAAGAGGGATGAGAGAGAGCAGAGACAAAAAGTATGAGTCAGAGCAGAACTGAGAAAACAAGAAAGAAAGAGGGAGATGGAGGAGTGAGAGAAATGTGTGTGCGTGTGTGTGTGTGTGTGTGTGTGAGACTGAGTGGAGGCAAGATTAGGGAGGCAATATCAGGCTGTCCATCAATGTCACAGCGCTTGTGTCCTCTGTAAGCCATTTCATCCATCAGCCTGGAAGGCCTAGCTGTGTGTAGACGCCAGTCCCCGCCTGTTTACCTATTCTACATCGTGACACTCAAATCCCTTTCTCTAATACCTGATCTAGATTAGGGCTTTTTGAATCACACTACTGATGCTATTACTGATAAAGTATTGAAAACACTCCCCAAATCCAAAATTAGAATACTTTGGAATATGAGAAACGAAATGTGTAGAATGTTGTAGGACGACAACAGCTTGGAGCTATTTCCTTACAAACAACAGTTTATTCATCCACATCCGCATCTCAAGCTCTCACGCAGGTTCAGCTTGGGTTGGTGAGGTTTTGGGTTTGGTCTCTGCATATGCACAATGGTACCAAACCTGGCAACCTCACTTTTAATGACAAGTCACTGCACCTGTCTGCCAAGAAATACCTCCAACGCATAACTCCCCCTAAAACCATATATTGTATGTTTTCTTTCTGTAGGAGCTGGACAAAAAAGATACATCATTAATTAATGAGTTTTTTTGAGACCCCTATAGGGTCAGCCCTATAAACGCTGAAAATGAAGACCAGGATGTAAAAGGTAACCTTCTTTATTCCTCTATTTCATGATACACACATTTGGATGTATCACCTCATTTTTGTGACCATCCCACAAAGTAGAATGAAGATCATAGAAAATACAATACAATATTTAAAGCAGAAAGAGCAGTGTACATGCCACCCAGCTGAACATTTATCCTCTGTTAAGTTTTGACAAGGTGATTAGAGCTCAATTAACACAAGCTTTTAATGACTGAACATCACATTCGGTCAGCATGTTCTTAACACTGATGCTAATAAAAAAATCTGAAGTGCTTCTGCTGCAGAAATCCCCCTGTGCACCGCTGTCTAAAAGTGACATTGCTTTGAAAGTGGAGTAAGGGCTTTTGTAGGTTACAAGTGCTACAGAGTGAGTCTGTGCTGATCCAGCTGCTGTGATTAACCCCACCCTCCAGCCCCCTTACATACAGAAGCACTGGCTCAGTATCAGTATAATGATATCTGTTTCCATGCTCAATATGTAAATATCTTCTCTCCGCAAGTTTTGACAGAGAGCCTGTCGAGCACAAGGCGAGACTAAGGGGCCCTTCGAGGCCGTTTTGTATGCTGTATTTTAATTGGTCTGGAGAACAGTAAGAGCTTTTCAGGAAAATTCACAGATTACCAGGCTGAAACTCAGAAAATGTCCTAATTAAAAGACAACATGCAAGCAGGAGTTTCAGCAGCCTGTTCCAAATAAAGGAGCTACTATTCTTAGCTCCCAGAGATATTATGTAAGGTTCAAATGTAATTCTGGTAGTAAGAAAAAAGGCAATACCTTAACATTGCATAAATCTGTTCATTTTACAGTCCTCGTAGTGCTCTATCAAGATCTCTCTGTCTGTTTAACTTGCTGTTATGAAAGCGTAGAGCCATGTACATTTGTTCACCTCTGGCAGTTTGTTTTCTCAGCATATGGAGTACAATCTGTAATGATGGATTGGTGCTGTTTCTTGCCGGGAGATTGATTGACAAAAATCTCATGTTAAGTAAATGGGGAGCGGAAAAACTAAATTGTGTTTCTCATTCAGAGGTCGGAGCAGCTCTAGTTTGTCCACCTCTATATATTTTCATGTTATATCAGGATTTTAAACGACAGGTTTTGGGATTTAATTTAAACAAAGGTAACCCAAGTGTATATTATGTTCGTCTATCATGTTTTCTCTCAACAGTTACAGACCACAAACTGTTGTCACAAAATGTCGAATCTGTTGACATTGACCATAGAATAGAAGTATTTTTATAAACTTTATAAATTTCCCCCTCACTCTCATCCATCATCTATTGCTTTTTTTTTGTTTACTGGTATTTGGCCGACCATGACAGAGCTTTATGAAGTTCTGCCCTGTGCTAGAAATCACTGATTGTCACCATTTTCTGGCTCCGCTTAGCAGAATAATCTGGTGGGACCGCTCCCTGCAGGCTTCAAATAAGATTTTCAACCCTACATAATTCTCCCCGGGGAATTTATTCATTTTGCTCTGCTCTGTATGCACGCACATATTCGAGAAGCTCAGACGTGACAATGGTCCAAGAAGTGTGGTCTATTCGCACAGCTTGGAATGAAGGTGCCTTTATTCAAATGGTGTAAATCGCTGCATTGCAAAGAAAGACAGACAAATGTTTACCCACTGCGAAATGCTACTCCGAGAGCGGTTTTATTTTCCTCTAAATGAATGGCTGATGATGGCGATGATGTTGATGATGATGATGTTACTCGTTTGCTTATTATAGACTGAAAAGAGGGATGAGCAGAAAGTGGAAATGGAGAGCAACTCTGAAACCAGCACATTTTCTTTTTGTTCCTCTCGCTCTCTCTCTCTCTCTCTCTCTGTCAGTTTCTCTCTCTCTCTCTCTCTCTCTCTCTCTCGCTCTCTCTCTCTCTGTCAGTTTCTCTCTCTCTCTCTCGCTCTCTCTCTCTCTGTCAGTTTCTCTCTCTCTCTCTCGCTCTCTCTCTCTCTGTCAGTTTCTCTCTCTCTCTCTCGCTCTCTCTCTCTGTCTCTCTCTCTCTCTCTCTCTCTCTCTCTCTCTCTCTCTCTCTCTCTGTCAGTTTCTCTCTCTCTCTCCATCTCTGGTGGCTAAAACATTGATAGAAACCTCCTCGTTTTGGTCAATATGCATGTGCTATTTGACCCCTCTCCCTCTTTTCCAGTCGCCTCTTCTCTCCATTTCTCAAGAATGATGTTCCCTCCATTTACATCTGTCATCAAAGTTCATTAAAGGACTCTTCGTCAAACTGGCCGCACTATGTCATGCAGTGACACACAGTGAATAATGCATCATTTTAGACCGGTGGGGGCTGGTGGGGGTAAATTAGTGGCATTGATTGAGAACCAGGTTTCTATTGATTACGTCTCAGCTGATGGAGCATGGAGAGACATTTTGCAAACCTTGCTCGCTGTTTCACAGAGTGTGTATGAAATACGAAAAGAAGATGAAGAATAGAACAACGGGGCAGTAATAAAGACAAATTAAAGAGGTGTTCATTTCACCACCGTGTTGAGATTGAAAGGCTGTTGCCTTGGATACCGTGAATTTAAACAGAAGGGGTGATCGAGAGAGCAAAATGGGCCGAGACTGAGAAATAGGCAGAGAGAAATAGAGAAAGAGAGAGAAACAGCAGGACACATCGTTTAGCATCATGCCTCTTATCGATTCCACCCTGTCATTGCTCAGGTAATGGCCGAGACTACCTACCAATTAGAAGATTAGGGATGTGGTATATCTCACACGGACAGCTGGACGGCTGGAGAGTGGAGAGGCAGAGGGAGAGTTGTTTGGAATCGAGGCCAGTAAGAGTCCTCAAAATCCAATCCAACATGAAAAGCAACATATGGTTAACAGAGCATAACAGTAAAAGAGAAAGATGGGAGTGATTCAGAGAGATTTCATTCCCTGTATTGTCCCGCTGAGTCACAAGTACTGCTGAAGGGAGCTGACATCTGGCCCATGAAATCCTTCAAGCGCACATGCAAACACAGCACAACACCGGCCTCCTGCAGTTAACATTCACGCTGCAATTTGTTGATGATCCCTAGCAAGCTTCAAATTTCTCTCCTCCACATAAAGAAAGCTTATAAACACATAGAAATGGCTGCACGGATAGTTTTTCATCAATGAATACAGAACAGGGTTAAAACAGAAACAATAATCCAGAATGCATTTACAATGATGTTATGACTGGCACAATACATTAGTGATGGGAAGTTCGGCTCTTTTCAGAGAGCCGGCTCTTTTGGCTCAGCTCCCAAAGAAGAGCCGGCTCTTTCAACTCCTGAACGGCTCTTAATTTAGGATTTTTTGTAGGCCTTTTACCATAACTTTGCAAAAATTAATGGTTTGTGTGTTGAAAGCCCTTTAATGTTCAGTGTTTTTATGAGAAGCCTTATAATTGCCTAATTTTGTGCATTTATTCTGTTACAAAACCATTCTTTTGTTTAATATTTTAATCAAACATTTTATTGCACAAATTAACAACAAAACTGCAAATAAATCCACAGAACAGAACCAAACTCAACCAAACAGTATTATAACAGCCTTATAAGACAGTGTCTAACTTGCAGTGGAGCGCCCCCCTCTCTGTTTTCACATAATGGTATGATCCTATATCCTCACATCTGATTGGCCGCGATGCTGACCAATCAAAACAAAGTTCTGCCTTGAGCAGAGCTCAGGTTGAGCACTGAGGTAAGCAGCGAAAGGAAAAAAACTGGGAGGCTCTTCTGATTCACTACAAAGCATCGGCTCGCAGAGCCGCATCTTTTGCGCATGACACATCACTACAATACATAGACATTTTGAATTTGTTTGTGTTGATCCAAAAAAGTTACTCTAAATGTGTTGCAAATTACACAAACACAACCCCTAAATAAGACATGTTGGATGGCTATAGAGATACAGCCTTACAGGTAATGTGAAGGTTGACTTGCATAATAAGTTAGGGAATGCTATCATTAGCAGTAATAGGCCTGTTTCACCGCAGACATTTTGAATTGTTACAGTTGGAAAATCACAGGTATTACTAATAACATTAATGATGGCTCTGTTCTATTCAAGTGTCCCAATAAGCTATGACTGTAGCAGTCAAGCTTTCATTCGAATGTAATGCAAATTTTTACCAAATTTACAGAAAATGGGCAAAAGAAAATGCATTGAGACATATTTGACATATTGTTGTACAAATATTAGGAGCTGGGAGCATCGAGATAAACAGTGGTGCCATTAAACCATAGCAAAGAAGAGAGCCAGTCAAACCTCACATGAGCAAAAACGATATGGAAATGTGATGGAAATGAACATTTATGTTTTATTTCATGTAACAATCTGAGGAACGTTACATTCTCCTTGTCGTCCCACACAGTGCGCTTCAGTGGATGTTTAAGTCACATGCTTCACGTCATGATTTATTTATTTATTTATTTGTTTCCGTTACACACTTTGTTGCTTCTATTGATACACCAACTTTTCCTGTCAAGTTTTTTTATGGGCTAATTGAAAATAACACATAAAAACAGGTGGATGGAAAAGCACCTGTAGTGTGACAGTGAGCCAGCGTGCACAAAGCAGGACCCTGAAACTGAGGCAGCTAAATGGAATTTTGTCTTCGTTAATTTCATTATTTACACCTGTGTTTTTCCTGCTGTGACATGTCAAAATGTCCTCTGCGAAAAAGGCCTGTATTTCAGCCAATGTCACTGTTCAGCTGTTTTGCTCGTCTGCCGCCCCGAGAGCATGTTGCTGCTGCCAGGGGTCGTATGATATACTGTGAATGCTTTATCTCCTGGTGGCGAGGAGAGGAATACAAACCCTCCTACTGTGCTGTGGGCTCATCATGGGACAATTTCTGTATGTTATTGAACAGTAAGCGTTAACAAACTGGCAAAAAAAAGCCTAACTGTGTGTATACTGTATCTGCATGCCAGAAATAACTGGTTTTATCTATACATTTATATGCATTAGCATATACATTACATGTGTGTCGTTTCACACTGCAGATCTGGTTGGATGACACATGACTGGAAGCTGCATGAGTAGCTCTGAGGCATAAAATACCTCTGTGCAGCTTTTTTCTCAGTCGCAGATGTTTAGACAGTTCTGTTTTTCAATTATTTTGCTTGAAACCTGTTTCAATATAAAAAAAATATTATTCCAATTAAAATTTGAGAAGCACCGGTGACTTACATAACTAACAACAATTGGGTATTTGATAGTATGTTAAATTATGTTTTAGTGAGTCTTCTTGCTCAACATATCGACTCAAGTATGACATATATTCCATGTAACCATGTTAAAACAAATCAATAATTGACATTCAAATCCCTAAAATAAATAGAAGTAAAACATCTTAAAACATATTTCAACTATGGTGAGTGTTTCCTTTTGCAGTACATTAAATAGAATTGCACATGACATTTCTACAGTATCTTTTAGCTAATACATCTGAAAGTGAATGACAGAGATTATATGTGAGGGAGAGCAGATGATGATGTGGGTTGGATTTAATCTTTGACATAGTGAGCAAGTGGTCCTGTACACTCATGCGCCAGCTTGACGAGCCAAAATAACTCCATGTCATAAATTAGAAATGTGATTACTTTTTTTCCCTCAGTATGAAGGAAAGCAGGTATTTGCTTACTTAGTTGACTTCCTCGCCAGCTGTGACAGTCTTGGATGTATGTGTGGTCATTTGTCTCTTTTTTCAGTCACCAATGCCACTTTGGGGGGGGGGGGGGGTTAGTTTTTTTTACTGCATCATTCATAAGTTGTGTGTCCTGTGTGTGTGTGTGTGTGTAAGGGTTCCTGCCTATTAAAAAAGCATTAATCACACATTGTGATGGGTGTATGGGGTAGAAACTGAGACACACCATATGGAGCTCTGTCAGTGAGCTGTAGAAGAGCTAAATGTAGGGTGTCGGAAAGCAGCCTGCTCCCAGTATATGCACACACACACACATACGTACACATCGAGTATGTACACACTCATGCTCACCAGCTGTGTGAAAAGACAAGTGGCTTAATGACACTTCGCCTGAGATCAACTCTGGAGACGCTCTAAAAGTTACAATGAGCCAAAGCTGTTGTAGGTAATGACCCAACTCGCACGCGCACACACACACACACACACACACACACACACACACACACACACACACAGACATACAGATGTATACGTATGCACACCCATGAACACACATAAAAACACATGAAATTAATTACCTAAACTGACAAAATAACAACATTGCCACAAACACTGGGATTTCAATTAGCTCATTTGGCTTTTGCAGTAAAGAAAAGTTGTGACACTATCAAATGCTTTTTTTTCATCTGTCTAAACTTATTTCTTCCATGACGCTCGGTCCTGACACATCACTTTACTGCCAATTACCTTTGCACTCTGTCATGCTCTAAGGCTCTCTCTCGCCCCCTGCTATGGGTCAGCATGTATGAATGTGCGTAGGCAAGAGAGAGCGAAACAGCGTGTGTGTGTGTTCACGTGCATACTTGTACGAGAACATTAGTGATTTTGTGTCTGTGTGCTTGGTAGCTGTGCCCCACTTCCTCCATCTACCCATCATGCACAGTCCCTAATGAGGCCCCTGGGAAGCTGTCCAGAGCTTGTGGTTCTCCAAAACTGCTCCTGTTCCAAATCTATTTCAAAGCTGTTGTCTTCAAGGCTGCGCAGCCTTTGAACTGTCATGGTTGGTAACCAGCAGTCCAGCTTTGTCATTGTCCTTGCTGACATTATCACCATCAGATTTGGCCTATATACCCGGATGGTCTTTGAAATAATGTTGTACGCCCATTTGTTCACAATTTGCACAAACTGACAGACTGCCCAGACAGCTGACACTCACACACAAAACTGCTCACAGCCACTTGCATGATGTGGATTTTGCTTGCCGACGCTGTTTCTCTTTCATTTTTCCCTCATTTCTCTCCTGTTTGTCTGTCATCATGAGCGGCACTAGAGGAGAATCAGTGGTGACAAAACAGAGCGACCACACAGAGAGAAAAATAATGTCTAACAAAATGTCTGCAAACGGGCAACACAATGGATGACTGGCAGGGAAGCGGAAAGAAATGAGAAATGAGAAAATGAAAGAGAAAGAGGCTGAAAATGTGGACAGAATGAGAACCAGAGAGCATCAACATGTACAGATTTACAGTAGGCTATGTTAAAGAATGTCACTTCCCCTCAGGGAATATCCTTTTCCTTTTGGTTCACCAACCACGCTTTTTCTTGCACATCCTGTCCTGTGCTGTTGTCTTTGAATCCTCCCTGCTGGGAGTACTCCAGGTAAAATGGGACAACTGCGCTGAGCCATTTAGAGATGATGCTCCAGACTGAGGCACTTAACATGGAGTAGATGCTTAGAGTGGAGTGTAAAGAGGGAAAAGCAGTTCTCAAGTTCACGTAGTGTTTTGTTTTCGCAGAGTTCATGCGGATGAGATGTTAAACTCTCATAAGCATGCACTCTCACAGCCACCTGCATGGAGAGAAAGCATTAGAGAGAGAGAGAGATTCACAATACCAAAAGATGGTGTAATGGTAAAGCCCTGCCTAAACGCCTAAATTGAAAATTATCCTTGCTGGCCTCAGACCAAATCTCTCCGGAGCTCATCGCATCTGTTTCCTCTCTCGGCTCTTCCTCTCAATAAAGAAAAACAATTCTGGACCATGTGGCCGCCCCGCTTAATAAGAGTAAAACAGATCGAGTAAAAAAGAAAGCGTGATGGAATCAGAGATAAGGAGGCCAAGTACAGAGAGTCCTGCCAGGACGTGAGAGGATTTAACACCATGATAAGGTTGTATTGATCAGACGCCTTTCAGTCTGTATACCTTTCAGAGCCAACAACAGCCTTTCTTAATCTTTTGATTCCTCTACTTTTCAGTCAATCCTTTCATCACTGCAACCATCCACCCTGGACATCCGCATTGATTCTGTCTGAATCCAGAATTGCTCGTGTTTGTTGTAAACTCACATTTGGTCCTTGAATTTTGTGACACACACTTACAAGTGTGGTACAAGTGTCTTTGCAATTCGTTTTCTGAACGGATTATTTTCTGTTATATTTCAGATGCCTAGATCGTTCCTGACAGTCCACCACTCCTCACAGTCGCCTCAGTCATGCACACGCAGGCCTCCAGGTCACAAAATGGACAACACATTCGCTGCCCAAGCACTTCAGACGTCTGGCTGCAGACTCTTCAGGGTGAAATCAGTGCCAGTCCCATGATTTGTTAAATTCAAGTGGTCACATGGGGCTGTGGTTGAATGTCCATGAACCTCTGTAGAGCTGTATCGAACGAAACTCTACAATAGCACTTATATAACAATAGTACATATAAATATGCCAGGTTTTCAGAGAGGTATTTAATATTTTGCATCATTCTTACAAGTCAAAACACATGTTTGACCAGTTAGATTGCCTGTCTGAAACTATCCTTATCATTATCCATTACTTCAATATGTAAATACACACTTTTCAGGTCTGTAACTGATGACAGTGAGTCATAAGTTGTAGTGAAAATGCTTTTCAGCACACGGGGGGAAAAAATAAAAAATTCTGCATGTGTTAATACTCCAAATGACCACTTTATTCCACCTCCTTGTAGCTACAAACAGCTCAGCCATGCAGTGTTGAGAGTTTCACGGACAAGATGTGTGACTTAATTAACTGAACATGGTATTATCATTACCGCTCAGAAACAGCCAGCCTCCTGGGATTTTCCTGCGCCACAGTGTCTTTAGCCTCCTGAGAATGACAGTAAACAAACACATCAGCAGTCGGTGGCAGTCTTGTGGATGAAAACGTCTCCAGAATGAGAAATGTGAGAAGTGGATTCTTGTTGAACATGCACACTTGAATCTAAGCCTTAAAAAATTCTGGAGCGCTTGCAGGCAAAAGAGGGTCTTATCTGCTACTGAGTAGGTGTAACTGATACATGGGCCATACAGAGCACAGAATGAATGTTTTATAAGTTGAGGTGGCTTAGTGCTGTTTGTCGCTGAAGTCTTGCATCACATGCACAGACTATACCAATACTATACCACCCAAAAAGGCTGTCACATCCCTTACTGCTGCATCACAAGCGCCATCATCAGTTTTCATCGAGGATAAAGCGAGAAAGGACAGTTAGGCTTACTTATATCTGATCAAAGAAAGAGAACGAGTGACTTGGACAGATGTCGAGAAAAAGAACTAAAAAGTGAGACTGAGACTTAAGAAAGAAAATGAGACAGACAGAGAAAAGTCTGTAAAGGCACTCCATTATGTTGGCAGAAAGGGGTGAGAGGGGTCAGAAGACAGATTGGGGAGACAAAGAGTGGAGATTGATTGAGAACGGATGAAACAAGAGGATGGAAACTGAGCAAAAATGAGACTGATAGTGACCAGAGGGGAAAGAGAAAGGAAGAGAAAATGAGAGGGCTCGATGTCGCTAATGATGAAAATAATTAATAAAGTCATCTTTTAAAGGATGAGAAATGGATGGCCGTTATTGCAAATGATGATAATGGTGGATTTAACATGAAATGAAGTGCCATTTAACCTCGGATTCCAGGGTCGTCCAGATATAAGTGCAACCATCACAGAGTCGGCATAGTGTCAGGATTACTACCGTCATGAGGAAACATTCAGTAATCTGTAAGCAATTACATTTTGAATGTAACCTTCCAAACCTTGTGTGTGTGTGTGTGTGTGTGTGTGTGTGTGTGTGTGCGCAACAGATGGATAATGAGTGAACGTGTGTGACAGAGGGACAGAGATAGTGGCTGGTGAGCGCTCTGCTGGGCAGCGATAATGCTCGTGCAATTGTTTGCCGATTACAGCCTGTTTGTTGGTGCTGACTTCATAGATAATTCATCACTGGACACTGTGCCAGAGCATCTCCGTTTGTCAGGAGCGATATGCATGTATGTAACTGTATACATAACTGTTGTGTGTACACATGTCTTCACGCAAAAACACAGCATGTAAGCTCCTAAACTTCATTGTTTTGTCTTTACATTTTTAACACCCAACTACAGAATGGGGGCATTGGTCTGATTTTTTTTTGCCGATGAAACATACTTACACCAAAGTGTTGTAAATTTGGATAAAAAGGCCTTTCAGAAGTTGCCATTTTTTCCTCTCATTAACCTGTACACCATCTGCCCCTCGACTTTTTGTTTTATTTATTGTAAACGCAGCACTCTGCTGTATGTGTGGTCTGTTTTTCCTTCTACCGCTGGCTGCATGGTGCCAACATTTTCTGCTGCTTCAGGCTGCCCGCTCGGTTGCTTTCAGATTAAAAAACACTCTATTTATCTCACTGTAAAGAATCACCTGGTCATAGGCTCCCATTAACCAACAGGGGGCACAGTTACATTCACATGTGAATATTTGAAATCAGTACAAATGGAACTGGCCAAACCAAATTGTATAAATTAAATCTTCATCTGCAGGTAAAGTGCTGCTATCACTGCTATTTATAGATTTTTTTTTTACTATTTTACACATAAGTAACATTGATTGTTTGCTGTCCCAGTTTATGAACATACAAATGCACTGTATATATAGAGCAATCAATATGAAAGAAGAGATGGGTAGAAGGATGATTAATCAATGGATGAGTCAAAGGTAAAGTAGTAATGGAGAAATAATAGATGTGGATCTGTGGATTGATGGATGGCTGTGAATGTGATCTGGAGATAATACAATAGACCCCCAAAACTAACAATGAAGGAGTAATACTGTTGACAGTCAACGTATGGTTGGTTCATGTAATAAGCATATATTATCAATAGCAATAATAACATGTACGTTAAAGAGTTACTGGCTGTGACATCACTCCGTGTGACCTTTATGGGTTGTGAATGACCAAAAAATTGATAAGCATGAAGCTGAAGAAAGAAATTGCACAGTTTCTACTTTGATTTTCTTCTTCTCTAACATTTATTATATAAGCAGGCTAATTAAAAGAAAATGTTAACAGTAACAGTGTGAGCACTGATGGCCTGGCGTTCAGCATGAGCAGTGCGAGACAGACCAGAGTTGATGGTTTTTCTCAGAGAATGATCATTAATTTGCATCATGATGAATGTTTAAGGGAGCAGTCTGGATATGGTGGTTTGGAAGTGATAATTCGCACAAGTATTTTTAATGAATGCTAACAGCGGCTGTTGCCTTTGGAAAAAAAATGGAAACTTTTTGAACATTTGGAGAGGAGGCTTGATTAGTAATCAGTAGGATTGGTCTTCAAGAGGAAAGTTTCATTGTGCCTGCATCAGCACAGCTACTCTGTAGTGTTTCAAACATAGCAACTCCCTTTTGTTACAATTAGTTTTAGTGCATCTGAGGACAGGGCACTGCTGGTCTATGGCAGACATTAATTGGTCAATTTCCTTCATCAACTATCTAGAACTTCCCACCATATACTAGAAAATGACCAACTCTCTTTCAATATCTCTTTTTTCTTGCTGCGTCTTTGCATCATTCTGTTCTCCACCTCCTCTACTACTACTTATAGTTCCTTGTACACATTCAACTTGAAATGAGAATAAAAGTGAGTGCCAGTGGTATCACATTTGTTCTCGGAAGTTGTGCCAATTTGCCAAAGTGCCGCGGGTAATCTCCGAGGAAAAAGCCTGCCAGAGAGCTTCTGTAACATATGGTGAGTCATACATGCATTGGCATGTGTTATATACATTTTTAGACATACTGTTTTAGATTACTGTGGCTTTATAATAGACACAGTAAGCTTTACAGTACAGACTCTTGGGGAGGAAGAGTGCAGGAAATCAATAGAACGAAACGATAGAAAGAGGGTAAAAATGGAAACCCCTGTCACCGCGTAGTGTCACTCTCTGAAGCAAAATGTAACACCTGCTTTTTGGGAAGAGCGGCATTTTCTCTCAGCAGACTCACAAAACAAAACAAGCGTGAATGCAGAAACACACTCACCGCAAGGCATACGGTCCTTAAATACAGGGGGTGAGAAAATGCAGGCATAAAAGAAGTGGCTGGTTTCAAGAAGCTGAACAGTCAAGCACATCATTTCACGCTGCCTTGCCAGGGACTAATTATGCTGCATCAAGAGAAAGACAGGGAGAAGAAGAGAGAGGGAAGGGGGGAGGGATAAGAAATACTTAATTCTTGTTATCTGTTATGCCAACCTTGCAAATATAGCTCGAACCAACAATCTGCTTAGGAATACACGCCTCTTGCATTCTGAATATGCTGAATTTTCATTTGACAGCTGACATCTTTGTCCAGAACTCATTCCTAGGGCCAGGGACAGTTTAATCAATATCTGATCAACCGAGCTTCCTCCCACAGCTGAAAGCCAGACAGCTGAGATGTATAAATGCGAGCTTCTGCAGGTTCAGACTTCTGACTTGACCAGCATCTGTCATGATGAAGTGTCCTTGGGCAAGGCGCTGAATCACTGCCAACTTTAGTTGTTGCTCTTTCGACCTCTAAATGGAGGAGGGCATCTGAAAGGAAAAAACACAACACATTATCACATTTTATTACGTTTATCCTGTGATGACATCAGGTTGTGCCTCAGGGCTGGGAGCTGCTCCGCTAACAATGAAAAGAAGCCTGACTTTATGGACCCAAAGAGCATTTGTCTGAGCTTTTGAACTAAAATAAAACCCATTTTATTGCAGTGATATCAGCCCTGAACCAGAAAATAGACTCATATGCCCAGAAAATCACACAGGGTACAGCCAGCGTCTCATTCTCCCTCTTTTCTGATTGATTCTCTATGGTGCTACACATCGGTCTGATGCTCAAGGGAGGAAAAAACTCTTTCTTTCTGTCTATCACTTTGTTTTCGTTAGGGTAGACTGAACAGTCAGTCATATAATCTCAACTTTCTTTGGGATTATAGTAATAGTAGATGAGGCTTGAACTCCAATAGTAATTCACTTTTAAATTGTAGTATGGTAATCAATCAAAGCTGCTAGTCTTCAGCTTGTGAAATACAGTATAAACTGTGTGTATGATTTAAGGCTTATGTAGTATAGATGCTGAGGCTTATTCAGAAAGGCTTGTAGCTTATATTTTATCCTTGAGTATTAAGTTGTTATGGCACCCTGTTATGAAGACCTTATGTACTACAGTCACATCCATTCTCATCCAGTAAACAGTGTCTCTGAAATGAGAAAAAAATATACAGCATTATTGATATGAAGCATCCAAACCAGGTCTTAAAACTTGGGTAAACTTGGGTATTGAAAACATTTAGATACATGTTGTATATTGATATAATAGCTCTGGACAGGTTGCTATTTGTACAGACTATAAACATTTATGTACAAACATAGACATTTGGGCCAGCTGACAGTTAGGCACGGACATTAAGGCTGGCATTTTGTCTTATGGTCCAGTGCCTGATAAAGGTTAATGTTAGGCCAGAGTCATAGATGTTGAAAGGGAAATAACTGATACATTTATTTACAAAATCCTCAAAAGCTAACATTTGGTTTGTGCACATAACTGGGTAATGTTGAGTGACATCACATTGCAATTTTTCCAGCTACAGATGGCATTAATTGTAGACATATTGGTTGCAAAGTTTACAATCATCTCAAACACGACCAGGTTACGGAGTCCTTCCCTGAGACTCACAAGGGCCTTTGTCATTCTTTGATGCTTCTTCCATTTTGCACCAGTGTTCAACTTTTATACCGACATATACAGACATCCGCCACAACAGAGTAGCGGATGTAGCCAGAGTTTGACTCACTCAAGTGAAATGTACTTTTATGAAACAAGTCTCTGGGCGTTTCAGAAGGTTTTATTCAAAATGCTATTGAATAGACGTAGATGAGAAGGGACAGGTTGAGGGGAGGTGGACATGGACATGAAAAAAAGTAAATTGCAGCACTTTATAAGCTTTGATGGTATGTAACAAGTGTCTGAGTGCATATAATTCCTTCATTATTTTGCTTAAATCAGATGATAATCACTGTCAAAACAAATGCTTTTTCATTTACAGCTGTTCCTGGTGTTTTCCGTCCATATTGTCAGATCTCCAAGCTAATTTGCATTATTTCCTGAAATTATTAATGATCTTGTGTGTTTTCTGTTCAGTCCAAATTCAACTGTACCACTGCATTAGAAAGGCTGGGGAGTAGTGCTGCAAATATGAATAACAGAAAACTAGAGAGAGTGGAGAGTGACTAAACAGAAACCTCAATCTGAGCAAGAAAGACAGAAGAAGACTGGAGAGACAGGAAGACGCGAAGAGAAGGGGTGGGGAGCGAGACACAGTGGCAGAGAGATGCAGATGCGGAGTTGAGGTGGGACTCAGACAAAAACTGACAGAGAGGGAGCGATAGATAGAAGAGGTTTATTTGCTTTTGTTGTGCCAACATCATTTATCTCCGGTGAACAGCCTCCCAGTGCTGAGAGGCTGCATGACAGAAATCAATCAGAGGGCAATCGTCCATGCTCTTCCACTGATGCGCTAACCCATCGATACGGGCATTAGGAGAGGGATGGTATAAGGGAGAGATGCATGGGCAGAGACAGAGAAAAGGGTGAAAAGTGCAGACAGAGAGTATAGATGGTATAAGAGAAGAAAGTAAATAATAAAAGAGGAGAAGAGAAAGGAACTCTTGTCCCCAAAATGAATGTTGTGCATGTGTTTATCTATTCATTCAAGTGTCAGTCAAAAGTCCTTTCATGTTTGTATGACCACAAAATACTCAGAAGATAATTATTCATTTTTCCCAGAATGACCGAACATATTGTGATGTCTGCTTGGACTCACCATGCAATATATTGGGAACAAAAGAGTTGAATCATGCTGCATGAGTTATTTGAAGACTTTTCAAAGTAATTTTATGTGCCTTTCGGATCTCTGCTCTCTTTGATTTTTACAAACTTCTGTGGAGTTTCATCTCAAATGGGGATGGCAGAATATAATAGCATGAAAGACGCACTGAGTCATTGACTTGCTAATGTTCTCAGTCAGTGCTTACCACCAGAATGTATACTGATGTTGACAAGATTTCCAAATGAAATTGTGATGTTTAGGTTGATAGATAGTATGTTTAGAGTTAGGTCAGTTCTGCCAATCCTAGAAAAGGATGCACAATTTGTATTCTTAGTCTGATAGTCTGAAATCAGGGTGATAGCACCACTTAGCAAATTTCACAGGTATACTGAGTGTGATGTCAGCCAACATGGTAACAGCCGACAAAATAACATGAAATGTATTCATTTTGAGGCATATAGTGTCAGTGTTTTGTTTTGGAATACATAAGTCTGCATTATAAATATTGACACAGAATGAAACTGTCTACATGAATATATTAGATAACATGTTATTCACGTTAGCTGCTCCTTCAAGGAAATGAAAGAAGCTTTGAATAATAGCTGAAATGATAGATGAAAGATGGATGATAGATATGGATAGAAAATTAGGCTTGCACTGAATGTGTGTGTGTGTGATTTTTTCTGTGTGCATTGTATGTTTGTGTGTGTGTGTGTGTGTGTGTCTGTGTGTGAGTGTGTTTATTCTATTTCATTGTGAGTTCAGTGTGAGTCAGCCAGGTCTTTTTACTGGCCAGTGCTAACACAAGTTGTGGAGGTCCCTGCTGAGATCAATACATCAGAGCCTGGAGCACCTGTCAGGAAGCATTGTGTGTGAGTGTGTGTGCGTGTGTGTTTGTGTGTACGTAATAGCATGTGACAGTCATTAGACATCAGTCAGACCTCCTGCCCACCTCCCTGGAAGAGAAACAACATGAGATCACATGAATCAACTGCTGCACATACAGTGTAACGCAACACACACAAGACACACACAAAGGGCGGGTGTGTGTGTGCTGAGTGATGCTGGCCAGAGGCACGGCCGACAGTCTGACACCTCTGATGACATGAATGGGAACCCCACCTGACATCAGCCTCCCTTTCTCTGCCCAACGGCATACAGATAATAGTTCCAAGGCCAATGTCACTTGCACACTGAGGGATGACCACAGGCGTGCACACACACACTGCACACCTCACACACTCACACACACACACGCTGCACACTTCACACACTCACACACACACACACACACACACACACACACACACGCTGCACACTTCACACACTCACACACTCACACACACACACACACACACACACAGGCACCACACTAGAACATGTATGGTGTATGTGGAGGGAAGGGGGCTAGTGAAGTGCGCCTACATCAGGCTCTCACACATGTTACATGCATGTGCAATTACACACACACACACACACACACTCAGCCCTGGAGGAAAGCATGACCTTACTCTCACATGAGAGCACAGGATGCCACATACAGTAGGCCTACATATACAATAGATAACATTTACACACACACTGATATATGTGCAGAAAGACTAAAGAGCACAGAAACACACACAATAAATTCTTTCAAAACTTTTCATGTACATAGTGGCTTTTTTTTTTTCTTAATATGCGATGTGAGCATACAGTAGAAGAAACACAAGTCACAAGCACATTGTAAATGTAGTCTACATGCTCTAACAAAGTCCTGGAGAAAAATATTTTATGACCGTATGTGAGACTGAATCACTTGTTAAGACTGAGTCCTTGTTTATAGGGTGCTAGGGTACTATAGGTTTGCTGGTTTTTGCCTGCCTCAAATTTGCACAGATAAAAACAATCTCACCCTGGAGCATCTCAGTAAAACCAAAGTCGTTTCTGTTGGTCCCTGGGTAAGTGCCTTGCTCAAGACTCAAGGGAAGCACTCCTGATTCACTTTCTTGCCCAATTTTATCCTGAGGGTCCGAGTTTGAACCCTGCCTTCTTACCATAAGCCCACTTCTCTACCTCTAGGCTGCTGTTTTTGCATTAAACAGTGCTGGAGATCTACTGGCTCCAACGCACAGTAGTTAGCTGTACAGTCTAGTTTGAATAGATCACTCGTAGTTACTAGTCTCTGAAGTTGTTTGATGTCATCACAAGACATGTTTAGCTGTTTAGCAGTACTCTTGTTACTGTGGTTTATCAGCACACATGTTGTTTTCCGGCTTGTTGGTATTTTAATTCATTTGATAAATTAACTAATATATTATTAATTGAGGTTATATTAGCAAGAGAAAGCTGGGCCATTTAGTGGTTGAAAGAAGTTGTAAAAACTCTGCCTTAAGAAGTGCACAGTACCATGAATCTGGCCTGGAAGCATCTGTGCTGTTCAAAAAAACGCAGCGATACAAGAGTGAGAGTGAGAATTGTGAAAAATCATTCAATGAAGTGTGTTAAGTGTTTTTCTGTCCTGTCAGTGGATCCTTTCTATCATTTACTAAATAATTTGTTAATTTCCCCTTACAAATCATTTTGTCCCAACATGTACGAATGTGACAAAGATAACAGGTTTTCAGAGAGATATCTAATATTTTGCATCATTCTTACAAGTAAAAACACATGTTTGACCAGTTAGATTGCTTGGATGAAACTATCATTATAATTATCACATTATCATTACTTCAACACGTCAATACACAGTGGCATCTTTTTCACAGATAGTTGAATTAGAAATGAAATTAAACTATTAGTTTCTAAGTTACTAAAACTAGTAATTTTACAATAAATAAATTCTAGAAAATCGTACATCTCTCATTTTATTATATTTTAGCTTTGTGTTGACTGAACAAAATTTCATCATTTAAATGTTAAAAGCTGCCATAAGTCACAAGAAATAACATTAGAATTCAGTTTCTTGCCACAGTAACTGCACCTCCTCCATACCCCCTGTAATTTATTCTACAATCTTTCCCAAAATACTGACATGCACGTGGGCGTGATTGACAGGAAGTGGGGACGCCCTCTCCCCAAGACATCTCCTGACTGGTATGAACAATGAACCTCGGGTTATTTTTTGAGTGAGTGGATCATTCAGAAGAGTCGCCTACCTGTCACAGAGAGACACTGTCAAAATTCTTGGCATTTAGAGTGCTAAAATACCTCATCTATGACAATGACTAGACAGGAAATTGGTTTTTAATAATCATGTATGCTCTTTTCATAAAAGGAAATTCGGCTTTGTTTGAGTCAGAACACGTGCAAGGTCTGTACATACATGCTACCTGTTATGGCATGGCCACCAACATATTGTGTCAAACCACAGACTTAGAACTACAATATATGGACAACATATATGCCCCAGTAAGTGGATTTCTCAGGCTTGATGCAGTGATATTCATCATAGTTCCTGCAGTTTTAATGACCTCAGGTGCAGAAGAACAAGCAAACTTTCAATTAAAAATGTCCGCCTAGACTGATGGATGTGGGCGTCCTTTGGGCCGCTCAGTAACAAGATGCATCATTCCTCCCCACTATAATTAGAATCAAACAGTTTGTGTGGCAACAATAGCCTTTAGATTGACACCTTGACCTTTAATTATGGCTCCTCCATCAGTGTAAATCTGGAAGCTCCAGAGCACACTGCCAAAATGCATCACTCATCTATGGTTAGGCAAAATTGGACTCGTGGTGTCTGAGATATCAAGTTTGAAGCAAATATTTAGAGCCTTAATTGTTGATCGGACGTACAGGAGAAAATAGTGCAGAGTTTTTTGCAAAATCAAATTAGTGGTGTTATGGACACAGCCTGAACTTTAGGGCCCTTGCATTGGACCGGGATCGATTTATTGGACAGTTTCCTTTGTGGTTTCTTATAACGGAGAGGAGTCACTATGTGATGCAGAAAGAAATGTACATTACCTTAAGTAACTTCAGTGATTTTGCTGGCAGGAGCAATAACGAAAGATAGAAATTAGTTAAAGCAGACAGAAAATGAAAGAAAAAAAAAACCTAAGTAAACATAATATAAACAGTGGTTTAATTTTCACCTCAGTTAGGAAGACATTATAACCATACAGTGTAAATACCAATGAGAAAATGCAGGTCTACACACTTACACTTTTTTTTCACTTCAATTAGCAGAGGAAATTGGTTTTACTACCAACATGCCTCGATGTGCTACGAAGCATCAACACTACACTCTGATATATCCTTTTGGGAATGTAATTACAGTATCACTGTGTAGATGAGGGTAGAAACACCACTCAATGACTTATTTTACAAATATCAGTTATCAGGGCTTGGATTTTAAAGTCCCTGTAAGTGGTGTCCTCAATTGAATTATTTACCAGCCAATTTGTCATGAAGCTAAAGATTTGACAGGAAATCCAACTGGACAAAAATGATAAATCAGATCCCCCCCCTGGTTGTCTTTAGTTTTAGTGAGGCTAATAGCCATTCCCAGTACCTGTAAATTAAAGCAGCACGTCACTGCCAAGGCTTACAGTATGAAGAGCTGTATGGAGGTGGATATAATTACTAAAGTTTAATCAGACTGTCATATATCAAATGTACAGATGACAGGCCGCACACACACACACACATAACAAGGCCCTTGAAGACATTTGTCACAGCAGCTTTACTTGTCTCATCGTGTTAATTTTATTTGGACAGGCAGATTGGTTACCGGCAGATTTAACAATTCACCACAGTCTGGGGCCATTTTTCAAAACACCAATTACGAGTCTGCGTCTCATCGATCAGAGGGCTACCTATTCACTCAGTGACACAAATTAACTCATGTGTTCCTAAACAAAGGTTGGGAAGAGACGCACGCGCCTATCATGGGGTTACGTTCTGTAGCTTGAAACAGTACAACGAATACATCTTTCTAACTGAGGCTGATACATTTCTAATCTAGTGTGCGTGCCTTCAGATTTCACTGCTATAGCATGATAGTGTATTGTCTGAAGCCAGTATATGTGTGCATAGAAGTGTGTTTGTGCATGTGAAAGCTGTAAATGCCAGTGGTAATTAAAGAGATCCTGCTGCTTTGGTTGACATTGCTGTCACTGCCTCTGATGGGTGATTTATTTCACATACAGTAGGCAGCCGTGTATGCATATGTGTGTGTGAGCATGTATTACTCATATTGTGGGGACATGAATTTGTTTACACAGTCACATTGTGGGGACTTGCCTTCCTTTTGGGGACAAATGCTAAATCCCCATCAGGTAAATCATTACATTTTAGGGTGAAGAATTAGTTTAAGGTTAAGGTAAGGTTAGGATAAGGGTTAGGTTTAGGCTAGTAGTGGTTATGGTTAGGGTGTAAGTCAATGTAATGTCCTCTGAAGTGATGGAAACACAACTGTGTGTGTGTTTAGTACTGTACTGAATGTTAGTTATTCTGCAGTTTATACTAACAGTGGGAGTCAGTGTCAAAGCAGTCCAAGAAATATTTCTTCTATTTATACTCATTTACTCACATAAATGTAGTTAAGATATGTGGTAGCTGTTGAGTGGTACTCGGAGAAATGAATATTGTTTGGATGAATTGATTTCTGTTCTGCTGTCTCGCTATAAACAAGCCGAACATATTACTGAGGACAAAGGGAAGTAAAAGCAGGGGGGCATTTATTTTAAGCAGCCTTATTTATAGTCTTGTACTATCTCGTTTGAAGCAAAATGCTCAGCAGCACATGAAAAGAAACGATGGTGCTATTGAACTTGGTGCGGAAGCCTGTTCTTGTGTGTGTGTGTGTGTGCGCGGTACTGTCGATGGTGAGGGGCGGGGCTCGAAATCAAATCAAAGAGGGAGGGGGGGTGTTGCATGTGTGTGCTTGCCTCAAGGGTTTTGATCTTTCTCCTCACTAAACAGAGGAGTCCATCAGCAACAGATACCCCTTCAATTATTCAGGAGGTTAGCATGAAAAATAAATGGCTGCTTCCTGCAGTGAAAGGTGTGGTGCTGCTCTGGTTCCTCTGAGTCTTTCAGCCTACTGTACACTCACACAGAGGTTAGGCTGGGCAATTGATTCCTTTCAGCCATGATTGCGGATCACTGCTTTTGTCTCGTTATTGGTCGAGACCACAGCTACTGGGCAGCTGCCTCAACCTCATCAATACTGAGATACTCTGCTACTTTTCTGACACAAATTCCTCCTCTGTGTAAGCTCCAGGTCAGGTGAAAACAGCTGTCGCAAATCTACTGATTGTGTGTTTGAGAGAAAAGCAGTTCAATAGAAACTCTCCTCTGACCTGTACCACTTCAATTCCAAGCGTAGCATAGAATTTGAAAACATTTTAGAGGGGGATGGAAAACACTCAAAGAAAGAAAAGGTTGCAAAGTCTGTTTTTCTAAATACTGCTTACCGAATTCAGCTTGTAAGCACTGATTTTCAAGAGACATCTAAAGGTCTAAACATTTTTAGATGTCTAGATTACTTAAGACTACTTCAACTGAAACTATGACATTTAAATTATGAAATGTAGTTAGGACCTACAATACATTGAAATATAGTAATTTGAATGCTGCTGAAACAATATGTCTCTTGACCTGCAAATCACAACATCAATGCTTACTGCATAGTTTTCATTTAAGTTTAAGTTTCAGTTGAATCACAACATCGATTATTGGTCAAACACAATTTCTCCAATCATTTTGATTTGAAAGTGGTTTTCAGTGCTTGATCTTACCATGGATGTATTGTTCCTGGGTTTTTATTGCCCTTGCTAAGAACTGCAGTTAGAGACTAATAAGTTGGCTGGTGAACAGGAATACGAGCAGCCTTCAGAGAATTCAAGCTGCACATACAGTATTTGTACAGTTTGCTGCATTGTGTGTCTGTATCAATATTGCTACTGTTTCTTCTTGCGGAATTAAAGATCTTTGCAAAGTTGAGAATTCTTCTACTTGTACTGCAGTCGTTCCTCTTTCATTAAGCTCAAATACTATTGCCTTCAGTGTTTTACTGTAAATTCATTTACAGCTTGTAAATCTGTTGTGTTTACAAGTGGTTTAAGCTCTTCCCACTGTTTCATGTGACAGCATGGATCTACGAGCGTAGTTCTCTGAACAATACAAGCTTGTCACACAGTCAGCCAGCTCACTTCCTGGAAGCAAGCCAGTTGTCCCTGATGCCATGTCACTTTGTTCTAGGTGATAGCCATTGGGCATTAGCTTACTTTTCTTCTTTGTCTGTCTTCAGTGCTTCTTACTTTGCCTTTCTTCTCCTGTCTGACTAATTTGTGGCTCTCTTTGTGTCATTGTCTCGTTTTTCTCTTCATGATGATCAGCCCTGAAAGAAAGAAAGAAAAAAATAGCTCTGCATTGACTCTAATGTCAGCTCCCTCTCTGGTTCTATCTCTTTCCAGGCGGTCCATCACGCTGGTCCTCCCCTCCATGTGACTGCTGCTGCAAGAACCACAAGGGCGATGGCGAGGGCGAGAGCGGCACCTCCTTCAACGAGCTCTCCACCTCCAGCTCTGAGAGTCAGTCAGAAGCAAGCTCTCCCCAGGGAACAGTCATCTGCGGCCCGGTCAGCCGCCAGTCACACCCCCACGCCAACGTCCAAACCCTGGACAGGCCGCCGAAAAAGGGCCCCATCGCCATGCTCCAGCAGTCCGAACAGCGGCGAAAGAGTGACTTGCTGCGCACGCTTACGGCTAGCTCCCGCGATACCAGCACCTGCAAGAAAAGGCCGGCGAAGGAGAAGCCGACGGTCGAGGAGGAGCTGGAAAAGTGCATTCAAGACTTCCGCAAGATCAAGATCCCAGAGAGGTTCCCCGAGAGGAAGTACATGTGGCAGGCCGACCTGCTGAGAAAGTACCGCCTCTGAGCCAGGAAACAGGACAGAGGGAGCAGACACACGAGGCCAAGGATCAGTTTACATGTTTTTTGATCTTGACTTTTGCAACAAAAGGGAGATAACACTAAACTCATTTGAATCCAGTTTCCGGGGTAAACTGCACCTTCATGCCAGTTGGTTGAAAGTCTTCACAGAAGCTAGCAAGAAGCATTAAAACCAGACTGTTCCCTTATTGACATATGTAGTACGTATGTGTGTGTATGTAGTTTAGGCCTACTGTATGTACTGTAAGTATGTGCCGTACCTTGCTGAATGCTTCAGAGCTTTTAATCATTTATCCCTGAGGACCAATCCAAGTGGGCGAAAGACATCCTCTATGAACCCATCAACCAACCGAAGGCTGCCTAATGGCTACACTGGGGGTTACTGAGGGTTACTGGACTGCACACACTGTCATCCGTCATCATTTCACTGAAAAACCACAAAGACAAACACTGATTTAGTATGTGAATGTGTGTGTTTGTGTGTGTGTGTGTGTGTTCGCACCCAGGTGGCCTAGAGGTCACAGATAAATCTGCATCAGGACCCATTAATAATTCATGCTGTCCCGACAGTGCTCTCACTATAAATACGCTCAGAGCTCTGTGCTGCCAGGGTGGCGTAAACAGTTAGGTTGATTACTTTACTTTTAGGCAGGAGGAGGTACAATTTCATTAGCACCACCATTCATTTTCTCCTTGTATTATCAGTTATATTGCCAACGTACCCCAAGTGAATCAAACTGCCCTGCATTGCATTGATTTTTGCCATGTTGGCTAGATACCCAGGTTACTGTGTGAAGGATAAGTGAAAGAGTGAAGGAAGAAAAGTCCTGATTTAACACACCTATACACACACACACTTTTCCATTTACTGTACATAAGAGGCGTTTTGACCAGAACACTCATAAACATTCATTTTATCACACGTGACGTCATTTAAACCAAGCTCAATATGACACCTACAATACATACATACAGAATGGGACAGGATTGCTACACAGACTAACCCCGTCAACACAGATGGATGCTTTCAACCCTGACTGTTGACACGGTGATCAATAGTTATTGATGATACAGTTCGGTGATAGAGCTGATAGATGTGGTTCTTGTTTACAGTTATTAATGAAGCCCTTGGGTTACTGACAAAGACAAGCTGTTCATGTATTTAGTGAAAATTAGCCATTATTCATGTATTAATTTATGTACTGTTGGCTCTGTCAGAGTGGATGGGATATATTGTGATGTAGTTACAGAAACCAAGATGGCAGACAGCTGTTTTAAAAGAGCACAATTCAAGAGCACAATTTAAGTTCCCTAGTAGGATGATTGTTATTTATTTGCGGCTCTTGCTGGATGACATTTTACTGACAGATTTAATTAGAAATGATTTCAGGGTGCAAATTAAATTATTGACCGGCGTAAATGGCAAAAGCACACAAACAGTCAGTGGTGTTGTAAACATAAAACATTTCTTTTTAGATTTATGATGGTAAAGATTATAAATGCCATTCAACGCAGTCATTGTCAGATTAGTTCATTGTTTATTTGAACAGGTGGTATTATTGACATCACAATCTCTGTTTTAGGAGATGTAAAAGAGAGAACATACATAAAAAAAGATTGAACATATTGTACAGTGGATTGTACAACAGTTAAAACAAGAATGGAAACAAATATATGATGCAGTGAAAATTATAGATAAAATCCTTTATTGGTATTGGTAACATCTTTTTTGGAATACGTATCTGTGAGGGGCAAATAAAAGCTGTCCAAAGTATCGTAGAAGGAAGCTTCCAAACCGTCATTATGTCCAATGTAGGAGGCAGAATTGATCAGATGTAGTTTAATTTTCCATACGAGGAAGTTGCTGATAGGATTGGTAAACGGCTGCTTGCAGAAAATGTGTGTGTTGATAACAGCTTCAGGTAAAAAAAACAAAAAAAAGGTATTTATGAATAGTATGATAGACAAGCTGTGATGAAAGATGTAGTTTGGGTCAGGAAGTTTGATCAACTGATTTATGAAAGTTTAAAATGACCTTCTTGGTCATGCAAAGACAATAAAAAAACAGAAGAAAGCAGAAAGCATTTTCACAGCAGAACTTGATTAAAACGTCTCATTATTTGTTATTGCAGGTTATGAAAATGCAGAGGAGGCGGCTTTATGAACAATCATAGTTTTACACAGCACAAAGTATAAAGTTAAAAGCACACACACAAATGAGAATCAAAATAATATAACTTATTCAAAGAACGGTTTATTTAAAAATATCCCTGATTAAAGAATATGTTCTATTATACTTATTTTTCTATCTAAAAGCCTTTAAATTAATACATTATCAAATGCCCTTAAGTTGCCCATAAAATGTATTTACTGTGAGAGAAGAGGTTCATGGGTAGTAAGAAATTTAGTTATATTCAGTGGTGCCCATATGTCTGTTGCGGGTTTATTATAGTATAAAGTAATACAGTTGCAATAGGTGCTAGATACAAAACCAACCATTTTCCTCATGTCAATACTATGAATATGACTTATTTTTCTACATTGTTGGAATATTACATTTTCATTTTAAAGTCATTTATCTTTTCAGTTGAAGTTATGTTAATCCAGACTACGTATAATATGTAAATAAACACCATAAATCATACCTAACCAGAACAATGTATTATACTCTCTGTATATAACATGCAAATCCACAAGGTGTGGCTGCTACGCTGTTCTTAGTGATGCAGTAGACTGACGCTAATGTAATACAGCCATTCTTGTTTTATTATTTAGAGTGTTGGGCCATCTGGGATGAGGGAAAATATAATACACACCTATTACATATATATTTACCACTATAACAAATGATAAGCTACTCGCTTTTCAACAGTGTCGTAAACAGACTGTCAGAACATTTGTCTGAAAGCACCACAGAGGCAGTCACTGGTGACTAAGACATTTCAGCAATGCTGAATTGCAATCAATAGATTTTAAAATGTATGTTCAGGCCTTGAAAAAAATCAACCAAAAAACAAAAAGAAAAGTTTGCTTAAAACTCAAAAAAGGCACAAACTGTTCAACTGTAACCCTGAAGCTTTTTGTTACCTTACTGTGCAGTCAGAAAGTGTTAGCACAGTGATGTGTTTTCTCTTGTTTTGGCTCTGTGATCCAGAACATTGGATTTGAAATGAAACAAAGACTATGAGGTGAAAGTGCTGACTTTCAGCTTCTAACAGTGTTTGAGGGCATTTACATCCATATTAGGTGAATAGTGTACAATTCATAGCCATTTCCCCCAAATTATAGCATAATGCAGCAGGACAATGATTCTAAACACAAAGGCAAGGCATAGGAGTTTTTTATGGCCAGTCACTTCACCTCAATCCAACTGTTCATGTGTTTAATGCTGAATACCAGACTGAATGCAAAAAGCCCATAAAACCTGCAAGAAGTGACAGCTGCAGCATAGGCCTGGCAGAGTGGGCGGCACTGACTACAAAAGGATTTGCAACCAAATATTGAATAAGACAGCTTAATTTGGGGACCACAGAACTGCATTTCCCAAGTTATTTCCTGTTATCACCCTCAATTTAAAGCTGAGAATCACAACTTTAACATCACAGTCTGTTTAATTTCCAATCGCATGTGCTGGAGTGAAGAGCCAACCCTACAAAACAGACTGCACTATATATACACATATTTGTACAGGTATTGTATTCCCTGTTAGTTTTCCTGGTCTAAACCTGGTCCAAAAGGGAACATGTTCACCTTTTCACACATTTTTGTTGTTGGACTACATTACAGTACAGTAAGGTTCACACTGACCAGTTACAAACAATGACGGCTTATGATTAAAAGTCACATGTATGCTGGTCTTCCTACAGCTTATAAATACAGGAGGAAATAGCTGAATTTGAACGTTAGGCCAGACAATAGTGGGCCTCATATTGATTTTTGCTTTAAGCTTCCTAAGAACAGCATGCTGACTTAAGATACTGTATCAAGATGTTTCACCTTTATCTGGCCAAATGATCCAAACACAGTAATAAGTTTGAATAAACTGGTGCAAACATTATTCATGTGAAAGGTGAAGGTCTCTGGTTGTTGCAAAGCTTTTGCATAGTTATTTTTGACATCCGCTGTAGTTAGTCTTGTGCTGTCACATTTAGCCCCGTTTAAGCGAGAAAGCAAGTTGATGTTAGGGATCGTGTTTGCTTGACTTTGCCTGCCATTTTAAAAATGTGTTGGGTTTGTTTACTTTGAGACAATTCAACAACAAGGTCGATCAGTCACGGAAATCTATCTGAGAGCATTTTCAAACACAGGTTTGTCATGAGAGATGATTAGGAATGCTGTTGAACAGGAAAATGAATACCAAGACACCCGGTGGCCTTCTAGAGTAGACTACAGCTGTTTTTTGCACAATGTATAAAGTTAATAAAGAAACACAAGCAAGAAAGTATTGGAAAAAAGAGATAAACATGTTAATAATCACCTTACATGCACAACACAGCCGCAAATAATGTGTCTGTCATGAGAGGGAAAGATTGTAGATCGAGTGGACCAGTTTTCACCTTCAGAGCACATGATGATGATGTTCAGTTATTTGAGCCTGAAAAGAACAACAGCTGATGTAAATCTTGATTAAATGACTGCAATTTTGTTTTAAGTCAAATGTGATGTATGAAAAGGAAGAGAGACTGTGAACTGATGTTAAGTTTGTCAATTAATGTCGTTTTGGAGTGCCCGACTACAGTCTGTGATTTTTTCTCCTGAACTTATAGTCATGCCCTGTAAGTGAAGCCTGTGTACATGACTGCAGGCCCTGTTATGTTCCTCCTGCCTTTGATGAGCCTGCGGACCACGAAGAAAATCACATTATTCTGAAACCACCATGGTAGACCTGGCACATACTGTTCGAAACAAAAAAGGGCATCTGTTTTGATTATTGTTGTTCTGACACTAAAAAGAAAAAGAAAAAATGGTTCAGAAACATTGTGAGCATGTTGGTATACAAAACTTATAAACAGATTTAACTTAGTCTGTTCTTGTGAAAAAGATTATGTCGAAAACAGATATTTAACAGAAAAAAAGAAAACTAAAAAAAAAAAAAAAAGATAAGCACAAATGTGTTGATAGTGTCTGCTGTTCCTCCACAGGTGTATAACATTATCAAATAAAAACTCTGCAGTGTGACCGAGCTCCTGCAAAACAGAGTGATTCTCACCCGGGGCATAAGAACTCTAATATTAATTGAAAACTATTTTGGTAATTGTGGAATTATGAAAACCCGGTCAAAGTTTTTTTCTGATATGAAAATGATATATAGATTTACTTCCAGAAATTTAATGTTATTTGTCAGTGGCAAAACATCCGTGGTGAGAGTCGCCCTGTGTTCCAGGTGTTGCTCCGTCTGCCTGTAGAGACATTACAATTCATCTGAGAGTCTTTAGATACAAAGCATATAGTAATTTTGAAAATGTATGACAAAAACCAATAAACAAGACATTCTGTACAGCGACTAAGACTTGTACTTATTCTCAGTTCTCATCAGCTGTTGCTGTGGCGGTTACTAATCCTCTGGGGCCAACACATTATCAAGGAAGACAGTAACATTATAAACATTGATTACTCTTTTGAGATTAATCCTTCAAAGATGAATGGATGACCGATCAGCTCCACCGCAGTTGCATAATGGTGTCACGCTCATAGCAAACCTTTGTTTGGTACTGCATTGATCTGTATATTGTTTATGTTTATAGGGCGGTCATATTATTGGGCACTGAACACCAGCCTTTGTGGTTAGATCCCAGTCTAATAACATGGAATTCCTGCAACTGCATCTATTAAGGGTTTACTCAAATCAGACCAAAAGCCTTAAAATGTTGCTTTTTATGAGTTCAGTGTGTGCTCATTTCATGAAATAAAATAACATTGATATTGATGATGACTTGTGGTACAGCAATCTACAGGCATATTCTTCATATTTTTGTTATCCAGGTGCAGGACGGAAAGGTGAGTTCTGGCCTGTGGATACAATGTAGTACTATGTTTATATACTACTCTAGTACTATATTATTTTCAATAGTTTATGCTCAATATCCCACAAGGCAATGCTTCCTATTTTATACATGACTCTACACAGTGGTGACACAAATGATGATTCAAAATGTCTAAAATATCAATTTACGGCTCACTATAGAGCTCTATAGAGAAAAGTAAATGAATGAACAAGACATTGCCAGGTCCCATATTTAATAAAGCCCAGTATAATGTGTTCTTTACACATCATGGATTGAGTTGGTGTTTTTCTGTCACAGGTTACAACAGAACTTGGACCCACATGCAGACTATCTAGATGAAACAGGTACAGTTAAAACCCTTCACTCAAAGGTCAGGCAGGCTTACAGTTGGCAACATGCTGACAGCAAGAACAACCAAACAAACAAAAGGCTGTCAGGCAACATAAAAGCTACAAGGTAAGGAAAGAACAGGTAATCAGGCAGAAACCAACAGCTTAAATGTTGAGTCAAGTTGAACAAACAACTGCCCACTGTGGGGAAACTGCCCACTACTCAGAGGCTAATGAGGAAATGAGAGGCAGCTGTGCAGGCAAGTGATTGAATCAGGTGATCTGCAGGAACTGAAAAGCTTGATGATGCTGTCTGCTGGGCAGGCTGTGTCTTACATCCACACTATATATTAACACATCATATTATAGTGTTTTCAAGTAGTATACATAAGATACAGTGCTGTATCATGTTGTACTAACAGGAAATGAAGCAAGACATCAGCCAAAGGATGTCAATGAAGTTGCAACATTGGGACAGTACTGTCAGTGTAAAAACAGGGAACATACGATGAGAAAGCAAACAAATGGTGCAAGCACATTTAGCCCACATACTGACATCTTTTTTGAATAATCTTAATTAAATCATTTTCCAGTGTGAACACACTACATACACAGTGAGAGTTAGTAAATACAGTACAGTACAGTATGTAATATGGGATAAGCACACAGGGGCCCAGTCCTACTGTTGATAAGTCCTTGAAGGCTCAGGGTTTTCCCACTCTGAAATCAACAGTGCTTGAGGACTTTTTGAGCCCTTTTTTGATCTGTAAGTTCGCAATGCTGCAGAAATTCAAAGCATTCCAATGTTAATGAAACATCAGAAACATTAAATATAGAAAGAGAAAAAGATGGCAAGAACAAAATACATAGAAGAAGGTATGTGTGCAGCAGTAGGAACTGTGTCTAGTCCTTTATAAAATGAAGGCCTGATTATGTTGACTTAAAGGGAATTCTTTTATTCAGAAACAGACCAACAGACATTATGAAATATGAGTTTTGCACTTTCCTGGCCAGGGTAAGGCCTCTGCCCCAGATAATTATTTCAAACTCTGCGGTCCCAGCCTTCATACACCAACTTTTTCCACTTTAGGCACTTTCACTAATCATGCAGATGATGTCTATTCTATGTCCTAAGACTAATCAGACATAGGAGGTGGAAATGGAGCAGCAATCATGATGGCATTTTTCTTCTCAGTGAATGACGCAGACACACACTGTTAAAATAAAATCCACATTAACCATGAAAAACTTGTCTTCTACCTACTCCAAGTCCTTTGACAAAACTTCAAGACAATTAAATCATCTATTTAGCAACGGCATATGGAGAGAAATCTGCTATTTCTGTCAGACTGGCTCGTCCCCTGACAATGCAGTTAATTATACTGATTTCAAAGTCACAATCGGGAAGAGAAAGTCTGGTTGTGAGGGAAGAATGCTGGTTTCATGTCCCTCTTTGTGTCTGCCAGCTCTCCGTGGAAGGGAAGAGGAGGGAGAGTATGCATGGCAGGCTTAAAATAGCATCAGTGGGATCAGCTATCTTCTCAAGATAAGGCGATGGGGTCTACATGTGGCTGGCCTGAGCCAGCGATGAAGAGACCGATAAAACAAGAAATGGGTGGATGACGGGTGTGGATGGAAGTGTAGGGGAGAAGTGATGAAGAGTGTTGAAAGGGAAAGGTTAATTAAATTAGGATGAAAGGTGAAAAAATGAGGGAAATGACGCAGAGGCAGGCAGGGAAAGGCTAGAGGATGGAAAAGATAGACGGAAAGTAGGCTGTGTAGAACAATGTATATACATGTGTGATAGAACAAAGATTGAAGGGAGGAAAGGTAAAGGGAAGAAAGAAAAGATAAGTCACAGAAATTATGGATAGGAAAAGTCACTTTGTAGGCAGAGAAGGAGCATAAAGACAACAAGAAGCAGTTGTAGAGACAGGTGGAGGAGTAAGGGAGGAAAGTAAGGAGCAAAAGAGCAATGGCAATAGCAGAGAGGTGCAGAAGAGGAAATAAAAGGAGGAAGCGCACAGAGCCTGTGTTGGCTGTCAGCATCCATCTCCAAGATAAGAGCTCCGGCTACATGATCTGTTTTCCAGCATTACAGATGAAAGCGAGCGCTCCTGCACTGCAATCAGATCAGCCATGTGTATCGCCATTGTTGCCACGAGCCGGGATGATTTTCTCAGCAACACAGCTGAACGATGCACACTGCCAGGCATTGTGGAGCAAACAATGGTACAAGCCTTTGTGCACAATGGCTGATCCAGCTTCAGCTGTGTCCTGGAGCCACTATTGCATTGCCAAGATTAGTAAAAGGACATTTAATATGTTATCTCTTTTTCTCTGTGAACTGAACCAGGCCAAACATTACTTGAGGTCCTGCTGCGCAATGAAAGTCACACAATAGATACAGCAAGCTTGTTAATATACAGTACAGCAGGCATGTCACTGAAGGGCTAACGACGGCAATAATAACACACGAAGCTTTGCGAGATTTGAGAGCTACTGAGCAACCAGTGTTGGACAGAAACAATGACATAACATTTTCCTGTCCTCTTCAGTCTGTCTGTATTTTTTGGTGTCCCTTCATAAGGTCAAAGTCCAACTGAAATGAAACTAAATGTTATTTTCCTGCTACAGCGTACATATCTGCTCAGTACCAGAAAGGGACAAATCTATGTTAGAAATGAGATGATACATCTCATGGGGTTTATCCTTATATCATCAATTTGACAATACTTTAGATTTTTCACTTTCATAATAGCACTCCATATCTTTGCATTAACCCGTCACAATGCTGTTAGCTTTCCATTTACGTAGATGGAGTACTTGTTTCCACAAAGCCAATCAAACTGTTTCATTTTAAACTGTTTATGCATAAAGCAGTAACGTCGTGGCACTTCCGTAAGCTAATACTTACACTGACTAAAAGCCAGACAGCAGCCTGAGACACAACATAAAAGCCACAGACTCACATAGCTTTTGTGCTAATATGGGTCTCCTTATCTCAGAGTGAAGTGGATGTAGCCACCTTGATGTCACCCATTGGGTTGTGGACTACAATTTTGAAGCCTCCAGTTTTGTGTGTTTTTTTTAGAACCAGAAGTGACCATATTTGGATGAGAGGGTGGGGCTGGGGATCTGAGAACCAGAGGACAATATGCATGCCCACCTATACCGGCAACCTGACTGCACAATCATGCTGTATTGGAGAAGACTTGAAACTAGACCACTGAGACCATAAACTCATCAGGAAAATGTTTACTGTGGTAGAAAATCAAGTGAGAAGTTATCTTCTCAGACAAGATAAGCAAGACTTGCGTTGCTTATACACCAGAGAAAAGTGTACTGCTAACGTTAGCTTGCAGGCTAGATAGCTAATTAGCTAATGAGCAGCGGCACATTACAACTGTAAAAAAAATGTACCTGTAAATGCAATGGCATGGTCATTACCCGTCAATACCACTGCTAACAAAACACTGTCTTCCCATGACTTGTAAGCTAGAGGCTCCAGCACAAGGTTGCTTACTTTGTCTCTCCATGCCGAGGCTCAGCCTGCTGGATCCATTGCCAATCAAACAAAGACACCAACATGTCCAATCAGAGGCCCAGAGAAACAAAGGAACATTTCTGATATTTTCCCGGACCAATTTTCTTTCTTTAAATAATAAAAACTATTAACAATTCATTTAAAAATCCCTTTGCCATTACGTTTGACTGCAAAAAGGGATGACTAATTGTGATTTCTGTTGGACTTATTGACCACTAGTTATGTTTTCATGAGGGAGCCCCCGTTTTATTTGTATCTCTTGTTTTATTAACGAGCACAAAATGACACACGTATACAAACATACGCAGGCTGGTGATGGCATACACATTCCAGCCGTGCAAATGATCAGTTTCACGCTACTCCTAGTTGGTGGTGGCAACACTACACCAGCAAAAGACAGGGATGTAAACAAAACAGGTTTCCAAATATTTAATAAGTCAGCATGGCAAATGTTTAATGAGGAAGGAAATGCATTCAACATATTTGTAAGGCATTAATGATTTACACAATGCATTTTGGTTGGAAACTCTGAATGTAAATAATACAGTGTTTGTTACAAGAAAACTCCACGGGGAACCTTTAATATGCCTTTTATGTCTTCTGCGGGATTTAGGTTAATTATTGTATGTTTCATTATCTCTGGTATTTGGCATTGCCCTAACATTGGGGACATTGTTATTGATTTTAGACATTTGATAAACAAATACAAGCAGAGAACAATTAATTTTGTGAATATTCATAAATTATATTTTTAGTTCTGATTAACTACAGGCTGCAAAATGTAGTCTCATGTTTCGTTCATAGCTGAAGACAGGGATAATTTCATATAGCATTTTGTAAATTGGGTGTGTTCTTTTATCTGCTCATTTCCTCTCCTCTCTTACTACCACTTGTATCCTATAAAGACGTATCTCAAAGAACCACATGGGAACACAAAGAGGAAACAGAAGTGAATAGAACAGACAGATAACAGCAACACACAGTTTGCAAGTAGAGCTCCTGTTGCTGCTCTGTAGGTTGGAGATTTCATTTTTAGTTGACACACAGCTTACACATCTTTAAATTACAGAGAGCTGTCTGTACATTAAAGCACTGATGAAATGGAAACTGTAAATGGCAAATTAATTGTAAGACTGAATATGATGGGCAAGGCAAGCACATTGCATACACAAAGGCAATTCAAATTGCTCTATATAACACATTAAAAATATTGAAAAAATAAATCAAAACAGCATAAAAACATTGAAAATGCAAATTAAAAGAATAGAAAACTTTTTAAACCAAATTCAAACTTAAAATAATAAAAAATATTTTAACTGTCCACTTTAGTTACTTTAGTTATGATAATTTATAATTTAAAAACAGAATATGAAATGATTTATGAAATTATTACTTTTCTTAGAGTTTTTAATGCATAATTTAAATGCAAATTGAATTAGTTATTATAATTTAACACTGAAAAAGTCTGTAATTATTTCAGTGGCACACTCCAGACTGCATAATGTAACAGTAGGATAATGGGCAACTTTTAAAAATATTTCTAAAAAAAAATGTCTAAAAGCCTTCATTTATAGCATTAATTTAGTCATGAGATTAACACTGACATCATACTCTCTGATGAGGCTGATCTAAATGATTTACCTGTAAACTGCCGATATTTTCTAACATTTCTCATAACTGATTTTCAAGCCATCAGGATCATTTATCACTTTTAGTGTCTGTTTGTACAGTGTGTTGTTGCAAATGAAGGGAATGCCATTTCCAGTTAAAGGAGTCACAACCTCTCTCCATTAGCCCGCTGTTGTTCAGACTGAATGTGCAAATTATAGGGTGAGATGTGTAAGTGTTAAATGTATCTGCAGTGTTAGTGTTGTGTAAATGGAAGATTAATTTTCGTCTTTAGCGTGTTGAGTGTGGGTAGAAAGAGATGGAGGTTTTCTGGGGATACTGGTTGTATCTCTCTGTACTCTTCATCTTCATCCCTCCTCACTGTTTATCTATTGATCTTGAAACAGACAAAATCAATAGATACTCCAACTCACTTTAGTTTGACTAAAATTACGAACGCAGTTGCTTCGTTTCCTGCTGTAAAATTATTTTAGTGTCAACATTCAAAAAAACAAATCTTTAAGGTTTTACAGCTTTGCAAACCTACATCAGAGATGTTTATGGAAAGGTGGTTGCATAACCCTAACTTTGTACGAAGATAAGATACTCTAAACCTCTGTTGCTATGAGTGACTGAAGAATTTCATAATGCTTAGTCAGCTGTGTAACATTGGCATTCAGGTATTTGGGGTTTATTTATTGTTTGAATGTTTTCTTGAAAGTTGAGAAGATGTAGACCAAGAACTAACAGTTTATCAGTTTATGGCTTAAAATTGGGATCTGAAGAGTTTTAGCCCGTAAATCTGGGTTAGGCAGGATTTAGGTGAAAAAATAAGCCACTGTGAGTAAGTACACAGTCATGTCTCCAGTTACACTCCGAACTACTGTCTATTTTTATCTCATTGTTGACCTAGTATATTTTTAGATATGTTGACTCATAATATTTGGCTGCCTCTGCTGTCAACAGCTTGTGCATCTTTGCTTCTGATGCCGGATCAACAAAGCCAATCAGCTCATGACAGCTCATTCAGGAAAACGTGTCATTAGTGCTATTTGAAGGCCTTGGATATTGGACCCTGTCGTTATTCCACAGAATGTGTTCCAGACGCATCTATTATTCCATCCCAATACAGAACATCAAATTTCACAAGAGCCAAGACAAAATTAAGAAAACAAAAATCTGCCGCCATTTCTGCAGTGCTTTTAGTAGTGCTTCTAGTAACTGCAGGAGACACATTTCCAACACCTCATTAGTTCAAACAATAAAAGAAATCCTCAAAAGCAGTTTAAATACTGACACAAAAACATGTTGTGCATGCATATAAACACACACATAGCCAGCCTTTATGCATACACTGTAAAGGGGGGAGAGGGGGGAAGCACTATGTGTGAAACATTAATATTACACCATGTTGTAATATTTAATGTGTTAATTAAAGTGCCCAGTGGGAATAGAATCTAACATGCTTCATCGGCTTGGTGCAAAATCACCTTTAAATCTCTTAAGTCAGCAAGGTATGTGCGTACTTGTGTTTACGTTGATGTAACTATTACTGTGTATGTGCATTATTATATGATACATTTAGTGTTAGTTTTACACATTGTGATCAGGCCCTGTTAGCTGCGCTACAAGGCTGTGACTATTTATGTAACATTCTGTCAGATTAATAGAGGATGCTCATTAATACAAGCACTGTAATTAACTGTGCTATGCATGGCATGGCTGGAAACAAATACAGTGTCACACAAATAAGTTTGGTATAGTCTCTCATAATAAATCATGTTAGAGCTGTACTGTCGAAGCGCCATGCTTTCTTAATTTTACTTTCAGTGTGTGCTGTATGTTTCCTTCAAAATGCCTTTGCCTTTACCAAAATATTCTACTGTATATGGCTCTCCAGGGACTCTTCTGTGTATAAGTTTAAAAAAAAGCGAACAAAAACATATCACAAACCAATAACCAGCTACTAGTTTAGATCTTAGTCATCTTCACACCTACATATATAAAGAACCTGCTCATATTGTATTGAACCCACAGCTGATAGTTATGTAGTTTCCAGAGTATCAAAGTTTTTGAGAAAGCCCAAATGGCATAGATTTAGATTTCAGAGGATTTAGGGAAAGCTTGTTAACTCTAAACCATAAGTCAGCTCTTCCACATCCTCCGTTGGAGCCTGCTGACACAACTCTGTCATTCTCACTGAATAGTAAAGAACTGTGTCATCTGCATATATATGGATTATGCACAGCTGTGTTCAAAGGTCATTCGTATATGTACAATAAAGGCCCACATACATTTACTGGTGGCATGCCCTGTCAACATGGTGAAAAGTTGAACAGGTCATTTTGGAAATTAACACACTGACTCCTTTCTTGTAAATGAGCTTTCCATGTCTAAAATGTCCTAATTTCCCAATCACTGGGATCACATCACCATTGTTCTACTTCACTTTTCTCATCTTATCTACTTTGTTTCTGAATTTAAACCAGAATTACTAACTTTACTGAGGGGCTCATAATGCCAGGTGAAAAACAACAGGACCACATACATAAACCTGAATATGGAGAGTGACCCGTACGCACTACAGTAGAAAACTGTTTTGAGTTTGGGCACTGCATAGAGAAATGTATTGAAAATAGAGGCTGGTCAAAAAACTACATTACATGGGGAAGAAATCAGGATATTTTGTTGACACTTGAGAGGAAAAGTAGCAAATGCAAAGGTAAAAACAAGCAAAACAAGCAGCTCATTAAAGGCTCATTACTCCCCAAAAAAAGAGTTGCATGAAATTGACATTTGTGTTATTTGCAGTACCTCCGCTATAGCATGGGGACATGGAGATGCTCAGTAAATTTCACAGAAGATTGCACATAAAATTGTGATATTTCTTGTGCACAACAGATGATAACCAAATCATCTGATCATTAGAAATAATTTTTCGGGGGCAAAATTCCATGTTAACCTGGTCTGTAGTTGTACCCTAACTGGTTCTGCACCAGGATGTTGGACAGACCAGCTGGCTGACCAAACGACAAAGAGCAAATTTGCATCTGTAGTCTACAAATGTCCATGTCAACATTTTGTTAAAAATGTTATTCCAAAGTTGCAGTGTCAAAAAACACTTAAATTAATTACCATCAGCAATTGCCCGATTGATTATTTACAATGCCTGATCCATTAATGGACTTGCACAGTCACTTTGTACAGCTTTAAAACACTGTACAAGCAGACTATTTTTCGCTTCCTGGGCAGAGTGACAGCAACATCAAATTTAAGTCTGGCCAACGATTACAAAGTGTGAAGCCTGAAAGACATGTTATAGCAGTAGCAAGAGAGGCAGTTGAGAGAGTCCGACTACAGAGATCTGGAAACAGCGTGTTTTTTATGTGGATACCTGTTAACCACTGCCAGGGTGGCCACTAGTGATTTTAATGGTGGAGAACACTGGAGCCTGCCAACATGGCATTATTACCTTGTATGAAGCCTGAAAGCTGAGTGTGGCTCTGTGGAGAGCAAGAGGGGCCTGTGTTAGGTTGGCAAGGTGAGTGCTGTTGAGATTAAGAGACGCTCAACTCCCCGAGCATCAAACCAGGGTCAGCAGCTCAGGGCAGACAGGTGCAGGTAGACAAATGAGTTACTTCTTCATGCGTGGAGCTCATTAGTCAATTTGGTTCCCTAACCTCTAATACAGCAGTGTGAAATCCAAAATTAATGTTAGCTCCAATCCTAACAACTTGTGTTCACAGCATGAGTGCACGTTTTTTTTCTACGTTATGATTTAAACACAAGCATTAAGATTTTTAGGGACATGAGGGAAGTATGACATTGGAAGCATGGTCTGGATTCTGCATTGGTGCTGTCATGGTGAATACAGAGGAAGCAACTTTTATACTATGTGTACTATGTAGCATCCAAGAGCTATACTTTTGCACCTCTGTACTATTCAGCACACATAATATATAATATATATATATATATATATATATATATATATATTAACACACATAATATATATGTGTGTGTGTGTGTGTGTGTGCTGGATAGCTGCTTAAGTCGTGTAAAAGTACAAAATTCTCTTGTTGCATTGTGTGTGCACTGTCAGCTCATTTAGCTGACAGCCCTTTGTTGCATTTGTCAGTCACCAGGTATTATGACATTTCAGCTAGCCACCACTTTACACTTAAGCACGAATGAGGAATGAATTTACCTGATCATTGAATCAGATATCTGAAAAGCAGAAAGCAGAATCTGAAGGCAAGGGAGAAGAGTTTGGTATCGGAAGCGTTCTGGTTTCTGTTTGTAGTCAGAGTAGTATTGACCAATCACGTTTGAGGAATGTTTGAAAAACAGCAGATGCATTTCAGGGTGAATAATATTATGTATGCATCTTTATTTCTCTTGGCCTTAGTCAACTTTAATGGTTCTGTTTCTAAAAAAATATGGTATCTGTCTTTAAAAACCCGTCTATATGCAACTTTAAATTGTAAAAACGTAAACGGCAATTCATGCCAAAAATACTAAAAAATAAATACAAAGGACATTACCACTGTGTCCTCAACAGCAGCTACAGCCCCGCCATCTGTCCATCAATTCAAACATCACTGAATCCTGTCAATACATCTGCAAACTGCCAGTGGATCTGCTGCATCTCCTCGGAAGCAATAACAGAATAGGAATGGGAATTGCTTTTGATTCAGTGCTGATTATGATTTAATTGAAAGTCAACATTAACCGAGTTGATGGAGGCAGGCCGTCATAATAAGCTTGTATGTGCTGGAAGAAGTATGACCCTAATTGTTGTGACGAAGCAGATGTTTGTTATTTTTAATTTTAAATGCAAGTCTGCCTTTAGTATTCTGTACTGTTATTTTATCCTGGCAGAAATCCTTAGAACATGTGTGTAAGCTTGCATATAGTATTTGAGTTCAACACAAGAGAGACAAATAGTCAAAAAACTTAAAACTTAAAAGTCAGTTTGTTCAACTGCACTCAACTATCTGCACTATACATAATTCTGCAGCCCTATTAAAACAAACACTGGGAAATATTTGAAATGGTTGACCCTGCTGCGTTTTCTGATATGAACAGGAGATCAAGGACAGCTGAGGCAGGATTACTTGGAGATGGCAGTCAAATCCTTTCAGCACCAAGACGATATTACCAGGCAACAACGAAATAGCAGAGCAGCGAAAAGGCATTTTCCACGTAATATTCTGACTGTGAAATGCCCCATAAAATCACTGGGACACCCACACACAGAATACCTGGAACTGAATATGGAAAAAGTTTGATTTGGTTTGAAAGAAAAGTTGTTGAGTTGTTGTTTTAAAATTTCACCTTTTTGAGTTGTTTAAGTTTTGCTGTGTTTGACATAAATGAAATACAAAAGACAAATTGCCTTTTGGTAATTCCAGACCAAGACTGAACCTCAGTCCTTTTGACATTCAAAATGGCATTGTTTTTAGATTTGAAAATAGATAACACTGGACTGCCACAGTGCCGTACACTTACATTTATTCCTCTCAGTGATTACACAGAGGAAGCTGGCAGAAAAAAAGGGAAGCTTTTTATTCTAGTAAAGGAACCCCAGGCGCCTCCATCGTGTGATGCTTTCTTGCAGCCACTGGGTGACAAATCAGATGTAATAACTCCAACTATTAGGATACTGTGGCAGAGCTCTCGCTTTCATCCATCCAATTAAATTGGCTAAGTCATTACAGGAATGAGTTGTACTCGAGGTTAGATGCATCTGCACAAAATCCAGCCAATCACATTTAATGTATTCACTGATTAAGTCTGTACCCTAAAGAGACAGGAATGAATGGGACAGGCATTTCTGTTGACAGGGCTTCATTTTTACAGGAGAAATATTCTAACAAGGCCCAACCCTATGATCTCCTTCTGAATGCCTGGGTCGCAGCTCTGACGCCATTTCAAGCCATCACAGAGGAAGTTCCAATCTTTCTGCTCCAGCAAATCTACTCCTTTTAACTATTGTTAGAAACTAATGCACCATGCCACACAGTGAATAGCCCACTCTTACTCAGGACTATAAATAGCCTTCTACTTAACCGATCCAAGATTTCACAGATTTATTTCAAATAGATCTGCTTCCAAACAGCTGAATTACGGCATATACACTCGAAGTGACTGTATGCAATTCATGCTGAGTCCTCTCACCAGTCAAATCTAGCCTAAACCTGCTTGAAGTTTAGGTATATATGATTTCAATATGTAAAATCATTTCTTAAAAGAACAATTTGGTCTTATTTTCTTAGTTTTGGCCATTGTCTTGTTCTGTTAGGATAACATTATACTCACCAAAGTAATTGCTGATATATTGCACACTGTGGCATTGGTACAACAAAGTCCAAGAAAGCAAGAAAAGCGGGCAGTCAGACGATTAGCCAACAGCTAAATCACTGTATTTGTAGGTAAAACCAAAAGTGAGCACTCCGAAAATGTCCTCTGTAACACCTAGTTGCGCAGGAAAACTGTGTGCTCACAAGTACGGTAAGTATGGTAGGTTGAAGCAGAAAGCCAGTCTTTAAACTGTAATGGATATTTAAAAGAAGTCTGCAGGAACAGCCTTGGGCTGTGAGGCCATTTTGGTGAAGTGGCAGCAGACAGAACTACAGGTGACACCCACATGCCCAGAAATACTTATTTTTTTCACAAAAGAAAGACCTGTAAAATAATAAATAAAGTAACACTCTGAAAGGACTCTTGGTATTATCACAATTTGAGCTATTAGGCACAATAAAAATTAAACAGTCGAGAGCCAAAACAAAAAGTTATTTTTGTGCCTGAAAAATGTTTTCAGTGTATTTGTCGTGTGAGCAACTTTGTGCCATCACGCAGTATCCAGTTCTCTTTATACATCCTTGGTTTATAACTGATAGTTTGCGTAATAACTTGACTGTTTGGCTTTGTTTTCTCTTCCAAATATCTTTGGCTAACCTGGGGTTCGATCTGTCTGTCTGTCTACTAATTAACTTAGTGAGCACAATGTTATTACAGTATTACATAAGGGAATCACAACCAAAACTATGAAATTAGGAACCAAGTTGTTATCAACCGAAATTATCCTTTTTTCATGGTGAATTCTCAACATATATAACAGCAGTTTACTTGAGCAGGAGGTACATTTCACTGTAGCTCATGTAATATTGAAACTTTAATATGCTTCTTGCCTCTGATGTGACATTTGTTTGGTACATCTTATTTTCATTGCAGACCATTCCAATTGCTTCTGTAATGATGGCTTGCACTTTTACCGAAGATTTCTGATTTCAGATCCCCATATATTTCCGTACCTGCCATTGGAAAGTAGGACATATTTTTGCTTTGTTGTACAGAAAATGGAACACAAAAAGATGAACGGTGGAGTGTATGGCATTTGGCAGTGGGTGACAAATACATTATTGCTTTGCGCACAGCAGCAAACAATCCAAGTGCTGCTTTGGAGAGTGAGCTGTCACAGTCTCCGCACTCAGACAGCATCACACCATAAATATCAATAAAAGAGAGAAAGAGAGATGTCCTCGGGGAGACTGCAGCGAGGTACATCAATTAGAAATGTCACCAATAAGTTTTGGAAAAACGGAGCAGGTCTACAGTATGATAATCAATTCATTCCTGCTCGAAAAACAAATTTCCCCTTGATGGAGATAATATCAAATGATAGCAGGCTGTGGACTCCTGTCAGCTGTAATGAAGGCAACTGGATAAAAATCTATCTAGAGCCGATACAAAAAATAAATGAATTAAAATCAATAATGTTTGCCTTTATTGCTTGATAATGATTAATCAATTAGTATAAAATATTGAAGACTGTGGTACAATTGAAAGCTCTGCAAAAAGCTAGTAAGTGGACTTTGAATTAGGATTGTTTTTTCAAATATATATACAATCCATGATAATATATACATCCAAAATATGAGGGGATTTGTGCAAAATGGCAAGCTTGAATTACAGCAAAGTAGAAATTTCACAACAGCACATTTTCTAAAGCTTTTATTTATATTAAGTAAATAGATAAAATATTAATGCTTAAATAATGAGGAGAAAAAGAAGAAGAAGTGTTGCATTGTTTTTATTTATTTACAAATGTATGTACCACCCTGGTATAAGGAAGTGATGGATGACAGAGCACTGGTAAAATTAATGTAATATATTATATAATATTATATTATAATAATAAAACTTATAGCTGCGCTCACAGTGAGTATTCATACACAACTCCAATTCACATGCTGTGCAAAGTACAATTATCAGTTTGCCTCTTTGGAAAATTACTAATCAAAATGCAACCTCTAACTCCACAGTCTGTGGTCAGGCATATGCAGTAATATATCATCCTTACATTCATTGACTCAGGCTTTAGTTAATAGGATGTTCACAGTTTTTCACACTATTCTAATGGGTAAAAACACATCTGTGCTCATACCAAAGCCCACTGAGAAGAAGCTTTTGAACTCGAAGGCCTTATCAATTAGCTGTGTTATTTCCTCTGAGGCACAAAATAAAGACGCATTATGAGCCACACCTGGCAAGACAGATGTCTGGATGAGGTCTATCCAGAAGCCTTTCGTCCCCTTCTGGTGACTTCACCTCTGAGACGCACTCATAACCGCCGGAGCAGTGGGTCGACTGGTGATTTGTCACATGCTGCATCACTGAGAGGCTGGAAAACGAAACTTTAACCTGTTGTGCTGTTGAGCTGAAGACTGAAGCGCTCTCTCTGTGGCTTGTCCTGGTGTGGAGCTTCATGTGCTATTGTTGAAAAGAATTGGTAATAAAAAAAAGATAAGACTATCAAGCTGGTTGGTTGTTTCTTTGGAAATTCATTTTTGGTGTGGGAGAGATGTAAAAGCACTCTTGGCTCATTCTTGATAAATCTTCTTGAATATTTATATTTTGCATGTGCAGAAGCTTTGTTTCATTGTCCTACTCTGGTGTTCAGCATCTATACTAGCCTAGCCTGCAGCATAGTGTTATTGTAAAATATGCTACAGCAGGCTTATGTATATATGATATTCTGTCCTCTGACGGATTTCTCTAGAAGCTGCTCATTTATTAAGTTAGCCACAGACTTCCTGATCTTTGCACATCACTGTGGTGAACTCCCAGGCTTTTTCCTCGCTCTGTTCCTTTTCATGAGATTCCTCCTCTAGTTAACTAGTCATTTATTAAGCTCCGTATTGTCACCCACTGGGAAGGTACACCACACACCTTCTGACCTGCAGCTCATTTTGGCTCCATGGGCTCCACTTAAAAAAATAGCCTGGACTGCATAGAGTCATAACAAAGATGGTGTGCTTAGCTAGACGGCCATTTATTAGGTTCTATTGTTTCCCTTCTTGGGAGACACCTTTCTGACCTGCAGCTAGATTTTGCTTTGCAGTGCCTATGATTGCTAATAGTGCTGCAGTTGAACGAATGAACAATGCTTAATATGAAAAATAGCTTAAGCCCTTTGTTGAAGGAAGAAAAAACAGGTGGGACCAGTGTTTTCCTCATGCTTTTCATTTGAAGATTACTCCTGCAGTGGTGTAATGTGCTGTCTGACAGCTCAATCCTTTTTGCTTCAGCCTTAGGCAATGCATTGTAAATGTTTCCCCCCTATGTTTCTTTTGATGTTATTGTAGGTAGTTTTGGACCACTGCTGCTCTACATATTGAGAAATAACATAAGAGAGTGTGTATGTTTGGTTGTTGAGTCAATGTTGGATTTTAACCTTGAAATATTAGTCACCTAATTTGAGGTTATTTATATCTTGCACATGTTGTATTGGTAAACATATTAAATGCCTGAATATTTTTATGTATTCTTGTATTTATTTTTGTATTTTGAGGCCCTTTGAGATTTGTGAATACTTTGAAATACACAGATTCAAATGTTTGTTCTTAATTATCATGAACCCAGTTTTAGACACACAGACACATAGATTAAATGTTTACTTCAAAACACTTTGCTACGTGTTGCTAACCACATTCATCTACATATCTCATTTAGTTTTCTACCGATGTGTAGCAGTCACTCTCACCCACTTCAACTGATGTGTAGCAGCCAGTCTCTGGCACCAAGGTGTGTAATTATCTATTTTAGCTGCCCCGGATAGACAAATCAAGACAGCACCAGCTCCAGCCATCTGGCTGTGTGAGAACTCAAGTCTCTGTTGGCAGAAACACAAATGTGTTTTCACCCTCCCTGTTCAAACACCCACCATAAAAACCTCCGCTGTTCTTGTTTTACAGATTGAGTATTTGTCACGGTCACTTGGATGCTGTCTCAGTGATTCTGTGTGCTCCTTTATTCCAGCTGCCAGTCAAAAGGCCGGCCTGGCTTGTTTCACTCCTCCTGGCCTGACAAGAATTTATAGAGCATCAATGTAATTTTCAGATAAAAGGTGACTTCTTTCAAGTCTTCGTAATGCTCAAAGTGGCTCTTTGTTAAACAGGGAATTTAAATGCAGGAGCAATATGGTACATGTGTAGTTGTCCTCTGTCTAGAATACGTCTTTGCATTTAAGCTACTCTATGTCTCCTTGCAATCAGGTTTTAGATAAGGGGCATGTAGAATTTAGGGTTTAAAACGAAAAAACGACCTTTCTTTCAGAGTAATGAACTTGGTTCAAAAACGATATACAGTGGAGCAAGTCATAGCCCTGCTTGCTGAGGATACATTCTGTGGTGATAACAACGGAGACAGTTTCTGAAACAAGTCAGAGGAGGATTTTGAGGACGGCAAGGGTTCCCCTTTTTTTCCCCAATATTGGTAACACTTTCAATCTTTTCCCAGACTTCTAGCCATGATTGTGCTGTTTCCACAGAGGTGCAGGACTTATATATTGCAGTAAAAACAAGCCCACAGTGAAATGTGACAGGAGCAAAAAAACTCCCAGAAACTGCTTGGGGCTCAGAGGGTTAATGTATGTTGCTGCTTTCTGTTGAGAATAGCTATGGGAGCAAGCCAATTACCCGAGACAAGAGCCACACTGACCTTAAGTGACCTTGTAATAAAGGGCACTGCGTAGCATTTGCACATGTAAGCAATACATCACCAAATAAAGCAATTTTGTTGTGTGTGATGGAAAAAAAGACTTGATCTTAGGGACATAATATACATAGGTCATAGCTATCTTTAGTTGAGACTGAAGGCCTATTGCAGTTGTTATCTGTGTGAAACAGGGCCAGATGGGGCCTAACCTTGGCTCATTCCCCACTGGGCATTCATCTTAGCTCTAATTAGCTGCTTTTAGAAGCTTGCTATATCGCTCTGGACACAGACACCTCTGCCTCTCACACCTTGGCTCACAGCGGAGCCCAGATCGTGATCAGAATAAGGAATCTCAGCCGTTTTGGAACTAATGACATTCACTGATCAAACAGAATGTTAATGGATGTGATTGGCATTCATTACACTGCTTAAATGGAACGTAAATGCGTGATTTATTATTTAAGTCAATTAAACCCAAGAGTATGTTTTATACTGTACAGTGGTTAGACAAAGTTGAGCAAAAACACTGAGTTACCAGTTTACAGTGTAATTTCTATACAGCGTACTGCAACCCAATGCACAACCCCATCGATGGAGAAGAACATTGATATGGCATTCAATTACGTTTTTATAATTCTTGCTTTCTACAATATCTGCGCTTGGCAACTGGGGTGTGGTAGGAGAAAGATTGTAAATAAACTATGGTTGAGGTTAAGAAAGAAGAAGAAAGTGGCTATGGTTTATAAAAAATCTGTAATTCCAGGTCTGTGATGGGATGCAATCTCTGTTCTCCTGCACAAAAGTCTGACACAATACATGCTCATCTTTGCTATATAAAGGGCACACCACTTCCTTCAGTGGCACTTGATTCCACATCGTGAGGTGTGGAATCATCCAATATTAATGTAATTCCTAGGGACACTGGGCTACAATACAATAGGCCTGCAATAAATCCTCTAAAGCTTATATTGTTCAGTTTTTGCTGACTTCATGTCAGTGAGGTGTTGATTCAATGTTTTGGTAGTGTCTTTTGTCAGTGGACAGCGGCCAGTAGGGACAGATGCACTGATTCAATAATGTCCTGAATGCAGGAATCTCCTTTTTTACAAGATATTGAGCTCCTCTCTGGCACACCTGCACAAGAAACACTATTTCTTACTGTAGCAAAAAAGGCACCATTCAGCATAATACAGTCCAATTTAACAACATCACAATGTGCAGCCTCAAAAACTGCAATAGAGTTGACCTCTCTGACACAGTGTCGACAAAAATTGAACTATACAAAGGATTTATGGCAGGGAAGCTGTATTGGAAGCAGTAGATTGTCAATTGGATGTTTTATTGGAAGGTTAAGGTTGGTCAGGTGCACATAATAAAGTTACTTTGAGTTACCTGAAATAGCCTTTTAAGACTAAAGAGGTACAGAGGGCTTTACAATTATTCCATAGTGACATTCTGACATACATACAGTTCCTAAGAAGGTATGAAAGAAACTGAATTGGAAATTTAAAAAAACTCACTGACTGACTCACTTGAGATGACTGTCACACAGGAGCACTGTTTTGTTTTATTTACAGTGAAACATCACTCTCCTACAGACTGGGTTGATATGATGACTCACTCAGAGATGTTGAACACTGGAAAAGCAGCTTCTGAATTTTCATGTCATCTGGGTGAAGATGTTTGTGGGAGTAAATATTCAACCACGTAGTGCAAAAAAGAGACTCATTCACATTTTGTCAGCGTCATTTCTTAGACTCAGTGTGGCCTTTTCACTTAATTTACCTCACAAAAGCACAAACTGTTTTAATTAGGCCACCAGCTGCAGTGGTATTGATCGTCATTTCTGCAGCTGATGATGAATTATAGATCTGATAGATTTTAGCCCTCAGACAGGCAAGACATGACAAGGTATTCTGTTCACACGGAGTAATCCATACTAACATTCAATTGAACACCTCCCTCCCTCTTTATCTCACTCCTTCCATCATCCCTCCTTTCTTTCTGTCGCTTGCTCTCCTTCTCCATCCCTCCTCTTTCCCACCCCTCTTTTCTTCTTTTCCAAATCTATTCTTTTCCTTTCTCCTTTCCTCACTGCATGAAACCTCAAATCTGAATTTAGCTACAGTGATATTTACAATGCGGCTCTTTGTTTTCTAGTTTAGATGTATACAGAATGTGCATGTTCGTAGAAATAATTTCCTTTCCTTGGTAAGGAAAGCATAACGCAGAAAATGTCCTGAAGATAGAAATATGCAGAACAACATGTGTGCAGGAAGGAAAAAAAAAGCTGGTAGTCATTTCATCTCTCCAGGATTCAGATGAGAACAACACAATGGCCGGCTCATAGCTGTGCTGCAAGGAGGAGAAACCAGTAATTTTCTGTCATTTTGAGCGAGGCTGGATTGGTCATTGATCCATAACCTAATGCATCACATCAAGAGTATAGACTTCATCGGGGTCAATGCTACAGTGCTGGGGATTTGTGATTGCTGTACAAATATAGAATGTGTGTGTGTGTACTGTACAAAGGGGTTTGCTTCAAAATTAGATCCACAATAGAAAATAAAAAAGACATCACTGTCATGGTGACTGAAAGGGAGGCTAAATATCAATTATTACTCACATTATGAGTCAAAAATACTTTTATTTCTTTTTATACTGTTTTTTGGTCAAATATCACATGACGCCTTTTGGTAAATTCAGACTGTACATTTTATAATGAAACCTTTTATTTGTAAAGTTATGCAGACAATATAGTTTAGATGGCTTAAGATGTTGCTTTGCAGTGTATGCAACAGGCTTCTACAATATCTGCCACTGTATGACTTTTAGACTTAGACTTTTATTAATCCCTCAGTGGGGAAATTTACACGTCACAGCAGCAAAGACAGAAAGGTGCAGAAACACACAGCAGACAGCACTGTGTCAATAAGAATTAGAAGTATTTTTTTTAAAAAGAAAAAACAATATACAAATAATAAATACAGATATAAAAATATGGGAGACAAAAATAAATATATACACGGAAAAATATAAAGTATGTACAAATTGTGCAGATTTATGTACAGTTAAACAGTCTGAAACAGTCGTTCATTCCTACGGAATGAACGACCTGCGGTAGCACTCCTTCTTACACCGTGGGTGTAACAGTCTGCTGCTGAAGGAGCTGCTCAGAGCCCCCACGGTCTCGTGCAGGGGGTGAGAGGTGTTGTCCATGATGGATGTCAGCTTGGCTAACATCCTCCTCTCCCCCACCTCCTCAATGGAGTCCAGCGGGCAGTCCAGAACAGAGCCGGCTCGCCTTTACAGCAAAATGAAAATGGTACTCCAACAGCATCACTAAGACAAATGTTCCCTGTTTTTCATTTTCATCTAATTTAATTGTAAAATGAAATGCTTAGTTAAAATACACATGAATAATTGTCTACACATTGTCTCCTGACAGGAGAACATGTTTCTTTAACAACCAGTGCTGAGCAAATTCCAACATACGTTAAATATAGATCCCATATATTCTACATTCAGACATTTAGACAGGGGCTTTCCTACAGCATTATTACAGGTCGGTCCAAAGGTGAGCAAGTCCCAAACCACTGCAATGTTTGTATTCTACTCTTTAATGAGGCTGTGGATGGCTTAAACCAGAGCCGCTGTGCTTAAGTCCACTTTTTTTTTCTCAAGTCATGGGTCGGTCAAATAAAACCACGAGTTTTGCGATTTCTGTACTTTAACAACGGAGGTTAGAGAAATGGGATGGAGTATTTTTTGGAGGTCCTCACACGAATGTTATCTTCATTATCATCAGTTCCTTTTGATGCTGTGGGATATTTGAACAGTGGGAGACTGTCCAAATGTCAGTAAGCTGAAGCAACAAGCCTATATTCAGACCTGCGAAACAGATGGAGGGAGGTTCCAACAGCCCTATCCGCTTCAGTGGAAGAGCTAGACCAGATATGACAAGGTCGCTGACAACACTTTCAGTGCCTTTTGCTGGAAACGCCACAACAGGACCCTTTGTGCAAGAGAGATAAAGACAAGTAATTATTTGGATATGAGCAGATAATGCTACTGCTAATCTTTTTTCATAATCATCATATGCAGACTTTTTCTTTGGTATCAATAGTAATCCAGTTGATTGTTGTCTGTACAAGAACTGTTAGTAGCCAGGAAGAAAACAACAGCTTGGAAACAATAAACTATAGCCTTAAAAAAGAGTTTTAAGTTTGATATTCACACAGTCAGCAGGTTTTCTTCTCGATAGCTTTATCAATCCTTTTCACCAGGTTTTTTGTGCAGTGCAGGTCAGGATGAAGCTTGACTGGTGTTCCACAGGTGTATATTCACCTCATGATCCAATATTGAAGCCTGACACCTTAAGCGGCTTGACAGTAGACAGGAAAATGACTAGCTTAATCTAGGAACCGTCATAAAAGTGCTTTTCAGATTTTTGTCTGTGACTTATTGATTATATGAATGGCAGTAAAAAACATTTTTGTAGAAATTTTGGCAGGTTAAACAATTTCCAACAACTTCCATCCACATCATATTTAAATCTAAATATAGATATTTTTGTGACATAAAAGATACAGGTAGTAGCTTTATGTAAGTCCATTAGTATACAGCTGCTATTTCTGTTCTTATAGCAGTTCTTAATATAGGCTTGCTGCAACCCACCTCCTCACTTGTTGTAAGAGTGAAAATTGCATGTTAGATAGATGTATAAGCTGTGAAAAAAGTCTGTGTCAAACTCTGCAATGAATGATGATGATTAATTCGAGAAACGTTGTGTGTTGCACAGTACTTTGCACTACTGCACCACTCACAGGAACATAATGGGGTGTGATGATTTTCACACTAAGTCACACACACACACATGTGCTGACCTGCATATTCAAAACGTTGGCATTGACAGTACCTTGAACTGCAGCAGTACCCGTGATCCCTCTCTCCAACCTCCGACCAGCTTGAACTCCCAGTCCACGAAACCATGGTGATTTACATAATTACAGGAACTCATCTGACCTGCTGAAAACAGTGTGTCATCACGCTGTCAGGAAATGATTTCCATCTGAAAGAGCAGTAACAGGGGAAGGCAAGAGGAATAATAGCAAATTATTCAAACTCCTTGTAACTAATTGGATAGAAGTAACACTAAAACAACCATCTGTACTGATTTATGGAGGATGAAAATAAAGAGATTTCTGGGAAATGAAGGGCAGGAATGGCATCATGATTACTTACCATAAAGATGGTAATTGATTGCCACTTTTTAGAGAAATGTGTAATTAAAATCAAGACTGCTCTCACCAGAAAAAGTAAACAGTGGTTGTTCAAACACCTCTACAACCTCTAACCAATTTTCGGAAGGTTCACATGAGTTATTTTGGGAGTTACTGATAATGACAACAACAATGACAAATCTGGCCATGATACGTCTTACGTTAAAGTGAAGACATCTGAGAGCCAAGAAGGAAGTATTGTGATGTTGTTAAGGGTTAAGAAGTACTGATAAAAGTCTGAATTACATTATTTTGGATTAACATCGCCATGATCAGTTTTGCTCAATGTAGCTGGCACTATGGTGTCTTTTTTGTTGAATTTTCTGCTGATAAAATTGTTATTTCTGTTGGTGGCTCTACTTTCCCTCTTCACCTAAAAGAGTGGTTACATTTCTTAAAGCAGCTATGCATAATACAGTACAGTAGGTACAAAGGTCAGAGCTTTAGTGGCCAAGAGAACAAATAGCTTGGAGATGTATGGTACAGATAGTAGAGTAGATGGGATATCATTTAATAGTAATAACCAGGTAAAAGAGAGGGAGAGCAAAGAGCTTGAAAGTTTGATACGACAGGGCTATGACACATACAGTAAATCCTTTTCTAGCCTCATATGCTTGTACAAGTGTGAAACTGATGTCAACATCCAGTGGATAAGGTGTAGGGGATGAGTGACATGGCGAGAATTAGTTGAAGTTGAAAACAGGCTGCACTGAAACATTTTGAGTTAAAAATAAAAAGAAGCTGAGGTAGGCCCAAATGGGAGATGAGTGAGATTAGAACAACAAACGCAGGTGTGGAAGATTCTGGACACATGTTGAGGAGATCAAATCTGCATGATCATGACAGCTGGTTTAGCTCTGCTAGTTTTACAAAAAGCCCCCTGACAGCTGCAGCTCGTTCAGAATGATGCCGCTTGAAACCTAACAAGGACTAAGACAGTTGATTTGACTCAGAGAATTATTTAAAAACCACACCACCCTAATGTTCATAAATCACTGTAAAATACTTCTCTGATCAGCTATTAGAAAAAAAACTATCCAGATATTTGAGGTTGACTAATACTGGTCTGCTGACTGCTCCTGTCACTTGTTCTTGTTCTTGTTTTGTTTAAACTTTTTCTTTATTATTCTTTTAATCTGCCATTTCATTAATTTCACATCGTCTTCTATGTCACTTTAGGCTTAATGTCTTGAATTACCTGCAGTTGCCTTCTTTCGATTCCTATGCTAATACTTCAGGCAGCCTGAGCAGTGGTCACCACAGTCTTGTCAGTATAGATGGAGGGAGAGGCGGCAGGAGCCACACAGAGCTGTGCGCCGAAACTTGAGTGTAAAACTTCACACAAATGTCAGACTTGTGGGGATCCTGGTTAAATCTAGTTAAATCTTGCTGTTATCCCTGTGATTAAGCAGAGCACTGTTTGCAATGGCACTGAGTCCCTGAGGTTGCTGCTGCTAATGACTCTGGTTCAAAAGGAGCGACACTTTCATGTCTCTTTTGATTAGTCAGGTTAGCTGTGACTCAGAGCTAGAAAATGCTTTGGAAACTGAGTGAAAGTGTAATGGCGCTGTGACCTGGATTGTAAAGTCGTTTTGGTTTGGCCTGAAAAAAACTGTCTGCAAAGATTCTTCAAAGTCACACCGGATTGCTGGAGAGATATGTGGCCATCCCGGCATGAATAAGCATTTTGTCTCTTGTGTAGATACTGATCACATCTATTTTCTCATCCTTTCACCCGGAATTATTTTTGAAACTTCGGACCCCAAGGATCACATTTTGAAGTGTGAATCTTAATAAGCTTCCAGCATGAATTACTAGATTATTATATTTTTTGGGCCAATCTCTCTCACCCTCTCTCTCTCTCTCTGCCTCATCTTCCCTGCGCTTACTCTCTCTTACGCCTTCCAGTATTCTGCAATATCAATTACAATATTACACTTTGGTGGCAACAAAAAAAAGTTTGTATTCACTGTTTATTTCTTTCTCTTCAAATAAATCCATAATTTCTCTTCTAGAGAAAGTGATCTGCCAAAGTCAATGCTCGCACCCTTGGGAGAGAGGCACAGATGAACAGAATACTAAAAATGTCCAGGTTTGTTTCGCCTTGTGTAGAACAAAGCCAGCACTCACAGTGCCATCACAGTACACAGTAGGTGTTGTTTGAGTAGTTGTTGTGCGAGTAGTTTTGCAGTTTAGCTGGATGCATTTGTGTTCAAAAAGTTAAAGTTTGGAAAAAGGGCTTAAAATCTGAGTAGGTAGGGAGTTTATTGCTCCAAAACACAGAGATCAGGCTGAAAAAGTGAGGTTTTAGAAATCCTCTGAAGTACTCACTGAGTCGACAACACCACTGGAGATATAACTTGGTTATGGCACTGAAAAACCTTACTGATTTCCCTCATTAGTGCCCTGCTCAAGGGCGTCATGACTGTATTTGAGGGAGAAATACATTATCCATTCTACTTTTGGTTAAGACCTCTACTGCCACAGGTAGAGGTCTGTGTCTGCCTGTTAGTCTGACTGTATTCCCGTCAGGGTGAAAGGTCCATACTGTACACTGAGGACATGCTCAAAATATGAGCATCAGCCTTGTGCTATATGTGAGTTGCATTCTATTGTGGCCTACAGAACAGTTAGAGAGCACCATTAGCATTCATCAGTGAGAGAAAAGTCAAATCTCTTCAGCATCAGCAAAGCAACACAAAGCAAGCTGACAAGAAAACTTGCAGCAGTTTGAAAACAAGATTAAGAGTCCCCAGCCATGCTAGCTGCTCTCTGAGGCTTTACTGATCTAAATGCTAAGCCGGCATGCTAACATGTTCACGATGAGACCGTGACAATGACAATGCTAACATGCTGATGTCTTCACCATCTTAGTTTAGCATGTTAGCATGCTAACATTTGCTAATTAGAAATAAACACAAAGTATAGCTGAGGTTGATGGGAATGTCATTAGTTTTGGAGGTATGTAGTCATAAACTAAAGAATGGGAAAATTTTGACCCGATGATGGTGTTATGAAAAGTCAGGATCACCAAAGTGATTGCAATTCCTCCTGAAGGGAAATTTTATGGCAATCCATCAAAACCACATGCCAACCTCACGGTGGCACAAGACGAAAGGTCCGGGGATGACCAAAGTCATTAGGATTCATCATCTGGGAACCATGCAACCCTGAATATGACAAAAAAAAAAGCTGTATAGTCATTTGAGATGAACGAGGCATTATGTATAGTACACAATATAGCTTGTCCATGTTACATTTTAGACTACATTACAGGAGGCTGATTTCTGCTAAACCCGTACAGAACTATAGCCATGATTGTGTAAGTGTTTTCTTTTCTGTCAAACTTCCCTTATATGCAGAAATAATTGCTCATTTGGCCTTTTAAATTGTCTTAGGACTGGAAGACGGGAAATTCATGAATTATTTTTACACAAGATTACTCCGTTTTAGAATTAGTGCCACCTTGATAAGGACACAGTAGGTACTATAATAACTGAAGGCCTTACATAGTCTTTAATTTTCTTATATGGACGTGACGCCGTGTTCATTCAATACTACTGGAGAATGAAATTTCATGGACAGAATGAATGGAGATTGAATTATTCGTTATTACATTTTATCCTGAGATTACGTGAACTAGCAGAACAAATACAATATTTAATAGTGTCCGCTTCATTCTCCTCTGGGCGCTGACATTGCACTGATATTAGAGACTACATAATATGATAAATTCAGACCACAGCACCGTAATTGGTTCTTTTTGAGGTGAAAACACCAAAGGACCAAAAAGGTAACATCTAAAAGAAACACGCAAGAGTTTATTTTTAGCGTTAATGTATTTGTGCTGTTGTTGTTGTGGCCATTTGGAGATGTATGAAGCCCAAATACTGTTTAATTGACTTCTTGACTGAAGATGCATTTGTCTCGCAGCCCTTTTTGGCCTTTAAATTGACCACTGGAGTGCTGTCCATGACCTCTAACTTTGTTTGAAATCACCAGTGTTGATCCCTTTCCTCGGCCAGATGTCTCATTATTTTTTCCTACTTAATTTTCTGTCTCCTTTGTGTGTATATTTTCATCTAGCGCCCTCTTTAAGGACTTGTGCACATGTCCAGAGTCCAGATGCCACAGTTAATCACAGAGCAGACCATCTTGTTACATTCTCTCTCTTGTCTCATTTCCCCTTATTTTGGTAAATTTGCAGTGATGTACAGCAGTTGAGTGTGGCACCTGAATGTTGACTTATGTCAGAAGTGAGATAAGGTACTCGTACACTGAATTACCTCTCCTGAAGATGGCAAATACTCTCTGTGATATCCCAACTGTATACAAATAGAGAAATCTCTCACATTTAAATGCAGGCAGCCCAAGAGGGTATTCTGGATGCATCAATAATTGAGTTCCTCCAAAAACGGATGAACGAAAGACTGGTTTAAGTGTTTGAAGATAACCAGAGAGGTTGTTAGAAAACATCTGTTACATCTAGAAATGAAAAAAGGAGAGTGAGCTGTTCGCACAAAGCCACAGAGATTCAGGCTCAGGCAGATGTTCTCTTCTTCTTTCCTCCAGTTGCTTCTTATTGCATTGATCACTAAAGTGTTTTTTAATTTTGGGGGGGGGTCATGGGCTGCATCCCATTATTGTGCCAACATTGCCAACAGCGTAAGGGATGTTTGTGGCAGTTTCGCCAGAAGAAAGTATAACTTTTGGATTTTTCACAAGCCATATTGTAGAAAAATTAAAAGTAATTATGTAAAAGTTGCAGATAGACTGTAGACATAGGGACAGAATATAATCTTTACCATAGTGCAATAAAGTGGCTACAGGACTGGACTTTGTAACAGGACCACTTCCTCAGTAAATAGCAGAGAGAGATGTTTACGACTGCGCACTTCTCTTCCTTCCCTAATGCATTTCCATGACTTCCTTTCCACGTCTTCTTGAGGTGGATTTATACTTGACGGTAAGGCTTAATGGGAGTCCTGCCATAGATAGAGTAGGTTTTGATTTATAGTTCGGCAGTGCATTTCACCCATTGATAGCACCACTGCAACACTAAACAGATGTATCACATGTGATCAGGATAGACTGTGCTTTAATTATATTTATATCTGTCTTGTTTCATGACTGAGACTGATGTTCCATGCGTTCACCGTACATTTTACATTGCATCATTCTTTGTTTTGCTAGGTGTGTGTTAATGAAAGGGAGAAGATAACTGAGCCTGAGCTTGTTAAATATGTTTCATGTTTTTTTTCACTGATCAATATCTATGGGCATCAGAAACCTGTAGGAGAGGATTTAGAGAGCCAATCACAATCCATACGGTCCCCAAATCGTATCCCAGTAGCCGCCAACTTTCAAGATTTTTCCTTGCTGGAGAGGAATAGTAGTGATGATGAACCAGAAAACAAGCCACAAGACAAACAGGACACACACATGGCTCACTGCATTTAAATGTGGCTATCCGAGTATGGGGATGTCAACAGAAATGGATGAACCAACAGACGTAGATAGAGAGAGAGAGAAAGAGAGAGAGAGAGAGAGAGAGAGAGAGAGAAAGAGAGAGAGGGCGAGAGATATGATGGATATCAGACAGCTCTGTTAATTGTGCTGTATATATAGAGAGATAGAAATTATAGATAATGTTTATAGATTTGTGTAGATTTCTGTAGTACAAAACATGGAGCGAGATAGCCAGCAGCTTTTACTGTCAACCCTGAAGCCAAAATTAGTGTCTCCTCAGAGAAAGAACAGGCAGTTTGAAAATCATCTTGTAGAGACTTGAAACTTAATTCCCTTAGGTATGCATCACAGTGAGCATCATGTAGTTTTGCTTGTTTGTTTGTTGTTATTTTGTAAAGTTGCATTACCGCTGAGTACAGTAATGTAAAGTATGACTTGCCATGTGTGGAGTGATAACCATGGAAGACCCACTCACTTCTTTTATCTGGGGATCCATGAACTTTGCAAACTATTAATTATATAAGTTTTGTATTTTTGAAATTGCTGATTGTATTTTTTCCACATCTATAACTTTCTTTCTTTTCATTTGTATACAGGGTGCACTATGGTTAGGGAAACGTTTCAGCATATGTGGCCCCCTGGTCACTGTTAACAGTCATTATGAACACAGAATATGAGATCAAAGTGTGTTTTCATAGTGTCACAAAGCTGAGTCTGAAAAAGAGGTTCTACAGCAAGAAAAACAGAGAGTGTCTGTGTGTTTCTGTTGTGTGTGTGTGTGTGTGTGTGTGTGTGTGCAACAAGAAAGTCCAACTGTAACCCGCAAAGTGTATGCGCTATAATGTTTCAAACACTGGCGTTTAATTGGTAGGAAAACAGCTGGGTACAATCTAAAGAAAATCTACAAAGGGAAGCATTCTTCTACTGAAGACTGGTCCTTTTTAGGTATTTTAAAGTTTTCACACGTGTTTCTTGAACATGTGGGTCTGGAAACTCACCTTTTCTTTCTCCCATTCTTCCTTTACCCCCCAAATATCCCTCTTTCCCTCTCTCTCCCCAGTTCTCTTACCCTTTTCCTCCCTTTATCTTTACTAAACTCCATCAAATCCTTCAAAAGCTTTGATCAAAGACCTCAGCTGATGTATTTGACAGCTTGCATACATAGTGAATTACCATCAGCTGGCAAAAGCGGTCATTTCCCTAACTTATTACCAAGCTATACTCTCCAGAGGGCAATGGAATGGAGATTGATGCCTTAGTAATGGTCATTCAGGTATCAGTCTGCATTCCAGTTTGTTTGACAGAATATCTTAATATGTCAGGTTATAAAACCAGTCAAATAAAAGCAATAGCTAACAGCAGTAGCCATGCATACCTTAATAACCCAACCAGGGAAATCATAGTTATGTATCCTAAAAACACTTATCCCAGCGGTCCGAGTGACTGCAGCTTTTGTGGTTGCAGAAGCAAAAACCTGTGTGCGGGAGGATTTTGGAGAGGTCATGGAGAAAGATTTTCAGTTCTCAAAACCGTCAGATGACTCAGGAAGGGGAGGCAGGGTGTTGGCCTGGTCTGTTTTCATAAATGGTGGGTAATCAAACTTTGAGGATCTCCTGATCATGACTTGCCACGGTCTGTGTGGAGATACATATCAAGTGAGGAATTTCAAGCATCTCTAGGTCTTGTTCTTGCTCAGTATAGAGCTGGAGGTCAGCAGGCAAATTGATGCAGTTTCCACAGTTATTGTACATGACTGTGGTGGTGAAGAGAGAGTTGGGCCTAAGGGTAAACCTCTTTGTTTACTAGTAACAAACTTACATTCTAATCCTCATCTACAGTCATGAACTTTAAGTCGTGACTGAAAGAATTAGATTGCAGATACATGCAGTCAAAATGTTTCCTTGGCAGAGTGGCTGTGCCGGGCAGGGTGAGGAACTCAGAGCCTGTAGAGCTGCTGCTCCTTTGCATTGAAAGGAGGTCGTTCAGGCTTCTGATCAGGATGCCTCCTGAACTCCTCCCTGTGGGGGCATTCTGGGCACATACAACTGGGAGGAGACCTGGGGAAGACCCGCTGGAGGAGCACAGTGCATATCAGTCTAGACTGACAAATGCATCAGGAGGATACATTTTCAGGATGTGGGCTGCCATCAGTCTGGACTCAGATAAGGCATTGAAATTGGATGGGTGGATTAAAGGGTAGATGGTGGGATAACTGAAAAAAATAATTCTTCATTCATGATCAAATGCCAACAAAATACTGAAATTACTTTCTTTAGTTCTCACTTTGTCTCGATTGCTCTTTAGCTGTCACATGGAAATACTGTATGTCATGCTCTATCCTAAAAATGACTCAACAGAGCTTTGCTTCAAACCAAAAAATGAACACTGGAATTTTTCTTTTCATGTGCATTTTTCAGTATTCGCCACATCAACATTGGGTCCATACTTCCTTGTGCATTGGTAATTTTGTTGAAGGTGCAAAAACATTTTGAAATCATTCAGCGAAGTATATTGCCATCCAAGGCTTTTCTTGAAAACGGGGAATGAAACACTCCTCTGAAGAGCCAAGAGGATGAAATGATGGATGTGACTAGAACAGGACCAGAAGTCCTGAACAATGCTCAATTAAAAAACATACTTTACAGCATACTATTTGGTTTTACGGGTCATATTTGTGAGTAACAAAGCACTGATCTACGCTTTGTGAAAGGAAATCGAAACATGTTCATTGAATAACAGAGAAAGGTACGTACTGTAACTTTTTCTTTTTTACCATATCGGATTTTCCTGTCAGTTGTTGATTTAATTTCAGTGAGGGGCTTATAAACCTTTATTTAGTATAACCCATTAACTCTCTAGTAACTATCATATTTCAAATGGATTACCAAAGACAAATTTCAAACCATTGACTGAATTCAGCTTATGACTCAATATCTGTCAATGCCGGTCAGTGTCCTAGTTTTCTCCATTTGACAATGGCATTTTTGTAGGCAAAATATCTACACTATGTGCACGTGCACCAGAGGAAACCAAAGCTGACTGCATACACACATTGACACTTCAGCACATCACTACTCGAGACACTTAAAAGAGATTAATCTGTGTGACTCAACAATGGCAGCTAGCTCTCTGAATTTTTAAAGGAAGCGACTGGTTCATCAGCAAGTGAAAGAGGCACAGTAGTTCAATCATGGCTGTGGTCACAAAACACTTGGGTTATTGGAGAGAGCTTAAAGCTGAAAAGACCGATTATCTGCAAGAGAACACTTGACTGCCTCTGCCGAGTTATTCTCATGGGCGAAAAAGTCAGAGCCGTGCCAAGATTTGCACAAAAGCTGTACTCCTTTCTAAGACGCTACATGGTTTACCTCAAATTATCCTCAAATGTAATATACCCTTTTCTAATTGACCTTCACAATTAATATAACTAAGAAAATGTCAAAAATAGTTCAGAAATAGGAACATTTATTGCAAAAGTATTTGAGATAATGTTTAATTGAAAATACCAAAAATCTGTTCGACAAATTTAACAAATTGATTAAACAAGCCCAGCCACCATGGCAACAGGACTACAAATATTCTTGTGAAAGAGCTGAATACACACATTCACTAAGACAAACAGACACATACACGCCAGTGCGTAGGATGGAGTGTGAGGTTGTGGGGGGATACACATGGAGTGAGGTGGGGGTGCTATGATAATGGAGAGAAATAATAGAAATAATAGAGAAAGAGGACTATGCGAGGACAGGAGGAAAAGGATGAGGAGAGAACAAGATGGAGAGCAGAGGAAGGGCATCAAATAAAATGGTCTGATATAATGCTGCTGTCTGTCTTTCACTTACTCCAGAAACTATTTGAAAGTGAATATGTTTTTTTGGTGGAACGAGGGACAAATTTTGGTAAATGGAGACAGCAGCAGCAGTCCAGCCAGTCAGCGAGGTGCACCCACACCTTATTAACCTCTGCCTTTACGAGTGTGATTTGAGAGACGCTGTGGGAGGAACCTTGTTGATCTTTGTGCCAGAGAAGTGGGATGTGTGTCAGCACAGAAAAGCTCTCTCTGTAGACTCTGAAGCAAACTGTTGCACTTCTCAGAGGGAACTATTGATTTCTGTTGGATGTATTCCCATAAGGGGAGCCACGAGTGCAGCTGCTTTATTTATATTGTGTGCATGACTTTATTGGTGAACAGGAAAACAGATTGATCCTTTTATTTCTTGTTAGAGGCTGAATGTTGTTACGAAGTCTCAAGGGTCTGTAGGGATATTACTGTTGGGATGGGTGAGTTTAGCATCTCATTTTTTTGCACCAGGACAAATTTGACAGTTCACGTCCAAAGTGATAATTCAGACAGTGAATAAATAAGTGTATTATATACAAAATACAAAAATGGCTGCCTCATATTTAAGTAACATTTAAATCCTCGATTTGACATCCATTAGAGAAAATGTGAACTGAGTTTTAGTATGTGGGCTGCGCTTGGAGCTTTTCATGACAGCCATCAAGTCTATTTAAGTAAACCAATTCTAATTTCATTTGGCACATTTTTTACAACTTAGTCTGCCTCTCACACATCCAGTAGCTTAATGTTAGATGCCGTTTACTTGTGCTGGTTATGCTTCGTATTAGTTATTACTTAGTGTTCAATAACATTCTTGTCCCCTCTGCGATGCTTTTAGGAAAATGTGTCATTGACTAAAAATGTTTTCAAAACAAATGCAAAGATGGAGAACAAATAGAGATCTCATATCTAATAGGATCAGAGGGACAGTCAGCTGTCAAGTGAAGTGTGAAGTGAACACATTGTCTGAATGGAATGGAAGATAAATGTCACTCTTTTGCATGTTTAAATAGAGATGACTTGACAACAAAAATATGTACATGTATATATATATAATTTTGAGCACAAAAAAAAGATGCTTTGTCATGCTTCTGTTCCCCTTCCCCCATGATGAGGAATGCTCTTATCTTAGGGGAGTGTTGACTTGGCACTCTCGGACTCCATAATTACCTCAGGTTAAATTCCAACCAAATGTTACACCAGCTGATTTCACTAATTACTTTCCTTGAGGAGGTTTGGTGGTTGGTGAATGCCTGCATGGTTGACAACGTGCAGGACTTTGACACTGAAGACCAGTGTTCACTGCCTGTCAATTTTAGAAACCAACATTGGAAAGTGAACACTGAAAAGCTCTAATAAAGAAACGCCCTGAAGCATCTTAAATTGTTGGGTTTCAACATTAATGTTAGAAAATTGTGGATTCAAGTCTCAGTGACATACGATGCCAGCAGGGCTCTGTGGCACAGTGAGTCCAGCACATGTCTCTGAAGTCTACAGGGTTTTAGGTTCGGTCCCTGGTCTGACTCTCGAGTGTCATTCACGACCTGTAATTGTCGTCAGTGATGTCGTGTTCTGGTTCGGTCTTTGTCCTTTGCCAGTACCGTGCCCCCCAGGTCTTCCGGAGAGAGAGAGAGCAGGGGTTATGGAACACAAAACAACAGATGGCCACCTTTCATCTAAACAGGGAACATGAATCAAGTTTTAGAGGTAGTAAAAAGTGTAGCGAGGCTGCTCCACCACTGGAGATTCACTGTGGCCCTGATGGTGAACAGCAGCCCTCAGGGCCGGGGAGCAACTGAGGGAAAAGCACTCTCAAAAAGAAGATTCTGAGTGCAAATTTTGAAGTCATCAGCTTCTTGATGAAATGAGTACTTTCTTATTCACATTATGGTAACACTTAACAATGCAGTACACTGAAATGTGAGTCGTTACTAAGCCATGAGTGAGCAACAGCCTGATAATTAATTAGTTAATGAGTAGTTCCTGAATAACTCATTAGTAGATAATGATGAGTTACTAGAGAACAGACCAGGAGATACTATATTAACGAATTATTAGGTAATGATACTTCTTGAATGTCTGTGAATCTGGTTATTCTTAATCACAGATACTTGAATCCGAGTTACTCAGGCCCGTGATTGACCTGTCCAGGGTGAATCCCGCCTCTCGCCCAGTGTCAGCTGGGATCAGCTCCAGTTATACATAATGGATGGATGCCTTTTAACTAGTCTTAAGAATCTGCTGTTATGGTGGAACAAACTTGTTTGTATGCAAGATGTTTTATATTAATTTGTATTAAAATTGTATGTATGTTTATTACACAGATTTAATTAACATTACTGGATGCGTATATGCCTGCAGCAAATAGAGAACTATGGGAATTTCTTTTGCTTTTTTGGCTTCATAAAAAGAACAAAAAAAATCAACAGTATGCCTGAAAATGTGGGCTGAAAATATTCAAACATTTGCATTTTCCCAAGCCTTAATAGTCTTACACAGTTTTCTTACAGAGGAGGTGTGACACTGGCTGTTAAATGTGCTCATGCTTTATGCACAGCAGGTGTTAGCAAGGCAGCCTTTTACCATCTGTATAACACATTAGAAATCATGGTGCTGTGCATTAGCTGGACAGCACCAGCCCTGATATCCCGTTGGCTTTAGCCCTAGCCATGTTCATGCTATTCTCAGTTAATTGCTTGAGCATTAAAGACTTAGAAGCCCGACGATTTAAGAGCTTTATTTCTGACTTTCCACATGGTAATTGGAATTGGGTTTTCTGCATATCTCTCCTGGATCCACATGCATTGATTTTGTACGGATGTTCATTGAGTCAATAGAGCAATTTGGTGTGTACACTAATTTGCTCGGGGACAAGAAAAGCAATGTTCACTAATTAAACAAAAAATGTAAATAAATCAAGCAAATATCTTACATTATTTCAGCTTGATTTGAGAAAAAAAATGTAATCATTTGTAAATGATGTAAATGTTTTCACAACAGTGTATTGACTTATTGTCTGCTGCACTGCGTTTGTTTATATTTGTGTGTGGTTGTTCGATTACATGTGCCTTTCGCTACTGCATATTCTGTACCAGGGGGAGCAATGGGGAGTCACAATGCAGAGGGAATAACAAGTATTCACTGTTGTCTTTTCCATGTTGATGAATGAAATTAATGAGAAATAAGTTTGGAAAAAAAGAAGATAAGCCATGAGTACTAGCCAGAAGGAGAAAATATCTAAAACATAAAATATAACTGTATGCTTGAATATATATATATATATGTGGGTAATCACAGTATTTGTGAAAGGGGTGTTTGTGTTTGGGCAGAGGGCATCGCAGAGGAGAGGCAGAAAGAAATGAGACATGTGCAGCTTACATTTAGTAGTTCAGTCTTCAAAGAATTGATTCCCCAAGGAGAACTTGCAGGGAGCTAATAACTGTGAGCTTCTCTGGAAATTAGGATACTGCCAGTGTTTTGATGACATACACAACAGCCCAGTGTGAGAGAAGAAGTGGGAAATTACACAACTAGTAAAGGTACTATTGTCATAAATATGTTAAATTATAGGATTTACAGCTCCTTGTGTAGATGTGCAGTGTATGTATACGTACTGCAAGTGCATCCATGACCGAGGTATAATCATACAGACCTGTGCAGTAAACCAATGCTTGTTTATAAATCAGTGCTGGAACCGTTTTAGTAATCCAAATATTTTTTAAAGGACTCGAAGACATCTAGAAGACAGAAAGGTGCAAGGTAGTAAAAAAGACGGGTCAATCACACCTCCTTTTTAGTGCAAGTTTGGTTGAAGAAAACACAGCAAATGTTCCCCTTCCATTAATTAAGCTTTTGAGCAGTCTTTGTCTATTAATATAATAACAAGTACGCCTCCGCTAAGTGAGAGATCTGTCAAGATACAGTAACAGACAATATTGGTGGTGAGTGCATTTTCTGCCAAGTAAATTAGACTAATTTCCAAGCATATTAAATCAATTAGGAATGGCAAATCTCTCTCATGATGATGTTTATCAACAGTGAAGCTCCATCTAAGGCTGCAAGGTGACTGGGTAACCATTATGCTTATGCTCTCATGTTGAGAAGCCATGTAAATATGAAATGGATTTGCAATAAAACGTTAAATAATGGTTTCAAATAATCAAATTTGGCCTTGTGAGAAAAAGGTTATGGGTGCTTTCATACAAACTTTTCTGTTTATTACAGAAAAAGCTACTTTTAACAACTTAAATGGATTATTTCAATGGTTTGTTATATTTGCCAATGTTCTCTGTATGTCACTGAGGGTTTCTGATGTCAGTGGGTGGAGAAGACGACAGGGAGACATTGGCAGAGATCAGGTTTGTTTTCTTCTCTCTGCCTGAGGGCCTCGCTTTAGTAGTCTGATGCTGCAGTTGACAACTGTATTTGGAAGAACTTCAGTTTTCATGACATGTTGTGTGAGTCAAAATGTAGGCTACTTGTACGAGCCACTGTCCATCACTGAGGAAATCCCACATGAGAGCCAACAGGTGGAGCAGACTGGTTGTAGTTGTGGTTCGGTTTGCCCTACGCTAACTGTGTATGAGTCAATGTTTCTCACTGCGTTTCACTTGCAATCAACAACTGAGGAGGTGGTTTTTGAAACTAATATTTATTTTGTATACAATCACCAATGAAATAATTTATTGCTAATTTTATGGCCGCTAATGTGGTGAGCAGCATGTATGTTCTTTTTTTTCCCCTCATCAAACAAAAGCAGTCATCATTCCAGTGTTTGCTTTCAGTAGGTGGGTATAATGAAAACCTATAGCAGCCACACAATACTGTACACACCCACTGAAGTCAGTCTGAGGGTTTGACACACAATGCATGCTGGTTGACCAGTGTGGGACGAGCTCTCTGTCAGTTTGAAGGTTGAATTTTAATGGACTAAATGTCAAAATGTGCCCCTAAAAAAAAACTTTTTAACTTAAAAAAAGGATATAAAGGTGTGGTAATAAACATGGTGATGACCATGCTGCACTTATCTCCTTCTTTCTGAAAGATCTTTTCTTTGCCTGAAACCTGACCAAGAAGCCCAACATTTAGTCAATAATGACGCAGCTCAGGACCCTCAAGTGCAAATTATGTTTCTTGTGAACTTAACTTCACTCTGCCTTCTATGTGTTCGCTGAACTATTTACGTTCGGTCCGTAGGCTGATCAAAGGCCTCAAACTTGAGATGGTTTTAATGAGAGCTTCCGGCAGCCAATTATTCGGAATGACCTAATTGCATGGTATACTTCTGCCACACACACACACACACACACACACACACACACACACACACACACACACACCTCCTCTATTCCTTTTCCCTCTTGTTGTTTTTTCTTTGCTTGCCTCAATGTTTCTCTGTCTGTCCCGCTCCTCTCTCCTTCTTGCTCGGTCACTGTCACATTTCTTGCTGACTCTGTATGTGTGTGTGCAAGAGAGAGAGAAACAATTATGTATTGATCTGGTCGAAAAAGTACAAATCCATGTCAAAGAATAACAAGCATGCAGCCTATTGATTCAAAGCCAATTTACCTGCTCCTTACAAAAAACACTGTAGCTGTTAAAGTAGTTTTGCTGCATTTGACTAAACTAGAGGTTAAGAAAAATATATTGGAGCAACATGGCGATAATGAAAATGACTTACACAGTCGCTTATGTTTTCAGCATTTTGAGTTAAAGATGCATGGAAGCAGTATTTTGATGATATGTCGTTTTCTTAGTTAAATACATGAACGAACACTGAATGATACAGGATGTTACGGCATTACGTGGAGGTAGTATTAGACTCACCGAGACTTTGTGAAAAATACAGAGCTGAACATCTGAATTGAAGTGAAAAAGTTAATCAAGTCCCTGAAACTGCCAACAACAATTTTCAACTAGATAATAATTTCTCCATTTGTTTCATTTTAACATCACAGTCCCTTGGTTTCTTTATCTCAAACAAATTAACTTTTCTTGCGCTGTGTTTTCCACAAAAACTTAATGGGGTCAGGTAGTCTGTATTTATGTCCAGAACGTATTTTCTGGCTGAAAGGTGTAGAAATTGTAGAGGTTTATGGACAATACATACAAAAGATATCTGACACTCCCTGCACTTTTTTTGTTCACTGAAACCAGACTTCACACTTCAGTTGAGCTGTAGTACTATAGTTTACTTCAAATCAAATTCAACATCCTAAACAATGGTACCTTTGCACTACTGTGAGAGGACATTGCAATTATGATTATTAAGATCTTTGAAGTGCTTTTTCAAATAAAGCCAATAAAACCATGTGAAGCAGCTTTGTTTTCCAAACCTTCTTATAAACTTTCCCTAACATTTAAGTTTTAGTGCACTTGATGAAGGAGTCATTGAGCTCACAGTGGTTTTTCCTGTGAAGTCACACGTCATTGTCTTTTACCACAGATAATTACTCCCATTGCTGCCCTTTATTCTGGTCTCAGAGTGATGGATGCCTCTCTCCTTCAACAGATAACAGCTCTGTTTGGTTTCTTATTCTGAAGCATCGCCACTATAATGCTTAAATCATGTGAGTGCAGCTCTGAAATAAAGGAAGATGCATGTTTAATAGTGGCACGGGAAATGGCTTTGTGCGCAGCAGGATGAAAAACAGGGAATGCATCAAAAACAGAGAGAAGACGGTATCTCTCTCTCTCTCTCTCTCTCTCTCTCGCTCTCTCTCTCTCCACTTCACTGTATAAATATACATGTTAGATATGTAAATGATCTCTATATGTATGCAAATCTCAGTCCAACCATTTGTTTTCACTGCTTGCGCTGTCAGGATAGCAGCAAAAAGACAAGTGATCCCCTCCCCAACTTACCGTCTACATCTGTGCTAGCTGATGCTGCAGAGTCAGGGTATGTGCGTGACAAGGTGTGTGTGTGTGTGTGTGTGTGTGTGTGTGTGTGTTTGCGAGTGAGTATATGCATGTGCAAGAAGTATGTGTGTCTCTGTGTGGGCATGTGAGAATATGTGTGTGTGTGAAAGAAAAGTGTCTGGCAGCTGTGTGTATGGAGGATCGGGGTTTTGTGTGGAATGGTGTGATATGCTGTGAGCACAAATCTCTCAAGTTTGACTCATTTTTCAAGCTTCAAACGTTAGGCCACCTGTCCCATATCCTTTTTGTTTTGCAAAACACTTGGCATAAAGTGCAGTATGGAATTTGATGGAAATTCCCAAGAGTTTCTGCGTGTGTTTTTACCATAAACAGGCTTTTTGTGCTGTTAGGGCAGGGGAGAGATATCAACTCACTTGACAGTGTATGGGGGTGTATGTGCATACATATAGACATGCATCTTCATTTTAAATCATGTTTGAAATCCTTGTTCTCCTGGAATTGTACTGATGTTTTGGTTGCTTTGTTGTAGTGTGCAGCCAGCAGTGAGGCCAGTGGCCAGAGAGGAAAGTTATAGCAACAGCAACAAGTGCAGAAAGCAGTAAATAACATAAACAGTAAAGCTAGATGTGCAGTGCATGAGACCCATTCAATAAAACTGAACATTAGCATTGCTTTTTTGTTCATCAGCAGATTTTAATATGTTCATCGTCTGCTGCTTCAGCATCTGTTTGGGCTTTGGCAGATGCAAGACAACTCTGCCTCGGGCTAGATAGAGTTTCAACACAGACAGCCCATCCACATGATGTACACTGTGTGTTGAGGGGACCCTCTGAGTTAGAAGAAGAACAAGCACTTCTTTTCCTGAGTTGCACAGTTAGACAAAAACTAATGAAATGTCGATGTGGAGGACTTTTTTTGCATAGAGAACCTTTCATCTTGTATGATATAATCTCAATTGTGTCCTGGCCAGGCTCTCTGCATTGCATAATAATTATTCAATCTACCCAGAATTGCCTCAGCCTCAGCCACTCCCTGATTACTCTCCAGATGCTTTCCACAGTATTATTTAAGGCGTCGCCTCCAGCCACTCTTCGTAAAGTTGTTCTCATGGTCTGACCAAAGGTCTTGCCCTGAAAGTCATACTGACTCCCAGCCTGTGTAGTACGTTGCCACATGTAAGCTTCCTCAGCCCTGTCGGTAGACTAACTTAGTCTTTCAGTTCATCCATCCTACACTCTGCAGTCACGTGCCAGCCTTCAACTGAGCCCTACCTCTTGTTTACCATTCTCCAGTGAGCACCTGCAGTCTGTCTGCTGTTGCAACTCTGCAGTCCATCTTACCCTAATGGTGAACTTCTATTACGCACGAGCCACTCAACTTTTCAGACTCCTCAAAGTTCCTCAAAGAATTCTAGTCCAGTGGCTCTCTATAAATACTAAAATAACTATGGAAATGATTTATTCTGATGTACAGAAGTATAGTTGAGCCTGTGTAATTCATTATGTCTAACACCATATATGTATTTCCAGAGTCCTTGTGTCTGCATGTGTCTGAGAAGCAAGATCTGAGTTCCAGTCCATGAGATTTAAGGTCTTTGTGGATAGTCTGTTCAACCAAAAGATTAATTATAGTGGAGAAAGAAGGCAGTGTTTCTACCCTTCTGCTAATTATATGATCCATTATTGGACTCAAATGAGCAGCCTACATGACAATCCCATTCATTATTATTCTCTTCAAATGGACTAATTACACGATGGCCTTTCCACTTTTCCCCTCACTGAGGTCCTGCAGAGCAGAACTCTTCACATACTGCCACTGCAATGTTACTTTACTTGATTGGCAGAATGATTTGTTGCATTCTGCATTAGATGCTTGATCTGTGTGATATCTCATCGCAGATACTGAAAGTCTTTCTGCAGTCAATAACCAAGAATTAGAATAAAATCTATTTCTTATTATACATCCTACGCATGTGCTCTATCTACTGTATATGTATATATATATATATATATATATATATATATATATGTGTGTGTATGTGTAAATAGATAACAGTTAAACAGACTAGCTATGACATAATACTACTTTTAATATTATTATATACAATAAACTTTGCATTCAGAGGCGGGAATCAAACTAGTTTCAGATGATGAAAGGCTCCATAGCTACAATATAGTGCTTGTGGGCTACATTTTACATGACACACAATCAATTAAAGCCATTCTGCAGGAAGCGCAGATTTTACAGTTTAAAGCGATCCTCTTTTTCAACACACTCTGCTTTTACAAACAAAAGCATGCTGCATGCTTTATCATTCCTGCTCTATAATTCAGTTCCGTGTCCAATCTGTAACCTGCTATCAATCACGATGGAAATGACTTGCTAATTTTCTCTCAGTGCAGCAACCAGAGGAATTCAACATCTTCCTGTGACAGACAGGCCCCATTCTCTCCTTCTGCCTCATCTCATTTTCATATTCTCATATATTTATATTCTCCAATGAATTGTCTGCCAGGCCTGTTATGAAGCAGGAAATATGTATGAATTTGACTTGATAGCTAATAAACATCCTCAAAACAGTATGCACACAAACACAAATAAAGAGAGAAAGGGAGAGGAAGAGGAGAAGAGAAAAAAGAAAAAAGTGTGACCGAGAAACAGAAAGAGATCAGTGAGGAAGAGAAATTCCATTATCCACTATGCTGGCAGAAAACAACATCACATCATTTTTGTAGAGAGAGGAGGAGCACTTGCTAGCGCTGTGCTGTTCATTAGCATTTTCTTCCCAAAGCCAAAGAGCATCGAAATGGACCGGTGAGTCCCACACCTTCAAGACATACGGTGCAACACTACAGTTGCTGGAAAACACTGGATCATTTACTTTCCAAATGTGAAAATCTACAATACATCCACAGGAGACAAAAATAGTGTGTGTGCCACATGCATTGAAATGCACATTAACTTACTATCATTTCACATACTGACATTAATACTGGAGATTCATATGCGTGGCCTAAATTGACTGATTAGTGTGCATTATATATCAACCATGACTATTATCATCTTCTTTTTGTATCACCTTTATTAGGCCACTCTTTTGTTGGTCAATTCATCTCTCAGTTTTGGCATCATTTTCAAATGTCGTTTTTAAAAGTCATGAAATTGGTGGTGGCAGCAGTCTCCAAACCTTGGCACGTAAAATATCTGCATTGCTAGATACTGCAATGGCAAATTTGGAAAGTTTGGTGATTGTGATTTGGGTGAACTGACCCTTTAATGTATGCTGCCCATCATGTCTGCCATTCTCTTCATGTGTAACAGAAATCTAAAATCCTGCAGTTGACTCGTGCAGAATGCTGTAACACTGAAAATGTATATAAATATGTCCAAATGTTTGAAAAAAAGAATCTAGGTGATACAAGTACTTTTTGAGCTATGACAGCATTTCTTGCGTTTAGAACTAAACTGAAGTCACCAAATGTGACTCAGCAGTTTTAATTAGGTACTCAGACAGACACTCAGCTGGAGCCCTAAATATACCGGCGGATCTCTCTCCCCCTCTGTGACCACTTCCACTGCTACTTATACTAATTAAGTGATTCTTCAGTTATTTCTATACTCATTCTGTTTGCTCAGCAGCAACGTTCAAACAGTGTCTCTCTCTCGCTGTCAAATTGCATACACTTTATTGCCATGAATGTTGATGTCACTGAATACTATGAAAATGCAAATAAATAAATGTATTTCTTTATTAATAATAAAACAATTGGCTGTTTCTCTGAAACATTCAAACACAGGAGTCCAAATATCTGAGACCTCCCCTCACTAGCAGAATTGGCTGTCCAAGGCTCATGAAGACTTACAGAGGGTCCACTTCGGGTGAAGACTGCGAGACTTGGCTTTGGGTGTTACCCAAAATTAATAGTTCTGTGGATGTGATGATATAATATAGAGGATTTTTATAATGATAATGAACATAATTATGAACAATAATGGTAAAGCACTGGACATCCTCAGCGGCCTACAAGTGTTATGCACAATCCATATATCCTAAACATATCTACATGAAGACATTCACCCTTTTTCATTTGAGTTAAATAAAATAAAAAAGGATCTTGATGTTGAAATTGCAGTAATATATTATGTTGGGTTTCATCCAACTAAGAAATAAAATGACCACATCAAAGTGTGAGGATCCTCAGCTTTGATGAGTTTGTAATACAATTGTCAGCTAATCAAAGTAAGCAAGTTATCTTGCTAGCAGCCTAGCTATGTTGTTTTATCACAGAACATTTAAGAAAATGGAAGTTTCCACTTTACTTTTTCACTGGCTACTCCCTCACGCCATTTTGGTGCTGCACCCACAACACTATGTAGAGACGCCATAGCAAGCTACCTGAACACAGGTCAAGTATATATTAACATCCTAGCAGTCATGTAGCAACTACCTACCTTCATTTACAAGCATTTAGCCACACTCCAGCAAAAATATAGTACAATCCTGTTCTGCTTATACAGAAAATGCACTCAAATCTTCTTCAGAATACTTTGCCTTTCTAGTTTAATAATAGAGGTTGATATTTGTTGGTACCATATTGCCACATTTGCCACGTAACTTGGTGTTTGCTTGGAACATTTGAATGAAAGTGGATTGAATCAAAGCGAAAAGGCAGAAAAACGCAGAGATGGATGTAAAGTATGTTTGAGAAAGACATAGTAACAAAGACAGAGTGAGGAACACAGGGAAAGGATGAGGTGGAGTGGGAGATACAGAGGAACCCAAAAAGAACCCAAAAGAGAGGAAGAGGAAAAATAAAGAAAGAACGACTCAAAGGCCAGCATCTTCAGGGTAGTGGAGCAGCAGGTTGAGACAGAGGCAGCCTTCTGAGACTAAATGTGTTCCCCCAGTTCGGGAGCCCTCACTGCCTGCTGTGTCAGCCCACACAATGTCTGCCTGGTCAACCATAACATTCCTCTCTGAACACACACATAAACACACAAGGTGCACACACTCGCACAGAAAGACTGCTCCTCTGACTTGCTTCGTGTTACCTCCAGCTTCCACCATGATGAAAACGAGCGTAGGCTTTTGTTCGGACCCAGGGGAATCGGCGTTCCTCTCCTTCACCCTTCTTTCTTCTCCCATTTCTTTTTTTCTCTCTTTCCCTTGTTAAATAAATCCACAGTAAGTGGTTGCAGTCAGGATCTGTTCTGATTCTTTCTCAGCGATTTCTCGCAAGGTCTCTCTCTGCCATCGCCTGTTTCTTCTTCTTTCTCATTGCCAATCACTACTTCCTTAATTGAATCTCACGGACACAACGCGCAACCACGATTGTACATTTTTGACCTGAATACTGAATGAACCGACGTCAACATATAATTACACTCAGCTAAACTTGGCCCCCAAGGTGTGATTTTGGGCGCACAATGCACGAACAAACAGGAGCAAACTAACATGAACGCCAGAAAGCTGATTGAACCCAAGACCCTCTTGATGTGTGCCGACGCTGCTAGCCACCAGGACAGCACAAATATGACCAAAATACATGTTTGTTCTTTGTGGGTATTATATATTGATCTTTGCACTCCGTTAAATCAGCTTTTTAAATAACCAGGGACATGTACTATAGAACTTTGGCAAGGTTTTAATGGAATTTAATTTCAATCACCACCTTCCTAAGCATCAGTTTATATGAATGTGCATGTGTTTTAAAGTGAGTGCCAGGTAGAGCGTGTGTTGCTCAGAGTGAGTGCTTTTTTTTAAATGAAATCATTTTGGAAAATGTGCTGTGTGAGTGTGTGTTTGAAGTTGTGACCATATTCATCACCTCAGGACAGATTATTCAGTCTCTTGTCCCTACAGACCCGGCCTGCCACATGAAACACTTGTATATTCAGGTTTGAGAACCATGGCCACAATTTCAAAGAGATCAACAAAAAACTTTGCAGCCAGGTTTATACCTGATACTTTGTGTTTGTAGCTGCATGAAAATGTGTGTACCGTACTGTACGTGTGATGCTGGCTGCGGCTGCGTCTTTTGGAGGTGAGATTATGCAGTCTGCTTCCCCATATGGGTCTGCCCTGGCCCAGAAAAACAATGTGAAAAGGCCAGTGCATATCAGCAGTTTGGTAAACAACCCCCTAATTAGACTCATTGATTACACACACCTGGCTCCGTCAGCCATAAGATAACTGTGTCTGAGGAGCCAGCCAACATCCTGTCAATCCAAGAGCTTTCATACTGTAGCCCCTGGTGTAATGCAATGCCTGAAAGAGAGAAGGACAGACAACAGAGAGAGAGGAACTGGTGTAACATCTGCATCGTGTTGTTGTGGGGGATAAATATGTTACCCAAATCTCTCTCTGATCACAAAAACATTTATTCTCTGAAGATAACCAAAAGGGAATTGCATCTGTTATTAGCTGTCCAGCTGCATCCTCCCATTCTACGTCCCACTGGAGATTAAAAATGAACATGAAAATGAATTCCTCTTGGGTGCGCTCATCGTCACCATTAGGTGTTAGGTTGATTTTCTGATCTAGACCACAGTGAAGTCATGCACCACACGAGTGACGAAGAGCATGAAATGGTTAGGTAAATGCCTATTAGTGCATGTCCAACTCTTTCATGAGCATGAAACACTCTCCATTGAACCATCAGCACAAATTAAAAACAGCTCCATTGAAAAAAATGTATTAAAAGGAACTATATGTAAGAATTGGCCACCTGTCGAATTCATACTCCACAATGCACAGAAATGCACAGCCCCTCTCATTGGTCTTTGGCATCATGCTTTCTTTCACTTCAAGATTTTGTAGTCAAATATCCCTGTTAAACTATATAGGCTATAAAATTCTAATATGTTGAGGCCTAGAAATGTGTGTAAGTAAATGTGTGTGCATTTATGTGTGCGAGTTTACAATACGTTTGTTTACACAGTGTGCATGTGTGTCTGTCTCAGATATGTCTCAGGTATTTGGGTCGTTGTTGTTATGTAGATAGGTAGCGAGCCTGCTGCCCTGAAGCCAGTAGCAGCGTAGAGTGTCAAAGCAGGTAGGAATTACCCACATGAAACAAGTCACTGTTATATTCAGATTGATGAGTGCCATCGGGAACAACAAGACTTTGTTTCTCCGTCTCTCGTAGAGACGACAGTCCTCATTTTGGCAGAGAGAAAATGTGGCTGCTCTCCAACTCTTCTCTGACATTCAGAGGAGGTTTGCAGTGCCTGCAGAAAGTCCACTGGCCTATCCTTCCTGATTCTGGTCAGTTCTCGTATTATGGGTACTTAGTCTACTCGTAGCTGCAAGGTAAAGTACAGATATTCAGTAATATATGTAAATTTTGCTCGGAATATTGCATTAATGTATTGCTTCAAATGTGTCCTTTTTCCAAATATATTCAGCTAACCATTAGGTTTGGTATTGAAGGACTTTGGGAGGACAGTACCTCAGAAAACATTCCTCTAATTAAAACTTTGTCCATTTGCAAATTTGCAGGATATTATCATTTTTTAAACAAAAGAATGGGCAAAGAGAGATTAAGATGTAAAAGTACAATGTAGCTGGCTTCCCCTCCTGCTTTCTGCTTTAGAAACCAATGTCAGCCAGCAACATGCACCTAATTATCAGAGTCGGAATGGTTTATTGCAATCAATATTGCCACTTTAGAGGTTGTGTGTGTATCCATGTATGTGTGTGTGTATTTTACAAAGTCCATAGGGACTAATCTGTTCCTCCCTCTTCCAATAGAGGGGCGTAAAACAACGAGTCGCAGCACTAGCAGACTTTTCTTCTCATCTATCTAACGTGACCTCACCCTCCCCTCTTCTTTCCTCCCTCTTATTTTCTAAGTCTTTGCGATTACATTTCCCCTCCTCAAACATTTTTAATCCTACAAACAGGGTTACTTTTACATGTAGTACACTGTATAGGCTGCAAATCAAAGTGTTTCCTCTGTCTTACTTCATTGTCCGCATTCTGCAACATTACAGTGCTTCATCCCTCTATACTGCACTGCCCCCACAGTCTCCTCCTCCTCCTCCTCTCGGCCATCTCATTATGAAAGCTAAATTAACCATGGCGCGTACCTTCAGAGCATGCAGCGGTTTTACAGCGCCATCGGTCTCGCCTCACAAATACTCCACCATGTAATTGAATATCAAATCTACCGGGGCCCTTCATAACTGGCTGACCCTCCGCACGCTCATAATTGCACACACAGATGCATCTGTGCAAACAGACACATACAGATGCATTTTAGTCGGCTGTCTGATGCTCTTATCTACGGTAGCTTACAGTGAGCATGCAGAGTCTTGCTTAATGGCATCGCATAAGGCTGCTCATGGGTCTGACGCCAAATCAGGACGGTGATGACGATGTTTCTCGCTGCAAGGCTACACTGCTGCCAGTACACACTGCATGTAGACCAGCGCACTGGCAGTAGGTGAGACAAAAAGAGTCTTTCAGTTGAGTTTATTTTATTTTATTGAACTTACTTCCATTGTGGTCTTTGATGTAAAGATAGCAAAGACGTAGGAGTCCAGGTGACTGGGCGACATCATACTGCCAACAAAACCAACACAATTAATACCTATATCATCATCATCGATAAGATAAAAGTCATGATCAGACAGCCTTTGGTCTGTCTCTTCATGTGTGTCTGTGTCTCCTTACTTGTGAATACACGTGTCTCTACCTTTATGTCTCCGGGTCCACCTGTGTGTCTGTTGCCGTGCATAACCACGCTGTTTTCATCAATTCTCGACAAGAAACAAAGTGCCCTTCCATTCATTTCACGTCAGATTTGAATGGACATGGAAGACATAGAAAACCTGAAATGTCAAGCTCACAGCTGGATCCGCCTGGGTAATGATGTCTCAGTATGCAGAAGTATTGGCATTTTGTATTAGCTTTGCAGACATATTTGCAATCCCAGAATGTGCATACATATTAAATGTCAGACATGCACATCTATATGCATTACTGCACTTTAGCCCAGCTGTAATGACGAAGAGGCAGCTAGTAGTCTGTGGGAGCCTCCCAGCATATAAAATCCTGTTTTAACTTTCAATGTTTACTTTGTCTTCTTTACATATTCCTGTTTCCTGAGGTTTATCTTTGATTTCACACTGTCTTCTATGAGGCTTTATAATATCCCAAACTGCAATCTATTTTGCCATTAGCTGTTGATTCTTTTCCATGGTTACTGAATTTGGTCCATCTTGTCTGCCCCAAAACCCCAAACGCCTCCAAGCCTTTCTGATGTGCATGCTGCCCCCTATGTTCAGCCTCCAGAAATACAGTCTGCACAGCCAGCTGTGGTGTAATTAATTTCTCATTAGTGTAGGCAATAATGACTATCTCGCAATCTTGCTTGCCCTTTCTCTCTCTCTCTCTCTCTCTCTCTCTCTCTCTCTCTCTACCTCTGTCTAGCTGCTTGTGTATCTTTTTTTGGCCTCCCCTCCCTCCCCAATCTCACCATCACCACCGCTGCCAATGCCCTGCTGGAGGGAAGATTCACATCCCTGAAAAAAAAGAAAGCAAACAAACAACAATTAGCTTCCTGTTGACACGGAGAATGGTAGACTCATCTCCTGCAAATTACCCATAGCTGAGGAATGGGCAACTGAGACTTTCACTTTAGGTGTTCTTTAATGAACCGTCTACAGCGAAGCTAATCATTTACTTGCACGTATCAGCATAGCCCCCACTGAAACCACAGACACACACATGCGCCAAACATGCAGGACAAAGCAGCATCAACAGCAATTCAGACAGCTAGATGTAACAAAGAGAAAGGTAATTCTGTGCTATTATAATTACTGCATGTGTTTTAATCTAAAAGCCAATTCAACTCGTCTCCTTGACTCACACAAAGTCTGTCTTTAACTACAACCCAAATTCAGATGTCTTGGTTGTATAGAAATAAAATGCTGCTGAGGCTTTACCCTTTTCTCCTTGTGTTGGTGGTAGTATGTGTATGCCCACACATTTACCACAGATACTTTTTTTTATTCAGTTTAAGATATAATAATTACAATAATAATCAACATCTTTAAACTAAATATAATATGAAAACTTTAAATGAAATAAATCACAAACAGGATTTGGCTTGAAGGAGGCACTGTGTCCTCGTGTCTGCAGTCATTTAAAAGTTCTGATTGTGAGTTTCTCTCACGAAAGGAATGAGGATGTTCTAATTGTGTGAGAGAATATGATCTTTTTTTTCTGTCAATCTTGATATTTAGGGTTAAATACATACCTCTAATACCATGACATTTGGTGCACAAGAGCATGAAATGATGTGTTTCATAAGCTAATGTGCCTCTTGCGCTCTCACTGCACCAGTTCCGTCTACTGCAAATTTTATCTCCTTTTCTCTTCCCTCGCTTTCCTTCACTCCTTCCCCTCATCCATACTGGTGTGAGCCCTACACTCTCCATCACTCAGACTGCAGTAATGTGCCAGATAAAAGTTAGACTTTGATCGCTCTTTGACTTGGAGCACAGCTCTGCTCCTCACTTCTCATCTGATAGATTTACCATTTCACCATGCTAATTTCAGATCAGCTCAGAGCTTCTTTCCCACTTGTTCATTATGGATCACTGAAAGTTGATGAGAACTTTGTGGCCTTCTTCTTGGATACAAAGTGGCATCCTTTTTTATTTAATGGTGATATAGTGTGACAGAAAAAAAGAGTGACATAAGAGATAAATAAGAGACATAGTGGACAGACATACAGACAATAACATAAAGCAGTTACAATGACGCATGTGATGATGTGATGAGAGTAGAGATTAGATTAGATTAAGTAGAGTATGTGTGGTTAGTGTGAGTGTGTGCATATCTCAATGTTTGTATGGGAGGCAGTGATATGTAACTGTGTTTAGTGATCCTGGATAGGTAGGTGTGTGGAGTAAGGAGTATGTAATGTGATGGGATTGTTTAGCCAAATATAGCAATATGTATATTGCCAACATTAGTCCTACCACGTCCATCTCGCACTTAGTAGTAAGTGTGTGCTCTGTGTCTGTGTGTCTGTAAGTATAAATAAGAATGACCACCATCAACATTTCAGTATCACAATGTTCATCTGAAGTCATAGTCAAGTCCAAACAATTGGTTACGTATGCAAACAGTGTTTTTTGTCATTTTAGTTTCCACTTTGATGTACTTTTTCTTCATTTGGTTCAGTTTGGAAAGGGTATTCATTCATGCTCCACCATTAGCGGCTCATCCATCAGCTGCTTGGCTACCAGCTGACTAGCATCATCCAAACTTATTCATACAGGTGGCCTTCATCACCTGATACCCTCATGCCAATTGAAAAGTAAATCCTAACAGATTCCCTTTTGTTTTCAAGTAGCTGTAGTCTAAAGCATTCCACCCCAGCAAAGTCTGAATGATATACAATACAATTAAAAGTAGTACTAGCATGCAATCCTGCCTCACAAAGTCGACGAAGCTAAATCATTTAACATCTGTCTTATTATGAATCATTTATCAATTAAATGCAAACCCATCCCCTCTTACATAATGGGACCTTTGATATCACAGGGAGACACTTTCAATCTCTGAGTGTTCTCCCTAATTGGGTAAACAGTGGTGGGGCTTATTACAAGAAAGATCAACCTATTATATGAGTTTCCTGTAAACTGAGCAGAGACCTTTACTATTTATTTTCTGGGACACACATTTCAGGAAACTCATATATTAAAATCCTGCATGGAATTGAAGCACAGGAATTCAAGGACATAATGCCAAAGTGCACATAAACACTGACACACAATCAGCTTGGTGTAAAAAACAGTATTAGGTCTGTTATTGCACAATGTGTCCATATTGTGTCTGCCTGTGTGCGTATGTGTGTCCACACAAGTGGGATTTGCTCGGATCAAGAATCGTATCCAGCTCTTCAGCTCAGTTAAACTTGATGGCACGCACATTTGACAGGAAATAGAAAGCACCACTAGCTCCGAATTATGAGGGAGAGCAAGAAAGAAGACCAAAAAAGAATATTTTGAATTCTCCAGAAATTGCTCTTACTGTAAGTTATGATTAGTCTTAAACGTTAAGCAGCTTTTTGTATAGCTTTTCATTATAGAAAATGAAATACTGTAAGACAACTACAAATTACTGTATTTTGTACAGAAATGTGTTAACTGCTGAAAGTTGTTAGGAAATTAAAACTGATTGAGGCTCCGTCAAATCTTAAGAAAAAACTAATTACACACTCTTTCAGCTGAAGTGGCGAAAAATTAGGTACACATGAAGGATCCCATCCCACCATCCCCAGAGAGTTAATCAATTCAGCCCATAACTCTCATAATACTCAAACATGAGAATCCATATTTCACAGCAAGTAAATCAACAGCAATGCACATAACGCACATGCTTAACAAGCAAAAGAAAAATGAGCCCAGCCACTAGAAGAAATAAATTCACAATAAATATCAATGCAAATCCTAATTATAGGTAGTTTTAACAATTAGCTCTCCTTCCCCATTAACCAGCCTGTTAACAAGGTTTACAGAATGCTCAATGCCATGCCCTTTATTTTGGTATTAACCAATGTTTTCTTGCCCCATGACAACACAACAACACTTCACAAAGTTTCATGCAAATATTTTAGGCATTATGTTTTCGAGTCTGTCCGTCCATCCGTCCGTCACATTCTCGTGAACGCGCTATCTCAGGAACGCCTTGAGGGAACGTTCACGTGGACTTGAGGATGAACTGATTAGAATTTGGTGGTCAAAGGTCAAAGATCTCACAAAACATGTTTTTGGCTCAAGAATGGAGGATTGATTTACCCAAAAGTTCAAAGGTCAACTTCACTGTAACATAATGTCCTAAAAAAACATCTTTAGCCTTTATTCAACACCATAACACAGGAACAGTTGATATTTCACAGTTGGTCAGACACTTTTGAGTCAAAGGTCAAAGGTGATTGTGACTACAAAATTTTAGCCATGATTTAAGAATGAATTGGGCGATTTCAGATTTCACACACATGTTAACTGGGACAACACAATGAGTGAACAATAACTAGCACAGTACGGGCTTTCCCCCCATCTCGTCCATTCTGCCTTTCACTTCCTGCCTCATTCTGAATTTCGAGCATCATCGGCATCACGTGACTTCAAACAACATATTTGGGTGCGCCTGGCTAATCGTGGTCCTGTGAGTGAGTGAGTGAGTTTCACCTACAGCTAATACAGAGGCTTTGCATCTAAAAATGGCAGGAGAAAACAAAAGCACCACAGTTTGTGTAGCTATACTCTATAAGAATCCATCTTTATATAGTAATCAAGTACAGGGCCAAAAAGACACGAACACGTGCTTATGAATGTAGATGTATACATTCATGTTTATAGGAACACTTGTAGATTAATGTGAGCTCTGCTGTAAAAGCATGCTTCAGTCAGTCAGAATGGGTCTTACAAGCCACAGTCAGTCATGTACAGCCATCAATTTATTTGACATTGCTTTGCAATCTACCAAGCTCACAGCACAACTTCAGCAGGTGAAGTTGTTCACCCAGCAACTTCTGCAATCAACACATTCCCCGTTATTGAGTAAATCTTACAGCTAATCGTGTAATCTGCTGTGCTTGATGTGAATTTGCAAGCATTAGAGAACACGGTGTTCTGCTCTGAGCTGATCTCTGAGGCCTTTTCTTACAATAACCAGCAGCTCTGCTTTGCTGTCTGGTGGGTAATGGAACAAATAAATGATGCATTAAAGAGTTTGTGGGGAGAAAAGAGAGAGAGATGGAGCCAAGTTGGGAGTGAGGGAGAGGCAAAGACAGACAGCAGTTGAGTGTAGTCTCCAGTGTACTTTGAGCAGTTGGTCAAAAGGCGAGGAGGTGTGGGGTAGAGGGGCAGAATTGGTAGTTGATCGATTGTGGCTTTATCTCCAGGAAACTTAACAGAATAAGAGAGACAGAAGTCCACTGACCACAGATCCAGCTATGAGACTCCAGAGTGCAGAGCCGCCAAATACTGTAACACACATTCTTTCAAATAGAAAGTCGGGGAATTGATTTAAAAAAAACAAGGTACCCAGAACTTTGTACTCAAACTTATAAGAGTACTTCTTTTTACTGACGTAAGCAACACGCAGTGGAATATATAGAGTCTTGAAGCAATATTTTATTTTTATTTGACATTTTCCTTTTCTAGCAGTTTCACCATGGCAAGACTCCATGAATGTGTAACTGTAAATGTTCTCACAAGGTGTATACTCTCGGATGTATACTCCCAAGGAGTTCATTCTTTATTGTTAAGGACACCTCAAATATCATTAAAAAAATGTGCACAATCAAGTGCCTTTTTGAATTGACAGTTTGAATGTTGTTACATTATAGTAACTTATTCAGACACACTTGACTCTGGATCTCCAATACAGTTCTTGTCTCATTCCCGTGCTCTCAGAATAACTAATTAACTGTGGACCTTTTAAGTATTTGCATTCTTTTTCAGAGAGGGATAGAAAGAGAAGGAGGGAGGAAAAAAGAGAGAAAGAGGCTATTAAGTGAGTAGGTACTCTCGGAAGAGGTAGGTCTTCCAGCGATTTTTGAAGACACTGAGACCGAATTGAGTTAGGTAACTCGTTTCACCATCAAGGGACCATGCGGAGGAAGAGTTTGGTTTGAGATTTCCTGCCTCAGTGACAGTAGGATATTGTAGTGAACGAGAACGCTCATAGTTCAGAGTTCAGGTAGGTGGGTGCCCTGCTTGTGTCCACTCTATGGGAGAGCATTCGTGAGTTGAACTGGAAGGCTCTGCACACCAGATGTTCTGGCTAATTAGACTTCTGCTCAGGTGTAACAAAACCGATCAAAGGGTCAGGCTGATGTCAATTAAGCACAGTTTGCACACAGCCATACTTTCCTCAGATGAGGTCTAAAAAGGCAAATAAGTGAAAACACCTGTGTGGATGCACCATGGGTGTGTAGGGCCTTTGATGCGAGCAGCAACAGGGGGCCATGAGCTGTTTGCCACTGGAATTTTGATAAGCAGTTCAACCCGTAAAAATGGGTTTGTACACTTAAAACTGTGGTAGAGTCCACGTGGCCCACCACAACAGAGACCTGGGTTTTGTTCCTGGTAGTTGGACCTCAAGCTTGGCCAGGCATTGTAACCACCACAACTTGCCGTGATTGTGAGTGGAAAAAGACTGTTTCTGAATATTGATAATGACTTTTCTGCCCCAATAAAAACATATTTCTAAAAAACTGTGTCATTCTTCATTGTTCCATAAAAATATACCCATGATTAATACACTCAATGATTCCATTCAGGGTTTAATTAAGATACAGCACACTGATTGAGTACCTTTCAGTAGTTGCTATTGACTTAATCTCCTCCTCCCTTTATGTATCTACTAACACTACAAACAGCCTCAATTTCTTGAGACTTATGATGGAAACACAGCTGTTGGCTGTAATAGAAAACTGCAGAAGCACTTAAGCATGTGCGTACATGCACACATTCTCAGCAAATACACACGAACACATCTTAACTATATTCTCAGCACGATTCCACAAACACTCGTTAATCACCTGTGTTCCTGGTTGCAGCGATGTCCCGATCCTCTGCACTGTCACTCGCTTCATGTGGAGGCCTGCTTTAAAGAGAAGAGACAGGAAACAGGAATCTGTTCAACCAAGGCGTAGTGGCAAATTATAGTTTCTTGCATCTCTGCAGACACTGGCTAACATGTTCATTGCTGAAAATAAGGTTGTAAATGGAAGAAAGATATGGAGCAGACGATGCAGTGAAACAGGTAAATGCATTGAAATCAAATGGACTGTTTTATTTATTGAGCTACATTTACAATTTGGTCCCAAATAAGAAAAGGATTTGAGAATGAAATGACCTGAACATCGTTAGTATTACATCTCTGAGAAATACATCCTCGTGGTACTAATGTCATTCACCGCACAACATTTATCCATGCAGTAAATTACATAGTGCTCGCAACACACATCTATTCAACTTCACCACAGAAAAATTATGTGGCACAATTGATTGATTCTGTCGAAGAGGACAGTACCAATCTTTATTCATCATACAGAGGTTAGAGCCAAATCGATGTTTAAATGAAAAGAAATAGTCATTTAAGACAAACAGGCTCCATGCATGACAAAAGCTTACGACGGGAATCCCCTGTTCTTATGAGGTCATTAAACTGGAAAAGATACAGCCCGCTGAGATACATAAATTTCACATCCGGCCATAAAGTGAAGACAGACTTTCTTCTGAGATTTCTGCCTCTCCCTCTGAGAAACAGGGCACAGGGGTGACAATATATATTGGTGTCGTTCTGTTGCTCAGGGCCCATAACAGTGTGATAACCAGGGACCTAAGAGCCCTCACTACTGATGGAATATAGATGACACCACTTGAAATGGAAAATTTGCCTAATAACCACATGTATATACACATCCAATAAATGTGCACAACTTACCCACACTCTTCAATAATTCATCTTCTGTTGACTGCACTCTAATGACCTCCCAGCCAGCCCTTTAAAATATAACAAACATAATTTAAGCTGGTACATGTTAAACATATTCACCTATTCTTGTATTAAAACGTATCTCTGGAAGAGATTGGTTGTAAAATGCAAATCACAATGTAGTTCACCATGTTCTAGCCCCCTAATGGACAATGCTCCTTTTATCACCACTGACAAAAGTTCTATTTTTCTAGGAAGCCCAGTTTCAAAGACCCCCTGCTTAAATCTTAAAGGGACACAAAAGGCACATTTCAGAGACCACACCTTGATTTTGCTGTTGAATGCTGAGATTCATGTGCACACTAAAGCACAGTGTCTTCATCTAATACGTAAACCACACAGATTTGCCCGACAGTGTCAAATCTTAATATGTGCGCCAAAGGGAACCACATCAGTCTGAACTGTGGAAATCAGCCCAAGCAAGCCCAGGAAGAGCTGCATCAAGTCCAGTGCCTCAAGCTGCTCCTTGGCCAAATTGGCTTGTGATTGAGGTGAGGGTACTATCCAATCGGCACATGGAAGGAGACACACCTGAGCCCAATTCCCTGATTACAAGCTTTGCTGCAAATTAATTCAAGCAGTTAACCAGATCTGTTGGCAAACTGTGCGATATAGAGACCACAGCCATATTCAGAAGCACCCACAAAATACTGTCAGTTCTGCTACCCACAAAGTTGTCTACTGTTAAAACGTACCTGCTAATGGCAAATAGTCACTTCGGGAAACACTTCCAGCCAGCAAGTTGGACCAGACGCTCTGTTTACTACACTCTTCCCCAGGCTCACTGCTTTCTCTACAACCTTTTATGTGGTTAAAGGCACCATCCTTAGCGTGCTTGGCAGAAGAAGATTAAACCCAGCTCAGACCAGGAAGAAATTAAATTGGTTTTCTTTGCAGAATCTCTTCTCCAGGTGATTTCTGTTTGTAAATGAATACCTGGGTTGTTTCCCTTCTGGTTGCCCATTCACACTTGGCAAAAGATAGCCCCAGACAAGGTCACTGTAACGCTATTTTCCAGTGTGCCTCCATTTTCTCTCCTTCATGAAATTTTGTTTTATGTGGTAAGCTGTAGCTCATTGATATTGCATAGATATATGTGCTTTAGTTCACTCCCAAACTCAGAAAATATAAAAATACTGTAGGTCTCATGATATGCAGAGGTCTCATGATACCTGCATGTCAAAGAATACCACTCGCTTACTTGGCACCTCATTTGTATTAATTTCACAGGAGCAGAAAAAATGTCCTCCCCAGGCCAGCTCGATGAATGTGTGCATTAATGATAAAATGTTCAAATAAAGTAGAGTCTATCACTAGCTGGCTCTCGAGTGGAATCCCGCACCAGTTCTGTTCTCAGCAGTAACTCCTCCACTCTCTCAAGCCTCTTCTGCTGTCACTTCAGCTCACCTTGCAAGTTCGCAGCGAGCTGGAGTCAACTTGCAAAAAGGAGAAATCAGAGTCAGCACAGCACCCAAAGCATCTCCAGATCTCCAGACGAGAAGTCCATTTCTAACCTCCCAAACACTCCATCCCTGCAATATCTCACTCTGTCTGTCTTTCCCCCTTCTCTATGTCCCTCCCTGTCTCTGCTCTTTGAAGTTTATGAAAACAGATTACTAACTTGGCAACTTAATTTTCCCAATCGTATCATGCGCCGAGCCTTGAGCTATGCATAAATTTCATAATGCACAATTTCACACTTAAAACTCCAGATGAACCAAAGTTGACCAAAACTGTTTGTAGTTATAGGTTGTGCATGCAATTAAGCAGAAAGTGCATCAACTTTTTAGTGTCCTGTATCAAACACAAATATATTATATTGTAAATGAAACGATTACGACTACGCTGACAAAGTGGGACTATGTGATGACAAAGACAAGAAAATAAGATAAGGCTCATTGCAGACTGGTGATTGTCAAACTAACTTCAGTCTGATGAAGCGCCTCTTACTCCTCTGCCTGTATGTGACCGATTGTCATTGGTGGAGCCATTTGCTTCTACTTTTCCCAAATTTTAAAAACTATGTGCAATTATCGCAAAATGAACGCACATTTTGATCGATCAATCAGTCACTGTTACCTGCAGAGCTGAATTCAGTTACTAGATGACAGTAGTCAAGTTTCCATCAAAATGTAATACAAATTTCTATAAAAATATATATTCTTTCTGCATTAGGGGCACCTGACAAAAACCGCTGACTTAACATTAGGTTTATCCGAACACTGGCTCCACAGGAGTCACACTAAAAAGTTGGTGGGATCAAAGGTTGTGTCATCACTCTGGAGGATTTTTTCCATCTTCCAATCCATAAAGGGAGCTTTGGTCCTTGTGAGTATAGAAGAGCTCTCGCTCTCACACACACACCATAATTCACACCCTGTTCCATTACCTCCCAAAGGAGTTGTTAGGCAGATAATGAAGTCAGCAGTCCCAGGGATAACTAGTGGATCTTCAGTGTAAACAAGTCACTGTCACTTCTGCTTTAGAATTCACTTTAGTCTATCAAGGATGTCCTCTAAAGCAGACTGGAGGCTATAAAGTTGGCAAGACAGAACAGCTTGAAAATTCACTTCAATTCAATTGGGCCAATTGACAGGAGAGAGAAAAAATGAAGAGCAGAGTAAGGATAGCCACACCAAACACACAAACACAGTATTTGCAGAGAGAGAGAGACAAATCTGTCATCCATTCGAATGTTGAGTGTATTTTAAGAAACTGAAAACAACATAACTGTCAGAGACTACGGTTCATGGTGACTTAATCGACTAATATGACAGGAGGTTCAGTTAAAAATGAACTTAGTTGGTTGCCACCAGCCTTTAATGCAGCACTTCCTGTCAGTCATCTCCCTCATTCACTGTCATTGGATATGAGGCAGAACCAGAAGGCAACTAGGAGTGAACAGAGGACTCACCGCCTCCATCTGCTTATAACAAGCCAACAAATTAGCAGCAGCAAATAAATCACTTAGAGGTGGCACTAAAGGAGCCAGCAGAGAAAGACGCGGGCCAAGGGATCAAAAGAACTGGCAGGCACACAGAGATTCGTTTTCCTAAAGTTAAAGACGGCAAGGAATTTAAGTGAAAATGAACCCTCATTTGTTTCATCTGTTTGTGTCTGCTCCAGCAGAGCAACCCTCGGTGAGGACTTTCCATCTCAGGCTGATTGTTCACAGTCAAAGATGATCACAAAACATCAGATTGTCAACAAACAGACTGCAGGTGGGGTTAAATAGTTGCCTGCCAACAGCTGCTGGAACTGTTGGATAACATCACTGGCTTTTCAAAACCTACCTCCTTGACATCTAGATCACCATCATTCTGGGCATAACAAAATGGAGTGCACAATTGACCATATTGCTTTGTGTCAAGACTTAGACTTAGACTTTAGACTTAGACTTTTATTAATCCCACAGCGGGGAAATTTACACATCACAGCAGCAAAGACAGAAAGGTGCAGAAACACACAGCAGACACGCACTGTGTCAATAAGAATTAGAAGTATTTTTTTAAAAATAAAAAACAATATACAAGTAATAAATACAGATATAAAAAAAGAAATTATGACACAAGAAGAGCCAGCAGAGAAAAACAATATGAGAAAAAGAAATGAGTAATAAACTTGTTGCTTTTGCCCTGCATTTCATTAAATTTCAACTTTCAACATCTAGTAGGTGACATACCGTTAAAAGGTTATAAAACCATGTTTATGAGAAATAAGAAAGCTATTGTAAAAACCACAATTGTCCCAAAGCAGTGAAATGATCACATTCTGAATAACACAGACCTACACACTCATTGACACCACACACTTGAGCCACCACAGCTCTCGAAAACTATTCTTTTAATGGCCATTGTCATCCAAACTGACCATCCTTCTGCACCAATCAGCTCATAATGTAATCTACTGCTGCAGCTGCTTCTACCATCTCTTTCTCTCCCTCTCTCTCTCTCTCGCTGTTTCCATCAGTCTGTCTCACGCTGTCTCAGCCCAAGATAGGTTGGAGAGCCGCCCAACAGGGTGTAAATTGACGCCTCACCCCCATCTCCTTTACTGATTGGACTCCATCTCTTCAAAGATGAGCGCCTTCCGAGCAGCTTGGCTGGGGCTGCCGAGGCTGGTGTGGTGGGATTATGGTGATTCTTCTGTGGCACTGGCAGCCGGTGGCAACTGATAGCCTGGTTGACTCACTGCCTCACAGTTAGACACGTGGCTGTGTCTTGGGGATTGTTTTACGGGTAAAAAAAAAATTCTTTCATTGGAAAGGGACAAAAGTCAAAGTAATTTAGAACCTCTCATTATTTCTCATAATTTCACTGTACTAATCTTGAAAATACTGGGGGCGAGCATTTTTCCTCACATGGTCTTTCGGGTTGGAGGAAGAAACATACTTTTTACTTACTTGTGCTACTGAGTTCTGAATGTATCCTCAGGGACACAGTTTATTGTTTGGTCAATGTAATCTTGGTTTGTCAGTCATGTCAGGCATATGGTGTCAGTTTTCCATACAGGTCATTCAGTTTCATCAGATTTCTATACAAACATACATTGAATGATAGGAGAGGGGAGAAGAGGAGAGAAACAAAAAATAAATGACCTAACCATTGTCTTTGTCTGACCTATCACTCCATTTAATCACCGTAACGCCATATTATATTATCACCTGCCACAGTTAGTTGAAAACTGAGCTCTTATTTACACTGACCCTCTCGGCCTGCTGTTTCTATGAAGTAGCTTGATTAATGGAGGAGGGAACCGCTTTTTCAGCCTGCTTTGTCTGTTTGTTAGAGGTCAGAGGTTCATTCTCTCCGTGTAGCACGGCGTTACAAAGAGCTATGACTTGCAAATTTTATATTGGTATGAAATATTATTCAAGTAAGCGGCATGTGCAGTGACTTTTCCTTCAATCCTGAGTTGTTCTCAGTTAAAGATGGATGCGTACATCCATTTATAAAGCTCTTACATTTGAGCATATATACAATGCATTATGATGATATAACTAAATCTAAGTGGGCTACTATTTGATATCCATATCCTTTGCTATTAATTTGATTCCAAACAGTTTCAATTCTTAATATAAAGAGGGCTATTCATGGTTATGAAGGATGCATTACCGTATCTGCAAGGATAAAATGTTCTCTTGTGAACTACAGCAACCTCTATGTTATGCATAAAAACATCTTGAGTAGTGGCTCTTCAGCCCAGGAAGGAGCCAAGGATTGTATTTGTCTTCACAATAGTAAGCCAATGGATTCCATTTCTGGTGTGTTACACATTTCTTACCGTAATAATTGCAAATGCATTGTAAGGAACAAAACCTGCATGCAGAGTGAAGGCTGTGCAAGAAGCAGCAGTGTGGAAGCATCAGTCACTCTCACCCTACAGCAGAGGCATCGAGGCATCATCTTTAGGTTTGGAAGTGGAGGAGAAGCAGGACAGAGTAGAGGAGTAGAGGAGAAGCCAAAAGAAACAATCAAATTTATCTGAATAACGTCGTATACACCTATGACGTGCCACTCTATTATTTGTAATGATCCTGAAAAAGACAATACCAGAACAAGCCAGATGCATGGATGTCTGTACACAACAATGATATAATGTAGTGTAGTTTGACTGTAGAGAAAGCAACAGCTTTGAAGTAAAAGATTTGTTGAAGGCAACAGTTTGCATTCTATTCATTTAGTTATATCTAATCAAACAGATAAACTAAGGACAACTTGTCATTTATTTCTTATCATATCAAATATATCTTAAGGGCACAAATGTGTGCTGTAAATTAAAGAGAAATTGCAGTCAACATTGAAAGATATTAAATTGTGTAATAGAAAGAGAGAAAAAAAGCAGATAAGCCGCAAAAATATCAAACAGGCAGAAATATCAGAAATATCACAGAGGTGAAAGAAAAAAACAAATATTTTATCAGTCATCAGTCGGATCAGCCAAGGAACAACAGCCTTCATATTTACATTGTGCAAGACCGGTGGTTGTGGGAGCTCATGTACTCAGCAGAGAGCTGATAAAACAAATGTAAATTCTGCTCAGTGAGGGAGTTGACTGAAACAGTGCTGCAGTCACGCACACCTTCAGTTGATGAGCATCAGCTGACAATCACATTCAAACTAATCACCAATCACATTCATTTACAAGGGGCAATGAAGAAGGACAATAAGCCACCAGCACTCACCCGCTCACATAAGGCCGCCCTGCTGGCTGCTGGTAAAGCTTTGCTGCTACCTGCTGCACACTGACTGGGTTGACTGATTTCTCCCCCCACCACTGCATCTCCTCCAGTTCTTATTACCACATTAAGCAACCACATCTCTCACCTTGTACATTTTGTATATCCCGTATCTCAGAGTTATGTGTCTTTTGGGTTCCGTTCTGCGTAGCCCTGTGTGGGTTTTTGCGCTACCCACTGAATCATACACTGCTGCTTAGATGCACCGGGGAGCACCTTTAGGAGCAGAGCCTATTTCACTAAATGAAAGTGTATAACCATTTATGAGATATATAATAGTTCTCTTACCTCTGATATGTCTCTGACAGAATACCATGCAAGAGAATGCCATATTTTCTTTCTTTAAAGCAGAGATAACTCTGATGTTTTTTGCAAGATTTCAATCTACAAGTCATTATCAGCACAGGTGTACAGAGGAATTCATGTCTCGGGAGACTTCGGAATTATTGTTGGTAAATTCGATTTGTATGTTTTTCAACTATGGAAGAGTTGAAACTCTGACATTTGTGAGTGAGTTTGAGCCAGTGGTCTGAAGGGAACAGAGAGAAACCAAATGGAGCTCTTTGCATTTCAATGCCGTTACGCTATTTTAACCTATAACATTGTTTACATACTGAGAGAGAAATTAATTCCAGTTTCCGGGCGGATAAACTTTGGCTTGTAAGTTTCTGAATTCCACCAGCCACTTGGGAGGCACTTTTTGTTCGGAGATCGATTTTGCTTAGACACCCATTTTGACTGATAAATATTCAGTGTGTGATGAAATTTTTGCATTTGCTTCACGCTGCAGCAGTGAAGCAAGAGATTGTGATTGTATTGGTCTGTGTTTGCTTAGGGGAGACATTTTGCTGTCTGGCCTTCTAAACTTAAATGCTTAAACCTGCTCTTTTGATTCAGGGCACTCTGCATGTTTTAGTTGCTCTTTCCCCCTCTTTGTGCCTCTCTTCACCATAAAACATGCATGGATATTTTTTAATCAAATAATGGCTGTGAAATTAGTTGGTAACATATGCAAATGCTAATATAAGAATATGTTGATGTTCTGAGCAGCAGCCTTGAGGATCTGCTTCATGCATTTGGTTGATACAGTTTGGAGTTCATGGACTTGCTTTTCCATTTAAAAAAAAAATCCTTTTAGTGGTGAGCTGCACAACAACAGTACCAGAATGTACAATGTGGTGGTAATGAAAATTCACTTGAGAAAGATTTAGTAGAGGAAAATATGCAGATTACCTAAATTACCCTCCCCATAGTATGTTAGGTAACACTCTTTTTATTATGTATTTCCAAACAGACATGGCGGCATGGTTCATCTTCGAGCCACTCGAGAATTTTTATGTGATTATTCCATCTCTCAAAATATTGTTTTGTTTTTGTTTTCAGAAGAAAATAGACCACCGTGATGCGAACTGGTCCAGTCTTTGTTTATTGGCTTTTAGTCCATTTATCTCGGCATTTACAGGTCAGATCCATGAGAGGCAGTCTAGCACTATAATACTACAACATCCATAGTTGGACGACAACTCCTCCAAACAAAAGGACAGAATAGATTGTTTGTTCCTGCTTTCATAAACGAGACTTATAGTTAAGGTTAGGACAAGATAGCAGTCATGGTTAAAAGAAACTAACATTGAGTGTTGGTAGGAAACAATATGTGAACAGCTTTCTACGCCCAAGCATCCACCCCTAACTCCTCCCTACAATTCACGATGTTAGGTAAATGAAGTCCTTAGCTCACAGATTATCACTCTGTATTGTATGGCAAATATTTCCCTTTAAATTAATCCTGTTTTAGAAATTAACTGTTTAAATGTTCCTCCATCTTTACTGTACGTAGCTTTATAAGATGCACATGCAAAGACCAATCATTTGTACTTTCAGACATCACAGTCATAAATCAATAGTTCATGAATCATCTCCATAATTTGCATTATTATATTAACTGTGTCTCAAGCTAGTATAGGATAATCTTTCTTCCGTCATGCAAATGAACACAGACTTTTCCAGTCAAGCCTCCAGAGAGGGAATTAGTTTCACTAAAACGTGTTACCTTTGGGTGTGGTTGAAAAGCAACGGGGAGATTTTAATTTGTTCTTTAACGTCCCGAATCTCTCTCTCTCCCTCTGTCAGCATGAGCAGGTGTGCAGACTGGGAATGGATAGATTCATTAGAGGTTTCAACAAACTTGGAGGTGGGATCCAGGGATGTAATTTGAAAGATTCGTCACAGTTTTAGTGTCTCTTTGACACCACAGACTAAGAATGCTCTTAGTATTCTGAAAGTTTTCAAACAGACTCCTCTCGACGGCTGTAGCCCCAGCACACTGAGATAAGGGAGGTTCATTTCACATGACACAAACTTTTGTGGGATTGCTTTATGAATTCAGTTTAAAGCTAAACTCTGTTAGGCACTGCATACATTACATCAGGACACATGATATTGAATGTTATACAAACAGTGATATTCGATAGTGTAGTCTCATTTACTAATACAAGGTGAGACCTTAGCATCCATAATGCATCAAGTACAATTATACCACAAGGTAGAAAACCCAACACCCCCGAGGAAGGGAACATCAAGACAGAACTCACGTGTCCTCTTACATCGTGGAAGCGCTTTCCCTGTGCTCCTGACATTTAGTGATCATCAACACTATCTTAAAAAATAAAACCGTATGTGAAATTAGTGTTTTCACGTGTAAAACCTGAAAACTACATGTGCTTACAGAGAATGTGAATTTATCATAAGTGAAATATTATTAAGTTCATGTGAATTTTTTATGTGAAAGATGCATGTGTGAAATTGATGTTTTCACGTTTGATGTATTACATTTCAGTGGAGAACTTTATCACATGTGACATGTCTGCATATACATGAATTTCTTTCACGAAATGATGTTTCTCATGTGAAATTTTCACACAGGATTACTTTAATTTTACATGAGCCAACTGTTTATTAAAAATAATAAGATGTTAGGAAATTATAGCTTTATTGAAACCATGGTAACCCTTATTATGGAATTTAAACAAATAAATAGAAAAATACTGATCGTGATACTAAAATGAAATAAAAATGGATACAATAAAGACACAATTTAGAAAATGACCATGTAACTGATACATGCATATGAATGATGTAAATATTATATTTTTGTAAATCATAACCTTTGACTCCTCTGTCACATAGATTGTTGATTATGTGTTGGTGGTATGAGTTTACACTGTTCATTTGAAGAGTTTCCCTTCTATAAGGAGGTCAGAGGTCAGGATCAGCTAATAGGAGCTGGAGGGGGGGTTCAAGCTTAAAGCCTGATACATCCACCAGAGGACAGCCTCTCAAATCACTACACCACCTTACTGCTCTAACCTAAGGCAACAAGCACGCGGTCTGAGGACTGTTACTACCTGAACATGGCGATCTGGTAAAATAATTATATTCAGATGTTGTTGTTGTTCACTCTCTTGGCAGATTGAAAGCCCTGAAGACCAGAATTAGCACCAAATGGTAATTAAGAAGCTCAATAAGGTGGGTTGTTTGTGAGAGAGATTCATCCATTATAATGACAGGACAGTTGTGTTGTGAAACCAAAGGATAAGGAGGAAAAGTGATGGAGAAGGAGTGAGTTAAAAAGACACAAACAGGATGGACAGAATGATCAGTAGTAACCAAATAGAGAAAATTAAAGCAGATTAAATGTGGTTCACTTTCCCACACTATGGAAAATATTCTTTCATGAGAGTTTATGATTAATGTACAGAGTCTGCTCACAGTCTTCTTCCGGTGTTGTTTATTACAAATGGGTTATAAGAGATCACAGATATATCTATAAAGCATCATAAATGATGATGCTGCCACCGGGGAAAGTGTTTCCCTCTATATTCATAAGCCGTTGTTTACTAGCTGCTGTGATTAAACAGAGCTTTGTTTGATAATGGAAATCTCAAATAAATGACAATAATATTCCACAGTATATCAAGAATAGTAGATATAGTGGCATTACACATGTGTGGGATTGTGTGTCCACCCATTGAAACAAAAGTCATTCATTGAATTAGTGAGTAAAAGCCTGCAAGATCTTTGCTGTATTGCTTTGAGGAACTGTAACATAGGGTTAAGACAATGGGCTCTGTGTTACTAATTGAGAGATGTCAAAACATTGCAATTTTGGTCAGTTCAATCAAGTAAAATTTATTGATGGGTTGTCACAAGCACATTTTCCAGGACAAACACAAATAAAGCAGAAAAAAGGGGAAAAGCAGAGTATCCACGCACTGGATCATAGACGTCTCATCAAAAAGTCATTTTTTATTCTCTCCTTAAGATCCTCCTCCTATGTCCCTTTGTTATTAATTGGATTTTAGATGTTTTTATTTGTTGAAATACGTAGCTGGCCAGCTTGTAAATTCAAGAGTTACATGTCAGTCCTTTATCATTCAATCTTGTACCATGCTGTCATTTTATGCTAAATCCCTCTTTTAAAATTATCTTTTAATATATTGAACTTATTTCTCTAAATTTGTCTGAATTCGCCTTTGCTGGGCACTACAAACCTGCAGTATTTAGTGTAACACTTGTGTGTTTTTACCTGCTCCCTTATCACTTTAGGTCCTGTGGGACAGAGGAGGCCAAGAACAGCTCTGTGACCCAATTTTCCATCATTTTGGCTCCCATGTGGAATACTGAGTGAGAATGGGAGCTGAAATGACAAAGTTAAAAAGCTCAGTTTTTACTTCGGTATGGGTGGCAGATTTTTTAGCAGACCAATCAGAGAGAGAGAGAGAGAGAGAGGGAGAGAGAGAGAGAGAGAGAGAGAGAAAGTAGAATGAAAAAGATGGAGACTGGAGATTCAGGTTCCTCCTCTCATCCCAGAAATAGCAGGCGTTTGATTGCTGATGGGGCTTTTGGGCAGGCTGCTGATAAGCCATATAGTCTGCTCTTTAACCGAGTGTGAGGCTATCTAACATAATAAGACAAAATAATGGAAATGCCAGCACAAAGATAGGTATAGGGGCAGCGGTAGTGGGCTGTAATGATCTGGGATGCTTGTTCTGGCGTGACTTTGGGCCACCGACACCATAGATAGATACAATAGATGACGTGGTCAGTGCTTTCCACTGCTAACACTGATTTTGATTGATCATCTCTGCCTTGCAGCATAAGGATGGTGGTGAAAAATGCCATTTCAGCAGCCACTGCAAACTATCCTAAGGCTCAGTACAGTTTATATTTGATTACGGAGCAGGTAGGCATATTAGAAGGAAGTGCTGTATGTTTTGAAAAAAGATTGGTAACTCCTACACCTACACCCATCTGCAAACAGAAGTCAGGGTGTAACAAAAACAAAACACAACCTGAGTGGGTAACATCACTATCTAATGTTTAAACCTTACGGGGAGAACTTATGTTAGCTCATAACAGGTTAATGTAATCCTGGAAGATGCTGCAAATGCATTATTGCATGAAGGTGATCACCCAGAGCTGACAATAGCAGTGTGGAAACTGTCACTATTACAACCTTTTGCTTTTGAGGCGATACAGTTTAATTCCGTTTTTCCTCTTCTGCTAAATCACCCTGAAATGGCATGATACAAAACATCATGGTTGATTGCAGCTGATTTGAGGTGTAATGACTAAAATGTAATGACTAGGAATTATGCAGCGTGTTGCATTTGTCTTTATTGCTATGTTTCGCTTAGTTTTCAAGCTGGGAACACACAAACAAACATCCCTAACTCCCCCCTGTGAAAACACCTCAAAACGTTTAAGGAATGACTTTCACACATTACAGTCAGAGACGTTGCCTTTAGAATTATGATGCAGCTCCGACTGCAGGATACATTTAGATTTGTCCAGATTACAGCCATAAAATCAAACATGTTGGGTATGATAGTGAGTCTTCTGACTGATCTCAGGCTGAAGAAGCAAGAGAATGAACCCCTTGACTCATGCAAGAAAACACAAGATGGCTGTTGATGAGCGTCACTATTTCTAATATTTACTACATTTAATCATAAGATATCAGTCACTGTGGACATTTTGGGGTTGTTGATATGAAAATAATGTCAATAATCCAATATAGAGAGCACAAATTATCCTTTCAAACAGCAGCTATTGGACACAACAACAGAGGAGGCATTGAAAATGAAGTGTTTTATTTCATTCATATACCAACACTGCGTGGATAAAGCTTTGAAACAAGTTGGAACGGCAATAACCTGAGAATTACCTTATTAATTAAATAAACATCTTCATAATCTGTCTACAGTACTATTGTCATTTATTTAACTGTTCTCCTTTTCTTCTTAATTCTCGCTCTTAAAATGATACTCCACCCAAAATCAATATTTTTGACTTGACATGTGGCTTTAGAACATTTCTTTCCTCACTAACAACAGTAGCTGAGGTCAGCTTGAATTCATAATGCTAAACACTGCGTCTGTGTCATCCTGTCACAGTGCATTTCGCCATTGTTGGGTGGAGTGCACTTTAATCATGGATCAAATTTGTGTTGTTAAAATTTATGAAACTGTTTCCTTTTGGCTCACTCACTCTCGTCTCTCACTCTCTGTATTCCCTTTTCTCTCTTTCCATCTCAAACTCTTTATCTTCCGGTCTCTTTTTCCCCTCTCTTTTAAAAAAAAAATGAAAGCATCAATTACCCTCATACAGTACATCATGTTGGGATATAAAAGGCTTCATTCTTTCTGGTGAATAGAGAGAGTGCAGATAGGAACAGGGCAGCCTTCCCAGTAGATGAAATAAAATGCTAAATGTTTGCATCATTTTAATTAAAATGATAACTCTGTCGTGGAACCCGGTTTTATCAGGAAGAGGGGCGCAGATGCAAAATAATGGGACAACAAAAAAGTGATTATGTGTTTGTGTTATCGCAAGCCATGTTCACTGCACACACTAATTGTATTTTATGATTTTGTGCCCGGTGCACAGTCACAATTCCCCTTTCCAATGATGGCTTATGTTTCCTAGTAGTGCTTTCGAAAAACGCCCCACCAAGAACATTTTGGATTAGAGCAATATTGCCGCTGAGACTATTCTGACAAGCCGATAGCACATCGGGCATACACTCACTTACTGATACACACTCCCATTCATTCACTCATTCACTCTCTCTCCCTCCGCCAGACATGGGTGTCAGCCAAAGAGTGCTATTTGCTGGAGCAGGACTGGCACTTCTCCAGACCATGGGGGTAGCAGGCTTGGCAACGCAGATCACTGATGGACTCGTTGAAGCGGTTCGCCAGCATGGACAGCTTGCTACCGTGACACAGAGAGCAGGGAGCGCAGCCTGAACCGCCACAATGCTGGCAGCTGTCGGCCTCCTGGAGACAGAAGAAACACATTAGGGGAGAGACGAGGAGGAGAGAGAGGAGGTGAGAGAGGGGAACTGTGAGGTTTGGCAAAGAGTAAAAAAGGGGAGGAAGAGGTTAGAATGTGTGAGACAGACAAGAAGGCTAGAAAGGTAAGAATAGAGATTGAATTGAAAAGGTTGTAAAGCTGTAATCCATATCCAAACAATTGCTGTGCATGATTGTTTGGATACATAATTAAATGTAGAGTCAAATGCATCAATAATCTATAATCTAAATACAATTTTACACTTAAACATATCACAAATTTTTACTCTGAAACTGTTTCAACACTTTTAGCCAGCTCATTAACAGCAGACATTAACACAGCTATCTAGTTTAACTGGCCTGCCTGCTGGCAAACACTAAACAACCTTAACGACATAGTTGATTTTTCAATATTATTTGTAAATCCCTTGTTAAGTAGCAGTGTTGCAGGATAATGTACAGCCAGTCGGTCATTTTTACAGCCAGCTGGTCATTGCTGCAAATTTTACAATAACGAGCAGCTGCCTGGAGATTATCGACAGGACGAGGGGTGGATAGTAACAGAAGATGTGCAATGAGGTAACATTTAAACCTTTAAAAAACTACCGGATGTCGTAAATCAGCAGAAAATAGCTCTCAGTGAAAACTTTGCACAGCGAGTGAGTAACCAGGAAGGTATTGTTGATGAGGGTTCAAGTATATTTAAGCATTAAAGTGCCACAAACACAATGCCATTCATAGCAATGCATGCTAGAGTGCGTCAGAAAAAGATGCTCTATAAATCTAAAATTCATGGCACAGAAAAAGCTGTTTCTTAAATCATATTTAACAACAAAAGTAAAATAGAAAGGGACTGAATGGAAGATAGATAGTATTGAGTTTAAAGAGTCCTTTAGTTAAAATTATTGGTTACAATTTGATCATCAATAAACATTGAACCACCATTGCAATAATGACCTACCCAACACACTCACCAACCAACCCAACTAAATTTCAGAACTTGTTAAGATAAATTCTTTTGTTGCAAATCTTATCTTTGTACGTCCAGTGGACAGTTGGTGGGGCGACCTCATAGTCTCAAACACTGAAAGTATACTTTTGTTCCTTTTTCGGAAAAAAGTATTCATTACCTACAAGCAGTACCCTACGAGAAAACGCCTGTGGCTGAAATGCAAATTTCACTGGAATTTTGTTTCAGTATGATACATGACTGGTTAGATGCTGCACACACGCTTCTTTTTTTTAATGAAAGTTGATGCTTTGACTTAGCTGCATCTGAACCTACATTACACTACATGTAGCGATAGTGAAATCTAGGTCCAGATTGGGTAAACAGTTTATGCACATACAAAGTATAAACCTAAGTCTGTGTTAGGAACAAAGGAAGTGAAAAATGTACTACTTTGGAGTTCAGTTACTGCAACAGAGGCAAAGATGATAAAGAAAAGAAAGTAACAAAGAGGATTGCAAAATAATGAAAAAAAAAAAAAGCTGAGAATGAACTTCTTTTTGTAGAGGCGGAGAAAATGAGAAAATAACGAGAGAGGTGAAAAAAGAATGGAGGGAGTGAAGGGAAGAGAACAGTAATCAGCCAAGGAGGTGAGAGGGAGGGGATAATAGCAAGCTGGGTATCCTTGCAGGCTGGCGAGAGGCAGGCAAATGCTGCAAGGGCAGAGTAAAACTGTGGACTCATCAGTATCTGTTCACAGTTGACAGATAACACTAGGACAATGGGATGGTGGTTGTTGCAGCGGGGAGGGGGCAACAGGAAAAGAAAAGAGAAGGGGCACGAATAAGGTGGCGGTTACAAGGAAACAGAGGAGATTGCGGGAAGAGAATAAACACCCTCTGTGAATAGTTACAAATTACAGCAATATTGGCTGCACAGACGACCCTGCAGTTATTCTCTTGAAAGCAAAGATAAAGTGAAGAAAAGATGGCTGAAGACATATGCAGAGAAAGACAGGGGGAAAAGGGGGGGGGAGAAGGACATGGTGAGAGGGAGAATACCAAGAAACAGGGTGATAAAAACCACACCATTGAGAATTATTTGGCCAGGGATCATTACCTTGGTCTCTGTGTCGCTGATCTGTTTCTCCTCCTTCTCCTCCCCGTCCTGTGTGCAAAGAGCTTTAGCCCTCCTCCTGCTCCCCCTCTCCCTGGTCTTTGGGTATCCCTCCAAGTCCACAGGAGGCACTGTGTGTTGCCGCAATGCTTCGGGCTTCCTCGGTGGTGCTCTGATGATGCGCAGGTTGCTGGTGTAGATGATTATCTTGCCAAAGTCCAACACTGAGGACTGAGGGAAAATGTCAGATAATCCTACGTCAGTTGACATTAACATTAACATCTGATGCAAAGATCACGTATTTTTATGAGCCTCTACTTGTGTTAGATATTTCCAACATTTTCCAGATTCCATGCAACTCTGAGAGAGTGTGCCCACGTTTAGCTGTGGGCTTCATGTGTGGGTGAGAAGAGGTTTTCTAGTTGAATGCAGATGAAGAGTCACACCCCTCGTGTAAAACACAACATGCTTTGTAGCTGTGTGCTGGTCTATTGAGGCTTCTGGTGGTTGATGCCAGCAAAACTAGACGATCCATTGATATTTTATAGTGTTTATTCATTTATTTATTGTATTTAACTCAAGTTGTTCAATCTACATTTGGTTGTCAATGGGAATGAAACAATCAAGTTGGTTCAGAGATTAAACATATATCACTGGTAACTGTTTTTTAGTTGTTCATGAGCATAAGGCGTACATTTTTCTTGATGGATGCAGATGATGACCACAAATTTGCAAAGTGGGAGTAGCCGCTGGTTGTTTTCCCCATTCTGTATTACCTTTTCATTTTTTTCTTTAAACAACATCCTCAATGTTACTCAACATAGAAACATGGGAGTCTCCTGGATAATGTAACAAGCTGAATTGGTTTGTGTAATAATGTCACTCATTTGGGCATTGTGGACAGCTAAAAATATTTTAATACCCATGAGCCGCAGCCACCATTGCTCATTGTTGCAGTTGAGAACAAAACACATAGTACTGCTGAATTAATCCAAAATTGAGCCAGAATTGCAAAAGGAACTGATTTAAACTGCAGATTGTAAAACAGGTTTTCTCAGCACTGTAATCTTTAGCTTCCCACCACCATTAGCGGCACAGTAACAGAATTTTAAACTCTGTTACAATGATAGAAGTTACTGTAACTATGACGATAGTTAACTATGAAGTTAACTATGCCAAAATGCACCTTGGGAGTCATAGTTAACTTCTACCTTGCAGTGTTTGTGTAGACAAGCTTGTAGCTTATGTACATTTTTATCAAATAACCAGATATGTTTTAACACAGTTTATGTTTTGCACTGATAATTGAACTGGAAAAGAGTGCTCCAACTGTAAGTCACGTAACATTGTCTATGGGGAAAGTGAATCAGAAAAATGAATGTTTTTGCATTGTTGATTGTTACCAATGACTCAGTGATTACTTTGCTAATCCCTGACATTTCTGACTTTCCAAACTCACAGTTCCTGTAGGAACTGGAACTTTTTAAAATGATCTGACAGGTTGCATTTTTCAAACATTCAGAAAGGAAAATCAGATAAATAACTTTTTTTTTTTATTATTATGAGATAGAGAGAGAAAGCACTGAAGTAGGGAGGAACTCATTAGACATTGCACAGCAGGGGTGCTCCTCCAGGACCACCGTGCCATCCTTTCAATAATGCCCTAAAAGGATAAACGAAATCCAGATTGCTGTTTTCCAACGATAAATGTGATAAATACTGGCCTTGGTCACCAGGGCAAAGCATGCCTTTGTTTAGAGGATAAAAGAATGAAACTGACACTAAGCCAGCAGGCGATGTAGCTGACCTCCCTCTCAGCCTGCTGCACTAATGAAGCCGCTGCCACAGCAGCTCAGTAACAGTGGTTTTTTTCCTGTCAGATGAACAATTTTGTAGCTGTTGTTGTTCCACTATAATTGTTGTACAATTTTCACTGAGCAGCATGCATTTGAGGCTTTAATTATCCATGGATTCTTCCCATTTTCTATTTAAAGTGCCGATTGCTTGTTCTGTTCTAAAGATGTATGAATTCATTATTAAATTACTTTGCGTTGGCTGGTAATTGTGTATGTGTTTATTTTGGTGTGTCTGTTTGCTTTTCAGCATATGTAGACTTGCAATGCTCTGTGGGGTTTAAAAAACAAATAACAATTCTTCCAAGGAGCTGTGATACTTTCTTATTATAATTCCTTTCATGTAAGTACATCCAAACAGACGTTGCATAGTGATCATGCTCCAAAATTAGTAATGTACCATTCAAAGGGTGTTAGAAACACAAAATCATAATTTTAAGGTGTTAACTGATTTTTTTCTGTGGGTGTTGTTTGAAATAGGCAGACAATAATTCACATCCAAGTACATATATTGAATTGACAATGTTTCTGGTACTACATCAGAATTTCCACGGGTACAAGAAAGATAAAATATATGAATTCAAGATGGTTCACGTCTTATGCACTTATGCACACACACAGAGGAGGAAAATATCTATTTATTTGCCTTTTAAAAAGTTTAAAATGTGTACACACACAGGAAGGACAGGAGCAGTCATTGATGCTCTCTTATCCTTTAACCATAACCCTGACTTTCTCTCAGGATTCATATGCTCCCAATGATCCAGATGTAATGTTTTAGTTCTATTACCAAACTGTTGTTTTCTTTAGGATCACATTAAAGTAAACTGTTGCCATGATGGACATTTAATTAACATAATTTTCAATTCTAGTTCATTTACGCTGCACTGGAGAATGAATTAAGACAGTTAAGACAGGTCTTAGTACTTAACATTCAGATTGACAAAACTGACACTGCTGGTGGGAAATAAAATCTTACTTGATTTTGATTAAGATCAAAATTTAGTAAAATACAAAAATCTGCAAGCAGTATTACTTACTGTGGCATCTCCCTCTGCTTCCTCAGTCTGGCCTGCAGCAGGCTTGTAGCTTCCCATTCCTCTGTACACGTTTATTCTCTGGGCAATGAGCCCTGTTGGAGGATAGACACCTGGGCACAGAATAAAACATGTTGTCAGGATAGAGTGAGAACTTGTACCAGAGATTTGAGACTCAAGTCCCTGGTTTCACCCACAAACGGCACATATTTTAAGTTAATGTGCTTTCCTGAATTTATTTCAAGTCATGCCAGCAGCCTACAATGACCAATCATAAGTTACCAGTTTCTACCTAGCTAACTGTGACCACCAATAGCATCCTGGCCTTATATAATCCTCTGTCTTAACAACTTACTAATTCTACTCATGTTTATGAGTAAGTGGTGCATTCTCAATAGAAATAAAAACTCCAGGAAGTTGCCGGTCCCAGCGAAGACATTGTTCGACACATAAACCCCCTGTCAAATGGCTTATTGTAAGAAAAGCTATATATAATCAGCTACAGCATGTCAATTAGTGAGTTTTAGAGGTGCTTGTAGGCAGATTTGGCTTTGGACAGAGCCAGACTGGCTCTTCCCCCTGTTTCCAGTCATAATGCTAAACTAAGCTAAGCTAAGTGGCTGCTAATAGCTTCATGTTACCATAAAAATACGAAGGTGATATCAATCTTTGAATCTAACTCCCTGCAACAAAGCAAAGACTCACATTTCCCCAAAATGTTGAACTGCTCCATTAACTGCACATCATGCACTAATTCTAACAGTGTTTTAAGTAAGTAGTGCATTCTCACTACAGTAGAAACATACAAAAATACATTATATTTTAACAAGCATACTAAGATGGTTCAGTATTTGAGCATTTCATATTTGAAATTGGTTCACAGTTCCAAGTTTTCAATTTGATTGACCTTCTCTGGTGCATGCTGCTATACTTCCTTGCATATTAACTAAATAGCCAAAATAGTGATTGGTAATAAAATTTGCACTCAAGAATGAACTAGACTTTATTTTAGCTGGATGCTAACTCTATCATCACTGTCCTAAACAACTGGATGAGAGAAACTACATGTTTCAGCTCAGCATGTTCTACCAAATAATTTCACTCCACCATATAAGCAGGAGTACCATATACAAATATACTCATCTTGTTGGTCTCCCTGGTTACCAGCATGCATACTGTACAGCCCACACAAACAAACTTCAGTCATGCATATAAAGTAAGACACAGTGGTACAGTGTGTTACACAATAATAAAAAACCCACCCTGTTGTTCCCCATGAGTATCCTCAAACCCACAGAGCTGCTCCACCTCCAGGTGGCTGGGAGGGATCTTGCGGTGAACAAAGCTGTGAGGGTATTTCTCCTCTGGACTGTCCAGCTCCTGACCGTCCTCGTACACGTGCTTCAGCACCCGACCGCTGTAGGACGACGCCAGCTTGAACCTCACCTGTGGTTTTGAATTGAAGGTGACATGTTTTTTAATCCACTTCCCTAAAGGTTTTTACATGCTGAATACATGCACTGGCATGTTAACTACTATAAAGTAGTTACATAGCTTGGTAGCTAGAAAAGAAGATTTCTGAGTAGGAAAAAATGCTGTTTGATCAGACAAGAGGGGCACATACATTTCAACATGTCAACATACAAGCTAACATCCTGTTTCATTCCCTCTCTCTGTTTGCTATTTGACAGATGCAATTAGAAGCTGAGAACTATCTTCAAGCACACCAGCTTCAGCTAGTTGTGTGCTATAATGTAAAACAATATGCCAGTGATATTAAAACGACTGCATACAAAATCATTGGAACAGAAAGCTTGGCAATGACCTCAATATGTCTTTTACTCAACGCAGTATAAAAGTACTTCAAAACCCAAGAATTTGAAAGAGAGCGGTGCTGTAAACAACTCACCTTTCTGGGCTTGGTGCCTTCATAGCGCTGATTCAGTTTTCTCTGGAGTTCCTCCATGGTGGCTGACTGAGGAGGGGACGCTGAGACAGCGTCAGTCCACCCAAGAAGCTCCTTACCTGGGGTGAATTGACATCAGCTAGACACCGTGGTGCCTGGTGTGATAAAAGGATGCGCAGATGGATGGATGAAAGAATGAATTGGTATACAGCTTGATGGAAGCACAGGGTGGATCAGAGCCCGACTGAAGAGCTGTGTGTAAGGAGTGGGTGGATGACTAGATGAGATAAAGCTCTCTCCGTGTGTCCTGCCTCCTGAGTTTGACTGCACCTGCTGTTTTAAGGGACCACCTTTCTAGCTCCCCATGCTAAATTATTCACAGCTAGATCGTGTGTACAAAAGCGTGGTTGAGAAACTAGAAGCTCCGTCATCAAATAATTATGATCACCAGAATAGAAGGAAGTTGGAGCCTCTGTGGAGCACTGTGTTTTTGTGTGTATAAGGGAGGGAAAGAGAGAGTGAGGCTGTGTGTGTGTGTGGGAGTTGTTGGATAGTTGTAGGACTGCCTGTCATTGGACTGGAGCTGAGTGCATCAGTGTTGAAAACTAAACATGACATTTGATGTCTGTTGCTGTCATACTGAAAACCTTTACCTTTAAGAGAAATCATGATTACTAAGCTTAGAGTTGTATCACATTGACACAACAACTGGCTTTTAGTGTGCTTCTTGGTGTTGTTTATACATGAGTGTGTTTCTGTGTGTACTGGATGTGTCTGTGCAAGTTAATTAGTCTAGTTCTTAGTTGAGCTCTAAAACTTCTGTTACTTCATGACTCAGTGAAGTCTGAGTTAGTCTCTTTGAAAGTCTAATCCAAAGAATACCTGTTCCAGTAGATCTCAGGTATGTATAACATAAAAAAAGGAGGTTTTCACTCACCTGCGAATGACTTTCTCCAGCAGACAACGCTCTGGGACCTCGTCTGGAATCCAAGAAGATTCAGAGACAAATCAAACAGGCTTGTATCACAAATGCAAGTCCTTTAGAAAACACAGACAACGCATGAGAAGGTTACTTCAGTCCAGACATTAAACTGATGTGAACGATACCAAAACTTATTTGTAACTTACAGTGTTTTGTGGAACTACCCCTATGGGTTGCCACCATTTCTGGGGAAGTTTTGCTTTCAAAAAACATTTAAAGTAAAATTCAGCAAGACTAATTGTAGTGGGAAAATACAACATATCCCTTCCTCACCCTGAAGAGTTTATTTTAGGTCACAGGTATTTGCTGTGGTGCCCTTTGACCCTAGCAAGGGACCAGAGACTTCTCTACGTGTTCTCAGTGGTGCATTTTCAGCTGTCTATAATTATCAGTTATTGGGGTCTTGATCCTTACAAGGTGATGACTGTCAAAGAGAGTGACGTATGTCTTACAAGTGTTCACATTCTTCGCTGTACATGCTGTATAAAAGCAGACCACTCTGAGATGCAGTACGGTCAGCCGGGCAGGGACAATTGAGTTGCTGTCGGAACCGTCCGTCTGCAGACGTGAATAAAACCACAAGAACTACTCCCTTGTTGCCAGTCTTCTGTTTTTCCTGAAATTCCCACGACACTAATATTTGCAACATTTCCTCTTACAGCCAAAGTGCTGGGCGTGAATAATAAAAAATAACATGAACAGTATTTCAGCTAAGGTGGAAATAATAGATGGAAAGAATGTAATACTTTTAGGGAGTTACAGAGAGTTATTTTTATTAAGGAAATCCAGAAAAGTAGATTTCCCCATCCTAATCCTACAGTGGTATTACTTGAACTTATGAGTCATACAATTAGTGTTTTAACTAAATCACCATGTGCTAAATGTTTCCCTGTCTGATATAATGGCTTTAATTATTTGGTAAATTACATATTCTTACTTTGTATTTAACTTGCAATTACCTACTCCTTAGTGTGACTAATAGGAAGGGTTACCACACATTAGACACAGCGTAAAGACTCGTGTAGTACAGCAATACACATTTTGTCAAGTATGGCTGAAAAGAATCTTCTCATGCCCATATGTGCATTAAAACACTGTTAGTCACTTTAATAGTTCCTCCTGAACAGTTCACTTCAGTCTGAGTTAGACAAGTCAAGTGTGGATCCTCCAAGTTCCAAATCTTTTTAGTCCCAAATTGTAAAAACACAAACAGTAATTTTGTGAAGATAACCATTTGAAACACTTTAGAATGGGACCTCTTTGAGACCTGTAGGGTCCTGAAGGGTCTCAAAGAGATGAATGATTAGATTGACCAATTTCACTTACACTTACACTTTCAATGTACATATGAGCATGTGAGTGAGCCTATGCTTTAACTTACCTTTAGTCATTAGATATATACAGAAGTGTGAGCCAGTTCAAGTTGCTGTAAATAATCATCATTCATAGTTTATCACTCATGAAATTGTGAAATGATGAAACTTCTATCAGCATTTTTTTTTCACATGAGACGTTTTGACCAGAAGTTACTAATAACACTGACGATGGCTCTGTTCTATTCAGGTGTCCCAGTAAGCCATGACAGTGTGACAGTGAGCCAGCATGCACCAGGACCCTGAAACCGAAGCAGCTAAATGGAATTCAGCCAGCATTAATTGTTTTATTTAGGCCTGCTTTTCCTACTGTGAAATGTCAAAATATCTCCTGTGAAAAAGGCTGATACACTAACCAGCACCCAACTCTTTTGATTTAATTGATGGAGAATTCCCTTGTCTTTTTTTGTCACATAAAATACAATCATTAAAATCCCTCCAGTTAATAAAACACTAAATGCTGGTAGAGTGTCAGTGGATTAAACAAAAGAACTACCAGCATGACCAGACATCTGTGGATCTAGTTATGATTAAAGTCATTTAATTTCTCAGTGATCTTAAATTAGCAGGATTAAGAATTCTGACTCACAACTTGTATATTACAGTCAAGTGACCCATGTCATTGAATCTTTTCTTTTGAAGATGAAAGCGCCTTAACATCTAACCCCTAACCAATGTGTTAAACACCTCATTGAATCAGAAGTAACTCATTGTCTCAATGTATGACCTTTAAAGACTTTTCCTGAGTATCTCCCTGAAATATATAATATCCCCTTGAAAGTGTGCGATACAATGTGTGAAGCCGAACAATGCTGATTAAGCTTTTCAGGAAAACCACAATTTTACAAAATGGCCCAGTAGTGCCAAATAGTGGGTGAGATTAATTATCTATATTCCAAATAAAGCAATTATAGTCTAATCATTGGTCTTTGGTAAGCAATTGTTTTTCCTTTTTTATGTTCTCATTGTATAAAAGTATTGCTCACATGTCTAATTTTGCTCTTTGTCATTTCCAGAATTGGCCTGTCTGACTCTTATTAAAGCTAATAGGGTATCATTCATGCTGTCAGCATCCTTTTAAGCATCATTTTATCTCCAGTTCAGAGACTAAATTAAGATTTCAGTCACAGCTATGAGTGGCAGCACTGAAGTTGAAGCCTGCATCACCTTCTCATGAGTCAATGCGAGGTCAGACCCTGGCATCGTGTGTTGGACCTTTGTGTGTGTGTCTGTTCTGTGTTTGTGAGTGCCTGTTTAAATATGTATGCAATGTCCAATCCATAAATGCATGCATACAGTATTTGAATTATTCCATTTGCAGAGTTTTGCATAATTTGAAACTGCTGATGGCGCTGGCAACTTTTTCTGCATCTTCAAGAGGCCATTTTATAGAACAAACACTGATCTAACAAATGGATGCCATTAACCCCATGCATGTCGAGATCAATCGTACAATTATCCTTACAGATGACTGTTATTAAGCTGAGAGTGAACGGATGGTTTAAAAAGAAAGAGGAAGGAAGAGAGAGAGTGCTGTGAGAAGACAGAGACCCCCCTCTTGTCGGCTTAATCAGATTGCAGGAAAAGCAAGTACGGTCACTCAAGCGAGAAATTGTTTTGGGGGCATCGCAGTGAAGGAATCGTTTAATGTGCCAGGATTCTTGCTGCTTTCGGTTTAAATGATTGCCACTGTAAATCTGTCTTTCTGTGTCTTCACATTAACACTTCATGTACATTCTATTATCCCCATTATCTTAGAGACACAATATGCAATATGAGCTTCAGTGCTCAGGTACAGCACATGCTCGCTGCTAGCTAGCTATAGATCTTCTTCTAATCCATTTTCAGTGCTGTGATGGTACAGATCGAAACTGAGAAATAATAGTTTTGGTTTCACTGTGTTGGTGATAATGCACTTGGACCCGAGTGCGCAAGACAAGCTACACATTTAAAGTCTATTCCCCAGATGGCCTGATGCAACGTCTACGTGCTAACTGTTGTGGATGTGTAAATTAGAATCGGAACTCTATCTTATGCTGTATCCATGAACCAGGTATGAACATGATGAGTGTAGGCTGCTCCTCTCTAAATCTTTTTTTATCTACTTCCAGTCGTCTTGCGCTATGCACAACAGTTAGATAACATGCTCCCAGTTTATACCTCAAACTCCCAGTTACTGTACCACATCCAACCATACCCTTGCTTCATAGGATGTTCATTATAGTAGTCGTTTTGTGTTTATCGGAGCAACTTTGATTATTTAACCCCAAGGGTCCAAGAGTACCCTAAGCAGGTGTGTGTATCATACCTGGAAAGTCTCACTGTGAGGGCCCGGGGGCAGCATACACCATTGCCACCCGTTTCTGTTAAGTACTTTCTGTTGTACTCTGCCTCTTCTCTCTATCTCTTTCTTTTGTAAGTGAAGCGCAAAAAGGCATACAAAAAAAGGAAGGTGAAACTCTCACTTATTACTCTCGCACCTATTCATTATTTTGCCTGTATTATTTCTGACGCCCTCCCAAGGGGAATGGTATTGACTGACTCTCATATCAGCAGCACCTGTTTTCAGGCAACAATTGAACAGAGATCAGTCAGAAACACTGGCTTAAATTTCTCCATAGCGGTCATTATCCTGAAGGCACTCAGAAGCCAAGTTTCTGAGGGAAAAGTGGAATTACTCATAGTGCCACACAAGGAGTTTCTAAGTATGAACTGTCCCCTCAAGTCAGCAGACTTCAGCGAGGAGGTAATGATCACCTGGTGTTTACCACAAAAAAAGACAAGAGCTTTGCCATTTTAAATGAAAACCACTACTATTCTATACTCTCTCTCTCTCTCTTTCTCTGCTCATTTCAGCACCAAACTCAGATCATACTTTTTGACTCTTTTGCTCTCTCGAGGGAGTATGAGAGAAAGAAGGGAAAAGGACAGAGATGGACGGAGGGAGACAATGAAATGCTGGAATTAGAGATGGATGGGACTACGAGAGGGAACCAAGAGATAAGGGAGGAGCGATGACGCTACAGATGAATATGAAAGACCATATTTGTCTTAAATCATGTCTGAAGACACTAATGTCACATGCTCTCTGAAGGTTACAGACAAAAAGAGAGAAAAGTCCTGCACCTCAGACAATAGATGTGCTTTAATTTACAAGTGTTTTTCTCATGTAGTTTTATTGCCTCTGTTACAGCTATAACTGAATGCATTAAAATTATCCATATGGTCTTCATGGAAAGGGCCCAAGGTCATAAGCTGTTTATAGATGATTATATAAGATGCTTTATAAGAGCTAAACAATGACAAAGCTGTACTAAAATCAATATGTTATGTGTTTTTTTTACACATATGTATAAACTACATACATGATACTGCATACGTTGTTCAAGTTTACAAAGGAACTTAAAAGATGATGAAGCAGAAACACTGAATTAGATTAGACTGTCATTTAAAAAAATCTGTTCCACAGCAGCAGTGTTTTAAATAGAACTACTAATGCATTTAAACTTTATTATCTTAATTACAGTGTCTATCAAATGATAGATGTTGCAAGTCACAGTCAAGTTAATATTTAATATTTCACTGGGACTGATTTTAATTAGCTGTATCGTGGTGGTGGCGGTGGTGGTGGTGGTGGTGGTGGTGGTGATGATGTTCGACTCCTATGAATCCTTAAGCCCATGCAGAAACTTGCAGCTTGGATGCTACAGATGCCTCCACCTGTGACCTCTCCACCCACTCTCCACTATCATCTTCAGAAAGAAAAAATGATGCATGGCTGTCTCCTCCAACTGCAATCCCAGCCAAAATGAGATTCAGGACAGCAGGAGGGGAGTCCAGCAGGGAACTGGCAGGAATCAGCAGATACTATACTTTGTAAAAAGTATGATGTTGTTGCAAGGCCGGTTTGGAAATCTTCAAATGGCTTGTGAAAATGAATTTAAATCAGCCAAGAGGTGGTGCTAACAAACACAATTCTGCTGCTGTGTTTTAGCAAACTGTGATACTTAAGAACAGATGATTTTAACGACACTAAGGGCTCTATTTTTGTCAATCCTGCGGTAACCAGAGTAAAGGAAAGGCCTTCAGTATAAGCTAGTAACTGTCATGGATTACAGAGCTGGTAAGAGTCACTAATTGATTTTTTTTCTGTCTGGCTTTAGTCTAGCTCACCGGATGTACGCTGCTGGGATAAGTCTGTTTTAACAGGTCCAGTTGGCTCCTCCAGAAATACAGAATGGCTAGGCTTCACCTCTAGGACACAGATGATCAAGTTATATTCATCTTTTTTAACAGTAAAGGTTGTAAAATCACATAGTCCACATATGCTGTTCACTATTTTATGTATTTTCTTTAGCGGGTATTTGTGTTGAACCAGACCTGTCTCCAAAGTGTGGAGATTAATGCCACAATCAGAAAAAACTTTGCAGGATCATATGAGTGTACCTTCGACAAATAAAGTGACCATAACATTATGGAATACACGAGCACCGAGCTGTTGACCTGCTCCGAACAGGCAGACTGCAGACTGCACTCTTGCAGTACATTGCTGGATTGGGATTAACAAAATAGCATTAAAAACAAAGTATTGGAGCAATTAAAATTTTGACATGGTGTTGGTGCTAGATGAAAAGTCAGAGGATCACCAAAGTCAGTAAGACTCAAACGGCACGTTTTGAACAGATCGCCCTGATGATGGCTGATATGTGGACAACACTTACATCAAACTGTACTGCTCCACGTACCAACAGCTCCACCCAACAATAACATCAAGCTACACATCGAGTTCACAAGTAAACAGGAAGAAAGAAAATGATAAGCTACCATTCCTAGACACCCATGTTCACATGAAGGCTGACAGGAGAATAAAGACGACAAAAAAAGAAAACACTCACATAGACCAGTATCTTAATTTGACCTCTAACCACCAAATTACATCATTAAAGCTCAGTGGTGAGGACCCGCCCACACAGAGCAGCTCTTACTAGTGAAGAGGAGGACAGAGAGAAAGAGGTGCACTCAGCAGATTGGTACAGAGAATGGATAACGAGAACCCAAACCAAAAGCATGCCAGTGTGACTTCATTACACGGCTGGGATGTCAGAACATCCAGCCAGAGTCCTAAAGCCACAAGGAATCACAAACCATTCAACACCTTAAGATCTCTGCTGCTACACAGACAACCTGCAGGACCCCCCTGAAAGGAAAACTGCAGTTATGCATGACATAACATGCGAAGGCTGTGGGGAACACTGCATCAGTGAAACAGCAAGAGTCCTGAATAATAGACTGAATGACTTCGAATTGACTTAGATCACGTGATGATGACTCAACCATCTCCATGACAACTGAGCAAACCCCATTTGCATTTTGTCAAATGAAATGCTCAATTTCTAAACAGAAAGAAGAGTGTTGTTCTATCCAAATGATACACATCTATCTATTCAGTATTGACAGTGATTATTTTTATCTTTCTATTCCAAACCATTGTGCAGTCGTCATGTCAAGATGTATCAGGCAAACTTGAAATAGGCAAATCTGTCTTATTTACATAATGTAGGATGTCACCGACACAATTTCTGTAGGCCAATGACTTGCATTGTGAAGAAATGCAAATGTGCACTGAAGTATCTCTGAACTGACATATCCCTTAAATTACTTAGATAGTTCAAATTGGGCAGAGTCAAACATCAATTTAAATATTTAAAATACTGTTTGATTAAAGGTTCACATCCTTTGTACTACGGTCTTATTGAATCTATTCCTTCGTCATTATAGTTTTTAAAAAACTTTATATCAATGGAAATTGGACAATTTGTTGAAATGACGGTCCTACTCGTGATGCTCTTGAGGATGCCCTTCACATGTATCCAGTGGAGCACAATAAAAACCAACAGAACTGACTCCCACAGACATACAAGATATTACTGTAAATAGAAACATGCAGAAAGTAAGAGTTACCAATCCAAGTATGACGAGTAAAGCAAAGCAAGATAAGGATGGATTGATCAGTATAATCACTGGCATGTGTGCAGCATGCAGTGAGTTGGTGTTCCAAAAAGAGGAATGATGGATATAGGAATGATTAGAGGAGAGAGTGGGAGCTTTTAAAAGTTGCCCTATTTACTTGTTTGAGAGTGATTTGTCATGGGTCATCATGGGGGTAGCTAATTAGCCAACCGATGGCGTACACAACTTTAGTTTATCACCTTCACCTACCATGAAGCGTTACAATTTAAGCATCATGGGAATTAACAGCATGTCCTGAATGTGATAATCTGGCTAATCAGATTACTTGCCTACCCATCGAATGAGAAAATAACTCAGATTAGCTGCATACAGGGAGGAAATAGCGGAACAGGAAAAATCCCAGTGGGCTGATAACTAAGGGCTAACTAACAATATTGATTCTTACAGCGACCTGAGCTGATTGAGCTCCACACAAGTCTCAACATGTCTGCAGTAGGTTAGGCGAGGTGATGGCAAGACGACAAAGATGCAGTTGATTTTCAAGGGGATGTCAGTGTGTACTTGTTTGTTTTGTTGTTTGTTTCCAAAAATAACTAAAGGAGCAAAGGAAATTGAAGCAGCATTTGGCTGCCTCAGTCTCCATCTAATGGTTTTCTTGGCATCTGAGGAGGCCCTCATTTCAAGAGGGTCTGGCTGTGTTGCAAAGACAGAAACGGCCGTGGCAGATGTCACTCGAGAAGAGGGAGTTTACTCTGGAGTGAAATCAAGTAAACAGACAATCCTTAATCCAATATAAACACAATGAAGGCCCATAAAAAGCTGAGGATTAGAATGGATGTCCGGCACCACCAAATGCATGGACTGAAATACCAGAACACATATCTGCATTTGAATATATTTTGATATAATGGCATCAATAAATACTTGTTTTGTCATGATGTACATTCATGGAAGAAGGTTTATATTAGTCTTCTTTGATTCCTTGTATAGCTACTTTTCATCGTGGCAGCTGGTGAAAAAACCCACAGCCATGTGTTGAAGTGTATACTGAACAGAGTCTTGCAAAGAGCCCCTTTTCTTTGTGCTTCCACTAAATTACTTGATTTAGCTTGTTTAATAAACTTAATAGTAATGTAGTAATAAATAGTTTTATATTTGAACTTTGACAGTTTCAAAGAGAACGTTTCACATCTGGACTCGGCTGCACCAGCTATTCCTAAATCCATTACTAAGTTCATACTTCTATCGTTCAAAGTTAAGTGTTTTTAGAACAATGCTCCCTTTCTTATTATCCCTCTACCGGAGCTCAGCAAGAACGCTATTGAGGGAACCAAAAAAAGAGGACATTTTGCATGAAAGACTGTAACTTTGTAAGTAGGCTAGGTTTCATCGAACAGCTGGTGCAACTGCCTCCTGATGAAGAGATGCACGTACGAAGTGTTAAACAATGAATGAAAAATAAAATGTCAGAAATTAATTAACTCAGACAATAAACTCTTCATACCTTTTACAGATCCTGCTCTCTACTGTCATTCATTACCTACCATAACAAGTCTGCAAAGTTGTGGAAATGTACTTTGTGATTATGCAATTTTTGCAAATGAATTCCCTGAGGTGTCACTTTTGTTTTTCAGCCGCCCTGTCTTTCCCAATCTCTCTTTTCCCCTTTCCCATCCAGCATTATAATTGGTCTAATAATGGTGCAGATGACAGCCTGTGGCTGAGGCGCTGTGCTCAGTGTATTCAGTCTAGCGCAGTGCTTCAACCTGTCATAGCTTTCCATTATTTATCGTAGCGAGAACTCGTAGTGCTTTCTCTGCAGGCTCCTTGTTCAGAGATCACTTTTCACTGTTTGTTTGCTGCCACATGACCTATACACACCACAATTCTGTTTTATTTGTTTATTTTCAGGAAACATTAGAGATGACCAAAAGAAAAGAAAACTTTTCTTATTAAAAGAAGACATGATTGAGAATTTGTCTACACGTAAGATTTTGAATTTCTCTAACTAAATTTACAGCATTAAAGCAAGTTCAATGCAGGATATGAAACTGTAGCAAAAGCAAAATCAGTTAAAGCAGAAAATGTAGTCTGAATACTTTCAGCTGTGTTTCCCATTAGCTATTATAGGATCCAAACAAATCCACTGATGACCTTTAGAGGGATATCACTGTACATTTATAATAACATGAGCATGCACAATGGGATTATGCCAGAGAAATGACAAAATAACAAGCATCACCTCATATTTATTATAGCAGAGGCTGCAGCCGAATCTTATCGCTGCAGGTTTTTTAGTTTCAGTCTCCTCAGGAAACCTTACTTCACCTTCATGATCTTCACTACAAAATACAAAACAGTAAAACAATACAACGCATGAGCACCATGGATATCGTATTTGTTATTTTGTATTATATTTATTATATTGATTGCTTTGTAATTCCTGTAAACATGTTTGCCAATAATTAAAAAACAATGTATGAGACACATTTGTCGACCCTTGACAAATCGGAGAAGAAGCAACAGAGAGAAACTCTGCTGGAGCTGGTAAGCCTGAACCACTACGCTTGACTGGTTAGAAGAGCGACAAAGCAGTGAGGCAAGCAGTTTGCTATTTTTTTTTACTCCTTGTTTAACTAAGTCTTTCAGTGTGTGTGTGTGTGTGTGTGTGTGTGTGTGTGTGTGTGTGTGTGTGTGTGCCTTTTTTCCTGTTCTTGTAGCTAATGTTTTTTTCCTGCAAAACAAAAAGCAGCTTACCATCTCTTGGTTGGCTCTGTTGTCTGCGTGCACATTCTGTCTACTTAGCCTGTCCATCTCCTCCTGAATGCTGTACATATGCCAAAAACAAGATATATCACCACACACGCACAAATGCACATGCACAAAAGAACATCTGAATAAAATAATTCAGAAAGACCTACAACAATGAAGCAGCAGCTAAAGTGAAGCAAGTTGTGATGCGCCAAAAAAAAAATCAGTGCAAGAAACAGCTACTGTTTGCCTGCTGAAAGAATACTGGCAATATAAAAACAAAACAATGAAACATCATATCACAATACTGCAAACGTACACGTAGTAAGGTCTACTACATTAACTATGAAAACAAACAAAGATACAAAGACATATACTAATGAATCCGATGCAAAAATGGACTGGACGGACAGAGGATGGACTGTAAATTCAAAAAAGCTGCTAATACCAAAAGACAGGCGAAGGGGAAAACAAAAATATTAAGAGAAATGCGCTTCAAAGCATCAACTATAAATTGTGCAAAGGAGTGATGGGCCTGTTTTGTACAGTATTTTCAGTGTAGAGACGTTGATGCTTTTCCATCAAGGCTCATTGGCAGGAAATAGAAAAAGACAGACAGAAGAGTGACGTACGCCAAGAGGCAATTTTGTTTTGCCGGACCTCTTGGCCAAAATATCATAAAATATCAGACGTGAAATTACAAACTGCATAAACTATCATACTTACTTAGTTACTTAGTTACTTCCATCAATGAAAAACAGTACTTTGAAATAGATGATGTTTATATGTGTTACAAGTAAATATGCTGTGTGGTACTGATCTTTCTTAATCTGTGTTGTAGCACATTAATCTCCAATAGCAGCATTGTCTTTGATGGATCTTGAGGCTAATTCTTTTCTTTTGTTTCCTTGATAAATTCCTTATCTTTTCAGGTTTGTTTGGCTGTCATATACAAATTGAATAAATAATTGATCACAAAAACATAACATTAAGATCATGCTTTTTGGAATTCCATAAGCATATGCAATCATAATAAGGTATTAACTCAATCAAATTAGTAAATATGAACAGGAGTAAGTGAGTTTTTTGGAGCCTGGGCTGCTGAGGATGTAAGTTGGAGCTGACACCTGATCCTTTGTATACACTTTTTGACACTCTCCTTAAATACGTACACACTGTAGCAAAGAGCTTCCGTTTTATCATCTTTCCAGTCCACTGATGCATTTTGACAGAACAGAGCTGATCCCTCTCATGTAACACCACGGAGGATGATGTTGTGTCTTAACTCTTCTCCTTTCCACACCTCCTCCCCCACCCTGACCTCAGTTTCTGCTCTCCTCCTCCCTTCAGTGCCCGATCTTTCTGTCTCCTTCTCCCTCTAAACCCGATTTGTCTGTCACACTGTCATACTCCCCCCGGGTCTCCTCTTTCTCCTCCCTTCCTTCACACAGTCTGTTCCGTCTCTTTTTGTACTCTCAGTCACACACAACTGTCCTGCCTCCTTCCGACTTAGACATCCGATTTATTTGATACTCTAAGTCTTCCCTTACAAAGCTGGGGCTTCCTGGGCCCAGGCTGAGCATTGCACCAACTCCTACACGAGTAGCTTCAATTACACATGGCTGTCTGCATGATTACTGAGCAGAGATAGAGTATGACACAAAGCCATAGTGACAGAACACGTAAGGAGGAGAGGAGAGGTGGCAGAGTGGGGGAGAGATTAAGGTAGGGATGGTTAGATAATGAGAGATGCAGGAGAGATATTTGTCCTTGGGTCCTTAAAACGTTTAAGGGGGAAATCATCTCTGTTTTCATAAAACAAATCGTCATAATCTACAGGGTTTGACAGTTACCTTTTCCAGTTGATGAGATTTACTGTCTCTGAAACTACGTTGACATGCACTCTAATCAGACTGAGGCAATATTCTGATTATTACAGCCGTCAGATATCACCTTAACCACATTATCTTATTTGCATTAATGTCTTAATAATCAGATCTCATTGTTTCTGTCAATTACAGACCACCAGTTCTTAGCACTACAGAAGACTGGCAGGGCATGTTTACTGTGCCGGACAACATTTGCTGTTGTATTTTTCATGTCGTAATGGTAGAAGTCATACTTAGATGAAAACACTGATTTTCACTATCATTTACAGTTGTTGCTTGTTCCATATGGCCCATTCACTCCAGAATAAATGGCACGCTGCAGTATAGTAGGACCTAGTACCAAGGAAAGCACTTCTCACTTAATACGGTTCTCTATAGTTTTTGACTGAAAATGTACAATTACTGTAGACAAAGTAGCAGAAGTTCAGGAGAAGGTTGTAACCAAATAACTTCTGACTTATCGGATGTGAGGGGTTAAATCAACACATCTCTGATACATAATAAATTTAACATTATTGGCTCTATTATGGCATTAATGTTAGTGAGACAGAAGAAAGATTAATGAGTGACTCTTCCTAGCATCTGTCATCCACAACAGCTAGCAGTCTATACTGACAGCCTTTCATTTACGCTGATGACTCTCTTTATAGCCATCTGAAGGCTGCAGGTATCTGTTCAGACTGTAATTGGAGTGAGGATGTCACTGTCAAGCCACAATTATGCACAACATATCCGTTTGTTGTGCAACCAGAACCACAACGACTCTGGCCAAAGCTCCACATTTATGATTACACTATGGGTGTGTCTGTGACGACCAACATGATGCGAAATATATTTGTGGATTTCTGGCTTAGGCTACCTTTGGGGACACATTTCAGACCAAAGAACAGTTAATTGGGGACCAAAGTCATGTCTCCAATTGGGAAAAAGTTGATTTTTGGGTCAGTGTTAGGGTAAGTCTCCAGGAAATGAATGTAAGTCTATGTAATGTCCCCATAAGTGACCTAAGTAAACGTATGTGTGTGTGTGTGTGTGTGTGTGTGTGTGTGTCACCTACAGTAATTTTAAGTAAAGTTTAGGCTAAAAGGAGATATAACACAATGGTTCCCCAGGGCACGTTCAAGTCATTGGTAAACCTAAAAGCAGTAGGTCATGGCCGCTCTCTTTCAGAGCAATAGTTCAGCTCTCTTTCTCCAAGGATGACTGGTCAGAGTGCAGCTGTCCTGATAAGGTGAGTCTGTCTGCGTCTCCTAGGAGACTAAGGTTGTGGCAGATAGGCTGCACTTTGCCCCAGACTCCACACTGATATACTGTCTCCTCTGAGACCTGTGGCCTGAAGTGACATTCACCTGTGTACAACAAAATTGACTCTGTAATGCTAATATATATATATATATATATTTTCTTTTTTTTTTGCAAAGTGACAAAACCAATTAAGATGCAATGTTATTTTTACTGTATTGAAATGACTCGTATGTAGGCTAAATACATTTTCTACGTTTGTCTCCAGCACCGTGAGAAAACTGGCTCAGTGTGTTGTAAAAAGCTTTATATTCTGATTGTGTTTGGATGTTGATCCAAACTATTCCACAGATATGGCCCTGTGTATCAGAGAGAGAGAGAGACCAAAGGTGATGGATTATGTCATTATCCACAAACAGGTTTCTGCACCAAAATGTGTCATATTCCTGACCTTGGCTGCTGAAATGAATAGTACCCCCTCACCTTGCCATGTTACCGAAACTTATTTTTCACCCCATATCTTCTGCTATTTTCCTACTCTTGTTCATACTGTCCTGTAGGACACAGGAAATATCTCAGTGGATGATCTCTGTAGTGTAAGATATGAATTTCAGTTAAACAAATCAGTATGTAGCACTGGATGCAGTACAGAATATTGCAATGAAGTCCAATGGGATCAAGATAATGAACCGAATAAAAGAAAATTGGTGTGCCGAAAATCCCTCTTCCAAACTCTTACATGTTTTGAAACAATTCCTGTGGGAACCCCCTGTTTATAATCCCTGTTTATACTCATATTATATCTATCCTGGATGTTATAGCTAACTCTATTCACTCTGATTTGCATTTTCTTTGAAAAATTACAGAAAATAGAATACATAGCTGCTGTAATTGTATAGAATAGAAGTGCCTTCATGATAATGCTTTATATGCATCACACACCCCAGTAAGCATAGAATAAGACATTCCTGTCTAACTTGCCCTTTCACATAAGCAGCCTCATTTTAGCCAGGGCAGGTATAACTACTTAGATTCCCTTTTAAAGGGATAATCAGGGTTAAACTGCTGCAGGGATGTGATCATGTACAGGCTGAAAGAGAGCAGATAAGGATGCTCAAAGACAGACACTTTTTTTAACTTATTGATTTTTTTTCCCTTCACAGGTGTTAGTGCTCATTTGGATGACCTTGCTGTGCTGTTAATACCAACATCCAAGCAGGGTGTACCCATCGTCAGCTTGCAGATTTCCATATATTTTAATTGCTGTTTGAACATTTATTTAATCTTTTATCTTATCTTTTTTATTTCCCTTTACGCCTTCCTTCTATTATCCCTTCCGCCTGACTTTATCTAATTCCTTGACCTTTCTTCTCCTCCATTTCTTATTCTTCACCCACCTTCTCACTTGGCATAGTGAGGGGAAAAGGTGGTTTCTTTGTAATAAATTACAGCACAAGGCATTTCATGGAAGCATTAGTCTAAAATGCCTTGCAGTACCAGGGCAAAAATCCATATTTCTGGCATGGTTGTCTCCAGTGGAAAATAGACCGCAAACTATTTGGTGCCACATTCTCTCCATTCAGCAACATTTGTCATGGACAGTGCAGCAGGTAGTGCAGCCTTACAAGGCCAGACATATCAATATGTGTGTTTATATGTACATCTGGAGTCAACTGTGGGTGTAATATGGGTGGGAACAATAAAATTCAAAGGTTCACAATTATTCAAGTCTGTCTTGAAACAATAATCAGGCCTGTACATTGAAACAGGAATGTAATCATTCCTCTTGTCAACTATTGCTTTTGTCCCCCATCACTTACAATGGAGGCACATTAGGAAGTGATCTTCTGGCTGATATGAAGAGGAGCAATGATTATAGCAAAACCTGTTTCAGTGTTCATATGGGCACCTATGGGCAGCAGTCTTATTAATTATGTGTGTTTTAAACGTACACCTTAAACTTTAATGTTCAAACTACATCAGCATCTCACGTAGTCAGCACGTCGCTAATCACAGAGATTCAAACACTTAGTTATCCGTTTAGTTATGAGTCTTATACAGCAGTGCATCATTCAGCACACATCATCATCTGCTCTTGTCATCTCAAAAACAACTGATGTGTCTCGCCAAGACACAATAATCAAGGCTGCGCAGAGTGCAGCTGACAGTTGTGGAATTACAGAGGAGGATGTTCAAAGGTCAACACACTCAAGGTACCAGAGCAGAGCTTGTCTTAAGGCAGGTACTTTGTTCAAAGCAGAAGTTAGTCAGCTTGTCACTCATCTTTATTTTAGCATAAACAGCAGTTGCGATGAGAAACAAGTTGCGACAAGACAACTTTTAAAGGCAGGTGTAGAATTTGAAACACAGGAAACAGTTAAGGAAATCTCACCACAAGGTCCATTTAGTAGAGTTACTGTTATCATCACTGGGAGGCAGAGGAATTGAGCTCAACAATGTGAACACAGCAATGCTTTAAATACACTAATATCCCTGTGTTCTCACCTTCCTGTCTGTCATGTGTAAGATCTAAGGAGCTCCATGCCCTTTGGCTGTCACTTTTTTTTCTTCCTGCATTTGATTTCACACTGAGTCTCTGTTCCTCTACCTGTCTGTGCCTCTGTCCTTGTCTTCTTTCTTTCTCATCCTTGCCTACTCATCCATTTTTACACATTGTTCCACTAGATGTCAACTTTGAAATGTCAACTCTTCCGTCCCTTTCACATTGTCAGTGGAAATCTGAGAAGAGGAAGTGGAGCACATTGGTGGCTTCATTTTCCTTTCCCCTCTCATCTCTATTTTACATAAATATTTGTCTGTCTGTCTTTGTCTCTATGTGTTTCTGTCTTGCTATTTTTATCACAGTCTTTCTTCCTGTCTATTCTTTTGGTCTGCCCTGTCGCTTTTCTGTCCTTTACTTTGTCTCTCTCTATCCTTGTGCAGCTCTCACCTGTACTAATGAAAGGATGACTGATGTAGGTGTTGGCTGGGAGATGGAGCCTGTCATTTATTTTCCGTTTTTCTGCAGGGCTTGCCTGGGGCCCGACTCACCTCGACCACAGACAACGTTACCATGAGAGCTTTTAGTCCATACTGAGATTGCAAATGCACGCACAGTACAATACACTGCACCCATACATATGCACAAACAGACTTACACACACACATACTGCTCCCGCGCTGCTGTTGCCACTGACAGACTGATGTTTGCTAGTGTCCCAGGGAGTGGGAGTCAAAACAATACTGTGTAATTGAATCCCCATTGCCACTGTGTACCTCACGCCCTCTCTCTCATTGTAGCAACAATCTCTTACAGTCAATCTCTCTCTTGAAGGGTGTTTGCTTCTTTGTCGCCTTTGCTTGTCTGTCTAAGTATTCTTTCTTCTGTACGTCTCTGGCCCTGTGTCTTTCCCCACCCTCTCTTCTCCATTTTCTTTCGGCTTGTGTTCTTCTGGAGGCTTCTTTTGTCAGCATCCCTGAAGTGAATCTCCATTCTTTTTGCTATTTGCATGTGTGAATGGTATAGCACACATGTATGTGTTTTATATGTATTTGGGTAACTCTTCTGGGTAATATAATTTAGATCTCTGTGTCAGTTTCTCTGTGTGTGGTCACCACTTAAACAAATTTGTGGGTGTCAATACACACGTTTCCACATGTGCCCATTGTATATGTGTGTGCATCCTCTGTGCACTGAATGACACCTCAACCAGTCGGTCTCCTCCATGCCTCATCGCTCCTCATTGTTTTCCTGTTCGTTTGACTGACATGTCATCCTCAAAAGATGTTTGCCTCGCCTAGGCACTCAAGATTGGACACGCTTGTGCGATCCCAGCCTTGGCTGTGTTTGAAGACAGTCAGTTTGGTTCTGGTTTATTTATAACCTCCCATACTTGTTCACACTCTGGAGACTATGTTGTGATTAGACGTCTCACACAGTGAGATCAGGGCCTCAGTAGTCGCACATTATCTCCAGTATTTGTTTTAATGTTCTCAGATTGGTGAGGTGTGTCCAATCAGGACAAGTCAGAGTATCTCTGGAAAGTTTCCATTATAGAGAGAAAGTCTAAACTTGCTGTGTAATGTTTGTTGTTTATGGAAGAGCACACCACATTGCACTGGGGTAGAACATGCGTAATAATATCAGCTGTCTTAGTAACTGTACATAGCTAAAAATGTGCAAGTCGGTCACTTTAAACTAACACATAGATGGGCCAAATAGGACATCTTGTTGATCAACATCACTCACTTCACTTTCAGATGTAACTGCCAAGGGAGATTTTATATAGTTATAGCCCCAGGATGCTGAAAGACACTACTGAGCTTTATTAAAGGTTTTGATGTTGACTCAAATAGAACTATATTGCCTGAAAATGAATGCCATGTTAGTATTTTCATTTAGCCACTCTAGCCGCCTTGTTCTCGAGATGGACCACTTTGGTCCAGGCAGAAATATCTCAAAGAAATAACCCAATTGGACGGATTGCCATGAAATTGTGTACAGATGTCTGTGGTCCCAGAGGGTAAATCCTAATGACTATGATGATCACCTCACTTTTCATCAATTTCCTTGAGGTCATGGTTTTGAGTGAAATGTCTCAACACAAACTTAATAGATTACAGGGAAATTTGGTACACACATCCATGTCCTCCTCATGAATTGTGATCACTTTGGTCACCCCCTAACTTTTCATCAGGTCAACATTTCAATTTGTCCAATACTTTGGTTTATGCCTAAATACCAGCAAAACGAATGCCACCTCCATCAGCCTCAGCCGTGCTTTGTAGCAAATAGTCGCACAATAACACAACAATATAAAATGGTGAACATTATACCTGCATAACGTCAGTGTGTTAGCATTGTCATTGTGAACATGGTAGCATGCTGATGTTACAGTAGCATTAACTCACAGAGGTGCTGGCGTGACTGTAGACTCTTAATCTGTATAGCAGTCATAGACATAATGAGTCCCCTCAGCACTCTGAATGATAACAGTGTCTATTTCATACTTAGTCTTCTCTTAACAAGACTAACTAGTGTTATGCTGCAAAACATCATGCTACTACAAGGAATGTGAAGGCCTCTTCAGGCTTCACTTTTTTCTCAATGTAGCCAGTTCAGTTTTTATTCCATAGCTTAAAGGTGGATGCCAAAGTTATAAATAGTGACACAGTCCAAAGCAACAAATCAAACCATTCACCCATGCAGAATCATCTTTGCATGGCACGACATCTCCGTTGCTCACACCCCCAAGGTGTGCTGCATCAGTGGCTAATAAGGAGTCAGACCCCGGCATCTGTGACGTCACTGCTGAGCCTCCGATCTCTCTACGCCTTTCAAAACAAAAATACTTACTATGACACTTTGCTGATTGTTTTAATGCAAAATAAATCAAAGAAATACAATTAAGTGACATACTTTGTAATTGTACATACTTCTGACCCAGTGATTATGATGTCGAGTGAATGTGTAAAAGACAACAGTTGATTATTTATGTATTAATATACGCATTTATTTATTCATCATTTCACAACATTGAATTACAAGTTGCTCCCAGTAAAAAGAGTCGTCCCAGTTGTAAGGCCCAATAATTTAAGATCCATTTTCATTATGTAAGCTGGAGCTGGAGGAGGCATTATGTAGCAGAGGAGCAAAACGACTTCAAACATGTAATGACCCTGAATCAGAAACCTCTTCTTCTTCTTCTTCTTCTGTATCTTGGCTTCTGCAATGTTCTCCAAAGTGAATATAATGTTAATATGAAGCTAAAAGCTTTTCCTATGACATTTAGATACTGAATACTGTAAAAGTTAATAAGCTCAAGCTTTATAACAAGACTGACTTCAATAAAAAAGGAAATGGAAGGTGTTAATGGGTCAGTTCATCCAAACAAAACAATGTCTCACTTACCCAGTCATGCAGATAGTTTCTTGATTTATTGGATTTATTTGTATTATAAGTTTTGAGAGATCTGTCCCTGAGACTCCTGCTTCCACTCTAATACTACAAATGTGATGGAATCTGATTTGTTGCACTCACAGCATTTAAAAATGATATTTAAAAAATTCGACAGCAGCATCTTACCATAGAGCCTCAGGATAATCAACAGACCACCTTGTTTTCATTGGAACTATTTTCTACAAACTGAACCAACCTTTTAAAAAATGTCACTGTAACTACCTCTTAAAGAACACGGTTTATAATTAATGAGCATTTTGAGGCACTCGGGTTGATTGAGGGTGAGAGAAGAGTGAGAGATATGGACAGGTGAACAAGAGCAGCTTAAAGTAACCCACCAGCCTGTAAGGATTCTCTGGTCATAACTCTAAGTGACAACTGTGACAAGCACGCACACACTCATCTAGACGTCTGTGATAAGGTAATCCCTTTAGTGGTGGGGGCTGGTATCCTGCTATTATGCTGAATGATGGAAACCAGCTTTCATCTTTCAACTCTCTCCCTCTGTTGAACTCTCTCACACACACACACACACACACATGCACACACATTTTATCATTTTCAAGGATTAAATCAGTTTATGAGTATATGTAGGTGGCGAGAGGAAAACACACACAGATAAGGTGAATGTTTTTGCTTGAGCCAGTATGGCAGGTGTAATGTAAATCAATCACAGATTCTCAAACAGCTCCTTTGTTTGAGATATCCTGGTCCAGTTTCGATTGGTGGTCAATTGGTAACCCACATTTCTCTTTACCGAGTTCACTTTTTCTGGTCAAACAGTTTTCTTTGCCAACATGCATCTCCGCACAACGCTTAATCTCACATCTAAAATGCACTAATGCAGCCAAAGGTTTAACAGGTACAGGAACAGGAACTGTCACTCATTACATGTATTACAATATAAAAATGCTGCAACATGCTTCAATAGGCTTTATTTGTTTGCCATTTTTGCAGAGTGATTCCAAGTGAAAATAAAATTAAAGTAATTCCAGTAATGCAATACAAAACTACACACATTTGCTATACATTTTTGTATAGGATAGCTACAGATATAGAAATACAGCAGTGCTTCTGCATTTGGCCACAAGTTCTCATTGCCATCGAACCTTATGTCCTGTTGCAATACACCTGGGAAATAATCTTTTTTTTGACGGTAGTATGTAAACATGTGCAAAATGGAGTGGAAATACACAGAAGTTTGGTGGTAGTTGAGTTTGAGTGAGAAACAGTTCATGGATTTGGTCATTAAAAGCATTTTGAGTCAAAGCAATTAAGCAATCCACAGTTTAATTCACACTACCTGCTGTTGTGCCGACTGTGTGAACTCAGAGTAATGTGGGTTCCCAATTGTAAAAGACTTTAGTTCTATAGATGATTCTGTAGAATTACCTTAAAATTCTCAATGGGTTCAAATATTATAGAGATTTAACATTATTGAAGGACATTTTAAAATAAAGCAGATTAACGATGTGCAGACAAACAGGACAAATTCATTTGAATTTATGTGGTATTTATTTATTTACTGAGAAAAAGACAGAACAGTCAGGAACATTTACACACACACACACACACACACACACACACACACACTCTTGTCACAGAAGAGGGGCTTCTGACATTTAGTTTATTGTTGAAAGTCTTTGAATTAAGCCATGGTCCATCTGCCATAGTCTGTGTGTGCGTGTGTCTTAATGAGCTCCACAGAGCTACTTGTTGTTTTGATGTTTTATTCTATTGTTTATTCTATTGAAATCTAGAGCATTTGGAACCATGCACATTTCTTTTAGCTTTGTGTGTGTGTGTGTGTGTGTGTGTGTGTGTGTGTGTGTGTATCTGCGTCTGTGTGTGTGTGTGTCTGCGTCTGAGTGTTTAAACATGCATAGGCACTATATTTGTTGCTAATTAATTTTTTTTGATGTTTTGGACAAGGAAGCCGATTGACTAATGTTCTAGTTATAGTCCCAGGGGAAATTCAAATCAACAAACAAGGACCTTATTCTGAAAAACACAGAAAAGGCAGCCTGCAGCTTGATCTCATGGTAATTCTTAGAAAATCCTCGAAGAAGGAGAGAATCTGGTTTCATCACTCTGTATGAATATTTGATTGGAAAAATTCACATCAGCAAATAGGAAGCAGTGGTTGAATGGGCCGCTTGAACACTGACTGTCAACACTGAAGGTAAACAAACAGAGGAAAGCATATTCACAGTGTACTTGAATTAGTTAATAATTAAAGTGTCATTTTGGCTTTATTCAAATATAACTTGATTAGAATTTTAACCACATTTTGTGAAATGTACATGATGTTCTGCTTCCAAGGACATTTCACTCTGTCCTTTACATTGTTTTCATCATTTATGAACACTCTCCAGGCTACAAACTAACATCCTGTGCTTCCACTGGGGCTATGTGCCATTTAACAAGTGGTGGTCTTTTTCTTAAAAAAATAAAAACGTTGTGGTACATTTTCCACTATGTTGAAATTGCTGTTAAAACAAACAGCTCAATACTGCAATATTCATGAATGGAGCCACAAGGTTATACCGCTGTGGCATCATGGAGGAAACACTGGGTTTGAATACTGTAGAGAGACTTTGACATTTTAACATTACAGGGAAGACACGTCTTCAGCTATTAATCATACTCAGTAGCATGGAAACAAGACTATTAATGGAACAATCAACCCATGTAAACACCCTAATTGGAGTGATGCCTTGCTCTGATTATTGACCATAATCTGATTATTATGTGCATGTAAACATAGCCATTGTCTAGTTCTACTTCCCCTCATTCATTTTGCAATGCATGCTGTATGTAATTAAGTCTTTAAAATTGGCTTGAATGAAGTCCTGTGCTAGCAGACAGTAACACCCAAATACACAGACTAGCGTGATCCACAAGCAGAAACCCCAGCTGAATGTTGGCGGTAACGTAGAAACGCCTTGAGGGGCAGTTTCTCTGATGTTCGCTAGAAGCTGATTTAAAAATGAGTCTGAAACCCCCAAATTCAATCTAATATTAATAATGATAATAATGGTAATAAAATGTGTTTCTTTCACAAAAATTTATTTTCCGTCTTCATTGGACAAAAATCATCTGTCTAAAAGTTTTTTCCTCACCTTACAAGTTATTTTTCTTAAACAAAAATCCTCTAAAAGGGTGACAAAGCATCACTTGTTGCCTGTACAGTTCCCTTACTTCAGGGATTTATTTTAGAAATATCAACTGAAATATCAACTGAAATACAAGATTTTGGGGCTAAATATCATACAAAATTATTCAAGATGGAGGTTTTTGGCTTACTAGTTAGATGTTGACACTTACAAGATATAACATGTTCAATGTGAGCTTTAGAGGTGCTGATAGGCATATTTTGTTACCTTTGGAAAGAGCCAGTTTCCCCCGTCTTTGTGCTAAGCTATACTATTGCTTTAAGTTAGAGCCAGGAGACAATTAGTGTAACTTATCATAAGGACTGTAAGCTGTAACAAATTCTTGGCCCGGGAGTGGTGACTTCCCAGAGTCAGCATTTTGTCGACACCAACGAGGTGAAAAGTGCTGGGTGGGCAGATAAACTGTTGTTCAACAAGAAAGTTACAGAACTAAAACAAAATATTGTAATTTTTACATTTCTGTTTGATTACGGATCAAACAAACGAGATGTAACAGACAGAGCCAGGCTAGCTGTTTCCCCCTACTTCCAGTCTTTATGCTAAGCTAGGCTAATTGCCTCCACAAGCATGAGAGTGGCATCAATCTTTTCATATAACTCTGGGCCGACAGAGAATAATTACCAAAATGCTGAACTATTTCATACTGGCTGTTCACACTGACAGGGTGGAAAACAATCTGGGCATCAAAGAGTCCTTTTGAAGTGCCAAATCTAGCATATAATTATATTTTGAGTATGAATAGGCATTTTTTTCAATCGATACATTTACACTACACTGCTGGTGGTTTAATCCAGAGTGACATAAATGTGAATGACAGAATGACAATGAGTTGGTCATGGGCCAGTAGGAATACTATACATCACCAAAACAACTCACTCATATTTTCTATGTGGTCATGTGTGTAACCAATTGAATTAAGATGAGTGTGTTGCCAACTAATAGTAGTGTAGATTCTATATAACTCTGATATCATTATCATGCCAGCAGTTGCAGACACGCATGAGTCAGAGGCTTTTATAGTTTAATCATCAGTGTTCTGCGGCTGATGTGTTTGTAGTTAAGATGAGAAATGTCTCTGAACCACATCTGAAGCTGCTACACCAGTCTAGCATGGGAGAAATGAGGGAGGGAATGCAGAGAAAGATAGAGGATGGAGAAGATGAATCCCAAAGACTTTGCATCATTCGTTCTCGAACTCAGTCCCTTTTCCTCTCTGCACCATTGCAACTGCCTTCGCAATGTACACCTACACATTTTTCAACACTTACTGAGGCACTGCAGCCTTTTGACACATAGTAATCACACACACACACAAACTCACATACACACTTTTGAGGTGCCAGATGAAAGAACACCTACATCAATGGCAGGACTGTGGAAGCGCGTGTGTCGTAGAGATAAAAGCATTATGCAACACATGCCAGCCTGTAACAACCCTTCATGACATGTCAGCTATGAGGCAACCACACACACACATACAGTATACACACTTATAGGTCACATGATATTTGGTTCATCTGTATGGAAAGACATATGGAAGATGTACAGTACAGGAAAACTAATGTGACAGGACTGACAGATTGAAAATGGCCAGCAGGAGTTTCCTCGGCCCAAAAGATGATGCTGGGCGACAGCATAGCGGATGCACGTATTTGAGTCTCAAGAGATTTATCAGAAAAGAAAACAGAAATATTTACTAAGACTATATCATGATGTAACTAACGGATAATGTGGACTCAATATTAGCATGTTTGTTTCCCATCCAAAACCAAAGACACATAAATACGTAGTATAGCATAAATAAGCAGAGAGTGAGATTGACAGGTAGGCAGGCATGAAGCCAGGCATAAAATAATTCTTAATATAGATTATTACTGTTTTTATCAGGGAAGTCAATGACATGTAAAACTCATGAGGGTCTCAGGAATTTTGGGTTTGATAAATTAACCACACAGCCTGAATTCCTATGAAATCCTATAATACCCTGTAGAAACAGTCACTCCCATCGACACTATGCTGACTTGCTTGCCCAATGAGATGCCACTTTCCATAGCGTAGGTCCTGGCCTACATGTTGACTGACAGAGGTTTTTTTTAACCTTTATTTATTCAAGTCAATGCACTGTGACTTACATTACAGGGTACAAGCCCCAGAGCTTAAGTGAAGCATCATTCCGTCAGAGCTGCATGCCATCTACCCTCCTATGTCACATCAGCCAGCAGTAAATAGAGTGGATAATGAGCAGTAGATCCCCTGGGACAACATTACGTCTTGTCTACACTGACAGTTTCTTCCACTCTGCCCTGTGTTATGTGGTGCAATAATTTATTTTGAGTTATATATATATTATTTTTTTTTTGTGGGGAGGGTCTGGGTTCTGTTTCCTATGCAAATGTGGAAAAGCAAATATTGCAGCAGCATTCTTTTACATCAACTTCAACTTGATGGCAACAAAAGGTTTCACAACTCTTTTTGTTTTGTTGTTATTTGCTGCCATCTTATCTTAACAGTTGCATTGCACTGCATAATTATGAAGAATTAGAAATATGTAAAGTTTAAAGCTTATAATTATACTGTAAAAGCCTATATAGGTTTGTAGGTTATATCATAAATGATTTAGAATGTAGATGGAATATGGAATTAGGATGATCAACAAGTAGTTAAAAAAAAAAAAAACCAAAACAAGACGTACACTTTTTGTCTTTCTTTCCGAGAGTACAATTCTCATGTCTGTGCATTAAAAATGGAGATGGAGCCAGGAAGCAATTAGCTTAGCATATATATATGATGCACAAAAGGCGTTTGCCTCCTGGACAACTTCAGTCCACTTGGATTTATATCAAACAAATCTGTGTGGGGGATATTGGACCGTCTTCATAGGGCAAAAAAAAATAGGGTCTTTGAGGAATGAAGGAGGAAGAAATCTAGTTCACAGATTTTAAATAGAAATTATGTTTACATGTGGTGACTGGGGAGCCATGAAAGACACCCGACATCACTATATGTTTAAAAAACTATACTCTTTAACCAATTGTTTAGTAGTGTGTGTGGGGATATTACTAGCTTGGAGTATGCAAACATCTACCTAGCTTTCTAAAATGGTTTGAAGCTCTTTAGTCATTATGCAGAACAATCAGATACATGACAGCTGGCAGACAGTGTGCTGAAGATGTAAATGTGTCCAGTGGGAAATAGATGACTCATCAGACCACATTACTCATGGGTTTCTGAACGCAAGGGCGAAATCTTCACTCAGACATTGGAGGGGGACCAACACAGTTTAGTTTTTCTAAAGCTTCTTATTATGTTCTAGTTATGTGATTATATTGTTTACATTTCACTCTGTTTAATATCACCTTTACTGTTTTATCTCATCTCAATACTTCACTCATGGTTCTGATTATGTGGCTTGTAGCTGATAACAGTTCGCCTCTTCCACTCGCAGTTGAAAACCCCAGTGTTAACGTCATGATACCAGTTATCCAGGATCACCCCTATTAGTTTTAGTGAAGCAAGTGACCCAAAGACAGACAGAGACCTCAGGACAACAGCTAGTTCAGCAAACTTTTTTTTCTCGGCCTGGACAAATTCTGAACTAATGAACTATGCGAGTGTTGTTTGAGTAATACAATGTCTTGGTGCTCACCCCGAACCTGCATCTCATCAGTCCACTTTCTGTCTTGCCTACAGGGAGAACAGGTCGACCAAGGACGCCATAGCCATGGTGCTGCACTCTGCACTGGAGCACTGGAGCACTTGGACTATGATCCTGCCAGGCAAACCCATCACAAACCTGCAGGACTTAAACCTCAACACCTCACTTTGCAACTGGGTACTGGACTTCTTAATAAACCGCACACAGTCTGTCAGGCTGGGGAAACACCAATCATCATCTCTGACCATCAGCACGGGGGCCCCACAAGGATGTGTGCTCAGTCCACTGCTCTACACGCTCTACACACACGACTGTTCCCCCTCCCATCCATCTAATTACATGCCGAAATTTGCAGACGACACCACAGTGCTGGGACTAATCACTAGCAACGACGAGTCTGCATACGGGAGGGAGGTACAGAATTTGGCAGCCTGGTGTGCCGACCACAACCTGAGCCTCAACATCAAGAAGACCAAGGAGGTTATTGTGCACTTCCGCAGGACAAGACAGCACGATCACCCACCGCTCTACATCAATGGTGAGGAGGTGCAGCGGGTCTCCACCTTCAAGTTTCTGGGCCTGACAGTGACAGAACATCTATCCTGGGACACCAACACAGCCTCCGTCATCAGCAAAGCCCAACTGCGCCTCTACTACCTGAGGAAGCTGAGGAGAGAGAACCTGCCACAGAAGCTGATGATACATTTCTACCGTTGTGCCATTGAGAGTGTGCTGACATACTGTGTGTCGGTGTGGTTCAGCAGCTGCACAAAGGCAGAGCAGGCAGCCATACAGCGGGTCATCAAAGACTCTTCCCACTTCGCCCACCACTTGTTTGAACTGTTACCATCTGGGAAAAGGTTCCGATCCATCCGAGCAAGGACAACCAGGATGACCAACAATTTCTTCCCACATGTCATAAGACTTCTTAACAACCAAACAACTAACAAACAACTTAACCTGTGTTGATGGATGATCATTTCTGGTCAAATTTCTCTCTTTCATACATTGTCCCTCGTGGCAATTACATGCATGTCTGAACAGGCCTACCAGTCACAAAGCTGAGGCCCTTGGGGTCAAGGGGCCCCTATGAGCAAGAGTCTCTGTGTGATAAGACTGTTACTGAGATTTCGCATTGCGCAGTGAAATGGCAAAAAGTCCTTCTGGCAAACTGAGGGAATGACCTAAACATTCACTTTGAAGTTGTCACAAGAAAGAAGCCATCATGACACCTTCAAAGGGAATGTTTATCCCCTCAGGTTTTCTGTTGGACGTTTAGGACTAGTGCTCCATACTGACATCATGCAATATGGGTCCTCTAAGTCTGCAGGGAGAAGTCAAAAAGTTGATCACACAGTTGCAGTAGAAGGAGGCATTTTAGGCGTTCCTGCCCAAGGACCCATCATTTCATAATCCACACTCACATCAAAACATGCATGTTCTTGCAAGAAGAAGATTCAAAAGCCAGTGGTACTGTGAGCATTTGTGTTTCTATATTGGAACTCCACAGGAGTTCAAAGAAATTACACCTATGCAGGAGGGAAAGAATAAATCAAGAAAATACCTGATTTAGCATTTGCCGTCTGTGGGGCATTCAGACAAGAATGAGTGACATTCTTGACATTCAACAGAGAGGAATTTCTGTTTGAACACCCTGAAAAATACAAGTCAGTGTTTTTTTTTTATAAAGGCTTTTAATACTCACATTTGTGCTCAGAGGCCATGGATTGTCTTGCCACACTCCATTTTGTTTTAATATTTTTCTAATTTCCTCGAGCACCAGTTAGAGACACTGAGAAATTTTGTCATTGTGCTTTTGAGGTCTTAGGAATGATGATCATATTTTTTATCCTTGTGGATTATTTGCGATTTGCATGTCCTGACTTTGTAAATGTGTTTGGTTTTGTTTTTCTGACTGTGGCACTTGTTCCATGGTTTTTGAGACTGCACTCTCTTTTTTTTCTGCGAGAAACCTATTTGACCTCTTTTGACCTGTTTCTTGCCTCATATTGCTTCAGCTCACTTATAAATGTGGTCACATCAGACCTCCTTTGAAGTTGACACGTACCTCTAATTGAAATTTAACTTTGAAGTTAAATTCTTTATCCATTTGGTGTTTCTCCTTAGCAGGGGTATGTCTAAAGGTGGCACGGGGTGGCCAGAGTTAGTTAGGCTAGAGTACTGTCATTCGGACGATGCCCGACGCCATTGAATCAGAGCTCTGCGGAATCAGACATATATAAACTGTTTTAAAATGTAGTTATGGTGTACAAATCCATTTTGTCTGGATAATTTGTCCAAATCTAACAAATTTGACCAGTTCTAATTTGCAAATATTGATGTGAGTAACATATTGTTGTTACTGAATTAATCATCAACTGGTTTAATGGTTTCAAAACATTATTTTTTCTAAAATACAACCAAATAATTCAGTGTGATCCATGACCAAATTATAAACATAGCCCATATTTGTTTATTTCAATCAATGCTGGAGGAAAAAAAGGCGGCATCTGCCATGTTTTCTAGTTCTGGCAACTGCCACTGTTTAATGACTTCAAAGGACACACAGCTTATAGTGTGAAAACATGATCCACCCTTTTCTTGTCATCTAAGGAATTTAAGGATAATTTTATATAGCGGAGGAATATAGTACTACAAAAGCAGACAAATCTCTCGTATTATCATCCCTGTGTTTTTGAAGTCAAATCATTTCTACAATGAAATTCTCCTCCTGTCGTCGTTGGTAAAAAATCTTTAAAACCACCTGCGTAGTCTGAGGAGCGGAGCGGTGCCAACAAATTCCATCATCACACACACAACCCAAAACAAGACAACTCCACTCAGTAGCGGAGCACCCACACTGCTGTACAAACTGCCAAGGCTTTTAGCTGCAGGCTAACCAGCAGCCGAATGCCCCACTCCTTCCATGATGATGGTGTGTGTGTGAGAGAGAGAGACAGAATGAAAAACAGAGAGAGACATAGGAAGGGCAAGGATGAAACAAAAGACTATCAGAGAAAAAGTGGTATGAAGAGAGAGTGTGAGGAAGTATGTGTGTGTGTGTGTTATGTAAACCCCAGGTGGTGCTTGTTGTCCTGGATAGAAGTATCACCAGGGGAACGACTGCTCCAGCTTAGCAGGTCTCTCCACACCTCTCTCTTTCCTCCCTTTTTTTCACAAACACACACCAGTGTGAGTCAGGAAGAGAAGAAGAAGAAGAGAAATAAATAAAAGAGCGCAACGAAGGAAAGGCGAAAGGAGGAGAAGAGATGAGATTATTGAGGGGAAAGGGGGGGGGGTTGAGGGAAGGAAGGAATGAAAAAGACAATCGAGAGGAGGCAGGAGGTAGAGATGACGTATCTGTTGAATGGAGAGATGGAGAGGGGAAGGAGGAGAGGAGCGAAATGCATAAGAATACATTTCAGAAATGTCAGTGTGTAGTTTGGGAAAGCACAAACACTCCACCTTTAGCTCTTTGTTATTCAGTCATGTGTGCAACTTGAGAGGGAATGATCTATTTTTCTCAGTGCTGTGTTTTGTATTTTATAGTTTACTGGTGGTTTCTTTGTACCAGTAACAGTTCTCAATGAGCACAATCACGGGAAGAGCCTTTCTAGATACAGTTGCATATATCACACACATTTCCACACCCACCCACACACACAAACACGCCTCCCTGAGGTGCTGTTGTCAATAACAGCCTGTGCTCTACACCTGATGCATCTGTGGGGATAGTCATCTTCGTGCTGAAACAGCAGGAAAGACCATCAGCAGAGCCGTTTTATGGTCCCTGTCCGACTGCTGACTTCACTGTTCCAGATCTTGACCTCTACCTCTGCTGTGGAAATCCCAACCCTGACCTCAGATCAGCACTTAAGACTGCTTTCACCCCACTGAGCAGCTGTGGGAATAGAAAACAGACAGCAGGGGGTCCAGATCTGGGGCAACACTGCCCCCTAATGGTTCAGGCGTGGAGGTGTATGTGGTAGAGATGACGTAAGGCCAGGCTGTGTTAGTGGGTGCTGATACAGTAAATGTACAAGGTGTAAATGCAAGAAATGGCTTTTTCTTTCTAACACAGTCATTCACAGTCAAGTGAATGAGCTGAGCGAGTGAGCCCAGAGCACAAGAAAAGTCAGTTCTTATACACAATGGGACTGCAAGGTAATGAGTCCATCATTATCAGTGAGTTGTACAGAACAGCATCTTCACAACAACGGGAACAATGTAGGCCATCTAATCTGACCTGTCCCTGGACACTGAGTTAGACTCTAGCAGGCTGTTATTTGCAAAAGAGTCAAAAAAATGTAAAACACAAGGTCTCTTATGAAACTTGTCATGTGAAAGACAAGTTTCAACAAGTATATGGTCACTTTTATGGTTTGCACCTGGGGTCTGGGGAATATTTTTATTACAAAGCACATGCGGAGGTTACAGTATTCCTTTGATATTTTGAGTTTTGTTCCTTGAAACAGAAGTAAATCATACAGGTGAGATAATTGAAGGGTCAGTTCACCCCAAATCAGGAGAAATTTGACCCTTTAAACTAGAAATTTGGCGCTTGCCTTGACATTAGCCATTAATCATGCATTACATATTGCTTAGGCCTGGAAAAACTGACTTCAATGGGGGCTTGGAAAAGTTGTTGGAAAGTAGTTAAATGTCCTTTGTAATGACAGCAAGTACTTTGGAAGGAGCAGTTAAGAACAGCAGCTCCATATGTAAATAAGTGAAAGCAAATAGATTTCCAATTTACCAACCCAATTTAGAGCTACTGATACTGAAGCAATAACATTTGGTCAGTGCACCGGGCGAGAAAGATGTTACCACAGTGCCTGAAGGCAGCTCTGCTCGAGGCAGATTCTGCTCACCAACAACCCCCAGTGCTGTAGGCAGAGAGCAGTGGAGCTGCAGGAAGATTTATCCATCCAGGGCAGCGCAGGAAACACTGGAGCCTGATGCAAACAGAAGTCAGATATCCCTGACCTTATTACCACAGCGGCCATCTGGAACTTATATTACAGCTGCCATGAAACTTACATAAAAGTATTGTTACCTCAACGCATAAGTGAGAGACAAAGTGAGACAGAAAATATAGCAACAGAACTTTACAATCTTGTAAACAACAACTGTTTTAACATAGCTTATACTGGGTCGCTTTACTGATTAGCATTGTTAGATGCTGTGCCAGTATGCTGTATTTTGTGAACACATTATTTTTTAAATGTTTTTCAGCTGGCACTTTGTGAACTGCAAAATGTTTGTCTGTTTGCCAATGTTTCTTTGATGTGCATGGGTACACAGCAGCAAGATGTGGGCCGTTCCTGGTCTTCTGTGTAGAGTGTGATTTTAAAATGTCCGCAGTGGGACACAAACTGGTAGGTGAAATCCCCCATAATGCAAAGCAAAGTGGGATTTTCTCTTGAAAGCCAGCAGCATTTGTAGGCATGCATAACACTGTGTTTGACTGTATGGTGCAAGGACTATAATCTGAAATAATTTGTCCTCACTGATAACCGTCATCAGTGACACAGTTGGTTAAGGAGGAGGACTGTCTGATACACTCAAAACAAACAACAAAATAATCAGTCGAAAATGTACACATATGAAGAATTGCAATGATTTAAAAATATTTATTTTCATTCAGCAGATTATTTCCTTGAAATGTGCCGTGTACTGTGTGTAAAATATGACTGATTTTATTATCCACATCTCTCTCCTTTTTCACACCAAACCCATTTTCTCTCTTTCCCCATTTCATTTGAAGCAGCTGCAAGATGGGGGGCCACATTCGTAAGAGTTAACAAATTACACATTTGCCCTTTGAGGACCCATCTGCTTTGTGTATGAATAACATTTTCCATATCCGTTCTTGCTGGTTGGCATTTCGGGTTCAGGGAACCGCAGCAATCAGGACCAGTTTAATAATATGATTGAATGCCTGAGGTGAACCGTGGAACAGAAGGATAAAAGAATATCAGAAATATGGAAATAGGCTTTATTATCATCAGACTGTTCTTGAACTGCTGACTGAAATCGGAGCTACACTGTGGCCTGTTTGCCTGTAATCAGGTGGTCAAGTGGTTCTGCATACTGAATGGACTCGCACACTTGTTTCATCCCACACTGAAATAAACAAGACAAATCTCAAAAGCACTGATGCTTACTCAAGAAACCAAATGACTGCTTAGATCCAACTGAACTGCCTGAGCTTTTCTGTTCTTCTCTGGCTTTACTTGGATTTGGTTTTAAACGTGACGCTGAAAATTAGATTTATTAGTCTGATTTGTGGATATTGTCCCTAATGTTGAGTTATGTCCTCATTGCCCAATTTGTTCCTCAAGGTCTAGAAAGCTTTATGTTTCCTCACTTCATCTTCCCTTCATGTCTGAGGGAGACTGAACATGATAATGTGTCTGGTAACCTTTGGCATGCGAGACAAAATTAAAGGGTCGGTTTACCCAAATCACTTTTTTAACTTAATTTGTACCACTTTCTATTGAAGAATTTGTCCCTATAAACTGTTGTCAGTGAGCTCATTGAATATCATCCAGAGCACTAGGGACATTGTTTTTGCAAATCAAAGTTTTCATTGTTTTGCACAGCAGAAACAAAGTTCCATTCACCTCCATTATATTGGGGTGGCAGCAGAAGTTTCTGAGGCTGATGTTGGTGTCTGACATTTTACAGAGATCAGTCAATGATGTTATCCTTTATTTACTGGGTTTAATGACTTTGATTATAGCCTTATCCTGATTAAGATTACAACTGGAATTACCACCCTGTGGTTGTATGCCTCCACTAACCAGTCAAGTTACAGTTTACATCCATGTCTGTCCAGACTCATAGAATATATGTATATTGATGATACATATGTATGATTCCAGTGAGTATACATTGTTGAACTGACTAATGAAGGCTTATCATAGATGTATTGGCTAAAAGGTACACATGTACTTGATTACTACGTAAAGATGGATTCTTAGAGTATAGCTGCGCAAAATGTAGATGAAACTCACTCACTCACAGCATCATAATTAGCTAGGCGCGCTCCAATACATTGTTTGCAATCAATATTCAGAATGAAGCAGAAAGTTAAAGGCAGAATGGATGAGATGGAGGAAAGCCTGTATTTGCTAGTTATCGTTTACTCCTCGTGTTGTGCAGTCAACATGTGTGTGAAATCTGGAATTGCCCAATTCATTCTTAAATTATGGCTGAAAATGTATTTTGAGGTCACAATGACCTTTGACCTTTGAGTCAAAAGTGTCATCTATTCAGTGTCCAACCAACTGTGAAATATGGTCACAATCTCCCCATCTGTTCCTGAGTTATGGTGTTGAATAATGACCACAGTTTTTCCAGGACGTTATGATGGCACAATGAAGTTGACCTTTGGCCTTTTGGGTAAAAAATGTCATCACTTCATCGTTTTATCCCATCAAACATCTGTGTGTAATTTTGTCATAATTACTGCATCAATTCTTGAGTTATGGCCAAAAACGTGTTTGTCCAGGTCATTGTGAGGTCACAGTGACCTTTTTATTTATTGCCCGACTAACTGTGAAATCACACAGTACTTGAGCTATGTGGACAACTGTGCCAAATTTGAAGAAATTCTCTCCAGGTGTTCCTAAGATATCACATTCCATCTAACAAGAGAATAGGAAGGGCGGACAACCTGAAAACATGGCCACAGCCATCGCCAGCGCAGAGGCATAAAAAAGCAGTATTGGACTATTGCCTTTTTTGGGTTGAGATAGAATTAATTGCATACATGATAACATACAAGTTGGATGGCTTTTGAGCTTCTGGTGTCTGACTGAGAGTTGTGCCAGATGTTTAGCGCTGACAGTGACAGCTTCTGAAACCAAGTACGCGTGCGTCTCGCCACCTGCTTTCCATCCAACTCAAAATGTAGTTGACTTCTTGCCTGAAAAGCAGCATATTGTGACCAAGTTTATTCATATCCAACAGCAATTTAAAGGTAGGTTTCAGTTTGACTCTAACAACCTCCACAGCAGATTTAAGCACCCCTGGTTCAGACAGCTCTGATTCTTTTTGCTGTTTATGCTATTAATCAAAGTTCGACCTTTCCAGTCTTCTTTGAGTGTTGTAGGATAGGCTTGATTTATGTTCCAAGGCACCCTCAGGGGCATTTAAAAGCAAGTTCAAACCTTATAGTATTGATTCATACCAGTAATCTCAGTTGGCCCTCGTCAGTCTCTTTTGCATTGTAAAAGGACAGGCTTCATTTACTGTCTACAGTTTCTTCAGGAGCTTTCGAGGGCAGTGGACACATGATACGTCTGTGTCTTCATCCTCCGCTTCATCTCTCTTATCATCTGACACACAGCCAGAGGGTAACAGCAATACACTGTGGTCCAGTCCTCACACACACTGCCCTGTGGATTAACATGCAGACAGGCACACACATACATGCGAACACATATAGAACAAGCACACATGCAGACACGACAATGCAGCAGCAACACGTCCAGAACCATGAGGTAGATGCACATGAAAAGACATTTAGTAACAAATAGGTATGTTTTTTTCCTGGTTTCCTGGTTTTCTATTTACTGTGGAGTCTTGAAACTTGCTTGAGAAATTGAGAAAGGTACATGTTTGTGTTTACAAGGACGCTCTAACAAGCAGCACAAACCTTCACTTCCTATTCATAAGTATGTTTTTGCATGTGAATACAAAAACTCACCCGTATCTTGTACCGCTCCCTGATCCCAACTCGTATGGCAAAAGTGGATCCTGGTAGCAGAGGCATGCAAAGACACTCACCATAATGGTGAGCTAAACTCAGGTCTAAACAGCACGGCACCAAGGCCCCAAGAATACCTGCAAGCACAGGCACAGGGCAGCACAATGTGTGTGAGTAGTGTGTGTTTGCTTGTGACAGACAAAAACCTATAAAAAATTTCCTGTCAGCTGCAAGACTAAACTAATGGATGATGATTTATTGGTTCTAACAAACACTAAAATCCATTTTGTAAAAAAACATAACATTAATCAAATAACAAAAGAGTCATAAAGTTCTGATTGGTGTATGAGAATACAGTTTCAGGCTGTGTTTTCATGTTACATGTAGTCTTGTCTCCACAGACGTCAAACAGGCCAGTACTCCAGCCTCCTCCCGTCTGTGTGATGGTGGTGATGGTTGTCGTGGTGACGCCGAGGCCGGGCTGTGTGAGCACTGGGTCTGTCGCTGCAGGGACATCATTTGACCTCCAGTTATCTTCACTTCCTGTGGTGAAGCCCCCGACTTCCTCCTCTTGAAACGCTGACGCTGAGGCTTTGGTGACTGACAGTCCTGGTCTGAAATTAGATTTTTAATGAATCTGTCTTTAGAAGGTGGTTGAAAAATTCACCATGGCCTGCTAAGACTAACACGCCACAGATACTCAACTGTAGGCTTAATGTTAAAAGAAATAGTCTGAAATTAGCAAATTATTCTCTGTTTTGATTTCCTGTAAGCAGGAATTCAATTAATTTCATTCATTCAGCTAATATTAATTTCCCTATCAGCATGTTTTGTACTCAGCTGGCCTCCTCTATGAAATTTTAGCAGCACGCCACCACAATTACACTAATATTATCCCAGCACCGTGTGTGATACAGCATTTAGTCTTGCATTTAACTGTTTTGGGCCTTCAGCAACACTTTAATCACAGCAAATTGCAGTGAGGGCAAAATCAAAATAAGTTTAGAATTCAGTAAGAAGGAGTACAAAAGCAGGGAATTGTTGTGTTTAATTTTATTATCATTTATCAAAGAGACATTAAATTAAAGAAAGATTAAGAGGACATAATAAAGCCAAATAAGATAAATGAGCCATTTGCTGTAATTCCATTGTGCTCAGTGGTGACAACACTGTGTACTGGTAGGGACAAAAAAAAAGCACTTACTGGTGTGTGACTGTCGACTGCTCCATGACTTGAAGCTACTGGCATCCAGAGAGGGGTGAGGCGAGGAGGCGAAGGAGGAGTGTGTGAGCAGGGAGTCAGCAGGAATGAGGAGGTGGAGGGGGGCGCGGAGTGACACTTCCCCAGTGAGAGGGTGTGTGTCGGAGCAGATAAACCAGCAGTCGGACGGCTCGGCCAGAAGCTGTGTGACAGAGATAAGTCTTGTAGTTGTCTTCTGTCTCAGACTTTACTGTGCCCCCCGCTAATACAGCAAACGCAGAGAGGGCAGATACACATCAAGGCGCATTAACATGAATGTCTGGCACAAAATAATCAGATGTGAATGCATGCATACACTTAACACAAACACACCAGCAGGTCAGAACAGGCTGAAATCTTGTATTTATTTACGTGATTACTTGTAGAGTAAGAGAGATACACTGTACATCTAAAACCTGTGCACAAGCATGAGAAAAACAAACATAAGGTCAAACACAGGAAATCAGTTCTAACAGTTAGTTTGACCCACGACATTCAAAGATATTAATTGTTTCTATTAAACTGATGTATTTAAAAAGACGTACAGTTACACTTACCCTTACCCTTAACACAGACTCATGCAGTGAAGAGCTGGGAAGTGAAAGATGCATTTGAGAAGCAAAGGAACACTTGTGGTTCATGTTTAGAGGGGCTTGTCTGCATTCATGCATTTCCTGTGCTCTTACATTGACCTATAAATTTAGACTGATATATCTAAAGTGTGTGTGTGTGTGTGTGAGGGTAACAGGAAGAGAGAAGCGGGGGGTGCTTTACGTGGTGGAAGGACATGTAGTGAAACTATCATGGTTTTGGAGTTCACACACATGCACATTGGATCTGATACAATGAGTCACATACATTAAAAGTGGACGCTTCTTCACTTGGTTTAGCTCCTTTTCATGATGATGAAAATGTATTACACTGGCATTCAGTCTTAGTAGGCATCACTGAAAGTAGCATCAAAAAGGATTATAATTGTATGCGGTCTTTGGGATAAAAAGCAAATGTAGCTGATTTACATTTGATTATTGTCAGTTGTTTGACTAATATGTAATAATGATCCCTGATGGAAAGTTATTCTCCCAGAAGCCTTTTGAAAAAGAGCATGTATTGAAACTTTGGTAGCGAGCTTAAGTTAAAATGTAGTCATGAACCAAACCATACTGAAACACGAGGCCTCTTGGATTCACCTACTTGCATCTTTTTTTCATGTACCATGTCAGTTATACACTATCAGCTGTACATTCATGTTGAAGAAAAAGCTCGACATTTTGGGAAAAGCTTCTCCTGCCGTAAGGTACTGTTAGATGACTCCTTGACTGATACCGGTTGCCAGGCAACCAGCACAGACTCCAGGAAGTTACGGGTTCCGAGTCCCACCAAGAAATAAGATGGGACATATACGGGTGAAAAAGGGCGGATTTTCATTTTTACACCGATTAAAAAAACGAGATACGTGTTAATTGCTTTGTGCTAAGCTATGTTAGCCGGCTGGTGGTGGTAACTTAGCTTCAAGTTTAACATTCAAATATGAGTCGTATCAATCTTCTCATCTAATACTCAGCAAAAACTGAATAAGTATATTTTCCGAAATGATTTTTTCCTTTATGAGTATCTCAGCCCTAATGATAACAAGGAACAATTTAGTTTTGCTAATATTTTAATATATGTGGTCTACTACTTTGCATTCAAGGTCACCAATCGCCCTCATCAGACTGCTCACTTTGCAAGATTATCGTCACCATCTACACTATAGGGGCAAAGATCCAACAACTTGCCTAAAACCATGACACACTTTGAGATGAGCCTTATTCTTGTGGGGAACAGTCATCTTATTTATGTCCTTAGAAGAAATCAAACAGCATGTGGAGGAGAGGGAGAGAAACAAGGAGGCTGAATATTTCATAGGTTTTATTATTTCTCTGGAAAAGCACAAGTCAGACAAGCACCATCCACGGCTAGAAAATAGGAGAGCTGTCTGACAGGCTGACAGAACATGAGGGAACAATATGCCTCACCATCGATGTAAAAAACAGCACAGCAGACACATTACCATCTATATGAAAAAAAAACAGGCATTCAGGAGGATGCAGGAGCAGTCTCATGATGTAATAACGTAAAATAAGTGGTTGGCCAGCAAAAAAATAGGACATGGTGCTAGATGTTTGTTTTCTGCTTTCAGAAAATTTTATTTAAAAACTTCATTATACAGATAGTTGCTTATTTATTGTGCATATCATACTAAACGGGAAAAAGTGTGTCCCATGGAGAAAAATTACGAGCTTCAACTTTAAACTAACAGACAATGAAAAGACAGAACAGAATACAAATTCCGGTGTTACCCTCCCATACCAAATCCTTCAGGGAAGATTTGGGATATTTTCAAAATTGGAAATGTTTTCATACCATTAAAGAACTTAATTTAAGTGCCAAAGACCTAAAGTCGCCTCAGAATTTGATCAGTGGGTTATTACGACCTTGAACCATCTCTTTTGTGCAGATCAAACCCAGTTTTGAATGTACTGCAACTGTATGTGTTTTTGTGTTTTTAAAGGAAGAGAGAAGAAACCTTTTCAGGTCCCATTAGTTTCAGATATTCCCTTAGGTCGCATTCAGCAGTGAAAAGGTGGAAAAACACTGAGAATCTGTCAAATCTAACACCCTGTGCAGAAGCAAATGGTGCAGTACAGAGACAGAAATGATAAAACATACATACACTTTGAGTCAAAATGACCCATTTCATTGTAACATTTCATGATGCATTTGAACCTTTCACAAATTATTCACTACTGAATGTACCCCTGCGTGCCTGTGTGTGTGTGAAAGAGTGAATGTTACTCTAATGAACCAGATAAACCAAACTGTCCCCGATGTCTACAGTGAGGCCGTTGTCGGCCAGAGTGACTCGCTTCTCCTCCAGATTGATGTTGAACACAGATTTGTTGGAGATGGGCAGTTTGCCCTGTTCCTCGTGTCCCAGGACGGGTACCCGGCGAGGCCCGAGCACGGGGTCCTCGTACCTCATCAACTTCACTCTGGACAGATCTGGTGGAGGGGACGGAGGTAGAGTCAGAGGGGTCAGAGGTGAGGAGAGAGAGAGAGAGACAGATAGACAGAGGAAATACAGAATAAGAAGGAAAGTGGTGGAGGTGAGACATGGGAGGGATGAAATGATGGCAGGGAAAGAGTGCAGAGAGGGATAGAAGGTAAGCAGTGAAAGTGATGAAGGAGATGAGGAGGAAGAGGAAGAAGTTATACATAGAAAAGTGAACAGACTACAGAGCAAATTGGCTCACATATTGAACTTCTCTTTCATAAGCTAATGCATTCATTATTCTGCTTTTATTTTTTAAAATCTGCCAGCATCTTAAAAAATGACAACATTTAAAACATGTATAATTTCCCCCCAGGGATCAATAAAGTATTTCTGATTCTGATTCTAAGGCAATAGAGAGCAGCTGAGATGCGACCACTGTGAGAGGGCAGAGCGCCTGGTGTTATAAACTGAGTGGAATGCTTTCTGAAGTTGCTTATGTAAATATGACAAAGGGTGGCTGGTGTTGGTTGTGCTAACAGCAAACTGGTAGACATATATATATTTTTACCAATATAGAATGGCTTAGATTGTCATCACATAAACCATATAGCTCAGTTTTGAATATAATGATGGTTAAAGCCAAAAGCCAAATGTGGATGAATATTGCACACCATTACAGCATTTATGTTGAGACCTGGTGCCTATCGAAATTGCTTCGTAAGATGGCTTTAAGACAATGGTGGAAGCATTAGATTCATGGTATGCAAGTAGCTAACAGTTAACCACATGCTATTGAAATAAAGCAGAAAAACTACTGTATATAGCATAATACAGATTGTTTTCCTTTACCATACTGATCTAAATTTCAGGACATGCTGCCCAGCTCTAATACGACGTCTACAACTTTTTGTGAGCTGACTAATAAGTAAAAAAGGAAATATTTCACTTTTACTGCATTAGGCAGTTCACATTAACAACACAGAAAAGCATGACTGTTGCGTGACAGAAAAAAAACAATTACAACATTTTCTGGTCATAGTCACAATGGAGCCGATGCCTTCCCATCTACCAATGATGGCAGATGGGAAAGAATGGAAAAGGATGACATGGGACAATTGCCCCAGGCCAGATTCAGCTGTTAGACATCGGTTACGAGCCACCAGATGAATGATCTGCGCACACCCTTATAACAGTTTCAGAAACATTTTCATCTGAACTGAATGACTATTTTCATCCTCTTTAGATTATAACATTCATTTTTGTATACTGACAGGCCCATTTGGGGTTCCTAACCATAGTTTATGGATTCCTGCTGTATATCCATTTATCTTACTAACCTTTGATGAGTCTGTTGACCTTGGCTAGCCTACGGATGATGCTGTCTCTGCTGTCCCCCTGTCGGATGTCAACCTTTGTAGAAAAAAGGCCGTTGGACGGCTGAGGGTTGACCAGGGACACACACACTCCAGGCTAGGGAGACAGAGGCACAACACAAATGCACAAACGCAATTTAATGTTCAATTTTAGTTTACAACAGGGACACACAAACACTCTGCAGAAGGTATGCACACAGTTAAACAAGCACCTACAGAGACAAACACACACTAACAAATATGCAAACACATAAAAACTGTGCTTTGAGAGCAGCCAACACACACTGCCAAAAGCATTTACCTCTGATCTGAAAACACTGAACGGTTTCCCTGGGCAACAGTCCTCCTTCACTTTGTCGTCAGCCTCAGATGCAAACAAGATGTCTATCTGTTCCAACTGCAGATGAGGAACAATGTGGGAAAGAATGATAATCAGCTGATCAGCACACCATCAGATAGTGTGTATTCACACAAACACTTGACTTGTATATAGACATTGTATGTTGTTGGTCATTGTTGCTTTTTATATATATATATTTATATACACACCTTTTTTCCACCTACTTGTATGTACATAATAGTTCTATGTTTATTTTTTATCCATCCTATTTTCTTCAGCTTTCTTGTCCTTGTTTTTAGCTTTCATCTCCCTGTAAATTGTTTCTGGAACTGTGTGTATGTGTACACATACTAGGTCAATAAAGCTATTTCTAATTCTGATTCTGATAAAGGTGTGTTTGGTATGCACACTGGCAAACGCTGGTGTTAAGCAGGCCCCTGCAGTAACATCTGGCTTTACACTAATCTGTCACACATTCCCAATCAGGGGTGGCATTTCAGTTTGAGATTACAAAGAGTAACAGGATTGTAAACTACAAGATACAACAACAAGAAAGAAAAGGTTCAAAATGCCTACAGAAACGTCTCCGCTGACCATCCTTATAAACAGCTGCCTTTCAAGCCTATTGTGTTCCCAAAAGACAGGAGGTGTAGGTGGAGTATCACTTTCAAATCAATTGAACCCCATTCATAGTGTTAGTTTGGGAGGTAAGCAATACATCAGTCCTACATGACAAGGCATATTTCCGTATCATTTTGTCTTTCGTGTGGCAGCTTATTCTTAGCTATGATCTATCATAAACATGGGGATTGGATTCAGGGTATTAGTTTGACGTAGACTGTGTACAATTCCCCTTTTCTTTGGTTAAATCTGTGCTGGTTTCACAAAAGTATATTTGAGACTTGGGTTTTTCACTTTTTGACTCGGCTAAGCTTCTGTGCAGACAAAAGAATTAAAGGCTTTCCTGACTGACAACTGAGCTCAGGATGGTCTCAACTGACTTGCAGAAGAAGTGAAACTTTAAATCAGAGATATGTTTGAGGTAACCAAAATGCTGCAGCTGCATGTTAAAGCTTGACATTTATGAAAAGACAAACAGAACCTAATCAAGTGAAATTGTTCAGTTTATTGCTCACATTTGAGAGGATCCTGGGTTATAAAATACAGCTAAAGAAGATGTTTTTGCTGCTTGGGGTTGTTGTTCAGCCTCAACTAATTTAGTATTACATTGCCAGTTTTGTTTAACTTTGGGCTCACACAAATGTTGACCCCTCAGGTGTGTTTTGGTTGGGACAGACACTAAAATGTCTGATTTTAGGAGTGTTGGATACCTCTAGAGAGTTGGTTAAGTAGACCAAGTTCTCCATCAGAACTGCCCGCTCATCAAACTCCAGCTCCAGATCCAAGACCCTTGGCCCGTTCTTCTCCAGGTTCTCCTACGGAACACAAAGCAGAACCCAAATAATCACAATCAAGCATACAATACTTTCAATTTGCTAAATATTCTAACAAGCCAGCAGAAGAATGGGATGAAATGCAGTATTTCACCCAGCTACTAAAGAAATTAGGCTTTAGTTTATAATTCAGCATTACGCAGAAAGTTCATTGTTATGCTGATGCTGCCACCATGAGATTAAGGGGGAAAAAAGCTTTGTGAACAAAAGAAGCCAAAATAAACCATCAAACAAGGAGAGCAGAGAGAGAAAACAACTTGAAAGCTGAGAGACCAGCTTGAGACAAAACCATGGACGAGCACAAAGCTCATGATGACTATTTATTAGTTTCATTCTGTTTGATCACTGCAGTGAAACAGCAACACCTGAACAAAGCCCTGGGCACCTGGGGGATATGACAACTACAACTTCAATAAGCTTTGGGCTTCTGATCATTTATGAACAACTTTACCTTAAATGCATATATAGCTTAATATAACAGAAATGTAACATCCCGTCATGCCCAGATGTATTTAGTAAATGCTGCCATGAGATCAAAAGAACACCTTAACTAGAAGTGATGCATTTTGCAATGAGATAGGAATTTAATATAATTTGGATGCAAAGCAGTCAAAAGTGTGAAAGATGGGAAATGTGGATATGAAAAAAATGCAATTTTTATGTATATAACAAACAAACATAGTAACAAGCTGAGACAGTCTGTGGAAAGTGTGTTTTGTACTCTTTCAATCAATAAATACATAAAACTCAGACCAAGTGTTCCTGAAATGTCTTTGGAATTTCTGTTTTTTCATATTGGCTACAGTTTTGTCATTGTTCAACACAAAGAGGAATACAAAAAGACCCCAATCTTCCAACAGAACTACCAGGGCAGACTTTAGACCATTCAGAAGCGGAGCTGTGCACAAAAACAAAAGATAAGCCACCTTACGGAAAAGCTGAGTAAACAGCTTCTTAGGCGGTAGACAAACTCAACTCAAACAATGCAGAGAAAGGGAAATCGCAACAAAAGAACTGTGTGGGAAAATATGTAGAATGCTGGCAATAAATTAAACATTTATAATAAAAAAATCACAAGTATACATTGATTTATTGTCCACGTTAGAGGCATAGAAGATGTGCCTTTAAACAGACACACAAACGCTACTACGACTTCCTCCACATTTACCTTGATCATGGCTACAAAAGGCATGACCCTCTTCATGTATTTCTTCAGTTCAGGCAGGGCTCCCAACTCGCTCGCTATCACTTTGTTGTCTGGAAGGGCCCTGTTGTTGCTCTAGACAGACACCAAGAAAAAAAAGACAGCTAAGACAAGCAGACAAATGGGAACAGAGAGATGTGCTGGGTAGCTGATAGAAAACACAGCATAACTTGCATGATCATTTAACACACAGGAGTAAGTATTTCGATGCATCTTTATGCTGTGGACCCCTCTACATTTGCATATAACACATGTAAAAGATTACCGTCGTGCATGAATGTTAGGTTGTGTGTTTCTCACCTTGTAGTGCTTGCCGAGCAGGGATAAGGCACTGTGCTGCCATGGAGGGTAGCTCTTGGCAACATAGATGGTGCAGTGGGAGGGCTTGGCTGGGGGTTTTGAGTCTCCTTTCTGTTTAAGGAAATAAATAAAAGGAGCATTTCATATTCATCTCATTTATCCATATAGTCAGGTACATACGACTTTGATGGTTTTGCTTTTATTCAGTACAGTGACAGCATATATTTCGGGGCTGGCTGGCCTCAATGGGAAGCAAACACTGTGTTTGGATTATTCAAGAAGCAAGCTGTGTGTGTGTGTGTGTGTGTGTGTGTGTGTGTGTGTGTGTGTGTGTGTGAGAGATCTTCTACAATGAAGATGGGAATCTGTGAACTTATTTTATGTGACAGCTGTCAAGTCAACTCTAGTTCTGTACTGTACTGTGTGCGTGCCTGTTCGAGTATTTCCACAAATGAGCCTTGATGTGACAGTATAGTACCACTATAAATTACACATTATGATAAAGCTGCTTAATACGACATATTTTGCAAAGAAAAAACATTTTATCTTTACAGTGTCATTCAACCTTTACTGTCACAATGTTCTTGCAGAAAAGTTTCATAACTCCAATTTTGGTGTCATGTCACTTGGACTGAAGGTGCACATTGCATAATGTTGGTGAAGGAAGTTTTAAGTCCACAGGTCGCAGAAAGAACTTTATTATGACACTATGATACTACTGAAAAACAATCATCATTTGACTTTTATTTGTTAAATCAAATTAAATATAGACTTGTATATGCAGGTCAAAAAATGAACAAGTGTGTTACATTCATTCAAGTTTAGATTTTGCCTTTTTTCAGTCAAAATCTAAAGTCACAGTCCTGCCTTCATAGTTTTGCACATTGACAAAATCATGATGTGTCTTGTAAAACTATGGTCACATGACCTTTGATGTCAGTAACAACATGTTTTATCCTCTCTCTTTTTACCTAGCAAAGAACAAAAACTTGTTTCTCTAAACAGCAAATATGTTATTCAACAACGCTTGAGTTTTAGTTTTTCATAAACCTAAATAGATTCAATAAGTGATTTGAAATTCAGATACGATAAACAGATTGTATACTGCATTCAGAAACGATAAATTGCTATTGAATGCCAACTCTACTTTCAGCATGCCGCCTGATGTTTTTAAGCTTCTTATTGTGCTGTTTTTATTATTTTCTGCCTCATTGTTCTCCCCATCAAACAATCATGAAACTCTTAAAAGACCACCTGAGGGAGAAAAGACTCTGAAACGACGCTGCCTCCGATTTAATTACCACACTTAGTGCACTTCGAGAAAAGTGTTTGATTTCATAAAAGCTATTTAAACTAAAGCAATCAATTCTGAAATCAATATTCATTTTCACAATTACTTAAAAAAGCCATTACAGCAGTGAAGCATGTGAAACAACACAGGTACATTTCTTACTTTGTTCTTGGGGGGCTGCATGTACGCTTTGAGTCTCAGCCGGAGGTCGTGTGCTGTCTCCATCAGGTACTGAGAGGAACGGATCAGAATCTCATCAACTGGACCCGCCACAGGCCACGATGCCTTCCTCAGAGAACCGGTCTATCGGGGGAGGTGGGGGGGTGGATAAGGGAAGGGGAAAGACTGTTGTTAATGCATTTTGGTATCAAAAAGTGTTTTGTGTGGAGAATGAAAAAACAAGTTTGAGGTCTACAGGAGCTTTAGAATCCTATTAACTACACAGCCAGAGGTCACAGCACCTTCACAACAAAACCAGAATACGTGTTAGAATCCCAGAGTGATGCGTGTACCTCCGTGTCCACCGAGTGCCTCTTAGCTCTTTAGCTAGCGGTGCCGAACACATGATTGGAGTTGTGGGGCCTCTGTTGTTGCTAAGCGACAACTGAAAAAACCCATCTCCAGCGTAGCAGCACTCTTTCAAATTCATAAATTCAAGTGTTAAAAATATTCTCGGCTCTCTGTGCTGTTGGGAGCGTGCAACAGTGTGTGCATTCCTTTCATACTGATGAGAAGAAGAAGCCCATAGTGCGAAGACAGGCTCCTGGTGGACATGTACACCAGAAGAGGGAATATGTGTGTGTTAGCAGCCATTTCACACAAGTAAACTGCAGACCTACATGTTTCTTAGCTTGTTGATCGCAGCTGTATTCATGGATGTACATGAACACAGGACGTTTAAATGTTTCTTTCATACTGAACTCGAAAGACAGAAAGGACGAGAAGATGAAAGTCTCATTTGAACTCACAGTCAGAACGCTGAACATGAAACCACATCATGATGCCAGACATTTAGTTTCTTACCTTGCCCAGCAGACCCCAGGTGTATTCACAAAGGTGTGGGCAGATGGGGGCCAGCAGCAGAGTTTGTCTCTCTATGAACTGGAAAACAAGGTCTCTGTGCATGCCCTCGATAGCCAGCTCACGATATTTATCTTTGGCTGCCTGCACACACACATAAACACAGTTTAAAGGTTTAAAAAGGTCATTGTCATCGTGGTTATTATGTGATCACACCATCTTCAATCCAGTGAATTCACTGCACGCTCAGGATGAGATCTGAATCCTCAGTCACATTATGCTCGATCTACAGTTTAGCCCGTCACTGCAGTATCCATAATATCATCTTGTCATGCATCATGCTTAGGGAGGATGAAAAACATGCTTGTCTCTAGAGCATAAAAGGACATTTTATTTACCTGGAACTCAAAGAAGCCACTCTTCAGAGCCTCCTTGTACATCATCCTGTCATAGTGCTGCTCTGTCTTCAAGATGCCTGCATTCATCTCGCTAGACAGGACACACAAAAGCCTTTCAATCAGTCTGCAAAGTCAGTTCACCATTCACTTCAGTACTGATAAACACAGAGTCAAATAGGTCTTCCGAGGGAACCGTCAAAAGGACCGGCTTACTTCTAGTTGCCTGATTTCATTTTTAGATTTTTTTGCCAACTGGCCACAGTATAATATTTTCACTTAAAAAAAAAATCTAAAAAAAAATCAATTCACCTAAGCTCACAAAATCACACTGCAGTGCAACGTGAAGAGAAATAGAGTCACTTTAATGTAAGGTACTTTACGACCTTGTAAGTACAGTGATGTATCTAAACATCAAGCACAATATCAATATTATATTTCTGCTCGATATTGACTGGAGCTAAAATGATTTGTTGACCCATTGAGTAGTTGACTGAAAATGAATCAACAATTTAAAAAATAGATTAATCTCCTAATCAATTATTTTAATTTTTAATTCGAAACATTTGTAGGTGTCAGCTTCACCAATATGAGCATTGGCAGCATTTCATCTCATTCCACTAATAAATAAACAGTATTCAGACTTTTTTTTGGACACTTTATAGACTCAACAATTGATCGATTGATAAAAAAAGAAATGAATATAAAATAATATTATTTCAAGCCAAAACTTTTTTTTCATTGTTCATTAATTCAAGTACCTATCCATGGTTCTCATGTCTATTCCTTCATTCATTAAATGTCAAAGACCCTGTTGTTCAAGGATGCTGAGTTGAAGATGTAATTCAACTCTGTGTTCTCCGTCTCCATGATCTTAAAACCCATGTATATGGCCTTGCTTAGTGTGATAATTTATGGGAGCCATAGATCTTGGTACCTGTCAACCCATACCAACCCCTCTTTAAGAATTCCTGCATCTACCTGGCAAAGACCCGATCATTGAAAGTGTCAGCAGGTCCTGTCCTCAGGTTGTTCTGGTTGGCAATCATCTCTTTCACCCACTCCACCCAGGTGTAGAGGCGCAGGATGCCAGCGTCAGCCATGGTCTCTACAAAGTTGGCGTCCTCCACTGTGTCCCCGGCATCGGCTAGAGCCAGACGCATACCTGAGGGAGGAAATGAAGAGGTGTTAAAACAACAGGGAGTACAGGGACCAACAGAACAGGTGCTATATAACGTGTTTCAAGTTGATTTGTAGTTAATGTATCAGAGCAAAAGCTTCGCATGGCCAACGCCTCCATTCTCACCATTGCCGTAATTTTCTCAAAATTGAATATCCAACTTTATGGATCCCATTAATCATATGGTGCACAGAACACTGAACATAGCACTTCTATTCTCTTCTGCAAAATACTTGGAAAATTCCAGTCTGAGAAAACTTCAAATACCCAGCAGACATCACTCCAAGACTTAGACAGGAAGTCAACTTAATACGTCTATGTGCTGTCAGACCATGAAGTTCTTTATTCCCACGGCAGGAGAGCTTCTAGAGACACAACAGACACACCTATCTATTATTCAGCTTGTTCCGAACAAAAAAAACAAAAAAAACAGTGGGTAGAAATAACAACCAAAAAAACAAAAAGGGTAGCTTGTCTAATCCCCACATATACTGCAGGACAGGTTTAATCTATGGTCCTACCAGGTATAGATGAAAAAAATCAGATAACAATAGCTAGAAAACACAAACATATGGAGATGAACAACATAAGACAAATTCTCCAAAATGGGTTATCATTATCAATTATGCCAAACAGGACCCCCCCAAACATACTAAGGCTTTTGTTTTAAATTTCATGTTCAAAAAAAGTCTCATTCTCATTCAGATCCTCACAGATCCTCAGTAAAAATCTCGTCTTCCTCTCATGTTCTAATAAATATTTCATTTAAAGTCTATATTTTTCTTCTTTCCTCTGCATCCTGGAGGAGGTACTGCCTTTCTGGACTGATGATCACGCAAATACGAGACAATTCATGATTGATTGGAACATTTCTATGGCAATATTATCATAAAGCTGTTGAATATACAATGCCTTATTGGTTACACTTTGATTAAAGCAAGCAAGTTATAAAGAAACTCATTATTTAATGTGCAGTATAAAAGATGTGAGATATATATATATATATATATATATAATAGCTCATAGCAGCTAATATCAGCACCTCAGCTATCTTATGAAGATGGGGCGTTTTCTAATTATCTTCACCACGGGATAAAAGATGCTCATAGTATAATCAAGTGTAATGGCCCGTGCACTATGAAAGCACACTGTAATCTGTTCTAGACATATACCTGATGTGTTTTTCTCCCATGTTTCAATGAAATGTGACAGAGATATTGAAAGCAAATCACGAGAGAGGAGAAGAGTAAAAAGATAAGAAACGGCACACAGAAGGGAGATAAATCAAGAAGAAACTGAGTGTACCGTCTGCTGAGAACTTGTCAATGGCTTGGGTAAGAGTGAGGAAGTTTCCAGTTGATTTGGACATCTAGTGAATAGAGAAACAGATGTTAGCAGCCAGAGTCTTTAAAGCACGCCCACCCACACAAGTTCCTGACAAAGCATAGTGGTATAAAACCATCGAGTCATAGTCTGTCTGTGTTTGCAGTGCAAATCAACTGCATACACAGTAATTAAAATTCTCAACGGCATCAAACTCGTTAATTACTGGAACATAAGAAGAGTATTTTTTAAATTCAAAAGGTTTGCTGCAAAATGTACAAATGTTAATATTGTTACTGTCAGTAGTCAAACAACCCAAACCTTTTCTCCTGGGATTATAACCCTAGTAACAAATTTAGAGATAAACACTAATATATGCCGAAATAATATTTCCCGCCATTAATATTTGACGCACCTTTTCAGAGTTGAGGAGAAGATGTCCATTGGCTCGCACAGCTTGAGGCCACTTCCCACTGTGAACAAGAGAGAATGTTCTTGTTAGTGTCATCTTCATCATCATCATCATAAATGAAATCAAGTTAACCCTAATCCAAGGTTGCTGCTCACTTTTTAAAATCAGATATAATACTTTGTAAGACCTTTTCAATCTAATACCCTTTCCACAGTAGAGCAAATGCACATTAGAGCTAGGCGGTTTAAAATCATTACCATGATATTAATAAGGACACTTTTCCATTATTGATATGCATCTCCACATAACAAACATATGCACTGCATATAAATGAATTTTAAAAAAAGTGGTTAATGAAATGAACTATACTATACCAGTGTTATGCTTTCTCCTCACACAAGTAAAACAAAGTAATGTAATCGTCTTTTAATTACAATTTACTTGGAATCATTAATTTGAAGACCTGGAGTTTGTAAAACAATGACACAATATGGTCATACATATCATCATGATGCGATTCAACCGAAAACTGATACACAGAAATATTGAACTAGAACATTTTGCATTTCCTGAAGCAGATGCATGAGCACTGGTCAATCAAGTGGCCAAACTCACTTGTCTTTGGGCCACATAGCCACATGGTTGTACAGGTAGTAAGACAGGTGGTTGGGCACCAGGTCTTTGCCAGACACGCGGACATCCACAGGATACCAGTACTCAAACTCCCTCCTCAGCCTCTGTAGATGCTCTTTAGGGATGCCTGTCTTGGGGAAAGGAGACGTCTTAAAGAAGATAAAGTCCCACACCTCTCTGGTCATCTGCTCCGGTCTGTGGGGGAAAAAAAAAGAAAAAAGACCAGCATGGTCAAGGGTAGAGCGAGGGATGTTTTGGGTTGAAGCAAGGTGAAAAGAAGTATACTTGTGTGTCACTTCTCTTTGCCCCTTTATCTTTGTGCTGGGGAAGAGATTTGAGGATACTTAAATCAACATTTATCTATGAATTGATTTTTTTTAAAAACTGTTTCTGAAAGGCAGCATTTGTCATTGAGAAGGTTTTATTTATTCAATTTATTTCATGGATGAATACCGGGAAACAAATTGACTTAAAAAAAAAAAAAAAAAGTCTGAAAAGCAACACCTGTCATTTGAAATGATTAAATTTAGTTATTAAATCAGAGACTTTTCTCCCTCAGGTGAACCACGTCTACGGTTGTTTGAAGGCAGAAAGAGAAAGACGAGAGAAGGAGAGGCAGCAAAAAAAATGAGGCAGAGTGAATCAGTTGGGGCTTAATTCTTGTTTATTCAAGTGTGCAGGAGTGTGTGTGTGTTGTGTGTATGCGTGTGCATTGCGTCCATACTTGATTCCCAGTGGTGAGGCTCCCTGTCCGTTGAGCACACCTCCCTGGAGGAGGTGGGCTACAGTGTAGTAAGCCATGTAGATGGTGGAGTCCGATAGTGACTCAATCAGCCACTGCTCGTCCCAAGGCAGTCGCGTTCCTATGGTAACCAGGAGGCGTGCGCACACGTACACACGTAGCCACAAATCCAGAGAAACACACAACAATGGGAGAGAAAGAGACCCAACATTATGAAGAGAGACAATTGCTGTCTCCTCTGTGCTGACACAATCTTTTGTTGCATTTGCCATCTTGTCAAGCTGGTTAAATTCTGGTGCCAAGAAAAACACTAACACAAGTCCCGGGCTTTATTGTGTAATCCTTGGCAAACAAGCTGAGATGTAAAACTTTATTGCCAAATAAACTAAACTAAACTCAACCAAACCACAAGTGGCTAACCTGCTGCTTAGACAGACACCAGCTTAGTCTTTCATTCACTGAGAAAACGTTATGAAAGATAAACTACTCAATCAGCCTTAAATGCACTGAGCTCATGTCTTGTGTGTTTCCAGTGAATGTCTATTGAGATCTTTCACCAGCTTTCGATGGTTAAAAACACAAAATGAATGCAAGCTTGAGCAGTAATTAATTTTCACAAGCAGTAGCTACATAAATATGAGATCTGAGCAACATTAATTATGAACTGTTGATATAATCAAATAAAAAAAGAAATGCGCCTACACTTGCAGACCACATTTTCATTTGAATTTGAAAATTAGTAAAATAAAACAGAACACATAATTCAGTTACAACATTTCTCTTTCTTCTTAAATCTCAAGAGATGTTAGTAGTTTTACAGTCTGCCTACAGCACATAGGCTTCAGAATTTACATATCTTCTCATTACACGAAAATATTTTTTGCTTCTACAAGGGAGACAGAAGTGAAAGGATTCTGCTCAATCTGCACCTATCCGGAAAAAACTTTGTGCTTCATGTTCTGAAAATGTGTGGGGAGATTTCTACAGTAGGAGTCTACGACAGGCCTGGACTGTTCTGCACTGGCCTGTACTGTATGCCAGCTGGCCTTCAGTCTGCATCTATTCCTGTATGAACAGAGAGGCAGACTGTTGCTAGGTGCTTTATGTACAGTCCTCTGTCTCCATCTATAGACCAAAAACATCCATCATACACTAGTTAAAACATCTTTAAGCCCTGTTCATCTTTGGCAGGGTGGTACATTTAATCTCAATACAAGAAACAATATTACTTTTGAAAAGGTGCAGTATTGATTGCAGCAGCAAAGTTGTTTATGTCACCCACATTAACAGTTAGTGTAGTCCTGACACAATCATTCGCTCACACACACACACGCAAACCATAGAGGCTCACCAAGTCCGTAGGTACGAGAGCAGGCATGCTCCTGAAGCCAGGCCAAAGTTGCCTCAAAGTTTCTCCTCGTCTCGTCACAAAATCTGTTGTGCAAAAGAGAGCATATCAAAGGAAGTAGATTGCAGCTCTATCTTTTTAGACCTTGGCATGATAGTTACAGGGAATAAAGTAATTGTATCTATTTTAGATTTTCTAGACCCTCACAGGAACTCCCACAAACACTGCACAACACAAAACATGACAGGGAAGGGAATTCAGTACGAGGGTCAGTGTCTTACGTCTCCAAAGGCTTGAGGGCTTCATTGGCCTGCTGCTTCCACTCTGCATCCCCATAGTCCAAATACCTGAAAGACACATATAACATTAGCATCCAAATGGCATGAGACATTCTACGCTTGAAAATACAGACCATCTCCAATTATCTTGGCCATATTTTGTTGTTTTGTTACCAGCATGAACCTATTTAACAAAAAAAAGCTTCCTCACAAGAAATAAATGATAAAATATTCACTTCTGTTCCCTTATATTTAACACTAGCATGCAGCTTCAGACCCATTTTGGGCGAATCATTTCTTCCTATTTCTAATGAACACACTTTAGGTTTTATAGCATGACAAGATTCTTGTGGTTAGAATTCACGTGGCACTCACCACTGGTCACAGAGAGCCACCACACACTCATCAGCTGAACGTGACATGACCTGTTTTTCTGGCTCCATGTAGATCATGGCCTCGCCCTGTGATCGATTAGTACACAGCCAACATCATTACAGGTGAATATAGATCAAACATCTATCATACATGGCATATTATGATACTCTGTAGCAGTGCGTAGACATAAAAAACACCAAACACAATCCAGGATGAAGTCAGAAGTTGTTCCACTTCAAAGACCTTTTTTTTTGCATTAGAAATAAAGATAGTCTTACCCTCTCAACCATCATCTTCTGGATGGGTTTTTTCACATCCTGGACCTTCTGCCCCTTGTAGCCATCAACCAGCATGATCTGCGACAGGAATTCATTCACAGAAACATTTCATTCATGCTGATGCATTTTCTTTCACAATTCTGGCAGTTCTGTCAACAAGAAGTGGGCCACGTCTCTGCAGTGAATTCTCCAATCACAAATTATCATAAGCTACTCAGTGGGAGGACACGTACTGTACACATCTGAAATGTGCTCTGCTTGATGTGCTGCTGCATGGCCCCTTGCGGACTGTGCCTACATCTAAGTACTTATTTGTGTCAAATTTACAATCTGCTGACCGAGAAGGACGTTGAATTTGTCCATTTTAATGTGAGTAATTGTCGTAATGTTGTGACAGGAAAAAACAAGGTCTTGGCAAAAAAAAACAAAACCCTGCGTCTCTGTGTGTGTCATGTTGTACAAATTCATGTTCTAATGCATGTTTTTTTAGTAGTAGACAGGCAACACGCAGCCAAAAGCCAGTTAATTAATAATTTAGTCTACAATTTAGAATAATTTAGCTTTAAGGTGTGAATCACTTGGTTTGTGTCTGGGAAATCAAATCATACAAGCTTCAAACCTAAAGTTAAACCCACAGAGGGTTTGCACAGGGCTTGCATTTTGTTGACCTGTGTAGCTCTTACTCATTAACCGCTAAGTAGACTCACCCCTTCATAAAATCCCTTCAGGTAGACCTTCTCCTTGGCCTCAGCCAGCTTCTCCTTGTCATTCTGGCTCTGGATCTTCAGCTCATCACACACCAGAGGAGCAGATAGGCTCCCGTAGCCTGGTATCTCTATGATAGGGACCTGATGTATGCACGCACATTAAGGCTGTATTTAGCAAGTCAAACTGAATATGTTTTCACATACGTCCTTTTTACTAGAATAGGTGGGCTCAATGCAACTGGACTGAAATCAAACTGACTTTAGCAGATCAGCTTACCGGCTCAAAGGGCAACACCATCTTGTCCTCAATTCCATACTTCTCCCGTAGAGCCTTTTGGAAATGCAAACATTAAGAGCGACATTAATAATAATAATAATAATAATAATGCATTTTATTGAGAGAGATCTTTTCAGGGTAGTCAAAGGCACTTTACATTAGTCAAAATGGTCATAAAAATCAACATACTAAAACATAAACCACACAACATTAATCACACATTACAAGCAGTTCTGAAAAGGTGAGTTTTGATTAGTGATTTGAACATGGACAGGTCGGTGCAGTCCCATAAATTGCTACATGTAGTGCATGCTTAAACATGGATGTGACATGGATGTAAAAAGGTCATGTTTCTTCCTGAAGAACCGGGGGTTTAGTCCACCTGAACTTAAGCAAATAACACAGCAATCTAATTTAAGAGCAAAATCTGTTAAAACATTTCAAAAATGCATTTGAAGCTTCAGAAGGAAACTGTTTTCTGTGTTTCCCTGAATCATTTGAGCTATAAAGGCTCCCTGACTGGCAGCATATTAGAAATGTAAAGTTCTGTAACCTCACCTGTTTTTTCTTGATGTCTCTGAGAGCAGCGATGTCATCAGGAGCATCAGAAGGTACACTGGTAACGACCCCCGTACCTGAGGGAAATGTAGACAAGGCAAAAGATAAAACAGATAAAATGCATCTATGCAAATCAGGTAGTATGTTTCTCAGTGTAATTTATATTATACACATTCAAAGCTATTAAACGCCCATTTCCACCACATTTCTTCAACCGCCGAGCAGCTACACTGGAGCAACGAACTGAAGAGGGGAAGAACAAATAAACATGATCTGGAAAATGATAAATGTTCCAGGTCATCCCAGATTCACCCTTACTCATTGCTTTCCATAACCCTTAAAATGAGAATGCCACACTGGGCACGAGAGCTTTCTTCTTTGTATTGAACAACACACAAACAACTTAGTCATCAACAGGACAAATGAAAACAAACAGACAAACTACATCCTTCGAGCACCACAGAGCAGAAAAATAGATAGCACTGACTTTTAACAGAAGAGAGGCACTCTGAGTAAAATTAGATCCATTTTATATGTTTACAAAAGTTCTCCCTCAGGGCAAAAAAAGCAGCCATTACTTCCATCCTTTGACAACAAAGTGTAGCACTTCCTAAATTCTATGGTGACCTTGGCCTGCTATTTTGAGACTCCCCAGTATTTTTCCATAAGCTCCTCCAAGAATATCTAAGACAAACAGGAATAAGGGACAACGCTCAGTGCAGATTTTCTGCAGAAAGTAATACCTAAAGCAACAAGAGCTGGAATATATTATCTTTATTTGAAACACAGACAGATATAAATACATCATGGCTTCTATTGAACTATTCGCCACCTGTCAGATACATTTCACTGGAGTTCAAGCACACAAAAAAGAGAGAGAGAGTAAGGTGCCACCACTCAAGGGTATTCTGATTGCTGTGAGCAATGCTGGCAAAAAAGCCTTTCAAAACCTACGACGCTTCAACCAATGTGACAAATTTCTACCTTGGAAAAAAATAAAACAACATAACCTCACTGAATAAACTTTTCTTTTCTCGCTTTTTTTCCTAAGTTCTTGACTCGTACCTTTGTCCTCCTTGATGGTGAGCATGGGCAGAGCATAGATGATCTTATAGGAGGTCAGAGGAGCACTCAGGGCACAGCCAAGGATATCCTAGAAAGAGACAAGAATGGTGTGGAGCAGAAGTAATACATTTAAAAGAATCAGTTTTGCAGCTTGCTTGTGCCATAGCCATGAAACCTTGTCCGTCCAACTGTCTTTACTCTGCTAATTTGCCTGAAGGAGCAAACATTCAAACATCTTAAAGTCTTCAATGATATTACAGCATGTGTTCATCATCTATAAATGCTTGACTGTTTTTAAATCCTATTCGATAATAGTGTCTGCCTTATGAATTAAATAAAAGCCAATTGAATGAAATGAATTAGAATTTATTTGCCGCTGGAAGCAAGAAAGACACAAAGTTAGTACCTGTCCCAGTATTTCCATGATCACGGGCACCACTCCATTCTCTTTGGTAAAGCCCTGGTAAGACATGTTCCTGGCAGACCTACTGGTGCAGATGAAGATGTCTCCACTGGTCGTCTCAAAGGCGACATACTTCATGTCGGGCCTCACCCAGCAGTTGGTCTGACCGAACATGGTCTCTGGTCTCAGAGTGGCAGCCACCAGGAAGATGTTTTTGCCTTTCATGCCGCTGCGTGGAGAACAGCATTAGCACTTTACTTCTGCCTCAAATTAAGAAATAGTATTAATGTTTTCATCAAGATGAGAATTATACTTAAGTGCATGTAAACCATGTCTGTTGTTACCTGCTATAAAAGACTTTGGACTTGAATTTTGCTGTGTACGGTTCAACCATTTTCATCTTGATGAGAGTGTACTCCTGAGGTCCAACTCCCTGCAGGTGTAGAAAAATGTTAGTTGGAAGAAAAGGAACAAAATACCGCTCTCAAGTCACCTCAATTCAAAGGCAGACACAGTGAAATGATATTGAATTGTTTTTCCTGATATTGTAAGATTTTGTGGTAACGTCAGTAAAACGAAACATTTGCAAAATTCAATATGGGGAACTCTCTTCGTCCCCAGTAAACTGAAGGAATAGGCAAAAATGGTAAAATCACTACTGATCCCATGGTCAAGTGATTTGAATGTGATAATATATAATCACTTATAATTATATATAATTTCTCACAACTAATACATTATTTCATTGAGTCAACTAAGTGTACCTCTCCTGTCTGCCTGTCATGGTCCATGCACGGCTGTCCATCCCTGGGGGAGTAGATGGTATACCTGCAGAGGCAGCGGGGACAGTCACATTATTTACTGAAAGAACAGACAATGTCACGACAACATCATATTAAACTGTATGAGAATAAAAGGCAAACTTTAACGTCAACTATCTACCAATTTTAAATATCCACTTTGCTTTTACCCCATGGAAAGACATGGCATTGGCACAGGACATCGTTTTAGCAAGACAGTTCAACTGATCATGATAGCAACAAAGATAAAGTTAGATAAAGCACTTCCTACTTTCCTTACTGTTCCCTGTATCACTGCAAGGACAGTGCTACAGAACAAGTAAAACAGTTATTAAGAAACCTCTAAACCACCTCACCTTTTGCCAAACTTGATCTTTTTTCTCTCCTTCAGTGTGACGAACTGCCACCTGACAAAGGAATCATAAAAGGGGTTCACATCTGTGGTGATGAATGAACGCCTCCAGTCCACCTGTGAAGAGATAACATGACACCAGGATTTAGGCACAACCGACTAAAATGAATAACCTGATTTAATTATCCTCAGGGCCAACAAATTCTGGTGAATTCAAGGAATCAAACAAAAAGATAACTATGGGCATGTCACTCCTTAACACATATGTTTAGATAATTTAGCACGTTTACATTGCAAAGAGATACAATAGCTAATTGCACTTCAAAAAAATGTAAATTAAAGCATAGATTTACTTGTCATATTTCATTGCATAAAGGGTCATAGGTACAAAAATTAAGGCAGAGAGTTACATTACTACAATTAGTCACCTTCACTCCCATCTGTTTGAGGTCTTTGACGGCCAGAGGAGGGAAGTACTCCAGCCAATGTTCAGCACTGGCAAACCTGGCAATCTCTTGGTCATTCAGGCCCAAAGACTTCATAATGTCCCACTGGAAAGTGGCAGATCCGGATTTGGCCACTGCTTTACTCTAACAAAAAAAAAAAAAAAGAGAGAGAGATGCAAAATAATGTAAATTGAAACACCTCTTTTGAATGCTGAATCAAAAGAAAACTTGGAATAATGAACACTTGCTGTTAATGACAAAAAGATTCACTAAATTCAGTATTTTTTCATCCCTGTGTGGAAAATTCCATCAATCTGGACCCTCAGATCCCAACCTTCTTGCCCTTTGCTTTGTCCTTGATGATGATTTCATCACATGTCATTGGCTTCTCCTTCTCTTCTTCCTCCTCGTCTGGAAATTGTGGAGGGTTTCCATACAGCTCCATCTCTCTCTTCAGCTTGTCTGCACAGGCCTGGCAGATAAAATATGGTCGTAATTACTAAATGTTGATAAAGTAGAATATCAGTAAACATGCAGTACTGGTTAAATTAATACCACTTTTCACTTTTTGTCTTTAAAATTGTGCAGGGAAGTTAAGAAAAGTTAACTAACTTTGATTGGCATTCCTGTGCAGTGCAGCCCGAACGGGAAGAGGCATTTCTTTCCTTTGAGAGACTGATAACCAACAGCAAACTGCAATAAAAAAGTTGGACAGCAGCATAAGTTGGATATATGCATCTCAGGTATCTGTCATGAGTGCAGACAGATGAAGTTAATTTATTTCTCAGTCTCTGTCTGGTTTTACATGAAAACTTACCTCACACTTTGACAAGCTGAACGTGTGGCCAAGGTGCAATCGGCCGTTCATGTAAGGGTAGGGGAAGGTGACAAAGTACTTGTTTTTGCTGGGAGGAAAAAAATAAAATCAATCAAAATGTGTGTTTGAGACCAAAAGTATTTCATATCTGGTATTGTTTTCCGGGTAAAGTGCTGTGAACTAAGAAATAACATGGGGCAACCATTAGTGTCAAAGGCTCACCATGAGTGTGTTAGCTGCACCACACGTCTTAAACTCAGAGCTTCACCCACACTTGCATGGCATCACATACCTACTACAATACCTATTAAGAACAATGGGTGCTCGTAGTTGCATCAGGAAGAGATCAGTTGAAGGAAGTACACCTGCAGAAACTGGTCTAACACTCCTGAGTATGGCAATCCATGAGAATTGCTTACTTCACAGATGGTCTTACAACTGCACATTGAACTATTCCTGGGTCAACTGTGTGAAAGAGAGTAAAACATAGGGTCTTTCTTCATCATAGCCGATACTCACTTTGTGCTTTCCCCAACTGTTGTCGGTGCATCCTGCTCAAAAGCCCTCTCCTTCTCCCATTTCTCCTGGATCTCTAGCTCAATCTTTCTCAAAAAGTCCAACTTTGCTGTTCCCTTCCGCTCCTAGAATACAATGACGAGCAAGATGTTAGTTCATTAGAGAAAAGACAATGCAGTGACAGCTTCAAGTGAGGTGAATACAAATTATTTTATTACAAAAAATACCAGATAGAATAGAATAGAATAGAAAATAATATAAATACTGTTTAACAAGAAAACAGCTGTAATCTCTGGTCCTGCTGAGTCAGATTTATTTCAAGTCTATTTCTGCAGCTGTCTCGACAACTAGCTTATGCTAGCTAACTTAGCTAATAGCTACAGTAAATTAATGTGATATAACGTATCCACTGCCTCTACACCAGCATTGACTATTCTAAACAGCAGGTAAATAGAGCCGTGGACCTACCGTCATGTTGACCCAAGTTACGAGCTATTTACTATTCTAGTGTTTAGATAGAAGAAACAGTAGAAGTAGTTTCCAGTTTGACAAGGGAGACCCACGCCACCGGTGCCTGGCTGATGACACCCACAATCTGCTTCTCGCATGGGTTTCTGGGAAATGTAGTCCGTATAACTTTTCAGCCGTCGTATCGTTTGCTATCATACGAACTGCGATCTTGATTCATTCAGTAATTATTTGATTAAATTGACATATTTATTTTAATACACAACTGTAGGCCCGCTGATATGCATTTAATGAATCGCGGATGAATAAGAGCACGGTATTGTTATAACGTCCGTCGTCCGGCCTGCGTTACGACAACTCGACTTGTGTTGCCATGCCGTAAAACACTTTGTCCGACCTGCCAGAGAAGAGAGACATACGGCCTCAAAGCTTATAAATTTATAGACGATGAAAGTAGGGTTATCAAAACGCACTTTCATTTTATAGACAGTATTGTAGGCTTTCTCACGATGATCATTGAGAATGTGGAAGCCTTGAAGTCATGGCTGGCAAAACTCCTGGAGCCAATGTGAGTGTTGAATTGAAATGACATTTAGCTTGCATGCTACGTAGCTACGTTGGCTAGCTAGCCAGTGGGTTAGCAAGGCATCAATGGGGTGCTTGCTAGAATCTGATGGCAAATTCTTGCACGAGTTAGCTAACCACCATTGCCGCTAGCTGGATTTTCATAGCAAAAAGAGCCAGTAGGACCTTTCATTAACTAACGCTGAGGGAATCAAACTTCTGTACGATGTTGTACGTTTGTCGCCCAGTTATTTTAGGGTAGTTATGCACGTAACTAGTTGGCACACGATAATGTGACTTTATCACAGCTCTGTTGCAAGCCATCAAGCTGCAACAGATAGCCTAACTTGTCTGCTGCTAACGTTACTTGTGATTAAAATAGTTAGTTAACCTAAGTGTTTAATCTGTTGGACTACATCCAGTGTTACGTTAATGTTACTTATAGAGTTATCGACATGTTTTTTAAATAAATAAGAATCGTTTGCACTTTGGGTTACCATAGTTACACACATTCTTTTACTCTTTCTCCCTCTTTCAAATGTAAACTCGTAAAATTAGCATATTTTGTAATTACAAGAGGACACTGATGCTGCCAAAGAACGCACTAAACTACACTTGATGATTTGAATATTTAACATGATGAACAAAGAGGAGTTGATGTGTAGAGGAGTAGATGGTGTTACACTCACAGGCACTGTTTAGGTGATGCTGTCTCACATGTAGGCATGTTCTTGAAAGTGCTGTCTGAACATTTTTATAGTTTGCAACTTATAATTAGCTTAGTTTCATTAATAACTTATTTAACAAATCCTTAAGGGAAACCCTATTTGCAATGCCTGTTTTTATCAGTTGCTAGTTTGAGTGTTTGCCTGGTCTTTTTTTTTTGTCTTTTTATTTTATCAGGGACTCTGACCCTATTGGATTTTTAAGGGCAAATGGAAGTGAAGGTAGTTTCGAGAATTTATAGTTTTATCCAAGATATTAGCCAATTAGTTATTTACGTAGTTATATATTAACTTGGAGTTGTCAAGAGTGCTTTCCTGGGGCTTTGTGTGTTTGTAATGTTATTGTAATAGCCCCACCACTTGGTGGTGGTTAGCTGAAACTGAGAATACATATATTTTAACCTGCAGATGTGATGCTGACCCCTCTGCATTAGCCAACTACGTGGTGGCTCTTGTGAAGAAGGACAAACCGGAGAAAGAGCTGAAAGCACTTTGTGCTGATCAGCTTGATGTCTTCCTACAAAAAGGTATGAACTCCACACAAAGCTTCTCTGCCGGTGTGAGTTAACGCAACATGCAGTTTTGATATTGACCCCAGCTCTTGCTGGTGAAGACAGTTGTGCAGAAGGTTTTCCTCCAGCAGATATTTCCATCATTCAGCTGACAAGGGAAAAGCATTTATTAGCATTTAGATTAGAAAAAGAGCTCATGTACACATGCTGATCATAAACAAAGCAAAATAGAGATTTTTTAGTAGATGATGGTCGATTCAGAAGCCTGTAATAGTACAGAAGTCCACACTCGTTTGCATTCAGTTAAATTGGACTATGTAGACTGCATTACAAACAGTTCAGTTTGTCAGGTGCGTGCTAAACTATCTTGTTAGATAAAACAGATGTTGACAGTTTTCCTCTGGGGACATGTAATACATATGTGTGTATATATGTATGTTAACGTAATACTCATCATATCGCAAAATATTTAAAATCACAATATCATCGTATTGTCACTTAAGTATTGTGATAATATCATATCATGATTTCCACCCCTAGTAATTTGCATTCTACAAGCAGACATCATGTTAATGCAGCATCAGCTTTATAAGTGGTGAGATGGCCAAAATGCAGAGAAATGAATAGTACCTTTTTAAAATTGTTAGTTATACTTTCAGAGATGCAATCAGCTGTACATTATCACCATCTACCACTTGTGGATCCCCAATATGGCCACCAGATGGCGTGTTACATCATTGAATGTACTTTTTCCCTCTAATGTCCCCAGCTTGTATTACATGAAGCATCAATTTTAGCTTGAGTTGAGCTCTCTTTCCTTGCATGGTTGAAATGATTTAATCGTTGTACAAAGAACAATAATGTGTTAACAGCAGTTTGATTGGGTTGGTGATGAATACACATGTCTCAGAGATTGCTTTATCACATGTTGAGGATTCAGGGTTTTACAACTACAGTTTGGTTCTGTGTCCTTGCAACGACTCCTTAGTGCTTTTATTTAACCATTCCTGTACAAAAGCACAGCACAAGGCCACAAAGGAAGTTACTAAGTCTAAAGCCTCATCACAGCCTGTAGTCTTCGCAATAATATATTCAAAGATTGCAGTCAAATAAATGGATCAAATTACCTCCTTGAATTATTTTGTGGATTGCATTTCCTCCTTTATGTCCTTTTTATATTATGTTACATTTTTATGAAGCAGCTTTTCCCTGTTTCATTTCTGTGCTGTTTTTTATTCATTTGGTGTTTATTAGACTTTGGATATATTTAGCGCAGCCGGGAGCAGAGCAGTATTTAGTGTAGTGTGAGGAATGTTGGTACAGTTCATGCCTGTGGGCCAATTTGCTCTTTGAGGGAGAATGGTCAAAACTGCACATAATTCAAGGGAAAGATCAAATCTATTCACATGATTCATTCTGTCATTTTAGAGACAACGGGATTCGTCGATAAACTTTTTGAATGTCTGACTACCAAGAACTACCTGGGAAATCCTGCAACCAAGGAAGCTCCTAAAGAGGAGGTCAAGCCACCTGCAGTCAAATCTGATGTTGTGGAGGTAAGAAGAGTTAGACATTTATTGGACAGTCAGTCTTGTCACATATTAAAGCGTCTTTAAAGTTCGTTTGTAGATAGAGTGTAACACAAAAAATGGTGATTCTGTTTATGTATGGGGCTTTGGATCAAATAATTTGATAAATATCTCATTGTCTGTTATAGGAAGCTGCACTTTTTCAAGTATCTTGACTCATAACTATTCTTTCCAGACTGAGAATCGTATTTCTAAATCTCCTTCTGTTTTAAAAATAAAGAAGAGTTAAAGTCAAGTAACAGTTTTTTCCCTCAAGGCTGAAACCCCAGAGGAGGAGAGAGAAAACAGGCGGAGGAGAAGTCCTCTGAGAAACCGCTCTGACTTCAACGAGTCCAGGTATGGCTGTGGCCTCAGGGATTTAACCTCACTTTAATGATCAAGCATAAGGCGTACGCAGATACTATTCTGACATGTGAGACATATAGCATCATGCTGACATTTCCAAGACACATGACCTTTATTTCTTACTGCTGATTTATGATTACAATAATTGTTATACTATCATTCAAAACAACAGTTGAAGTGTTTAATGTGTTTTAATGCATGCACACAACATAGTCATGGTATACTCACCACTTGCTCTGTCTTTATGACAGAAATAATGTTATTTGTCACTGATTTATTCGTTCAAATCAATTTTATTTTCACTGTGCAAAAGCTGCTGTTAATGAAACTCAACACTTCTGTAGACACCCACAGCCTTTCAGGGAAGGAAAGGGGATTATGCCCCTTGAAACGCTGTAATAGTTTTAATGTAAAATAGAGAGAGCAAAGTATTGAGGTTTCATTAACAACAAGCAAATTAATACAGTGCATTGGAGCAGATCACAAAGAAAGGAGGCTTTTTACTAAGATATGATTGTATATACTACATAAATACTTGTCTCAACTGAAAGCCTGGTGCTCTCTCCAGTACAGTTAAATAAAGGCCATTAGAATTGATTTCAAGGTGCATATTAATAGATCCATGTGCCCTTATTTGATATAGTCATCCCACAGTTTAAGAATCAATCCAGCTTGAACCCTCTTAAATGTGTCTGTCTCTCATATGCATTTAAAACGGGCATAAAGACAGTAATTAAAATATATTCCCACTAACTCACCAACCACACAGGAGCCGCGATGACAGGAGGCGAGATGAGCGCAAGCGTCGTGACTTTGATCGGCACTTGAAAAGTGTCAGCGACTCCCACCGTGAGCGGGAGCGCCACGAGCGTCGCCGGGGCAGCCCCCGCGGGAGGAGCTACAGCCGGAGCCGCAGCCGCAGCCGGAGCAGGAGTGGCAGCCGAGGAAAGAGCAGGGACAGGGAGCACAGAGGAGGCAGAGGTGAGAAAGTTCCCCCACCCCGCCCCACACAACCAATAACAACAGCACAGGGGACCAGACCCAGGAGTGTAGAAGTTCCTGAAGCTCCTGTCAGCACAGCCGAACTGTGCATTAGTGATGCAGGAGTGCTGCTGGAGACATCTTGATTGTGGAGTGCACAGAGGTGCTTAAGATTAAGAAGAGACTGAACAGAGTTCTGGATGTAGCCGTTGGTATTATTTTCTGTTGGCTCGTTGTTCAGTGTTGCTGGGAGTTGTTACCGATAAGGAACAATGTGGACAGCTTTGCAATCGTGTCAGGGGGGATTCAACAACACAGGCTGGACTTGGCCTTATTACCTGCAAGGTTAATCTGCATCTCTAAGTGGTTGGTATGATGATCCACACTCTACAGCGTGTTTTGTTGAAACACTTTCTATTTCTGCTTGTCTTTTAACAGACTTCAAGTCAAAGTTTGAGTTGGAAAGGAAGGACACCGACTGCTACAACTCTTCCACCACATCCGGCTCCCAGCAGCAGCATCCGCCACCTCTCCTGCCCCTTCCCACACCTCCCCACCCCTTTTCCTCCTCTTCTTCGTCGTCCGCAGGAGTCTCTGGAGCTGGAGGCGTTCCCATAGCTACAGCGGCTCACCTGCCCGATAGCACCACAGACAGCTGGTCTGGCTACTATGGCACCCAGAGGCAAGATGGTATCGCCAAGCCATTCATCAACAAGGGTGTTTCACTCAAACAGCGTTGCAGGGATTACGATGGTAGGAACAGAGTGAATCATCTCTTCCTCCTTTCCTTTGATTCCTGCTTTCTAGCAGGTCTTCTTTTGTCTTTGGTCATTGTAAAAAGCCCTGGCTTTTGTGTGAAGTCTACCATTATCCTCCCGTGAGGGTTATTGATTGCCTTGTTTAGTCTCATCACTAATGACCACTGTTTAGTACTCCCTCTCTTCTCCAGAGACACAAGGGGGTTTAAACTTACTTCACTGTCCCAGAAGCACACTGCTATCTGTCACAGTGCTCAAACACAGCCCCTAGGGACCCAGTTCCTTAATGAGACTGTGGGGTAAATGCATGCACTGTAGGTCTTAGCTGCTTAGAACTTGGACAATCTTTCGTCCTGTTTATTTATTCTCATTGCTCTTTTATTTGTTTTTATTTTCCTTTCAGTCATATAAGAAGCAGAAGATTTATAGGTCTAAAATAACTACATATATAAATGAAAAATGTCTGTTTTTCTCCCGCACACAGAAAAAGGGTTTTGTGTACGTGGTGACCTTTGCCCATTTGATCACGGCAACGACCCTCTCATCGTTGATGATGTCAATCTACCGAATATGATTCCGTTTCCGCCCCCACCTGTAATGCCCCCCGCTGGCCTGCCTATGCCCCCGATCACTGAGCCACCCCCTCCCCTCAGGATGCCTTCGATGCCACCCTATGGCCAACCACCACCACCGGGCGTCTTCCCCATGGCTGGTAAGTAATATATATAATATATATGTATAAATGGCAACTTCTAGAAATCGCATGCATTGTGCCCTTCATCAAAAGCGACTGACTTTTGATTCCTACAAACCTCTGCAGCTAGTTATTCTCCTCCTAAGCATTTCTAAACACCACGATTGTTGTTGTTTATAAGTTTCTCAAAGTGGATTAATTTTGTTATATTTAGGAAAGTATATTTCCTGTCACTTATGGTCATCTCTAAGTGAAGTCCCCTTTTCTGGCTTCCACTACCAATGTAGTTAAAAATTGTTGTTATATGTTACGTTTTAACAGCTGTGAGTGTTGCACAGATCAAATTTGACAGATCAGAAGTCTCCTCTTCTTCTTCTTGTAGCCCATAATTTTATGTGACACTGTCTATAGCTGATTCAGAGGCATCAACACTTATATATATAGATATGCAGGTATAATTGCACAACCTTGGTTGTTTTTGTCACCCTTTTTTATTTGTTTCTAGTATGTAGAAGTTTTTATACTGGAAATCAAGCTTTGCTGTATACAGTGTTTATCAGTATGATTAATAGAGACTACATTATGTGTGAAAACATTTTCTTAACATAGATGACACACTTTTTGTTTTTACCTGGCTGGTTATGAGGCAACTCTTCTTCTTACTTACCATCCTGCCTTTCCGTTCCACCATTACAGAGCAGCATATATTTCAACCTCTTGACTATGGCTGTATCAATCAATTTAAAACATGCTCACTTAGCATGATGGAGGAAACAAAACATCTCAATTTGGAGGCAGTGCATGGCAGAAAAAAACAGTTGATTGTTCCACAGTTCTTTTCTTGAGGTTTGGTTTACGTCTGAGACATCAGTTTGGGATGATATTTTCTTTAGTTCTCTTTTGTACATTTTAAATTTGAAAGAGAGCTCTTTAGGCTATGTGGTTACCAATGACGGCTTCAGTCAAAATTCCTAAATTATGTATTTACTTCTACTTCCTTTCATACCGATAATACTACTAATTGCTGGAACCTCTAAGATACCCTTGTTTTGTTCTTGCTGTATGAACACAAATTGATGAGCAAACCGGTATTTCACTCCCAATATACATTTTTATTTTTATTTTAAACACTGCAGTCTAATTGTGGCTTTGATTATACTGATTCTTGAAATTATTTTCTTGCTGTGAAGTTTTTTTCTGATTTGCCATAAATCAGATGCAAAATATATTGTTTATTATAAAGTTGAAGCATTGAACAGTTGTCATCACTTCCTGCCACCTTCAGTGTCATATGAAAGCAACATATGGCATTTTAGTCGTTCAAACCAAAGACTCACTGTCATACCTGCAATATACCTGAGACATTAGCTTGGGCTTGTGTCTCCCTCAGGACCCCCACTGATAGCAACCAGTGGGATTGATACCCCCAACCACCAATCGGCAATCACTTCTTCTCCTCCTATCGGACCGCCTGGTGTGGGGCTGCCGCCTACTCTTCTTCCTCCTCCTCCTCCTCCTCCTCCACCTCCTCCCTCCTCGTCCTCATCTGTATCTCTTCGTCCCCAATATGTCCAGTCTGAATGTAAGCAGCGATGCTTTTTCTATTCAGATTGGGACTGTGTGTTTGGAGGTGACATTGCTGTGCCTCTTAATTAGATTTTATTATTATGCTCTTTTTTTTTTTTTCTTCTCCTGCTCTTATTTTTCTATTTGTGTATAGTATATGGGACATTATAAAGTTAAAGTTGAACTCTAATGAGTAAGCTAGTGAGAGTTCAGTTGCTTCTTGTGGACTTTGTTTCGGTTTTATGTCATTTTTTTATTGTTTTGCGCGTGACATTGTAGTGTATGCATGCATTTCTTTATGCTGCAGTAACAGTTGTTGACCAGAGGGTGGCACTGTTAATTAACCAAAGCAGTTATGAGCAATTTACATTAACTCTGCTACAACTTATTGTGTTGAGTGCTTTTCCCATAATTCAGCTCATGAATTCATAATTCCAGTGATACTGAAAAGCTAAGGCTTAGTTTAAATGGAGTGGGTCTATTTTGAGTTAATTACAAACTCGGTTCTTGACCTTAATTCAACTCAGATAAAAAAGAAATCCCAACTGTCACGAAAAGTCCCATTTTGTTAGATTTTGCTTTTGCATAAGAATTATAATGTTATGGCGTTTTATCTTGTTTATCATCTTATGATTTTTTTTAAATTAGTATAATTGCACTTTCATTTATTTTCTTCATTTGTGTGCTTGTATATATTATTGTCAATATTACATATTCATTCTAATTACTACTCAGAGCTGTATTTAACATAGAATGTCACAGGTTGTTGTCACTCTACTGTACACATTTAAACTCATCACACTCTATACAAGATGGTTGTGTACTAAATAAGTCACTGAATGCAGCTCTTATTTATTTATATAGGACTGCTCGGTTTCCTTGTGCAATTTAATTTTATCTTCTGTGTTCATTTTTTCTTGTTAGGTTAGTTTATTCACATTTTTATGTCTGTTGAAAGATATTTCACATTCCCTCTAAGCCTGTGTGTCTGTGTGTGTGTTCATTTTTACACATTAGATAACTATGATCCAGAGGGCTATAACCCAGAATCCCCAGGCCTGACTACAGCAGGTCGTAACCAGTACCGTCAGTTCATTCCCCGAGTGCAGACCCAGCGCTCCAACCTTATCGGCCTCACCTCCAGCGAAGGACAAGGCTCCAGAGGTAGCAAGTATTGGCCTTCTTAGTACTCACACTGTGCTTTGATTGGAAAAGGGAAAATACTAATGTAAACAGTCATTTCTAATTAATTGGGAGCAGGATCCAAACATAAAAGTTGTGTATGATAACGGACAGCTTTGTTGTGGATATAGAGAAATGTAAAAGCTCCTAGTGTTTATTAATGTTACTCTGTATTTTTGTCTCTGTGTGCATCTTCCAGCTGCCAACATAGTGATCCAGACAGAGCCTGCCACTGTTGCCAGCACTCCTGGAAGTAACGTGTCCCGTTTCAACACAGAGCTGGACAACAGGAAGAGAACCATGGGACCCAGCACAGCTGAGGGAGCAGCTGCTAAAAAACCCTGGATGGAGAAGTGAGGACTCAAAGACACGCACATTTGAAAAGTTTCACTCCAAAATAAGATGTTCAAATTTGAACGGGAGACGGATTGCACATAATCAGGGTTATGTGCAAGGATTCCATCACACAAACCCACACAGATAAAGCTCAATTTCTACTATCCCAACAAAATATGCACTGAAAAGAAGGAAAGTGGATGTCCTATAAACAAATATTTTCACAGCAAAACAGGCCTAAAACATTTTTTTTACCTACAAAAGCAGTTAGTCATTATTTTGTTTGAAATTGAACTTGGAGCTTTGAAATTTGCACTACTACCTTTAGTCCTCTCGATATGTCACCAATGCCTTAATGGCATGGAGACCTCAGAGATCATAGACACTTTATTCCGTTGCTGAACAGGTTCTTGTATTGTGAAGAAATTTGAAGAAACTAGCTGGCCAGCTGAAATTTGATCAAACAAATTGGTGCCTCCCCCATTTCCCGTTACTGCTACGGGAGCCTTGTTTCACGCCAAGGTGACTCATAGGTCAGGAGTCTATCTTTTGTCTCAGCTGTAGGAAGCAGGTGCACACAAAGATCCCCATGACAAGGATGCTTCCATTGCAAAGGCTTTACTTGTAATCCATCTTGAGTGTCAAGCAGGTTGACATGTGGTCCTCTTTTTCAAGTACAACTGTTATATGGCTTGTAGGAACTTCAGTATGAAGGCTGAAACTCGAACCTCAGCTCATCAATCTGGGTTCCATTTCACTGCCTATCACTGTTGGTGATCTTGTCAAAAATGTCGATTTTAGCTTCTTTAGCTGCTTTTTCCAGAGATTTCTCTATAAAACAAATGCTGTGGCAAACTTAAGATGTCAACTTCACAGTCTTCTTCTCTCTTTAGGCCAAGCTTTAACAACCAACATAAGAGCAGTTTTCCTAAGAGGTATCACTATGTGAACACCAAGTTGGAGGTGCGGAAGATCCCACGTGAGCTCAACAACATCACCAAGCTCAATGAGCATTTCAGCAAGTTTGGAACCATCGTCAATATCCAGGTACAATGCATAATTTGCTAATAATTTGCTGCTGTGCACTATGCAAACCTGCAAAGGGCTACTGTTTTCATTGTTGAAGAGTTCATTTTGGCAAATGCAGGCAAGATTAGTAGTAGTAGAAGTATTAGAACTGAGAATTAGAGAATTTGCCAGAAATAGACATACAGTGCAGGATTCACACAATTTTCAGGACAAAATGTAACAGGACTTAAAATTGACTATATATGGCTCATATACACCTTTACACTCTCAACACAATTTGGAAAATGACTAGCTATAATCTAGCTATATAAAAAGAGCTATAATCTGAGTAGAACATCAGAGTAAGTTAAGCCAGTTTCAACATCATATAACGTAAATGCAAGAATACACTTTGTGAATTGTATATATCTGGTTGAATGGTGGTCATCTCACTTTGGATAAAGTCCTAAATGTTCAACTCTGCAGAAGAATTTAGTTCATCATATACATAATGTAAATATACCTAATCAGCACGCTCTTATCCAGGTGGTGTTTGGCGGAGACCCAGAAGCGGCGTTGATCCAGTACACAAAGAATGAAGAGGCCAGACGGGCCATATCCAGCACTGAGGCGGTCCTCAACAACCGCTTCATCCGTGTGTACTGGCACCGCGAGCCTGGCACCAACATCACAGGGCTTCAGCAGCAGGAGCAGAGCTCAGGGAGCAGCCAGACAGCGGGGTCCGCACCCATCCAGGGGCCGCAGCACAGTATCATGCATAAGGTCAGTATAAAGAGCTGAAACGTATAGGAGTCACTCGTCTTTTCATGCTGATCATCTTATCACGTTTCTGAAGCCCTTTTTTCTCCCTTTTTCTTTTATCCGCAGGGGATCAAACAGCACAATCCAGCCGCCTATGTATTGAACAAGACTCTACCCAAGCATCGCCTGCCAGCAGCGGCTGGGACCACAGCTACAACCAAGGCGGACAGCCTGAACCCAAACACTGACGCTGTCACTGTACGTTTTAGTCTATATACATGTGTGTGAGTGTGTCAGGTGATACCTGACCTGTATGAAATAATAAATAGCATTTGTTTTAACAGGCTTGGAATATCACACTTGTAAATATCTTCAGCATAAGACAGATAATATCAAGCACATTGTGTCTCTAAAAAGTTGATTAAGTTGACCAAATTACACGACTCTTTGAGGCTGTACTTGGACACAGTAGTGCTTTGAGCTAAATGCTCATGTAAGCATGCTAACATGCTCACAATGACAATGCTAACATGCTGATGTTAAGCAGGTTTAATATTTACTATGTTAACTATCTTAGTTTAGCGTATTAGCAGCATGTTAACATTTGCTAATTAGCACCTAACACAAAATACAGCTGGGGCTGTCATTAGTTTTGCAGGTATTTGGTCATAAAGTATCAGATAAATCAAAATTTTGACCTAATGGTGTAGGTCTATAGCTTGGATTTGAAAGTAGTCAGCATTGTCTCAAGTCCTCACCCTTCTGGCAATCTGCAAATTTGAGCTGCATAAAAGCTAAAGGCAGCTTCACCCCATTTAGTTTTGACTCTGGGAACAGCCAGGAATCCAGAAGCAGCCAGCCTGAGAGGTCTGCAAGGTCCGTATGGGGTCAGGAGATCTGATTATTTGGACTGTCTGTGCGTCCAGTCTAGAGGCTCTTGTCAAAGCTGAACAGTGACCACACCAATATCAGGATCGCCACACCCGGCCCTGCGGTGTGTGCCATTGTTAATGCCAGTTTACCACCATGAAAATAGAGGCCTCAGAGACAGGAAGATTGAAAGACACAGGTTTGCAGTTCAGTGACACTACCTGTCCAATCTCACACAGCTGAAGAGGGTATGCAAGAAAGAAATGTATGTAAAGGTGGAGAGCAATACAGGACAATTAATAATCATTTGTTTTCATGCATCCTGAGATGTGACATTTATGAGCTGTTGGCACTTAACAAAGCATTCTTGATTGTGTCTGCAGCTGTCTACAAGCTCATTCTGATGACCTAAATGTGTCGCTCTCTGTCTGTGTGTGGCACTTAGGTGGCGCCTGCACTAACAAACACCCAGAAGGGCCCCTACTCTTCCGCAGCTCTCAAATCATCCTCAAAGAGCCTTGGGAAAACAGGAAAAGCACTAGAAGCACAGGAAGTCCTGAAGAAGAAACAGGCATGTTGCTTAATTTTTTAATACATATTTTGACTTGTATGAGAATAGCAGAGCTGGGATCAGCCATTTGTGTCTCTCAGGGGCCACCAGTGCGAAGCAGGCTACCATTGAGAAATGACCACCAACAGAAAATAGTCTAAAAATAGGAATTTCTACCTCAGTGAATGTATTTTATTTATCGTGAATATATATATTTTTTTCATGTAGGAGGCATTAAAACTACAGCAGGACATGAGAAAGAAGAAGCAAGAGATGTTAAAGACACAGATTGAGTGTCAGAAGGTAAGACTGGCCTCAACACCCCTTCCCCTTCTTTTCTCTCATCTTTACTCGACTCTCCTTCCTTTTCCTGTCTTTTACACCTTCGTCTCCCTCACTGCTTGTTCTTCCTCTTCCAGGCCTTGATAAACCGCCTGGAGAAGAACCGAGGGATGAAACCTGAGGAGAGAGCCAACATCATGAAGACTCTGAAGGAGCTGACGGAGAAGATTGCACAGCTGCAGAATGAAATGAATCCTGCCTCCCAGGTCTCTAGCGCCAAACCCAACCACAGCCAGCCCAAGACCAAGACCGATGTAGGTTTGGGCCGTTTTGGGCAGGAGCATGACATGGTGCATCAGGTCCTTTACAGAGACACAGTCTAGCAGAGTGTTTCCCTCTATTTGCACCATAGATACTGTTACTGTGTAAACTGTGGACAGATTTTGACACTCAATACACACCTTACAGCTCATGATTAGATTGTCTTTTCATTATTTGACCCTGTAGACAGAGGGTGCACAAAAGTTTTGTGCACTGTAGGTCTGTCAGTTTGTCAGTCAAATTGCCAGTTTTTTTCATTGCTTCTCTGTATTTAGTGAACACAATGTTTTCTCATTTTACATGATATGTGACCAGGCCCAGAAAGAATTGCTGGATGCTGAGCTGGACTTTCACAAGAAAATGAGCTCTGGAGAGGATACAACAGACCTCAAGAGAAAACTGGGACAGCTACAGGTGGAGGTAACACACACACACACATACACAGACAGTACATAACCACGGACCAGCGATCTGAAAAGATAGCTAGCACTGTCACAAACAGGTCTATGAAGATACACCACACACAAACACTCACAAAGAAATACACATTGACAGCATCATGCATCATCAGCATTCTTCTTGAGGGCTGAATTTGAGGATGTGATACCAAGAAATGCCTTAGAGGAAGTCAGCAGATAAGATAGTAGTCACATATATCAGTCAACACTGCCTGTAACGTGCATCTCCAAATCACTTTTTACAGATGCTGGACCAAAAGCACTTCTGCGAAGGGAGGAAACAAATGGTATCCGAGCCTTGTGTAAATGCCTACCAATAAAATGAATATAGCAACATTTAGAGAGGAAAAAATAACACAAATAAAATCCTCAGTTTTCAGTTCAGTTTTTTTTTATTCCCACAATCAAGTCCACGTTGTATCAATTCTCAAGTCTCACTCAGATCTGGGCCAGAAAGAGTTTGTGAACTGTGGAAGTTTTACCTGAAGAAGATGTGGCATGTCATTGGATGCCTTTTTATCACATGAAACATATTGACACTAATTAAATAGTTGAGTAGATTCAATAGGAGTGAATGGGAGCTTTAAAACACTTTGGCATTAGACTTTATTGTATTATGATAAATAACTGTACAGGCCATCTTAATGAGCTTATTCACAGCTGATCAATATGCAGTACTGAGCATGTTGGAGTTCATACTGTGTACAGGTGTTGCGTTATAAATGCAATGGGACTGAACGGGCCTCCTGACTTTAATGCATTATATAACTCATAATAACTGTATATATTATTATAATGAGCTTATGTATAGTTAGTCAGTGTGTAATACTGAGCATTTTAGAAGATGATTAGAGGTAGTATTGTATTCAATGGCAATTGGCAACACAATGTCTTTGAGATTGTTAACTTTTATTAACTTAATAACTATAAAAAAATCAGTCACAACTGAAATGAATTACACAAATAATTTTGATAGCATTAAAACTGTTAAAGGGGATGTGAATCAAAAGGGTCTTTCTGAATCATGCTTTCAGGGATATCTCATTAAACATGGAAGATTTATGAAAATGCAAGAAAACTGTTAGATTGTGCAGGTATCAATATATGATTGGTATGTGAGTTACAAATGAGCAAAAACAGGGCACTGAATAATAATAATGAGAGGGAGGATTATGTAAGACAGTGTGTCATCACACAGCTTTTCTTTGTTTGAATTCAGGTTTAAATTTTGTATCAATCCAGGTGGGAAAAATTCCCAGATGTCTTGTTTTCTGCACTCATTATGATGTCTGTGAAGAATTAGTTGGGGGGGGGGGGGGTTCCATGAAAAGAAAGGTTTGTACAGCTCCAAGCTGCAGCCAAGGCTGTTAGTCAGCTCAGACTTGGCCCACAAACTGGCAGCGCACACAAACACAGACGAGGTCAGCTCTGTCTCAAGATCAGCCTAACAAGAACATAGCTTTTGTTAGCAACACCCGGCCTTGCATGTTTTTTCCCCTCTACCCCTGTGGGTCCTAAATTAGCTAGTTGTTAAAAATGCATACCCCCCCATCCATCCATCCAAACCCAACCCTCCTTCTGCACATTAAACTGCAGCCACTTAAGCAAGCCCTGAGGAACAGCCGCTAAGGAAGCCAAATCAGACACAGGTCCTACACTGATGGAGCCCCGTCTCATTAAAGTTTGAGCCGCTGGTCCTTGTAAGAAAAATCGCGGGATGACAATTAGAGGGAGAAGTGAGGGAGGGACAAATGGAAGAGAGAGTGGTTGTGAGGTTGTGGAGTGGTTAGGAAGCGAAGAGATGTCACTTTAAAAATGGAAGAGTGACAATTAATGGTAGGGCATAGTGACGGAGGAGGAGACCAGAGTCAGGCGTGTAGAGGATGTTCAGCTGTAAGGATCAGGTGAATAATGTATATGCTGTCTATGCTGTATGGGATGTGATTGTGATTTTATTTGAACTTGTTAATTGTATAAATCAAGATTTGTTTATTTAGTTGTGCTAGATTTTCTTTTTTGTTGTAGACACATGATAAATAAACACCATAGTTTCCAGACATGTTGGTTTTCACATTGAAAAGCACAACAGCACAGCCACAAGGCGCACAATCTGGTTCAGTTTTCCACATCTGCTCGTAATGATTTTTTTAACGCAGCCAGGTGGCGCCCATATATTCCTGTCTGAGTGTGTACTGAAAAAAGCAGCAGCCAGTTAGTTGTGTGTTATAACATTGAACCCCTGATTGGTCCCCCTTTAGGCGACTCGGTTGGGTCTGATCCGGCCTCCAGCGGGTCGAGGTCGGGGCCGAGGGAAGATGGCGATGGAGCCAGGCTCGATGCACGTGGGCCGTGGCAGGGGGCGAAGCCGGGAGATGATGGGTCGCAGCGGGGCCGTGAACCGCATGGTGGTCGACCATAGACCCAGAGCCCTGGCTATTTTGGGGGTCACTCAGGACGAGAAGGAAGAGCTAATGCCGCACTTTGTGGTGAGGACTTTGTTACTCGTTGTTTGGATTATTTAGTTAAAGGAGGAGTTACGATGATGACTGTTACACTGAGAATTAAAGTGTGATCTTTTTTCTTTTTTTTTATCGTAGAAATTTGGTGAGATCGAGGATATCCGTGACCAAGACGCCAACAGTGTCGTCATGACCTTCAAGACACGAAACGAGGCCGAGAATGTAAGTCACATGACTCTAAATCAGCTCTCTGTCCTCCCTCTGATCACTTAAAATGATTGAAGTAGTAAAATATCAAAAATTTAACTGGTACAAAATCAGTAAGAGCTGTATAATAAGTATAAGTATAATTTGCAATTGTCCTCCTGTTTTGTTTTCTAGGCTGCTAATCAGGGAGCGAAGTTCAAAGGACGCGTGCTGCAGATTTCCTGGTACAAGCCCAAGACACCTTCAGTTACAACAGAGCCAGAGGAGGAAGAGGCTAAAGATGAGGACAATGCGGTATGACGCATTACACACAAACCTTAATGTGGAGTTAGTAACGTCTAGCCACCCAGGAACCAGGAGGGGAAGTCCATGTACAGTACTTGGAATTGAAAGTGGGGAAACTTTTGGAAGTTTTAGTTATATTCACAGATTTTACTTGTACATTTCATTCCAGTGCTTCTAAATTTTTCACTGCAGCTCCCAATGGAGAATCAGGGCATGCCTCTCAGTACTAAGAGCATCTTAGCCCTTTGAGTAAAACTGCATTACTGTCAGGTGAAATCCTCCTACTGTATTTTCATGTTTTGAGTTGCGTTTGTGAGGTTGCATCCTTCCTTGTGTGCAAGTAAGTTTTATGACCTGAGGGTCCGATCCCGTCACCTCAGTATGCTTTGTTTGATTCTGAAAATATGTCTTAATGCAGCCTGTCTGAAAGCTGATCCATTCGCCCTTCTCACGTCAATATTCTGATATACTCGGCTTGTTTTGTTTGGTTTATTAAATATCTTCCATAAACTGGATGCTGCCAGTCCAAACTTCCACTTTGTGCTGATAATTCACAAAAAAAAATGCCCCTTTATAATATACATCTGTACAATCTCATGCAATTCAGTACAACAACCCTGCTAGAAATAATTCCTTTGTGAAGATTATTATGTTCCTAATCAGTTTATTAATTATATGTCACATATTTGTCTATCACACATGAAAGTTTAAAAAAAACCTTCTCACATGTGATGAGGCGTTGACACAATGATCTAGATGAGCGCTGCTCTTATGGGACTAAAATCTCCTTGCTGTGTAAATCAAATATGTGACACAATGTAAAATCATCATCTCATCAGTGTAGATGTTCAAAGCTAAATAGCAGATTTGTGTGTTTTTTAAATTTTTATTCAAACAGAAGGAAGCTAGTTCTTATTTGCCTGGTGAGGAGGAGGAAGAGGAGGAGGAAGAGGACGACGACGAAGATGACGAGTACGAGAGCCGATCTTGGAGACGATGAAGGCATTGATGAGTCGTCCAGTCTTTTTCCCCCACGTGCAGATAAAATCAATACAACTGAACTCACTTTTTTTTTTCCTTTCCAGTATTTTCAAACGAAGTAACTTTAGACTCTAATCAAAGTAAAAGCATCTTTACTTTAATGTACATGAAAAGAAGTTGAGAGGGCCGGTAGAGTTTTTGTATCCCTCGACGAAACAATTATTTAAAGCATCTCACTTTTGCTGAGAGAGATAAATGTTAAGTTGTTCTTATAGATAGAAACACCTATGTAAGTTTCAGTGTGCTTACCAGATGATTAATATCAGTAATGCACAACATTTGTGTCTACTGTGAATAGGTATTTTTATACATACTGTATTTAAGCTCTTTTCTCACCAGTTTTTTGAAAAATCTTGTTCTCAGTTCAAGGACAACCATTCCTTCACCGATAGAACGTTCTCTGTTGCTACCAGAGAGATATTTATTTATTTTTCCACCTCATAAATGCACTGTGCCGTACCTTTTATTGACTTTAGTGGTATGGTTTTCCATTTCACACTTTGTTTTGGTATGGGCAAGCCCAAAATGTTAAAGCATCCAAATATTTTTGACGGTGGCTCTATGCGCTGGCGTAAATACATGCTAGTTTGTGCATGTTGTATTCCTAAATAAACAGAGCCATCCCTGCCCAGCACCCAGAGGTGCTGATACTGTACCATGACCATATTAGAGCCAGTGCAGGTACAGAAGGATACCAGTGCAATAGAGAAATCCCAACTATGTTTACAAATTGCCGTGTCCATGCACGTCAGATACAGTCTTGTAGTAAATATTCAAGATTTCCTCAGTTGTATTTTGTTGATCACTAAATGTCCAGTGCCACTCTGTGTAAATATATACACCCACACGGGTGTTCTACATTTTCTAAGAGTGTGTAACATTTATCACTTGTTTTATTCTGTCTCCTGGTCGTCCAAAGGGCCGGACAGGACAAGGATCAGATCACCCATTTCAAAAATGTGAGATCCATAGACAGGTGTTTGAATGTAATACTGAACAGTTGATTTTAATATATAAATATAATTTCTTTGCCTTACACAATCAGCGGATGGCTGAATTTTTACAAGATTTGTGATTTACTTTTGTAAATTTTGTAAATGCTTGAAAGAGAAGTTACTGTTGTACTTTTTTTTTATTATTATTTCTTTTTCTGTCATTTTAAATGAATGACAAGGTTGTGTCAGGTAGAAAAGGTCAAGCAAGAGTGCTTAACGTCTCTGCTTATTCGCAAGAATTCTGCATTTGTGTTAAACCAGTCCACGTTGTTATTCCACTAAATTTGTCATCTAAGTAGCACATTTCTTTTAAAGAAACTGTCAGAGCTGCTCTGAGCTTTGGAAAACACTCTGTTGAAATGCACTGGGAGTCATCTCACAATATTATTTGTGCATTAGTGCAGCTTTGCCTGCATCTGAATATTGTCAGACAGTGCTCCAAAACCTACTCTATAAGTGCAACCACAATGTGCACCTTTCATGACAAAAAGTTTTATTTTGCGTTTTGCTTTCTTTTCACATACTGTTTTAGAATCCTCAGGGTGGGAGAAATGAAATTCACTAAAGTTCACATGGAACTCTGCTCCATGCAGGAAAGACATTTTTGACTGGAAAGTTTTTACTTTTGTTGCTTCCCTGAAACTATTCACCATGTTTACATGCAACCTAATGAAGTGTTGGTTGATGTATGCTTATCATAACTCAGCTAAACTGATCATATCCAGTAACATAACCAGTCAGATTGAAGAACCTAAACAAAGGAGAGATATTGACTTATTAGTTAACTGTAGCAGTCTCACAGGCAGAAATCTGCATGTATATTTACATACTGTATTTAATGTATATTTACATGCCGATTTCTGCCTGAAATGGTCTCCTTTGTTCGTTCACTGGCACCACATTTGAAAGGGTGCAGAACACATTACGCGATTTCCTCCCACCTACAATGTCGGTAGTGCTCTTGTTTGGATTGCATATCTCACTATTGACTGATAACTCAGAAGCCAGTGACCTCATTGTCCCATTAAAACCTTTGAGTTCATGTTTTTATGTCATGTGATTTTTTTGATTTTTTCATATGAGGTCACTGGCAGTTTGAAAGGACAAACCTATACTGGCAGGGTTCTTGCTTGTGTAAGTGAGGATTCAGGGAAGGTATCTGTCCCACTTTTTGTACTCTCTTCTGTATGCTACTATCACACAATGGTGTAAGAAAAATGTAAAATGTTTATTGGATAATAGTTTTGGATTTGTTACTGTTTATATTTGCAGGATGTGGATGTATTTTCTTCATGTATTTTGTTTGTAAAAAATGGATTTCTAATTTACTAGCATGTTTGCTTTTGCCAATAAAGATGGAGGAATGGGGGAGCTTGTAAGATGATCAAAAAAAAGAAGAAAAGAAAAGAAAAAAATACAATTTGAATTGGATCTTGGAGGAAAAAATAACATGTTTGAGTTAAAGAAAGAAAGAAAGAAATTTGACCAAAAAAGAAATCAACATTGGCAAGGGGGGAAGAAAGCGAGCAAAAGCATTCCAGAAAAGATTACCTTAAACTCTTGTGTGGTCTCCTTCATTTTGCATGTTATCTGGTAGAAACGTGTTAGTTGATGCCAAAGGGTGGAAAGAGTACGACAATGTCAAAATACAGGACTTAAGTACTAGTTCTGTTACTTGACTTAAATATTATTCAGATATGAGCAGAATTACCTTTATTTCAGGTCTTAAATGCAAAACTAGCAGTCATTTGGTTACACATAAGAATGACTAACTGTTTTAATGTTTTAAGTTTGTATTCTGCTAACTAATCCATCAATGGTCTTAAAAAGGAAAAGTAAACTTTATTCTACTCTTTTTCAAAGTATCTGTGTACAATAGTGAATTAAAATTAGAGCTAAATTACAGTTAACTGATTGTAGAAGGTAAAAGAAAAGACTGCTTTCAAAAGTTACTTAATCTTTAGAAATGGCACAAATGAGAAGTTGTCTAAAATTGGCTGAATTACTAATGGGGTGCAGCACTTAAAAAGTGTTTACCCCCTTAGACCTCTTCATGCGTTATTGATTCTCAACGTGGAGTCACAGTGAACATAATTATGGTCAACAAAGTACTCTTAATGTCAAAGTGGAAACCCTACAATTAAGTAAGTACAAATTTTAAATACTAAATAATTGATTGCACAAATGTAAACACTCCTTTATTATAAATCACTGGTGCAGCCAAATGTTTTTATACATTTAATAATAAGATGAGTGGAAATCACTAGTGTATAGTCAAAGTATGATGTGATTAAAGGTAAATACATCAACCTGTTAATAATCAATCTAATGACAAGAAGTAATAACACAAGGCCAACTACGCAGAAGCCACCGTGCCTGAGACGTGTCCTAACATACAAAAATAACGGCCTCCGTCTCATTCATTATTTTCATATAACAGGACACCTTGGAGTGCGTTATTGCACTTATAGCACGGTCATTTACCACATACAAAAAGAGAAGCCGCTTTCAAACTGTCATTCATTTTTAAAAGTTTGTTTGGTGTCAGATTAACCCATGCATTACCAGTGACGCTCTGGCAAACTGTTAACAAGAATCAGCTGTAACCATGTTACCAGAGCAGTTGTGTACTGATTTAGAATGGGAGTTAATTGGGACCTGAACAGTGTTGCTTTGATGGTAATTTGAACAGACTCTTGCCAGCCAATCAGAAACGTGGCCATCGTATAATAAAATGTGTTCCCAACAATAAATCCAGGGCTCTAAATATTCCTCAAAATACAGTCGGGTGTTACTATTCTGGTATTGCTACTAGAATCAGATTATAATTCTTTGTGGGGTTTGGGCACAAATATAAGCTTATATGATATGATAGATCTAACTGGATAGTCAGCACAATTCAATACCTTCCCTTGTGTCCATCTTATGAAGGAGGATGAGCCCATCATTACTCACAGACGCTCACTTTGACACCCATTCCCCCCAAACAAATCCCACCGCATCACAAGAAAAGACCTCTGAGGTTAATTTCAGAATCCAGCGACTACAACATATTAAAATATCACTGAATAATGCATGAGCGCTTCTTACTTTAGGAAGTCAAGTGAAAACACTCAGAGTCTGTGTAGTTTAATGCAAGGACTTTCAGCTCTCCCCGGGGGAAGGGATGTCAAACTGGGGCCTGGGGCAGATCCCATGGCGGCCCGGAGACTGGGAGGTGAAGGAACGAGCACTGGTAGAATTGGGATCCATTCAAATGTTATATAGATATAAATATAAAAACTAATTTTACAAAAAATTGAATGAGTAGGCTTTCTAATATGGCATGATAAAATAATAACACGACTTTTTATAAGGACAGGTCAAAATTACAAGGCAGCTTCTCAGATGTAATGCCTTGGTTAGTCAAGTTAATGAGATGCCAATTATGAGAAACTCATTAGATTTTTTTGTGTGGATGGGACATACTGTACACTTGGGGTTATTTTCAGTATTAGCCAGAGGTAATCAAATAATTAAAGTCTGACTTTTTTGCATGTCAATGAATAAACAACCACATATATAAAGTAGATACGTAACACAAGACATTAAGGTTTTTTTTATGCTGTTATAATGTGTAAACACGAGTAAAACAGGCCCATATTTTAAATTATGATTAGCTGAGAAACAGAAAAAAAGGTTTCTATTGAAATGACTCTTCACTGTGGGTAAAGAATGAATGACAGAAGTTAGGTCATCTGGTGGAGTGTATGCAGGCCAGACGGGGCAGACAAGAGAAGAGCCACTGTCACATTTGGCCACAAATATGACAACGCTCTCCATAAAACATGTCAGATGCAATCATGCAATCTTCAGAATATGAAAAGCACAGAGATGACAGAGTTGTAAACAATGAGCACTAAATTATGAATGGTCCCAGCTATATAGCAGCTATTAAGGAAAAGGGGGAAGGGTGATGTGAAGGGTGAGAAAAGGGACTTCAGACCAACATCATATAAATCCAATGAGATCCATACACACATGCTTTCTCACAGATTCTCACATGTGGCCTTTTTACTATGAGACACTGACACTTTTATTAATGCTATATGGTTAGATTTCTTATATTTGCTCCTCAGAAATAGGTCTAGCAAATCAAAACATTCAATTTGTGATTAAATATAAAAAATGTTCTTAAAAGTAGTTTGTGTTTGGTAATGCCTAATGCAAAATGCACAAATTCGAATTAAGTCTGTAATTCTTTTCACTCCCCATTCAAGGAGCCAGCGTACTTGCAGCTCTTAAAGTTTGGCTCCCGGGCCTGCAACAGGTTTGCATGGTGAGAAAAAGACCTCGGCTGTTTTAATCTGTGTAATGAATAAGAACATGCCAGCGTGGTAATGGATGCCTGCCACCGTGCAGCTAAATTATTCAGAGTCTGGGGAACCAGAGAGGCGGCCGGCAGGATCGGATGGACCCGCTGTGTCATCAGCGCGCCTCTGCCCGCCTGGCTCCTCTTTCGGCCCTTCCACCCCGGCTTCATGGGTTTAAACCAGGCGGCCACATGAGAAGTCTCTGAAAGCGGCCCCGAGGATGAGCGGAGAGCAGGCTGAGGCCTGTAGGTTGCTGACCAGCTGACCCGAAGATACAGTTTGAAGCATGTAGCACCAAAACCGTGGTTCAGTTAACTGTATCTATCCATCTGTCTTATAGATTTGTAGAAAGGGGACCGTGTCAGCACCACGGACCTCAGCGGTGCTGCGCTGTCCATGGTGCTGAAATCATTGGAAAACGACGCACGATGACGCCTAAACCAACTTAAAATAAATAAATAAAATGCTCTTTAATGTACCAACCCTACTGGCAGTATGGCAGCTAGTGGCCCATTGTTGACATCTTTAACACATGCTACGAAGGTGAGACGACATGTTCAACTAAACTAAACTAAAATCAGACCTCTTTCTTTTTAACACAAGTGACAATATAAGCAACAAAGGTTGATATGATCATTAACTTTGATATAATGGAATCGAAAAACAAACAAACAGTATTTTTATAAGACAGTCGGTTGTCCAAACTCTAAAGTGAGCCATGATTCACCAGGTTTACTTCATAAAAACGATCCTTCTAATTGTTCAACTTGAATTCTACAAGAGTGCCAGTAAAACTTTTTGAAATGTCAGAACGACCTCATCAATGACCAGCGTTTTATTTGAATAGCATAGTGGTTTTGGTTGGGTTTATTTGACGCTTGCGCACAGAGGCCTACATTTTGCAACTTGTAAGTTGAGCAGAGGAGCAGGTGGGAGGGAAGGAGGAGGAGGAGGAGGGAGGCTGAAAGAAGAGGAGGAGGGGAGGAAGAGGGAGAGAGGGATGCCGGGAGGCGCAGCCGATGTCAACAGCTCAGTCTGGTGAAGGAGAGCAGAGGAGCTCTGTAGCTGTCCCGCTCCCCGGCTTTCATGTCAGGGGCCACACTGCTTGCGAGGTGCTTGCAGGGAGGAGGATGATGACCATGAACGGCAAGCAGCATTTCTCCATGCACCCGGCTCTGCACGAGCCCAAGTATCCCGGCCTGCACTCAGGCTCGGAGGGCATGCGCAGAGTCTGTCTGTCCGCCCCGCAGGTACGTTCAGGTCGGGGGGAGAATGTCTGTGGAGCATACTGGGTGAGAGGAGGGGAAAAATATCACACTGGAAATGTCTGTAAAGTTGATTTGACAGGACTTTGTTCTATCCGCTATCTCTCCCTCTCCTCTGTCTGTATTCACCCTCTCCCCCTCCCAACTCCCCTCCTCCCCCTTTCATCCACATGTCTATTCAAGCAATGCTCTTGCTTTCATATTAATTTTTATGACCTGCGCTTTGAGGAGGGTTCTCTCCTCTCCTCAGCGCTGCTTGCCTTTGGAAAAATGTTTTTTAGATCCTGAGAGCTGCCTGACAGAATTCCCCACTGACTCCAGTATGCGCACTCTTGCTTGCAGCTGCAGGGCAATATATTCGGAGGCTTTGATGAGAGCCTGCTGGCACGGGCAGAGGCTCTGGCGGCTGCTGACAGCATTGTCTCTCACGGCAAGAGTCACCCGTTCAAACCAGACGTGACTTATCATACCATGAGCAGTGTCCCCTGCACCTCAGCCTCCTCTTCTTCCTCCACCACCGTGCCCATCTCCCACATCCCCTCCACCATCGCCTCCCACCACCATCACCACCACCACCTCGGACAGACCCTGGAGGCCGGGGACCTCCTGGACCACCTCTCCACCAGCCTGGCCGTGACCGGGATGGGTGCTCCGGAGCCTCCCGGGATGACCAACTCGGCGCACCACCACCAGCACCCTCACCACCACCTGCAGACCATGGGGCAGCTGCACCAGGCGATGGCCAACATGGCCCACCCTCACTCTCTGTCTGTGCACGGCGGCATGGCGTGCGTCAACGACGTGGAGTCGGATCCCAGGGAGCTGGAAGCCTTCGCCGAGCGGTTCAAGCAGAGGCGGATCAAACTCGGAGTGACCCAGGCGGACGTCGGGTCGGCGCTGGCCAACCTCAAGATCCCCGGAGTGGGGTCGTTGAGCCAGAGCACCATCTGCAGGTTCGAGTCCCTCACCTTGTCCCACAACAACATGATAGCGCTCAAGCCGGTCCTCCAGGCCTGGCTGGAGGAAGCGGAGGCTGCGTACCGGGAGAAAAGCAGCAAGCCGGACCTTTTCAGCGGGAACGAGAGGAAAAGAAAGCGCACCTCCATCGCCGCGCCGGAGAAGCGCTCTTTGGAGGCGTACTTTGCCATCCAGCCTCGTCCCTCCTCGGAAAAAATTGCGGCCATCGCCGAAAAACTGGACCTGAAAAAGAACGTGGTTCGAGTGTGGTTTTGCAACCAGCGGCAAAAACAGAAACGAATGAAATACTCTGCGGTGCACTGAGTTTCACACATCATGAATAAAATAGCCTACTACATTTTTGATCGAGTGATTAATAATAGCCTAAGTAGCCTAACTAACAGGGATTTATCATCTTCACGTCTCATCTGGGATTATCTCCACAAAAAAAAGACTTTGACTGCAAGTTTTATTTCAAGTCACTCACTCTTCGCTGTTGCACTTTTCCCCCCCCCATCGATTTTGTTATTAATAAGGGACTCATAAAGGATCGTGTTATATTTCGTGAGGAGGGTGATTGTGATGTTGTTGACCATGTTGTATGTTGCACACACTAAATAGGAACTTTTCAGTAAATCCACCCTGACAGTTTGTCACGTTCAGGGACGTTAAACTGACGCTGTATGAAGAGAAAGGAATTATGATTTCGTGAAAAGATCATTTGTTTTTGTAACGTTGGTTGAGATCAGAGTTTACGTGCACCATCATATCTTCAACTGTGTTTAGCCTACACTTCTTTTTTTTAACACTAATGTGAGTTCAATGGTGAGGGCTTCAGAAACTCACCAACGTTTTTAAAACCACCATTTCTTTTGTTCTGTTTTTTGTTTGTTTTTGCAAACGAATCTGCTCCGTGTGATGGTAATTAACGCACAAATATGAATACTGAATACTTTCACAAGCTATGACACACTGAGTCTGTTTATCTTGCATTATTTAGAAAAATGGAACTGACACCGTCATATATGAGGCACATCCGTGTGGCTTTGGCTGCTGCTATATTTTAGTATTTTGATGTGAACATGTTTTGGAGCATTACAGGGGAGCTATATATTTATTATATATAGCCCAGATATATACAGTGTACAGGCCTACATCACCTAATGGAAGTATTTATTTATTTTTCCTCACTCTTGATTTCACTTGAAAAAAATGTGTGAAGTTTAAACTTAATAAATTATTGGTTATTTTCTAACATTTCTCCGAAGCGGCGACTTTATTTTTTTGTGCTTTATTAAATTGTATTATTTTAATAAGGCCTATAAATTCATTGTTTAACTATAGACTGAAAAAAACAACAAAAAAACAACGAGGTGTTTTCTTCTTCAGGCTGTGAACTGTGTAACATTTCCTTTCTATTCACCCTGAGATGCTTGTTTTATGGGAACTCTGCCCGGCTGTTTTATTTATGAATCCCCAAACCTCTGCTGGGATTAAATATGTATTGTCGTACATGATATAAGCACCAGAGAAAATAACGGGCCTCCATTTCCACAGTAATTTTCACACCGTCGAGCGCCGAACGCGCGTCCTCTACACGCCGCTAATGGCCCCCTTCCTCCCTCATTAGTGCGGTGTTAATTATGGATGCCCTCATGTCACCGGGTTATATCGTGCATGGGGTTTGAAATTATTAAGTAATGACGATGCAATATTAATTATATATTGGTATAAAACGAAGTAATGTGGAGGAGTTGGGGGTAGAAGTCTGACTGGGAGCTGTGGTGACTCTGGGGACCGACGGGACTGGACACACAACAGGTCGGCCGAAGAAAAAGGGAAATTAAAGTTGTTTTTGTTTTGTCGTTTGACTAAGTAAGTATTTCCCCCTTCATTGTGTTACATTATATACTATGTTTTCTCAGTTTATACCTTTCATTTTATTGTGATGTAATTTCAGCGGTTATGGGCACAATTTCACTAACGTGTGTTTTATTTCTCACATAGGTGAACAATATTATTATTATTATAATCGTTGAAAATAAGTGTGACTTTTTTTATTTTCCTGCGTATTTTAGTGAATCCATCTAGGCCGACTTTATTCATATTGCTAAAATGTTACTCGTTATTCTCTGCATAATATCCCCGCGCAAATGACCACTTTCTCCTAATATTAAGCAAACATTTCTAAAAATAAATAAATAAATAAATAGAAAGCTTGAACCGGAATCATGACCTGCGGTTGTGTGATTTTCCCAGTGAGACTGTCGGCGGGTTGTTTCAGCCAGGGGATCAATATTTCGCAATTACACGGAAACGTTTGTGGCTCTTATTAATATTCTCTTTGATGCCGATTAATCACAGTCTATAATTTATGGCGTTAAATGTGATTTTTTTGTTGTGAGCGGAATGCGAGATCAAATGTTAATTGTGCCTCATTCTAATCTTTGTCACATTTTCATGACACATTTATCTGGAAATAGTCTTTTTTTTTTTTTGTTTGTTTTTTTTACACGGTTCAGCCGAAGTCTGGCCATTAAAAAATACTATCAAATCCTCTAAGAGTGATAACGAAACGTGTGTTTGTGTTGAATGAGGTAAATGTGAGGTTGAAAAAAGGAGCGTCGCCGTGTGAATAATTGATCTTTGTAATACCCGTATTGATATCATAACCGACTCGCTGTGCGGTAAGTTGAGCTGAAGGTTTGGGAGCGTTGGCGGCATGTGGCGACTGAGGGCACCTCAATTATTCAGCAGCAGCTGAAAGGTATATTGCGCTTTCTCATGCAATAATGGAGGTGTGCTGGGGCCAATTTGTGCATTATGTTTAATATGAACACTCGCATTGAACCGAACCTCGCGCATTGACTTCAACATTGATTACCAGTTAAAACGACCAGCAAAACCCAGAATGAAAGGAGCTGAGACTGGTGTTGAGACAGCAGAGTGAGAATTAAGAGATGAACAAACAAATACAAATAAAAGGAGAGAGAGAGAGAGAGAGAGAGGGGGGGGGGGGGGGGGGGGGGGGGGGTAATAGAGATGTGTGTCTGCTTGAGTTGATCTCATGCAGGGAAGACCATTTTTGACAGAATGGGGATGAAAGCTCTGTTTAATTGCACATACATATACACATATCCTCTCTCTCTCTCTCTCTCTCTCTCTCTCTCTCTCTCTCTCTCACACACACACACACACACACACACACACACACAGAGTGTGGCTGTCATCCTTGGGAGCAGAGTGAGGGAATGCGAGGGGAGGTGTGGGAGCCCCAAACACCCCCAACTCAATAATTCATCCAATGCCAGTAGCAACAAATGAGAATGTGACCAGAGCGATGGAAGACAGCTACCTCTGCGCTCTCTATTAGTCACCTTCTATTATCATCAGAAGCCCAAACCAGCTCAGGACCAGCCTGCTGCTGAAGTCTACACGCATACCTGTGAGCATGCAGCACAAGCATGGACACACACACACACACACACACACACACACACACACACACACACACACACACACACACAGTGAGATTGTGTTACTCTCTTGAAACTTGAGGCCGGGGGTGTCTTTTAAAAGGTATAGCAGAGGCTGCTGTCCATCTCTCCTGTTCCCTTCTCTGTTCTCTACACTTTGGTGTGTGGATCTAAGTTATCTGTGTGTTTCTATTCAGAAAATGGCAACCAGAATGAGGCTTTAGATATTTTCATTACAAAAATGTAAGGGGGATGCTGCTATTTTTACTTGTTACTTTGTAGATTCAGATCTTATCTTAACCTATAATGAGCATATAGAATACACTGCTTTGTTATACCTACAGCAAATTAAATTGAATTAAAATAGCTGCCCAGCTGCAACATTAAAATGCGGCTCCAGTGTAATATAATATAACTCTGTACTTTTACTTTTATACTTAGTGTAAATTTAGCTGATAATGTCTGAGTAAAAACAATTTTTGAAAAACTTAAATACGGTTTTGAATGCAGTTTACTTGTAATGGAGTATTTTTACAGATTGGTATTACTTTTACTTAAGTAAAGGATCTTGATACTTCCACCATGGATAGACAGGCGATAGTGTCACATAGTGGTGAAACAATTACTAGCAGAAAATTAATGAATATCAATTGATAATTGATTAATCAGACAGTTTTAGGAGATCACTTTGGTCTGTAGGATGGAGCTGTGTTTGGCATCAAATTAATAATCAACATATAACAATAAAAATGAAATAATGAGACTATGTCAAAACTAAAATTAAGTTGCTTACAGTTGCTCAGTATTTTTAATTATTGTAATAAGTTTGTGACTTTTCCTCATCGCATTCTGAACTACTACTTAGTGAATTTAAAGTATACCCCATGTCGCTTTTGCTTACATATGATGAAATAAACCAAATCAATAATTCACGAGTTCAAAACATACTTCTGTGTTCTAAAATCTCAACATCATTAATCTGATATTGCATGAAGCATCAGCTCTGCAGAGAGACCAGTGAACTTCTGTGACGGAGAAACATTCAGAGTCTCATAGTCTGTGTGTGAGGTCAAGCTGTCTAAGCTTAGCTGTCTGCTAACTAACACACCATGCATTATGCAGAGACTATTGAGATGTGCACACACACATGAAGAGATGAGAGAGAGAGAGAGAGGGAGAGAGAGGGAGAGAGAGAGAGAGGGAGAGAGAGAGAGAGGGAGAGACCGTGATAAAGGATGAGAGAGGAGAGGGACAATTGTGTGGTCTGTATTTCAGCATACGTTAATAGCGTTCACTCATTTTACTCCAGTATTTTCTTCACTGCTGAAGTGTATATTTTTGTTCTAATTCCAAAAATACAAAATAAGAGCGTGGGATTGAAAAGACAAAGGAGGGGGCACTATATTAGAGACACTCACAGAAACTCACTTATAGGCACTTGTTTAATTCATTCAGCGAGCCTGAAGAACAGTATTATACACCCCATTCATTATTCAAGTCCTCTCCATTATCAAAGTGCCCAGAGAAATAAGATTAACCCAGCCAGAAATAACTCACTATGGCGTAATTTTTTTTTTTTTTTTTTTTACAAAGCACTTAGCTGGTCGGGCGCAAGTCTGCACACAAACTCAGATTAGAGTATATGAACATGTAATCACCATACAGTCTGCTGAACATAATAATCCTCTCCAAGAAAATGTGGCGGCAGTGTAGTGAGACGGGGGGAAATTGGGAAGACGGGAAGAGGAGAGGAAAAAAAGGAAAGGAAGAATTGTTAGAGGGAGGCATGAGTTGAAGAACAGACGAGGGAAGGAGAGCGATCACAGCCAGGAAGAAAAAGAACAAGAAATAAGAAGGGACGCACACACATGAGAGACAGGGAGGAAGGTAAGGAAGTGAAATAGGAAGGAGAGGAAAGATAGAAGGGGTGAAAATAAAGGGATCAAATGAGGTAGGATGGAAGAAAGGAAGAAAGGAAGGAAGGAAGGAAAGGAAGGAGGAAGCCAGAGAGAAATGACATGTGAATGGAAAGAGGGGAAGTGATAAGACAAGAAAGAAAAGACAAGAGAAGATCACAGAGAGAGTTGAAAGAAGGAAAGAATGAAAAAGACTGAATCCCTGACGGTCGACATGTCTGTCATCCTGACTGTCTGGATTTTGTTCTTTTCATTTCCAACTTGATCATGTCAAGGTGAGCGCGTCCCTGCTGGCCCGAACAGTCTGACACTAAACTCCTGTGACAGCAGGAGCACCCAGAGGACCCGCAGCGAAGAGGGGAGGAGGTACGAGGAGCCTACGCTCCTCCTGCACAGGCGGGACATCCAATCCAAAGTCAGCTTGTTAATTAGCTCTTCAGTCCACCTCCACCAAACATACAGCACATTGTGGGTTATTACTATTCTGCAGACACACATCACCTCAAAATCTACACAAGTGTGTTTTCTCTTTGGTAATATTAGACCAAGATGAATAATTAACACTGTATGAATAATAATCCTGCTGCTAACAAAGTTTGCCAAAAAGAAGAATACAAAATCACAACATTGGATGGAAACATATCTGTTGATAGCACTGTGTACATTCTGCATTTCTGATAGCCTTGAGGGTGAAAAACATGTAAACAAGGAAGTGGAAAGCAGCGGTGTTGACACACTCCGTCAGCCCAGACCTGTATACTGACTGAAAATAACAATGGCAGCGCCACTGTCGATGAACTCCCTTCTCTCTCTCTCTCTCCCTCCACGGAGCTGTGCTTTTGAAGACAGACATGAAAACCAAGCCAGGCCACAGTGGGGCCCCTGAAGGAGGTCCCCTGGCAGATGCAGCCACCCGCCCTCCCCCCCTGCCTGCTCCCACTGGCCCCAGGCCCTGAAGACAGCCCCGAGGCTAATCGACCAGGAAACACAATAAAGAAGCAGCAGAGGCAGCCAGTGCTGAGCGCGTATGTCTGTGAGTTTACACATCAAGGGGAAGAACAGAGCAAAATGATATTTATCAAGCCACTCGAAAGAAGAAATGATCCTGATCAGCTTGGCCTTTTACACACCTAAAGAGATCTATGTTTACGTGACGCTGGTCTGTGAGAAAAAGATTTGAACCCTTGTTGTGAGACTTTTGATGCAGCGAGTGTTTAGCAGCTGACAGCATGATACCTGCTGCATCAGGTAGAACAACAAAGCAGGTGTGATATGGTGAACAACGGGTCAGGTTAAATTGCCTTGGGGTGATTCAAGCTCATTTGCATACTTGCAAACATTCCCACATGGGGCTTGAATTGGTAGCCATGATAACAGGTCTAAACACATGTTAAACAAATCTTATTTTATCCATTAATGAGGCCACGTGATACTGCTGGTGACACAGGTTCCTTTAAATTACTTAATTACTACTAAAACTACTAATCTGTAAATTCTGTAACATTCTGTAAATAATAATCACAAAGTAGATTGGTCAGAGTCACAAAACCAAGTCATATGATTGCAGAAAGTAATGTTTCTGTACATTAAGCAATTCAATTCAGTGTCCTGGTCAAGGGCACCTCAGCAGGGCAGCTTCTTGTTCTCACAGGGATTTGAACCTTGACCTTTTGGTTCGAGGATGGCCTCCATGTTCATAACAGCCAACTGGAAGACATCAAAGTATTGTGTTCCTTCTCCTAAACATACATTCAACCAACATTTACCAGCAGTGATGGACGGTTTCTAAGTACATTCAGCCTACTTATTGTACTGAAGTGCAATTCTGAGGTATTTGTACTTTTAGTTATCCAAAACGTATGATTGTTTCACAAAATGTGATGCATTTTCATTTATAAAACTGCATATATAGTTGTTAAAATATAAGCCTCCTCTCGACCTGATACGACATTAAAATGCTGCTTACATGTTAATGCATGAGTATTAATATCAAAACTATATAATACATAATATAACACTTACAAAAGCCATTCTGCTGCATAATCAGTTGTTTTACCTTTGATATTTTGAAGATAATACTTCTGTACTTTTACTTAAGTGAGATGAATGCAGGATACTCTTGTAATGATCTATTGTTATATCATTGCACAGCAACCTTTACTTAAAAGCGTCTGAATACTTCTCCCAGCACTGTCTATCAGTCCATGGTCCATACGCAGAGGTTTATCTCCTCATTATACGATGTTAAACTGATCTGAGAGTTTATTTGTCCTTTGAAGTCCTTCAAGAAAAGCACAGGAGGGAAGGTTACACAAAGTATTGGGAATATTCCAACAGCTCTATAAAAAGCACTGTTGAAAAGGAGAGTGATTCTCTTTATTTAGTAATGAGGGAGCCACGGTTCAGTAGCGCACATACACACAGCTGAACGCCACACAGAGACCCAACCACCACCAAGAGCAAGCCTCCCCATAGCTCTCACATTGCATCAAGTCACTGAGTGACGGGTACATTGTCCAAGGCAAGGGGGAAAAGAGTGGTGAAGAATGTTTCTCTCAGAGAGCTCCTCAGTCAGCCGGGGGAACCAGCTCACCACAGCAAGGCAGAGAGCATCTACACAGATGTATTTCTGGGGCGCACCGATTGGTCGAGTGCACCACACGAAAACAGGGTTCTTAAGAAGTTCTTTGGGGGCTGAATGATTTACAGAATCATCAATATTTGAGCCATCGTTTGAACTTCTAAACGTTTCTGCATTGCTATTTCTGCACACACATAAATAACAAAATACTTTTATTGTGCGGTTCCCCCAGGTCCTATTGAGAAGTAAAGATCACCCAGGTTACAGCCAGATTCAAGGATCATTTGAGGTTTTCTTGTTTTTATTTTTGTATTTGGCACATCTTTGTTACAATCCATTTTGAATTCAATAAAATGTGAGACTCTTTCGCCATTTACGATGCAATGAGGTAAATGTTACAAATTAAACGTGTTTGAATATGAAAGACAAGTAGCTAATACATATAGCTACATGAAGATCTTCAGACTTTCAATTACATGTAAGTCAGTCAGCAGCTTAAAGACCCTGAATGAGAACAATAGGTAATATTAAATACAGTAAAAAAAAGTCATAAACAGCAGGTGTATTTGATAGCTTTCAGACCAGACTACATGGAAGTTTTATGTATTTATCTACATGCTCTTGATAATTGTAGTCGACAATTTTGTTCAAATGCAAAATTCTAGTTGGGTTTAGGTGGTTCATTCAGGGGCTGCTATTCTCTGTTCCCACTGAGGTTTCTCTGCTGGACACAGCCCATGATATGATCCAAAAGTCTGGATAATCCAACCTGGATATCTGTCATTGGCGTCCCCTGTGGTGTCTCTTCGCAATTTACCTGAAAGACAAGACATCAGGTCAGCCCTTCATGAAAGTAACTCCCTCTATATTCCAATTTAATTTGTTTTGCCTAAATCTAAAGACACAATGTGGTATATTAAATTTCTGCCACATTTGTCAGAAGAACACAGTGCTCCCAGTCACACTTACATTTCTGCCATTATTATACATCTGCAAGGTTCTCACAAGCTCCTCCTGGTCGTCCCTTTTACACAAGTCTTGATGGTTATGCAAGATATCGTGCACTTTGCAGAAGACCTTATACTGTATGGAACAAAAGCAAGAATGTATTAGCTTCTAAAATCTCAAACATACAGTACATGTGTATCAGTTATCCTCTTAAGTACAGAATTTTGCTTGATGTTCTTCATACCCTGCACAAGCTTTGAACATGCTATTATATACTAGTATGCTAGTGCTTATTTAAAGATGTTATTAAAATGTTATTACCCTCAGTTACTGTGTTTGGTTATTTCCTTATTAGCCAATCAGAAAATGTGAAGACCAACACAAACAGGGCCTGTCTTCTGAGATAGTCCTAGGAATTATTTTAGACTAAATATCTTAGAATTGTATTGTTTTTAGGCAAAAAAAAATACATAAACTACAATACATCTGATTTAGTATTCTCCATCAGAATGACTGTCAGTGTAAAGGCCTTAACACCACATTTAGAACTTAAATAAAGGTGAAAATATACAGAGTTGAGTCCATATGTGGGGTTCAGAAGTGGAAATTTGGACTCATGACCTCAGTATTTTGCTTGCTTTATGGCCCTGAACACAATTGTGTGTCCCAAGCACAAAATACTGGTTGTTGTTTATAACTGCAACAGTTGCATTTCCTTTGCCAAACAGCCCAGCACATGAATTACAACCAACATTTCAAAAACATAACACTCTCCTTACCCCACATTTGTTGCTGCCTTCAGTCAGATGCAATACATCATCCACAAAGAAATCCTGCTGCACATACTAAAATAATGAGTTAAGTTTGCACTTGAGGCAGGTTTCTTTTTTTGGACATAAAATGTTTTAAAATAATAATTATGCATCAATAAATGGAAGAGATTACAAAGCAAGAAATCAGTTATCAGATGAGTTCTTACCTTAGTGTGAGATGCTTTGCATTTTTCAGCCAGGTCATATACCCTGTTCAGGTTTCGCTGAATATCATCAGACTTGTGAATGTGACGAGGGCTGACAGCAGCTGGACTGACCAGCAGAGCCACAGCAGATACCAGCAGAAGCATCCTCATCTTCATATTGGCTCGTAGGTTGATGACCTCTAGGAGGAAGCTATATCTAACACTCAGCTTGTTCTGAGGTCTTTGCCAAGATGATATTTATACTTGCTTTGCACATGCCTTTGCTACATTTTCCCCTTCATTAGAAAAACAATGGTGTCAGTCTGCAGTGTAAGATAAGATGTGACTGATTATGATGAGCAACTTAACCAAAATGGAGATATGTTTCTCTGAACTCAATCTATAGGGTGGTTGCCATACTAGAAACAAAACCTTCAAGCAATCACTTACTGACAGTCAGCAAAAAGACATGGAAATAAGTATATAGGCATTATTTCCTATCTGTTGGCATAAAACACCATTCGGCCTCCACTGTCGACCCTAAAGCAGCAACTTTTTTTGAGAAAGTTATTATTGTTATACAGGGAAGCTTGTGAAGACAGCAGACAACAGTGCAATTCTCAAAACACTGAAAATTAAAAGGATCAAGGCTTTTTACAGATTCTGTTTTAACGGCAGAAACGCAATGACCATGACCATGACCAAAGCACTTTAGGTCTAGTGCACATGGACTGTGTGGGTGCCTCCATATAAAACACCTGTTATTTTTGTTCGCATAGGTGCACAGTGCTATGTACAAAATGGACAATTCAAGGTCCTTTATATAGGCAAGAAAAGTAATTAGAATGACTTTAAAAACAAGCAATAAAAACCAGAATAAAAATCAATAAAATCGAATAAAATGAAATTAAATGCAGTTACAGTGCAGTTACAGTAGAGTGCAGTAATAAGTTGTAAAGTTGCCCCAAAAAGTAGAGAAACCAATCAATCAAAGGCACAGGAAAACAACAGAGTTTTTAATTTAGATTTGAAAGTGACTAAAGTTGGGGCGCATTCAAGATCATCAGGAAGTTGGTTCCATCTGTGTGTAGCGTAGTAGCTAAAAGAAGCTTCACCCTGTTTGGTTCTGACTTGGTACAACCAGTTGACCACTTCCTAAAGATCTATTCTATTCTTCAAGGAGATCAGAAATATGTTTTGGGCCGAAATTATTGAGTGATTTATAAACTTTCAACAGCACTGTATAAATAATATAATAAATAATTGGAAGCCAGTGTAAAGATGTAAGAACAGGAGTAATGTGCTCAGTTCTCTTGGTTCTCGTTAGAACTCTGGAAGCAGCATTCTGAATGAGCTGAAGTCAGACAAGATACCGTTACAATAGTCCAACCTGCTGGAAATGAAGGCATGAATGAGTTTCTCTAAATCTTGTCTGATCATGAGACCTATAATTCTTGCTTTTCGTTTGAGATGATAAAATGCTGATTTAGTTATCGCCTTGATGTGGCTGCTGAAGCTCAGATCTGAGTCTATTAAAACACCAAGATATCTATCTTGGGTTTTCATCTTTATAGCTCTGGAAGTCGAGCAATTACTTTAATTCTTTCCTCCTTGTCGCCAAATACTAATTGATTGACTGATTTCTGTCTTGTCTTTATTTAACTGAAGGAAATTTAATTAAATTCAGTTAACATCCACCTATTTACTTGTTCTAAGCATTGATAGAGTGAGTCTATGGGACCATAGTCACTTGGTGAAGGAGCTAAGTAAATCTGAGTGTCATCTGCGTAGCTGGGATAAGCAACGTTATTGTCATGAATGATTTGACCATGCGGGAGCATGTACAGATTGAATAATAGTGGCCCAAGAATCATACCCAGGGGGACTCCAAAAGTCATGGTGATTGGCTCTGATTTATGGTCACCAAGGGCAACAACATAGCCTCTGCCTTCGAGATATGAGCTGAACTAACTGTGCCAGATAATCCCACGCATTTGTCCCGTCTGTCAAGAAGTATTGTATGGGCCACAGTATCACAGGCTGCACTAAGATCAAGCAGCATTAAAACCAATGTTGTGCCTTAGTCGGTATTCAGACGAATATCATTTAACACCTTTATCAGTGCGGTCTCAGTGCTGTGATGTTGCCTGAAGCCAGATTAAAACCTGTCCAAGAGTTGAATCAAAACAGCTTTCTCAATATTTTTTCCAATAAATGGAAGGTTAGAGATGGGTCTGTAATTATTCAAAATTGAAGGATCCAGGGTTGCCTTTCATTAGAATATAAATATTTTTGAATCTGAGTTTGTTGAGACATTAAAAGCCTGATGATGTCAGGTTTTCCACTGATGTTGGCCGGTTTTACTTTGCACTGATTTAAATACTAAAATTCAGCTATTCTCAGCACATTTGTCTTCTACAAGTTCTGCAATACAAGGACAGCCACAGCGTGATTTTTCCGACTAAGTTTGTTATATTGATACACGACAAAGACATGCATTGATAAAAAACAAATCAGTGAAGCTAACTGGGTGTTGCTTTCCTTGATACTAAGAAGCATTTTGTCTTTTATCCAGTCCACTGCTGAGGAACTTTAATGTGGTTTGAAAGCAGAAATGATAGCTTTTCTGAGCCTCATATATGGTGACACAGAAACAAATCATAAAGAAAGCAAAAGAAACAGAGGGAGCAGAACACTGCTCATCAATCCATCTCACCGCCTGTATCTTATTTACATAATTTAATATAAGAACTCATGGCTTACAACCTACCATACAAAGGGTATTAAACTTCAAGGAATATGGCAAAAAAACCTTTGTACTACTGTTGGCATTAAGTGCTGATGTACAACCATAAGTGGATCATGATCAAAAGTAGAAGTAATTTATTGTTGTGGCAGGGGCGATCTAAATATGGGTCATAGCTTTAAAATATCTGGGACTGACCAGGTCAAGTCTCTTAGATGAGTGGGTAAACATCTTCAAGTCACAAATTCTGCCTTGTAAACTGTTCATTTTGTATTGCTGTCAAAGGCAAGTGGTAAAAGTAGTTCTCTTAGTCACGGATAGACATTTCTGAAATATTTTTATTGTGGGGTTCCCCAGCAACCACTGATCTAAAATTCGAAATTGTTTTTCATACTATTATTTTTGCATTGTGCAATGCTTTTTATGACATTTTGTATGCCAGTTAGTACACAATAAGATAAATGCTATCAATATAAATGTATTTAAAGAAATGAAAAGTGAACAAATATAAAAATATGTAAATTCTCAGCACATGAAACTTAACTGAATTTGGGACAATACACGTTAAACTATAGTTCAGCTGCATTCAAAATATATTTTTTTAATACTGCAGGAGGTCAAATGCGCGTGAAGCCAGAATGACAAAAGATGACCTGTCAACAGTACAGCATCATCAAAAATCAACGCAATGGATAAACGTGAATGCTGATTAATATGCCACACAGCACAAAACATTTCCATACACACTCAATTCATGAGCAATAAGATTTATTTCAATACTGCATGATATTATTACAATAAATATGTCATTCAAATATATAAAATAGCCTCATTAACTTATGTTAAATACAGTGAAAATAAAAATAAATATGCAGGTGTATTTGATGGTGCTCAGATCTGGGTCGTAACAACTTGGAAAGCTGTTGGAAACCAGACCTGAGCCCAGACCCTTTATGAAGTTGCTACAGTGACAGCTGTGCTGATAAAAAACAGCTAACTGGGCAGATAAAAGTAATAATTTGCATGACTATTTATTACATTGTGTTGTTGTTTGTAGTATTGAACTGTGCTGAGCGGAGCGCGCAGAGAATAGAATTGAATATATAATAGAATATATTTATTGTCTACCAGGGTGGAAATTTGTCATCGGCTCACCAAACAAGTTAGTAAAACAAATGTATACTGCAGGGATTGCAGATATTCATTTTCTTGAAGGTAACTCGATACAATCAATCTTTATAATTTTACTGAACACATTGTCGCTCCTAAATAAAAACAATAACACAAGAAAGAAAAAGGAAAATCAGTAACAACTTAATTTACCTGTTAAAACAAAAAACAAAGCATCCACTGACAGTCGGATTGCAGGTCTGCGAGGTATTCAGCTGTTTGCTCTTTTAGGCCTCACTTAAGTTCCTGCTCTGGATACACTTGGTGAGGGATTCCATAAGTTTGGGTATTGGTCTGGTGTCCATTGAACGTGGCACCCCCTCTAGCATCACTGTACAGTTTGGCTGAAAAGACAAAACATCACGTTGGTTTAGTGCATTACTTTTCATTAATGTTCCTCAACTGTCACCCTACACTGCCGCTGCATTTGTGTCATCTGTTTAAAAAGGTACACTGTGGGTGGTACTTTAAACCTTCGTAATACAGATTTGACCTTCTCATTCAGTAAATGTGATGTCAAAGGGAATTCTTACATTTCTGCCATCGACATATATCTTCAAGTTCCTCACAAGCTCCTCCTCCACCTTCCTTTTACCGAACTTATCATGTGCGCGCAGGATCTCATACACTTTGCAGAAGAACTTATCCTGTATGGGACATAAGCAACAATATATTAGCTTTGAAAAAAAACAAAAACAGAACCACATATATGGAAAATTATGAAAATTGTCTTCTTCTGTTACTGTTTGGTGCCCAACAGAAAACAGATACAAGACTAACACAAATATGTCAAAAAATACTGGTGCTACTGTCTAACTGCAACATTAGTACATTAGTTTTGTCAAACATCACAGGACTTTCTCACCTCACATCTACCTTCAGCCAGATGCCACACATCCTCCACATAGTATTCCTGCAGCACATAATAAAAAAAGAGATAATTTTTAGCTTATTTCTGACATGAAAGGTTATAACGAGATAATTCACCAATCAATCGTTACAAAAATAACAAGCCAGACAACAGTTGTGCTTATCAGACGAGCTCTTACCTCAGTGACAGATTTGCTGTAATTGTCTGCCAGTTCAATTATACGGCTTAGGTTATGTTTTGGCTTGTGACGAGTAGGACTGGCAGCATTTGAACTGATCAGCATCGCCACAGTGGATATCAGCAGAAGCATCGTCATCTTCATGATATTAGCTCGTTGGCTGTCGACCTCTAGAAGAAGCTATTTCAAGAAGCCCTTGAATTGATAACTCAATTGTCAGCTTGCAGCTTGTTCTGAGGTCTTCAGTGAGAACACAAAATTTATACTTGTTTTGCCCACGCCTTTGCCACGTTTTTCCCCTCATTACCAAAAAAAAAAAAAAAAAAAGAATGCAATGAGTCTGCAGTATGTGTGACAGATGAGATTTGTTTGATTAGGCTGTGGTTGATGAGCAACTTCACAAAAAAACTGAGATATTTTGAATCTGATCTGAACTAAATCTAAAGGGTCCGTTTCCAAAACTTTTTAACAAGCAATCACTTTGTCCAGTGAAAAGAGACAGTCATAAATAACAGCCAATGTCCTTCACAAAATGTTTAATGACAGAACGTCATGAGCTCACAAAGAGGCAACATGGAAATATAACTTCAAACTGCAATATTGCACTGAATTTTTAAGCAGAACAGATCCTTCTGTTGCCACTGCTGGACACCACATGGCTACTGGACACTTTGTAAAGACTACAAATACCAGTCTCAAAATGACAATGTAAAAAAAGTACTGATCCATAGCATGGAAGCTAGTGACTAGTGTTAGTTATTGTCAGTTTGTCTTTAAATGTTTTAGATTTAGAACGTTTAAACAAGAGACCAATCACAGGGTACATTTAGCAACTTCACTTCACAGACTGGTGGAATGCAGGAGTGCAAGTTTAGGTTATTGAACGCAGTGACTTTACAAAAGGAGCATTATCAACACAGTATGCTTCCAAAAAGCTTCTGGAAATGCCTTTGCAGCTGGATGGAGAGAAAGTCAGGGCAGTGATTGCCCTTTGTGTTGAGATGATAAAATAAGGCTGTGTTGCAGATCAAAAATGTTACATATTGCATTATGGATATTTGACAGTCTCTTTGGTTTGAGTAGGTTAGGTATTGTGCAGATCAGTGAACCTTCCAACCAGTTCATAGAAAGAGTGACTTGAAAGTGGATTTTCATCATGCTTCAAAAAACCCAGAAATATTGTATTATTACTGTTTCTAAACTAAATCAACTGAACATTGACTTTGCCAAAATGAAAGCCACTCAATGAAAGCAAGAAGAACAAGGATTTCTGTGTATTTCCAAAGGAGTTTAAGGAGTCATTGTCTGCTCAGTGGAGATAGGATGAGAGGGAGGTGATGCTGCACTTTGTGATCTCAGAGTTCTGGTCCTGGTTCTTACGGATGCGGTAGAAGTGCTCGATGTAGCTGGACCGCCCAAGCAGCTCCACAAAGTCCTCGTCGTGAGTGATGATCAGCAGCTGGAAGTTACGCTGGCGAGAGCGACTCTTAATGATTCTGGTGAGAGCGTGCATGAGGAGATAGAGAAGTACATCAAATTCATATAGTTTACACAGTCATAAGTCAAATTAGACTGACTTTGCCGAGTAATGCAAGTGGTAGTACATTCACTAATAATTCTGGGAATACAGTCTATATGTTTAGTGTTAGCATAAAATAAGATAATCCTTTATTAATTCCTCAGTGGGGAAATCTGCATGTCTGGTAACATAACAGTTTGTAATTAATCTTTCATTTCTTTTGTCTTCTTATTATATATTTGCACTTTTCAACTACCAGTTAAGTAGTTTTGCATCTACTAGTTAACATCACCTACTAATTGCCATAAAGTATTAAGGGCTGGTGCAGACTGACAACAGCACTCAAAAACCTCAGGCTCCTTATTCATTTCAATGAGACAGTGAGGGCTGCTGCAGGAAGCTCTGACAAAAAATGAGTTTTGCTGCAGCACTGTGCACTGTCTGCCAGTCAAATCAATCAACCCTAACCCTAACCCTATTTAAAGTGCACAATCACCATGCAGCCTATTCCCAATACAATTTACAATTAAAAAGAATACATGAGACAAAACATACAGCAAGCAAATAAAATAATAAAAATCAAAACCACATTAGACACATCAATGTTAAAGGGATGTGTGCAGAATTGTGTTGGTGTGGAGATTTTATCAATAACAGCCATAAATCTAAAGCAAGGCTGGAGACGTGTGAAGAGGCGTATGAATCAGAGCCAGCATGTTGCATTGTATGTGTATGTTTGCAATTCTATCCTTGTGAGGACCTTACTGAGTTTGAGAACTATTTTTGATGCGTTGAGAACATTTAGGTCGATCCTCACATCTTCAGTGGTCTGTTTGGAGATTAAGACTTGGTTTTAAGGCTGCAGTTAGTTTTAGGTTTTCCGGTAAGAGTTGGGGTTATGACATGTGGATATGACTGTCAGGTTAGGGGTAATGCATCATGTCAGTGAGGGTCCTCTGAGTTTAAAGGTAAAAACATTGTGTGTGTGTGTGTGTCTGTGTGTGTACTGACTCTACGAGGGCGTGCGCCAGAGACTCAATGTTGTCTCGGTCCAGGTTGGTGGTGGGCTCATCCAGGGCCAGGATCCCACAGTTTAGACAGAAGGTCTCTGCCAGAGCTAGACGGATGATCAGGGATGCCAACACCTAAATACACATAAATACCCCGTGACAGCTTGTTTACATCACGTTTCACTGGAATATATATATATATATTTTTTTTTTTATGACATGCAAGAGCTTTATGTGATATATACAGAAAATACTTTTCTATACCTTCTGACCGGCACTGCAGCGTCCTCTCATATCCAGAGCTGTGTCTCCTTTCACCATAACTACTCTGTAGTTGTAAACCCTCCGCCTCACTCCAGCAGAAGAGTTTTCGTCCACATCAGACCTGATCTCCACGTACTCAATATCTGGAGAGGGGGCAAGAGGGAATGATGAAACACAGAGAGGGAGAACTAGGCACATACAAATAATAGATTTTTAATGGTGAAAACAAAATAGTAAGATGCACCTTGACCCCTGTAGGTGCTGCGCCATAAGTCTCTGATGATCTTGTTGATCTCATCCATCTTCATGCTGTGGAATTTCATGATGGTTCTGAGGAAAATAAAAAGAAAACAAAGGTACAAACCCAATAGTGGACTAGATACTATGTTTACCTTCCCAAAAGCAAGGCAATAGTATAAAATATTTTTACTGTATATCTGCCATTACTTTTCCTGCAGTTCACAATGAACACATCTGCTTTGAATAGATCTGAAGGTGTACAAAATACAATTCGGTGTCACTTGTGTCCTGGTGCAATAGAGGGAAAGATGTGCAATGATAAACGTAACCAGTATTTCTGCTGGGTATCCCGATGAAAAGGGGAGCACAGAGGCATGACCCCGTGCTGGACTCGAGCATATTGTAGAGTAAACTCGGCTGGTTCAAAGGTGAACATAATGCACACCACACCTGTGTGCACACTAGCATGCGTGCATAAAGGGAAGTTACTTGAACTCAAACTGACACAAATGGATAACAATCATGAAGGTTTATGGTTGAGGCAAAACACGTTTGCTGTTGCACACCTTCATGTGGCCTGACTGACTTCCAACAATAAGCTATTTTCTGAAGACTTGGTTACAAAATGATAGCAACAGTAATTTTTTATTTACTAAATCATTTAATATTGATACACGACAGAGATATGTTGATATAAAAGATAGGGGGGCAGCCAACTGGATGTTGCTTTCCGGCATACCAAGAAGCATTTTGTCTACAATCTAGCGAATTGACGAGAAACTCTAATGCGGTTTGAAAAGACTGGAGTGATAACAGTATTATCAACAGCATTTCTTCCGAAGCCCATATATGGTGGATAAATAGACGAACCATGAAGAAAGAAATTTAAAAAAAGAACAGACGGAGAAGAGCAGTCCTTAATCATGCATATGACCCACTGTATCTTATTCACAGGGAAATCATGGAAGTTAGGGGTTTAACAGCAATTCTAAGACAGCTGTAACATATAGCTCTAACATAATGTTATACAACAGCAATGATGATTTTGTAGTTTTATTTGGTCTTTATTTGCCCAATTACAACTGCCATTTATTCAACATACACAGTCTACTTGAGACTGATTTACACTGATATTTTGAAAATGCCAATGGAGATGAATGCACTGACAACTATAAGTAAACAATGACAAAATGCAACAACAACAACAACAACAGATACACACTCACAGAATACGTTTTGAAGCAAAGTCATTTTACATTTGACAATGAAACAGAGATTAGAGGTACTTCACAGTCACAGCATTGTCTTCAGGGTTTGGACCAATTATGCACACTCAACGATGTGTTGCAAAGTGAGTGACAGTTTCATATTCCACTCCCAAATCAAATCATCTCACCATAAAACCATTTTCTGTGTATTCAGACTGAAACTATGACCTGGATGTATGGTCTCCTGGCTGCTAAGGCCTGCTTTCAATCTTGATAACAGTGCTGACACTAATGCCTGAAATAACCCACATATATGGGTAAATGATGCTTCTGCTCTCTTGTCAGATGCTATCTGAGACGGTGAGCTCACACTTCCTTAGTGAGGCTCACTTTTCATCCTCAGTTAGTGTCTCGGTCAGACTTATCCATATATATATCCATAAACAATAAAAATGGTTCGCCAACAAGACTATACATATCGATTTTGATTAGATTTCAATTTTCTCCGTGATGATTCAATGGAAAGAATGGATTTTTCGTAACAAAAGCCACTGAAAAAGCATAATGGCCAAAGGCCTTGAGCACTGTCTCATGACCTTATAAGTTATTATTAGCTTTATTTTCAATCAAACTGTTTTGAAACTAAAACTCCTTCTGTATAGTTCCTCAACATTTTAAGATGTGCATGGTCTTGCTTTGCTACCCTGCTGATAATTTTCTACTATTCGCACATTTTTATCACAAAAATCAACCCTGCAAATGCAAACCTGATGCCACACTCCAGTGATGCCAATCATAGGATTGCTGTCATATTTCTAGGAAACAAACCTGATACTTTGTGTTTCCTGCTTGTTAGAGTTGCATAGCATTGTGGTGTATTTATTTTCTTGAAACATTTCTGCAGGTAAATGAAGTACATTTTCACACTCTACATTTCATTTTGGGTATCAGTTGTATGTCATAGAATCTATTGCTGATTCTGTCTTAAAAATGTACCTTTAATTGTATATTCAATGTGATTGTAGAAAATATTTTACTTTTGATATTCAGATTAATAATAACTAAATGCATTAAGGCGGCAACAAAAATGATTTTCTTTATCGATTAATCTGATTATTTTCTCAATGAGTCAATTGTTTAGAAATGTCAGTAAATAGTGAAAAATTCTGATTTCCCAGGATTAAAATGTCATGTTTTATCTGACCAACAGTCCAAAACCCAAAGATGTTCAGATTACAGTGAACAATGACAAAGGAAAGCAGCAGCACATTGGAGAAGCAAGCAAATATTTGACGTTTTCACTTAAAAAATGACTAAAACTATTAATCGATTATTGATAATCAAATTGCAGTTGCAGATTAATTTTCTCTCGATTGACTAATCGATTCATCGTCTAATCGTTTCAGCTCTAAAATGCATTAAAATATATATACTGGATATACGTGACATTGAGGGTAGGGTTATACATACAGAGAAATGCTAAGAAGAAAAACACTACAGCTACACACTGCACCGCATATTGACCTTACCACATATTAACACTTTCTAGTGCATTCTGATGAAAAAGGATAGAGCAAGTTCATGACTACTGACGTGTCTTACGGCATAGACTTTGTCCACCTACACAAAGGAAACTCAACTATTGTAACATGTAATTTCCTTGCCACAAATGTCGTCACTGGTTTGCTTTGTTTGCTGTAAATGAGTTTGCTGTAAATGAGTTTGCTTTTGATCGTGGCCTGGGAGCTCGTTGGAGCTTAAGAATTTAAACGAAACAGAATGATCACTTCTCATCTTTCACCAACGTTACAACCAGCTGTTCTTATATAGTATATATTTTACCAACTCTGCCTAGGATACTAGAATAGCTGTATCTGTACCATCTAGATTTAAATGTATGCATTGGTTTGTGTTTATGCAAAAGCAGCCTGAACACAAACCAATGTTTGTGTGTACAGAGTGCAAATACACATCCAGACCACTGATTGTGCTGCATTCATCTCTCAGCACTGCTGGTATCTTTGCACACTGCTTATGTAGAGCAGTATTTTGAACTACATTTTACCTAATCTTCATCATATTCTTATTCTGTTCTCATATTTCTTTATTTAGCTGCACTGACACAAAGGACCAAAACAAACTTCTTGTACACATGAACTTCGGTTCAGAGGAGCACTCAAAAGTAGGCAATCAAACTCAGTAGGCATTGAAGTTGTCATGAAATGTAGTAGGGCTGAATCATTCAAAAATATCGAATTATCCAATTTCTATTGCAATTAAAATTGCAATTGTTTTCTATAAATTAAGCTCCAGGCGTGGTGTTTGTGGTCTACGCAGTATTGAACATGACACGATTGTATCCTTTTTTTTTTAAACAATGAAGTTAAATTAAAGTTACTAGTTTTCTAACAAACTGCTCTAAGTCGTTTTGATATCTAACTAGTGATATCTATATATCTATATCACCAGATACTGGAGGTCAAGATTCAGAGCTTTAAGGTGATAAGCTTAAAACGATGATATGATGCATGCGTTTAAAACAAGTTTAACACGCAAAAAGAACATCCAAACGCCACACAGAAAGGCCCCAGCTTGGCAGGTTCAAACTCAGAACCGTCTTGCTGTGAGGCGACAGTGTTGACCACTGCACCACCATGCCGCCCTGATTAGTAATTAGTAGTAGTCAAACGTTTAACGGTGGAATCTTTCAGCTGATAAATGTCAGCTGTGATGTCAGTTCTCTTGTAACTCCTCCAGACGGTAGCATTAGGGGCTTTGAGAGAACTGATGTCACAGTTTCAACTGGGGCCTGATAATGAAGCCAACAGACAGATGTCTCATAAAGGGGTGAACTACTAAAGAAGGTTAGAAAAGGGATGTACTAAAGCTGAAACTAAATCTTACTAGGTAGACGAATATTTGATAATGCTTTCTTTGTCTTTGCTTCTCTATTTTCTGACTGTTGTTCTTGGTTCTTCTAAACATTCCCACCATGGTGCTGCCAATTTCTGTGTTAATTTATGGTATTGAGACATTGTAATAATGTACCTCCACAGTGTGTTTATTTATATTTGTAGGAACAATATCACGATAACCATCTATAAGATATTATTGTGATATTAATGTGAACTGTCAGCTGGCATTCTCATATCATCAAAATACTGGGAGAAATTAATCAATTGATTAATTAAATTAATGTATTTGTGTTTGTTAGTTCAGAAAACAAAATTGCGGGTTATAATTCACATTAAAAAAACAAAAACAAAGATAGATAAGACTACTTACATTACTACCTATGCTCCATTGCAATCCCTGAAAACCTGAACCTTGAATTAGATTGACAAATACTTTTGTGGTTTGTACGTACTATAAGAGTGTGTGTGTGTGTGTGTGTGTACATGTTAGGGCAACACTTACTGATCAAGGGCCTTGTAGTAGAGATCCAGGTCTTTAATGACCAGTTCTGTGGTCCTCATTGTGATCATCTTGTTTTTGTATCGCTCATCAGCTTTGTCGTACTGATCTTCTCGCAGCTCTTTTCTGCAAGCAGTCAATTCAATGAGCAAGTTCAATTCATGAAAAAAATCATATGATAATATAAAGCAGGGTTCATCAATAGTGATGAATTCTGAAGTAGCCAAAGGACTGGACACAAACCAGTGAAACAACTACCTGTGTTTCTGTTGCTCAATCATCAAGTGATGAAAATGTTAACGAGGAATCATTTCTCTTCTCAGCACTAAAGGTGCACTGACATAGGTCAGCCTAAGATAGTAGATTGGTATAATGAACATCTCAGCTGAATTCGGTTAAGCTCTGGTCTGCGTAAACCCAACGATAGACCTGCACATCTCACCTGTGATGCAGTATCTCCTCCTCGAAGCCTTTTTGACGACCCAGTGCAATACTGCGGTTCTTCTTCAAGTCTTCCAACTGGCGTTCTGCTTCACGTCGTTCTCTGGACAACCACAGAAAGCGGTGAGGTGAAAACATTGTGGCTAACCTCTCACCTTTACACATTCAAGTGTGACAACGCAGACGTCTTATGTGCAGCTTGGTTCCCTTTTATAAGTTATTATCCTTTTTTTATTACAGATAATCGATAACTGTGTAGTGCTCTTACTGGCGTAGCTGCAAAACTTGCATGTTGCCCATGTCTTTCATAAGTGCCTCGCGTTTAGTCACAACCTCCTTCAACTCCTCAACACGCTTCCTCAAGGTCAGGTTGTCCTGCAACCAGCGCTCCTGGACCTAAGAAATATAAATAAGTTAAAAATGTGTTTTGCAACTACAGGGCCGTATCCCTACAGGTTCCCTCAGTGCACAACTTGCATGTGATACTGTGATGTGATGCGAGTTACGAGCTGGGCAGGCATTCAGGGTCAACACTGATGAAGGCCACAAACCAAAACGTCAATAAAGCTGGTTTTAATGCTTCAAGTTTTGCTGGAGTTTTGACTCTTTGAGACTGCTCCGTGTAACTTGTAAGTAGGTGAAGTTGTGCCAGAAACCCTGACTCTCCTCTGCGTTTTACAGTTAAGGAACATACAGACAAATGTGTCACTGCTAAATTGCTAAATAGATGAAAAACAGGATGCAACTTCGACAGTTAAAGTAAATAACTAAGGCTTTATTGGCCCCAACCAGTACAATGGTGGATTGAACTTACAACTTTCTTTAAAAAGTAGGAGAAAAGAGACAGAAAGACCCGGGTGGCTGTACCTTTTGAGTGTCTATGTCCTGGCGGATGTTTCCCATCTCCTTGTTGATCTTCTCTTTACATTTCTCAGCCTCATGGAGCTGAGTGTTGGTCTCTTGAAGCTCAGACTCTTTTTGCTGTAACAACAGACGATGTCAATAAAGTTGTTCAATCATTGAATAATATTGTAATGTAATGTCCATCACAGAATGACCAATGGAGGAAACAGAAACAGGGATGATGATATTGCGAAGATGTTACCTCTTTGTATTTGTCTTTGCCGTTATCAACGTACTTGGTGATGTCTCTTTCCAAGGTGGTGATCGTCTTCACTCTCTCTTTGATGGAATTGATCTGTCAGTGACAAAGTGTTAGAATAGTGACTAGATTAAGATGAATCATATGTAGCAGAAGAAGTTTAAAGATTCTTGTGTTGCCTAATTTGTGACTTGGTTTACATTATATTAGTTGTTACGTGTGGAGCCACAGCAGTAAGTGTTTTTACAACTGTCTAGGCTTGTTAATATAATGCTGACTCACTGTTGAATATTAACGTTTCACTATTAAATATCACCAGTAGCTAAATGTAAGAGAAAAGAAACACAGAAGAACAGGAAGCACAACAATCAAGAACAAGAACAAGTCGAGGTAGTAACACCAAAAGAGATCACAAGGAAAGGAGGATATAATCTACCTTGTCAAGTCCCATGTGAGTGAAACAACAGTTTGTTGATGAATTTGTGAATTTGAGTTTTCAGTACAGAGAAAGAGAACAGTGAAAGAGACAAAAGTGAGATAGTGTCCACCTTCTCCTGCCCCTCTTCCTGCCTCTGCCTCTTGCGCTCCACCAGCTCCTGCTTCTCCTGTTGCAGCTTCTCCAGAGCAGCAGACAAAGGGGACAGCTGTTCCTTCGCTTCCTGGTTGGACACGAAGTGAGAGGAAAAGAGACAACTTGGCATATTTATAGAACGCAGACTTTCTTTTCTTACCAAACACCTAGAAAAAAAGAAATTAAGCAAACAATAATATGTCAAACAGAAACCAATGAATTAAAGGTAATGTCAAAAGTACACACCACAAGATTATTTTTACTGTGTACATGACAGTAAGACTAACAAAGGTATAAGTGAATTAATGCAGGCTGTGCACAGAGCTACAGTAATTCACAAGTGCCTCTACATCAGCATCATACAAGAAGAAGCTTACATAAAGAAAAACAATAAAATGTACCCTGATGTCCCTGGTTAAGGCCTGGATTTCAGTGGTGAACTCGACACACTGCTCCTCCAGCTGCTGCTGTTTCTGCATATCACTGCTCAGCTGGAGTTTCTCTGCTCTCGTCTCATTCACAGCACTTTTCAGAATCTGAATCTGATCCTGCTGGTCCTGGATCAGCTTACGTTTCAATTCCATCTTGCTGGATGCTGTGAGGACACAAAATGTTACAAACAGGCAAAGAGAAAAAACAAAGAATCTTAAAACTGCTTCAACTCCATTTTTCCATCTGACTCCTGATGTGAACAGCTGGGGACCAACAAGTGACCTTTACTGTAGATGTTTTCCAAAGCACACCATAGGTTGTTAGATTAATTGTGGCTTTAATGATGGAAGCACCTGAATGGCCAAAAAACAGTGATGGTGGCTTGGAAGGTAAAAACACAATTCATCAAATTCTGAACCTATTGTCTACAAAATGGTCTGTGTGGTTTGTCTTTAAGTTGCATAAAGTCTTGCTCATCCACATCGTTGGGATATTCAGCCTATTTTTGAAGCAAGAAAAAAAAACCTCAGTTGGCGGTTTATTAGGTACACTTAGTTAAAACAAATGCAGTCTAATGCTAATAATGAAGGTTTTAACGTTCAGTTGTTGTTGAAACTGTTTTAGAGAGGTGTTGATTCAACCTTCATGAAGGTGGGATTTATTGCAGGACTGTTGTATTATAAGACTGCATTAGTTTTAGCTAGATGTACCTAACAAACTTGCAACTGAGTGTGATATGTACAACTTTGTAGCTACAGCCAAAAACAAGGACAGCACTGCTCTGTGTCCGTTCAGCGTTCACACATCACATGCACAAAGTTTCCATCCGCTGATAGAAAATGAAGACCACTGATAGCTCTGAGTGCTAGTAAGTAAGTAACCTGAGCTTAGATTTATTTTTGTTACGTATTTTGGCGTAAGGTTTTATTGTGTGTTATTTTGTGGACAATGATGCAAGTGGGATAAAAAAAAAAAAAAAATATATATATATATATATATATATATATATATATTAATTTAAATGGAAACCAACAATTCATCAAGGAGAAGACATTTTCACTCTTCTCCTGACTGGCTCTCCTAATACGTCATATGGTTCATTGATCTGATTGGTTGAAGTTAGCCTGTGATAGACAGATGGTTCATCCAATCACCTGCCAAGTATTTTTGAAGGTGCTTGCCCTTTTCCAAACTGTTTCAAAGGACGACTTCTCAGATGGTTATGTGTAACAAACTACCTACTTTAAGTGGACTAAAGAGGCCCCACATCTCAGCAATTAAAGATGAGTAAAATAACTGTGGTTGCAAAACTACAACATAAGACCCAGACTGTAGGAAAATGGAATTTCCCTCCAAGTGTGTGTATGCAGTCATCTTACTGGTGTCCAGCTTGTGCTGAGTTTCTTGTTTCTCCTGACTGACTTGCTGAATGGTTCTGGTCAGGTCTACTCCCTGGAGTTTGGCTGCATGCTGAGCTATTTTCCTCTCCACCTCTTTAAGGTCCATCTGGAAAGAAAGAAAAATACAGTAAGGTGACAGTAAACTTTGACATCAGGAAATTAGAGAGACTGAGTCTGATAGGTTCCATCTGGAGGAAGAGGGGATGTACTGGATGGAAAGATAAAAGAGTGAAAGACATAGGAAAGGCACAGTCAGGAACTGGTCAGTGTACAGGATGGAAAGAGACAGAGGTGGTCAAAAAAGAGAGACAGACAGGAGGTTGGTACCAAGTATCTGTCCATGAGAGATATGTCCTGCAGGCAGGCCTTGGCCGTTTCTTCCTCTGACATCAGGGTACCAAGCAGAGTCTCCTGCTCCTCCACATCGCCCTTCAGCCTCTCGATTTCCCTGTTCACAGTCTGCAGGCGGTTTCTCAACTCAGGCAACTCCTTTTCCTGAAACTGCACGATGGACTGCCTGGGAGGCATGAAAGAGAATAGAATTACACTTTGAGCGGAAAATAAAGATGTATGTTGGTGTATATTTACTTAGATACTATCATCCAATGTTCTCTCTTCTTTGACACGCTGCAGTTCTTTAGGGAACTGTTTACTCTGAGGTCTCCTGTGGATGTTTCAACTCACCCAGATAATTAATAATTTGAAGGATTATCTGGATTTGATGTCCTGAGGGTACACCTAAATCACTTTTCATTTCTATCTTTTATCTGGAAAAATAAAAAGGTAAAAGGCTAAGAGAATGCCGAATCAATTACCTCTAAGTGTGCAAAAGAAAATCAATAAAAGTTAAATCTGTTTGGATACGTCTACACTAAATGAGTACATGGTGATCAGCCCTATTCAACCCAACTCAAGCAGAACAACAAGAAGGCCTCCTATCCACACTCACAGTCAGTGGATTTTATAAGAATATTGCAGTAATGTCCCTCCTTGATTTTGTTTATTATTTCAAAAATGGTAAATGCAATTCTTTAACTATTTAAGGTTCATACTTAGAAATGGCAGTTTGACAAAATAATCTCAGAAAAAAAAAAACGTCCTTCTACTTGCTGATGACAGACTGAAGACAAACTCTGGAAAAACCAAGTGAATCTTGGGTTTTTGTGAAAATTAAATTACATGTCTCATACCTCTGAACCACAAGCTCCACCATAGCCCAAAAATATGTTTTGGTTGCAGGCATTTCTGGGGAGGTCTATCAATTAAATACATATTTATGCTTTGTACTTCATATATTTGTTACTTCTGAATGAGCTTTCCTCTACAAGTTCAATATATTCAATTTATCTGAATATCATCACAGTTGTTGAAAGTTTTAAAGTTCTTCTTTAAAAAGGTAAGGGGAGTGGCTGCTGGGTCATTACACTCTCAACTGTGGGGTTCTGCTCAGGGCATGAAAAGTCAGTGGAGAGAACCAGAAATAAAATCTCAATCATATGAGATTATAGCTCCATCTAGTGGGGAACATCTCATAAAACATGCACTCTATTCTCTTCAACAAACAAATGAGAAAAAGAAGAAGACTTTTGTGAATGATGTTAAAAGAAAAATCACCAAATACACAAATACTCTATTTAGATTATCAAACGTTACAGAAAACTATGAAAATAAAGTCCAAACAGCAGTAGCAGACTTATTTAGATGACAAACACAGCTTTAGTTTTTAAAAAAGGTTCTATAAATTCTATATTTGTCCTTTGTGTTATTTTTCGTGGTCATTTATCTTTATTTTCATAAATCAAACTCAGTATAACAATCTTGTGGTACACAGCCCCTGTGGGCTGGTGAGAACTCATCCTGCTTTCTCTACATGCCATACTGCTTGAATGAACACAGAACTGAATATCTATTTTTAGAGTGACAAGCAAGTCTACAGTCTGTTGTGTGTTACGACTGGATGAATACATCAGGGATTTTTTGGACAATTTTAGTTTTTTAAATTGTCTTGATCATGTGTAATTCATGTACCCTGTAGCAAGACTCTTTCATGAGGAATGACAACCACTAATAAAGATGATGCTCAAGCTGATTTAAGATGTGTTTATGGACATATCTGTTTCTAAAAACAAATATGTTGTACTTTATAATATTTTTTTCATATTTTTATTCTCAATTTTCTCTATTTTATATTCATATTTCTTGAATACTTGTTTCTTTTTTGTTATGCACCAAAATACCAAAGCAAATTCCTCATATGTGAAAACCAACTTGGCAATAAACCCTGATTCTGATTCTGAAAACACAAGAGTGTGCTGGATTTATCTTGTGCTTCAAATAATGCCACTGCTTCCTTGCGGTCGTGCCAACCTGATACCTATTTATAATTTGGTCTGAGTCCTTTAAGTACGAGTGCAAGAGTGAATGACCATACTAAAAGTTGGGACGAAAATCCTGCAGTCATAGATAAAAATTGAAAGTATATCTAATTTTTTGATATTTCCCAACAGTCCAGTACACTTTTACATAACCTGTCTTTCCACAGCCAGCGTTCTCCATACCTGACAGGTCTGAGAGCCATCATGTCATCCTTCTTCCTCTCCTTCCTCTTCAGGTCCTGCTCTGTGTTTTTCAGCTTGTCTGGCACCAGGCGTAGTTTGGACTGCATGTCACTGATAACTTCCTGCAGATCAGAATCTGAGGGGAACGTCCGCTGGCACACAGGGCAGCAGGGCTCTCTCTCCTCTGTCAGCTGGCTGATGAACTGGGTGTACACTGCTGTGGCTCCAGCTAGCATGGCTATAAAAACACAGGTGGAAGAAGAGAGAACAAATTCATGACTTTACTATGGAGGTTAAAATGAGCACAGACATGACTGCTACTTGACCTGTGTCCGCTCCTTGGTTGTTTTACTCCAAGCATAGAGATCAACGCTACCAATAATGACACTAACTACAACAGAAGGCCATTACAAAGTTAAAATAATATACAATATAATAATAAAATAGTGGTCAATATAGTACACGTGGTAGCATTTAGGTAATGATTTCAGAGAAAGATGCTCATTTATACATTATATTCATCCATGATGAGGTTAGGTGCATTGGAGGGTAAAAACTGACCCATTCAAATCAAAACAGCAACAATGTGCAGATTCTGGATTTATCTGGGACTCATCCAATCATCTAGTGATGCATCTAGGGGTGCCTGACCTTACCTGGCTGGCTTTTTTTTGTTACACTTCAAATGTCATCTTACCTCTCTGTTTGAAGGTCTTCTCCAGGTTTAGACTACCATTAGTGTCTATGACAAGAAGCTCCTTCTAATTTCTATTTCGGAGCATTCACCTCTTTGTTTGGAAACCTTCTCCAGATCTTCTTGCAGTTTGCTCAAGTCCTGCTCCAGATCCTGACTGCCACACACATTGAAGAACTTCTCTTCGTCGCTGGCTAACTGCTGCTCCTTCTTCCGTACCTCAGCAGCAATGTGGCTTTTATTCTGCTCACTTGATGCCAGGTCCTTACTGAAAATAATGAAAATCATGACATAATACTGGTCAGTGCCTTTCTTTTATCATGTGTGAGCTTTAATGTAAATAAATCTTACTAACTTGAGTTTGGCAAGTTTGTCCCTGGTACTGTTGATTTCCTTAGACTTGGCATAGATCCAGTCCTCCAGCTCTCTCTTGTTGGGAAAGTGACCCAGCAATGACACCAGATCCTCGCTGTGACGAGACTTGATCTTACGTACCTGCTCCTCCTTCTCTGTCTGGAGGAACGAAAGAGGAAAGATGAGGGGAGCCAACAGAGAAAGGAAAGACGACAGGAGCAGGAAAGACGAAGACGGGAAGAGGAAAAGCAGAGAGGAGATGAGCACCCAGGGTTAAATTACCACCATCAAAGGTCACTCAGTCTTACTTAGAGAGAGGAAAAAATAGTGTAGTATAGTAATCTGTGTTTAGCGCGAGAGGCTCAAGCCTGACAACAGAAGGGGGAGAATGTTAAACCCCAGTTGCCTTCCAGTGAACCTAGTTTACACATTACCTTGTCTCTTTTCAGCATGTCCATCTGGGTGCGTGCTGTGGTGTGTGTGTTGAGCATCTCCATCTCTTTGTCGAGCTGTCTCTGTGTGCGGTCAAGTTCAGCCTTTTCTCTCTGGAGCCCCACAACCTCGGCCTTCAGCTCCTCCACGTTGGAGTTCTGAACTGCGCTCTGCAGCTCACGCTCCTGAAGAGGAAACCACACAAGTAGTGCGATCAGAACACATGGCACTTACGGATATGTATGTTTCACTTCTATTTTACAATGAATCCAGTGGTTTAAAAGTATCTTGCAAGAGAAATACTTCCTGTAAAAAATTAACAAAGGAAAAAAAACAAGAATCTTTCTTTAATGCTCAGAGAAAGAAATGCATAAAAAAGCTGACATTTATGTACACATCCATATAGCTGATCCTTTTTACAGTATTTTACAAACATTTCCAAATGAAAAGAACAGGAGGGAGAGTGACTTGAAGAAAACAATAAACTTAAACAAAACAACAGACAAGCAAACACGCAGTTAGACACACCTCCCACCTGTGTGTATACTCACCACTTTAGCCAGTTCATTCTCCAGTTCTTGCAGTCGGCTAGATGAACCTTCCAGCCTCTCCAGCTCTGCCCTGACATTCCTCAGTTCTTGCTGCTTCTTTCCCTGCAGGTCTCTCTTCAACTCCACGGTTCTCTCCAGGCCAGTCTTCTTATCCCTCATTTCATCAATGGACTGCTGCTTCTGCTGCTCCTTCTCCTGCAGGTCCGCCTGAGTGGACAGAATAATAAGGGATCAGGGATTACAGTCAAGAATAGCACATTTATTCGTGATCTGGAGAGACATTCTAGTATATTAAATGTGTACATTTTAAAGCTCTGACTATCAACATTTTGTTTAAAAAAACAAATTACATTTAATTGATTCTATCTGACTTTCAAAAATAAAGTCAGACTGAATCAGTCCTGTCACTGATAAAGGCCACATCATATATCATCATCATACACAACAGAGCATTTCTTACCATAACCTGACTGACTGTCTCTTTTTCCTGCTCCAGTCTCTGTGTGACGTGACGATGAAAGCTCTCGAGCTGAAGAGTGGTGAAGGGCGGTCGGTCGTAACCTTCCATCTCCAGAGAGGATGACAAAGAGCGAACCTGAGAAAGAGAAATGTGAGTAGTTATATCAAACAAAATCAAAATGTTTTGTAATAAATTGTATTTTGTTTTTATCTTTAGGTACAGTCCATGCACTGAATTAAAATAATGGCATTCTTTTTACATTTTGTAAGTAATTCAACATATTACAAACCAACAGTTTTTGTTTCTTTATATCTGTAACAATATCTAGACTTCAGTATAGTTACTGTACATGGTTACAGTAATTAAGGGACCATTGGCAAAACTGAGAGACTTACAATGGCCAAAAGGTCAAAGTGCATTTGACCTCCATGAGAACAAGGGATAGATGTCGTCAAAAATGTAAGTGCATCCCTTCCAAACGAACGTGATTTTTCTGTCTCACCTGAGTGTCGCGGTTCTTGATGTTTTGGGTGTGACGGTCAGCCTCCAGCTGTAGACGGCCTGGGAAAAGGTGGGGGACAGCAGCAAATTTAGCCTTCAGGAAATATCCCCCTTGATCCACCTGTCTGTCAATCCTTCCTTTTATCCATCACAATTTCTTTTTTTTTTCCTTGAAGGAAAAACCTCTTTTATTACTTAATAAAAACCTTTTTTATTAAGTATTTCAAGTCTTTCCAGAACTTGTTTCTAAGATTGATTCTATATTCTGCCAGTGCACTCAAGGACGTATGCTATCAAGAATAGAATATATTCAATTATACATATGGGTGTAAGGCGTGCAAGCAAAATGCTATTTTGGGCAACATTTTAAAGAGTTGATTAGTTACCCTGGTACAAAGATTGGTATGTGCGCAGGTGTGTGTACCTTGTTCTACCAGGAGATCAGACTTGACTCTGTTGAGTCTCTGACACTCCCGACCAGCTCTCTCCAGCTCCTTCTGGTAGTCTGTCAGCCTCCGCTCCTTCTCCCTCACCGTCCTCTGGTGGTTCTGGTAAATGTCTTGCAGGTGCTCGTCTGAACCCTGGAACACCTGCCACATACACAGTTCACTGGCTTAGAGTGGCTCTGAACTGGTCAGAGGTTGGACTCCACTGCGCCCTTTCGTGACAAAAACGTATGCACCAATAGGTCTATACCTACTTTAGGTGTAACAATGCCTGCATACAGTTAGAGCATTACATCTTAACTACATTAAATGTGAGGCATTACTGCAACTACTTCATGGTGCAAGTCAATCACTTTGAAGTCCAGGGGAGACAGAAATGACTATAACCACTTTGCAACAGAAAGCAAGTAGAAACTGTGGTCATAATTCTGAAAAACACTAAATGTTTATTCTTCACACAAAGCACCTTAAATTTTCAACCAAGTTGTGTTGTCACGCCAACAATTCATCTGATGCTTTCACTCTCAAACACACTCTTCAGACGCAGTCACAAACACAACTGAGAAGCACCAAACAGATGGAAGGAAGAGATTCCTGGCTCCTGTAAGGCAGAGGAGCGTCCAGCAGTCGTAAAAGACATTCATATCAATGCAGGCCAGTGATGAACTGGCTTGTCATTACAGAATTACAACAACCTCATTCACCATCTGCAGTCTTTCTATTAGTTTCCCATTTAGGTTAATGAAACTTCATACAGAGTTGAGTCTGGGGTATTATTAAGCAGGTGTTTAGCTAAATAAACGCTCAGACAGAGAGACAAATGAGGAGACCTGCTGTGTTTTCCTCTTTTTAACCTCATCATCTTTGTTCATGCATTTAATATTCTATCTCATTCTTTTTTATCCATCCTTAATTATCGTTCAAGCCTCTTGTCAGGTTTCCCAAAACATTTCAGCCAATGTGTTGCCTCCACAATTAGTGGTATCTGTGGGGGGGGGTGCGCAGTCATTTATTTGTTTCTCATTCCTGTTCAAGCCCATCATAAAAATAAATAACTCATGTTTGTTTACGTGTATATATTACATATTTTTAGGTTACCTGTTCCATTGTTTCCTCCAGCTCCTTGTTGTCCTCCTCCATCTGTTTCTTCCTGCTGTCTAAAGCCTTGATGTCGTTGTCCAGCTTCATCACTTTCCCCAGTTTCATGTCAATATCTGTCATTCGATTCTGAAAATGATTATACAAGTTAATTGATAACATAAGGGGCACTACTGTTATACAGACATGCCTACACCCATAAACACACAGTTAGCCTCCAGCGCTTACTGTGTTTATATTAAATCATGTGATTTCAGCTGACCTAATTACAGAGTGATAACAATATCTAGTACTGAAACTTGTACTTGATTAATTGATGAGATGACTGACTTGACAAATTTATAATTTACTGGTCAAATACAATATATTTGATGATTACAACTGTAAAATGCAAACTTTTCTCTCTATTCTCTATATTTGACATTCAATAATGACAAATAAACAAACAAAAAAAAATCTGAAAACGACCTAGTTACAGCTCTATTTTTTTTTTTCGAAATACATGTTAATATGCATTGTTGTAAGAATCTTCCTGAGAACAAAGGTGCAAAACAACTTGCTTTTTGTCAGACGTGCCCCTCCAACCAGTTATTAAAGCAAGTGACAGGATTGACAGTCTACTCTCAAACACTGTTAGCAGTGAAATTATTAGATAAATGATCAATTGATTCAATGCATCCCTCAACCTGTTTCATACAAAGAAATACTGCTTACACAACTTGAACTATGTGAAAAATCTCTCACCTTAACCATCGTCCGTTTGGCTTTGTCTTTAAACATGTATATCAACATGCAGTACACACAAACATACATCATCAACCAACCTCCAGTGGATCGATCTGGTTCTCTATACGCTGGATGTTGTCTTTAGAGGCCATCAGCTGAGCCTCCTTGGTGGCCACAATCTCTCTAATCTGCAGGGCTTTCTCCTTGTTCTGCTTCAGGTAGCGCAGCTCCACCTGACACTCTTTGACTGTGTGACTCTGTTTGAGACGCAGCTGACGCATCGTCTCCAGAGCTTTGATATACCTGGGAGAAACACAAAGACATTGTAATAAAGAGCATGGCATATGCAGGTTAATATTTTTACTTCGGTGCATGTTTGCTTTGGATTAATTTCAGGTAATGTGAGGATTTAGAAATAAAAAAATTAGACAAGCATGTAGGAATGAGTTGGCTTTACTTGGTTGCAGCGAAGATGGAGTCAAACTTGTCTTTGAGCGCTTTGCCTTCGCTAAGTGGCCAGTTAGACTCTTCTTGGTGACAAAAGATGACATGATTAAGCACAGGCTTCGACACACCCAGTGAGGAAATCATCTCCCGATCCAGTTCACCACACTTTGATGACAAGCTCACCCTCTCGCCGTCTCTGGATGAATGATGATGGAGGTCACATGTAAAGAAAGGGGTCATGTAACATTAATATCAGTTCAGAGAGAAAAAAATGTTTTCAACATAACATTCAACAAACTTGAGACTGTGGCTTACTTTATTCTGGTAATGACCTGCTCCAAGCTTTTGAAGGAGTAGTTCTTTGCCTTCTGAGTGCAGGACATGGAGCGTTGGATAGTCACTTTCTCTCCGTTGACGTCTGTGAATAAGAGTCGAATCTGTGCTCGCACGTCCGTCTCATGGGCGTCCTGCAATTCACACAGCATGAATTTACTTTAACAAGGATAGCCTCAGTAGTCCTCATCTGATCGGAAAAATGCTCTGGTTCATTTAATAGTTGCACAGACAAAAACAGAAAAGCATTATGAGCTTTTTATACAGAGGTAAAGTATGAATATAAATCTCATGACAGGATTTGTAGTACATGAATTTCTCACATACTGATAAAGATTTTTAGCACAGGTATAGAGGAGTCAGGAGTCTCATTGCTGCTTTCAAGTTTTCTTTTATTATGTTAGGATTAAAATAGTAAAGACAATACAAACATTCAAATGAGCTTGTTGAACTAATAAAGAGTAGCAGTAAATAGAATACTGTGGACTGGTGGAAATTGCAACAGCAATAACTAGCAGTAAAGTATTGAGAGTAATAAAGAAAATTGCTCAAAAAAAAAGTTATAATGCCAGCTATGGTACCTCGCTGATACAGGAGATGGAGCTCACCTTTGGATCATGAACAAAAGCACCTCCTTTAGATCCAGGGGGAAGTTCTCCTGATGTTGCATACTTAAGGCACTCAATAATAGTCTGGAAACACATTGTCATATTGACAAGAATTAAAACATCAGAGTTGCACTTATCATTTTGAAATATTTTATCCAACATTTGCTGTGGCTACTTGCAAAATACAAAGAAAAAGACAACAAATCATCAGACCAGCTAGCCTAATCCCAATGCATATGTATAATGTCAAAGGCATACTGTCAACTTTCTTGTTCATTCTCTACAGGTCATGCATCACAGTCAACCTTTGCTCTCCTCAAAACATGTTCTCATACCGTTTTCCCTGCTCCGTTGGGTCCAACCAGCACAGTCAGAGGATTGAAGAAAGAGATGACTTGTTTGTCTTTGTCTTCAATCCCAAAGCTCCTCACCCCTAGGATGCTCATCTTGTCTATCTTTGACATTTTTGCTTTCTGAAAAAGAGAAAGAGACAGCGAGAGAGCAAACTGTGACTTAAATCAGCAGCAGTGATGAAAACAGGCCTTGAAAATTTGCCTTGTCTTGAATGTCTATTCACGTGTCACAAGACATTGACTTCAACACATTACCTTTACAGTAATGTTTCTGCTAACAAACCTTCATTAATTATGTCGACCACTCAGCACAACAGTTAGTTCAGTTTGAGTTAATGAGTTATGTATCACCAAATCACTTCTAACCATGTAACGATCTTGATGATCATTAATTCCTTCTAGATGAGAAGAAAATGCAAGTGTAAGTTGACTTTAATAAAAAAAAAACTTAATTACGCAAATACTGGTCTTAATAAACAGTAACTTACTGACGATATTTCTGAACTTCACTGTAAGTTAAAGAATGATGTTACGTCTAGCGTTAAAGTTTTAGACACGGGCTTGTTGTGTGTAACACGCACTGTCATGATGTTAAGGAGGAGTGACATTACACTCAACGCTAGCTAGTTAGGTTCAGCAGGCTAGCTAACAACGTAAGTTTGGCTATATGCTACGCTGTTGTTGCTAAGGCTAGCGACTCGCTGTCCAACAAACTCCTCCTCCGTGCAGAAAAACAATGCTTTTCGTTAACTGCAGTAATCTCAGCCCGTATGCGTGCTATCAATTCAACTCACCTCAAAGTGTTGTTTTTGGTTCAAACGTGAAAGTACAGTTTTCGCGCTGTGGGGAATGTGACGTGAAACGCGGCGACTTCTGACTTCCGGGATTAGGCTCGTAAACATAGAATAAGAACGTATAGAAAGGAAGTTCTCGCAATCGACGAATATGCTCCTTTTTTTCTTTGCTACTGTGCTGTCCACATATGAAATGAATGTTCATGTTACACAATGACTTCATGAGCGATTTAATTGCAGTGATAGTCACTGCTCTAAATGAATGAATTATCAATATACAAACGTAAGCGCGCCTTCTATTCATTCCATTTCTATGACCAAGGGTCGGGTCAGTTCAATCTTCTTCTGTGGTGACTGACACAAGACTAACCAGTGAGTACTTCTCATCAAATCATGAGCTTCTGTCTTTCAGTCTTTCCTGCTTCTTAATTTCCCCTCAGCCCCTGCTCTGTACATGCTAATCTCTGTCTGAATATTGTCTGCATCTGAATAGCATTTTGGAAACTTTTCTGCTACTTTATCCCAATACTTGTATGCTATCCCTAAAAAAACATTCATTATCCCACCCCAAATATTCTAACTGACATTTCAAAGATAATGTCCAATCCTCAGCTGCTGCAGTGGAAGAATTACGAAGCTGTATTAAGACATTGTAAAAATGAAACCCCGAAAAACAAATGTCTTGCATCCCTAAAATCTTTGAGAGTATAGCTGGTGTTATTCATTTGGTTTTTCTTTCCTATTGTCAACAAATTCCATAAAAAGATTAAAACCAACAATGCATCTCTCAATACTTTCCTAAAACAGCTGGGCAATGTAGTTTTAGGAGACACTACTAAAACAGGAGCATATAGTGGTTTTTGGTAGCGACTACTTTCAGCAGTGGATTAATTCAGACTTTGTGCAACAGGATGGTGTTTGTGAGGCAGACTCACAATAAACTACAGTGCCCATTTTCATCATAATGAAAGAACAGGTCACTCAGTGCAACATTGTGGCTTATTTATGTGTTTTTAATAGTTTTTGGCCAACAATTGAGGTCGATAGCACACAGACAATAGTTGTTCAGGATACATTGTTGGTTTTGGTCTTTAAATGGGATTTGTTGAATGTATGAAAAATGTAGAATATCATCAGCCTCCTTTAAGAAATACAAAACAGTTGAAACTTTTCTTGTGTAGGATTGTTTGTTCCTTGACTGCTTTGAAAATGTTTGTAAGTCACGATCACCATGTTTGTAGTTTGTGTTAGTGCTTGTGCTTGAATTATATCTAGTCTGATTTTAATTTGACACACGCATAAAACATGTGTTTCCATAGTCCAGAACTGATCCTGATGAGTCCTCCTAGCTAAACATGTTTCATTCAAGTAGACCTATTCTTATTTGTTCACGACAATCTCTCATCTCAAAACGTTTACCACAAGAGGACAGTGTTCCCCTGTGTAAAAGCCATTGCTGCCAAATCTCAGAGATCACACCATAGTCTTTCTCCTCTCCTCTCCTCACCTGATATTGCTAGACACCCATTTGCTGTTGTATTGTGTATTGCTGTGGCTGTTGTAGTGAGACTGTTGGCCATTGCAGTATCTCAGTTATTAGAAGCCAGTTAGATGCAGATGAGATGCCTTACTTCAGCAGTAAACAGAATACGTTTAACACACATTTCCATAATAAATTACAATAGATTGCAAGCCCAAATGTAAAAACTGTACTACATAATAGTATAAGAAGAGAAGATGAAAAATAAATCTTTACAAAGAAAAGGAACATTCCATTTTTCCCTTCCTCCACATTCCAGTACTTAAGCAAAATTGAGTAAAAACAGATGGTATGAGTAAGAACATAAAACTTGCAAGACAGCAGAGCAACTGTGTGTGTATTGTGTGTGTGTGTGTCAGAAAGGGAGGGAGAGAATAAAACTAATTGGGATAAAAGGGACATGAGTTATTTTGAGCCTGTGTTTGGGGTTGAAGAACAGTTTGCGGATGTCCACAGGGACCTGCAGGACTGGTGTTCACCACCTGCAGCTAACCCCCAAAAAACCTGAGAACATCATCCCTCTGACTTCCTCTCTGTTCTCTCCCCCTTGAAACACACACACACGCACACACACACACACACACACACACACACACACACACGCTCCCACAAACCGCCTTCTGCTTTCAGCCCACTGATTCAGTCTGTCTGTGTTATCAGCCCACTGACTCATTGTGCCTCAGTCTGTCCAGCTCATGGCCCTCTTTCTATTTTCATCCTGTCCCAACATAAAAATGCCATGACCTTGTGTCTTGTGTTGGACCACTGGAGGTATATGTGTATGTGTGTGTTATTATGTGTATGTGTTTGAGTGTGAAAGTCTAATCCCACATGCCCACGGTCACCCTTCCTGTCTAAATGGCTAATGGAATTGGTTTACTTGGCGTTTTTGATAATCACACGGACGAACCGGGAACCAGCTGGTTCTCTCCTGCTCATATATAAATAAAGATGTGAAGAAGAAAGGGGGCTCAAGGGAGCAAGGGAAAGAACTTGGAAGGGAAACAATTTAGATACTGTAACATAAAATAACAGCAGAGAAAGAGGTTGTTAGAAAAAGCAATATTTTTCTTCTAAATAAATAAATGAGATGGTCTAGACTAACAGTCAACAGCAGGCATCAGTCGTAGACACAGAAGCAGAACTGACAGACTTACCTTTCACTGAACTGTCTGTTTTTTGACATTGTAAACTGCTTTCACAAAAATTGCAGGGCTGATATTTCATTAAATCCCCAGGGACTGTTTGGATGGCAAATCAGCCTCGTGGTGCCGACTCACTGGAAAACATCTTGAGAGAGAGAAAGAAAGAAGAAAAAAGCTCATTGACCTGATACTTTGTGGGTCTGGCTGCTGTGTGATGGATTGAAATTGTACATTTCGTGGCAAATTATACATTTCATGGCAATGTAACCAACAATAATCCCATAAAGCGATACATTTTGTTTTCAAGAGCAACCGTTTTTCAAAACAATCTTTTCTGATTCAACAAATTGCTAGACTTAGTTTGTACCCCACTGAGTGCTCTGAGGAGGGCCCATTTTGGCCAGCGGCCTTCAGATGGTTCTGAGCCAAAAATAGAGATGGATTGGGTTCTGAAAAGCATTTTCCCATCATCTCCCCAGCATTCAGTAAATAGTGACTTGTCCTCTTCTTGCCACCCGTAGCTCTGCTTTTTTTGCTGTTTTTTTTTACATCCAATTCCTAAGTTGTAAAGTACGACAATAAGGCTGAACTCCTTTCAACTGCACAATAACTACACAACAAAGAAACACAGTTTAAGTACACGTACTTATGAATGAATCATCTCCCAGCATCTACAGTTATTTAGGAGTTATTTTTTTTGGTGTGGCTTTGTGATTTTACTCTTGTCAGAGTGACATCTTCATCTGTTTGACTTCACATCTATGACGTGCTCAGGGCTTTATGGTATAAGCACTGGAGTGTCTTAAAGTATTTTTCCCCTTCTTTTTGATTTTAAAGTCCTGCTGCTTCTGCATATCTAGCACAGCACCTCCCACACAGTCAGGATTTGTCAAAATGAGTTTGACTTTCAGTGGCGGAGGCTGTCTCCGCCAAAAAAGCACTTGATACGTTTCAGTTCAGGGGGATGAGAAATAAAAATAGAACAGGAACAAACAGCGTTTTGTTTTTCTTGGCACATGCACAGATTAAAAAGTACTAATAATCAAATTACCTCTCACATTGTTCATTAATAGCACCTCATAATATTAAAGGGACAAAATGAATCTATTTGATGATAAAACATAATACTCTTTTCACAGGTTTAATGTGAGTTTCTGTCCTTTGTACACTTTTTTTGACCTCACTTTAATCCCATCAGCTAATATGAACAGAAATATTCCCTTGGCCTGTGCCAGGCAGTTTTTTTAGCCACTTTCACTGTGCACTTCAATAAAGGCCCTGCTCTTTGTCTTCACGCGTGGCTACACATTTATTCACTCAGTTTTGGTCAAAAAGGCAGCCAAGGACATGACTGATGACAGTATTAAATATTATGTAAGATGAAGACAGGATAGGCTGGATAGACAGGATCTAGACCGCCCTTAGCTGAATATGCCTTCATCAACGAAGACAGTGGATGACGCTGAATGTGATAATAACAATTTAATGTTATTAAAATCTGAAACCTCTCCCCCCACAACTTTTCAAATTCTGCACCTTTCCAAAAACCAGGGCCATTCTTTCAGCTAACACCTTTGCCTTTAGATGTAGTCATACAACACTTTGGATGAATTGTATGAATTCATATGAAATTATGTCAAATGATGTATTACATGCCAATTTCTACCCATTTAACATATCCAAGCACTTTTATTTCATCTGTGTACTTCAAAGATGTCCTTTGTATCCATATAAAGTCAAATCCATTATTCAACAATGAATAGCTCTTGGTGGGGCATTTGTTTTGCTCTGAATAGCAATTACACACTTCATACTAAGCAACTGCTTATCAGAGAGAAAAGCTAGGACTCTTGCTTCAATGCCCTTGGGTGTTTTCCACTCCTGGTGACTTTCTAATCAGGAAGACACGTGATTGTTATTGATTTTGAACAAGGCAATTATGAGAAGGTGTCAAGAAACGGAGTTTGGTGGATATAAGCAAGTGAAATGGGTGAAGACGTGGAGGGAAATCATGAATACACAGGTCCTGGTTGTGAATGGCGGTAATGAGGTCATTGAAGCGTCCTCTCTGTGTCTCTGTATGTCCAATTGTCTTTATTTCATTCTCTATGTAAATTACTGTGTGCTACATAACATTAATAACAATATAATCTAAAATCCACATGAACTGTATAATAGGCAGCTGCAACCAATAAAATCAATAATGGGCATGCTTGATTTAAGTGAGCCAATTATCAATTTGCTCGACAATACAATTGACTATTGTCAATGCTTGTATATTGGCACACCTGAATCACATGGGACAATTATTTATCTTATTAGCTGCAGCTGTGACACTTCTGTGAAAAGGGTCTGTCTATAAGCCATTCTGTGGTCATACAGTAGGTTTTGAATATGACCCTGGTGCCAAACTTTTGTTTAATTTGCATGCATAAACTCTCAAATATTATTCCAACTTCATAACATTAGCTATCAGTAGGATACTGACCTGTAAACCAGACTTGTGGTGCCAAACAAATGCTATCCTGAGACATAACTTCAATTTATCTCTTTGAGACAACAGTCACGACAGAGGAAGAAACAGAGGGAGCAAAACCAGCACAGAGCAGGGGGGTTACAGATACCTTCCTCCACCTCTCTTCTAATAACAACAGAAAAGGTGAAGGTGACAGAAGTTGACTGCTGGGTAGAAGGAAAGAAAGTTATATTGAATGACAGCCTCGGCACACTATCACCAAACACAAGAGTATAAAGTGTAGGTGTATCCTCACTTAGCACAGGTATATCTAATGCCATTAACAGAGGCTTTGTTTCATTGAAGTGTCCAAGTGAGTGTCTGGCATGCACAATAGGCACAGGTGTTACCAAAAACATTAATGATGTCTCAGTTCATTACAAGTGTCCCAGTTAGCCAAGACAGTGTGACAGTGAGCCAGCATGCACAATACCAGGACCCTGAAACTGCAACAATGACATATAATTCAGTCATCATTCATTTTATTATTTTATAAAACACCTGTGTTTTTACTTCCATGTCAAAATGTCTCCTGTGAAAAAAAAAGGCCTGGAAGTGGCACAGCCAAATGGAATGCAGCCATTATTAATGTTACACCTGAGTTATCATGTCCTCCATGAGAAAGGGAGTTTGGAGGCACACAGCACCTGACTGAATTATGACTCTTCCAATCTTATGTGTGGCAAACTGCCCAAAAATAAAGCTCTGCATAATTATGATAATATACACATTACTTGTTGAATAAGAAAAACAGGGCGGATAACAGATAAACATGCATATCGCCCAGGCAAACACACACACACACACACACACACACACACACACACACACACACACACACACACACACACAACTGCTCTCTCAGCCTTTATTGCACCAAATACTCATGCAGGGAGAGAGAGACCACTGCAAACAGAGATAGAGCGGGTGAAGCAGACACGAGCACACAAAGCCGGTGAGGAGGGGGGCTGACGTGGGGGGACATGTGCTGGACCTGGTAATAGGAGATAAATTAGCTTCCCTCTGCTGAGGCGTAGTGGTATCAGGAGATACACAGCATTGATGGCACAACAGTGAGCAACCGGACCACCGCAACAAAGAAAAGGGGGAAGGGAGGGAGAGGAAGACATAAATGTGCTTTGAATGAATGTGCTCTGTAATATCAATGGAGTTTTTACATTACTTTATGACACGGTACAGCATTAGTACAGTTTTTATCCTCATTACTACTAATCTTAATTTTGTAAAATATTTTACACTACTGCAATGTTTTGACAAAGCATCTTATGGTTTTAATATTTTTGAAAGATCTCTTTACTTTTCAGGCAGCTGCTGGCCTCCATTTATTTCGGCGAGTTGTGAAAACACACTTGCAAAGACTTGAAATGTGCTGGAGTAAAGTAATCTTGATCAAAACTTGTGAGCCCCGTGGATTTACCTTGTACACTGAACCATTAAATATATTGTTCTGCCGCTATTAATCATACATTTAACAAATGATCACAAACGACCACTCAGATCAAATGATAACTTAGATCACAGAGGTTTGTTTGAGACCCACTGTTCATCACTGACAACCCACGTATTTGAGGACATGACTGACTTTTTCAACATCATCAAACATCTTTTCTATCAAAACATGAAACAGAATGACAGCTGAGCGAGATTTCTTTATCTATTGCTTTGAATTTCAACACCTGTGTACATAAAAAGGCTGCGAGCATAGTTTACAGAGTATATAGAAATACGGGTGTATCAAGCAGATGCTTCAGGGCCCATTGTTGGAATCTCGCTGTATTGTTTGTTTCCTCCATCTTATCTCAGCAGCGAGCTCGATGCCCCACTTTGATGGAACATGTATGATGGAAAATGAGCTGGTGCGTGAAATCAGCAGAGGTAAAGTTGCCAAGTGAGTTCACCCAAGACAGCCAGCTACAAAGGAAGCAAATATTATGAACAAGACTTATGGATAACTTTTCTGTCTGGCTCTTACTGTTGCAGATCTGAGGCACTCATCTGTCCTTTGTATTCTATTAATCATATGAAATGATATCTTTGTGTAGTTATTAGTTATTAGTTATTCATTCTTTATCGGTACCACAAAGAACACTGTAATATGTTTTGTGTGTTAGTGCACGGGGGCAGAATCCGGTGCCATTAATAATGAATATTAAGACACACTTATGATGACACAATCCTGTCTCCTAGAAAATACGTCTATATAAATTTTTTAACCACCTTATTAAAACCCAGTAAGTAGGAAAATATGGAAGTGGTAACTCTTCCCTTTGCCACAAACTGAGCATGCACATTTGATGAAGGTGACAAATTATGGAAGTGCGCATAACACATTGTTATTATATAAAATAAGGACATGTTTCATGTTCCATGTTATAAAGGCTATGCATGAGTAAATATATATTACTTTTTTGCCAGAAAGTTATTCACTAACAAAGAAATCTTCAGTTTGTTATCCTACACAGTGACATTACCTGTGACATTACAGACTGTTCTGTACTGTCAACACCAATCACAGATTCAGAGCATATGAACATCTGTTGTATGTTTTACACCTGTGCTCTCTGAGACCCAGTACAGAAGTAATGCATCCTTTTTGTGTAGCAGACATCTGGAACATGGCATTATTTCTCAATTAAGTAAGTTTATGAGCAATTCTCATAAGAGTCGAAGTATGTTAAGAATGTTAGTTAATTAAATTTGGTTTGCCTGGAAATAAATAAGGAAAAACTTTACCAAAATCAGTATAAACTAACCTCACTAATAGTAGAAAACATTTTACACAGCACAGTTGTGAGGAGAAGTTCACTATGTGGAGTTATGTACATGTTCATCTGCCATGCTTCCTTACACTTCTTCTGTCCCGCTGTAGCATTGAATTACAGTCTGTTTTTCATCGTTTCTCTTGCACGTATTCATTATTTTATGGTGAGGAAATACATTTCTCTCACGATTCAGGCATTGGGCAATGGCACATTTGTGAAACTAGGCTGTCAGCTGCTGCTAACATCCAACACGATTCATTGTGGAATGACGTCACTCTTTGTATCCAGCATCCTGCAAGATTTTGCCAATATATCCGTTTGCTATTCGTATCAATCTTACTGAGCACACAGGTGTTGACAGCTCGTCTGAAGCTTTATTAAAGACAACACTCCGGGACATACTGTGATGGTCGGTATCAGAGTGACAACGGCACTGATGAAAGTCTGGTTTTCACAGCAGTGGCTGAAAACAGCTGTATTGATGTCTTTCTGAGTGATGTTTTGATCTTCAGAGCCCAGCCAGGTTCACTCCCTTCCCTTGAGTCAATTTACTGTAGACCAGATAAGAAACAATGCTATCATTGAGACTGTGATGGATGAATGCATAGGAATGACAAGCTCGCTTAAATATTGTCAGGTATCGACAGCTGCAGTTGTGTACATTAATATTTGTACATTGAACATTGCTCAACCAAATGTTGGCTAATACCTAAATTTGAATGTGAGATCAAAGCTTTGCTTGCGCACTTTTCACTTTTTTCAATTACCCATATTTTTTCTTGGACGCAATTGTGTGCATGTGTGTGTTGGTGTCGGCCTCTCTGTGAGGTTTTTGAATCTGTATATCTTGCTGTGTCTGTCTGTGTGTGTTTGACGTGTGTAATGACTGCATGACGAGTGCTGTGGTCCTGCAGCAGTAGACCACAGCTTGTTTCTAAAGCTGATTTGCTCATCCAGCTACCAGTCCAGACTTTTAAATGGAGCAATTATTCTCTCTCTGATATACTTCCAGCGCCTAACGGCACAAGTCACTTCCATTTTGTCATTGTAATAAACTATCATCAGAATTCAGTGTTTTTCCATGACATGACTGCCCAGTGTTGCCTTTTCTCCTTTCGTTGCTCAATGCTGATTATACCCCGTGGTTGCTTCTCCCCAGCCTCCCTTGCTGAGAGGATCAGATTTCATATATTCGCCAGAGGCCAACCTGCAAGATCCTTATTAGAAAGAAACATATTAAGCTTGTCAAGAACAGGGTGTTAAGATGCTTAATTCATCATTGTTTTCTGTGTAATGCCTTGTTTCACGCCACTGCACGCTTGTCTCCTTCATTACTGCTGCTATAACAAATAACACACACACACACACAACCACCTAAAGCAGAACATCCCTAGCTTGGAGTTAAGTGAGGTTAAACTTTTTGTGTTCATTCTACAGCAGGATGTAAGCTGCACTGGCTTGGATTTAAAGCTGCGTGCACTTAAGCTGAGCTGCAAAGCCTTCATGATAAAAAGGATGCAATGCTTTGAGAAGTGTCTGGTGGGAAGCGGTCCTACTGTTTGGTGCTTCTGTGGATGTGAGAGAAAGGGCGAGAGAACCAGTGATAGACAGCTGAAATGTGCCAAACAGAAATTAATCAATTCCCTACAGTGATTAAAATTCATAAAGAAAGCCATGAACTTTTCAAACAGTTTCAAAACAGGTGGTGGTGTCCTGCCAGACTGTCACAGCAAGATCAAGACAAAAAAGCTTTGCCTTAGTTGTCTCATCCAAACTAAAATACGGACACTGTCGCATCAAAGTATGTTCCAATCAAATGACATAATTTGGTCAAAGTGAAAACAAATTTGTCAACAATAATGTAAAGTACATGAAAAAATAACAGAAGTCAAGTTTGCATGATTATATTCAATCTCGTTGGGCTTGTGAATCAACCATCTAATATCTGAACCGTGTGCCATCAAGGGAGGGCCCCCTGCCTTAGATTCACTGGCAGACAATTACTGATAAAAAGCTTTTTCAGAACCATTACTTTCACAATCAAAATGTGACATTCGAAAGATAAAAAGTGTTCTGTTTCTGTAGCACTTGAGAACACTATTAAGGGGGTTGAAGAAGAGTTACTACTGCAAAATCATATTTTGCAGTAATGCTTTCACATGGCTTTTACACAAGCTACAAAATAACAATAAAAATGATATAATGATAAAAAACAAAGCAGCAAAATACATTTGCAAGGCACTGTTTATACTGACAAGGCTGTGTGACATTTCTTTTGAAAAACAAGAAAACTTACTGTCAAAGAATGATGTCACTAAATTTCACTGTATTGAATGATCTCTGCTGCATGCATGAATGCTGCATGAAGACAGGTGAAAACAGATGAGTGAACTCCTAATCAAACAAATCAAACCATCTGCCAGTCTGGCCCATTTGAATCCAAAATGTACTGTTGGTCAAATGCAAATATGCAATTTTTAAATGATTCTGTCAGAAGGCGATATACAGTCTTGGCAGGCAGTCTAGTTTAGATAGATAGATAGATAGATAGTGTGCGTGTGTGCGTGCGTGCATGTGCACAATATATTTAGAGATTAACCTTTTTGCATGACTGGTGCCTCCACTTTATAAACCTACTTTATCAAATGAAACTGTCGACAGATGGTCCAAATATCATCAACTGCACTGAATCTTTTATCCTTGGATGCAAAGGACGAGACCTGGGAGGGTGAGAAGAAGAAAGGGAGATAAAGCCAGTATGTGTGTATGTGCATTACTGTAAAACTCCCTGCAATATGTGCGCTGCAGAGATTAAAGGTACTACAAAGGTACCACATAATGAATGGTTCCGCCAAAGTAAAGATGTTCCTAAAATGCTGTGAAACTTTTAAACCTAATGTGTGTTTCTAAATTCATGAGTTACTGTCATCTCATTACTTTTACATGCTTTCACTGTCTGCCCCCATTATCTTACGCAGTGTAAATAAATATCCTTTTAACTATGAGGGAATTCAAGCAAAGCACTAATTAAGGGCCTCGATGAGATCAGTCAGCAATAAGCTTCGTATGTCACACACTGCGGAGAGCAGCCAGTACATGTGATGACGCACACACCTGAGCACAGATCATGGGTTTTGATTACACTGCCTCAGATTACCACAATGAGAATAATTATGTTGTTATTGTCGAATGTCTTGAAAGCTGTGTGTGTGTGTCAGAGGTGGGATTAGAGATTAGAGAGAGAGAGAGAGAGAGTGTGCGTGTGTGTGTGTGTGTGGGGGACATCTCTGTTGTGGATTAGTCTCCTATTCGTCCCTCTTCTCTCTCTCACCTCTCACACATAAACACAAACACAGAGAGAGGGAAAAGCAGCTCCATGCCCTGTAACATGTCAGTAAAAGATTTGAAAAGCATGACTCAGTAATGTCTGACAGTTCTTGTTATTTAATGCTATTTTCATTTGGCCATTACATGGAGGATAATCTAATGCTGTCGACAGGCTTGAAAAACTGTGTCATCTTGCAGCGATCACCTTGATAGAAGTCTCATCAATTCCCACTGATGTTTTTATTATCGTTGTTTACTGTGAATGAGATTTCTTGTACTGCAAGGAAACACCAACACGCCTTTAAAAAGCAATCTCTCCTGACAGTGAACATCAAGACTAAGAAGAAGAGTGAACGTTGTTGCCTTTGGTGATAGATGCCAGTCATCCTGATGATGCCATTTCACCCCAACACTTCAAACGCTACGTTACATAAATAATGATTGGATATTTACATTGACTAAACATTTAATGTGTTACTTTAATGTGATTATTCCTTGCATGAAAGGTTGAATGAATTTTGAGGTAACTGACTCACTTATTGTAGGAGAAAATAACAAGAATCCAGCTAATGAGAAATGAGTGCTGCCTCAGCTAAATGTCATTAAAAAGCTATACCTTTAATTAGTTTCTACATTAACTTCTGTAAATCTAATTGAATTTCAAATAAAGGCAGCTACCCAGCGTTTAGTAGATACATTCTATTAAATATGTTGTTACCCAAAACCCTCGTTGTTTTAATTTGAGGAACTCGCTTTAGATCATGAATACCAATTTTCATATACATTCGTCTGTGTGCTACCACCACTGAATGACGCAGTTTGGCTTCACACATCCCTTCTGGCAGCAGTTATCCATTATGATAGCATTATGTATATGCGTGTTGATCATTGCTGTCTGAGCCTTATTCAATAGTCAAGTGTATTATGAAACTAGTGCCGAAAATTCATCTTTGAGTTGTCCCCCGCAGAATTTGGCGCCCCAGCAGCCTTAAATCTTTGGCATTTCCATATCGGCTCGAATGGGTGAATCTCTGCTTGTGGTAATATTTTGAAATTGGACTGGGTAGCTGAATCCTTGAAAATTAATAGATGGCACTTTCCCCCACCCCTACAGAGAGCAGCATGTGCCATACAGGCACGGTGAGGAAACCTTTCGGGAGAGTTTTCAGGTTATCTCCTCCAATTCATTGCCTGTGGGAATAACCGAGGGTAGAAAGGCAAATAGAGTTTCTTGATTAACTTCCTGTGCGTCACAGTCTCTGGGCATCTTCAAAAGTTACACAAAGTTTTGTGACACCGCCTCATTAGAAAACTTACTACATGAATTTCAATTAAAGCAGCAGACGTGTGTCGGCTCACTCCAAACAAAGCACACTCAATTCATCACAGAGACTTGATTTTGATTTACAAATCCTCATGACTAAAGGTTGCGCTTTTGTTTTATTTCTAATTTTTTTTAATGTGTGCTACCACATAGGAGAGCACAGAGAGAGCAAATGGAATAGTGACAAAACTATGAAGCCATGTTTAGAAAGACTGAAGCACATCGGACCCACATGTCTTCAAAAGTCAACCCAAAAAGACATTTCTCTCTATTCTATTTGACTCTATTCTGCTCTATTCTATTCTGTTTTGTTTGCTTTTTGGAGCAGACATAAATTACCCTGCATGGCTGGTTGTGTGTGCGTGTGTGAGCAAGTGAGTGAGTCTGTGTGAGTGTGTGTTTGTGTGTGACGTGGTCTGGGTTTGAACTTTGTCGGCTGCACGCACACCCTGGCTCTGTGCTACAGGGAAATGTGGGCGTTGTGTCTGCCAGGCCTCTTACACTTGGCTTGTCTACATGCATTACTCACACACACACACACACACACACACACATGTATACACATCTGAAAACACACATACTTACTACAAAGACACACACAAACATGCACAGTCATAGATGCACACATAGGCTACAAAGTCAGACACACATGCATAACAAGAGTCACACACACACACACACACACATACATGTATACACATCTGAAAACACACAGACTTACTACTAAGACACACACAAACATGCACAGTCATAGATGCACACATAGGCTACAAAGTCAGACACACATGCATAACAAGAGTCACACACACACACACACACACACACACAGGGGAACAGAGTCCATTGACGATTTCATCTCGCTAAATAGTTAATATGCAAACTGGCCAGGCCTGCCAGGCAGCTAGCGGCATGATAGCATTAGCTTCTGTAATTCACATCTAGGCCTACAACCCCCCCCCAACCACACACACACACACACACACACACACAAACACACACACATGCATCTCAATGCTTGGTGTCTCTGTTACTCCATGGGTCTTCCTGCAGCAGCAGCGTGGCTCATGGGACTCTAATCTAATTCAGAGTTGTTCAGTCATGTTTATTGAGGCGACGTTAATGCAACAGTTAACGCACACACAAACCCCCCCACTCTCACATCATCTCCTTGCAATCTCACATCCAGTAGATGGCCTCATTGTGCCTCTGTGTGCATGCCTGCTGGCGACAAGTTCATCTCAGGACATCAAGGCACCTTCATTTTTAGCTCCTCTTTTTGCTTTTTCTGGCTTTACAGCAGCGATATCATTCGAGGTTTTGGCAGTGTAGGTCAAGTCTAAAATCAAGTGCAAGCAGATGAAAGGAATGCCATTACTGTTGGAGTAAAACCATTAACAGTGAGTTTAGGATGCAGCCCGTGTGAATGAGAAAGTCACCAAAATCTGACTCCAACCTGGTGTCAGATTTCAGATAGAAAAAAAACTGAGAAACAGAAAGAAAATGTCCTTCCCTCTGTATAGATTGTCCCATAAAAAAACCTTTCGCCAGCACGACACTTTGTCATAAATCTAAAGGCTAAACTCTTCACGAAACAAGAGCTTTGCTGTATAGCATAAATTTGTGCGGCTTTGCCCGCCACAGCCTCCCTGGATAGATGGAGCAGTTGTGGCTAAAGACCGTGGCGCACAGCAGCAGGCGGCAGCTGAGCGGAGAGAGAGGAGCGCGCATGAGAACAGAGTCATTCCCATCACTCCCCGCCGGCCGGTCACACCGCAGTCACATCGCAGGGTAACGGAATGTTGCCCAACAAAGGACGACCCTGAAAAGAAAAGCATAAGGACTGATAAAACACCTGAGGACCGTCGCAACAGGGGAGCGTGACTGGTTTCCCATGGAGGAGAGCGCAGAGAGGGTGAGCCCCTTCTCCTTCACTTGGCACCCAGATACAAGTTGGTCGTACGCCGAAGACGTGTGGATTTTGGGGGACTAAATATTTTTATTAGTCCTTTCAATTTGGCGAAGTTGTTTTCTTTCTTTTTTTTTCATTCAATTATTAGCAAGCCAACCCACGACGTCGCTGCGGGTGCTGAGCTGTCCACAGATCCGAGAGCGCTCTGTCTAAACATTCAGAAAAATAAGAAAATGAACGGCGCCTCTGTTTCAAAGACGTCAACCCAGGGATTGCACTGCCAGAGATGATTTAGGTGGGTGGCCAAAATAACTCTTGAATGTTTTTGAAAGCGGAGCGGTCGTTTTTTGCTGCGTCCACACAAACGGGCACGCAAACTAAACCAAAAGAGGAGGAAAAAAAAAACCCCGACTGGATTATAAACCGTCATCATAAAAAAGAGCTGCGATATTGACGTGCTTTCCTACATTCCGACATTTAAGATGTGTCTCTCTTGATATCAAAATGGACTGTTGAGACTGTTGAATGCTGTTTCCAGCCTATGTTTTTTTTCTTGGCTCACCACTCAGGTGGAAATGTTGGCTGGAGACTGTGCCATGTCTACCGACAGGGAGCTGCATTCAAAGAAATAAAAAATAAATTAATATAACGCAACACCTAGCAGCCGGGGTGGATCAGCGTCGATACAGGCACCAATATAATCACACGGACACGCCTCGAGGACCTTTAAACAAATCAGATAAACGCAGCGCTGAAAACCATCAATAGATGTTATTGATGAGATGGTATATAAGGCTAATGATTGGCCAAGCCTCTGTTTACTCAACAGCTCGGCAACAATATGATGTGAAACTTTCGCTGAGGGCTTGACAGCAGAGGCATGCAGTGAGAGGAGAAAAGGATCTTTTACTTTTTTAATTTTCATTGCTGCTTTATACCATTTCACGACTACAGTGCTGATTGGAAGAATACTTGCAAACAACAGCTGGAATATTCCTCCTCCTCTTCGAACTAGAATGTCCGCTGCCTGTTCTGCTGCTGCAGGAATTTATGAACCAGGCATTTTTGGGGGGCACATTTCCGAAGAGGTCTTTTTGAAATATTTATAGCAGCTGGTGTGTAAGGATGGTGGTTGTGACAAGGAGCCTATGGATGACCCAGTCTGTGGGAGAGCTGGTGCCGAGACAATTGACCTCTCCACCAGCTACGCCGTCCGTCTGAAACTCCTCCGAGGCACAGCTGCTGCAGGCTGGGGATGTGATGGGGTGACTGTTGACACCCCCCTCACCCACCCCCTCTCTCACTTTATTAGCAGTGTAATATAAACAATGGATCAGAATTTCTCAACGGTTCGAGATGGCAAGCAGCTGCTCCCAGAGAGAGACTCGTCCAAACGTGTGCTGACAGGGTGCTTCCTCTTCCTCCTCATCTTCACCACGCTGCTAGGCAACACGCTTGTGTGTGCTGCCGTCACCAAGTTCCGACACCTGAGGTCGAAGGTCACCAACTTTTTCGTCATCTCCCTGGCCATCTCTGACCTTCTGGTAGCTATCTTGGTAATGCCGTGGAAGGCGGCGACTGAGATCGTGGGGTTTTGGCCGTTTGGTGCGTTCTGCAACGTGTGGGTGGCGTTTGACATCATGTGCTCCACTGCCTCCATCTTGAACTTGTGTGTGATTAGTGTCGACCGTTACTGGGCCATCTCGAGCCCATTCCGCTATGAACGCAAGATGACTCCTAAAGTGGCATGTCTGATGATTAGCGTGGCGTGGACCCTGTCCGTCCTCATCTCCTTCATTCCTGTTCAGCTTAACTGGCACAAAGCTCAGACCATCAGCTATGCAGAGCTAAATGGAACGTACCCTGGCGATCTGCCCCCTGACAACTGCGATTCTAGCCTTAACAGGACCTATGCCATCTCCTCCTCCCTTATCAGCTTCTACATCCCGGTGGCTATTATGATCGTAACCTACACCCGGATCTACCGCATCGCCCAGAAACAGATACGAAGAATATCTGCCTTGGAGCGGGCAGCAGAGAGTGCCAAAAACCGTCACAGCAGCATGGGGAATAGTTCGAACATAGAGAGTGAGAGCTCATTCAAAATGTCGTTCAAACGAGAAACCAAAGTCTTAAAGACGCTCTCAGTCATCATGGGAGTGTTTGTGTGCTGCTGGTTGCCCTTCTTCATCCTTAACTGCATGGTTCCGTTCTGTGAGACGAACATGCCGGACGGTGCCACGGACTTCCCCTGCATCAGCTCCACCACCTTTGATGTGTTCGTGTGGTTTGGCTGGGCAAACTCCTCGCTCAACCCCATCATCTATGCCTTCAATGCCGACTTCCGCAAGGCCTTCTCCATCCTCCTGGGCTGCCACCGCCTCTGCCCGGGGAGCAATGCCATCGAGATCGTCAGCATTAACAACAACATGGGCGCCCCTACCTCGAACCCCAACTGTCAGTATCAGCCCAAGAGCCACATCCCAAAGGAGGGCAACCATGCAGCCAACTATGTGATCCCCCACAGCATCCTGTGTCAGGAGGAGGAGTTACAGAAGAAGGACGGATGCGGAGGGGAGATTGAGGTGGGGATGGTAAACAACGCCCTGGAGAAACTCTCCCCAGCCATCTCTGGGAATTTAGACAGCGACACAGAGGTCACTCTGGAAAAGATCAATCCCATAACACAGAACGGACAGCATAAAGCTGTGTCATGTTGAGAAAAGGCAAAGATGGATCAGATGTACACTGAGGCATGTATGTACGCACAAAGGGAAGGAAAGCTTACACGGGAGGAAAGCAAAAGAAACAAAAGAGACAGACATCTTGAAGAACATGCCTGACAGAGTGGGATATACTGGACCTTAAGACTGTCAACAAAAATCTACATGGAAAAACCGACAGAATGTTTCAAAGTAAAGGCACTTTAACCTGGATATAACTATCTGCAAAATACGTTCAGCATTTATTGATGAAATTGACACATTTGATGATAAATGTTGATAATGTTAATATTAAAGCAGTACACTAGCTATGTGCACATGTATACATCTTTTTGTATTTACAAAGATGTATACATCTGCATGTGTATACTGTACAGTACTGACACAATCCTGGACGGACTTTAACACAGTATATACAGTGGAGGAAGATGTAGTAACTATTAGCAAAATGTCTCGTAGGTAGGTGCTTTGTATGTGTTTCATGGAAGAGAGAACAATGTGGGTAAATTGCTTTTGGTACAGTATTATTAGGGATTATTCTTTTGGCGTTTTTTGCCTTTATTGGACAGCTTTGAGTGAAGAGGCAGACAGGAAACGGGTAGAGAGAGGGAGGTATGACATGCAACAACGGCAACGTTGCGGTTATACGGCATGGGCAGTATCCATTCGGCTACTAAGGTGCTCCAGGTACGGTATAATTAATTTATTGCAGTTATTTCTCTTCAGTCCATTTTTAATGACAATTTTATTGCAAAATCAAAACACCTGTATTGCAGTGGTAATTTATTTTAGCTTAAATTGCTTCAAAACACCAAAGTAACAATATTCTGATTCAAACTAAACAGGCAGCGGGCAGAAAATGGAGTTCAATACTGTAAGCCAAGTTGTCATATATTTATAAATATTTCATTTTTACACCCCCATGTTATCTTGCAGTGTCTCCAGACACCTGATATGTTCAGAGGTCCAACTGATTTGTGTGTGTGTGAGAGAGAGAGACAGAGAAAGAGAGGGGGAATAGCAAAAGTCATGGTCTACTTTCCATCCTCAGTCGTGCCCACCTGGGACCGATCAGACTGGCTCACCTGAAGTTTCCTCCATTTCTTCTCCTCACTCCCTGTTTTCATTAGCTTTGTCTTCCCCCCTCTGCCGCTGTTCAGCAAACCCTCTCTAGGGCCCTGCGGTCTCCTCTCCTTTCCATTTTCCTACTCTCCTTTCCTCAGTCAGCAAAGTCCCTTCCTCCTTCATGCTGCCCCCAATTCTTCAGCGTTGTCAACCTCTTCCCTCCTCTCTCCTCCCCACCGTTCCCTCAGTCAGCATGGTCCTTTACACCTGCACCATACCTTCCTTTTTATGTTTTTCTTTTCCTGTCTGCCTCCTCCTCTCCGTCCCCTTTGGCAGCCCTTCATTTTAAGTGGCACTGATGATTCTATTTTTGGCAAATGCTGTGAGTCCATCATTAAAAAAGAACCTAAATCTGTAAACTAAAACACCTGCACTTGGACAGGGGAGGCAGAAGCAGAGTTCACTTAGCCGTAATTCAAGTGACACTTAGTGACCTTTTGCAAACTTGCAGATATCTGATTTTGTAAATTGCTCATGCTGCGAGCCATGCTGTGCTGTAGTGGCCATGTGGAGCATGCAGTGTGACAGTCGCTCTGTTTGCAGGGGTGGAGTCCAAGAAGAACCATCATGATGAAAATTAAATTCAAGATTGTGGACATATTTATATTGCCTCTCCTCTCGTAGTGATTTGTTTTTGCACTGTAGCATGCACAGCAAAAATTACAATTTAAGTGTTGAGGTTAGTCAGAATAAACTCCAGTTTTGAGTAAGTCGATACTCATTATGAAATGCTCCTGATGAGGTGCTGCTGATTTTATACCACAGATTTGCAGTGAAACTACATTTTAAATATATTTTTAACAGTGATCTAATAGGCCTTTTCAAATTGTCATGTTAGCCCCACTCTTACCACTGATTGCATTGATATTTTACAGCTAGTTTACAAAAAGTAACAGTTTACAGTAGATAGTTTCACATCCAAGGTTGAGTTTGAGTTAAAGGTTTGATTATTTAACATTTGCTGAATAATTACTGTATGTGATAATGATAAATGCTAAAACATAATGTAGCAGTGGTCGATAGAATAGAGTCATCAGACTCTGTAATGTCCGATATACCGCTGAATTGATCTAAAGGTTGCTAACATTAGCCACCATAAGCTACTGGTCATACCAGACCAAGTATGGCTGTAGCAGCAAAACTCCTGAGTATATAGCAATGGTGTACTAAATTTTATTTTCTTCTTTCAAAAGGTACATATACTTTCTTTAAGTTTGAGTTGTATGTATTTGTACCTGTTAAAATCAAACATAACGACAAAGAATGTAATATGATTGTAGTTTATTCTTATTTAGTCTTATTCTTTAAGTCGAATTCAATTAAAAAAATTTTTTTTTAAGTCTAAGTCAATGTGTGGCACACATAATTATCACAGCCAGACATTATTAGCTCTCTAGTCGAAGGCTCTTCAGATAGTTTTCTGTTGTGTTCAGTGTTGCTGGGGAAAGGATGCTCAACAGTATGCTTTCTGACATTGTATGCTGAGCTTCCACCGCGTGCTGTGTGTGTCCATGAGGGCGTGAAACTGTTGCACATCAGGGAAAAGAAGATCTGAGCCAATAGAAAGCAATTGGTCTTGAACGAAGCATTTGATTTTCCTGCTCTGGAAAATCCAATGCTATCTAGATGGCAACAAAGGGGGGGGGGGGCTTTTAGCTCAATATGTGGCTTGGCTTGTGACACAAAAGCAACTCATTGTCCTCTCTGCCTCCGTGTCCTCGGCTCCTGCCAGCTGCTGCTCCATCAGTTTGAAATGGACAGATGATATTAACTGGAATTTGGTATTTGCTATTATAAATTAACACAATTTTTCCAAGTGCTCAAATTCTATTTCAAGTGCCAAAAACATATTTAACCTCCCCCTTTACTCTGAGTCCTTTGCCTTTTACAAAATCTAAACTATATCAGCTCATCGACCCTCCCTTTTCTCTCTTCATCAGTTCCTCTTAATTTACTCCCTAATTATTTCCAAACACAAGCCAGCTCAAACATGCACGTAAACATGAACTGCGCATAATCTGTCAGGATTGGACATGGAAGAGAACTGCCTTGGGGAAGATTTGGCCCTCCCCTCCACCCCCCCCACCCTCCTTTTTCTCTATCTCTTTTTCTTTTCTCTTGGCTGCCTCTGTCGACTTGATGAGTGTTCCCGATGTTAACACAGATTGAATTTATTATTAAGTAGACAGGGCCTACTGTTTCCCTTCTGTAGTTTGAATCAAAATGCTGAATCAAAGCCCCACCTAGCAGTTTTATTATTATTATTATTATTATTATATTATTATTATTATTATTGCTGTTGCCAAAATTTAAATTTTTGGCTGAATGTGGCTGTACTGTAGCTTATGCTGTGATCTAACCAGTGTTTTATAAGCTGAAACTCGGGAGGGTAGGGGTACTCTTATTGATATAGAGATTAATCTGCCATTTGTTGTGACATCATTGGCATTTACAGGTTTACCAGATGTTTTTTCGTATATGCTGTATGTACACATTTATAGAAACATACCTCCAGCTGAGAGTTGAAGTGCTGTATTGTGGCCCTCACCTTGTCAACTCGGTGAGTCATCCTTCCAGATGCCGCTGCTTTGATTTTGGAGAAGGGCGATGTCAGGCAACAGTCCCACAAGCGAAATGTTTTGTTTGATCTGGAGTATTTCCTCTTGGCTGCCCTACAAATCGCTTTGGGGGAGCTATAGTGACAGTACACGGTCTCTCAATCAGTGTAGTTACATGACGTATGACAACTTAAGCAAATCTGACAGTGCAGAATCTCCTCCAATGGTGGGCCAAGGGACGCAGCAGACGTTGGGCTGAACAACACTCCCAGGTTCTGGGAATGTGGAGGCATTTTAATGATGATGATGTTTCAGCTTACTTAAACTGTCAAGGATAATGATGGAGTCCCTACCTCGACATCGATTCAGTGACAAAGCTTCATGTAAAAAAATTAAATTGCAGTATTTAGGGTTGGGGAGTGCAGGGATAGAGTATTGTACAATGATGTTCAAAATGTAGTCGTGATGAACACAAGTGCTTTTTATCTTCAAAAATCCTTAATGTGTGTAGCAAACTTACATGCTGTATGTTTTCTCCAGTGTGGGATTATAATTTACAGTAAGATGCAACAGTCATGGACTATTTATATATTTATTTATTTACATGTTTCTGTAAATGTTCATTCATGGAAGTGATGTCAAAGATTATAACCCTCAGAATAATTATAGTATTTAGTTTACAGTTTGTACAAACTGTAAACTAAATACTGTAATTATGACATTATCACAAAAATGTGCCCTTCTTGTAAAATAAACAAGTATGTATCTCTTTTTTTCATCTGCGCTCACTGAGTTGTGTTTATTTGAGAGGGGTGTGCGGATGTGAGGGGTATTGTACCTTTGACACTGAGTGGGTATTGGAAGATCATGTCGCTGCAGAGGATCGATGCAGATTGATTTTGAACAGTGCCGCATATTTTTTTCCAGCTCCCTGAGCGCGGTGTCCTCGCTGTGTTCCTGCCTTCGTCCTGCATTTACATAACGTGACAGCCACTTGACAGTTGACGCGTCCTCTTCCTCTACTCTCTCACCCACCTCATTTGTTAACTTAAACGTGGGCACAAACGCATAACACACTCAAATGCACACACAGTAACATTTTAAGAGCTAAAACCCACCACAGTAAAAGAAAAAAACACATTTTTATCACATGACATCTTTAATGCAGCACACGATTAAAGGAAAAACACATTTGTCAAAACAGGTCTTGCAGTGTAATGTTTGGGAAGTAGCCTGAACTTGTTTCTTTTAGATGTGCAATGCCTTAAACAATTGTAATTTGTAATGTATTTAAGAGACTGGAATGATGATCGATAACCTCTTTTCAGCTCACTTTCTTGGAGCTTGTTTCATCAGCTTTTTACCTCAATGGAAAAAAACATATGTAAATCAGCATGACCACTCAGACGGACTTGTCAAAACCCATGACCTCCAAGTTAAACTGTCAGATCAGCGAGTTACACTTCAAAGCATTGCTTTACATATCCCTGGTGAATTAGGTAAGAATCAACGGTGAGCAGATTAGTCCAGTGCTTAATCTCATTTCACACATCCATGCATTTGCTTTGTGTACATTAAGGAAATGTACTTTAAGATTAGTCTCCCCTACAATTGTATTTTTTTGGCAGTCTACAGTGTGGTAGATAATAAATAAAGAAGCAAGACTACAGCGTCGCCTTGGCTTACTGCTCTGTAGCTGCCAGTGCTGCTGTAACTAACATCTGTTTGATTTTATGTCTCACACACACAAACTTTTTGGAGTAATTTCAAAATGAAATTGAATCCAGACAGCTTGTAGTTTACTGAAGTGAAGATTTCAACTTCTACTGTTTGTATAATAATATATTTATAAAAAATGAAAGGTGTCCATCTGCATGTAGCACATTCAATATGTCCATTATTCCATCCATCTATCCACCATCTAGAACTGCTTCTCCTTAGAGGGTTGGGGGTGGCGACAATGAGTTGACAAGTCTATCCTGTACATCCCAGCATTTCTGACACACCGGCACATCCCATATTAGCCCTGTGTATTGATATTTAACCTATCCTGATCCAGCCTGGGAGAGAGAGGCAGGAGTGGGGTCACAGTGGAAATACAGTCAAGGTTAATGATAGACTGCAGGCAGCAAAATGCAACATAGTGTTGTTCTCATGTGTATGTGTGTGTGTGTGTTTGTGTTTGTGTGTGTGTGTGTGTGTGTGTGTGTGTGTGTGTGTGTGTGTGTGTGTGTGTGCGTGCATGCATGCATGCACACTGCTGTAATGTGCTTATGTAACTACACCAGCACTCATTCGCCTCCTTTGCTCATTCCTAACTTAACAGATGCAGCAGGCAGCATCCTTTCCGAAATCCGGAGACCTCCATATCTGCTGATAAATCTGATGGAGATGGACCAAATGGCTAAACTGAGATAATATTTTTTGGGGGATTGTAGGGAATGTACAGAGCCCAGCAAGTATCGGGCTTTAAATATTTAACAACTTGTGTGCAAAATGAATTTTTCCTGCTCTCAAATTAATTTGGGCATTTGGGTTTGATACAGTTTGATGTGGGACTTTGATACGTGGACATAGCCCTGATACCCACTGGTTTCTGATTAGATACAAACATATGCTATATTTGGCTTAAATATTGTAAATGGCAAAACCTTATGTAATTTCGGACAAGTGGTGGAATAATGGTAATCCACAGAACTGATCTAAAATCCTCTCCCACGTTCTTAAACTTTGCAATATTTGTTACACAGAGTTATTTGACTGCTGATCTTGATTATGCTGAAGATGCATATTTGTAACGGTCTTGTCTACCAGCCGTTGCCCACGGGACTAGGGTTTGATTGTATTCATCTTATTGCACCTTTTCATTTAATTCAATGTAGTCCACCATCCATTTAAAGGAACATGTCCTTGAGCTGAGTCTTTACCTCTGTCTCTGCCAGCAAATTCTCAGAGGCCTTTTTGACAGCTACTTCCAACATTACTCAAGTGCCTCTGCTCAACACTGAGGGGCTGGGGCTTTTGATCACGTTTATAGTATCTGCTTGACTCTTCGGCTCCCTTGAGGAACAAAAAAATAGGGGAAAAAAGGAAGAACTACAGCCCTGCTATGGTTAGATGACACCATTACGATGCTGTAAAAGTTAAAACTTTAAAATATCATAAAGTCTTTAAGATCTGATGGATCTCTAACCTTATTTTGAGTAACCACCATCAGTTGGTTACCGCAATCAATTCAATTTTATTAATGTAGGTACGAGCAGTGACTGTGTTGAAGCAGTGAACAAACGACTGTTCTGAAGCCATTAGTTCAGGAGTGTCTTGCATGAAGACCTCCATCTGTGCCCTGCATATTGTTTGTGCAGAGTTTTTATATAAGCTCCCTCACCCCTGTTACAAACAGGTGCTCTTCTTCATCCAGAGTTTTAAGAAGTTGACTTTATTTTGAAGTTGATTTGATTCTACAGAGCTGGCATGGCATGTGCAGCTAGGCAGGATTCGCGTTTTGTTGGAATCTGGTTTTGCTCACATATGCACATATTGTTTTTAAAAATCACAAATGCTATCATTAACCTTGTTATGCCAAGCCCAAACTGTCAAGGAAACCAAACAGGTCTGTAAAAATAGCTTGCTAACTCTATAACGCTCATACGCCCACTCAACTCTGTGAAGTTGAAGAAAATTGTCTTCATTCTTGTTGCAAGTTTTTCACAAACTTTGAAAAAAGTGTCAGTGCTGCCACATTTATGGGCTAAATTACATTTTATGGCTTCCTGCCGATGTTTAAAGCTCAAACATACCCTTGACTTCCTTTCCCATCCTCTTCATCCTTCTTATCCAGCTCCCCTCCTCTCCTTTCCCCAAGCAGTGGAGTGACTCACACTCCCTCTGGCGTGAAGAGCTTTATCTCATCAAGAAATGGATCAAGTCGGGCATTTTTATTACTTCAATGAGACTCTTTGACTCAAGCAATAAAATAGTAAAACATTAAGTAGCCCATTTCTTGAAAAGGAAGTTAATAAAAACAGACACTCTTTCAAAATAAAAGGCTTCTTCATGTCATTCAGCTACACTGAATAACAATAAAACATGTCATATAACCAAAAAAGATTCTTGACCGGGGCTAGTGAGAGGTGTTTCTGTTGCAAAAGATGACATAAAGAGAGTTACAGTACTCATAACATGATGTGTGGAAAACATATAAATAAGTCTTATTTTCCAAAAGAAGAAAAAGTTTTATGGTGGCCAGTGGCTGTTTCTTAATTATCACAGTATTAAAACCGATCGAGTCCCTTGAAAAGACAAGGACAAAACAAAGACTTTCCAGGTCCTGGAAAGCTGAGGGCTGAAGAAAGCACTCTGTCTCTGTAAACTTTGTAAAGTTTTACTCTCTTGTTATGATACCATGTTTTATTCATGCACACACTCTGCTGCCTTTCTCTGCCATGTCAGGGTTGTACCCTCGCTCTCTAAACCTGGTGAGCCCAGGTTCCTTTCCATTCCTCATTATCATACTGTCACGATGCTCATGTATGGTCTTTCAAGTCACATCAGCTCGCTATTCATGCTCTTAGTTCCTACCAACATTTGCTTTAGTGGAATATTTTATTGCATTGTCACTGAAAAATATAATTTGGTCCCAGCCTTTGCAATGTGTGTAAGAGCAAGAGTGTGTGTATTTTCCCTCTATGTATCTTTAGCTCTACACTGCATCACGTTACCTAATTCAGTGGCTCTGACTCTGCACTATTATTCTGCTGAAATCAATTTCAATGCAGGTTTCTCTCTGCTATTAATCAATCAATTTTGTTATAGTTAACACGTACTGGTGGCTGTCGTTGTGCACTTGAAGAACAAAGACAGGCAGTGAGTCAAAACCTCAGACATCAGAAAATCAAAGAAAGGAAACAAAAATGGAGGACTTAAAGCAGAAAGGTATTTGCTACTATAATTTGCCAGCATGGAAACTGCAACTTGGCCTGAACCTGATGAGACATTTTTATAATAACAATGGATCACATGGCTACTTTTTTTCTGGCACAAAATTCACCAATTGTGCTTCTCTGAAGATACGTGTAAATGTCTTTGGTGTCATCAAGTTGCCCGAAACACGATTATCAATAAATGCTAATGTTGCTCTGTTTGCTGACAAGTTATCCATATCAACTTAAAAGGTGATGATATGTCAGTGAACTGAGGGCATCAGTATCTCCAGGGTTCATTCGAGCCATCCTGCTCTCATCCGTCTAATCACCACATGTCTTCAGATCTTCTATTGCACTTCTTCCCATTCATGAACTGGCACTTTTCCTTATTCGCTCTGTGTTGTCTGTCAGGCACCCAAATTCCACCTTCCACCAGAGGGCTCAGGACTCTTTACTGGGGCAGGATCAGGCGGCCTCCTGCAGAGTCAGGATTTCTTTTGATTGAATTAAAGATGAGGCCAGTCTCACTTTGAATTAACGGATGTGGCTCTACATATCTAGAATCCAGAACTGTCCTTTCAGAGGTATACTGTAAGGTTGGCTGTCAGGAACATAAACTTCATCATTGTGAAAATACCTGTGAATCTGCGAATGCTGGAAATGTCTTGAGCGTCTGAAGGTAACTTGAGTATCGGTTTTGGTTTCATTGTTTTTTTGGTTTCACCTACTTTAGAGGAAAAAAATTGGTGGTTTGGTGCTCACCAGTGAGGTAAGGTCACATCCACACTACCTCTTGTCAGACACCCCTACACTGCTTTCCATTACTGTCGCACCTTAGTAGGTCAGGTTTGGGTATGTAACAATGGATTATAATGGGATGGCAGTGTACTCATACGTACATGTGCATGTGTATTGTATTGTATCTACTCTCATCAGCACAGAGGGTTGGGCGATATGACAATAGGAGGAGAGTGAAAATGTAAATACAGAGCATGAAGTACAGTATGGTTACTGTTACCGTGATATAAAATTACATATAGCCTGATAGAAGATTTTGGCCATATCGCCCAGCCCTAGTACAGAGTATATCTGCATGTGCAGCCACTGCCATTTATCTGCTGTGTGTGCTATGTTCTGTGCTGCACTGAGCACCTGTCTCCTCTTTGCTTCCTTTAATTTGTAATGTAATGATTTATGCCCAAACCTCCTGAGGAATAGCCGGTGTGCTCTACTTTAGACTACACAAAGATGTTGGGAGGAATCAAATAATAATTCATAGCATTTATTACTCCCTCAAATAAATTAATCTATTGACCAGCCTTTACCCCTGACAATACCTTATACATCTATGACACACATATTTTTTCTCTCTGAGATATATAATTAGTCAAAAATATCCCACTTCACACTCCCACAGATATTTCACTCAGTTTTGTAGTGAATCATTCAGACTATCCATTAGTTTTAATGTCCTATAAATGTGCGTAAAAGCCCGTGGTATGTCAACAGAATAAACAAGGATGTGAGGTTTTGTTTTAACCTGAACATGACATTGTCCCATTGCCCCATAAAAGTTCACTTCAGTTTAATTCATTCAGTTTACTTGTATTTGGACAGAGCCGGAAGTAAAAAGTAAAACTGGCAGATTCTTAACAAATTATAATATAACTATCTGTAGCCATTAGAATCAGGAATATCTGCAGTTTTTTTTAAATGCGTTTCCTATTAATTTACGCACTGCTTACACAGCAAGTACCTTCATTATTCATTTAAACACATGGGGATCTAATGATAATTTACCTACTTATCAAAATCAATCATGTCGTAGGATTATTACGGATGCTTATTATAACATTCATTATTTTTTTAGATGTGGCCTTAATTGTTTTCTAAAATAACATTATGCATGCTGACACGAGTTTCACTCTCCCCTTAAATATAAATTCAACATCATCCTCCCTTGAAAGCATATTTGGAAAGCTGTATGTTAACATGTGATATTCAGTACATTTCTGCCTCCCAGACATGTTTCCTCCAGAAGGGGCCTGGACTCTGCTCTTGGCTCATTAAACCATTAAACTATCTGCTGCTTTCAAAGGGTTAAAGAGGATGATTTGTGTTTATGTTTTTGGTAGGGGGCACAATGTAAGGCTGGAAATTTGAAACAATAAAAACTCCTTGACTAACATGAACATTTCACTGGAAACATGGATGGAATTTGTCCTTATGTTCCACTCAGCGTGTTGTTGTTGTCGATGCCTTTAGGCAAGGCCACTAAACGCCCTCAGCTCATTCGCCTGCCTTGAATTTTTCAACATATTCCTATCAAAGTTTTCATCAGTAAATCCAAAGAAAATTGCTTTTTTATGAATACGGACCTCAAATCCCACTTTCTTACCTCTGAACCTATCACCATTGCTTGCTTACCTTGCATGGTGCGTTACCTGCATTTGATTAAATCAGTGTCAGAGAGCGTAGGCGTTTTCTCGTTATAATTGTGGTTTTTACAGCAGGACTGCACTGTAAAGGCAACATAGTGTTAGGTCAACACAGTTACAAGTAGGAAAGGCAGAAATGTATAAAAACAACGTTGATGAACTCATGAATGTAACATCTTGTCACTCACCAGGAAGATGCCAAATGGTTAATCAAATCAGAATAAGTCATCTTAATTACCTGGGACTTGTTCATCATTTAATGACTAACCGCTGACCCACAGGGTCAACTGGCCAACAGGGAAAACTCCTGCCGATGGGGTATTGTATTTTGATATTCCGCCAGTCATGACAAATTACCTGACAAATTCATCAATTAAGAAATGTAATCCATAGAATTCAATTAATCACAAAAGGTACGGTACCCACTGTCTTTCACCATGTATATTTCCTTAAGAGTAGGAATAAGATAATAACATTTTGAGAAAATTGTTGAAAGCAGTAGATGGTAAATAAAGCCTCATGTAGTTTTAATTGGTTTCTTTAGATGATGCCATCCATTAACAGTCACTGGATTTGTCGGGCTTTCTGTCTTCACAGCGTCATTTTTGCTGTGACAAAGGTTTACATCATTTAAAGAGAAAATAAAGAAAATATAAAATAAAACAAGGCTCATGTCCAACGAGTCCACTGCTACTGAAGTTTTTGTTCTTTGCAATGCGAAATGAATTGTTTCTCTGTGCTTCTACCTTACATCAAAAGATATATATTATTTCCTCAACAGATTTTTCATTGTAAAAAGTTTTAGATGGACACTGTCTAACTATTTCATTAGGGTGTCATTAAAGAAAAGGGTGCAAACCATAAGCTGCAACTTTCTAAAATCAAACTAAAGTTGTTTATTGGCTTGAAAGGTAGTGACTGACAATTGGCTGGTCTTATCTGCAAAATAGCTTTTTCTTTCAATATTTTTGTTTTAGAGAGGTAAGGGTTAGACTTGTTTTATACCTTCATTCCTCATTCCAGCTGGAGAACCCATTTCCCTTCAACCATGTTTGTTCCTGTCAAGAACGCCTAAATTGAGTGGTGATATATTAAATACTTCATGCATAACATTGTGACCTTGTGATGTTATATCTATGATATATGTGACCTGTGAATCTCGTGTAGACCTTTAACATGAAGGACAAAAGCATAGAGAGTGGTCCTTCGCCCCTTTTACATGCACACATGGATGTGTGTATGGGCACTTACTGCACACTGCTTCACAAGGTGATGAACATGAATCATATGAATAATTGAAGATGCTTGAGAAGCCTTTGCTCTTTGTAACATACACTTGACCTTTACTCTTCTGCGCTTAAGTATGAGCAAACAATAGAGCTTTGAAAGGTTCTTTAAAAAACATGTTTCTTTTACCGGTACAGAGACAGAGAGAGAGAGAGAGAGAGAGAGAGAGAGAGAGAGAGAGAGAGAGGAGCAGCAGGTCCAGCAGCTCAAAGCGGAGCATGTGGAGGGTGATGTGAGTTGGTGTTGATGTTAAAACTCAGGCACAAACCGTAATGAACTCAAAATGAAAATCCATCTTAGATAGTAACAGCTGAAGAGAGACAGGAAAGGAGAGAGAGAGAGAGAGAGGGAGGATGACATGCAGCAAAGCTGTTGCAGCATTAAGATATTATATGCATTAATAATCTTTGCTCCATTTTACTTTCTAAGAATGAGTTTTTATTCACATATAGACCTGCATTTAATTCATGTGGCATTCTTGTGGCTCAGTTGACCTCTTTCTGACTGTCACAAAAGTCTCAGAAAGAGATGTTGCTGTGGCCACACATGAAAACAACTTAGCCGAGGACTCCGTTTTGCACTTAGATGCACAGACAAGAGTGCTCTTCACATTGCTGTCAGAGTGCCTTTTCTTTGCTTGATGATTTATTATCTCAGAGACAGATATTCTCTGCAGCAGGAATGGCCTACCTTTGCAAGCTTCCAGTCTAATGTGGCTTCCCAAAGCCATGCATCCACTGCGTGAGACATTTGCCCTGCTTTTGCATAGCAGGTATTTTATTACCTTTTGGTGGCTATAGTTATTGCTATCTTAATGAACAAAAATCTGTGCCAAGTGCGACTTAATGATGTGGAAATGATTACTTATAGATTAGAATCAGACGAAGTGGGTTGAGCAAGCTGATAACCCCCCAAGCCTTGTCATACCAGTTAGCTCTGATTGCCATTTTCTGAAGGTATAGCAATATAGACTACACTGAAATTCATAAGATGGGCTCCCAGTGTGCATCAGATGAATGAGGATGTCCAAGTACAGCTGTGTCTCGTTCACTCAGCAGGAATCCACTATGTCTCCTAATTTATCTTGTAAACCAATGATGTTCTCCAGGTGGTTGTGTAGCACAAACTTGATTTTAACAGTGTTTCATTTCTTCACTCTCAATATCATTAATCATTAATAACAAATAACAACCCTATCAGCAGACATCAATGTTGATATTGGACGCTTCTGCAAAATCCTGAATTGGCAATTGCAAGTCTGTGACGGGACACACACTCTTGTCTCCAGCATGAAAGTAGGACTTACACACAGCACACCACCCCAACCGCAACCTTCACATCATTACTTTTGGCCTTGCTACATATAGGGCACGCTACTTCCTGAATTGGCACTGAGCGTTGGAATTGGATGTCAGTTGTGGGGTGCAGAATCGTCCATTATAAAGGAATTCCTTGGACTGGACTGAAAATAGCCAAGACATATATCATATAATACTGATATTCACTATGTGCACACGAGAGGTAAGGTCTGGTACAGTAAGTCATCTAATACCCAAAAAGGCTATGACAACATGCTGTATGGTCTGTGTTTTTGTCTTTTAATATACATTGTACGGTGTACTTTTATATTTGTAATATTTCTTGTGTCAACAGGAGGACATTTCCACATGTTGCGGTTTTCCCTCCTAGTTAATGTTAACCCACTTACTGTGGCTTCGTCTGTGCAGTAGACCTTTGAATCCCAAGATGCAATGGAGCTGTCCAAGCCTTTGTTGATTTTGTAGCTTTGGTCTGTCATGTGAGCAATACATCAATTGTATCATGGGATTTAATTTCTGGCTCAAGTGTCTGTACTGATATTGACAGTAGACATGTAGAATGACAATCGTTACAGAGCAACAGAGGATTCCCTATGATGGTGTAGGATAGTGACTTGTTGGACAATAGCTGTGGGAGATGTCTGGGTTAATGGAGTCCGAAGGTGATTAGCAATATCACTGAGTGACTAAGTGATGTCTTTGCAACAGGTAATGAGGATTAGTAGTGTGAATATTATATAATAATATATAATACCCATGGAATAGAGGTGAATATATATTAACAGACAAGACTAAACTCTAAGTGTTTCTGGCCAGAGAAAGTGTGACAGATGACATAGATGTACTGGCCAAGAATCCAGTCAGGACACTCTCTCCTGCGCCTGCCCCATATCTATCTCAACAAAGAAATAAATAACACTCAGCGAGTAAAAGAGTGGGTTTGGAATGTTAATCAGAGCAAGACTCGACTCTTAAAAAGGGCATGAAAGCCCACAAGGACATATGCGAATGACTAAGGCCATGTTTGTCTATCTGTCATCAGTCTCTCTCCTTTCTGTTTTGTCTCTTTTATGCTTTGATGTGTGCGTGTTTGTGTGTGTGTGTGTGTGTGTGTGTGTGTTTGTGTGTGTGTGTGTGTGTGTGTGTGTGTGTGTGTGCGCGTGCATGTATGTGAGCTTGAAAGACTAATTTAACATGCAGACGTGATCGAGGAGTGGCCACAGTTGTCGGGGAGACGTGAATCACTCAGTGACGGGTGGAGGAAGAAGAAAGGGAAGCAATTGAAGTGGAGAAGTGTATTGGAAGATTGAAAGAATAAAGAAACCAAGCAGGTAGACTGAGAAAGGTACTGATTGAAGGAAGAGAAATAGGGTTGAAAGGATACATGAAAGAAAGACAAATTAAAGGCAATTCATTGCCTTTTTATTTACTGAAATGTTTATTTTGCATGCTGTGTTTAAAACCCTGCATGATACCGACTTTCTGACTGAGGCCTACTGTCTCTCCCGCTTCACGCAGCACAGCCCCAGTGTTTGAGTCAAAAGTTCACTGTCTCATGAGGTTGTGGCACATTGCTCCAGAAGTTTAAGAAGCATTCATTGGTTGTACGGAGATGATACCTGGGCAGAGACTGTGAAAGCACATCATCTCAAATTTCTGTTTTGCAGTGAATAGACTGAAACAACCATTATCTTGAGCACCACAGTGATGGAAATATGAAATGTGCTGAGGTATTTCTAGGTTCCATAATCACACACACAAGCAACACAAAGTTGTGTGATATATGACGATGACTATGAGGTTATTTTACTTTACTTTTTTTGACTCTCCATGAAAACGTATTGTGGCAAGGTATTGGCTATAACAATCACATTTTGGAGACTTTAATGGAGACTGTGGTACGGATACAGTCTAATGCTTTGATGACTTGTTTTATATACTTTGCAAAACAGCTCAGGCTCCATGTCTACAGTGGACCTTGAAGGGCAAGATGCATATAGAAATGTCTCCACATAATAAAATGTATTTATATTTTCTGACTCCAGTTCTATGAGTGCAGGCGGAGCTACTTCATGGGTTCGATGGCTAGCCAGACTTGCCCACTAACCTCTGCAGAGCATTGCTTTTAAACTTGCATATACCAGTTTTGCCAATCGGGTTAAAGCAACCAGAATCTCCTCCTGGTATAAATGGCTGTCTTATCCTCAGAACACAGCAACTTCACCCCCAAAGCTGATTTCATTCCTAGCTTCCCAAGATTATAAAACTGCCTCACAAAAATCTACTCCTTTAAAACATTCACAACAATGCCATCATGAATTAATTACACATGTCCCAGAGATATACTATAACCAGCCAGTAGAGGCATTATTCAGTTTTACAGCTACATGTAATTAAAAGATTTCCTGAAGTGCTCCACAGCAGATGTCTATTACTGAAGGTGCTTTCCTGTTCTACCAAGGTGTCATGTTGGGGGTCAGAGTCATCCTTCTTCTTGCCGCCGTGTCCACTTGCCCTGGATAATGCTCACAGCAGACCTTGCCCTTTGGACACATTTTTTTCAGCCTCCTTGTATCACCCTTGTGCTACAACTGACGATGTTTAACTGATGTTAAAGCTAGAGTATGGGACTTTTACATATAAATGAATGTCTGTTACATTCAAGCCATTGCCAAACAAGTTCACACAAAGATGATTAAGCCTATCACCACCAGGTAAATCTCTCTGTATTTCACAGCATACCGGAGTTTTTAAACCTGGTGTTTGTGGCGACACTCCCGCGTTGGTGCTCCAGTAGCAGGCAAACCAATCAACCAGCAATGATTGGTTTGCCAGAGCTGAATGGGGGGGGGGCAACCATAGAGACAGAGTGGGCTACCGCCGTGGCTACAGCAGAGCCATGTATAGACAGAGTTGCATCAAGGAAGTTCAAAATGCTTGAATGTCACATAGACTACAAATACTTCCAGGATGTTCTTGGCGGGCAATTACAATGCGTAAATATAATACATCTATGGTAAATACAGAGAGACAGAACTGCAATTTTTGGTAATTAGTTAGAGAATGGAGTTGACGCAACTCCCTCTCTACGTGGCTCTGGACTACAGGAACACCCATAAGCCTACGTCAAAAGGGGGAGACAAAAGTTGTGCACTCCAGCTTTAAGGTTACGGATAGTCATTGTCATCAGTTGGTTTTTCAGCTGCTGAAATAAAGCACATATGATGGCCATTTAAGGAGCCAGTATACTTAATCAAAATTGATTGTCAGATGGGTAAACAGCCAGGGCGTCTGGAGGGTAGTCCTGTGGTGCCTTCTCTAGAACCATCCATCTTTCCTGTTGATACATCAACCCGTAACCCATCCCCTTGACTAGGTTGTTGCTTTCTCAAAAAGATGTTGTTGCTTAAATTAATCATACATGATGCTGGCTGGTGTAACTAAACCACAAAGTGCTGCTTCAACCATTTTTGTTACACAGGACTCTGACTGGCTGAACACGGACAACTCGTTGGTTTGCAGCCAACTAAAAGACTGGAAAGTTTGTCACCAAGGAACCACCTATCCATTATATTGTGCTAATGGAAGTTCAGCCATCCATTGTAATCCCCCCCCCACAAAAAAAAAAATACAAGTTGGTTCAGTCATTGATATCTCTTAAAAATAAGTCTTAAAGTGGCTTGACTCTTTATGGTGCAAATAAACAAGTTTACATAAAATACAGTACATTATCATGATTTGTCTGTGTGGAGGTCTTCAGTTTCATTCCATCCTTATCCTTACTTGCTGAAGGAGAACTTCTCAAAGTCCTTAATGATTAGGGGAAGGCTTCTTAACTGTGGGAACTTTATGACCTTTTATGGCCCATAACCATACATTTACATAATCCTGGATTACAATTGTTTGAAGTTCAGATGGGAAAAAAATACCAGTCATGTTCATTTAATATCAGGAAAAGGAAAAGGAGAGCATTATATCAACTAACAGGTAAGACTTGCGATACTTTCATGTGATGCTGAGAGTTTAATGGCTGGTAGTTTGTGTGGTGTTATTGCCACTAAATGTGTAACTTGAGTGTCTCATGCGTTCATTTGTTAATGAGAAAGCCTTTCTTTGTCCAAAGAAACTAACTCAATGTCTCAATTTCATGCCTGTTAAGACCACTAATCCACCTTCAACCACTTTATGGATTTCCTGCACTAACCTGGCCAATCCCAGTTTAAAGATAACACATCAAACTTGCAACTAAGCTCTACCAATATCAACCAAACACGGGAAAAAAGCACCACTAAGTATCCTGCCATCAATATCATTTATTTTACTCCCTGTTTTATAGAGGTGCCAAGCGTGGGGATAAAGGAGAGCCTTGTGTAAGTGGAAGTGATTAAGCCTGATTGATGAGACTGTGAGGAGTATGGGGGAGGAGGGGGGAGGCAGAGCTAGGCCAGTGGTCCCCTTGCTGTGCTTGATTCAATTCCCGCAGCGCATGAGCAGTGAGAGATTATCTAGCAGCAAAGATTCGGCTGAATTACATTTCCTTCCACTGCTGCCTAATCAAAAGAGTTCAGATAGTTTTATTGACACTGGCAGTCGTGACCCCTACAGGGAATGAAGGGTTGGGTGTCCCAGACTTGGAAAGTTGGATTTTTACAATTTTAGGTCCCAGTGAGCCCAGAGAAAATATGTAGTAATATGGGAAGATGGAAAGGACTTTTGTCATGTAAAGTTGAGTAAATGACGGAATAATTTTAATATTAACAAAGGCCTGAAAGTCATTTTTGAAATGTTTCTGTGTGTCTAGTTTGGTCCCTGAGTAATATACTCCTAATTTAGCTTTTTCTTATGAAATTAGCTTATTGCTGTCAAGCTAACTGATTATTTTGGCATTTGCGTAACACTAAACATTAAATTATTCTGCTTCCAGATCCATCATTACCCCTGTTTATGTTAATTGCCTGGTTTACTGTGTGACTTACGAGAGTCACAGCTGTAAAACTCAACAAAGACGGTGGAGTGAGACTGTGAAACTTGTTCCCTGTCAGTCACGACAATCTACAGATCGGTCCCACACAGAACTTCACATAATTACCATCAAACTTGTTGTTGTTAATCTTCTTACTCACGAAATGTTAGTTTGACATTAAGTTTCCTTGTTAAGATTTTATCACCAGAATACTGTATCTACAAATTGTTGACAAAAGCATGAAGATATTTTTCAGTCTGCTGTTGTGCACCATTCCCTCTTGTCTGTCTCCTCCTGTCCCCTGCCTGTGTCTCTCTGTGTGTGTGTGTGTGTGTGTGTGTGTGTGTGTGTGTGTGTGTGTTATTTTCTTCAATCCACACCTGTCCATCTGCCTTCAACATGTCTCTTTCTGTGTGATTAGCTACACTGCTATTGTTACAATTACCTACAGTATTTCAATGGTTTTAGGAAAGACAATGTTAGGCTACTGCTGCCCAACAAACGGCCAGCAGACATTGCAGATTGGTTATTGATTTTTCAAGTTAACATTTATGTTACCAATCTGTGACGCAAAGATCGCCTCACCACACTGATTGTAAAGGCCCCATGGGTATCTTTATAACCGGTTTGGTTTGGTTGAGGGGACTCCGGTGCAGTTTGTTTGTGGTGGGAAAAGCAAAACGGACCAACCACTCGATTTTATGATAGCAAATATGTGATTTTAGAATGAATTCAAAAGCTTAATTACTTTTAAACCCATGTGCTGATTGTTAACTGTCAAGGAAACGTGCTTATAAGAGCATATCTTTATATTATGCAAATCATTTATGCATCAGCAAATGAGTGCATACTACTCGGTCGTCATTATTCATAAAATAAGGTTGAGTCGAAGTGCAGCATGACTTGCTGTCAGTCACCAGAATTTGATTTCCCCATTTGGGTCCATGTAGCACTGATGATGTCACCAGAACTGTCCAGTAAAGAGTTACCTGTATAACTTCATGTTTACAGGCCTTGGTTTGTGTCAGTGTGAACAAGAACTGGACCAGAACTGAAAGGCAGTTTTGAATGAACAAAACTACAAGTGTGAAACCATAGCTTCATTACAGTATTCACCTGCTGCAGACTTGAAGCTGGGCTGTTAAAAGTTGCTGAAACTAGTCAACTTAAAATCATCGCAGTCACATTGTACTCCATTGAGACCATTCCTCAAGAAAGCTTGCATCAGGGGTTAGTTAGACAGTCAGGGCTGGGGGTGAAGCAGAGTGCAGTAGCCACCGCTACCTGCATTGCTTCCTGCTGTGTTGTGCGACGCTGACATTTGGCACAGTCTTGTCTACGCCATCCAACAAAGCTGTTTGCCCGGGATATTGGACGGACACCCCAAGCTCAGACCCAGGTGGGAGGATGAGATTCGTAAGTATACAATTTAAATGATACATGTGTAGGTGTTCATAGGTATTTTGGAGTGTATTAGTGTGGAGTGTTGAAGAAAAATAGCTTGGGGAGCAAACTTACCACAGAATTTTGCACATTCTTTAATTGAGTTATTAACTTTGGCAGCAAAACATTAAACAGCAGAACATGAGCCAGCAGATCACCCCTGGGTTACTGGAAACCTTCGGGGCTTACTAAATTTAGACAGACTGGTCAAAACTAATTAGCCTAGCAACATTAACACTGTACGGTAAACAATCCATAATATAGTACAACACTTTGTTAAAGTAAACTTCCCACTCTGTAACACAAGAACCAGTCCATTCAAAGAGAGTATGCTGATACGTAGATGTGTAGTTCTCCTTCTTTTTTCAAAACAATATCCAGAAAAAACATATTTTAATTAGGTCAGTCAATTTCTTAGTTATTCCCTCTTGTGAACAGGCGTGCAAATCAGTAAGCAAAGTGAGTCCTGTTCTACAAGGTAGGGCAGATCAGAAGTTTATTTCTAACGTCAACTAGCATCTGTGCGCTCTGTATGACGCCTCAGGCTTTTAACTTCCCCCCTCTCCACCTTCCACGCTGTCCTTCATTTTCTCTCTCTTATCTGCTCTCTGTCTATCCACACACACACAAATTATTACAACCTTTCACCACCCTCTGCGTCTCCCATTACTCTAGGTGTAATGGTATAGACTGCTGTTGTGAAACATGAATGTATTATAGCACTAATAGCCTTTCTTATCCCAGTGAGGCACTTTAAAATAACACGCACACGCAGGGGTAAAGAGGCTGATAGAAAAAAACGTACATACATAATAAATGTAATTTTACAGGCTTCCCATTGAGGTTAATGCAAATGCATTTCAATATATGTATTTTTCATGTGGCAGTATATGTTGAGTGCATACCAGGCTTAGCCTACTTGGCCATCATTTTAACATGTACTGCTTTTGAATATTATCAGGCTCTCACCACAGGGGGTCAACGCTCAATTACACAAATCTATTGATGTTTATGTTGCGAAGATGTTCAGTAACCATCTACTAAAATAACCTCTTTTCTAATCATATATGGGCAAATTGGATTGGATTAACCAGATCTTATAGTGAGGTGTCTTCTGTATTGATTCATGAGCGGTACAGTCACAACCTGCTCCGTGTATTCTAAATATATTGCAAGGTTTTCAGTATATTACTTTATGTTCATAATGAATATAAAAGAATGTGTTGAACTCATTTATAGTGCAAACACTAGAACCTAGCAAGAAATGGCACACACTTAATCAACCAAACAATAATTTAAACTAAACATATTTTCCTCTCTTGTGCCCTAGAAAAAACACCTTTATCATCAGTCCATGAATATCTGCTGGAATATTAGTCCTCCTGAGCCTGACCTTAGAGGAAAGCATAACTGCAGCATGTCACGTCATTGGGCTCCTGTGACCTATTTCTCACTGAAAGATGGTGTTCCAGGTTTATACATGTTGAAATTGGTTGGCCTTTTACTACACTTGAAATATATTTCAGTCAATGAGTATAAGGACTGTTACAGGACTTCATTGATATCAAATATATATTCATAATTTTTAAATTTAAACGGCTAAATACATTTAACACCAACAAAAACACATCAATGTTCTGTGACGTTTAAGCAGGAAAAGCAGATGAAATGACTGTCATCTGATTTAGATACTGGGGGAATTTAAACAGTCTATATACATTTGTTGGTAATTGCACTTCCTTTTAGCTATAAATATCTCTGCACAACAGAAATGCTCATTGAAGAGCAGGTCATTTTCAGCTGCCCCAGTGAATCTCATAATCTCATGGGGTGGCTTCTCTGCTTTTGGAGCACGGTTAAATTTAGAAAACAACAAAACTGTGGGGAGAGTGTCAGAGTCACGGTTCACACATTTTAACCTTGTTAAATGTAGGAATGTGATACAAGAAAATTTGATTGAAAGTTGAAAAGGATTTTGAAATGCTTAACAGACATTAAAAACCTTTTTAAAAAAAATCCAATTTGGCAGGGTCAGAGAACCCTTTCAGATGTTTATTTCCAGCAAGTCTTATATCAGCATTTGACATACACAGAAACATTTAACATTAATGTCTTCCATATTTGTCTCAGTAATTTTAATATTTATGATTGCTACACTATATTTGATTCGTGATGCCTCTACCTGTTTTTGTATTTATTGTGCAATGTCTCCTGTTTTAATGTTTTTATCCTTTTGCAAAGCACTATGTAACCCAGGTTTTGAAAGGTGCTATATAAGTAAAATTTTACTTACTACTTATGGTATGAGTGCATGGGTGGCAATGCATTAATGTATTTAACTGTTTCTTTCTAAAATACTTCACATTATATCAATAGCATGCTATGAATCAAACCACAGGTCTCATGCTGACAGGAAACATAAAAAACATACCAAAACCACAAACAAAAATTGACTTCCAATCAATGGCTAATTTGCATGTCAACCGTCTTTTAAAAGTCTCCTTGGAAAAGCGATTCCATTGATTGGCATTACTCACTGATTTCCATTTTAATTCAAGCTGCCACTATTGTTAATTTAGAAGCTCAATGCTCGTCATTCCTCTGTGGTTTGGAAAGAAGCCAAGATCAACACAAGTTGGTGAGAGTCTGGTGGTATAATGGATCAGGTTGATAAATAACACCACTCACACAGTAATTGATCATTTTCAGCAACAAATTGGACAAGTTATTAATATCAATCATCAACCGTTGTTTCGGCGCAACATTGAACAACAACAAATGGGAAAACACATTAGCTGTTCACTGAGCATCGTCTCCGTGGACTCTGTAAGCCATGTATCATATTCCCTGAATACAGATATTGAACATGATTGAATGTGTTTAGTGATGACGATACAATCTTAGGAATGTGGCTGAGGATATCTTGGATCACAAACATATTGTGACTTATAGGTTTCCCTTCGGATCTGTTCATGACGTCCCCCTAATGATGCCTTAATGCTGCATTTGCACCGCATGCAACATAAGACGATTGCATGTCGTAAAGACAGACCATGCTTTTCTTTTTTTACCTCTCTGCCACTGATTTCCATGACACACTGCTTTAATGACTTTAAACATTCCAGCTGGCAAGTGCCAATCAAGCATAAACAAGAATAAATTATCATTCCCAAGTTCAACAAACCAATTGTCTGGTTGATGCTGATCAGACAGACAATTGGCTTTCAAAGTTAGGTGATCATATACGCGTCTTGACTGTAAAGGGGGATCTTGGCGTTAATCCGAAGGCCGTTAAATTTCAATGGTGGAATTTGAACGACAAACATAATTTCATTTGAAATGCATATTTTCCATTTAAATATCTTTCTTCATTGAACAAGACTAAGAGCCTACAGCCGTGCAAGCAGCTCTTTGATGCTGTACTTGAGCTCAGTGTTGCTTTGAGCTAAATGTTCATGTCTGCATGCTCATAATGACAACACTGATATTAAGCAAATATATGTGTATAATGTGTTTACCAAAGGGATTACAATTCATCCTGTCATCCTGGATATGAACCAGCGTCTGTACCAGCGTCGGCAATCCATCCAACAGTTGTCGCGACATTCCCCTCAAAACCACAACTGTCAACCTCATGGTGGCGCTAGAGGAAAAGTCAGAGGATATCCAAAGTAGAATTATATTATTTCACCTGCTGATTATGTTTAGATGAATTCAGTCAGGTCCTAGTAACTTGAGGAAAAATAGTTGGGTTGGGACTGGTGCAGAATTGTAACAATAGTGAACATGTGTGGAACCAGGCATGACTGACAACAATTAGTCATGGTGTTGTGTGGGATAAAGTATTTAAACAACTCCCTTTTAAGGCTTTAAAAGCCTTCCTGGATGAAGCCTTAAATTGTTCTTGGCTTGAACTTTTTTTCACAAGTTGAAGGTGAAAAACTCTAGATGGCACTAAGTAGTGCTGTAAAGATTGAATTCTGTGACCTCCCAGAGAACTTAATCCTATCAGATTCATCATGCTGTTGAAAGCTCTTTGTGTTTGCCAAGTTTTCAATCACTGACGTATAGACTTGAATTCACTTAGCTTTATGACACTGTCTAAAGAGTGCTTTGACACACATATGGTGATTGCTGCTTTTATAAAACTTTATTAGTTTTGAAACTAAGCAATTGATCCTGATGTTTTTTTTAAATGAAGACAACAATAGCATCAGCTAAAAAACCCTTTCATTAATCCTGCCGACCAGGCATAAAAAATGAAGACGGATCACAGTAAGCAGTCGTCCTATTTTGGGGATAATTTATATGTTCTATGTTTGCTTCTCAGGCAATCTTTCCAGTTTATTGAGGCGCTGAAGAAAACTACTCGCTGATCTGCACTTTCAGAGTCTCTCTGTGGACTGTTAGATGTTATGAATAGAGTCAAACTGTAGACGTGAGGTGGACCCTTCACACACAGTTCAGAGCGATATGTTAATTAAGCTTGTATTTTCCGTACAGCCTTTCATGAGCTGAAGTATAGCTTGGAGGCTTATTCAAGTCAATCTATATATTTATCACCCTGCATCAGACAACATGTTTTAATTTCAAACAACACATGGCCTAAGGGGAACATATCCACATCTTAACACACATGGATATAGTTCTATACAGTTCTATACAATGGTGACGGCATCCTACATGCCCCCCCCCCCATACATTCTGACCTGTCAGAGGTCATCTGAGGTATTGGTTGAGCTTTAATTGGCCTGCTTGTCACCGTGGGGTTTCCATTTGGTTTCATTTGGTCTGACTGAGTTCTCTTCAGCCCAGACTGGTGTACTGGGGACCACAAGATCCCAACAGGGCCCCCTGGGAAATTAACGCCCTGCTTAGATGTTCTTAGACTGACTCTATCTCTGTCTTTCTGTGGTCTTGCTCTCCCTGTTCCCCAGTCTAACTTGCTGACTTTCTCTCTCTCTCTTGACTCCTCTTCTTTGGGCTGAGGTACACCAGCACATCTACTCTAGTAAAATGGATGACATTTTACAGAACCATGTTTTCATTCCTTTCCTGACATAAGAGACCTTAGCGATGGCCGCTGCTATAATGTTAAATTTTTAACCCGTCTAACACAGCCCAGTATCACTCGGGAACCATGTTCATTTTAGAAAACACACCTAATGAACTGGGAATATTTTCGTACAGTGATAACAACACTGACAACAGTTTTAACACAAAACAACAAGCTTACAATAGAAAATCTATTTTTGCTCACATTTCTGCTGCAGCTGTACCAGCCGCTTTACAACAAGGGCTCCTAAAGTTTGCTTTGATGGAGACACTGGCATTTGACTGAATTTCTTATCTGTTATCTAAGTATAGTACGAAAATGGCCACTTTTTGTGACCCCACTCTAGCCAACCAAAAAGATACAGTGTCACTGAACCATAGACCCTAACTCAAACAAGATCAAGAGTCTACAACCACTGTGAGGCTACAATGCAAATTGTAAAGAAAACCAAACTGTTAGATAGATAAGCCGAAGTGTTGGACACATTGACATCTTGACGTTATGATAGCAGAGGATTACCAAAGACCACAAATGTCTGCACCAAATTGTATCGCAATTCACTAGCAGTTTTCAAGATATTTCACTCTCAACCACAAATGTCAACTCGTTGGTGGTGCAGGAGGAAAAGTCAGGGGATCACCAAAGTTATTATCCTATTGAAACAATGAAAGTAAAAACTTCCAGGCAATCCATCAAATAGTTGTTGATTTAATTTACACTCATGTTGTTCCCACTGTGACATTTCAAAATGTCTTTAGTGGAAAAAGACCTGTACACGCATGCAAGAACAGGGCACAGCCATCTAAAGCATGGCGATGCAGCATCATACACGTTTTTTTCCAGAAGCAGGGGATGGTGGACTTAATATATTAGGACAGAGAGAATGATGCAAACATTTATGCTATGTCAGAACAATGACCCCAAGCATACAGCTCAATAAAAACTAAAATGGCTTTGAAACAACAACAAAGTCCTTGAGTGGTCAGGCTGGAGTTCAGACTTCCCTTTGACAGTCATTGAAAATCATTAGAATGATGGCTGTTCACAGATATTGCTCATCCAGGGTGACTGAGCTTCAACAAATCTACAAAGGAGAATGGGGAACTCCAAATGTGCCAAGACGAGAGGCATATTCGGGGAAACTGCATTTGGCATGCGCTTTATTTCAAATTTGAGTCCTGGTTTAATTTGATAAGAGGCTTTGAATACATCTGGAAGCTACAGTTGCATTCACCATCAGCTGATAGAAAGACAATGTCTGTAAGAAGCCAGAAAGGTTTTCCTCCTCCTTCTTGTTCAGGCATAAACCATTTGCATATACTTAAAGGTCTTCCCATTAGGAAACATGACCTTCCCCTCATTCTCTCACTCCTTTTATTTGAAGTGTAGACCTTCCATCTATTATAGAAAGGTTCATTAGGTCCCTTCATCACTTTCTTCCTCTCCCGAAAATATACTCCTCTCCTCTCCTCCCTGTGTATGTGAAGTTATTTTATGTTCGTGCTATAAACTGATGGTGATGCTTAGTGCTGTTTCTGTTGGGAAAACACCTAATCTTTGCAATTATCTTAATGTGCAATAACTATAAAATTCATCCGTGCAAGAAATATTTTCTCATAAAACCACTAGCTAATAATGTGTTGTACATAATTCTCCAAATTTCCTAGAAAAACCACATCAGTGACATTCTCCACTTCATCTGTTTACTCAAAGGTCCAAGAACAAGTCTTAAGAACTAATTTCCAGCAGCCATTCAGGATATTTCCACACCAATCTCATGCTGTTGCATGGTCACCCAGGCCTGATTAATATGCAGCAAACTGGATGGCTATTTGGCGAGCGCTGCAGCATGTTACTGGATCATAGACAACAGATGGAAGAAGAGGTCCAGCGAGTCCCAGCGGAATGAATCCCACAAGCTTATTACTATTCCATTCAACCCTATTTTAAGCAAAAGTACATGCGATCAATTTGTCATGTGTCACCTTCGACCACCTGGCGTATAACCTCTCACATTATGCCGGTGAGGAGATGGTGCCCAGAAGCAAGAACTAGGTCAAGGTAAGGATGAGGTCGACGTGGTTGTGTGGATTTGCACATTGCCATTAACCATTAAAATCAACCTGCGTTCACATGTACATTGTTAATGTATTTCCTCTCTATATATATGCCTTATTACTTACCATCCAATTGGATGACATGTCCACAGGCAAAGAAAGTTATAGCTTAATTGCCGCCACATTTTCTAGCTGTTCCACTAGCCTTGGCCCAATATCTTCATACTGAAATTTGTTTTCATCAGTTTCCTCTCTTTGGTCAATATTCTGTAGGGGACAGTCACATTTGTGCACCTCTTACTATCAAACAAGATGAAACAATAATTATTTTGTTAGCATTCAACATCTCCCACCATCAGGCTGTATCTATGTGAGCTTTTTTACTTTGTTACTTGCTGGTAAGTCCTGGCGTGGCCCCAAACTATTTATACAATTGACATCTGGTCTGATCCAGATGAAGGAAACCCTTAACATCTCATTCGCAAAGTGACAAGTTAAACTGTTCTGTTTGTTGAGCAACACTGTGGGGAGGGGTGGGGTGGTGGCTTGGCCGGCTGGTTGGAGGTAGACACGAGACTATGTTCTCTCTGCTGTGCCAGCTGCAGCACCTGTTCCACGGCAGGTTAATGGTCTCTGAACATGTTAAAGCACGCCTGCTTACAAACACAGAGGGGAGAGAGAGCGAGAGTTGGGGTTTGACATAACAGCACATGACATCTCTCTCAAGCCATTTTGGTCAGTGTGATATTAGGGAATTAGTGATGAAGAAGATTGCATTTAGTAAAACCTCTTTAAGTGTACTAAAGAAGAGATGGACTCTGTACTAGATGTGTAGTTTAGGGAAATTGGTGACTCTTGCCCATAGGTGTGTGACTATGAGTATGAATGATTGTCTTGCGGTACATATGACAGCCTTGTGATAGACTGCCGCTTAGAGTGCACTGGGATAGACGCCGGCCTCCTACGCCCCAGCACAGGATAAGCTGGTATGAGTAATGTATGGATGGATGGAGAGATGTACTGCCATGTTTGTTGAGGTCAAAGAGCCCTGATATAAGTGACCTAGCCGGCTCTATAGCGTCGTCCACCAAAATAGCCTTCCACAAATTCAGATTGGACAGGTAACCCTCATCAAGACTTGCATGGTCTTGCAGCTCGGGCATCAGTGTTATATCAAAACAGCTTCAACAACGCGTACAGCATTAAAAAAAAGACTGCAAACAAAGCTCCTCTGTTCTTGGGAAACAAACTGTACAATAAGGAATGAACATCCTTGTGTATAGTATGGCGAACACAACAGAGGCGGGAAATGAAGGATCTGCCATGCATTTGCATCTCAAAATTGCTGAAGAAGGGCACTGGATCTTGTTGGTGATGGATTCTCATTCTGGACTTGATTCATGGTATTTCACTTTCATTTTGGCTGAGTTCAGTACAATGTCTCCAAAAATCCAATTGTGTGGAGTGCGTGAGTGCTTCTTCAACTGACTTCGCTACACTGAGAAACTGAAACAGGCCAACAGTGGGTGGTGGATCAGTGTGACTTTAAGTGATTTTGGTATGTAGGTCTCAGTGTAGCGATTTCGTGCCTGTGAGATGAGCAAGAGAGGGAATGGAGAAAGGAGATAAATTGGATGAGGAGAGGCGAGAGGATGGGCGAGAACGAGCGGTGCAGAATGAAGTGCAGGCTCAGTCTTATCGCTGAGCCACAGTATTAACTTCCTGTTCAAATTAAGCCATGTGGTTGCAAAATTTCAATGTCATGTAAAAAAATAAAGGCAAAGACAATTAAAAGTCTCTTGACTGAATTAATAACTTAAAAAAATATGGTCAAAACACAGCATGAGGGATCTGAATTTGCCAATTTGTAGTAATCTGCTGTGAGACTGTGGACTGCTACATGTGTGGCTTCTGAGGGCTTGGGTTGGTGCAACCTCTGACCACATCTCTTGTCCCTGAGGTGTAGCCAGGGTTAGCTTCATTAGCTGAACAGGTAACGGGGATGATGAATGAGCTGTATTTGCACTGCTGCTCCACATAGACCGACACACACGTACACATACAGTGCACACATCGACACCAACGGCGCAGATCTCATTACACCTTAGGTAGGGACCACAAGCGTGGAATTTTCTCAAGAGTATTTTAAGAGGGAGCATAATATAACATATAAAATTATTCATTCTCTGAAAATAGGCAGAGGTATTTTAAACCTTTTATTCTGTTGATGGATAGAAGCATTGCTTAATTTGGATCCCCGACTTCCTAGATTGGGATCGACACTTATTTGATTGGATATGGTCTAATGTGCTATAGGTGAATTTTTGATGCGTTCCGTGACTTTTTCTCTCCCCATGACCCACCGGAGCAGGACCCTCTCTGTGTTCCTGGACCTCCTGATTAACAAATTAAGCAAATTTATCAGGATGAAGTAAAGCGTTAACTTTATTTCCTGAATTCCCACTTAGTATATTACCATTGAGAAGGATACATACAGTGGAACATAAACAAAACCTTCAAAAAGAAATAGATGGCTTCCATATAATATATATTTCCATTACATAATTTGTTTAGGAATCATTAACTTCATGTATTTCATAAGTTCTGTGCCCAAGATTGACCCACACTGCATATTTAGTCCACATTTGGGGGTATACAAGGGATTTTAACTATAATGTGTTGATATGAATGGGGGCACATTTTGACCAACAAACCAGTTGATCAGGAACATCTAGAGCTCAACATCCTGCTGCTTAAGGGCCAGTGGACAGAACAAGAAAAACCTGGTCAGTATTTGCATGTGTTTTCTGTCTTCAGTGCATTTCTATGTCATGTATGTATTGTCAATGTGGTAAATGCATTTATTAATATTTACTCATTTATTTTCAGCATTTTTTCTAAATGTGATGTATGTGATGCAAGATGTAAGTTGCTTGTTTTTTCTGAAGTTGCCGTGCGTTGAGCTCTCTCAGCAACTGCAGATGTCTTACTGGGGACCAAACTGGTGCCACCAATTAGGTTTTATTACAGTTACTTCAGCAGGAATTGTTACTACCAGCAAGAACAACTACTACTAAATCTACTTTAATCATTGGTTAACATGAAGGTAAGCATCTATTTAATGAGAGCAAATTAAAATATCTTCAAAAGAATGCTAACTAATTCATGTTTGTGTGTGTGTGTTTGTGTGCGTTTGTAGGCATGTAAATCCAGTGGAGCATGTCTTATGTATGTGGGTGTACATATTGAATCTGTGTTAGCCTCACTATATGGTGCACATAATCATGAATGTCAACGATTCTATATGTCTGTGGGCTGACTTCAGGCTACATGATGTGGTGTGAAAAGACTTATAGGCTGTCAGCCTCATTTATGATTGGTTTTTACTCTTTAGTCTGTGTGTGTCTTGGTGTGTGTGGGTGCTTGCGTGTGTGAGGTGAAATATACTGTCATATGTTTCATGTAGCCACTGGCATCAGCTGTCAGATCTAAACTGTGGAGGAGAACCAGTGGCCCTTTTGGACCTATGGTCTCTATGAAAAAAATACACAGTATAAAAGAGCCCAACATAAAGATAAAAGCATAATGTGTAAGGTCCATAAAGGGCAAATAATAATAATGATAATAATAATAATAATATAGTTTCAATGCAGTAGCCACTATTTTTTCCTGCTCTAATTATGCAAGACCCTTGAATTCCCTTAACAACAATGTATATTTATTGGTAATGTTATGGTTCAAATTGTTCAGTGCTCACAGAATCTGTAGGCTAGACCATAGTGTACATGTTGAGCCTCGTGCCTCCAACAGGAGGGACAATGACCCCACCAAGTCAGAGACTCAGTGGGTTTACAAGGTTGGATGTTGCCTCCTGTAATCATACAAGCAGGGTCACTTGTACTTAACCCTTGTTTTATTTCACACAGGCTTCTCCCTCTATCAGACTCTATGGGCTTAAAGGGGTAAAGTTTGACACTGTAGTAAAATGAATGTGTGCGGTCACATCGAAGAAGCCAATCAAGCATCCCACAGAACAGGTGACTGGAACACAGAATCAACTATAAACACATAGCCTAGTTAATATCCCTGATTAAGGTTAAAATGAATTTAGGAAAAGATAGATTGTTTAAATAACTATAACTAATTATGTCATGTCATCTATTAGCTGGGAATTTTTTGTATGTCTACTGGTAGAACATAAGAAAATCATTAAAGATTTTCCTTTTTTTAGGAAGTGAAAATAAAGGGATTTTGACAAAATGAATACAGTGTTTCTCACAGTACAACGTAACATGCAAAAGCAACTTACAACGAGAGAAAGTCATTTTTCATTACAGTGTGCCTTTAAATTGGTCCATGCATTCATGGTGATACACTGAAAGCAAAGCAACATCTGAAGTTACAAAATACAAACAAAACTCAGGTAGATTTATTGCTTACACGTTCATTAGGGTGCAGCTGAGAAGCACTTTATCTAGATAATGAGTCCACTGGCTTTCTTTTTGTTCAAGCCGTCACCCCAGGTGGTACATAAACACATGGCCAATTAGTATAATGTATGAAGGAAGTGGCACACACTGCTTTTCTCTCTGCAAGACAGTCAGAGTACTCCAGCAATAACAGACTCCAAAATATAAAATATGTGAAGGAGATAAGGAGATCAGAATCAGCAGAAAGGCTGTGGATGTGGGACATGAGGAGCATCTTACAGTCCAGCCACAGTCTGTGGATAAAAGCCTGGTCGAAGCATGAGACCTGAAAGCAGCAAAGACCCCAGAGTGCATCAGTGAAATCCTCAGTATAACAAGGAATGCAGACTATTTCACATAACCAAATACCACAGTTAAACATACAGCCAAACCTGTATAGAGTGTCGCCACATTTTTATATATATATATATATATATATATTTTTTTTAGCATTATTGTGTTATTGTATTAATATTTGGCAGTGTCTCTCCCTGGGGTCATGAGATTATTACTATAGTGGGGTAGGAAACAAGAAGAAACACAATTCTGTATCTAATGAAAATCTAATCTTAGCTTTTTTTGTTATGTAATACGCAAGCAGAACTTGCTTCGTAATAAAGGGTCCGCACGCAAAAAAGTATGAGAAACACTGGTGTCTAATTTTGACAAAAAACACTTGTAAACTTAATGAAACATTTATAAAACACTGCTTTTGTCAAACACATGCAATGTGGTCACATTTATGTGAAGGTCCACTATGAGGTTGCTTTCTTACCTTAATTCCTACACACAATTGGTCACACTTTGCACATACATCATTCTGCACAGTGAAGCTTGACCATCCAACTGTAAGAAGAAAATCATATTTTTGAGAGTTAAACATAGTTTCTACTGGAATGTCTTTGAACTAGGACTCCGTGGCACATCATCTTTCTTATGAATACTTATTTCCATGACAACATCATCTGAAACTAGTTGAATGATTTCTGCTGCTGGATCTTTGTGTTCACACAATATAAAAATTGTAATGATTTGCTTTTCATTGCCTTTGCAAACATGTTTTTTTTCCATTGATGCCTATTAATGGATATAGTGCATGCAGGGCCAGACACTGCTCTGCAGGAATTCTTTGGTTTTGGAGAAAGCACACTCATGGTATGTGTTACAATTCAGGAATGGTGTGGTTTGAAGACAGTTTGCATTCATGCACATACTTTTGTATTATTTTCAATAATATATAGAGAGCTCCACATGCATCATATAGAAAATGACGATATATTTGACACCAAAATAGTTTGCATCAAAAATGTAAGGAACAAATATTGGCATATTTCTGTTAGAAAGGTGAGAAACACGTAGAATTCTACTGCTGTGTCTGAGCATATAGCACTGAGCATGTGGACGCTTTGGATGGGCAACAGTCCCCCATATTAATTTCAGGGGAAATTCAGAGAATAGGTGTGAGCTCTGATGCTGAGCCAAGGGAGAGATGCAGGTGGCGTTGGGAAGGAGCGGGAGTGTTGCAGGCGCAACACGAACATATAATGAACATGTAATGTGTGTGTGTGTGTGTGTATATGTACAGTATATATATATATATATATATATATATATAACACAGAGGTTATAATTGCTTTGGTGTAAGGAAGTGGGGGAACAGCTTGGATGGAGGGAACTATGTTAATTATGTCAAATAGTTTTTTTTCAAGGTTAGTTAACTTCTTGGTATTTTAAGAAACTGAGTAAGAGCCTATGTGGAAAAAGCCAAGAAAATAAGTTAACCAACAAAAAACCTTCAACCATTAAAATGAGTATATGACTTACATCAGACTTAAAACTTAATGATACTTAACTAAAATAATTTTGGTCATAAGAGGACCAAAGAGATTAGACAATAGACAACGTTGCAACTCTAGAGTTACTGTGTAGTGCAAAAAATAAAAATGGCAACTTTCAACCATGTAGATAGAGGCCCATATCAAGATTTAATAAGTAGCTTTGTCATGTGGTGTTAACAGTATTTGTTTACACTATTGAAATAAAAACTCCACAACCCTCAAAGGAGGTAGTTTCTGCAATATTCCTAGCTCCATATGGTGGATTTCACACTCTTCCCTGTCCTTGAAAACAATGGGGAGCTTACACCTTCTCACTTCCTCTCATTGTTCATCCTTGTACTCTACATACTTTTTAATTCATATTGACCTTTTCGACTTATAATCATCCCTCTCACGCCACTCTGTGTCCCTCTGCCTCCTCTACATCTCCTCCAGGATCTTTTAGGGGAGAAATATGCTTTTCAATCAGAGGGATGGTGCTCGTTGGTGTAGATGACCTGTGGTCCTTTTTCATACATCATAAAAGCCTGGAAGGTGTCTTCCCTAGTCAGATTGGGCTTTTCATCATTTGTCATTGTTTCTGTGGTGCCATTCTCCTTTTCTTCACTCCTTTTGTCCCCAAGGGGAGCTTCTTTTAAAATAGCACCGTGGAGCTAAAGGGGGCTTTCCATGTAATGAATAGTTTGCTTGTTTCATTGCTGACTGTTTCAATGCTTAATTTACAGTAGAGATGTGTTATGTTGTGGTTATTTTCTTGCACATTCTATCACATTTACATATTCATTAAGTGATATTGTGAAAGGGAATCTAATGTACTGTTGGACACGATACACTGGAATAAAACATTGTTATTTCTACAGAACATGGAACTGGTTGTGTGTATTATCTTATCAGGAGTTTCTGGCATTTTACATGCCTTGCCTAAGGGCATAGAGTGGCTGTGGAGTGACATCTCAATTATCTGTGCATCCCGGTCTACCAGAGGGTTACAGGTGTGTCTCTTTCATTTGTTTCAGAGGGCACCATCACAGGATGGTGTTATTGCTTTATATCAGCAATCTCCTAGATGCCATTTGTGCCTCATTGCTTCTCTTTCTTCCCCTCAGGACTGTCAGCAGTGAAGGTGAACCAGGGACTTTTCCAAAAAACATTATTTTTTTCCAAATCTGAAGCCTCCTCCATGTATTGGTACTCAATAATTACATTGAAAGGATCCACAAAAATGTACAGTTGGTAGCTTACATCTTGTACAGATTAACATTTGAAAGCACATCATCCAATGAGGATGCTTTTGCACAACCTGAAAGTGCCTGCTGGACTGTGAAGTGATTTTAGCACAGTGGCTGCATGGGGTATTGCAACTTCCAGGTTTGTCACGTGTAACTTACTGAAAAGTAAGTTGTATTGAAAAGATTTGAAAATGTGGTTTTCAAGCTCTGATTAAGTAGAAGTTATGTTTGTTTGTTTCATCATTGTTTTTACACCTGAGAATAAAGAAACGTGGCAGCTTATCAAGCTTTGCCACAGTTCCCCCTGCTGTAGAGAATTTATATAATTAATAATATAATGATACTAATTTGGAATTAAATTAGAATTATTGCTGAATTGCTGATTCTCTTTTTAATGCAAGTAAACAAGCTAGCAAGGCTACCAAAAAATAGCTGACTGACACCTTTGCCTGTATTCATTTGCAGGTTATAGAGGTCCCTCAAGAGTCTCTCCACCAGCACGCACAGCTACAGCCATTTCTATTTCTTCTGGCGACTACAGCCAGAAAAAAAAAAGATGAAACCAGAATAGATTGTAGGGATAATCAACTGGGACATCTTAGTTGAAAATTAAATTTAGAAGTACATTCCTTTTAAAAAAGTTGGTCATTGGGGGGAGTTTACCTCAGGGTAGCGATTAAGTTGAGCATAAGGACAGGGCAAAAGCATTATGAGCACTATGGGGCTACAATGTTACACAACTTAAAAAACTTTTTTTTTGTCTGTTTCTGTCCTTTCTCGAGGGCCTTCCAGCATGCAGGGGCAGACAATCTGTCTCTCCATTCTGCCTCTGCTGAGAATCACATCCTAATAACATATCTCATGGTGAAAATGTCTTTTATTTTGAAAACGGTAACAAATCACCACAACAAAAAGTTTGCCTTCCTATCTGCCTCCGTCATAGTTTTTCTATGTCGATTTCCCCAACCCATCTTTTTTCTAGCTTGTGTTTCTTTCCACTGCTCTCACTGATCAAATCAGTTTTCTCTCTGACCCTTCCTTGATTGCTTTTAAGATCCTCCATGGGAACAGGATGCTGGTTTGTGTGGCGTTTGCAGTCTCATGGGAATGATATCTTCCCTGCGAGAAAATAGCTCTTGAGCAATATGTGTTTAATTATCTTAGGCTAGTATGTATATAGATGAGTGAGCTGGGCTATTGGCCCAGTGCCATCAAAGACTCAGGGTAATGAACTTTTCCAAAAGTATCACATCATCAATTTTGGGTATGTTTGTCTATGCATACACGGGCCAGTTCTTCTTACCCACAGGCTTACGATATCCCGTTCTCCTTTCTGAAAATAAAGAAAAGATGAATATCAAATAAAACATATGGGATTGGTGTAAGGCAGCACAGTGGCCCAGTGGTTAGCACTGTTGCTACAGCTGCAACCATGTCGTTTCAATATGGTTTCAGGTTTAGTAATGTCCTTATAGGGTGAAGTTTGCATGGTGTTGGTTACTGTTTATTCATAGCATTCAGGTGTAAAAATACAACATATCACACTCTGTTAGGATGGAACAATAGAGTCCGGCACTTATTTTCATCATTGTCCAAAGGGTCTTCACCGACATCTACCAAAATCAAGGAGCAAAAAGGAGAAGATTGAAGGTATCTTAGACACAATATATCACATCATCAAAAAAGCAAACTGTTTGTTTCAGTGGGTTTTCCAATGGATGCACTCGTTTCCTCCAAAATATCCAGCTGAAGTGAATGGAACTTCACATCGGTGTAAATGTCATCTTTTATGTTTACACCCTCTGCTGGACTGGCAACCTGTTGTTTAGGGTATGGGTAGGCTCAAGCCTCCACTGTGCCCCTGAACAGAAATAACCTTGCGGGAAATATTATTTGGATTAATGGTTCCGGATAAAAAACAGCACAGTGTGAAAAAAATGCAAGGGTCTGCATTGTGGTGGGTGTGTTGCTACTTGTTTGAATAAACCATTCATAAGTCTCGAGGCTTTTAAGATGCTAAAGCACTGTGTAATACCATGAGGCAGGATTAAACTATATCACAGCTTCAATCATTCATCCTCCATCTCGACATTTGCATGGTAAACAGTGGAAGTACAGGGTTCAAGGTACAAGGTATTCAACAGGAACTTTGAGAGTTAAACTCACTCTCTGAAGTCTATGAACACAGTGCAGCTTTTCTTGTTAAACATTTCAAGCATTTCCTATGTAATGCAATAGAAATTGATATATCGTGGTATTTCTAAATATGTATTGGTGACAACTGGTATCAGTTGTGACATTTTGCAGGTGCACAGACTGAAAAGTAAACTCTGTGCCCACTCTGTCTCTCTCATGTCTGACTGGATATAAAGTCATTCAGCGAGACATTTACATTAAAGTCTTGACCATTTATAGCAAGTTGTTATACACTTAGATTTTACGGAACAGGAGAACTGATCCCTCTTTATTAAGCATACATGAACCTTAAACCTTTAATCAACAATACCAAAAATGCAGCACATCCAGCAGGGAGTATGGTGGTGGGGTTTCATTGAGTTGTATACATGCCTGTACATAACTTGTTGTTTATCTTCCCACTTGCTGATCGATGTGTGGAAATCCCCACAGACCTCGGTGACTAGAGAGCTGTGACCTCAGAGTCCTTCCAGACTCTGTAGTGACACTACTACTGGTGGTGCTAACATGGCATCAGGCTTCCTCCCTTAAGTGCTAACAATGCCTACAGCTACGATATCCTCCACTGTTGTTCTGCCACTGCTCCATGAAAACAAATAGGAGACTCAAGTATGCTGGTGATCATGCTGCTTCTTGTGTACATGTGGAAATAATTGGACATTTTGGTCACAGGACTTTCATCTGGGTGGCTACTGCTACAGCCACAGCTTTGAAATGCCCTCCAGCAAAGAAGAGTGCTGGCTAGATAGTGTCACTTTCCATTACCGCCATGCCTGCCTTCCTAAAATTAGAGAGGACGCCTCTGTAAACATTGTAGGGGACCTTGGAATGACTGCCAGCAGGAGCTTAAATTTGACTATAAGGATTGCAGGTTGGTAGTTGGAAGAGGAAAGTATAAATCAAGATAAGAGGAGACAATAAATGTTTGGTTGGTTGCTTCCCATTTATCTATCTGACCTCACATGGCCACAAAGAATCATTAGGTTCAGATCCCGGACACTGATGAGATTAGCTCAACTGCAAAGGGTTCATACCCGTGTCTGCATGGACCTGATGCTGTTACCCTCAATCTTTACTGGTTAAGGCACTGCCTTTGGAGAAGGGCAGATAACTAGAATAAGCTAAGAATAAACTCACTAGACCTCACTAACTTTTCAGCCTTTTGTTCAAATTCACAGGTCCAAATGTGGCTTATAGATACCTTATGACAGCAGTTGAAACAGCCTGATAGTGTACGACTAACTGACCAACCAATATTGTATTTGCCATGCCTGCGAGTAATGGAAAGACCAACAAAGCGCATGGCCAGAGAGAGAAAGACAGTCAGAGAGAGACGGGGAAATAACTGTTAACTGTGCAGCCAATATCTCTGTCCCTGTCCTTTTTCTACTCAGCATTGTGCAGCGTTGTGTGCTAGCGGTAATCAATGTTTGGTTAGTTATTTGTGGAGTCACATCCTGAGTGCTGGCATAGGGAGACTCCAAGGTCAACGCGCAGTGCACACAGGGTTACACCACAGCTGCTCATGCACACAAGCAGATGCACACACCATAACAGGATCACTCAGGTTGTAATCTGATTGGCTTATTGCCCCCCTGAAGTGACAGGCCGTCATAGTCGCTCCGCTATCCATAACAGCACAGAGCGGAGATGCATTGTATCTAGATTTTTTCTGTTCTGATAGAGATGTGTGTTGACATGTATTTGGTGGAAGAGAGGGAGTCACTGTAGGCGTACGCGCCAAGCAAAAGTGTGGTGGCAATTGTGGTGAGGAATACACAGCAGTTTACGGGATATCTTCCTGCTACCACAAATGTGTTTGCAGATGTAGGTTAATAACAATTTCAAGGTATTTCTCTTTCTTTTTTCTTAAAGGGCTGCCAGCAATCTCTGGATCTCTACAGTTGCTGTGTTAGTTTTAGCTGAATGAAGATTTTGGATCGTGTTTAAATAGAGTTGGCTTTGTATCCCTTGTTAAAAGGCTGGCTTTGCCTTTTAAGTGGGTGGAATAGAAATAATATGTCCAAGTGAGTTATTTTTAAGTCAGTGTTGCACTTGATGCGTTGTTGGTTTCCACTCGGCCTCCCCTGTCACACATGAGCAGGAGCTTGTTAGGTTCGACAGAGGTTACCTTTCGCCCTGGCAGTCTTCCAATGACACACATCAAAACCATTCAAGGGAAACAACCAACTGGGTTTACAACACGGTAGTCCAACTGAGAGATTTTCTCACTTTGTGTTTTTCGCCCTATATATAATGGCTACAGTTTTATTATTTAAAAAAAAGAAATCATACTTTTATGTGGAGAATCTGGAGGAGGATTAGAACGACTGCAGGCGTAGCTGCACTGAAATTCTCTCCCAGACAAGAATGAATAGAGAAACAGCTCTTGCATTTGATTTGATATCCAGCCTCGTTGACATGTTTGAACATGCTGAAGCATTGTTTACATGAAATTTGTATAATCATATTATTATTGAAATAACTCCACATACTTTTTCAAACAGGGTAATAAAGAGAAATTAAGACTAAATCACATATCAACAACTAAACGACTATGATCATTCTCCACATCAGCTCTTAACTGTTGGGAATAAACGTTTGAGCTCTACAGTAAAGATCACAATCAGAGACAGAATCAGAAATACTTTATTGATCCCCGGGGGGGAAATTGTACAATCTCCAATGTTTACAGGTGTTTTAAAGGAAGGATTGATAATCACATAACCTTGTAATTATGTTTTGGCAACAAAACAATATATTTAAATGTCATATTATGGAAGATAATGTATAAATTGTTTATACGTCAGATCCCACAGGATTTGGCAGTGTTTCTCCTCTTTGGCAGATTGGCAAAAACAGAACAGGATTACAACCTCAGCAAGCCCCCTCAGGTTTTACTTGTGGATTATATAAAAAAAAAAAACGTTTTTCACATGTAAAACTGAGTGTGTGTATGTGTTTGTGAGAAAGAACAATGGGTTTAGTGGCTTATGGCTTTTTTTAAAAGATGGAGGTGGAGAGTTGAGTGTGAACAGCCATAATCTGTTATACATTAGGTGCTGTAGGTGTGACAGATATCAGCACATTTGAACACGTTTGGAAATGTGCATCAGTATCAGATGTAGAGGCAGATTTATGGGCAAGATGGTTTGTTACAGTCAATATGCTACTTTAGCGCACTGTGAATCCTATATTTCAATACTTGTTGCTGATTGCGAAAAATGAGGACTTTGCTGCTGTAGGAAACCCACAATCAATACATACATGGGAGAGAGAAATACAATGCCAACTGGTAATTGTTTATAGACACAGGAGAAACCAGCACAGAGACAGATAATTAATAATGAAGCTAAAGTACTACAGTATAATTAGTGTAGATGCTGCACCCCAACATGAGACCCCTGTTGTTTCTTTGTTGCAGAGATAGGCAAGCATGCTGAGAGTTTTTTGTTCTGTCTAAAATCTGAGGCATGTGGCCTCATCGATTTATACAGCTTCAGCCTGAGCAGAGGAATTAATCTGTGGCATCACCTGGTGAGGTGTTTGGTTTACGATCCCCGGTCGCCACTGTGAATATTTGTTCTTATCGGGGAGCGTGCTGCCAGTGTTTGTAAGACGTGCAAAGTGATTTTGCTTTATATGTTTTATTGATTAAACCATGAGTGCGTTACCATTAGATGTCCCTTCTGATCCTCCACTCTGCTTCCTGCTGCTCACATCCTAAAAACATCTGAAAAAAAAGAACTTAGTTTTGCACCAGGTCTCTGCTATTCCCTTCCTTATATATTTGTCCATTTATTTATTTCATCTTCTATTCATTTGTTCCATCTTAAAATGCATTGTATTGAATTATTCAGTGTATTTTATTTACATTATTTATTTGTGTGTGTACACTATAATATGCTGTCTTATGCATGAATATTACTGTAAAACGTTTTTCGTATTTGTTCAGAGGGCATTATCTGTGCAAACCCAAATAATGTATTCGTACTTGGTTACACCGCTAGATCCTGTATAATCAATCAAAACTTGTACATTTAAGCTAAACATATCCAAAATACTAGAAAACTGTTAAAAGGTGTTTGAGGTCGCCATCCTCAGCTTCCTCAACAACAATCGGTGACATAATCAGTGGGAAAGTTACAGGCAGGACAATGCGCAGCTGTATGTGTGTGTGTGTTTGTGTTTGAATACGCAAGTGCTTCATTACTGGCCACATTTTGTAGCGAAATCCCTGTGAGTCTGAGTGTCTCCATGTGTCCAGATGTGTGTGTTTAGGGGCAGTTTATGGAGCAGAGGGAAGAGGTCTCAGGACCAGTGATAGAGTTCATGGAAGCGGAGAGGCCTCAGGCTCTGCCACAGCAGCACAGGCATCATCATCACAGATCAGAGGAGCTATATTTAGGATGGGTTTTGATTTTCCCCCACAGGTCTCGGCCTTTTGCAGCTTTAGAATCCAGTCCAAAGGAAAACATCTCCGCCTCACCATTTGAATACATCTCCCCCTTTTTCATAGTTTTTCTGTCTTTCCGTGTACATTTCTACTTCTCTCCATTCAAACTGTCACACTGAATTTTGCTCACATCCTGTTGTACAACAATCTGTCTTTCTTGTCTAAACAATAGCAGCAGGACCCATGCTGTGACAACTTCAATTCCGTAAAGCATACAAGTTCTTTATATTCCCCTCTCAGATGTTGTCGAGATATACAGAAAACTGTCATTATTTTGCTGTCAGCTGGGAGTGCTGTGATGGGATGTTCTCACATGGTCTTACCCTCACTGTGTGCTTTTGTAATGGCTGACAGAGGCGATTACAGGTGCTGCTGGCAGGTAATAGTGATGGGGATATTTTTCAGCAACACATTCAGATCCCTGTGCAGGTACAGCAAATCAAACATCTCCCAAAAGCAGGTACAATAATGACTGAGGTGAAAAAACATAATTTGTTTGAGCGATTGACTAGATCAATTCAAAAATATCTCAAAGACTAATGACATGTTAGACTAAGACTGCATTAAGACATTCTGGCATCCTGTACTTTTACATTTGCTTTATTTAAAAAAATGCTTTCTATTTGGAGTGACTGAAAGCCGCTCAATACATACTGTAAAATATAAAAAAACCTAGACTCTGAGGTCATGCATCATTAATGATTTCTCGTATATTCAGTTCCTCTCTGAAGGATTTCTTATAGACCTCAATTTTCAACATAGATGTTGAGTATCATACACTCAAGAGATTTAAAAAGTCACACTTTGTGTCAGCCTGCCATGAATTTTACATGTGAAAATCCCTCTAGTGGTGGTAAATACTGAGGTGGCAATTTGGCCTCTGGCCAGCTTTTGCGTCTGCACTCTTACAGATGCACGGTGTGTCACTTGCTCTCTAAAAAGATCTATTTTGAGATCATCAGCCATTCCAGCGTAAGTGTAAGGATAATTACAGTTATTTTCAGTGTTCAAACATTTGTCACTTACTGCGGAAAAAACAGAGCGTAAAGTGTGGGAATAAGAAAGGCAGGAAGGGGAGAAAAGGGTATGAAAGAAATAAAAAGGGGGAAATGAAGAGTAAAGGAAAGGAGGGACTGAGACTTACTGTCTGACTGTCCGTCCTTTCCTCTGCTGAGTGAGAATGATTGAGAGACAGAAAAAGAGTCCAAGAAAAACAGAGAGATGAGTGAGAGAAAGAGAGCACATTCTTCACGTGTTTGTCGTGGATAAACAAAAGTCTACAGCCATGCTAGTGGCTCTGTGAGGCTGTACTTAGCTAAATGCTAACATATCTTAGTTTAGCATGTTAATATGCTAACATTTGCTAATTAGTACTAAACACCAACTACAGGGGTACTGAGGGTGATGGGGATGTCATTAGCTTAGCAGGTATTTGTTATTGTAGTAGTCATAGTTTTAAACAAATTAAAATATTGACCTGCTGGTGGCGCTAGATGAAAAGTCAGGGGATCAATAAGATTCATCCTGAGAGGAACATGAATGTCGTGTACATCATGTATATCATTTCTACTCAAAAATCAAGTATCAGCCTCTTGTTTTCACATGGAAGCTCTGTACTCCCTCTATTTTCAGAGGAAGCTGTTTAATGTTCACACTGACACGACAGTATTCAGCAGTCATCTCCATGCATGTTTTCTCTGCATGTGCCCCGGTGTACGTGCTGGTGAACAGCCTAAACTGCAGAGGCATCTTAAACCACAGACATTCTGAAAACAAACAAATCCATCAGAGATGCCTCACTGGCTCCACAGTCTCCTCTTCTTCCTTATGTAACGTAGGTCCTGTCACAGGGAGTCAGCTTCAGGGGCTGAAGCTTCCACAGCAGCAACATGGGTCTTGTTAATACTGACCCAATTTAATGGGTAGGCAACAGGGATGATGACTGGATGGCGGGGTGATATTTGCCTTGACTGCTGGCTGACTGGCTACTACTGGATGGCTGAATGTCTTGGTAAAAAAAACAAAATCTGTGTGACTGGTCAGCCGGCGTACTGGTTAAAGAAAAGGTATTTTAATGGTGTCTTGTGTTCATAATTCAATCAATTCCTGGTTTAAACAGGATGTTACAGTAGGAAACATGCAGATGGACTATTTAGAAATGCCTCATGCATAATCATTGTTGTCACAGACCTCAAAATGAAGACATTTCTTCCTCATAATGAATAAAGGAAACAGGGTTTTCAGGAAAATACCAATGCCACTTATGTCGCTTGCTCTTATTGTGAAGTTTTATATCAGACAGCAATAATAATATAGTGATAATAATATTCATGTCACATTTTGAGCTCAACAAATTGTTGTGTCCACCCACTGTAGGTAAACATTGTGATATAGACAATTAACCAGAAGCATGGAGGACACAGTGATTCATCATTTCATTGTGTTTTAAATGATTTTCTGGCTGCACTTTAATGGCTTTGACTGATTGATTATGAAGGATTGCTGTGCCACTTCTGGACTGAATGGCTTGCTGCCCAGTTTATATGCAAATGGCTGGCATATACTGCATTGTGTTGCATATTTTCTGTGCGATTTGTGGATGGGATTAACTACTTACTAGCTAATTGACTGAATGACTACCTGACCACGGTACCTGTAGTCCAATAGGAGCTTAAATTGCTGTCTGGTTGGCAAATATCGAGTGCCTGGATGACTGGATAAATCATCATCATTTGTATCTAACCCTGTACGACTTACTGGCTTACTGATCGACGAATGGACTGCTTCTTTGGATGGCAGACTGGCTGGCTGACTGATTTGCAGGCTGGCGCTACAAACAAAGATCACTCCTCATCAGCAGTGGTGTCAACACATATAAGATTTATGGCTTAGTCCACCTGGTAATTATGGAGAGTCACTTGTTTAGTGAAACGAGGTGACATGACAGCTGCCACAACACTGGTTGGTGGAGACGGAGAGGCAGCAAGGGAAGGACTGCGGGTGGGAAATTAACAGAGTGGAAAGGACTTAAAGGGAGTAAAGCAGGGGTGAGAAGAAGAGAAGAGGGAAAGGCTGGAGCAGTGAGGAGGGGAGGAGAGTGACAGAGTGAGAAGCAGCCTGGGAATAAGTGTGTGTGTGTGTGTGTGTGTGTGTGTGTGTGAGAGAGAGAGAGAGAAAGATGGATGATGAGGCACTGAGGAAGTTCTCGCTCTCACTTAGCAAATGCATCAACAGATTGTCTTACTGCATCAAACTAGTGTTATTATACTGCTCCTGACATAACTGCCTTCTTGACATGTCCACCCACACACGCACACACACACACACACACACACACACACACACACACACACACACACACACACACACACACACACACACACTCACTCACTCACTCGCACACACAGGAATAGTAGCATTTCAACATTTGCACTGCACCCTGGCTCCTCAATGATTCATGCATTTCACACAAACCATAAATGGAAAGAACCTTTGCACTATCAAATCTGAATTACATAAATATAATACATTCTGAATAATATTCAATGCCTTCTTTTCAGTGTTTCTCATAGACAAGTAAAAGTGGGCTCCAGGCTCTACACCCATGCAAACTGACCTTTAACCCTGCTGGATTTTTCCAGTCTAATTTGACCAAAGCCTTGTTAATCTTCTGCGTCCCTAAAGTGCGGAAACAAAGCTGATGTGGGATGATGAACTTTACAGACTTTCTTTTTAATTATCTCTAAATTTTAGTTGGGGAAGAGCAATTTCCTGTCCTCTCTTAACAACTGTAAGTGTTCTTGAACAATGTTTGGCCACTCAGCTGAGGTAGGAGTAAGTGCAATTTCAGGGATGAAATTAATGTTTACAGCTGAAAAAAAAAAAAAGAGCAGCAAATCCCTGTAGAATGGTGCAGTCTATGTACAGTTACAGTTTATTCCAAAAGTCCAATGCTAATACATAGATTTAACAGGATTTTCAAATAATATTCACAGTATTGTGGAAAATTGTTAGTACTGTCTGGGTCACATTTAAAGGGGAACCAATTTTACACATCAAAATCTGGTCAGGTCCTGGGGAGTACTACTGCATATGTGAAAGAAATTGTTTAAAGCATTTTTGTGGCTCCAGAGAGAGCTGAGGGAAGTGATGTCACTTGAGTCGGCAGTTGGGGCTGAAGACTACGAGTTTGAAAATGAAGAAAAGTCTTGTGGGTGTGGAGAGAAAGAAGTGAGGTTACCAGACCTCTGTGGCCCACTCCTCATCTCTGCTTGAGGCTAGCAGCTCGAGGCTACATTAGCAGCTACTAGCATAACACATCCAAATTCCGAGTTGCATTGTGGGTGATGTAGGCATCAGGTTTTGACAAGGAAGAAGAATGCTTGGAGTAAAAATAACAATATCTTCTGTTGGTTCTGTGCAGTGGTTAAATTGGTGGAGCACTCCTTTAATGTTAGTGTTGGAGTTTGGACTAGCAGCTCTTCTTCAGGTGGTAGGAATGCTATTTGGTGACCCTATGTGAGCCTTAGGGTTACATTTTGTCACCTGATAGTTGTTTATCAGCACTGGACTCACAGTATAGAGAATTACCCTCTGGACATCTACCCAAAACTGAAAAATGCATGAAATGATAATATGGCCAAATGTATTTTCTACTCTTTGTTAACTTATACATGCTGTGATCAGCGTTAGACACACCCACACATGCAGTCTACACATGCACACACACCGTTGTGAAGCATGATTGTGCAGCACTTGGTCCGTCCCATGGAAATATCTGATTTGGTTTTGAGAGTGATGGTGCAGTCTGTTATAAATAGTTCTCCCTAAAAGCTAAAAAACACTATCTGCTATTGATTAGCTGTCAGCACATGTTAAAGCTCACTGTCGCTGGTCACACAGTCTGCCCTGATAGGCTGAGACACACACACACACACACAAAGCAGAGAGAGAGCGAGAGAGAGAGAGAGTCATGCAAAATGTATGCACAAGCTCTATCCTCCTCTAAAATTTCACTGATGCTCTGTAACATACATACATACATACATACATACAGTACATGTGTGCACACTCTCATATAAATGCCCACACCATGCAGATACATAAATACATACACACACAAATCACAGACAAACTCTCTCTCTCTCTCTCTCTCTCTCTCCCACACACACAACCACATATGTGCGCACACACTGTAGCAATTCACCATTTGCTCTGCTTCCCCTGACTTGAATGATTCATGCATTTGACACTTCCACTCTGAATGCGAATGTGAAATCATTGGTTTATTGAAGCTGCAGTGACCATGTGGCATTGTGTTTTTAACACACTACACCTACAAGTTTTAAAGTCTGCCCCAATGGTCACCTGATGAGAGCAGTGGCACAAAAATCCATAATCGCAAGCAACTTGTATTTTTTTTGTGAAAAAGTCCGTTAGTATTGGCTTTTTATTTCTGTGGCTTTATGACGTCAGCCTTTAGTTATGAATTTTCTTGGCACAAAAACATTATCGGTCTGGCCATCCCTCGCATCTTGTGTAAACAAAGCAAGTTTCCCATGACGTCTTCTGGGAAGAACGATCTGCCACTGACAGACGAGGGTATTTCTGGAAAATTGTTTCTTTCTTGTTTATTCTCCTACCCAAGCCTGGTATGTTTTAGACATCATTAAGAGCAACTTACAATATTTGGAGCAGCTCTGCGTTTTAATGCCACTTCTAATGCTACAATTACTAAAGATAAAGCATGCAAGTTTTACTATGCACACCAGATACAGCTTGAAAGTAGATACAGTAGCTTATGTAATAAAGACATACGTGCTCAGCCCGGCTCTGCCTAATGCTCCTGTGGAGCTGCACAGTGCCGGTACATGATAGTGAGTGTACTGGACAGCTTCCAGGTGTTCATGTGTGTGAAAGTGTGGGCATAGAGGAGTTTGTTGCTCACTGTTACAGTGGTAGATGGGGTAAAAGGAGAATTACTGAATTAGTGGAAATGCATAGTATATTACCATACTATATTGACAGCGTTTGGTTATTGTTCAAATGCATAAAATAAACTATGTATACTTTTTTTTTTTACCTGACTTGTGGCTGTGCTGCAAAACTTCTGAGGGAGGAGGTTGAGGTGGGTGGTTGTGTGTACAAATCACGTGACTTTAACACTGGAGACCGCTGTTTGCATCCTGCTTCCTACCACATTGTTTTCTTCATTTCGGAGGGCAATAACAAACAAAGAGTGGAGGTCTTATTGAGGAAATGCTACTGCCAGAAAGGGCAGATAACTAACTCAAACTGGCCACAGATATAAGGCAACATGCTAACTAAAACCTCTCTCTACAGCACAGAGAAGCAAGATTGACAGGAGCAGTGATAGCTTGGCGTTGACAACAGGACATATAGTATGTAATATATAGTGAAGTTAATATGTGCGTGAGCCTGTTGTCCATGTGAAACAGTCGTGACACTACTGGCTGCAATAAGGAGTATCTTGAGTGTTTGGTAGCTATACAATAATTGAATTATTTTGTACATACTTTTATTTCTAAATTGATGCTACTTTCTAATCTTGAATGGGTGCACCAGTACTGTACAATTTCCCCCCGGGGATCAATAAATTATTTCTGATTCTGATTCTGAAACAGCAAGTAGAGTAGATCAAAGCATAAAATGAGATTAAGAATAAAATACATCACATCGTAAAATATTAATATAGGAAACTCATTAAAGGCCTTTAGGAATTAAATGTCTAAAGCATTATAGAGAATCCATGTAGACAATAAAGAGCATTATAACATAAAGCATAGCAAAGACTACATACGGTATAAAATTTAACATGCTATTCAACATGCAATTTTTACCCATATACATGTCAGCGTTAATATTCTGGGAAGGTTAGCATAGCTGTCTACTGAACAAGCATCTGATCTTTTTTTCCTGAGGTGAGCTTCAAAGGCAGCTAAAGTACAAAACAGGGTGTAAATGCCTGAGAGGCTTGATAAAAGGCAGGAAAGTCATATGTTCTGCAGCAGCCTCAAAGCCATTTACATGCAAATTCTTAGTGTGAGATGGCAATTGTATTTTATGCAGAAATGCAGAAAACGTCCATGCACTGAATGAAGATAGTGTGATATTACATGCAGAGTCCCTTCACTTACATCCAAGTATCTTTCTGAGGTTTGACCACGGTCATTTTTAACCACATTGATGGGTATATGCAAGAATCAAAACCAAAATCTGATACACCGACTGTGTTAATGTGTTGTCAAGATTGAACACACTCCAGTTTATAGGGTCAAAACACCCTTGAATTTGTGTTAACATCGTGTGCATAGATTTAGTGGATCTCGTTTGTTAAACATAGATAACAAAATTACACATTTGCCAAAAGAGGGTTAAGAGATTTATAGAAAGACAAGCTTAAAAATTATAATAATAATCTAAATTATTGTCTCTTTTTTGTTAGTTGTTTGTGCTGATGGCTTTTGGACCATCTTATGATTACAGTGATTGGTATCTGTAGATACTGTGGTATCTGTGGGTTCAGTGCAGTGAACAGCATCCATTATTTGTGTTATTCTAAACATATCATCCAGGACATCTGGTGCCCCTCTAACTAGAATAGTTTCCGCAGGACACAGGTGGCTCAAGAGCTGGGTGGTTAGAGAGTGATCTGTCAGGAGAATCAGGAGCAAATAACACACTCGTATTTTAAGCTGAAGGTCAAGCACACGCTCGCAGACATTTGAGATCACGCCTGGAGCAAAGAGTATTTGGAAATATATGTCATGGTTTTTTTCCACTCCACTTACAGACACCAGATGGTTGGTATTTGTCACATTGGAGACCAACGGGTATCACCAAAAGCTGAATAGGTGAGCAACTCAATTTATACTGAATGCAGATAAAGACAAAAGAGACACTTCGACACAGTAGAGCAGCAGACAGGAATCAATAAAAGGCAAATCTGTAAAAATAGGTTTTCAGATTCTGTTTGAAACATTGCTGACCAATCAAGAATATTTTCTCCTTCCTCTGACTTTCACATTATCTCAGAATCTCATGCATCCGAGATGGAAGGTGCTCTTGATTAGCATTTTTTCTACTGAACCTTTTTTAGTCAGTCATGTTTAAGCTGACACTTATATAATACCCAGAAAGATACTGTACTCTGGTGGGTTTCCTTTCAGCAGGATTTGGTAGAACAGGTGCTGTGTTACAGGTATGTTCCAGGACTGTTCTTCAAATGAATTGTAAAAAGAAATGACCTCTTGACTGTATTAATTTGATAAACAAACAAGCTACATTTTACTTCCAATGCTGAAAGGGTGTGCTGTATTGGAAAACAAATCAACCAAAGATGAAAAATATGTAGGACAAAAACAATGCAGTAGCTTTGCTTGTGCCTTAACAACAACATTTTATGCATGCAACTTCAAAACAAGTCTAGAATTATTTTTTAAGGTGCACCCATATTCACCCCAGTGAAGTAAAATATGCAAATATAGGGTTTGTAAATATATTTATATATAGTATGTTTTTCTCTGTACTATGAGTGAGATGTTTTTTGTCTTTCATCTTTTAAAATTTCAGTATGTAATCAGCAGTCTGTGCTTGCACCTTTCCCACTGCAAGATAAAGTTTGAATTAGCGTTACAAAATAACGTGTGTGGTAGAGGCCAAACACAATTTGACTATCAACCCTATTGGGGGGAAGAAATAATGAAATGTTTATTTGTCTGCTTGGGTCCTCATTATCTGACTGAAAGAGACAGCTTGCTTGGGGTCCTGTGTAACAAACATTAGCCCACAAGACATACTGAATATATTAGATGAGACAACAATCCAATGCAAAGACGGGACTCGGTGCTGTCGATAGAAACATTTGAAGGCAAATTATATGAGAGTCTTGGTATTAAGTATATAAATCTGTACATACTGCTGTATGAATGATACTCCTGATAAAGTCAAGTAAACTCAGTTTCAAAACATGAAGCCATGAGTCAACCTTGTCTCCCCAAAATCATGTTTATATACTACTAATCTGCAACAACAAATACATTTAGAGAGAAACACAATGCTATCTGTATTACATTTATTATCAACATAATGAGGAACATACTGTACCTGCCAAGTTGCAAATGAATCTGCAAAACATTCATTGACAACATCTTTCATTTCTTTTCAAGCAGTTAAGCGTGATATTGTTTATTCTGGTTCTGTTCGGGCATTCAAAGTGCTTTTGTTGCCGAAACCTGAGCACACGCAGGACACAGGATGCAAAGTCTCCGTCTGTGGTGGACCAACCAACAGACCAACATTGCCAAAGCAATGCTGCTAAAAACAATCAAAAACACTCTCTGTTGTGTATGTTTGAGTTTGTTTGGCACACTATGAGTACATGTATGATTGTCTGTCGATGGACATCTGTGCTCACTAGTGGCTTTAAATAGAAGCCTACTCAGGTGAGTGTCAGGGAAAGTTTGCGGTTCATCATGCACCATCTGTTCATGTGAGGTTTTATAATATCCTGAAATAACAATATTTCACTTCTTTAACTGACACATGATACAAACATAATAGAATCTGACAGTGACAGTGAGTACAGTGCAACGAGTCAGTGCAGTACATCCCGTGTACAGTGGAATATACGTATGATTTTTACAAATATAGAGGGGAGGAATAGGAATACATAAATCTTTGATACAAATGAGTTCAAATGTTGTCCTAACACTGCTCACCTTTTAATGTTAGACAAGAATTAAGAGGAGAGAACAGGAGGCGACAGAAAGCTTTTTCAATGATAGACCATATCACAGTCACGGACCTCTTCGTCTCTGACAGGTGATGTCATAATGCTGTCATGCATGCTGAGGGTTTGTGACATCACAGTGATCCGCCCTCCAGGCCGATCCAGGAAAGCAGCCTCTGAAAGGAGATCTGGGTGACATGTTTTTGCTCAGACCGTCTCAGTCTGTCGTTACATCTGTACTTTGGTAAAATTGCAAACCCTCGAGGTCAATATGCCAAATTTCGGTGCATGTTTATGTTGCCACTAAACAATTACAAATGAATAATTGAATGGTAAACAAAAGTCTGTGCATAATTCACAGTATTAGACAGAGGCTTGGTAAAGTGTGATCCTATAATTGGTGAGTTAAGCAAACCAGATTTTTGAGCCTTTACACAGTTAAATGGCAGACTTTTAGTCAATAAAGTAAATAAATAAATAAATTAAGAAGGCTTAGCTAAGTTTGTTCTTGGTTCATTATGTTATGCAAGGCTTTGCAAGCATGCTGCTGTTTTAGTATTAAGATAAAATGATTTAGTATTAAGATATGATGAAACACTTTGTAAGTAGGCTGAGGGCTCTAAAGATAAACAACAAAAACAGTTCAGCTGCTCTTCTTTTAATATCTGTCTCATACATTAATTACAGCTATCCTCATTGATCTATGAATGTTAGATAAAGCCACATCACCATGACTCTAAAGTGCTATTTGTTGCCACAGATATCATCATACTGAAGTTAGTTTACATTTAAAGGGAGCACACAAAATAGAGGAGTGAAATGTGGGTCTGACTTTGTATCGATCTCCAACTGCTTTCATTTGTCCAAAGTCAATGTAACATGACCTTGCAAACGGAGATATGCACAACATGATGCACTTTGAAAAATGTTTAATCACACATGACCAAGATAAATGATGGTACTTAAATGCAACAGGCTAGATAAACATGTGTCACAAGATATTTTGTATTGAACTTCAGAAAATCAGTCTCATAAGAGGTTGGTTAGTTGCTTATTTGTTGCAGTGAAAGCTCTATGTGCTAAGAGCTATGAGTTTGGGGTACCACAACAACACTGTAGAAAAGCCCGCCTACACACACATTTACCTTTGTACTAACAGGCCCAAACAAGACAATTGGTCTGGCTTATGTCAGAAAAAACACAAAAATGCCACTGCCCACTCTTCAGCAAGCATCCCAGCAACACCAGAACTGCAGATGAATGCAGACCCATCATTACAGCTCATGGCAACAGGCTGGCCGTGCCATCATTTGCTTAAATCTCCCATCAACAAGATGACATCTGTAACAATGCAGGAACATACAATGAGATTTATGAATTAATCTATTGCCCCAGTGCATGCTGGGATGCAGAGTTGCCAACACACCTGTGCACCTAACTGCAATCACATGATCAGGACTCAGCCAATCATATGACTGCTGATCATGGTCTCAAATCTCTACTCATTTTGTCTTTATTTCAAAATAAGAGCACACTGCTATTCAAGATAACCTCATCCAGGACAAAATCAATCAAACTGCTTTTAAAGAACCACATTAGCTGGATGAGAACAAACAGGATTATTTCAGCCTGATAACAGCATGAGGAACAGGGCCCTATAGCATTTTATGACAACAGTCTGATCATGTTGCTTTAGGGTGGGTTTGTAGTTTCTTAGCAAATCCTTTCACCTGTTGATCAGCTGTCAGCCTCAAACGCCACATCAAGCCATCAAGAGGTTTTCTGTCCTGCTTTTGGCAGTTTGGCTACTATTCCCATTAGGATTACCCTACACTGAGACATCAGAGATCACTGCTTCACTTCACCAAGCCACTGTAAGTACCTGCTACTTGTGCTAACATGTGGTTGATGTATTTGGCTGGGATCAGCAGTTAGTGGTTAGCAGTTTGTGCTCTTTAAGCTATGAGACTGCTGTTTGCTGATTGTTTTTGAGCAATGTTTGGCGTTTGCTGGCCGGGTGCTTACCATCTGTGCTGTTTGTTTTGGTTTTTTAGCATGTACATTATGATACTATTTATTTGCATATTGGCAAAATATGAATACTCATGTTTGAGAGTCATGAATTGTTTGGGCTGTACTGGATTTGCACATATTCCCTTCTAAGTTGTTGCATTGTTTTAAGGAGGTTTCCAGCTGTGTAGTAGAGGGGATACTGTGTTGACTAAACAAGACAGTTGACTTGCTCCAAGCTCTTTCCCAAATATTCACTTAAAAAAATAGATTTGTTAGATTAGATTTTACATGACGAATGTGTTTTCTTAACTCACTTTTATTGTTCTCAGTTTGTCTTTCATGCTGCTTTATTGCTCTTTGTCCTCACTGTGAGGGACAGCAGGAAATGCGTTTTTATCTGAGTCAGACCCACAACCGGAAATGTTTTTCATTGCTCAGCAGTTATTCCTGCCAAAATATATAAAGAAAATAAAGTTCAGATGTAATAATTCATTCCCTGTAATATTAGCCCCGATGAAAATGCAACAAGGCCTTTGACACACACATAGGAGAGGTAGTCACGTTCACAGTTTCTCCACATGCTTCATATTCAGCTGAGCATTTCAGAAACTTCTATCTCCTAATGTGTGGAGCTGCCTCACTGTTGTTCATATCGTAATTGCGACTAAACTGCATCTACACTCAGCTTGCCCTCACTGCCAACCTTAAGTTCCGATCCATGTTTTGATGGTCATCTGCTGCTCATCAACACTATGTGACATATTATAAGAAGAGCCGGTTTGCTCAAAGTCATGAGATCTAGTGATTTTAACATGTGTAAGTTATTAACTGGTGTGTCTCGGCGTGCTGTTGCATATCAGGTGGATTGCTTGGATCATATGTATTAATGCAGTTTTTTGGGTTTCGTTTATTATCATCACTCCCTAATCTCTGCTGTGCTGTGTTTGCTCTTTGGGAAGTGATGAGGTTAGACTGTAGTCATCAAATATGAACTCCTTTCATAGTTTCTATTCAAATATTAAATCTGTTCATGTGAGTTGAATATAGTTGACTACCGGTGATTTTTGTTTTGATAAATATCGATGCATATATAGATGACTGACTCACTCCTATTCCACTTTGACCGCACATACATGTATACATGAATGAATCATGCCTGCAAAAGAGCAATATAAATTCACATAAAGAGACGCACACTTAAAGATACTTCATACTGCAAGTACATACTTAAGAAGACTGAAGATCTACTTTTTGCAAATAAAACTGTGCTGAGGTCAGAGTGGGGTTTTATGCAATCAATCATGCTGTATACAATAGATTTTAAATTGAAATCACTTTCTATTTCATTTATCAGTTTAAGCCAACAGTCAAGTTCAATTTTGTTTAGCATTTTTCAAGACCACAAGGTACGCTCCACTTCATACCTCCAACTATGCTGACCGATTCTCCTTGTAACAGTTTTTATCATTTATCCCTATGTTGTGGGAAAACGGCACAACAATACAAAGCAGTTTAGCAGGAAGCCTTTGATATATGACTTCTCCATATAAATATGAAGTCAACATGATATTTATGAATAAAAAATGATAAATGTGTGAAATTCCTTTTTCAAGCCAGTATAAACAGCTAGATTGTAGGGATATATGTGCACCAACTTTCAGCCCAATCGGTTTCTAACAAGAAATAGCAAAAAGCAATTGTACTCATACAATAACTGTACTGTTTAAGAAGAATACTGTGCTCTTTCTCTAGATCTGGGCAATGAATCAACATAGAATTGATAACGTATATAGTTCAGACAGCACTATCTGGGATTTGGTTACCGTAATACTAAGATAAGTAATATAAGATATTCTTCATCAGTTGCACAGTTGATGCAAGCTCACTAATTTAATCCATATCATTTATAGGGCTTCTAGTCCGTGTTGCCAGTCAGTGTAATTTAATACACTTCAACAGCACCACAAACTGTAGCCTACAAAATAATATATAACCTTCATGAAGGTAGGATTTATTGCAGGACTGTTGTATTAGACTGCATTAGTTTTAGCCAGATGTACCTAATAAACTGATCAGCTTTTGTCCATATCACCCACTGCTTTCACACCACACTACCATACTATGACACAACCTTAAAATAATAGGTATATATTGCATATATTTATATCTAAGTAAAATCTTAAATGATGCTCCTGCTATACTCTGTGACTGCGTGTGTCGGGTTATATGTGTGATTCATAACACCCCCCTCCCCCTTGTCCTACCACATGCTGGCCTCTTTCTTTGCTCACTTAGTTTATGGCAGGCAGCCCACCTTTCCTCTGCTCAAAACTCACTCTCAGCAGGTCTGAAAAGACAGGCACTGATATTGAGAACAGAATTATGCACAGCTAAATGAGTTTCGTATGTATTGAATTAAAGGTTGGCTTTTGGGTCATGCAAACTGTGCTATACCATATGTAGTGTTGAAGAAGCACATAAGGTGATATTCTGGCCATGACAAAACAAAACAAGTGTATACTAAGTGTTTCTGCATGTGTATGGGCGGTACACTGGGTTGGATGTGTACAGTGCGCTCACAGACCTTTTTCCTCACAATCACGTTTGTTGGCCGCCATGTGCAATAAGAGCCAGTGACATCGGTCCACAGGCGCTACAAGCCATGAGCTCACTGACAATCCATGAGCGGCAGTGCTGTGTGCCCGTGCCTGCTGTCTGTGCGGATCTGCCATCAACATGTAACATGAGAGAAAATGTCAGATATGAACAGCGCCAGCAAGGACGTTGTGACACATTTGTTTCTGTGGTCACAGCGAGCTGCGAGTCCGTGGATGTTGTTTAATGCAAAATTCCACCTCACACACATGTTAAATACTGTTAATCAGAGAGTTTCAGGTGCTTTGTTGGAATGAATGTTGCAATTTACCTTTGTGCCGGGCCCACTTTGCTTTAACACACCATATTTGTTCTTTCATTTGTAATTTCTTACTCTATATACCTTTGGACATCACAACGTTACCTTGCCTGGATTAGTTGCCTCCAGTTTTTGTGACCAAATTGGCCTCATTCCTTTTTTCAATTAGAAGTGGTCAGTTGCTGTGCACTGCATGTTGAAATAGCTCAAGATCAGGACGGAGCAGGAGATAGCATGATGACACGGTGCAGCTGATGTCAGTGAAATGCAAATGTGTGCAACAACCAACCAAATGTAGAAGAAAGAATCAAAAGCTAGATCGACGGTGGCTGTTTGAATTGTCACAGAAAATGAAGATTCTAGGAATTGTATGATCCATCTCTGGAGGCATTCATAAGAAATGCTGCATGTATTTGGTGTGTGAACATATGTAGAAATGTAACCTAAACACGTTGGAAAACCTCAGTGTCCTCATTGTTGCAGTGATAGAACAGAAGTGGCACTGATATGCTGCTGGTCGGAGGCACCTTACACACCTTTTCACAGCCACTCATTTGCAGAGGGATCTAATGACGCTTGTTGCTATGATATAATGCAGTAGGGTGTTGTTTCGTGAACAAGGCCTAGCTGTAGCTATTTTCAGTTTAATACGTCAACGCTTATGCATTGCTTTCCATTGTCAAGACTGAGATGAGAGCTGACATTTTCGATAGTATCATCTTGAGACTTTGCAGTCCAGTTGAGCATTTAATTCATTCAGAGCTGTTGAATTTGGACAATAAAACACGAGTCCTGCTCTTTAGCAACTCAAACAGAAAAAGAGGGCAAGAAATCAGTTTATTAAAGTTCTTTATAATTTATACACAGCAACAATTTTCAATAACAACCATTTTAATATCATATGATTTGATTTTATACTTTATACCCTAAATTTAGAACAAACGTGTTCAACACAATATGACAATATCACAAATATTGTATACTGTATCTGCTTGTTCCAACCCAACATGCCAACGTGCAATGCCATTACATATTCTTGGTGCCTCTGCATTATTCATTTCATTTTATTTCAATTTCTATGTAAAACAGCCTGACATATTCGGTATATCTGGGAATACTGGGGTCTTGACTACAATTTCAAGTCATCTACTGCAGGTTTGAACATTTGGCTGCGCAACATGAGTCGAGTAGATGGACCCTCTGGTGGTGTCTGGCAGAGTTTAGGGGCAGGAGACAAAGGAAAAGAGTTTTCAAAGGCCCCAAATGATGCACAGAAACACAGATATATGATGTATATGACTGACAACCTAAACTTAAACCTAGAGAGTACGCCCACTGTCTCTCAGATAGCCCCATGTAGAAGTCCAAAGAAAGATCATTCGCTGTCCCTTCTGGTCAGGATAAGAAAAATAGACTCATGTATTTAGAAGATGCTTTTCTCTGGAGGGACTGGTGCAATGGTAGAACAAGCTTGAATTCCTGGATCACAGTATTAAAAGCATAGAGACATAGGATTTCAAGGCACACACAACACAAACACACATACAACATCATGCATCAGGTCGGGAGAAGAATGCCTGTGACAGCCTGAGTGTTCCAGCGTATTTCTGTTGCAACATTTATCCTTTAACTTGGACAGATTGCCTATAGTATCACCCTTGAGAGAGTGGGGCAGACCTACATGCCCTCGGGCTTTCTGAGCCATACCATCACCTACCCAGTAGCACATGGATCTTATGTAGGCTAGCTATTACAACAGGCACTGGCAGAGGGCAGAGCAGTGACTACAACACGTGATATGAAGGTGATAAGAATGGCAAGAGGAAGGGACTTATCTAAAGAGTGCATGCTGCATAGAAAAACACAATTTAATGGAAAATATTGAGGATTAAAATTGTTTTTTATCATTTTAAATATTTGAAATCAAGCAGATGATCAAATCAAATGAATTACCTGCAAATAAAATGTAAAAATAGTTAAATGACAAAGCTAATGACAATGGGGGAGCTATACTGTGTAATCTACTAAAATACTGTAGATTGTCCAATTAGTATTAGAGATGTTCCGAGCCCATCCTAATATACAGTGTATTGTGCAATTTTCTCTTGCTCCTGTTGTTGGCAGTGGTTTCCTTCAGTTTGTGATTGGGTACTGGACCAACCAACCCAGCAACTCCTGCTGTACCTAAACAATGCTGGAGGCTACTTGTCACACAGTTGGTTCAGAAAGAGCAGTCCATTCAACCGAGGAGAATACAGTGGAGCTTTTATACTGCGACACATTGATAAAATAGCACATATAATAAAGACTGCCATTGGAAATTAACAGTAGTATATACCAACTTCGGTCATTTTTGTCTGATTCTAGCAAACACAAGCTCATCCAGCATTTCATAACCCTCACCATTCAGTGTTGGTTTGTTTCACAAGGGCAGCTGTAGACAACTGTGTAAGAGCAACAACATTTGAAAACGTATTCTTTCCTCTCCATTTTGGTCTCTTGTCCACAATAAGTCACTGTTTATCACACCACGAATATGCTCTCCAGTGTATGAATCCCAAAATGCTGGTTTCATGTTAAAGAGTAAATGGGGAAAACAAAGCTTTAAAAAAAATGAGTTGTTAGGTACAAGACCCTTTTTTCTGGCTGATTATTTCTAAAAATCCCTCTAACCCTCCATCTTCTTTTCTCGTTATCTTCATCTCTTAATGGTCTAGTTTAATCAGGCCTGTTCGGACATGGTACAAAATGTTTATCACAGCCACAACCCTCCTACTAACCCAAACACCCACTTACCACTACAAGCTTTCATTACATCCGCACATTTCCCAAATGAGATTCAGTGGTGCTGAATGAGATGCAAACTGAGGCTTGATGCCTGTAGCAGGGTTGTGGGCTGTTGCCTACAGTAGTAGTGAACCAAAGCTCTGAAACCGAAGCATTTGACATACACACATGATAGTCTGTATGTGTGCACCTATGTCTCTCCTTTGTCACAGATGTGTGGATGACGACATTCAGAAACACAGCTTTCAGCCTAAATGGGTCATAACCACATTACTGTACAGTATGTGTCATAGCATACACATGCATGCTTACATATAATGTACATGGAGTGCATCACTAAATCGTTGTCCTTATGTCTTCACAAATAATTCAAAATGAGGCTCCAAATGCAGCATGGATGTATTTGCTTGACCAGCAAATTTCAACAGCTGGCCACATCAGGCCAATGCTCTGTGTGTAAGCGTGCTTTGCATGGTGACTTTTGCATAATACCTCACTGCATAACACCACATGACTGGCAGGCTGCACCGCCTCCATGGAGCTATGCTGAATTCAGCATTGTTAGCTCCCTTGGTGTTTTTTAAATATGTCAAGTCCATTATGAATTTGTCCCAAGCTGCTAAGAGCTCCCTCTCGTTAAACCAACCTACCACAAAAAACAGACTGTATTTATTTGCCTTTCATGCCAACAAAGCATGCATCAGCTGTAATCATCTCAAGACTTTGCACATTTAAACCAAATGCTGTACATCTTTGAGTAAAAACACAGACAATTATGTGACAAAGCCCAATACAACAAGTTTGTTAGTTCATTTGGGTGTTTAGAATTTATCTCTGGATTGTGCTGTCATTGGAGCTGTAACAACACCATCTGGCAATACTTTACTTTCTAGCTTCACTTCTTGTTGTACCTTTCCATTGTGAGAAAATACTGTGGTGGCATTTTTATGTATAATTTATGTATGATGTAATATGTATGATATACGACCGGCTGTGGCTCAGCAGACAGAGCGAGTTGTCCCGTAATTGTAGGATTGGTGGTTCAATCCTTGCCCAAGGACACTTTGACATGTCGAAGTGGGCAAAACACTGAACCCCAAATTGCCCCCAGGGCAGTAAGGGCAGCACCTTGCTTGGTAGCTCACTGTCATTGGTGTGTGAATGTGTGTGTGTGTGTGTGTGTGTGTGTGTGAATTGGTAAATAAAATAATAAATAATAAATACTCAAAGCATGATCAGAATCGATGTACCGTGCTGTATTAGTTGCTGAAGTTTCTTTCCTACTATACCGCAGCACATTTGTAAGTCTCATAAAGCTCCCCACAGGACACTATGTACCTTTAAATGGGTAAATGCAACCTGACCCATATTTGAAAAAGTGTGATTATCCTCTTATTTAAAGTGTCAGGAGCTGAGGGAGCTCAATGCACGTTTTGTCTGAACTTTCTCTCTACTTCTGCGCTCCACTCCTCTCCTCTGTATTCTCTGTAGTTGAACCTGACTGAAGACGATCAAAGTAGACTTGACAAGACTACACACTATAAAACCGACAGATGAAAGCAGAATCTTAAAGCCTACTGCTCCCTATCCTCTCTTACCCAGAAAGAGGCCTGAAATCCTGATTCGATCTTCGTGCCTAGAGGAGCATAACTGAAAAGGTGAAATTTTAGGATGCTGGATGTTTCCCCTGAAGCTTAATTCAACACATCAAACAGAGAAAAGTGTAGCAATATGTACACTCACTGAAACTCAGTAGATGGGCAGCTTGTTCCCCATCGTCGTACAAAACTCATGATATAGCACAGGCTGTAGCCACAGAGTAAGACCCACCAACATGCAGTGAGTTCTTCCTTACTCAATGCGTCTAACTCGTCTCAAGGACATACTATTTAAGACAGCGAACAATGCCTCAACAGGGCTGGCTAAAGTAAAAGAAAAAGCACATTTTGATATCAAAGTTGAGCAATGATTAGATCAGATACATGCATTGCAAATACTGGCCAAGGTGTGTTGTAACACAATGCGTTCATAGTGTTATCAGCTGGTGTAGTAGCTATTTGTTAACAACGACCATGTCATATCTTTTTGGATTGACTATTAAACTTTTAAAATTGCATTGAACATGTCTTTAAGTTTTAGTAAATGTTATCTGGTTATGTTGTGTTACATTTAGTGACCAACCCTACGTTTTTTACCCCCTTTTCTTTTTTTTTTGCGGCTCTCCCAGAAAGTAAACAAAGCAGCACCACGGGGGGAAAAGGTTTTCTGATCACTGCAAACCTCCCACTCTCAGGCTGAAATAGAACACAGTAATCCCATTTTACCCAAAATGGGTTGCAGTCTGGAGAGCCTCAAAAGCATATTTAACTTTATTTTTGTAAACACTGGTAGATTAAGTAAAAATATTTCTTCTCCTCCATCCATCCATCATCCATCCAACCAGCTTATCGTGTTCAGGATTGCGGGGGAGCTGGAGCCAATCCCAGCACACACAGTCCTCCTTTCATATTAAAATATTGTCACTGCTAGTCACTGAACAAGCATCTAAATATTATGAAGCACGAAGATGGATTTGAAACACGTTTGTAGACTGAAAAGCAGGACCATGGCAGCAACACATTGCATAATCAGCGTAGTACACATATGCACACAAACACTGCCTCGGGCATGCTGGGGAAAAAAAACAAAAACAGCTGACCTCACTTTTATTTCCGTGACTCAGCTATTTTAAACTTAAGCGGACGGACAATTCTCATATGTACAAATTGGGACTTTAAGTCAAGTACAGCAGCACCACCCCCAGTGGATCATTGTAATGGGCTTCCTCATTACACTGAGGTGACTCCGACTGTGTTAGAGCAGTAATAATCACTCTACAGTAATAACTTCTCCGCAACTGCCTGTGGGTCATTAGAGCCAGTGTCCACTTAGAGGATTGGGATGCTTTGATTAAACAACAGGATGAAGGTGCCTCACATTTTTTTTTTCAACTCTGCCTCATTTCTTATCCTTTTACCATTTTGATATTCAATAGCCTACAACTGGCTGTAAACTGTAAATGGACCCGATGAGTCTTATGGGGCCCCATAACAACGAGGAAACCTTTATAGCATGCCATCATTTTCTACTGGGGCTCCTACAACATTGTGAACTTTCTTTTGGCACTGCGCTAAATCTCTCCCCCGTGGTACTCTTTGGAATGAAGGGACCACTGGCCCACTTAGTAAACGTGAATATCTTGTGTGTAGTCTACTGGCGTTACACTACGAACTGTAAACTGAGATTTTCACCTCACGCTGCCAGTTAGAGCTGCTGGGGTGTAAAATTGCACATAGTAGCTTTAAGCAAGACATTAGCTTTGCACAGGACACCTCATTAATTCTCCTCCTCTCTAACCCACTCACCTTCACTCTCAATGTTATTGCTCTGCACCTTGCCAGTCTTTTCGTCTGAGGAACAACATTTTCTTATCCGGTGCCAATCTCGCTCTGTCTCTCTCACTCCTCCTCGCTTGTGCTCGACTTGATCAGGGTGTTCCTTCTTTGCCAATCAGATATCAGTTTATATGACAGGAAGAAGTTGTTGTACTAACAAGCTGTTCAACAGAATACAAAATTGTGTCCTTCCTGTTATGATAAAGGGGACAAGGCTCTGGCGGAGACATTTGCCACTTTACTGTTCAGTAGAAACTGTCAAAACTGTTGTGATTTCAGAATTTGATTTAATGGGGTGTTTACTCCCAGAAGCTCCCAAAACAACGCACTCTGATATTTGTTTTTGTATCAGTTAATCCACAGAAAATTAGACTGAAATCATAATTGTTCTCCTACAACTAGATATTCACTAAATTTCTGAACATTTTGCAGTTGTTTCTCTACTTGGCTCTATGTTACTTGGCATTAATGAAACTGGAGCCTTAAAAATACTTCAGTAGGGCTTTTTACACATTCATTTGGAAACACTGTGTATGGAACCTGGAACATGGCGCAACATTAGTATTCACTTGGAGTCACGTTTGTTCAGCTAGTCTGTCACTTTGATCGTCTGGTGTTATGTCCTTTGATTCAATGGTCTGTATCAAAAAAGATACAGACCATGCAGGTTTAATGCAGGTTTAAAAAAAAAAACTTAAATGGTAATTATTTTACAGTGATACTGGCAGTTGTTTGGAGTCCATAAACAAGGCATCCCATAGTGGAAAAGAACAGCAGATTCAGAGACAGAAACTTCACTGGATCTCCTGGCTTCACAGACCTGGATTATTTTCCCTTCCTCCCAAATGTATTTGGGTGAGATACAGCCCTCTGTGGAGAACAGCACTCAAGTCAACACACACCCTCACCTATCACAGAGAGGGGCACTTCATGCCCTATGTGAGATAAAGAAGGCACCCCCCCCCTTCATTCAACAGATATAACCATGGGATACCTGCGTACTTATGGAAATGAAGGCAGCAGGTTTGTAATTAAGAGGATCCAGAGGTGTTGCTTTTTCTTCTTCTTAACAGTCAATCTCTCATGGCGGCATGCATAATTGCTATGACTGATGGGATGTGGGCAGGGAATTGATCTGGGGAGCCGGCGCAATCCCATTATTCTGCTCCACTTCTGTCTGTCCCCTCTGTATCTATCCATCTGACTCTCTATTTTTATATCTTTTTCCTATCTCTGGAGATCTCTGGTTGTCTATCCCCCTTGCTATAGGTTTTTGCACCCTTCTCTTTGTATTCATAATATTCACATGATGTCAGTTGCCTAGGTTATGTTACAGCCAGCTGACAGTGTAGCAGCTGTACTGTACTATCAACAAACATTTATATTTTCCTCAAATTTGCTTCTTCTAAGTTTCCTGGTAGTGTGTGAAACTACAGCTACAAATCACCTACGACCTCTTTATGACAACAGTTGTTTGTGATATTTGTCTCTTGATTGTCTCTTGAAATTGTTCAAGTTACACTGTCTTTGTCGGTGCCAATTTCTCATGGAGAGAATCAGACTTGACTGATCTCTATTAACAAATCTGATGTACGACAATGAACATCACAGCTTGAACAACATAGGGGAATTTTAAGATTTTTAAGATAGAAATGATACATACAAAATACATACAAAAAATTAATTTCAATAATTAAATAAGATGAATATACATTAACAGCTCTGTTAAGGCAAATCACATGGAAACTTTTATTGTGAAGCAACAAGCCCACAGGAAAAGCATTATATTTGTCACTGAGGTTTGCGACGTCAGCGCACATCACTGCTTTTGTTTGCTGTAACTTTGTGTGCATAACAAGTGGATTCAGTTTTAAATATTCCAGGGACGAATTGTACAAGAAGACATACGAAAAGTGATCTTTGCTTGGTAACTGTTAGTGACAGCTGCTCTAAAGCAACACCAACAGTAACCTTTAAGATTATTAAATTCCATCTGCCACCCTTTGTCACAAGTTCTCAAATTTTTACCTCCACAAATTTGTACTTGAAAGTTTGCTTATAAAGTTAAGCTCAACTGCTCAATTCAGTTGCTAAAATTGATCAAAATATCAAAAGCCAAATTGATGCCGGCTGTAGTATACTGTATGTTTCACATGCTCAGCAAATCTCAACCATTCTGCCATTAGTCCGAATTTATTCTTCTTATTTATTTTTATTTATTTTCTACAAGTGGAAGGGATGGTAAAATATAGGAAAAGATAGAATAGAAAAGGATATAACCAGACAATGGTCTAAATATAACAGCTGCGTTTAGTTGGATCATCACCATCATATTTGCATTTAGCATCTGATAGGACATGTAGATTGGTTTTGGGGTCCAGCGCAGTTGCTTTGCACTAGATTCAAAGGGCAGAATTTCATTATCAGGTGCGAATTGAAAGATTTCAACTGTCAGTCAGCTCACATTGTGTGCAAAACTGAACATTTTTTTCAGACCCCATACTACTCAACCCCATGATCAATTTCTTTCCCTTTCCACCTGATTGCGTGTCCACCGTCTCCATGTTCATTCAGATTCCGTCCACTGTCTTTTTTTGAAATCTATCTACTTGCCTCTCCATCCATAATCTGTCCTCTGTCATTTGTCCCTTGCCTCACTCATGTCTCTCTGTGTTGACCTCATAGTCCGTCCTGTCGGTGGTCTTCCACTCTTTCATAATGCTGTGACCTTCTGTGCCTCCTGCAGGCCGGCCTGCACAAGCCCGCCTGCCCTTTGGCTGCAGGATTACGCGGCATGCTGAGTGAGCAAGAGTTTGGGCAGCTGAAGGAGGGCTGCACATATGTCTCGTCTGGCAAACTTTGTCTCTTTCCATCCCTCCTACACTCATTTAGTTCATCCACTTCAGCAGGTAGAATAAAAATGTTATAGGTAACTGACTTTTTAACACACAACGAATTTAAAGGTATTAGGGAGTGAGATTAAAGTTCCTGAAAGATAGCTAAATTGTTTTAAGGGGTCGTAATAAGCCATATAATTCTATTATGTCATAATCATTTATCTTTTTACCAATACATCAAAACACTGTTACAGGGCTGTTTTTCTAAGTAGGGATGATCTGTGCCTAATATGTGCGTGTGTGTGTGTGAAGCACACACAAAGCAGAGGAGAGACAGGTGAAGTGAACAGCCTTGTTGTTCTGTCAGGAGATGCAGTGACTTAAACCAAGTGAGTAAGAAAAAGTATAAATAATATGTAATTTGTTAAGCTATGAGTAGAGGAAAAGTCCTAGCTGCTAGGCTAATTTATGCAGTGTAAAATGTCATAGGCTTAAGCTAATAATGTGTTTTATTTTTTAAATACATGTATTAAGCGGGCAAATAAACTTTACATGGATGCATGAATTTGCTTCGTCATTTCTTCGTCTGCATTTATAAGGATAAATATTAAGGTTAATATTAATGACAGTTTAGTAAAGCAGGATGATTGGCAGGAAGGATGATGTAACTGAGTATGATGGGCCAGTTACTGTATGGGGACACAGAAAGGACAACTTCTCTTCTACTGCTGCTTACTTACTTATTCACTTTTTTTGGAGGACGTTTAGTGGTTAAGACTCTAGAAAATTTACAACTTTTGACAAATTATAAGGACAGCTAGAGCCAGGGAAGTGTTGTGAAATAAACACACACACAAACAGAAGCCGTCTGTGGCCATCTTGACAGACGTGCACCCATTTCCAGAGTTAAATTATTCACTAGTTCTGAGGTGTGATGGGGAAAAAACAGGTTGTCACACTGGGTTCCAGAGATTCAGGCTTTCCAAAAGTTCCCAAAACGAAAGCTAAGTGGCAGTTAGAGAACAAGCATTGTGTCGAATCTTTGTAGATTCCCAAAAACATGACTTCTTGGCCATCACAAAAGGGGAATATTTTGAAATATGCATCCACTTTCATTTTGGATAGTCTCATTTCAAAATAGCTTCAACAGTGAACATATACAGCTTTTTGTCAAATGCCTTACTAGCTTAAGGAAACTGGCATGTACTTTAAAAATAACACAGTCACTTAACATCAGCTTCAACCCAGCAACCTAGCGACCTTAAAGTAATCTGTACATTATGAAAGACCCTTTGGGGAGTGAGAGAGCAGATGAACTAAATTCTGCATGGTGTAGGGATAGGAGTGTTGTGCTCTGAGATGAGCAACATGTTCCCTGGAAAAAGAAAAAGGAAAGCAGGTTTTGAGTTGTAGGTTAACAGCTCAGGAGTTTGTTTAGAATCTAAATCAGGACCGAGCAACATTTCACACATGCATTTTACAAGAGTCAACAAACAGCCTCCCGTCATCCTTGATTTTTCCATCTTTGTTGTTGAATCCAAAATGCTTCAACACATTATTTCTCAGATAGTTTGAGAAGTTATGTACTCTCCCACCTCTGGAGTTCAAGACACTTAAAAGCTGTGAATTTTGACCATTGAAGTTCATTATTGACCACGCAATCCAGTTAAAAGCTCTGAAAAGCTAGCAGGTGGACCTTTGACCTGAGGCTATTTTGTAACACATACAGGGAGTTTTGAACTCAGACAGATCATTACAGACTGAATTCTGAATGGAAACTGACAACTTTTCACAACCCACATACAAATACAGTATATAGAGCACTTTCTCCAGAAGGAAAAACATCAAAATGGATCACTTGACAAGAGGAAAGCATTGTGACAATGTGACAGGCGTTGCTCATAGTGTAGTGTAGTAACTACAAAGAATTATGACTGTAATCTGCAGCTCCCCTCGACTTTACAGAGTTTTATAAGGACTTTCAGCTCATTGTTTAGCTGTCTGGCCCGTAACATTTCTGTTTTGGCGTTGAGCTCAGCACCAAACAGCAGACAGACACAGTTAGTGACTAGCTGGTGAACATAGTGGAGAATTTGGCAGCTCAAGAGCCAGACATTTCCCTCAGGAGTTGGTAAAGAGATGAAACAGAGCTAAAAGGGAATCAATACTGGACTAATTCACCAGATGGCAAGAAAGATGACTGCAAATGAATACTGATGTTGCTCTTTAACTGCAGCATGCTTAAATAAGTAAATGTTGGCCAAAAAACATTTGCCATATCAATTTGAAAGGATATGTCAGTGTTGTATTCACAACTTGTTTCCGCTTCCCCCAAGTGGCCAAAAAAAAAATCTGTTTGCAGGTTTAAACAAATTGACACAGTTTTTGTAAAATGAAAAAAGTTTCTATAACAAAGTCAAACACTGGCATAATGACAACTTTCAAGACAATGCTGCCCACTTTGGAAAAGGGATTCAGGGGATTAATGGAGAGTCTGCACTGTCAGATGTCCATTCATCAACAGAGTTGAACACTAATTAATTAAAACAGCATCTCTATCAGATGGAGAGGTCAGACCCTAGGCTATATAATAATGTGTTGATTTGGACTGTAGCTCTTGACAGGAGTCAGCCTGCAGTGTCCAAACGCCTCAAATGACCTTTCAGCACACCTATGTTGCCTTCTCCTGATGGAGCGAGTGGCAGGCATGACCATAATTATGATTGCTGCTTAAGGGTCTAAGGATGTGTCAGTTGCATCATCGGTGGCCATATTCAATGCTTGACCTCAATCACATAGAGTTGAACTTGTTAGCTGCAAGACCCAGGTGACAATGTTCCATTCACTCAGAGGAAAAGGTCAATGCACTGTTCGTCTCCAGCAGGGTTGACCCCAGACAAGACCCATGTGCAGCAACTCTGCACAGCTGCTCCGCAACATAACTGGTTGTGGGTCCTTCCTGCTCAGTGGGAAACCACATGAACACTTGCATATTTCTGGAGTGTTATTTTTATGATTTAGACAAAGACTTCTGCAGATGGTGCTTTTACTTTTATGCTTTATTTACGCATGTGTGCAGATTATTGCTTTGGATTCTATTCCTCTTGCATCTATTTCATGAGTCTAATTTGCATTATGTTTTGTCTCAATCAGATGGATGTTATGATTGACAGGTGTGGCTGACAGGCATGGATATCTCTGTAAGCCTGCACTACTGCAAACATATTTAAGTTTGATATGTTATGGTGACACTTTAATTACGCCATTCAGACATTTGGGAGGGTGTTGCCGAAGGTGGCTGGGATTTCATTATCATAACTTCCATTCCTGTCAAAATAGTCATGTAGATGAGAACTGACACCTTCCTGGGACATTTCTGTTGTGCTGCTCAGCTTGGGTTACCAGGTGAAGCATGCTAGGTATGCTAGTTAGAATGCTCTCTCACCTTGAGGATGTATTAGCAGCAAATGCACGCTTGTGGGTCCTTGTGGATCACTTTGAAAAAATCAAGTGAAGCGTTTTTGCTATTAAACATAAGCCATCTATTGTGTGTGTATAGGTACTCAGGAGGCTTATGCCAGTCAGTCTGCACAAAATGTCTTTGAAACGTAGACATTCAGTAACTACAACCACAGTTAAAGAGCCCTTTCAAGAAAAGAATAATTTACTTATCCAGATAGAAAAGCCCCCAAAAAGTGGACGCAAACATTCACCTTCTAATTTGTCCTGGTTTGAGAAATACATCTTCAAGCTGGCAGGTTCTCCGTCTGGGCTGCCTGCCAGAGTGAGAGCAGGTGATCAGTCAATGTCAAGATTTAAATCGCAGAAAAGAACAGATGAAATAGCCCTGGTGAAGTTACAAAAAGTAACAGTGGTGGGAATCTCTGTCAATGACTCTCCGTCTTCTCACGGCCTGTTAAATTTTGGAATCAATTTTAAACATTGTCCTTCATCAGTCAATCATCGTGATCCTGCAACTTTTATGTCCAAAGTCATGACTTAGTAAATCTTAGCCAGAAAAATACAGTTAATATAATGTACTGGTGTATATTCAATTATTAAGTGATTGAGAATGAAATTTTAAGTTTAAACTCCATGGTCATATTTTGTCATGCACAAGTCAAACATGATGTGTAAATATCTATCTTTATCTAGCTTTAAATATTTAAATACATACAGAAGACTTTATGTTTCTGCAGGGGGAAAAAAACCTGCTGCATAGTGCACCTGAATAAAGATGCTGTCTTTGTTCTGTTCTAAGGCTTTATGTGTGTGTATGAGGCAGAACTTCTTTGTTGGCATGAGTGTGTACTACTGTGCACAGGTGTGTTTATTTTTATGGGATCAGGGGGTTACATACTTCATTCTTTTGTTAAATGTCACCATATATATAATTAGTTTATTATGTCACTAACTTGCAACCCCCCCCCCCCCCTCTCTCTCTCTCTGTTTAGAAAAACTCAAAAGACACCAAGGTTCAGCAGATCTGAATCTGAATGTTTTTTTACACTGATCAGCTGAATCCAGGACCCTATCAAAGCAAAATGATTAGGTTAGTGAGCTGTCTCTGCAGGGCTGAACTCCCGGCTTTTCCATCTCTCAGTGGTGATGGTGACTCACAACTGGGAGAGATCACCATGGTAACATCTGCTGCACAGCTAACCTTGTTTGGAGCAGCTTAAATTTAGGTTTAATTTCTATGATATCCTGGTGTCATCATAATAAAAGTAATAGAAAGCTTCATTTGAACTAACTGACATTGCATGTTGCATAGACAATACAAGTAATATATAAAGCAAAATATATTTCCAGTTGATAAGAGTTATCAGTATTTAATGACACTAATGGGTACTTATTACACTGAACATATCTAAGGGGCTAAATATGCAGTAGAGCTTTTATAATGGTTTGTATTGTCACTTTGTGAGCAGACAATCATTCAGACTCAATGAAAGAGCACAGTATTTTATAAAGAATTTCTATTATTGACAGTGGCAGTGATAAGCATATTCACAGTCTCCTCTGTTATTCCTCTCTAACCCCAGCAACAGAACAGAAATAAATGTTTCTGTTAATTCTCTGTTTTGCTAATATGCACTGGTTGTAATAGTTTGTTTTACATATAAATAACAATATAGTAATCCATACATAATTCACAAATAAGACAATGCATTTACAGTCAGTAATGTTTACAGGATGATGATTTTATACATTTCTACAATATCTACTGTATGTCTGCCTTTAATATTCTAGTTATGTGCTTACACTCTGGATCTTTTACTCCACTGAATCATATTACTTTCTCCACTGCAGTGACGTTCTTTCCCTCTTGCGGATCAGTGCTTTCTTCTTATCTAATAATAGGTTCCTCTTGGTCTATTGATGTCAAACCTTCTCTTTATAACAGACATACACACTTCGATGTCATCATAAAATGGGTTAACAGAGCCAGGTGATGAACAATCCTGTGTTAATTGGGTCAGGTGATAAATAACCTGGTTCCAAAAGCAGCAGGTCATATTAACAATGCCAATGAAAAATAATTTGGTTTCAACAGCAGCAAGTGCAAATAATTCCAGGTTAACAGAGCCTGATGATTAATAATCCTGGGTTAACGAAACCAGGCATTAAATAATCCTGGGTTAACAGAGCCAGATGATACATAATCCTGGATGACATGCTGCAGTGCATTTGCATCAGTGTGTCAGTGTCTGTTTGCCTGTTGTTGGTTTGTAGCACTTGTTGCAACATTTTTCTCATATTATCTGTTACCTTCTCTGAGCTCGACTCAGAGTGAAATGATCTATAGGACTGCTGTTATTCAATCATCACATTTATTTTTGAACTGACCTTTCCAAAGGTGAGTTGGCTTTATTATGCTGGCACTCGCTCCTAGTGCTCCCTAGATGCTGCGCATTATTAGTCATTAAATGCATTTCGATATTTGTGCCATTCACCTTAGTGACCCTAAACACAACTAAGGGTGGATAACAGAGGTTATGTATAACTGCATTTGTTTATTGTATGAGTGAGTGTGCCACAATGAGTGTGTCTGATTTCCTGTGTACAGACACACACACACACACACACGCACAGATTTGTCAGTTGATAGCAGCGTTCAGTATTATGTTGTGAACAACAGCTCACTTTTCAGCTGATGCGGCGTAATGTTGTGCTCTTCCTTTTTTGCTACTCTGTCCTTGTCTCTGAAAAGGCATTATCACCATCCACTTTATCTCTCTGCATCATTTGCCTCTATGGGCACCTGTTTGGCAGCCAGGGTTCCCTGGTGGTTAGAGGGACCAGCCTGCTTATCCAGAGGTCACACCTACAATCACAGCGAAGCCATATCACCAAGTATTTGTTGAAACGGCTTTGAACAAAATGCTGAAGCCCTAGATTTGCAATGCTTGGTTACATGCGTGTAGTAACCCTGGTGTGCTGTATACACAAACCTTTGGCATGAATAAACCAAACTGCATGCAATGTTCCTCTCCCGCTGAGGTGGCCCATACATAATAGAAAAGTGTTCTGTGCAGTGTTTTCTTTCGACCAATAACCTTTTTGTGTGAGTCTGCATTTGCACAGATGGCGATGATTAAGATATACACCTGGCACAGAATATGAAAGTAAGCCAGACGCATCTTCATCAAGTTTCCTATAATTTGACTATGAACTTACCTATGTTGGTGTAATTGGGTTATGATGCCTAAATGTGGCGACCTAACACCAGTTTACTCCAGTAATTCTGTGTGCATGAGTTGTTCTGGATGAAAACATCAAGTAAATGGTAAGACTTAAGATGTTAAACCCTGGCAGAGTTGTATGTTGGTTTGTCAGACAATCACTGTGCTGTAAGAAGACACTGTATGTATTAGTTTGGGTGTCCTTGAGGAGCTCAAAACGGGCTTCCCCCCACCTAACTGCTACGGCATCTTAGATGCACAATACAGTGTGTCTCTCACAGTGGGATATGCAGTCAAATTGCTCATACATGCTGTGTAATGTGACTAATTGCACCTAATTGCTTCCAAAGTGACTAAATTCTAATCACCTTCTTTAAAAAACGTTTGCTCTTTGAAAGTCACAATCAATTTCAGATAAGCAGACTGGTAACTGCTAAAAATGTTCAAAGCTGCTCATTATAGTCCTGCATTTATCTCCAAAGATGTTTTGTCAATGCCCTCCTCCACAAGGAGGTTGGAGAAATGGTCAGTGTCCCCTTCAGCATCTCTAGACATACTAGCGAGTGCATGGCAGCCCAGAGGTTAAAGCTGAGCACCATAAACTGTCTCTCAATCTGGGATAAAATATAAACATTTGACGGACAATCTGTCAACAGAGGACTTCATCATATGCTTGGATTAGGCTGTTGAGTCAGATAAAATATGGCTTTACCCTCTCCCACTTGTGAATATCGTATAAGTAGGACAGGCGGCTGTATAATATTGCGGTAGAAATAACAGCAGAAAAGGTTTCTGCTGAAATAGATGGCCATCTGAAGAACCCTCTGGCCATGGGAAACAGACATACTGCCTGGTGAAAGTACACCCTCCGAGCTTGGGCCAATCTGTCACCTTGCACACAGTGCCTCCTGTTTTGGCTCGCTATCTGTCTTTCTCTCTGTCGCTCTCTTTTGCCCACTTACTTCTCCATCCTGCCCGCTACTGTACAGTCTGCAGGGTCTATTTCTGTTCAGTTCGCTGAGATCCAGACTGGTTGGAGAGGCTCTATCTGTGCCCTCCAGTTGTCTGCATCGTGAGCGTCCAGCAGGCTATGTGCCCCATAGTCTGCTGCAGGCTTTCCCAGAGGTTTGTACGGCTTATTATGAAGTAGCATGTTTGTATTTGTCTTCATCAATCTGTCGCTCGCTCTGCTTTGGACTAAACAAGTTTTTGGTGGTGCCACAACGTGGCCATTTGTAAAGCACTTCTTTCACGCATAACTCTGGAACAAAGCCTGCCTCCACAACTGTTAATACTTTATAAGACAGACATTATGAGAAACATTTTTGTAGTTTAATCCATTTAATCTTTCCATTCTTTGTCCTTCCTATAACATACATGAGGGGGCAGAACACCTCAAATATAACGCAGTCCAGTACAACACCACCTGACCTCAATGCTAAAACATATAATTAAATGAATACCTCTTTGACAGTCAACAAAAACTGAACATTATATGCATGATAAAAGCAGACTTTACGGCAGGGCTGCTGTATTGGACTGCATTAGATTGTACAGCTCTACCTAATAAGAGGCCACTATTTCTTCCTTTTTTGTCATTGTTTCGAAAATTATATTGAATTATTGGTACCAACAAATAAAGTCATGAAGCTGTTTTTTAAGTAAAACACATTTACAAGTCACATCTCAGCAGAAGGCCTTCCCTTCTACATTTTTGTAGCATGTACTTGTTAGAAAACAGCACTGCTTATGTGGAGAGCAGAAATAGAGTCAATTACTGAGATATACTGTGTCTAAATTTGGAAGCTGGGGCTCTCCTCTTCGAGGCAGAACAGGATAAATGTGAACCGGAGGCTCCCGTGGGTAAGAAAACATCTGCCAGCCCAAATGGGGGGGGGGCGGGCTTCTCTTCTGGCGACAGAAATACAGTATTTAAGCCTGCAGGTCTGACACAGAGCTACACGGCAACTCACTCATCACAGATGTCTGGAAGCCACGGTTGCTGTGTTTAGGTGAGTTTCTTTATTTTCCTCCTGTTGCAGTGCAGAGGATGCCATGGCTCATCTTCTGCGAACCTGGATCTTGGGACAAGTCACACCTGCAGGCTACAAGGTTCTGAGTATCCTTGTTTTTAACTTGTGATATTTGATTCTTCGATCGTGGGAGCGTGTCTGCCAGTGTATAAAGCCTGCTGCTGACAAATGCAGTGGCTGTATCTTGAGGATCATCTGACTTTATGTATGACACAAAGAAGAGAGGGTGCAGACAAGCAGATACTATCTATATATACAGATACAGATAGTATAAAAGTGTGGCTCAAGCTCAGGTAGAGGCTTCATGTAAATGTTTTCACGCCGCACAATGTTTTACACTTGTAATTAGATTTTAAATATCTCTTAATATTGTAAAAGGCCAGCCAATTGCCACTGACAATTTTATATCAAGTGTTACTTTTTCACTGTGGTGCTCATAAAATATCATGGAAAGTGCTGGTTTCACCTAAAAATACTGCAGAGCCTAATATTTTATTTTCTGTTTTGCATACACTTGAAACTGTGACATGATTAAAAACCTTAGGAGAACAGCACACAGCGTGGCCTGCGAATGTCCTCATTTCCCTCTGCCCTATCATATTTCGCACTCCACTGAATTTGCTATACTCTTAAAGAGTTCATTGGTTTCATTGAGTTCATTCATTTAGCCATTCCCTGATAAAGGAACAGAATTAGCTGCAGAGATAATCAGTTTTTGTTGTTGATATGCATTTGCTGAACATTGTTTTTCTCTTAGGAAATCAATAAGATAATGCAAAACAAAAATTCAATACTGTCTGAGTGCAATATTTGCAGCATTTTTTGCCTGTGATTTAGACCCACACAAGGACAACGCAAGCAAATAGACCAAACTCAAACAAATGGAGAAAACATCTTCACCACTTGACAACTTATATGTTGCATTTAAAACGCAAGCAAATTTAACGAACACATTCACCATTTGGAAAAGGAATAAGCGGCATAAAGAAACACACTGCAAATACAGAATATCAACTAGAGAAAAGCTGCAAGTTGTATAGAACAACAGAACAAAGTTATAACTTCAATCAACTACATTTAGTCCAGTTTTAACAGACGGCTACTGTCTTTCCGCCAGAAACCAAGCTGTCTTCCTATATCGATGGTGAGTGACCACCCCACATATTTCTTGCTAGCTTAGTATTACGTTTCCTGGCTTCCTTTATTAAATGGTGTATTTCTTCTCTCTTGTGTCACCATGAATCCATTCTCTTGGTTTTTATGGAGAGACAAAGACAGGAGAGAAAGAAAGAGTCCATCAACGGCCCTCCAGGTCCTGTGCTCCTGTGCTAGTAAAAGCGTGTTCTGACAAGGTGGCAAGCGCCATGAAAGTAACCAGACCCCTGTAACAGTGTTCACTCGGCAGTTTGCCGTGCAAAAAGACAGTTTATTATTCCAAAATGGAGTATTCTTCAGCTCTTACTGCATCATTATGTTTGGCCTTTGTCTGACTCACAGCCTGTTTTCTCTCCGCTTTGCATTTGCTCGTTTTTTGGCAGAGGTGCTGGAAACAAATTGCTGCTTCCCACATGAAAGGTCATGGCTTTGAAAAAACAAATTTAAGCTTTTAAAGTGATGTTGAGCTGGTGCGACCGAAGAAAACATTTAGTGGCAAGGCTTTAGAATTTCATAATGAGCAAAAACAGTGTTGCATTCACTAGAAAGAATATTTCACCATTCATTTTTGTTCAAGCAAAAAGGACTGGAATATGCTTTGATATAATGGGGCCTAACAGTATATGCATATTTGTTAAGTGGTAGACTTGTTTTTTCCCTTTGTCTCTTAATACCTCTTTGGGAAAATGGAGCTGTGTTTAAGCCTTTTGATGTTTTTTGAGCTGGTATACTATATGAATTCATACGATGACACCCGGAAACTTTCAAGGGAACATTGCTTTTAATAACAACGCTTCAGCGAGATATCCTCGAAGAATTTGAATTACTTATTGCTACAAGATATTAGTCTCAAGAACATCCAACAAGAACTAAGTGAACTCTGAAGTTTTTGACCTCTAGTAGCGCTATGGACCCGTTTTGTTTGTCTCATACACGACCTGACTTCCAGTCATCTGTTCATGTCCTTAAAAGTCTCCTCCTGATATCCTATTGGTTCATTGAATGTTACCAGGTCGCACTTAAGAGATGTCAGGAACACTCGCCGGGCGTGAGACTGCTATGCCAGCACACAGAGAAATAATTAGGAAAAGAGAATCCGGTTCTCCAAATAGACTGCAAAATTACAATAATGTGCGTACAGTCGAGTCATTTTAAACCCTTTTTTTCTGGTGCCCAAGAAAATAAATATAAAAGCTGGTTGCACGAGAAACTGCCACAGTGTGCACACGGATGACAAGATACACAGTCCTGCCAATGGTTTCACACTATTCCAGTGATTCACAGGTGGCATAACACGCCAAGATATGCAGCAATGCGCTAATGAAGACAGGGAAGAAGAGGACTGCAAGCTAGTAAACATGGAAGTAAATAATGTTGGCTAATACTCTAAAAATTGGCTTTGCAAATGTTTTATGAGGAAGGAAATGAGGAAGGAAGAAGTCTTTTTTAAAGTGACTAGAATTGTTGGTTTAAGAAAATTATGTGTACGAGGTTGCACACATTCATGCACCTACATTTTGGACTTGCCTGATGTTCGGTTTCATTGAAATATAAAAAAATTGTCTGTTAGCATGCAAAACTAATTTCCCCATGGAGCAGCTCCACCTAAACATTTGGGTAGTTATTAGTTGACTCAAGTGGCTGAGGCAGCAGTAATTGGAGGAGATGAGAACGGCAGTCATTCTGTTTCTTCACCGGATTTTCTCTGCAGGTCTTGGTGTGTGGACAGGCTGACTTTGTGATCGCAAGCCTGTTCCTTCGACCATTAAGCTGCCACTGCTGTCGAGGAACATCTTTATGTCAATTCAGGAGGACAGATTGAGATTGCATGGATACCTTCCAGCATAAAATGCCACTTGTAATGCATTTTCATCAACAGCTGCTATTTTTAGTGCAGACACCAAGATGAATCCATCAACCCTGGCTGAGAAGCTGCAGAAAATAGGTGCTGGCATTTGGGGTTTGTACTGTATGTTTATGTGCATTTTTATGTCTTGGGGATTGTGCTAAAAAAATATGTGTGGAACAATGGAGGGCTGACAGGAGCTGGATATAAACTGCTGTACACTAATAGAGACAACATCGCTGCTTATTGCAAGAGGTCACACTAACAGAGTAAGAAACAAATGTTTCGTCTAACGTGTATTATAAACTTAGATTAATTAACTCCAGTAAATGAGAGCTGCAGCCAGATAGAAAATGACATTTGCTCTTTTAATGAAGTTGCCAAGATGAAGCTATTACCAAGTGATTTAAAAGAATACAGTCTAAAAGAGAATGAATATCAGGGTCATCCCAACGTGATGCTATTGATGTATGTAGGTTGACTACATGCTTAGAAGATTCAAGATAATAAAGCAGCCATTAAAGTAATGACAGCAGCAGAGACTAGAGGCACTTTCTCCATTTGTGTTACTCATATATGACTCCAGCCCGCTGTATTGAAAATACCTGAGGGATCAGCAGGGACCTGTTGCTGCTAAAATCTTCCTGCCTTGTAAACAGAGCCTCGCAAACTGCAAGGTGTTTGTGTAAATCCTAGGGATTTTCAGGAGGAAGTGAAAAACACCTTAAACTGGGGCCAACTGGGGAGTTAGTCTTCAGTAGACACTGTCACACATGTCGATGGGTGTGCGCACACACACATAGTGATGTGTTTCTGCAAGTACTTTTGTGGTTGTTTGATGTGAGACCAAAGCTATTCACTTGGGAGCACTGGTGTAAATGACATCCATTTTCTTTTCTGAGAACAGTGGATAAAGTCAGGCTGTATTTGGGTGAGATCACACCCAATCAATCATTGACTTCTTACCATCACACACCAAGGTTGACTGTTCTTTGCAAAACATCAGAGATTCTATTTGTTTCCTCTGTTTTACATTTACTTACTTAGATTAGACCAACGGAGGTCAAACTCTGAATCAAAGCAGATTGAATGTTAATGTCAGTAGCATCATTTAAACTTCTGAGGTTAAATGACGTGATATCCATCAGTGTCTGAGAGTGCAAAAGGTTATGCAATTACAAAACGATTAATCAATCGATTAAAGAATCACTACATTTTGTTATTGACTTTTGATATAACACGCTTCAGCAGAATTTCAAAGTGTAGCTGGACACATCAAGCCTGCTTTCGTAGTGGTTGTCTATAGTTTCACATTTTGGGAAACAAGTTTATTTGCTCTCTTGCTAAATGTTAGATGAGACAGTGTATACCATTGTCATGTCTATACGGTGAATATGAAGCTACTACCAACACCAAATTAGCTTAATTTAGTTTAAAGGCTTAAAACAACTGCCTGCCTCTGTCCAAAGGTAACAAAATCGGCTGATCAGCATTTCTAAAGCTCACTAATTAACTGGTAGTATCTCGTGTGTTTAATCTGAACAAAAACTTAAGTGTAAAAACTTATATTCATGTGGCAGACTATTTCCCTGGTGCTGGATTTCCTTGAGTCTTTGCTGGTTGGACGGATTGAACAATCGAGATATAATCTGTGAGCTTTTGAGCTGCTGGTGGGTGGTATTGATCTTCCTATCTAACTAAAATGCTGAACTATTCCTATAATGTTTCCTTTCATCCCTGATGCTTAAGTCTACTCAACAGTCAGTCTGCACATTTAAACAAGAGACCATCTTGCAATGGGATCACACCAGCAGCAATGCCCATCAACATGTTGCCACACACTGCCGCGGCTTGTAAATATTACGGATGGATAATTACTTCTGCCGCACCAAGCATCTTGATTTGAGAACTCTTCCTTGAAGGGTCAGCTCCAGGGCCACTCTACTGATGATGGAGCACTCCTTATATCTCCTGTGATTTTCTCCATTCTTCTGTTTCACTTATTGATTTTCTGCAACTGGGCTTGCAGTACATCTTGTAGGAGACAGGGGTGAAAAGTGTGTTGCTCTGTCGGTGCCCTGGCATTGACACAACCCTGCTGTAAGGGACATATCTCTTCAAGTACATCACTTAGTTTTCACTGGAAATTTGAATCTGTCACTGGGATGTTCAGTAGCATGTTAAGGCAGCCACTTAAACACATAAGTATGCCTACAGACATGCACTAAGTGAAGAAACTGAGGACTCTTACCTTTTTAAAAGAGCAGCTCTGCCTGACAGCTCCAAACATCTCCCACATACTTGATTTCTGCCAGTGCAGTAAAGCATTCAGTTACATTGACTGAATATGGAGCTGTTTTGGCAGACAGAAGATTCTATAACGAAACTTCCAGTATGCGGGTCAGGATACATACTTAATCCCCTGACAGTGGAGGTGCTGATGGAGAATTGGTTTGACCTATTGTAGATAGTGAGGAGGACAACTAATTCAATGTTACCTTTACTGTCAATGTAAAAGCACCTCCTGGCTGATAGCGTGTTGTTAATTATTCTGCTCTGCTTTCCCTCCTTCCACAGGCAGGAAACATCTTTAAAAGGATTATGTTTTTGAAATCATATAGAGACAAAATATTTGAATTGATCTGGAATGATAAGCACATATTTAATAAGATTGTTCCCTATTAAACATTTATAATATCCCCTTTTGTGAAGAATTTCCTTCATATTCTCCTAATTAAAACAGAACAGGCATTCCCACAGAGAGCACATGGCAAATGGGAATGTCATTAGTTGTCAGGTATTTGGTCATAAATCAAAGTACTGGACACATTGTACATTTTGACCCGATGATGCTGCTGGATGAAAAGATAAGGGATGACCGAAGTTATTACAGTTCATCCTGAGGGAGACATGAACGGAGCTCAGGATCCTGAAGGTTTCAGTCGAAAGGAGCCAGTTGAGGTGATTTGGAGTCTGATCGAGACGCCTTGTAGATGCCACCTCTTGGGAGGTTCTGGGCACATCCACCTCGGGGGAGAACCCGGGGAAGACCCAGAATCCACTGGAGAAACTACAGTATGCATCCCATCTGGCCCAGGAATGCCTCAGGATCCCCCTGGAGGACTTGGAATAGAAGGATGTTTGGGTTACGTTGCTTAGCCTGGAAAAGTACATTTACTCAAGTACTGTACTTAAGTATAAATTTGAGGTACTTGAGTATTTTCATTTTCTGCTACTTAATATTTTTTAGAGGAGAAATATTGTTAAATATGAAATATGTTTTTTCCCCCATTACATTTATCTGAAAACTATATTATTTAGCAGATTAAGATTTGACATAATCTATTAATGAAATATGTTGCATCATTACAGATTAAACTACCCTTCAATATTTAAAGTAGTTAAAATCAGCACTATATTATTGCTAACATGTTAATACATCAGTAAAAACAATTCAATAATATGATATATGTACAGTAATAACACACTGAAAGGGCCAAATGAATGAACGGCCCAACAAATACTTGTACATTGGATAGTGGAAGCAATTTTGCTTGTAATACTTTTGTACTTTTACTTAAGTAAAAATATATGAGTACGTCTTCCACCCCTGCAAATAAGTGGTGGAACATTAATAGATGGATGCATAGCTGGAGGAATCACTGTTTGTCTGTATAACAATAATGTGCTTAAGTGTTCAGATCAGCACAATAAAGTTTCATATACAGTAAGCAAAATAGAGTCCATCACAACCTGAGAGTAGAAAATACTATATATATATATATATATATATATATATATATATATATTATATAAAATGGCTGTCAAAGAATGTTGGAAAACAAACTCATGAGAGACACAATGTATCTGTAGGTTTGATTTGTGATGTTTGATTTTTTGTGTTTGTGCAGTTTATTGTCGTAAAGGAACACAAGTTGTAGTAATGTTGTTGTTGTTAATGAAGATGTGATCAAAACTAACATCCCTAAATTGGTTAAATTGGCATTTAAAATGGTTTAATACGTATCTCTAATAACCTCTTTTCATGCAGACACTCCTGTGCATTCAGAGCCCTTGTTATCCTGAGAGAGGAATGACTCATCAGGGACCTTCACTGTGCCTTTGTCTTCCCATAATAACGGGAACCATCATTATCAGCCCTGGTAGAGAGGAGACAAATGTGAGTCTCTCAGCTTTATTAGGTTATTAATGCAACTGTAGTCAAGCCAAGACTCGGTCACTTGGAACAGGTTGAAGTTACACCTTAATGCTGATGTGCTGTCAGTTTAAAAATCGTCTATTAATGGTTAAGGTTTTGATGAGGGGGTGCTGGTGCAGATGACCTGATCAGCATTGTTGGGGTAGAAACCTTACAGCCTGGGGACCATAAAGAGACCATGGAGCCTGTCAAGCAGTCATCTTACTGCAAAGTTCAGCCATATCCACTGGAAACAATGCACCACTACAGAGAATAGTTGTGTAAAAATGGCATCCATTCTCATTTACTGCAGCCTAAAGCATGAAAGGATCAATAAAATACAGTGGAAAAGCTACAGATCTTAGTCTGTAATACACTCCACATAAAGCTAGGGGTGTATAAACAAAATCCTTACCAGAGGCTGTTCTGGTCAATACTGGAGTTCTCCTTTAAATAGACAATTGCATGATGATAACTCACACACAAATTGTCCTCATGTGTTATGTTGTGGAGTATAGATGTTTGATTAACGATGAGCTTGAAGGATGCTCTGAGAAAAACAAATGCCGCTATTTTATAACATTTCTGTCTTCAATAATTTGCGAAGTTCAAGCACAATTCCCTCTGGTGAAATTGCTTCTGACCTCCGCTGGTGCTGCTCAAATCAGTGAAAGGCAGCTTTCACTCTCTGCACAGGAATGCTCTGATTGATATAATACACAGCAGAGCCCAATAGCCATTTAAATAAATACCACTCTTTTCTTTCCAAGTCTCTGAGCGTCTCTGTGGAGCTGTTCAAAGTGGGCAAAATTTGAAACATAATTTGTCAATTGTTGGGAAATGATGTGGAGACTGAAACGTTTCATTACTTTCTTTGAGCCAGTAGTATGGCCAAATGGAAAAAAATGGAAAATACTACTAAATGTAAGTTTTGGGGAACTTGCAATTAATCATTATTCTAATTATCAATTAATCTGCTGTTTATTATATATTTTGTTGTTGTCTATTAAATGTTAAAAAACTGTGAAAAAATGGCATTCACAATATCTCACAGCAAAGTGATGTCTTCAATATGCTTTTTTTGTCCGTTATATATGACTAAAAAAGCGGCAAATTGCAACAAAATGGTTGCAGATTGACTTTCTTTCTATCAACTAATCAATTAATCGACTAATGCAGCTCTAATAAGTATGCTAATTGCTGCCTCTCTGCTGTGAAAAGCTTAGAAAAGATGGTAAATCATGTGATGAGGAGAGTTGATGAGAAGAAATAGGGGTGAATGCTAACAGGCTGTTATAGTTGAAATGTCATCAATATTTTGAGCTAACATGTCTTCACATTGGTTGAAATATTGATAATGAAATAATTGGATCAATGGTCTTTTATTTTAAAGGGCATCTGTGTCAGCTTGTATTGACATTTCAGTTAATTAAGTTCACAGGGTTCACTATGTAATTATCAGAGGTTTATGCAAAATAGGAGAGGCTATGGTGTTAGCTTGGACTGTTCAATTAATTTGGAAATAAGCACATGGCTGTGGACAGACTTACTTCTAAATTTGACTTCATAAAAGAAACTGTAGATTAATTCCCCTACCCATCAAATCCTTGTGATTTTGTATTATCCCAGGCTGTGAAGAAGTGAGAGACTCATCACATTTGTAGTCAGAATAGGATATCAAAGCACCAGGCATTGAAATATTTAGTTTGAAGAGGGAGAGCAATTAGAGTTAATTGCTAGTGTGAGGGAAGCCTGTGGATGGCAGATTGCTGAAAGGAGCATCAGCTGGTAATAAACAAGTCATTAGGTATTAGATCATGAGTGGCCGAAAAACTGAGATGAGGCGAGGAGACGGTGAGATAAAGTATTGGTGCCAAAAAATAAAAATGTGTTTGTGCATGCAAGTCCTGAACTGACACAAGTTGAATTACTTTAAATAAGACCACAGAGATTTTAGTGTTGCAGTCCGAAATGTTCTTCATAATTAAAGTACTTCATAATTAAAGTTGCATTAAGCAATTTTTGACCTTCTAGAGGTTAGAAATACTGACAGCAACTGGCTTACCATGTACTTATGGCTAACATGTTAGCAGAAATTAGCATCCCATTGGAGTTTTCTGTCTGGCTAGCTGACTATTGTGAGTCCAGATGGTGAATTAACTTTACAGGAGCAGGGCAAACTTCAGTTTGGCGGTGGGTGTAATATGTGTAATGTGCGGCTATTAAGAATAATGTCCAGTGGTCCATTAACTCAGAGCTGCAATTTGTCGTCCATTTCGGTTGTCTGGGCACTCACACGCCACATGCAGAACATCTTTGCTTGCCATTTTCTCTCCTTTTTTTTTTTGTTTTTTTTTTTGCTTTATTTCCCTACTTTCAACCATAAAAATCCAACATGAAAGATTTTAACAGAAACAACAATGACGAGATGGGAATCAATACATTCCAATGTAACACAGTTGATTTTATCTCTCCAGATAAGTCTCACAGATTAGAAAAGACTTGCTCTATCTGGGTCTAATTAGTCAAGATGTTCAGCTCACATGTAAAATCAGCATAACAGTGATTGTGTGTCTCCAACTTTTTCACTGTTGCATCACACAGAAGTGTGTGGATGTTTGCCATGAAATAACTGCTGAGAATATGGTATTGCTGTTATAAGCAAGTAAGTGCGTATTTGTGATATATGTACGGCCAGAAATGTCAGTTAAGAAGGGGCAAACACTGGCACACACAGATCAACTAGCTTACTGAGAAAATAAATGACTGCCAAAAGTTAGGCCAGGTCTTGTAGCTCTTTTTCATGCAACTTGAAAGGTCAGGCCAAACTCAAGAAAAAATCACCTTGGAGATGCATTCATGGAAAGAAATATATATATGTCATCTGTTTCCAACGGGACACTTCTCTGTAATCAATCATAACAGAGGAAGGACATGAAATAAACAAACGTGCTACTAAATCTGCGTATGTATTGGTACACATTCATTTTGAGGGTCATTTTTCAATGAGCTCTTAGGGTTCAATTATGGAGACAGAAATGGATAGAAATGAGTTATTGGAAGGTAACCTGTCCATGTATACTGCCAAACCAAATCCCTAATAACTTTAGACAGATTTCTGAGACTAATGTTATTCCCCAGTTAGATTACCATTTTCCTAGTCTCACATAGCCAGACCCACACTTCGTTTTAGCACTGTGCCAGCGCTGGATCCTGTCTGAACCCATTATCATTCTGGTATAGATTGATAATTAATTTATTGTTGGTATTTCTTTAAACCAATCACAATCGCTAAGCTCAGGATGCAGCGACGGTGCCCTTGCAAAATAGTGTCAGAAGATAGAGGAAAGGGAGGGAGGAGAATTCCCACTGAAATAGTTGACCAATGGCAGGTTTATACCCACAGCCTGTGAGTCAGATTACCATTTCTCCAACCTCCACACTGACCTCAGATGTGTCATTGTCTTGGCCACTGAGCCTCCCTCAAAGAGCTGAAATAAAAAGCTCATTCTCCACACACCATTTCTACTTCATTAGCTCCGGCTGAGAGGAGGACGCTGTGTCAGCAGCCTGTGTCATGTACCTGCCACAACCACTGAGAAGTTCTGGGTGTGTGTGTGTGTGTGTGTGTGTGTGTGTGTGTGTGTGTGTGTGTGTGTGTGTGTGTGTGTGTGTGTGTCTCAGTGCTGGGACTCACACATTCAGTCACATATGCTGCTTGCGTCTTGGGCAATCCAGACTGTGTCGCACATTTTGTCAGTTTGAATGTGTCTGTACATGTGTTTGTGTCTGTGTGTGTGAAGCAAGAGAGAGGGAGAAAGAGACACGGCTGTATGTGTTTACAGTCTGATGGCATAATATGCAAATGAAATGGAGATTGGCATATGGTTTATTCTTGAGATATTCATGAGCGTACAGCAGATTATTTTTCTCTTCACTGGACTGGTTTGGTTTAATCTCCTCTCTCTATGTGTGTGTGTGTGTGTGTCTGTCTGTCCCTATCCATAAACAATATGACTGGCATATTTCTGCAGCCTTGCAGTGTTCCCATTTACAATGACATTTACAACTGAATTAATTATAATACCCTGCACCAACTTCTAAAACTTTCTTATGAATAGAATTTAAAGCAGCTACAAACTATATATCGCCTGAATCTGCAGCTCCACTCAGCTAAACCCTCATTGTTTAGCTGTCCGGCCCGCAACTTCCCTGTTTTGGTTCACTCTCGTCGCTCTCATTGCAGCATTTTCTGATACACGGGCCGGCTGATTTCGGTGAAAAAGTTCGAAAAACCTGTACTGTACTGTACACAACCTGCTCAGCACCAAACAGCAGACAGACTCAGTTAGCAACTAGTTGGTGAACATAGTGGAGCATTTAGCAGCCAAAGAGGGAGCTATTTCCCTCAGGAGTTGGTAGAGACCAAAAACAGAGCTAAAAGAGGACTTACAATCACCAGATGGCCACAAATGACTCCAAATGAATGATAATGTTGTTTTGTAACTGCAGGATGTGTAAATAAGCAACTATAAACTTAAAAGGTGGTGATATGTCAATGTTGTGTTCACAACTTGTTTCCACTGCCCCCCAAAAAACCTTATTGCAGGTTTAATTTACTTGTTAGTAGAAATCACTATACATTACATTGCACCAATGCGCTCAAGCAGCCCCTACGTATTTTGTCTGCAGTTGTTCCAGCAAGAAGAAATTCTCTGAAATAGCAATCAGCCAAGTTTTGTTTTGCACCCTGGCCATTTTCTCATGTTTGATTTGTTTTGTCCTTCAGTAGTTCTGTCATTCCTCTCCATGGAGTGGCTTTAGTCACTCTAGAGGGAGGGGAGAGATGATGACAGAGAAGAGAGATAAATGGCTACAGATTCTTTGAAGTAATGATCCTTTTCATTTAAATCTTCATTTGAATAAACATCTGCTTTGCCAGTCTCTACTGCCAAAAGCAATAATACAACAATGATTCAACATTCAGTATACCCAGTTAATAACAGCTTTTATATTAGTTGCTCTAAGCAAGAATGTCTTAATGGGAAGAGGAAGCGATGTGTTTTATCTTTCTTGCAGCTTTAACAGCACTTAAATAGAATAAACAGAACAAGAGCTCTTTTACAACTATTAAACGATTAAAGTCCAATCAAAACTTCCATAAAGAAATGGTCAGATAACCATGACGTAACAAAGGACTACATTGTAACTACTCAGTATGATTTACCACTTTACTTGGGGGTGCACAAAGGGAGTAACTAATTATTAAGTAATTGGTAATGAATGAGTGGCTACTAGTTCAGAGCTACTTGGGAACAACTTATGAAGAAAATGGTCATTTTTCCGTTTCACGGATAATAGTAATTACTATTCAGGAACTACTCATTATCGATTCATTAAATATCAGCTCGTTTCTGATTCATTCCTCTCTCGTTCCTTAGTACTCACATTTTTGCGTTTACCGTATTGTAAAATATTATCGTGTTAGTTCCAAAGCTGCAGCAATGACTGCTTACGTCACACACACACACACACACACACACACACAACTCCTCTACGGAGACACAAAAACATGGCGCAGCCACACCAACGTCTGCTTGGTGATTCACACCTTATATAGCTCTCCATCCGTCTCTGTTTTCCATTTACCTCATAAAGCTGAAGCATGTTCCCTTCAACCACTCTCCCCCCTCTTTCACACCTCCTGTCTTGCCACTTTCTATTAGCATTCCCTGGTCAGGGGGCCGTATGAAAGTGAGGCACACACCTGCCACACTCAAAGTCCTAAGCCTGTCGCCTCTCAACAGCTCAGTTCAGTTGGGCTCTGGCAGGCTGGATAGGTGTTTACTGGGCTAGCTTTCTTTTTGGATTGATGGATAACGGACTGGCTGGCTAATTGACTGCCCAGCTTGCCAGCTGGTTATGTAAATGCATTTCTGGCTGGCTGAATAAATGCCTTCAGGGAGAATGTCTCCCATCAGCCTCTCCCTCTTTCATCCTTTCTGTCCCTCTTCCTTTCTTTCCTTCTCCCCCTCCTGCTATCTCCGGCCGAAAACTAAACAGCAGCTGCACCAGAGGTAGGAGTGTCAGAAAGTGCCACAACTGTGTTCCTCTCTGTTTTTAGGCAAGTTCCTAGAATAGAACAGCGTTCACAGCGTGTAGAGTGGAAGCTAAACCCCAGAGGCTAGCCGGTTCACTGACATCCTCTATTCAGGAGCAGTGGTACTTAAGCTACCGTAGCTGCCACACACACACACACACACACACACACATACACACACACACAAACACACAGGCAGACTGGGTATCCAAACAAAAAGGAATGAAAGTGCGCACGCTTGCGTCCATAATTGAGCACAGAGACACATGCGTTCACAGACATAACATAAATATTCACACACACACTCACACACACTTGTATGCATCAAGCAACAGATGCATACGTGTGTGCCAGATAAGATTTCACTCTTCTTCAATATTGAAGAAAAAAAATACTCTTTAGAATTATTTATTGATAGGAGCTATTTTAAACTGAAATCGTAGAGATTTCCCTTCAACTGTGTTGTTGGTGAAAAGTGCACAACCATAAAAGGGTCACATGAAAATTATTCATTCTGTAAATTTGGTTGGAGTTGGAGGAATACATTAACTGTCTGTGTGGTAGGATTTGTGTCAATCATAGCCTTCATGTCACCATTTGTCACTATCATATTTGTCTCCCAAACGTATGTGGACACATTGGTCCTCATACTTTTCATCTGGGTTTTTTTAGTTTGGGCTTTGACCCTTAGTTTCCGGGCAAACTTCTTAGTTGGGAGTTTAAAGAATTTGATAATAATATATGAGGTATGTGATACTGAGTATGTGACAGTATTTGAGAGTCATGTTTAACTTGTTTAACCAACTTACTCACCATGTTAGTTTGCAGAAAAGCACAGAAGGTCATGTACTTGTTTTGCAAGAGGTGATGCTGCCGAGCATTAGAGTTTGTATTGTTGATATCATTTGTATCTGTGCTAAGATGTGGTTTGTAGGTAAAGGTGCAAGAGTAGTTTCAGATACCATAACTGCAAACCTCCTGCTGATTTGTATTGGTAATTTTCTCTGGTGTGTTCCCTCCTCCCTTTCCGGTGGAAGTGACACCACTGTAAGCCATGAAATCATCGAATGGGTGCAGGCGAGGAGAAATCTGCTGGCCCACATGAATAAAACCTCATAGACAGCAAAGATTAAAGCACAGAAAACGAGGGGAAGCCTATTTTAAAGATGACAAATGGATAAACTCTAAAACTGTAAGAATGGCCTATATCTTCAGAAACCCCTAGGTGCTCTTCAGATGTTAACAGCTCTTGTCATGTTACATTGCCCTTCGAAAGGTCACACACAGCAAATTGCCCTTGCAATGGTATGAAAATGGCCAAACGGGCTTTGCTAGACTGACAAAGCAGGCAGCCACCACCCTCAGGTCATCTTGCCTTTAATGTGACACAGCAGTGCAGAGTTCTGCTGACTCTTAGGGATGCACAATGTGTAGGATGCTGACTGACAGCCAGACCCTCCTGCTGTATTTGCTATTCAGAGGCTCCAGTGTGGGAGGTCTTCCCTCCTTCCTGTGAGTCATATACATCTATCCACGCAAAGGCATCTGACCCTATGAGAGGAAATGTGGCTAATGAAATCCCTCAGGTTATTGTACACACACACAGTAGGATGTAAAAAAAACACAGACACAACACTGTGGTATGTGTTCTGGCTCTGTTCTCTGTTTATTTGTGTATATATATTCCTGCTTCTTGGGTCCATTATGTGCAACAAATCCAGAACAAACTCAACATTTCAATTTTTCAATAATATGTCAGAGTTGATGTTTTTCAGTTTTTTTCCCCTTCTGCCCTCAAGTAACAAAGTTTGCAACATTAAGATAATTTCAGTGCTTTTCATTATCAGTTGATTCTATCCATTCCCCCATTAACAAGTCATACAAGCAACACGGAGAATGAAAAAGGAGTTGAATGGCTCAATAAAATTGTGATTCATTTCCTTTTTAATGTTGGGCTGTTTAAGCAAACCCAACAACACAAACGATTTAATATTTCCTTGATGGGCTGCTTGGAGCTTTATACCTGTACCACAAGCTGTTATCACTACAAAATAAAAACAAGCATTAGTAAATGCCAAAGTCTAGACCAGTGGTTCTCAAACTTTTTACAATAATGTACCAAATATTATTACAGCCAAGTACCTCCTGACTACCGTAATAAGTCAATATAAAGAGGTACAATACAGCGCTGCATCATCAGTGTCTAAACAGCAACCTTGTACCTGAAAAACACTTAAATATTACATTTCAGATGTTTAGAATACATCACTAAATTGATCTGCAGTGAGTTTGATCAGGCACAGTCTGTTTCTTTGCTTTGTTTTGATCAGAGTCATTGCAGAAAAGCAGGCGTCGCACAAATATGTGGATCCAAAGTGTAACAGCTGCTCCAAAGCTTTCTTTCCCAGCTCAGGGTGATCCTTCTTTATTCAAGAGTTTTCCCTGATGACTGACAGGAAGCTTTCTTCTGTTCAGACAATAGAAATACGTTTCTCGCCCAATCCAGCTGTGCAGATTTCAGGGAAGTAAGAATTAAAACCACCAATCAAGTTGGCCAAATGTCCCTTTATGATTGACTTCACTGGAGCTCTCTCCTACATCCTCACTGGAGAGGAAAGCATCCACCTGAAGAAAGCATATGAAATCCACCTCTGCAGATGCCCTTTTCCACAGCTCTGCTTTCTTCTGGAAACCACCCACCTTGTCATACAGGTTCAGACTGCTGATGTCCTTGCCCTGCAGACACATATTCATTTCGTTCAGATTCTGAATCTATCCGCCAGATAGCAAAGCATTGCAAGCCAGTCTTCAGCAACAATGACCAACTTTGAGTCATTTATTCAGACGAGCGATGACCCCTAAGCAGATGCCATCTATCAAATCCTCCTCTCCAGGAGGAGGTTTTCCCCTACTTACCTCTCTTCATTGCTTTGCTTTGTCCAACCCACCCAGCACACCCCACATACACCACACCCCATGCCAATATCTCATCATGTGCGCTATATTTCCTTTTTATTACAATAAAGTCAGTCTTCTTTACTTCTACGCGCTCATTCACTCTACCTTTTTTTTTTTTTTTGGCCTTACTGGTGGTATCACGTTACACTGAGCCACTCAGTTCCTCATTCACAAAGGCAGAAAAGACCCAGGGGCAGAAAAGGTTATCATCATGTGTCTTTTCTTGAGATAATAGGCTGTCCAGGAAAGACTGAATGTGCATGGGTTTATGTCCAGATGAGATACTGTACATCAGGTAGAAAATCAATTTCTTAGCACCATTCTGCCAGAGCTACTCGTGTGTGTGTGTGTGTGTGTGTGTGTGTGTGTGTGTGTGTACTTGTTTTTGACATTAGAATTGCCCCCAGTGGGAATCTTCCTTGAGTCTAATCTCTAACAAAATGTTTGAAAATGTATGTGAGCATGTGTTCATTTATGTATGTGTTAGGGGTAAGTCAATGGCTGTGTGATGAGGGTGGTCCTGTGTACGTTGTAGGCACAGAGGTTAATGGCTTTGTCGGGACACAAAAGTCACCATAATTCTACCTGTTTTCTCTGCTTGTCCTCTTGTTTGTGTTAGCACAGTGATCTACAGAGCACACAGGCACTAAATTATATCCCACAAGCCATTTCCAATGTATGAATCTGTAATTTTTCTGTATAATACCACATGTGATAACTTGGCGCAATAGTCGCACCCCAGACAGAAGGTCAGAGTCCACAGCGGCAGTATGTTGGACTTGTGGTGACATTAGACAATGAACAAGTGTGTGTGCTGCCTGGTGCTTACAACTCACGGTGGATCAGGAAATGTGGAAATGTGGAATGGTAACAGAATTTCTGCTCATTATAAACAATAAAACACATGCAGTGCTTGTAGCATTGTTACATCTAGCACACCATAGACTGAACAGCCAAATCTGAAGCTAAATGTTTTATTACATCCCGTATGAATCATCTACAGACTGTGGAAAAGGGCCTTAAGCTCTAAAATACTAACTTTTAATTTTCACCAGAGTCTGGTACACTCGAGACACTCACACTACTCTCTTTCACCTCATGCTATATCTCATATCCCATACTATATTATAATGTACCATATCATACTATAATTATACCACCGTCACTTTGCCATGAACTTTTGTCTCCAAATGCTCTTGTAGTTTCTATTAGAAAAGGGGGATAAAATTAACAGGCCTCATTCTGCGCAAAAATGCTCAGCACTCACCCAACTCTGGTGCTTCTGGCGATTAAATTCCCGGAGACAAATTTGGCTATGAGGTTAGAAATATATACCAGGGTTAAGTGTTTCTGAGCTCCTTATCTGCAAACTCTTATTTTCACTCTTCATGTTTCTAAAAGAGTCACTGAAACCACCCTGACAAGTTTCCAAGTGGAGGTCCAGAGGGCTTTTGAGCAGAGAGAAACCTAGAAAGTGTAGGTCCTAAGTAGAACTCATTCAAGGACACTGAACCTTGGGGTATGACTCTTAATTTAATCTCAAGAACAAGTGGCGATTAAGTTCCTGAAAACTCATTCATTGTGAGTTTTGAGTAGAACAGTTTCATAAAGTTCAATTACAGAACAACTCACTGACTTGGCTCCTAGTCTGAGACTGCTGTTCTGCTCTGCTGTAAGAATATGCGAGGAAAGCCTTTATGGTTCTAGTTATACCCGAGTGCACACACACATTTTTATTTTCTGTCACACACATGTACATAAAATACTGAGTCAGAACTGTAAAATTACATTTAATGTATAAATGGAGGAAGACCAAGCAGTGTGTGCGTGTGCGTGAGAGAGAGATTTTGTCTCACACACATCCACACTCTCTCTTACACACAACCGTTTAATCCCTTTTGTTCTTGTGTTTCTATAGCACACACACATACACCTGTCACCTGTGCCCCCCCCCCCCCCCCCCCACTGACCCCATCCCTTTAGACCCTGTGCAGATCCATGTGGATAATCCTTCCTAATGAGAAAGACAGAGGGAGAAACCGAGGAAACATTCACATGAAATCATACATGTGAATCTATAAATAGTGTTGTATCCCACAGCTATGTTCTCACACATCATATGGCTTCAACAGCCTGCAAATCACATGGCCTCAAACCCGATTCAAAACAGACCCCATGGAATGTGAGTGTAATCGACTACTTAAAGATCATACTGTACTACCAGGGATGTAAAGAGTACTAGAATACTTCATAGATAGATAACTATTAAATTAAAGAACTCTTTTAGGCTAAAAAAATAAAGTGCATTGACATGTCAACATATGCAACTTAGTGGGACGTCATTGACAAAATCTGTCCACAGACTTATAACCAATACTCTAATATAACCTGCCACTTTCACTGCAGAATAAAGCCTCACCAAGGCAACCAACAGAGAGCTGCATAAACTCGACAGCAGCTACAGCCTACAAACACATTCGTTAAGGCAACAAGAGAGCCTGCACAGGTTTTGCAAAGCGCAAACACACACAACATGTATATTGCTAGGCAATCTGGACAGTGAGTTACATCCATGAATGAGTTTGTTGTTATACTCACCTGTCTGGCCGTCATTCTGTGAGTCTTGTTTACTGTGAAGTCCTCCACAGTCTGCTCTAGTTGAAACGTCTTTGCTTGTTCATTTCCAGTGCGAAATATAACCAGTCAACTCAACCTCTCTGGTCCCACTACGCTCCTCAAAGTTTTACAGAGTGAGTCACTGCATACTACTTCACAGTTGGAGTTTTAAGGTGACATTTTTACTCTTCAATCTAAGGGGTTGCATTGCACAAAAGGCTTAAGCATCATTATTGGAATATCAGTTTACTGACTTGAATTATAACCTTATTTGTATGTTTATTGCGCCGCTTGAAACGTGTCCGCCAAAAGCTAATCAGCTTGTGTTCGTGCTGGGCCTGTGACTGTGAGCGAGACAAGGGAGGAGGAGATGAGGTGGCAGCACAGTGATAACATAAGTATGTGTGTGTGAGTTTGTGTAAGACAAGGGAGAGAGGATGTGTGTGTGTGTGTGTGTGTGAGGTGGAAAAAGAGTGTGAGAGAGGGCACTGCAGTGGCATGTGTGGCCAGCTCTTTTTTTGCACTGTAATGTCAGTCTCTGTCTTTGTGACATTCATTTGTGAAGTAGAAAAGGTGCTACGGTGGTACTGTGTGTGTGTGTGTGTGTGTGTGTGTGTGTGTGTGTGTGTGTGTGTGTGTGTGTGTGTGTAGGCTAATTGTGGTAGAACGTATGGCAAACTCAATCTGTGACAGCTGATCTCCTCTGTCTTCTCCTATATTGCAGCGAAGGTTAAATGGCTGGAGGATGTCAGAGTCCCAAAGGTAGGGGCTCAAACTCATTGTCCCTCTCCCTCTGTTTCTCACACACACACACACACACACACACACACACACACACACACACACACACACACACACACACACACACACACCCTTAAATATACTTAAGCATGCAAAAAGCATTCCCTCGGCCACATACATGCGCGCACACACACACACCTTCCTCAAACACGTGTACGGAGGCATTCTGCTGTGTAAACAGGTGTTGGAACAATATGGGAGTGTATAAATATGCCAGTGTGTTTACTGCTCCCTATGCAGCATCATTTGCATTTTTAAAGACAAACTTAATCTAAACTCACTATTCACCAAAATAACTCAAGCAACGCTATTCGGTGTTTAACATATATAAGCAGCTCAGAGAAGAGGATCCCCTGTTCTTCTTTTTTTTTCTTCGACCATTGACAAGTAAAATTTCATTCAGTCTTCTTTTGCTCTATTTTAAGAACAGTCAAATTAAAGCAGCCTGTTTTTGGATGGTCTCCAGTGGCTTGGTTAGGTTTCATTGATGCACACTGAGGCTATTCCTGCTGAATTTTGTTGCTATAGTGACACCTACTGGATTAAAAAGTGGACTTCACCCCTACTGTCTGTTACAGGAGTGTCATCTCTGTGCCCCCCTTTCTGTTTGTCTCTCCATTTGCTAATTATCTACCATAAATAGACAGAAAAATATGTCTGTATGTTGCTTTTATTGCCTTTGTATAGGAATATAGTTCCCAACAGAATCACAGTTGGCGGTTGAGCTGAAATCGTTACGTTATGGTGATTACAGCCCTCTCATTAAACAACTGACCTGGATCATGCATTTGAGAAAAGTTGGGGAGAGGTGAGACTTAGGTAATATTTCCCCATGACAGACGTCTCTGATGCTGATTTTTGCCACATGCTTGGGTGGCCTAAAGGCTTGACGGACTGTGACCACGGATCCAATCCACGTCTCATGGGTCTTCAAACATCTGAGTCCTTCTCAGTCTCCCTTGTTTTTCTCCTGTGTAGTCAGTAAAAACGATGCACTTACTGTCTTTTTATTAGATTCATTGTACCGATATGAAATGTCATCTCTCCATGTATTTGCAGCACTCTATTGTAATTGTTTTGTCCCAAATCTCTGATACACTGGCATAGTTTGTTTTTCACAGCCTTCTTTTAAATTTTTTTTAAATATTTACTGACTCTACTAACAAAAAAATAATCGCCCCAAATGCCAGGGACCTGCGGGGGTGTTTCCCACATTAATTTAATTAGTCAAAGAGAGGAAATGCCTCTAAACTGGCATTTAATGAAAAACTCTTTCAACTCTCCAAGCTGTTCCTTCAGGCTGAGTGCCACATCACAATGGAATTACCTCACTGCCTCTTGATCTAAAAGAAAAGCTGAAAAGATATTTACTAGATCCAATGAAGATGGAATCTCCTGTCATATCTCTCTGTAGACATTTTTAACTATATATTTATTTATTATAGTGATGGAGAGACAAGAAAATCTTAAACCACTTCACCGCAGCCCCTCAAAGTTTTGTGTGAAGACATTCATTCAAAACCAATCAAACCTAGAAATCAGCATCAGCCTCTTCGCTTCCTCTGTGTTATTCCAAGTGCATGAATGATTAGCTGAGAGGCCTTGGCCGTTTCAGATCAGCAAGCATCACATTTGCATTAACAGCTTATTCATGACGTCAAAGGCACAGTGTAAGTGATATAAATGGCCACTTACCAGTGCTTTCAGAAGCCTCAAAGAGGCTTGATTTTACAATAGCTGAGAGATGAATTTAAGTATGACTGTGACAGAGGAGCATTAGATACACTGTTAAAGTGAAGATCCTTCTTGTTTGTAAGCCTCATTAAAATATCTGTCGATGTTCTCTGTGTAAACACTGTTGAATAAGTAATTTCGTAACATTTCTGAAGTGGGTGCTCATGAACAAAACCAGAGATGCTCTTTTAGAAACGAATCATCGGACTGGCAAATCATCTAATCTCTTCGTGTGTGTGTGTGTTTCACCTATATTTGTGCTCCAATCAAAGCCGTATTCTGCCTCAGTCTCTATATTTATCGTTTTATAATCAGTTGGATTGCTTCATAGACATAAGCAGCGACTCCTACAGAGAAAGACAAAATGCCTATTTGAATGTGAAGATTTCACTGGAATTTAGTCACAATCTTTAGATGTGCTGTTTAGACAGCATTAAACACATTAATTTGAGAACTAAGATGAACAGGATTGGATATGCTGCAAACAGTAAAATCTGCAAAAAAGGAGAATTGCTACAGCATTGAACCTTGCGTATTCCCATTGACTGCTGTCTCCTTGTGACAAACACAACCCAGTATCAGTATTGGTTTAAATCAGTTAACACCAGCATGCATGAACAAATCAATAATTCTTCTCAGGATGATGCATGTTACAATAAAGGTGTCTGATTCATCCCATTTGCTGTTCATGTGTGCTAATCAATTTTAAAGCTTTAATGACTTCATTATTTCTGAGAGACTGCAGTCGTATCTTAAAGATGCAAACTATTGAGTCGGCTAGTTCTCAATTACAGTTGGGTAAATATGAAACACGTCACAGAAGACCGAAATGCAAAGCACAAAACCAAACTGAGAAAACAAGTAACTGGGAAAACTGCCATCTTGATTATTTAAACAAAGCATCATTTGAGTGTGTGTGTGTGTGTGTGTGTGTCCAGTGTCATCTTTAGAAGCTTTGGCCGTCCTGCTCTTCCACTGGCCTGCTCCAGGCAATTTCCCTACATCTGCTACTGTGTGGCTCTCGAGGGATATCTCCAAAGACTGCACACACACACACACACATCCCAATAACAGAGTTCTTGTGAATCATGTCCTAGTCTGTACATGGAAACTCACAGGGGGGTTGTCTTGGTTTCTGGGAGGCGCTGCCCAAGGCTTCATTAGTGTCTGTAAACGAGTTTAAAAGAGAACAAATCAGCTGCAGCAGAGAATGCTAATTGCTCTTCTGCATTCTGAAATAGAGAGAAGAAATTACATTAGACTGGTGAGAATATACTGCGAAATACATATTTACATTTCTCAAACATTCAGGGCTGCTCGGCCAGCTGTGAGCTGCTGGCCCTTACGTTTAGCTAATGCTGACATCTGCATCTGAGCCGTTGTGGCACAGCATTTTAAACATTGTTTCTGCTTCTTCTAACACATTTCTATTGGTGGTGAGCTGAACTAAGTATTATTGTAGCTGAGGGGAATTTTATGTGGGTAAGTAGCCTCTCATAAGATCAGTTGTTTTATGTATTTGAAAAAGATGAGAGCCTGCCTTGAATCATTATTCCTCCTGAAGAATGCCTCCGACAGCAGGTTTTTGTGACAAACTCTGGTGGCCTAATGGGGTGACAGAGTCCTGTAACTAAGTTCATAGGTGTGATCCCACAGTCATTAGTCCATTTTAGGAGCATCTTCCTGCAGCCCCATCTCAGGAATCCTTGTCCAGCTCCCCTGAAGCAATGACGACCTTTTTTTTTATTCAATGTGTGAATGTTTATTTTTTACGGTAATTGTTAATGTGTGACATTTCATGGAGCAACACTGAAACTTACCTTTGAGTTACTTACTTGTGAATTATTATGTGTATCATGTGCTATGGGTATGGGTAAGCTAATCAGCTGTAAATGCTAATAGTGGGATGCTACACTAACATCCGGAGGTAGCGTAATGAATGAATGAAAGGTAATGAATGTAATGATTGCATGTCAATGGCCAGACAGGTGATTAGATATTACAAGTGAATGCAACCACCAACCAGGTATATACAAATACACAATACATAGACCCCTATGAAGAATTATATGGAAATATATTACAAATGGCTACATGTAACCTATCCATAAGCCGTTTTGTGTTCCTTTTGCCTCATAGTGCTTGCATTTGAGCATAAATTGAGCATATTAAAGATGTTTTTCTGCAATGAACCTCTTTCACAGTTGAAAGAGAGCCTTTCATTTGCTAATCAATTTGTGTTTTGTTTCCTACTGTGTTATCAGCCTGAACACTGGAACCAAATTTGCCCGCTTGTTGCTTCTCAGAACATCAACGGAAAAGAGCGAGGTAGAAAGGTTTTTTTTCCGATGATGCTTTATAACAAACAGCCACTAGAGGAGGTTGGAGACAAGCACATGACTTGCAGACAGAGATGTGGTGAGTCACATGTTGCCTTTAAGTAACATACAAAACCACAAACATGCCCAATCACTGTCAGATCAACAGCAGCTAACAATGACAAAAACAGATCCCCAGGGCCAGTGACAACCCTCCAAATGAAAAGACAGAGGATTTATTGAATTCTCCACCACTGAAATACAACACCCCTCCTGTAAGTAGCACAAACTTGATGTTTCACAAGAGACTCCCAGCCGCTCCTGCCAATCTGCACTTCATTAGGCTGATTGCTTGCCCGTGTAAGCTACTCTCTTTGCCTGCCAGTTCCCTCTGCCTGCCTGCCTGGTCTCCCTGCCTTGTTCTGATTAAAGGGGAACCTCATAAATATGCTGCTGCCTATAAACGATTTCCTCGTTACATCAAAGTCACACGGAAGTTGTAAGCTGCTCTTATAATTGCAACAAAGCACAGGCACCCTTTAGCAGCCCCACATGTCACCAAACTCACCCTGCGGCTCTGTAGAGGTCTGGTAGAATTTGGCTAATTCAAACCTTTGTCAACAGTGGTCATTAATATTAAGTTTAATGAGGCAGGAAGACCATGATGCTGATGAGGATAAGAGCAGAAACAAATGAATGAACTTCTCCTCACAAGCGAAGTTGTTAGTGTGAAAGCAAGTTAATGTTAAATATATGAACATTTTGCCAATCAAGGCCTCTGCCACAACAAGTCTTATGGGTTATTTCCAGTTAAATAAACAGTGAAGGTTACAGCTAGCTGCTGGTGACATTTAGTCATATAAAGATTTGACAAAAGGTAAACAATTATCCCTGGAGATAAATGCTGTTGTCAGTTCTCACGCTACTGTTGTGAAACTTGAATCACTCAGTAATGCTCATAAATACAGAGATAATGATTGCCAGAGAAACAACACACTGTATTTCTGTACAAGCAAAACATCATTATAAAAGTGTATCTCCAAAAAAAAAAAAAAAAAGACGAAAGTTTGACCAGTGTGGTAAATGACAGCTCAGTAATAACGGGAACTATCTGTGAAGTTGGATAATTTATGGTTATCATTTATGGTTTGTCAAACATTGCCTTGAACTGACCACTGTCTGATGGGAAGCAGACACGGGATTAAACCACACAAACACGCACGTTGGCACACACACACACGCACAAAGAACAGCAGTAAAAGAACAGCAGTAAAAGAATGCGTAACAGCTGCTAAATTACTTCAAATATGATCTTAAGTGAACATAGCTGCACATGTTAACATATTGCTACTTTTATTTTTTTTATTTTTTTTACACATAAAATTGTACGTCATTTATTTAAAGGAAACAGTCTGAAAGGCTTTAAGTTTTTGTTCTTTTGAATGATGAAACATTGATGGAAAAAAAAAAAAAATATATATATATATATATAAACTGCATAGCATATGTAGGCCCTTTCAAAGGGACGTTCAGGAAGAACAATATAAATACACTTTGGTCAGAACTTTAGTACCATATTCTCACAACCGATCATAAATACACAACATGTGACATTCATACATTTCCAGCATAATTATATTTCAAAGAGAATAAATATGTCAATGCTCTATAAATGCGTGGTGAAGAAACGATGAAATTATTTTTTATTCAGATCACGCCCTCCATTTATTATTTCTTCTCTCCCTCGCGCTTTCGTCTTCTCCTTTTCTTCTTTATTTTCAATTTATTGGCCTTGTGTTTTGTAAATCAGTATCACCTGTTGTATTTGTTTGTATGTCCATATCATCTATATGTGTATGCACTAATTGGTGTACGTTTTTATTGCGACGAGAGATAAAAGATGAAAAAAGTTCAAATCAAAATTGTGTAAAGTTTTCATTGTGATGAATAGTTTGTCTTGGAAAGCACACAAACCTGAATTTGCCTGTTTCAAAATCGAAAAGGAGAACAGTTTTTTCAAGGCAAGACACTTTTGTAGAGTTGAAATTAAAAGAATGCTTCAGTGATATGTTTTATTTGGCCTGAGTTGCTGAAACACTCATCATCCATACAAGTGTACAAAGTGTCTTGATATTAAGGCCCAGCACAAGGCACTGTATCGCATGAAGAGAAAGGCTTAAGTGAAAAGTCGTACTTTGTATTATTGTGCCCAGTGCAAGTCCTCGCCCAGCTCAATTATTGCAAAAGTAAACAAGTGAAGAGTATAAACAGCTGGACAGTAACGCCCCTCCTCATACAGACAAGTCATGTAAACAGGCAGTCCAAAGGGCCGAGAGGACATCTAAGTAGTGTTTTTCATCCTCGCTGTGGGAAAAAAAGATTTTTAAATTTGACTTGAAGTGCTCGCAAAGTTGGTTCAAACACTCCTTGTGCAGTAGGTACATTATAAACATTGATTTTTAAAATGTTAGCCACACGTCCTCTGTGTCCATTTTTGGGGAATCCTTGGAAACGTGTGGAAACACATTTCACCAAAGTCACCGATATTTCCATTTTTATGATAAGTGGTACATGCTGTAGCCCAGAGGAGCAGCGTACAGTCCTAAAGGTGAAATGGGCAGTATGGGTCTGTGGTGGTGGTGATAGGCAGAGTACGACTGTCCGTACAGTGACATGGCGCCCAGCGACAGTGGTAACGTAAAGCCAGGGTGCAAACCTCCTGCGGCAGCAGCCGCCACCGCTGCCGTCTTGGCGTCTGCCGCCATCTTGAGTTTCTCCAGCTCTGCCTCCTGGAGCCTCTTGGCTTTTGCCCTGCGATTCTGGAACCAGATCTTCACCTGGGTCTCTGTCAGAGTCAAGGACGAGGAGAACTCGGCCCGCTCAGCGATGGACAGGTACTGCTTCTGCCTGAACTTCCTCTCCAGGGCCAGGAGCTGAGACGTGGTGAAAGGAGTCCGGGGCTTTCGGTTGGTCTTGTGTTTCCTCAATGGACAGGAAGGACTGACATGACCTGGCAGAAGAAACAATAGACGATGAACAACAGATTAAAGAATGAGGATGAGATTCATTCATTTGACTTTCACAGAATTGAACTGTTGATTTATTGTGGATTTTGAGTGTCCTACTTATACTGCTCAGTTGGCTATACTTGGAATGAATGTAACTTAAAAGATGAAAGTTGGATATCAGGACACACTTATCTTATAGGCTACATTTTATGAACACATATTGTGATGTGTTTGAAGTAGTCCTACTCCCTCATACAAGAACCCCCAATATACAGGATACCTGAGTGATTTAGAGTAATTGATTCACGCCTGGCTTTATTTACTTCATGCCTTTCTTTAAACAACAACTCTAACCAACAGCTGACATCCTCGCAGCACAGCTTGTATGTAACCATATGGGCCTGGCAGTAAACTGCAAATCTTGCTGAGAAAAAACGAAAAGTTTGTCATCTAAAATGCAGGCTGCTTGTTAACTTACAGGTAACTTTCCTATTGTAGGCTGCAGGGTAACACTTAAAGGTCTATACAAACAGAAGTTTCAAAATGCTTCACCGTGTAGGAGAGACTTACGAGGCTGTGTGGAAAACGCGCTGCTGGTGATCCAGGGTGCGCAGTCCTCTGACTCTGATGCCTCGGATTTCACCGGCGACGATGGCGCAGCCGTTAAGCTCTTTCGGCTTCCCCCGGGAAGACCGCACGTCTCTCGACACAGATACAGAGAGTTTAAACCTATAGGGGACACCGCCACCGAACCCCCCTCCGCTTTACAGCCGGTGGACTCTCCGCTGCGACTCTCCGTCTTCCTACCGGACATGAGCGCCTCCACGCTGAACGGATGATGCCGACGCACCACCGGAGATGTCTTCTCCTCCGCGGCCCCTTCTGCCAAGTCCGCGCGGTTACTGTCCTCCTCGGACGAACTGCACCCCAAGTCGTTAAAAGTCTCCCGAGAAGCCATCTCTCCTCCGGGTCTCATCCGGGAAAAAAACAAGTGAACTCCGAGGGGAACAGTCAAAGTGCAGCCAGGTGAGAGCCGCTCCGGCAAGCGCGATGTACTGAAGCTGTCAAGTAGTATGTGGGAGTATGTAGACGCATCACGTTGACACGGCTCAACTTTGACCAATCACTGCCGCCCAAAATGTGGACGAGTGGGCCGATGCTGCCTTCAGGGACAGTCGGAAACGAAGGCGCTTGTTTTGTTTTGAGGAGTGCAGCGCAGTACATTATTATTATTATTTATTTTTATTACTATTCATAGGTGACCAAACCACTTCAATAGTCAACTTCAAGGTTAAGTTTAAGGTTAAGTTACATGGAATAGGCTATTTGAAAGCAGCAAAAGTCCTCAAGGGTCACTGAGGTGGTTCAATAAAAGTTTTATTCTATCATTATTTAATTCATTTCAAACTAGACCAATAGGCCTTTTTTTCACAGAATACATTTTAACATATCACAGTAGGAAAAGCACAGGTGTGCATAATAAAATGAATGATGGTTGAAATCCATTTGGCTGGTCCTGGTATTATACATACTTGCTTACTGGGACACTTGAATAGAGCAGAGCCATAGTTAATGTTGTTAGTAACACCTGTGCTTTTCCTACCATGGCAAGTCAAAATATCGGCTGTGAAAAAGGCCTGTGGAGAAAACTATATAAGTAGGAGTATTTTGACCAGAAGTTTCACTAGTCCTGGCTGTAATATTATAACAGCTGTTCAGTTTTTGTATCATGATAAAGAAAAACATTTCCAGATAGGTGTCAAATAAACCTTTACAGGTCTGTAGCTTAATTTTGTTCAGTGAAAAATCAAGATTTATTTAAATACCTGACAAAACAGGTTGCCCTCATGCTTCTTTGAATAAGTAATTTAAGGAAAATACCCTGCAAAAAATAATCACTTAATTATCACATGTTAAGCTTCAGTAATGGATTAGCTCTAACTCTAACCTCATGAGACTGCATGTGTAAACATGGGCCCCATGCGGATAATTATGGAGAATTATACCCGGAATGAAACACTGATCCCTTTTCTTCTTTATCTCTCTCTCTCTGATTTGTTTGCTGTTCCCTTTATTGGGACTTTCCATTGTAACTCACAATACTGTTGTGTGCTTTGTCAGTCCGGCATTTAAAGAAGACTGTTACACTCAAATTACAGAGGAAATTACTTCACTAAATTATACATTTAGCTTTTAAAATCCTTGGCTCTCTCCAGCTGGTGTCTGAAGGCGCGACTGGACACAAACTAAGACATCCACATGCCCGTATAGCCGACTCATTCATCTTCTTGTCCTATGATTCAATCCCACTCTCTGTGCACATTAGACATGAAGCAACTCAGTGTGTTCCTCATGAAGTAACTCATTGTGATTTTTCCATGGACAATTTCACGATATGTCAGATGAAAGTATCCGACTCCTGATGGAGAACTTTACACTTGTTCCAGCAGTTTATCTGAAGAAACGGTCCTTTGATGATAGTTGAAATATCATTAAACTGAAAGGATGTTTCACTTGAATTAAGATTTTTTTCCCATGGTCATGCTTATTTAAGTACTTTCTTATCTATCTGCCTAATTGCTCATATTTATCACCCAGGCCATTGCTAATAGGAAGAGTTCTGTCGCTGAATGATAATTAATTGCTGTTTCACATCACAAGGCCTGATCCACACTCATAATCTGCTAATGTCTAAGTGGTGGAAGCGATGAGAGTATATGTTTGTGTGAGTATGTGTCTTTCATACGCAGCCTACAGTAGTGTGAACTATTACGGCCTCCCTCTCCCACAAGATTAAGTTGCTTTTCAGATTTATTTTTCCTTAAAACTCACTCATGGCAAAAGGAAAAGTCTCACTTGAGAACTAGTTTTTTGCTATTCAATGTAGCCTCTCTTTAAAAAGGACACACTGCGTATATTTTCCAGCATCCCCCAGGATAGATTTATATGCAGTAAATACTCCATTTCTTTATGCATCTTTACGTGTAGCCAGCAGGCCTGAGTGTAGCTTGTCTATGTCAGACTGTGGAGCAGAGCTCAGTTCCCAGGAGGCTGCCACTGCTGCCTTATTAAAGTGGGGTTATTTCACAGACAATCAGAGGTTTGTGAAGGCGCCAGTGAGCGGCCAGATGAAAGGACTGACTCCTCAGGGGAGAAACTGTTGCCGTTTTTTTTTTTTTTTTTGCAGCTCTGCTCAGGATCCCCACCTCCATTCTCCTCCACCCCCTCCACCTCTCTCTCTCTCTCTCTCTCTCTCTCTCTCTCTCTCTCTCTCTCTCTCTTGGCTGTGCCCGCACGCCCTGCAGGCAACTTGTCAGTCATTATTCACAGAACTCGTTCTTGGCTGAGAGTCAGTGGCATGTTTCCTCCCTTCCTCCTTCATGTCCTCCTTCTTGTCGTCTTCTTTTATGCTTGCTATATTTAGTTTAGTGATGTATTTTTATCTGTTATTTTATTCCTCCCTTTTTTCTTTCTTTGCATCTTTACCTCCACATGACTTTCCTTTTTTACTTTGTCTCTTGCCTCAAATTCTTTATTTCTGTCCTTCTCTCATGTTTATCTTCCTCCTGACTCTCTGTCCTTCCTTCCTTCCTTACATCCATTCATTCTTCATCCTCACTTTACTCTGCTCCCTCTATCTGTCCACCCTTTCTTTCTTTCTTGAGATTATTTTTAAATCCAGCTACAGGTCCATCTATATGGCGAGAAATCTTCTTAAGTGGTGAAAAAAAAGAGGCAGTGTGCTCATCAGAGTTAGGTCTAATGGGGAAGGGCATAAAGAAATCCTTCTTGGCATGTGTGCCAGTCTACCTTTCAACCCCGTTGTGAGAGGAAAGCTGACAATCTCAGATATTCTAATCACAGAAACTGGCACGGGCTGGCACTCATTTAATTGTCTTAAAAACGTAACCCACCTGCCACCAATACAAGCTACAGCCTGTACTGACAATGTATAATACAATGTCAGGCCCAACTGAAGTAATACCAAACTGCACTGCAACGTGTGAACGCATGGGAACTGAGTAACTGGGAAAATAAAATACTGATATTTTAGACATGCAAATAATGTGACCACAGCTTTGTGTGACCATGGATCCAAAGGGAATTTTGCCAGAGAAGAAGAAGAAGAAGAAGGAGGAATAAAGGAAGGAAGGAAGGAGGAGGAGGGGTAGAAATGAGAGGGGTGCTCTCCTGGGTGTAGCAAAATTACCCACACATCCCACTTCCTTTTTTCCATAATATCATTTAAGCCTGATAATAGCGAAAGCAATTTGTCTGAGCATGTTTGTGTGTGTGTGTGTGTACTGTGTGGATGTCTGTACAGCATGTGTGTGTGTGTGTGTGTGTGTGTGTGTGTGTGTGTGTGTCAGAGAAGCTGGAGAAGCCTCTGGTTGTGTGGGTCGGGCACACCTCAGAGCATTGTAATTACAGCAGAAGCTTTGAAGTGGAGGAATTTCTGGTTGGGATAATCAGCGGGCTGTGCTGCACTCATACACTATTTACATTCCCATTAAAACACTCATTCACACCATCATGCCAGTAAATTTGACTCTCTGTACTGATACTTACTGGGTACAAAGTTGGGGAAGTAAGATGTTAGAATGTAAAATTTGACGGGTTACATCACAGAGATTTGCAGTACTGTTACAATGTGCAAATGTATGTGATCATATACAGTATCAGTTGGCAGATCCTCTTGAAGTTTGCTACTTAATGTCTAATTCTCAGCTCTTCCTTAGTTTAAGACCTGAAAGCTGTCAAGACGAAGACAAACCTAGCAGCTGGCTCATTACTGTGTAGGTTTTCATTCTTTTTAAAGTATAAATTGGCCACTTTTTGCCTGAATAGTCAACACTAGAAATGTGACAGGAAATGAGGGGAGAGAGAGAAGGACTTGAACCAGGGATGTTGTGATTATATGGCTTTTCTGAAACAAGTGTCTAAGAAGAGCAGGTTTGATATGTTGTGAAGAATGTAAAAATCTGTAAAATGAAATAAAATTACTTGACATGGTTAGCGTCATATACCTCTAGGCCACCAGGACAACCAAGGCAGTCAATTTACCGGTATTCTGATGAAACTGCGCGTCTTTTTTCACTTCTCTTCTGACCAGGAAGTCATTTTGGAAACTAGCCACCACTGTAGGGCCCGGCACTACGTGACACTCACCTGTTCCCGTTCTCGCCTGTCTGCTTTTCTCGGTTGGCAGCTAGTCTGAGTAATGTTACATTAACCTTACAATAATGTTGGCCTGGCTCCAAAAGGGCACAAGAGTCAGATGATGACCCAACAGAGCTGTCAAGTCAACTCCTACCCAACCAGTACTACGTGCAGGCAGGGAGTAGCAAGCTAATGCTAGCGCCACTCCTAGCAGCAAAGAGGCTGTTGATGTAACGCTAGCAACTCATTTTAAGTTACACTTTGTTTGAAAACTTTAGCTTTAACTTAACTCTAACTTTGTAAAATGATAACACAACACAATTATATATCTTCATGACACAATTTCACTTGTTTGATTTGATAAACAACTACATTAAATTACACCTCAGTCCATGGACATGCTGTACAAAAACATGCTGTGTAGTACTGTACATACGATTAAGTCACATTCTTCTCAGTAAGAGAAGTAAACTTGTCAAACCAGTGGGACATGTTGTAAATAACTAAATGACACACACACACACACATTTGCACTCAATGTAATCACAATGTTTTCACACGGATCCAAATGATGTTAGTACTGTCACCCACCCCACCCCTCTCGCTCCCTCTGCGTTTGAGCTTCCCAAGCCCTCTGAACCTCCGCCTGTAATGCACCTAAATGACTACCTTGAATGCTACAATGGCGCCAGGGCCAATTAGCTGGTAACACTGGAGACAGATCTATTCAGAAGCCAGAGAATGAGGCCTCCTGTAATGTGAAAGATTGATGCCCACTTTGCTAATGACAAGAGAAGGAGGCAATCTGTTGCTTGACTCAGCTCTAGGCTATGTTACAGGATAGTCAGCTGATGACCGTGAGCCTGCAGGGGAGGCCTCCTGAGAAAACTGGAAATGGAGTATAAGTCGCTACGACACAACACTGGAGGTTGAATGGAGGACATTAGCACACACATACATACACACAGATACATACACGTCCATATAAACATGTATGTTTACAACTTGTATTCGGGCAATATGATAATATATAATGTGATATGACGGAGGTTTGCCAACCATAAGAGATTTTGGAGGGTGTAGTTTGTAGTGTGGTTAAATTAAGTTGCATATACTGTATGTACTCAGAAGCAAATATTTGTAAAATATGTCAAAGAACACACTGTACACCCATTAAAGAGCCCATACTGCATACTTCTACTGGTGGAGTTTTAGGCATGAAATGAAATAATACACTTCCAAAAACAACATCACACAGCCGAAATGATTGATAACACATGGCATAGGAGCCACAGCACACACATGTCACCTTTCATAAAACAGATTTCACACAACACACAGCAATGTGTTGACACACAAACATGTAGAGAAATTTGCTTCATGCCAAAATTATTGTATCAGTTCCATAAACTGTTCCTCTGGAGGTGATAATTGCTTGGGTATTCGCCAACTGCAATTATATTTTTGGAAGCGTTCTCTGCTCTTTGATTAAGTTTTGAACACTGTGTAGCCTATGTACTTATCCACCAATGTAGGTTCACAGCTTCAACACACCGTAACCCATCATTATCAGGTCTTCCTTTCAATTCATAATGAAAATATTACACCTTGAAGGGTTTTGGAAAGTTGGGCGCATTCAAACTCAGCGACCTCTTAACCTTCCTTGTACCCAATAAAATTGTGCGAATAGGTATGGATTCCTTCCCTACACAGGTTATATCATGAGCTCTACTGTGTGTAATTTTAACACGTTACTGCCAACAGTAGTGCATCATAACTAGAGGACTGCAGAGTACAAGTACAGTATAAATTAGAAGAGTTATCAAGCAGCATCACAGGAACCTATCCGGATTTAAAAAATATTCTACATCTTGCAGGAGTAGACGATTGTGTGCTCTTTTCAAAAATAGTGCTGTATTGTAGATTGTTATTAAAGGACACTGCATCTTGACTACACAGAGGACTGGCAAGTAAAACCGTTTTCAGCTGACTTTGCATTCAGGCTTTTGTAAGTGAAGCATGGAGTGCTGTCAGGATCAGGGACTAGGAGCATCATCAGACTTCTATGACTCAGTGTGCATCACGGGCCTCATGACTTCAGTTTCCGTGTCAAACTCTCAGCCTCTGCACAGAGTGAGGGACTAGCCAGGGGCCATCTGTTCCTTGCAAAACCATGTAGATTCCCTTTGACACACTATATCTTAATCAGTTCTGACAGGTAGGATTTATAGCAAGGCCATCGTGTAAATCACCAAGAGGCTTGTTATTATGGAGAGGCACTGAAATGGTATAATTGTTTTAAAGTGGTGCTGGAAGGGCAAGTGTGCATGTATTTGTGTGTGTGTGTGTGTGTGTGTTTGTGTGTGTGTGTGTGTGTGTTGCATGTGATCGTGTGAACATGCACAGTATTCTGGGAAGTTTTCCAGAGATTGGGGAAATCCACCTTCCACACAACAAACAACTTAAACCACAAAAACAAATCTCCTTTAAAAGAAATTTTTGTCTCATTACAGCAAATAGCATTTCATGGTAGAAAAAGCCACAACTTTCCCAGCTATTATGGCTGCGTTACACGCACCCTTCTGGTTATATGAGAGTGAAATGTGCTTACACACAGGAACAGAAGCAAGACAAATATAGTTTATCTGTGCAACAACAATAAGGAGAGGTTTTTTTTTGAATGTCCCTGAAAAGTATGCTCAGTATTAATGTTTCATTTATACCCAGAACCATGTGAAACGCGTTTTGACCCTTTGGTTTATGTTATAGCTTGTTGCTTAAAACCCTAAAACTTTGATTGTATACCACCAACCTGACATGCACAGTTTGAATTTTCAGGACCTCATTACTGTACAGTTTACATGGTGAGTTAGGTGTCTTATATGATTATTTAAAATGTTATTTTAAGAATAAAAATGATTGATAAACCTTTGATTAATGCTGCTTTAAAGAATAATAATAATAATTATTATGACTTATTATGAACTTTTAAAAACAGCTCTATCACATAACAGTAGTCCATCATCCTCTTCTTTGATATATGCCGTCAAACTTGTGAGACTTACAGTATAACATTAAAAGTCCACTCATCTTTACCGAGATTCAAGTTTCAGTCTGTATGTGTTTTGCGTTTAACTACCTTGAGGTAAAATCAGTATGTGCAGTTCTGCCATCCGTGAGCTTCTTTTATAGAGTCATAAAGAACAAAGCACTTAACAGAATAAACAAATCAGCCCGCTCCGCCAAAACAAGGAAAAGCGAACATCAAAGCTGGTCGTAATCGTTTTTGAAGGTCAGACGTTGGGAAAGGGGACTGGCTGACTCATTGGTTAGTTGTCTTGTGGGTTTACTGTGTGCGGTGGCCCATTGGCTGGCTGAGTAGATGGCTGAATATCCTCTGGGGGGTCTGGCAAACTGAGCAGCTGATTATTGGAATCACTGGGAGGCGCGGTGATACACAGACGTGACTCCTGACTGAAAGGACCGCAGAGACATGAAATGAGGTGCAAAGAAACATATGATCCAACACCACAGTGGACCAGGATTCCCTTCATTAATGAAATCTTTCCTGTCTGACTGTGTGTGTGTGTGTGTGTGTGTGTGTGTGTCTGTGTGTGTGTGTGTGTGTGTGTGTGAGAGTGTGTGTGTGTGAGTGTGTGTGCGTGCGCTGCAGCAGACTAGACTCAGACTCACTGCTGTTTAATGAGCGAGAGACGCCAGACTCAGTGGGACCACGGAGGGCAGCGCTAAAATGTGATAGAGAGTCCAGAGCACCCAACCACACAACCACCCTGATCTTTGCTCTGACCCTGCAGAGTGAGAACTGCCTCTGGAGTCCTTTGTGGTGACCCTTTCTACGCCTGCAGGGTCAAAGGTTATAAACCTCTGCATGTGCCCTTTGAAATGGAGCAACAGGGGCTTGCTGCCAGACTGATGCTGGCAGAATGGCAATTACCAAAATGCTTGTCCAATTTATCTGCCTCACCTTACAGCCGTAACACATGACAAGGAGAGAAAAGCAGAGACAGCAGCTTAACAGCAAGTGTGAATAACAGTGGGTAGAGTGAACATCCTTGCCTTGCCCCCTACAGACTAAAAATGTAACAGCATATTAAGCTTATTTTAGCAATTTAGAAATAATACTGTGGCTGAATTCTTGTCAAAAATGTTGTCTCAAATGTGACACTTTAATGTCTTTGACATATGCTTTCATAAATCCATCTTAGAAAACACCTCCCACCATGTTATATTCTTTATATGTGGTTTTGTTTTTATTAACTAGTAAGTTCTTTTTCTACTATCACATATCCATATCTACATTATTTACTTTCATTGTATATATATAATATTTAAACTGCATGGAATATGCTCACTGCTGCAATGAGCAATGTTTTCTTTCATGCAAAGTTATATCACACAATTTATTTCATGGTTCCACCCAGAATCGCTACAACTAGCTCCAACCTTGTGTGTCATCACCTATAGACAGCCATTATCTAATTTCATAATGGGTATTAACGAGGTGGCATAACATGTTCCAGGTTGCTGCTGTGGAAGGCTGTGTTGGAAACAATTATTTTGTGAGGGTAATGATCTGACATAAAATCGACTCAGGGTGATATTGACCTGTGTAATCTATAAAAATCCACTGGTACGATGTTGGTAAAGCTGAGATCAAGACTTTGGACATTGCTAGAATGGAGTTCAAGAGAGAACACAACAATGGCATGATCAGACAGATTATGTGGAAGTGAAAATGAAAGTGACTACGCTTACATTTGCGTGTGCAAGCTAAGTTGAACCAGGAAGTAGTTTTGCAAATTCGAATACAAAAGACAATTTGGATAATTAATTTAAAGCTGCTAGTATTACTATTTTTGTATTAACAATGCATCAAATGACTATGTTCATGTAAAAAGGGGTTCCTTATAGTGACAAACCCACAGAGAATTATCCCAAGCGTCTTTTAACTTGATGTTTTTGGTTTTCAGTTTTGATTCACTCCTACTGCTCTCATCAGTGTTGTTTCCAGACGTAGAAGGCAGCTGTTTCCAGCAAAAAAGCTCAAAAAAACCACAGTATAATACCTGTCAATCACAATATTTCCCCAGGAGTTTGTGGAGACCGAAAACAGAGCGAATGCAATATTAATTAACTCTATATCTGCTGGATGTGAAGATAAGCGACTGTTTGCCAACAAGTTCACTGCATCAACTTAAAAAGGTGATGACGCATCAGTGTTGTGTGTTTAACAGCCACTGCTGTTGCAACGTCACTAAGATAATAATTTCAATATTATGATATGATTTTCTCTCTCTCGCTCTCTCTCTGCTCCTACCTCGGTGCCCCCTCCGAGCCTTTTAAGTTGGGTTGTCTGCTGATCTGTAGATAACTGTTGGCTGTAATACTAGCCAGGAAATGGAGTGATCAAGTCCAGATGACGAGACAAGAGCGAGGAGAGAGCAAGTAAGGCAACCTCAGAGAGAGAGAGAGAGATGTGGGGATACACTGACGGACAAATATACTGATCATGCAGTTTTATACAGTAAATGTGACATTTGTGTTCACACAATCTAACATCAGCTCCTAGATTTTGATGGTCAAAATCAACACTTGATTAAGATAAGAAGAGCATCATGTGTTGTTAATTGCACTTTATTACATTTGGTGTTTGTGTTGCACTTCAGTTTATTCCTTACCTAATTGAAAGGCAATTACTCCTGATTCAATAGTACTTGAGTAGCACTTAAACCCTATTTGCCTGTAATTTCCCCTGTGGCTGTGTTCTAGCACAATGACTACATCTGCCAGCTTGACCCAGAGTTGGGAGAAGTGAGTGACATTGTTTGTCTTTGGAGTAATGGCTGTCATTATGGTGAATTACTACTCCACGCAAACACCCAAACATTCTCTAAAACCTCCCCACAGCGCTCTGTCTCTATCTTGCTCTCTGGTGCTGGTGCCCCGTTACAATCAATTAAGCTGATTACAAGCACTATCTTCACCACTTCAAAGGAAGGCCATTACAGCGGGTCAGACTAACTGTCTCTTTACTGCACTGCCTTGTTGTTTGTCTCAGAGCAAGAAGCCCTTAGATATGTTACGCTTTAACAACGGAGGTGCTGAAATGTGTTGATAAAGAAGAGAAAAAAAGTAACTAACAATGCTGAAAACAGGCCGATTTTATCATGCTAATTAAAGGATAAATGACAAGTAATGATCTCAAGACAATTGGTGTCGTCTGTCCTCTTTCAAGTTAAAGGTTGACTCCTTGTCAGGTCAGGCAACAGGTCAAATAATAAATGGAGGGACACAGAGAGAGGGAGCGAGACACCAAGTCTAGACAGTGTATTTAGGGACCCTCCCTGATTTGCTTTGTTCTCCGCCATGTCTACAGGTAATTACCTCAACAAACTACCGGGAGCCCTGTCAAATGTGAGGCAAGTGAGAGGTGAAATACATGAAAAAAGTAAATGAAGCAGAAGAATTAATAAATGAATGCGTCCATGCACATACTATATGTGTGTTTGTGTGGGCCAGTGAGCTGTCATGCACGGATGAGCGTCAGGGCGTGAGCATATGGTAAAAGACCCACTTCTAAAAATATCTGCAGCAGTGTGTCGCCATGAAAACAAGAAGATATTACTGGTGATTATGCGTGAACACTTTGTGATGCTTTAAAAGTTAAACGTAAATATTCACAGTTGCCCTTTAGGGTGGTCTTCAACAGAAATTTGCAAATGGAAGTCAGTGGATATGTTTGCAGACCCAAAACAATCAACACTACACAACAATAACAAATATGAAGGCAGTCTATTAGTTCCATTACAGTATTTACAGTAAATGGGTTTGAGTACTGTACTCACTATAACTTCAAGTCACAAAACAAGAGCAAAATTACATATTTATGGTAAATGAGAAATGAAATGCAATACACAAATAAAACAAAAAAACGGAAAGAAAAATCTGTTAATGCAGGTTTAAGTTGACCTGTATAGTTTACAGTCTTCACCTCATCCACGCTTGTTGCCATATTGTGGCCATTTATGTTTCTCGTTCTGGCACAAGAAGATGGCATTGTCAGTCGTAATGTCAGCTACAAAGACAGGCTGTCAATGAGCACCAGACATACTGTTGAATATGAATCACTGAAAAAAATCAGAAATGTTGGCAGCGACTCAAAGGCTAATGTTAAGGTTCTGCATTGGAGTTTCATAGATAACTAATTAATTAACTACAATGCACTCTAATTATGAAACAGTTATTTGTATATTCCACATGCCTTACCCCAATTATGTTTTCACTGACAACAATCATAACTATGTTATCATAATTACAGTGGTGTTTACAAGAGCTCCACCTTACCCACACTACTAACTTAATTGCATTGTGACTGGATGATTAGCATAATATTACATATTAATATAGCCATTCAGTCAGTCATTAGTCGTCAGCCACCATGTACAAATGTATTTATATCTGTGCACCACAACTTTTTGCATTTTATTAGAACACTACTTCAACATTTTTTTGTTAAAAACACACCACAAATCTTAATATTTAACAGATGGAGGGTTTTAGCTACATGTGGCAGCGTTTCTTTTACTTTTGCTCTCTTAAATTGGATGTTTTCTTTTTATATCTTTCACAAATTGCTGGATTGGCAGTTCATCCCTGTGAAAATCCTGTTGGCCTATGCATCCTTCATGGCTGCATGTTCAAAGTCTTCACAGTGTGAAGATACCTCTGGAAATAACCTTTAATAAAATGATAGGCGCCAGTTGAAGCTTTATCTTAATTGTATGGAAAACAGCCATGCGCTGCCTCATCCTGTAAAGATGGACTGATAGTGATGAGCTGTGTTTGAAATGTTGGATGATTTTACACAAGCCATGAAAATTTGACTTGTGTGTGTGTGTGTGTGTGTGTGTGTGTGTGTGTGTAGTTGAATCAGTATATGTATAAAATGTTTGTACGTTTGTGTATATATAAATATATACATGTTTTACCTTTAAATACCTTCTTGGGAATGTGTATTTATATCCACAAATTCATGTTGAAGAAGACTGATTGATTGAATTCATTTAATGATTAAAATACAATTGCAATCATTGAGTCAGAAACATTGAAACAGAATAACACTTTATGGCTTATTTTCATTGTGATTCTCCAACATCCAGATGGGAAAAACAACAGCAACAAAACTATCATCAAAACAGATGATAATTAGATTCAGATATGATCTGGCGAATTATGGTCAGTCACACCTGGAAATAATGCCTATTTTTTCACACTTAAACAAAATAATATGTGTTCTACATGGTATGTCTGTGAAAATATAAGTAAAGTCATTGGTTAAACACATGTTTAGTGATGCTTAGCTATTATCAGTTTTTGCTGTTCCGATTATAGGGGGCTTTCACCTAACGTGACATTCCTCTGGCAGCTATGAGGTCCTCTCTTGGACATTAAATATATGTTGGCGCCATGAGGGCTTGAGATGCAGCAAAGTCTTTACATCATTAAAAATGACCAGATGAGAGTTCCTTCTGTATCTGTAATGTAAAGAACTTCCAAACTTCCAAACATGCACAACACAAAAGGGATTGCTGCCTTTTCATTATCATGAAACTAGGGCATCAGTCTGAAGCTTTTATGAAAGGAGGGAAAAAACATTTTGATGGTTTAAGATATAATCCATTATCACAGGATTATTCCCTTCACAATGCTTTTGATATGAAGTCTCACAGACACAAATCCATACTCACACACGCACTGATGAAGAACAGATAATTTACTGCAGAAGGCGCCAAATGTCGTGTCTGGGCTTCGACCCTCTTTGTTAAATTTGCAAATATCCCGTCAATCGCCTGCGAGCACATATCGATCACATCGGTAAATATCAAGCCCATAAATCAGCAGAGTTAATTAAACTCTCTGCCATGACTGACAATGAGCGTCTCTGATTGTTTCTGTCTTTAATTTACTGTCAGTCGAAGCACATCTCAGAATTTGTATCATAGCGTGGGTGAATACTCACTTTTTTGGCTGTTTGGGAGTCAAAGCTTTTCTGGGACCCACAGTACAGTTTATCATAGCTGCCAGTTGCCTGCAGGTTCAAGATGCTGACCAGACATGGTTAGCTTAATCCTTGAGCTTAAAGCAAAAGAGAAAGTAAACAAACATCATCTTTTCTTTTCCACCCTCTACCTAAACTGAAGCATCCTTCAGCATTTAATCTCTGTGTATGTGTGGAACTCTGGCCTGTGGCTCTGCTTAAACAGCAAATACTTTCTGGATTTTACAAACAAAATAAAAAACCCACTTGTTTTGATTGAAGAAAAAACAAAATTTTAAATCTTGTCTAAAGTGGAGTGACTCCCTCATTTTAGTGCTTCTCCCTCTCATTTGCTTTGCCACCCTAAACCCCTCTCCCGCAACCCTGGTCCCCAACCCTGCCTTTTCACACACACGCACACTCACTCAGCGATATTGCTTTGTCAGCCGACGTTTAGAAGATTAACCTCGAACTTGCCAAAGGGGATCCCAAACTCCCCTCCTCCCTCAGCCACTTCCCCCGCCTTTCTCAGTGTTTCCCTCCCTGCAGCTCCCTCTCTGTGAATACTTGCGCAACAAGTGGCGCCGCTGTAGAGCCCCCTGGGTATTAGAGGGTTGAGTGGCGTCCCAGAGAGCCGTAATTACACCACCACTCAGGTGATTTAAAGGTCCGGGAACATGCTGACCCATGCATGGCACCAAAAGTCCCACATTACACTGACACCCACCCATGTTCTGTTTCTCAGGACACATTATTTATCTCTCTACTTCACATGTAGCAATTTCACGAGTGTAACACGTTTTATTCTGAGCAAACATGAACAAATCATTCCCCATGTTTTGACAGGAGTGAAATGAACTTTGTCTAATCACTGCCAACATTTTCTTTGTCTGTTCCTCGGACGCAATATTCTGCAATACAAGTTAAAAGTTTTTATCTACTGATGCTTGGTTCGTTCATGAGTTCCTCAATCCTCGCCTGTTTGGCTCACTTCAAGAGGAAACACAGCTCTGTGATCAGTTTTACAACTTTATCTTTATGAACAGTTCTGTTTAGTGGATGTAAATATAAATAATCACACACAAATGCTAGTCACAAGAGCATGAACTTGACAGGCTATAATTCAAGAGAAAGGGTTGATAATTGGGTTTGGTTGACTCTCCACCCCCTGCAGACATCGTGGTGACAAGAGGGAATGTTTCTCTTTTAACAAGGTCAGGGCTAATACTGGTTAATGGGAAGGGGATGTTCCTCTGCCCCCCTACTCCTCAGCTCTCACCTCTCTCTAGTTCTCCCTCTCATCTTCTCGCTCTGTTGGTTTAACAAGTTGTTGTGACAGAGTGGTCACAGTGATGTATTAGAAATTCATTGGCTTGTGTCTGCACAGGACCGAAGGTTTCCCCAGTTTCGCCCATGGGAATTGTTAAAGTTATATCGAATCTCTGCCTCACTGCATTTGCTACGGAGCCATCAGCTACCACTACGCACCAATATAATGCTCAGTTTTGTGCATGCAAACACAGGTTTGACATTTTGTTCTACACCAGAGGTTGTATATCTGGCACAGAGTCCCTGGAGCAAGTTATCTGCTGGGCCATAAAACAACGAGTGTCTTGTTGAAAACATGCATGTGCTAATGTTGGTGAAAGTAATGAATCCTTTCATCTCTGTTTAAATCTTTGTCTCACTGTGTTTCAGCTCCAGGGACTTACAATTTATAACATAAATTACATGTGACATTTGTAGTGTTGATTCATTTAAAAGGCAAAATGAGTGAAAAAGGGAGACAGGGAGAAAAAGATAGAAAGACAAGCATTTAGTACAACGAAAGATTATAAATGGTTTCCTTTCAAGGTTTTCTCAGCGTTAGCAAATGAGGTATTAAAGTTTCTTTTCTTCATGTTAAGATTTTGTTTCTGACAGCACTGGTTAAAGAAATTGTGCCTTTTCAGTTGTAATCCCTGCAATTAAGGCTGTAGGTGCGGCTCCATTACCTCAGCAGGATTAGTAATGACCCAGGAGAGAATATAATTGCTTCTTAATTTGAAGTTGTGAAGTGCATGAAATACCTGAGGCTCATCCTGCCGTCTCAGCAGTGGTTAGTTCATGGATTAGCTGCTTTTTCCCCTCTCTCTCTCTTGTTTCCAAACCAGGAGCTTTTATAGTTCTTGTGTTTTATGATGCTGTTCTCACTTGTTAGTTGTTCTCTACGCGGGGATCTTTATGAGAGATCTCTTATCTCCAAAAAGGTAATAATGTATAAAACAATGATATGATATGATGATATACAGTATTTACTGTTGTACTTTAAGTGGTATAAATGCAGTAGATATTTAGTTACTATGTACACATATCAGGAGTGGGTGATAAGGATAAAATCCTCTACAGTATCACTGTATATTTAATTTTACACCATGATATTGATATATATTGTGATATAATATATTTTCTGAAGAAACTGTTTATGGATGAAATAACTACACAGGTCTAATAAATCCATATATATCAAAAGAATAAACGTCACAATTTACACAGTGTGGCAAAATATCTGACATGTATATTCTCTCACACTATATATTGTCATTTTGCCCAATAGGTATACTATTCTATAATATATACTATAGATGTATTTATACTATGCTGTGCTATACTCTACTAAAGACTATATACTATATGGGCTACTATAAAGATATGCAAGTTAATATAATGTTTACCGCATGTGTTGGATCCTGAAACCATTCTCTGCAAAAGAATCATATTAGATTGAAAAAGTCAAAATGATCAGTATATTATTGCCTTGTATCTAATGCGGAACCAATAAAGAGAATTAAGATAAATGATGCCATTAAACATTATGACACCTCAGTAACTAGCTGTAATGTAAGAAAAGTATGTGAGAAAGATGAACATTTCTTTCAGTGTGTAGAAATGACACTGTTATGACACCAGCCAGCAAGTGAGACTGTAACACCCTTCATTATTCAGGCCTGACATCTGTCCAAGCTGACTAACACCATATAATTACAAGGCCTTTGACCGGCCATAATGGCCTTTTTATATCCTGTCTTTTGTCCTCAGTGAAGCATTTTCAAAGTGTCCATTAGTGACAATACAGCACTCGCAACTGACACCTTGCTGCGCAACAGTAACTAACCATTATTTAACTACATGGATCTAACGTGATTGTCACAAAAATAATGATAATAAAGAATTTAAATAGAATTAATTCCCAGAGTTAATTCAAATATAGCATTCTGACTATTGAATATAACGTTTGAGCATTTACATCATTGATACACATACCAGAACATAAAGTTGTTTCACCCACAGAGAATGTTTCAATGATTCAAAACATTCAATGTTATCAAGTCCAGCCTGTTGATACAGACACTGTGTTGATTCTTTTATCTGTACAATTAAAATGTACAAATCTCCACCAAGTTATCAAACCTCTTTGATGCTATCTATGGTTTGTATTTTTTCAGCAATGGACAGTCAGCGTATTTACATTCTGCAAATATCTCTCTATAAAGTAGTTTTCACTGTAAGTGGCAGAGTCCGCCATTCCAGCGCTGGACTAAAATTGCCCTTACATGAGTGAAGGATTCCCAGGAAGCCATGCATGACTGTAATCCTGTTTGTTTGCTGTTCACTCTTCTGACACTGTGTCAGAGCTGTAGTTAAGTCAAGTCAATTTTATTTATATAGCCCAATATCACAAATCACAATTTGCCAACCTGTATAGCATACAACACACAACGCCCTCTGTACTTTGACCCTCGATTCGAATGAGGAAAAATTGTAAGTGTAATAACTGTACTAAGTTACTGCTAATGCAAACAAACGATTTCCTACAACTGCTATTAACATTAAAAGCATTCAACTGGGTGGCTTTTATTGTGAAGCAGTCACAGGAAATGTCACTGATGTTAGCACTAACAGTGATTGCTCATCAAAAATGCATCTAAAACACAAAACATGTAATTTTTAGCATTTATTCTTCAGCAGATCATTTTTTTATAATATTGCAGTAAGTATTGATGGACTTCTTTATCAAAACAACATGAGTTTGTTTGGCTGCACTGTAACCACCCGTTTCTCCTCTGTTATATTATCAACAAAATAGTTGGTCAAGGAGTGTTTGCTGTTGTATTAATCTCACTGTTACCACTCACTGTTACCACCACAGCTGTCGCTAAATCATCCAGGACTCTTAAGGATCATCACTTTCAGTAACATTGACTTTATGTTGGTCATTTCTGTTTTGTGTATTGTGTATTGTAGTAAAATACACTTGTTTCTGTTGGTTATTGAGGTTATATGCCTCCATTGATACATTTCTAACTGTCCTAAAATACTACTACTACACAAATAATACTACTTCACAACCTTTATTGAGTACCTTTTAATTCCAAGTTCAGTCAACTTCAAGTCATGATCAAAAGAATACACTAATGAATAAACATAACAAGCACTTGTTTTAAAACCAAGTTCTTTTGTTTTGTTCTAACATTTTCATATCAACATCTAAGAAAGCTCCCATGTTGGTGTGGCCACGATCATCCTGTCCATCAAAAACTTCTGTTGAGACCATGTCACGAGCTGCCAATCTGAGAGGTGGATCTGGTTTCACTTCTCAGGCACACAAACACACATAAAGACAAACTTCTGCATTCAAAAAACAAGTGAATAATTTTCCCAGGCCGCATCACATGACCTGTATTGTTAGTTTGAGAATGAGGCACCAATGTTCTGATCGAAGGAGCAGTCGAAAAAGAAAAGAGGCTGACAAGCAACAGGATGTCAATTACACGGCAGCAGTGAAATCCACACTTCATGTCGGCTTAAAGCTGTCAACTGTCAATAGAGAGGAATGCCAGACAGCCGTGCTGGAGTCTGCTGCGGAGAACAGGAGGCAGTGTGTATGTGTGTGTGTGTGTATGCATGTACACACTTTGTAACTGTAATTGGAAACATTCATTCATCCATGCACAAGTGTGCTTCACAACCAAATTCTGACATACACACACACAGACATCTCCTTTGAAAGCAAATTAATGGAAAAAGAAATCGTGTTCACGTTTGCCACTACACAGAGACGGATGCAATTATCACTTTAGCTATGTTCTGCTTTGCTGTTACCTGTCTTTGGCTCTTTGGCATCGTTGAGGACTGACAGGGATTGTTATGCACACACACACACACACACAAAAAAAAAACAGCCCCAAATAAACATTAGCAGGGAGTTAATAATGTGTAGCAGTTCTCTGTTGCATTGATTTCCTTGTCTCCTGTAAAATGGACCTCATAAGCTAACAACACTAAAGCTAATCTAGCTGCCCTGTGAGACTCAGTACACAGAAGAAAACTAAATTGCTGGATGGACAGAATATGAGATGGATTCTTACTACCAATGTAAAGTTTGGTCTGAGGTAAGGCCACGTTCACATACCTAAATCAACATTTGTCATCTCAGGCTCAGCTCGTCAGGCTCAGCTCTACAGAACTTTCTTCTGTCTAAGCTGTAATTTGCTGCAGGTGTACTCAGGCTCAGCTGTGCTTTGAATTGGAGGTTCATTTTAGCATGTGCAAACATTTAGCCTGTTAGCATGCTCACTGAGCATAGCAACTCACTCTGCTTCCTAATCCAAACAGATTTTTTGGCCTGCAGCTGACAATATTTTTTCATCCAAATATTTAGCAGAGCCTTTAAGGATTCTGGAAAATACCTTCAGAAAAGCAGTGAATGTTGTTAAACAACCGATTGTGTTATTCAAACATTGCCTGGTATTTATCTTTTAGGGAAATTAATGGTTACCACAGTGACTCGAATGTAGCTAGGTAGCTAGCTATATAGGACAATGATGTCCCCATTCTCACTCCTGCCTACAAAGCTCTGATTGGTCAATTGTCAACTTTTTTGTCAACTGGGGGTACGCTGTCAATAAGCACATCAGACCTATTTCAGTTGTTGAACAAAGAGATATGACATGAAGAAACGTAGTCCTATTAGTTGTGCTACATGTAAAATTAGGGGATCACCAAAGTAATTAGTATTCAGCCATTTCAGGCAGAAAATACGGTGATCAGTTTATAACATCCTGGATCAGTGTCTGGTATCCGCCCACACCTTGGATCAGGGTACATATTCTTTTGAATATCAGATTCTCAGTTGCTTTACATGAGCAATACGTTGTGCTAATATATGTATTTATTGATCCTTGCAATTTGTATATTCTTTTTTCAGTTGTTTCAGTTCTTCTTGGGATAAAATAAATAAATAAATAGCTTTATTGAACTTGAAGAAGTGCAAATGGAAATGTCGACCACATAAAATAGAAAAACATGTATCTTTCCACAAATTTTAATCGTCAAGCCAAAATACTTGAAAATGTTCCGGCTAAAAACACTGTACGACAAAAGAAAAATGTGTTTTCTTTCTTGTTACTCTACTTTATTTATTATATCCACTTTATTCTGCCACCTGCTCCTTGAATATGCGATAATAACTTCAATGAACATTTAAAAAAGGAATAAAGTCTAAGAACAAAAGTTAAAGAAGCCAAAAAAGATGATAAAGTTTGTGACTGAGGTTGAGTCTCATTTTCAAACATTTAGTTGATTGCACTTAATAGCAGATAAATACAGTGGGACTGTATAGTGACTGCTACTGTTCTTCTTCTCCATCAGACAAAGTGTCCTACCCATCTGCTGCCTGGCAGTGTGTAATCAACCAAAGCGATTTTATTAGTCTCTAAACGGAGACCTGCTTTGATTAATGACGGAGGCCCCCTGGTCTCCACGCGCTCTAATTAACCAACCTCAGTGGGTTTAAAGGCCCACTCTGACTGTTGACACCCAAAACCAGCACGAAGGAAGGAATGAATTAGCATCATGAGCCCTTGTCAATACATTCACATTTAACTTATATAAATGTGTTCAGATGATCACAACTTCCACATGTGTTTTTCTTCCAGTGAGCTTTACAAGTCTGTATAACCTTTAGTTAAAATATCCTGAAACCGGACCCCAGAATGTGTAGAGCAAGCAAGGACACACACACACACACACACACACACACACACACACACACACACACAAACCATAATTTAGTGGGGAAATAACTCATGCATGATGGGAAGTTGCTATTGACATTGTGTGTGAGTGTTGTGTGTGTGAGCGTGCCCTCTCGTGTGTGTTTCCACTAAATTAAGAACTTATTAGGACTTAAAAACCCGATCCTATTTCACGCGGGGAACCTCTGGGGGAAACGAGGATTACTCTTCAAAGCCTGCGGTTTGGCTCTTTTAATGTTGTAACACTTAATATTTTATGTCGATGTGATGGTTGGAGCTTTTAGAGAGGTCATATGTCAAAGTTAGATGTTAACTCTGCGTGCATGGTCCTCGCCAGTAGCTAATTATATGTGTTGTGGATTTGATAGTGCTAACAAACAAGAAATGAATTACTTCCAATGAGCCAAGCTGGAAAATATTTTGATGTCTTCATTTCATCCCAAAACGCATTTTGTTTGGGCATGCAGAAACAACATTTGTCCTTTTTTCTGTTGTTGGCTGCTTTGAGTATAATTTGACAGATTTTGATGAATGAGACTCAATTTTCCAAACTCTAAACATCCTATAAAAGTAATTAGAACTCAAGATTAGAAGTGTCAACTCTAGTTATTTTAATGGCACTAAGTACTCAAGGCAGCGTTTTACGAAATTACACAACAACCAATGCTGTACCGACTACTGAAATAGGCATAAACATACATATAATACATACGTGTACAGAATACATATAAAGAAGCTTATTCAAGTTAGAATTAATAAAGTTACTGTCCTTATAGCTTATTGCAAGGAATGTTTCACAAAGCTATAGATGTAGCATTAAGCTGACATATAGCATGGAGGTTTTTCAAGACAACAAAGTGCCCAACCAGGGCCCCAAACCCTCTGTCCCCATTACCCCTACAGTAAATACATCTTCACATAAACAGGCTCAGAGGGGGAAACATAGCGCTGTTACAGGGTGGTGTGAAACCACAGAGCCACCACAGTTGGAAAAGGCCCCTCATGACTACAGGTCTATTACAAAAAAGACCACAGTCGTGATTAAAAGGGCTTTTAGTAGTTCAAGTCACTGCCAGTACTAAAAGTGTTTACACACAAGCCTTAATTGGGAATCAGAATTTGGAAGACTGTAGTTAGAAAGTCATTGGACTACAAAGATTGCAGTCAAATAAATATACATCTCTATAATTATTGGGTGACCTATTAGGAAGACAATTAAACATGAAAGTAATGCATGTAAAGTAAAAATGGAAAGAAGGGAAGATGGGTAAATTAGTCTTTTGATGAAAGCTGTGCTGATGAAAACAGATAATAATGAATGAATCATCATGTTTTGCTCTCTCCTCACATCAGGTTTTATTCAATGGACCCTTTTATTATGAGCAAACCTCTGTGGAAATGTCTCCTCTATCTGTCATCGTATTGCATTAGCTTTTCTGAGCTAAACGCACCGAGGGAGGATATCAGATTTCTTGCAGCGATGAGACGGAGATGGATTGTGAATCAAAAAGACGGAGACGGATCGCTGGTGGAGACGTCCTCATGTTCCTCTTCACAGCTGCTGCCAACAGCAGGACGGTTCGGTCTCATTGTGTTGTTTAGAGTCTCTGACACAACAAAGAAACCCTACCTGCCTCCATTATGATGGATTCACTCATAAATGTAGTGGCTCAGTTTCAAACAGGAGAACCTGTTTTGTGATTTTGTGAGCCTGTCACTTAACCTGCTCGCTACTCATCCCCATTAAAACTGTCTCCAGAGATATATGCTGGGGAGGGTGTGTGTGTGTGTGTGTGTGTGTGTGTTTGCATGTCTCATGAGGTTACAGGACTGGAAACCGACTGTTTTTTTACATATTTTCGATTGTAATTCCAGCTGTTGTTTGTTTTCTCTATTCAGACACAAACAGTTTAGTCTCTTCCCTCAAAATTATGCAACATCAACAGTTTATTATTGCATGTTGACATTTATAAGTTTGCTCACTCTCTCTCTCTTTAAGCTGGCGAGGGAGGGGTTTTTAATATTTAATGCTGTGGAGCCTTTATACGTACAGAACAAGTTGAGACAAACTGAACAGCTTCTGTTACAGCGGGACTTTTTTTGTCCTCATGTGACGTCAAAGAGCTCTAAAAAATATTATGTTCTCCAAGTGACCAGCAGCTTGTGAAAAACTGTTTCATGACAGTCCCCAGGCCAATTGTGAGTTACAAGTTAGATTTTTATGATTCTTTTCATTATTCATAAACTACTTCTTTATGTTGAAGGGATTTTCCCACGAGAAAAACATCCAGGAATATAATTACATGAATAGATAAATTGTTTAAAAAACTGTCAACTGTACTGATTTGATAGGTGTCTTATTTTGCTTTAATGTGACGTGTTCCAGCATTGAGCCAACTGTTTACTATCTCAATATCATCATCTTCATTATCTTATCAATGTTTGACAGAAGCTCAAGGTCTATTTACTGTCTTTTCCTGGGGCTTTAAACTGCATCTCCTGGCACAGATGAAGTTTGCTTAGTTGTCATCATGTGACTTATGGAACTTCAGTCATGAGATAATAGGTGGTTGATGTCCTGCTTGATTTCTCTCCAGCCGTCAACTGACTCCTGGTCGATGACTTTCACCTCTTACCCAGTCGATGCTGTGACCAGTTTTAGTTTGTTTCACAAATGAAGTGAAAGCTCTGTATCAGCTTGTAAATGGACCTTGAGTTAAGTTTTTTTTTTTCCAACTCTGAACTTCCACACTCACTCATATCAATCTGTGGCCACTTTCATATCATTGTTTTAAAGGCTGGGCACACAGTGACACACAGGAGTCTCACGACCCGATCATGTCATGTTCCAGACGGGTTAATTTGATTTCAAACTAGATGTTGTTTAACACTATAAATTAAATAAAACCATACAGTGTTACAACACATTCTTCATTCAATATTTCAGTAGGTTTAGTTAAGTTTGCATTTGTAAAACTTCCACCTCCACAAAGTGGCAAAAGCTGGATGTTTCAACTAGCCTTTTTTTTTTTTTTTAGCAATTTCGACTCTGTGTTCGCTAGTTTTCAGGCACTTTCAATCGAGCAAAGCGCTATATAAATGCAGTCCATTAAGTTTCAAGGTGCCTGCTTGGAGGGAGACATGACCCATGCATTCAGCCTGTCGTTCCTGGTAGTTTCTTGGTTTTTGTGACAATAAATATACCAAAGATCAACATCAAACCATTTTTTTTGTACCAAATCATAATTTCTGTGTCCACAATCTTTCCACGCACACACCCTGGTTACTGCAGAAGTACCTAGTTAGTAGTTTATGTTCACCAAACTTTTGGTATTGAGATGTGGCGTGAGGGCAGTAGATTATCTTGTGAAAGAGCTCCCCCTTGTGACACGATCAGATTCTCACAGCAACATGTTATTAGTCCTCACAGGACATTCTGGTTAGATGAGTGTACATTTTTATTTGCATTGTTACGGCATCTGAGTGCAGCTGACAAAATATGCCAAGGAAGAATCTTAAAAGGCTCATAATGCTTCACATGTTGACCATGTCAACCCATTCACACAGTTTCCTTGTTGGCAATGATGCACACATTGGCCTTGGAAACAGAAGATGGATGAGGATCATTGAAACAAGGGAAAATAAATGAGGACGAATGAAATGCAGCAGACAGCATAAGAAGATGTGCATGTCTGTGTGTTGGTGAAACGGAAGACGGATCTTATTTACATTGTCTTTAAGTCTTTTCTGCAGTGTAACAGAAATCACTCTGCGGTGTGTCTCTTCCTTCTCCTTTATCTCTATTAGGCTTCTCTTCACCTATCAGCATAATTCCCGTCTGAAAAATCCTCTGGGGTCCACGCGGGTCAAATGTAATTTAGTGGTCACTATTATAAATTTGTAAAATGACATTATGCCTGCCTTATCAAAGTAATTAAGGCCTGTGGAGCAGACAAGACAAACCATGCCAAAACTGAGCTGGTGTGTCTTTGGCGTAAAAATTACATTCTGGTGTCTTCTATGATTAAATATTTTAAAGATGTACCCAGACAAATGGTTTGTCACTGTGTTAAAGTTTTCACTGCAGATAGTGATTGTCAGGCATACAGCACTACTGTATAACAGAGAGTTATTGTAAGGCACTCCTTTGGCAGTGACACAATGAGGCATCATTCCTTGAAAGGAATTGATTTGTTCTGGAGGATTCTGTACAGGTCAGCTGATAAGGTTTGTCTTCCTGTGTGGTTATAATTGTAAGCATACACTTCAGTATATATGGAAAATAAATGTACATGATACATCACTTGTATGTTGTATGTTTGTCAGTTTTTTGTAGGTATTTCAGAAATGAATTGCTCTTCTGTTTGCTACTATATGTAGTAACTACTACAGAATGTCATTGTCAAGTATGTTTCTTGTAAATAGCACCAAAATATATTTTCCTTTCCAGGAACATTCGAAGAAAGATGGGAACATGAATGTGTGTATCAGATTTCATGACAATGCACCCAATAGTTGTTGAGACATTTCACTTAAAGCCACATGAACCTCATCATGGAGCTACTGTAAAGGAAAAATCACCAAAAGTGTGTAACCATGAACATCTGTTCAAAATGTCAAGGTAACTCATCCAACAGTGTTGAGATACAGTATTTTAGTCTGGACCAAAGTGGTGGACCAAGTGACTGACGTACCGACTGACCAATATTGCCACCCACAGAGCCATGCCACTAGCATGGTTAAAAAGAGAACCGTACATGATGAAGACCGTGATTTGATGCCTTTTTTGTAGTCAGTGTTACTAATGACTGTTGTGTCACTTATTACTAGAACAACACCATGTCTTTGGTAAAGCATTTTGGTTCAGCAAATCCACAATATCTGGCTGCATTTCTGTTCAAAAGTTCTGAACATAATTTCAAATACTTGAAAATATGTGGAATGATTTTCAGATATCACTACAGACAGAAATAGCTCACACAAATGCTTGTTTAAGATGTTCTTAAACAATGAATGAATTAATATGTGAGTATGTTTCTTGATCCATGAGTCCTTTGCGTCATTAAAATAAGAGGCATTCAGCTGTTATGAATACAAACAGCCAGCAGATGTCACTGTGCTTCCTCCGGAAGTAATGAGAGACAGAAGACTTCTTTCTGACAACATTAGCAGTCACAGAGACTTTATTCATGAAACAGACACAACAGTTATAATGAGAAACTGATGTAACCTCCAAATAATCATTGATTTTCTTTTTCTTTTCACAAACACTTTCACATGGATTCTTAAACTCGAAATTACACGAAACAATAACCCAAAAAATGAAGCGAGAGGCTGAGTTAACAGACCTACTTTGATTTTTATTGTTTTTTTAATTATTACAATTGTCTAGGATAGATGAGAGTAGACATAAAAGTCTAAACCAAGTAGAGGATTCATTCACCGTAAATTTAGTGGTCACATCTTCAAAAATGTATTGTTTGTTTCAAGTTTGTTAAGTTTGGTTCTTCAGCTTTACATCACACAGAATTACAGAGCTTTGGATACAAATTTTGTATCATTGGGGGCATCAGGGGTTCGCTTTACCACCTATGTCTGTTAGTTATCTTTTCTTTCTTGCGAAAGTAGTTATTGATATGAATGGGATTTATGCTTGAATAGAAAAAGTCTTCAGTGATAACTTGATGTTGAGCAATGCTGAGGTGACAATATCAGCTAATCTGAAATGAAAGGCTTCAATGGCTTTTGTATGAGGGGTTAAAGAGAAGCAATGTCCGACTGAATGTCTTACTCAAACAGTGTTTTGTCAACAGGGAGTGGTTGCATTCTGGTTCTCCGGCTCCTATCAGGTGTATCTGCTGCTGTGTTGCAGAGGTTGTCAACCACTGCACCAGACTCGGGGCCCGTACAGTCCTGTGGTTATTCATACGCCGACCACGTACTTCAGAGTTTAGTCCTTCTCCTCTGGCTGCAGGACCTGTGTGTGTGTGTGTGTGTGTGTGTGTGTGTGTGTGTGTGTGTGTTCCTTCAGTGATAATTACTGCAGATACAGGTCACACACACACTCACACACATACACACACATGAGAGGACACGCAGCTGTGTGCATGTACATTCACAGTGTGACCAATCCAACGTGGGTATGAAATGATTAATTACTGAGCACAATTCACTCTCCCACTGGAATAATGTCCATAGCAAATGCACGCACACGCACACACACACACACACACACACACACATATTTCTCTCTCCTCGAGAATGTTTGTCCATTCGAGAGAGCGAGAGAGAGAAACACAAAAGATGGTAAAACAGAGTAAAATGATAGAAAGAGATGGTGGATTTAAGTGTTATTGGAGTGATGCTTCAGAACAAAGCAACTATTGATTTCATTCTCTCTTTATAGCATTGCTGATTGCAAGTATTAAGTGTAATTGAGTGGAGACACCAAACAAGTGATCCATTGAGCAGGACCTTAGTGAGTAAATTGGAGAGTGCAGTTTAAACGTGTTTTTTTATGATTAAAATTATGAATGGATGTTAGAGTACACCGATAGAGTTACATTACTACTACTACTATAGCTGCTTTGCAGTCTTTACATTGTTTTCTGATTCACAGAAATGCATTTGTTCTATATAGACAAGGCTGTCATTAATCTCCTCAGCACCCAACAAACAATTGTGATTTGTGTTTTTAACAGCACGTTTACTCATATGTCCTGTTTAAGATGCGTCTGCAAGGTCATACTAACTCACACGAACATATTAGCATTTAAATAGAGCAGCAATGTCCTTTTTGTTCTGGTAAATCGATGTCAACTCAACTGCAGGGTATACAGTAATAGTTCTAAGTGTTGGAACATCATTAATGTCCTCTGTACATTTTACAGATGAAACTGCAATATATCTAAAGGTTTGCCTTATTGTGCACATCTTTTACATGCTGAATAGACCATTTCAGCTTAGAGGGAAATTGATATGTGCACTGAAGCGTGAATGTCCAATGCCTCTAATTTTCAGGACATAGGGGTGTACCAAGTTGCCTGTGCTTGTTTATCAGGACTGAGGTTGTGATGCACACTGGTGCCTTTCAAAACTGTCCACTGGTGTTTGGAGATGTGCCTTCATCATGCATGCCGCAGAGGTTTCGCAACCAATTTAATAACTTCCAGCTAATTGGCAGCTTGTTAAATGGCCAATAGTTCTTTTACAGATGCGAAAATAACATTAAGCTGCTCTACACCTGTCAGTGATGATTCAAAATGATGATGACTAGTAAGTGTACGAAATCTCGATTTACTGCTCTTGGTTGAGTAAACTATTCAGTGTCTATTATACAGGGAGTAGTGAATGAATGAACGTGGGAGTGATTTCTGTGTCCGAAATCTGTCAAAAACTGTCAAAATATCTTTGGTGAAAAAGGTCTATTATTGTAAACACAAAACACAGATTAATGATGCCAATTCAATATGTGACGAAGATGGTTCTTTTATTTTTATTGAACCCCAGTAAGCAATGCTTCAACATTGCCCCCAACCTTGTGTGTGGGTCAGTCAATTTGTTTCTCACTCTGGTCTTGTGTTGAGCGCAGTTGTATATTTTTCCAGGGATTCCTCTGTCCACTCACTGGCCAGATACAGTGCTCCATTTGAGGGAAAAGCTTGCAGCACAGCAGGAGTCAGACCTCAGCACAATGCAGACACTGCGTGTTGAAAGAAAAAAAAAAGCTGTTTATTTCCAGTGAAATGGAGATATACAAGTCACACCATAACAACATGAGACCAACACAATAGGATGTGTTAATTGTGCTTAAAGTGGATATAGAGGGAGGCTGATTTCAAGGGTCTCAATAGAAATGTGGATAAGATAAAGCACTAAAAAGGCTATGTATGTAAAATAAGGGAAACATAGAAATAAATCAATAACAATGAAACTGTGTATCATTACATTCACAGGTTTATTTGAGTAATTCCAATCAGCTTCCAATGTGTGCACAGAAACAAGTCTTGTATCCCAACTTGTTAAATAGCACAATTAGCCATAAATACCACTCTCCATGAATACTAAAATGCTCATTATTCTATTCTATTGAGAAAATGGCAAAGTTGGAATGCAGCACAAAAATTTCACAAAATTGGATGATCAAGTTTCCAATGATCAATAACCAACCATCAAAAATAAGTGTTGAGTGGCAAATGTTACAGCAGCAGTTAATGTTGCCAGCTCAGAGCAGCCGCACAATAGAAAAATAAACTGTCCAATATAACAGATGAAACCAACAACCATATCCCTGCACATCGACAAAGTGTCAGTACCACTCGAGAGGCCAAAAGAACGAAACAGGGAAAACTTTACTATCGACAACATGTCAGACAAAGCAAATGACATTGATACTCAGGTGTCTTCAGTTAGTCTTGTATTTAGAAATAGACTGCTGCAGTCTATATATATATCATTGTCATATGTCATTTTCTTGCCATTCTTTAAATGTTATGACCATTTTATTGCATGACTCACTGCTTGTTTTATTGACTCAGATTTCAATAGACTGTCGAACTGGTATGAAGGTGAGCAGGCAGCACCAACAATTGTATTTATGAGTGGGCAGTGATGATGCTGATCCTGAAATCAGTATTTTAACCAGAGCTAACAACAGTTTAGTTCACAGAGGACCAGTGTATTAATATTGTGCATTGAAACATTGGATGTCAGATGTATACGAGACGTTTATAAACCATGAAGAAGGATGCAGTTTTCCAAGTTAAAGAATCGTGACTTGATGGCAGAGGTTTGAGTGCCTTCTAGTTATTTCTGCTGTCAAACTGTTCACTGTAACCTGAGATTGATGTGATTTCAGAGTATTTCTGACAACACACTCTTCCTCCTTTTAAATTATGAATTTCCACCTGTGTCTTTTCTTTTTTCTTCCCTTGTTTTTGCATTGATGTCTCTCCTCTGTGCTCCTTTTTTATAATTTTCATTCACATTGACAGATGAGACAGAGGGGCATGGCAAGTGACAAATCTGATTATCTATAAATAACCTGTGAGGTTTATAATGTGGGGCTCATTACAAAGTAGATCACTACTCTTTCCAGAGGAGTTGGTAACCTTTTGACATAAAAATTTGTCTACAGAGCTCATTTCTAGGTTAAAGAGAAAATGCTACAAGCCTCAGGAGACAGGGTCTGAAGTAAACCTGTTAAATATATAATATGTTGATAACAGTATCTGCATAAAATCTATACCATATACAGTATGTTTCGGAGTACATTAGGGCAGTGCAGACAACCCTTAAAGCCCATACTCACCCATCGTCTTCTCAGGACTGTGTGGGAGTGTACAGACTGTGCTTGATTGACAGCTTCCTCACTCGTCTGTTGATTTTGTTGCACCTGTTAGGGTGGAAACACTTACACTGTTTTCATTTCTATTAGTACAGTAGAGTTTGGTGTCATCACATAATTTCCTGCATAGCTCCACCAAGATTTACCTTCCCAGAATGAGGAAAAAGAAATGGAAGAGTTTATAATGTCTCTGTCACAGTGAGATGATCTTATTTTATCTTAATTACTTAAATGTCTATGGGATTAGCAGCAGCTCTGATCAAAGGAGCTTCCCCCACTTCCCCTCTTCACACAGTTAAGAGCTCTCTGAATCCATTAATCTGTACATCCCTTTCCGTTTCTAGCCTCCATTCACATACTCAACCCCAGCCTTCCAGACTTACTGCCACGGATTCAGAAATGTTCTGCACGACATCCTCAGCTTGCTGTCAGCCTCGAGGCGGCGCTTTACCGGCTCCGTCGAACAGAACTAGAGAGCCAGACAGGACATTATGAAACAACAGATTCTAATATCAGAGGTAAGGTTATATGTAATACAAACATAAGGGCAAAGGCCAGGTCTCTGCAGGAAACCAACAGTACTAACAGGCCAAATGCAGGGCATGAATACGATTCTATTGTCAAAAAGAGAAAAAAAGTACACAAATATGAGAAAAGAAATAACAAATAAAGAACAAAACACGTAACAATAACCTACTTATCTAAATAATAATATTAAGCGAGATGTAGTTGTTTCTCTTGATTTATGGTGACAAATATACATTTTTCAGTCCCTGACAATAGAATACCTCTTCTTTCTCGCTGGCTGTCAAATGTTCACTGAGATTTTGTCTCTGGACCAAAAATATCTGGGAATCTTTGTTTTGACAAATATTTCTGCATTGATTTCCTTCAGCTTTCTGTCATTTTGTGCTGGGTGACACTATACCAACAACTGGCTTGTGGGAGGTTGTGGGAAGACAGCATCTGTACCCAGTTTTTTTATGAACTGGAAAACCAAAACAATTGACTAAAAGCTGTACAGCGCTAAGAAGGTGTTGATTCTCAGTGGAAATGGTACTACCAGTACTACCAGGTTTCACAATAGAGGGGTAATTTTAATCACGGTTAGTATAAACTAAATATTGTTTAATGCAGATTTATTGAAATCACAGTTAATCTGGAAAAGCTATATTTTTAGCTAAAGCAGTGACCCACATTAACTGTCAATATACCTCCTGCATAAGAAATTGTTCAAAATTATCAAACAAGAAAGCTAACATGGTTAGGACTTAGTTGCTGATGTGTTAGTGTGCCTCATACAGTAGTTTGTTCCAGACAATTACCTGAGAAAACATGTCTGCTACACAGAAATCTATATAGCCACAGAGGGAATAATCTGCAAAACGATTATGAGACATGGGTAATTTCTGTCAAAACAACTCTTATGGATCAGTAGTATGTTGTGTTTTCATTGTTGCATTTAACATCCACACAGTTTAGCTTCCACTGTAATCGCCATGTTGCTTTTCTTAGGTTTCTCACAGCATTATCATCAGGTTTTCTCTGATTAGTAACTGACTCACAAGTGGTGGCAAACTATTGCCATTTTCTTCCTTGTCGTTACCATGGTGATTACAATATGAACTGGCTGCCTGGGATTCTGTTTCGTATTTTTTTTACTCACCATTCCTTTGCCCTCTCCTCCTTTCTTACAGTTCCCTCTCTCCGTCTATCTTTTGGGATGAAAGGCCGGGTATCAGCCCCTCTCCTCTTCTCCAAAGCCAGTCAGTTGCAGACCCAAGCAGTGAGAGGGATTATCCCTCCATTTCTATTAGTCACACACTCATAAGCCATGTATCACTCTGAAGCTTTGTGTCAGCAACTCCACACCCAGAGTGGAGAGACTTCTCATTATTGGTGGATTGAGAGGTTTTAGCTTACACAGAGAGTGCAAAATTCTGGAAGTCAAGTCGCGTTTGAATCAAGGCAAATGCATTTCACAGATTACGACATGGTGTAATATGTTTTAACTTTCACTGCTGCTATGACTCCTTAATTGGTATATTAGTTCAACTTAGAGAAATGCGGACGTATTAGAAGTGTTCTTTAATTGCACACATTTGTAAAGAAAAGTTGACATCTTTAAGGGGCTGTAAACCATATGTTCATTTCTTCTATTTTATCAGTGTAACAATTGTCATAGTTGCTGTCTGTTGCAGTTATTTACTTCACACACTGACAAGGTTCTTAAAGGCAGCTTTTTAATGCAACAACAAGTAGTCATTTATCCACAGCCCACTTACAACTACTACCACACTGCCATGATGCCCTTCTCCTGCATTTTCCCTCATCACACTGTGAGGGACACTCAGGGAGACTGCATCTCCACGTTGCCCTTCCCTACACTCTTATGTGGAGCAGACAGATGGCTTCAGTACGCTAACCTTGACTGATGACCACGAACACTTGGTTGCCTGGACCCTTCTTTTTCCCTCTCCTTGTTTCCACTCCCCTCTCTCACCAGCTACAGCTACAACTACAGTCTAACTATAGTCTCTTTTTCAACCTCTTCCTCTTTGAACTGCTAGATGTTACTTGTATTTGGCAGGAATAATTAAACACAGGGAGTCTGGAATATTTTTTTTGCCTGTAAAAGGGCCATTTTCGTATTCTTGTCTTAAACCTCTCTTACTTTTTTCTGTGATGCTTGCTCATACAAGTACTTGTTGTTGTTTTTTCTTTGTTTTTAGTTGATTTCAGTAACATTTACCTACACATTAATCAAAGGCATTAAAGGCGGACTATCTGTACATCAACTATCTCGTGAATTTCCTTCCTATCTAATGGAAAATGTTAAGTGCGAGAAAACTGGTGAATGCAACAAGTTCTCTTAAATCCTTCATACATGCCACAAATCTGCTTTACTCTCTGAGCGGTTCTTGTATGGGCTCCATTGTTCCTGCAATTACTGCTATTGGAGTATGTTGTTTCTCTCCATGGTGCTGAATATAGTATACCCCAGGAACCACCCAGAATAACCATAGCAACTGCCTCACACATCATAACAACCAGATAGAACTACTTCGATTTGTGTTGTCATTCATGCTAAACACCTTACAAAGGTTACAAAACTTTATGTTTATTTAAAATTTGACAGCAATGAAAGTATGTTTATATAGTTTCCAATGATTGTGATGTGGATTTGTTAGCTTGTTCCCAGATTGTCAGATGTGGGAGGACAAAGTAATGATCAAATGATCGGTTGCTAGCAATTCTATCATAAGTCAACAACTTATATAACCATTATCCACAAAAATTAATCTCCCTATACTCATACTTTTCTGTTATTAGATTAATATGAAATGAATCTGTAGAATGGCTTTCTTGTAATTTTAAATGTATTTTATTTCTAATAAAAGAGGGTGATGACAATGATTTTTATTTTGGCAGGGTATTCAGTGTGTTGTAGTAACACTGCTATTGTTGGTGCCATCACAATAAGTTCACACAACAAACAATACACCACAATAAACAAAATACTGATAAAGTATGCCTGCTTCAATACACAGATCCTATTCATGATCACACGTATGATAAAATAGATAAAATAACTCGCTCAAGAGATGTGATGACGATGATGAAGTACGTGCATCTGTGTGTCTATGTGACTTTGACAAACTCACTCTGAAAAATACTTCTCTTGCAATTGTGATCAGCCACAACCTGGGGAAGTGAGTGTGTGTGTGTGTGTGTGTGTGTGTGTGTGTGTGTGTGTGTGTGTGTGTGTTCAGGAATAAAACTTATTCCTCCTCATGTCACTTTGTGAGAGTGGAAAGAACAAAAAAACTGTGTGATACATTTTAATGCACATTCATCTTCAGGCACAGGAAACTGTTGATGTCTTTGTGCATTCAAATGTGAATGAAGCTCCAAAGGCTGATGCAGAGGATGGTTTGATATGATGTAGTATACAGAAAGTCAATGTACCATGAAAAATCCTTTGGACAATGCTGCAGGGAGGAATAAACATTTTATGGATCATTCTTAGGATTTTCCAAAGGCGTATAAAACTGAAGTCTATCTTTGTCTCAGTGACGGACAAATCTGAGTTCCATGTTCATCTTTCTGAGCCTGTATGCTCGTCTTTCACACAATCAGCTCCATCTTTGCAGTTCATGCGATATATTCTCATCGTTTCAACACTGCTTTTCAGCCTAATTTTAAGTTAGTCTTTAAAAGGGGTGCATTTTATTTGTGCCACGTCTCTTGATTGAGTAAACAACAAATATCAAATTAGCAAGAGCATTTCAAGAGTCTCCCGCAAATACTAACCAGTGTGCGCACTCCTGGGGCAGAAACATCCTGTTTGTATTATCCTGTTTTCTGTGGTGCATCTCATTTTGATGTGACCTGATTTTTCCCAAAACATAGTGCAATCACAGGAAACCTTCAGGTCTAATTCATTAAAATAAAGTAAAACCACAATAAGTATAACAAGAAATTCGGTGACCTATTTTCCCTTGAAGTCGCTTGACTTAGAGAGAGCAGGACAGGTTACCGAGGCACACTCAGTCATGTAATACAGACGAAACAGTCTAATTTCACAAGATAAATTCTGCATTTACAAACAAATAATGAAGCCAAATACATCAAATATCATTTTGAGTTGACAGAATGCATTATTAACCAGTCATTAGTTGTGCTATCAGTGATTTTTACCTCAGGCCCTTTTCACATTTTGACTTGTCTTAGAAAAACACAGCTGTTACTGATAACATTAACAATGCCTCTGTTCTATTCAAGTGTCCCAGTAAGCCGTGACTGTGTGACAGTGAGCCAGGATGTACAATATCAGGACCCTGAAACTGAAGCAGCTAAATGGAATCATTCATTTTATTATTTACACCTGTGTTTTTCCTACTGTGACATGTCGAAATTTATTCTGTGAAAAAGACTTATTTATCAGTGTGACACTAAGTGAAAATATTATCAGGAGTAAATGTGAAATCACCAATATAATAAAAGAAATAACCACAAAACATAGTAAAAAGTGTTGTGTTAGTTTTTCTGACTGACTGCATTGTATTTATTTATTCATATTAAATGTATTCATTCTTAGTCTAGCCAAACACATTTCATAAAAAGCAGAAACAAGTTGTGAACACAACACTGACATACAATCACCTTTTAAGTTGATATGGTGAACTTACCAAACAGTTATTCACTTATTTACACAGCAAGCAGTTACAGAGCAACATTATCATTAATTTTAGGTTGTGGGTGTGTCCACCTGGTGAATGGAAGTCCAGTATTCACTCTCTTTTAACTCCTGAGGGAAATATCTGGCTATGTAGCTGCTAGATGCTTCACTTTGTTCACCAGCTAGGTGCTAACCTTGTCTGTCTTTGAAGGAACAGAAGTAAAAACAATGAATGAATAACTAATTCAATTAATGGACAAGATGAGCGCAAAACAAAAAAAGTACACCGACAAATAGAAATTGTGACTCTGAATAAAAGCCTTTCAGTCTCACTTACATCAGCGAGTTATGTAACGAAGACATCAATGAGACGCAAACATCAGCCCTCTGAGACAGCAGATGATGCGGCTCTTCTCATTTCCAATTCCCTTCACATCTTTCTTTAATTAAGGAGATCAATATTGTTTCCTGTGCTCCCGTGAGTGTGTAAGAGATTTTAATTTTGGACTTCTCTACTTTCTTCCACTTGATGTCAATTTCAATCTCTTTCACACTAATAGACTAGATTTGGATGGCGTAATCATCGTCAGCGTAGACTATCTATCTATCTATCTATCTATCTATCTGTCTGTCTGTCTGTCTGTCTGTCTGTCTGTCTGCCTATGACTGATGAAGGTCAAAAGCACAATCAACTTTATGCTTTGAAATGTACTGCATATTTCTGCAGTGAACCCTGGAGCCCTTTAAACTCACCCACTTGACTGCAGTATGCAGATGTACGCAAATCAGTTTATTTAGAATTACACCGTTCGCTCTCAGTTCTCGTCACCGATGATTCACAGCTCAATCATATTGTGTTTTTTCAACACACGCAAAATAATGACTAGCAGCAACAAAGGTGGTCATGAGCACGCTGAATTGGTTGCAGTTATGGGTTTTATGTGCTTACATTTTAACAGGCAGGTGTGTGTGTGTTTGTACACACAGGTGTTGGCGTGTGGACATCTCATCTCAAAGTCTGTTTATTCTTGCCACTTTAAGCTGAAGCTCATATGAATGCCGGGCTAAAACATGTTATCGCTCCTAGATCTCTTACATAATGGGTACATCCACTCCTGTGAAAATAATAAGAATCTGGATCAACTATCAGTGATTTGAATGTGTTTTTCTTTTTAGTCATTCAGTAGGACCACATCCACTCTCCTCTATGAATATATATTGAACACTTATGGAATTCTCTTTTTTTGTGTGCTGAGGAAACTGAGAGCACAGTCATTATCTCTGAGTCTCTGGGTCAGACTGAATCTGCCCTGTTGTGATAGGCAGGAGGGAGGTATCAAACACACAGCAAAACAGTGCGAGAAAGAAACCTGCTTTGTGTGTGTGTGTGTGTGTGTGTGTGTGTGTGTGTGTGTGTGTGTGTGCTAGCTGGGATTATGATAGAGTAGATGACACATGTGAAATAGAGGTCACTTCTTCATCTGAAACACTGAAGGGAAGCCTTCACCTTCAATGCACAAGCTTTAACACTCCTGAAAGTGAAAGATTTAAATATAGTGCATGTGCAGGTGGGTGTGTGTATCTGGCTCAGTAACAAAGCAGGTCTACTCATTTGAATTCCCTGGGAGTCAGTGATCTGCAGGGAATCAGCGGATGCCTTTTGCTATTATATCAGATGGCTAAACAGCATGGAAGCTGCAATTGTTTTGAATTTAACTTGTCTAAACTCCCAAAATACAGACTGTAACTCAATTGGAATAAATAGGTTATTTCCTGGTGACAATAACTCCCTTATTGTGCATGTCACCATGCAGTCTGGGACGTGGTTGCAATGTCCTTGTGTAAGCGTGTGCACCCATGTATGCCCTGTATATATGTGGTTTCATTCTGAACAACTACAGCATGTATCACAACTGCATATTGATTATGTATTTAAAAAGTGTTTTGTGTGCAGTTCTGCCCAGTAGCTGGAATATTTTCTGGTACTGACAGAGATCCACAGATGATGTATCATTTAGGAGGTAGACTGCAGGGGAGCATAGTACATCAGCCCCTCCAGATATCTGACATTGTGCAGCACACCTGAATCCGAAATGCTTCACATTCCCCAACCTCCCCCACAGACAGCGCAGACCATGAAGAATTCTGATCACCGACCCGGTCCTCTTCAGGTTGGCAGTCACAGGGCTGAGCATGGACACCCTGGAGGCGTCAGCAGGGGGGCGGATGATTCATTTATCTTGGATAAAGCCTTCCGCCCTCTCTTCGATGAGCTGATGCAGCTCCATGTACAAAGGAGTGCTTCAAGTGTTCATTTATACCAACCGCCATCCGACTGCACATATCTCTCTGCCACAGTCAGTATCTCTATCTACTCCTCCACTGGCTCTCTCTACTGTTGTCCAAAACAAACTGGACTGTACTCGACACATTGGACATTAAATATGTATGTTGGCAGCGTATTGTATATCTTTATGTACATTTTTCTGGTCACAATCTTATACGCAAGCAACATTGAATATCATCTAATCATATGAACAGCTACTAATGCATTATGCCACATGTGGGGACATTCAATGTTATCTTCAAATGTACATCTGTCAATCTTAATCTGCATAAGATACCATATACTTGTAAATTAATCTGGCTGAGTCTAAACTGTCCAAAAGCTGCATACTTTTTTTTACCTACAAAGAAACTTGATCTATATTATATCTACTGTATAGCTTATGATCATGTCAGTGGCCTCCAGTGTCTAAAGATGCAAGTACTGAGAATGGAAATTCACATACTGTACAAGTGTTTGCCTTTAAATCTACCAGTAAATATCATATATGTGTTGCATTCTTCTCAGTATGTCCTTAAACGTTGTCCCTTTTTGCCCTGTTATCAATATTTTGTTCTTTGCTGCTGCAATGACCCCATTTCCCCCGGAGTCATTAAAGTTTCATCCACTTATCTAATCTGGTCTTTCTGATTAGGACAAAATGCACGCAAAGGGTACATTCAGGCCACATCAGCTGATAGAAATCAAAGGACAAGACTAAAACCAACTTTAGATCAGGATGTTTTGCTCCGTACAAAGATAGAAAACAGGGTAGCACAAGGGGAATTAAAAGTCCTTCCTTTGTAAATTTTCAAAATTCCTTCATGTTTGCCTTTAGTTTGGCAGGCCGTCCCTACAACATGGAGGTGAAGATAAGCTCCGCTGTTTGAAACATCTGGCTCCAGTAGAGTGGTAATTACTGAGCAAGAAAAGACAGAGACTCGGAAGACACGAAGAGGGAGAGGAAAATGAGGGAAGCACAGGGAGTGAAAGAAAGACGATGGGTGTCCTGGAAGGTGTTTATTATGTGGCTACAGTATGCAACAGCAGGAATGGAACATTTTAAGCTGTTGTCCATGTTCAATAGCAGCCTTCGTGTGGCAGCTTGTAATTATCACGCCCACACTTTTTTACAAACCAAATAGCAGGTCTGGGTGCCTCTGAAGGGACTTTGAGATCCAGTGAAACCCTGCATATACCACAATGTTTTTTCTGAAAGTAAAAAATAATCATCTTCCAAATGGTATATGCTTGATGTATCGGTCATATTTCTCTACAGTCCATGGTCAAAAAGTGAATAAGAAAATAATTACCTTTGATAAAAAGATATTTGCTAATTTACTGTAACACCTTTGTCCATGGGGCACTGATTCAGCTGCTGGCATTGTAACAAACACTCCAGACTTACACACACTTATTTTCCCAGAGAGTAGTGATAATCTCTGCAGAATAACGTCCTCCTATGAAAAATAATTTCAGGGATTTACAATGCAGATTACTGAGGCCTTTCAGCTCTTCCTTAATTAGAAGGAGATCAAATGGGCGAAATGTGCCCTGATGTGCTGCAGGTGCGGAGAAGACATAAGTTTAATGGAACATCAGTGATGAGGAGAGCGAGTTCATACACAGATATTAGAACATGTGTTTCGGTATGTCACATGACTGCATACTATTTACACTGAGTTGCCAGTTTATTACGTATACCTAGCAAACACTAATGTAGGCTATCACAGCAGGCCTGCAGTACATCCTACCTTCATAAAGATTAGTGTTCATTACCCATTTATATATTAATGTACTTATTTATTATTTTGTGTTTGTGGTTATTGTAGCCCTTAAAGTTTGTTTTCATTCTTGGGTCTTTTAGGAACTTGCTGTTGTTCCTACAAGAATTTGTATCATAAGGTCAAATAAGGTTTTTGTTAAAAATGTTTTAGAGAGTTGTTAGTCTACCCTCATTAAAAAGAATGAGGTGGACAAAATATTGGAAACATCTCTTAATACAACACAATTCATCAGAAATTACAGCCTTCGAAATGGCTATAAAGTACAATATAAGCTTCATACAGGTAGAGTTTTTAATTCATTAGTTTATTTAACTGTAGACCTGTTGTATCAAACCTTATAAACAGGCAACTGACTGTGCAGTATATGTAATTGTGTTAAAATATATTGCCAGCTGCGTGACAGTGAAGCTATGGTGTTAATAAGAGAGGGAGTGCTTGTGGGACTGTGGCTCTGTGGTTAGGAGGCACAGCCAGAACGAAAGCCGGACTCAGGGGCAGCGCATGGTTCAGGGATTATAATTGGCTTCAAATAGTCTAATGCACAAATTTCTTTTACTGTAGGCAGCCTTGGAAAACACAAGCTGTACAAGTTGACCTGTTGTGGCTGTGAAAAAAAAAACTGAAATAAGCAAAAGAAATATAATAGAGTCCAAGTAACTATTAATCATACCTACCAAATAATTGAGCCCCTCAGTGAACGATAAAACAGGGATTTGTGGAAAGATTTGAGTCTGAACTGGCGGTGTGTGTTTGCATGCAGACGCACATTGAAAGTCTTGGGCGAGTCCTCTACAGTTAATATTACTACCAGCAGTGACACCAGGATGAGTCACACTGCGGGGATTAAATCCAGAGTGTGTTGTTCAAGAGGTTTATTAACATCCTGACTTGAAATCTGTCTCAGTTAATTGAATACACTGTGAGGACAAGGCTCTCAGTCACAATCACAGAGGATTTTATTTTCTTCGAGCTGTTTCTTTCAACACTTTCTCTCTCTTGAAGTGGCAACATTATTACACAGTTAATTAACTTTGATTATTTGTTTTCAATAAGCAACATAAAAATAGGGATTTGCTTATTGTTTTGAATGAAACCACAATAATAAAAAGTCATGTTTGGACACGTTTGGAGGCTGCATTTTCACTTCCTTATGATACATTGCAGAGACTGCTGACTTTCTCCTTCTGCTTCCGGAGGTTTTGTTTACTGATGATGGCATGTTGATGCTTTGGATCTGCACCTGTAGTCTGAAAACCTGAAATGTCACAGCACCTTATCAAACGCATGGCTTTCATTGGCCCGGTTTCACAGAGAACAGAGATTTCACGGAGAACTCTGATAAAACACTGAATAAATGCTAACTGCTAAGCGTCAGAGATGGCCAGAGCCAATAATTATGATTCCCTATTATCAGACGTTTTCACTGCTCCTGCGTGTGTGTGTGTGAGAGAGAGATCTTATTATCAGACCCAGACTAGAGGCCAGAAGGTTTTCATCACTTCACCCTAATTATGCCATTTACAACTGCAGCTTTAGATAATTATGCTGATTTCATCTATTGAAGCAGAACCACTGTTTCCTTCGTTTAATGACCTTGGATGTCTTCGTGAGATTAGAGGTAACTCATTGAACCACACGCCACTCTGGGGCAGTTGAAAAGAAATATTCAACTTTCAGTATCTCCATAAGTCTTAATGGGATCAACAGCTGAGCTTTTTAGTGCATTAAGTGAACATATTCATGATTACTTGGTTCATGTTTGTGTATTGAAATTTAATAAAATTGTCATCATATCACAGATGAAGACATAATTAAGTTTTGGTGTGTTGTGACCTATAAGGTAAAAGCTAATAAGTACAAGACTGTACTTAAAGCTAAATGCTAACATCAGCCTGATGATATAAACACAATGACTGCTGACATGCTGATGTAATGTGTAATGCTTACCATGTTCACCATCGTAGTTTAGCATGTTAGCATGCTACCGTTTGATTAGTTCAGCTGAGGCTGAGGGGAACGTCATTAGCTTTGCAGCTAAGTATTGGACACAATGAAGTTTTGATCTGATGATGTATAGATCAAAATTCATCAAAGTGATCACAATTCATCCTGAGGAGGGCATTAATGTGTGTACCAAATCACATGGCAATCCATCCAATAGTTGTTGAGACATTTACCTCAAAACCACAAATGTCAACCTCAAGGTGGAAAAGTCAGGAGATCTTCTAAGTCCTTCAGATAGATTATTTGGTAACCATGAATGTCTGTACAATATTTTGTTCCAATCCAGTGGATGTTGAGATATTTCACATGATAAGTGAAAACTTTGACCTGCTGGTGGAGCTAGAGGAGTAGAGATATGTCAGTATGGACAACGGGTTGCACCGACCAATGGACCAACAGACCGACATTGCAACCTGTAGAGCCATGCTACTAGAAATACAAGCCTCCGAAACGTGAGGAAAATAAGGACAGAGGCAAATCTTGACGCAAGTATTACTGAGTGCTGCTCGTTTGTGTGTTACAACATATACCGGACAACACTGTGACAGTGACATCTGAACTGCCAGCTGCGTTGCATTCAGGGGCCAGGCTTCAAACAATGCTGTGATCAATGACTCGCTGATGAAATGCTGTCAGGCTCAATTCTGGAAAGTTTTCTATGTGCTGTATGTGTATGTGATCATACTCTACTACACTGTATCACAGGCCTGGAAGCAGACTCTGCTGGTCTCCATAGGCTCAGTGGTCAGTGGGAACAGTTGGGAAAGCTCTGGGTGGCAGATGCCTTTCTGTTTTACTGCATTCCCTGCTTATTATACACAATTTGAGTTAGTTCAAGTCAAATACATCAAGAGCTTGTCTTATCTGTGTTTCTGTTTGTATCCATTGCTGTTTTATAGTCTCAAATAAACTTTATGGATATGTTTAATAATTATGTTTCCACCAAGTGGGCTCAGCTACCGAGGAATTGAATGTACTTCTATCCATGTTGCTAAAGCTTAGGTAGCCACTGCCATCCTTAGCTAAAATTACATTTACTTAGTGTTTTTTCCTTAGCTGTTATTGACCAATATCAAATATTAGATTAGATAAACCAACATCTTAATAAGTGCATTGTTATCCCATTACTAAGGCAGCACCTAAATCCAATAATGAGAATGAATAAGTGGGATCCTCTGTTTGCTAAAAGGCAACTAGCCTAGCTTAGCGGAGTAGCAGTAGGCTAACTGCAATCTGAAGGAATACACAAGATTTGGTATCGTTAAACTACTTTAACTCACATATTTAAACGTATTTCATTATGTAATAATTCATTATAGTGATTCAAGGTCATTATTTAACAAATGGTAGAGGGAAAGCATCTATCAAGCGTCATTTTGTTTGTCAATACTGAGTTTTCCCCTCACATTCCCTGAAGATTGTCTAAAGGCAGAGTTCTTAGGTAATGTGTAATATCATATTTAGTCTATGTAAAACATTTGGGAGGGTAAAACAATCACCCTAAAAAGCACAAACTCTGCCCCTGCCTTTGTAAATCAGAGTGGAAGATACATTCAATTATTCTACGTCTATTCTGACATGTTGGCCACACAAAAACAGATGGAAACGTGAAATCAGACAGGATTATATCTGTTTATAGAAAGAGGGTTTTAACACCTCCTAACATGTATTTTCATAATTCCCTCTTATGGCACAACTCCCTCAATTTCAGGCAGGAATTTAAGAACTGCAGCTCCAAGCCAGAAGGATGATTAATCCAGTTAGAATGACTCTGTCTGTACAAGCAGCAGCTAGAACAAAGGGTTTACCTTGACAAACATGTCAACTTTGACAAAAGGCTTCTTATTTCTCGCCATTGATTTTTGCAGAAATGACAACTGTGTAGCTAACTAGTTCATTAAGATGACATCAGCTCCATGAGCTGGTTAATAACGTTTTCTCCGGTTCACTTTTAAATTTTCCAGCCGACTTGTTTAAAATACGACAGCCCTGTAGAAGGAGTCGATGGAGACATATGGTATCATGCAAAAGGACCGTATAAGCTGCATGTCCCCGATGAGAGATGACGCAACTGTTCTTGTATTGCACTGTAGAGCTACTTAGTCGCACAATTATTAAGTATTATAAGGAAAGATGTAAGATTAGACGGTCATTTAGCTCTAACATATCCCTGTTTGGCGGCTTGGTTTACATACAATCTCCAATAAAGAGCCGGACGGCTAGCCGCTGTCGGATAGCATTCGCAGTAAATCAAAGCGAAAACAACACGGGCTGCTACAGTCACTCAGAACTGTAGACCGTCATGGCAATAATATTGAAAATGAAGTCCTGTATAGTCTCTTCTGTCCGTTGGAAGTGATCCACTTACTCAGAGTTAGCAGAGCTTCATGATGATGGACAGAAGTCCAGTCTGTCGTCTGCCGTATTGTGGTTACTGAGCTAAAAGCTTAAAAGAGTTGATGCTACAGAAAACAGATCTGATGCATTGAGCCGCTGTACTCCACTGTAGGTAAAAGTTATTTCCGCAGAATATGAGAATCATACTTCACAAACGTTCTCTGAATCTCAAAAAAATAGCTTCAGTGTCCTTGAGCAGTCTAGCTGGTTCATACAAGACATGGCATCAATAACATAAGTTCCAGCATATTTCGACTCATTCACACCCACACACGTATTTGTTACCATCTGGATGTAAACTCATAAACAGGGTCTAATGCAGTTTACTTGACTCTGGCATCTCATTCGAGCCGGAGACATAAATTCCAACATTTTTGGTAATACAGCCTGGTAATAACTTCTGCAATGTCAGGCATTTCTCTAATCTTCTTTAGGGCTGGCTTCCTGAATAGTCTGTTACTTGATCCCTGCATTAACATTGGTCTCATATATTTTTACACCCGATTCTGTCATGAAAAAAGAGTTTTCATGTTTTTTTTTTATCTTTTTTTAAAAAGATTGACATAGACATTTATAATATTATAGTTCTTTATGTTCCAGTCATGCAAATAACGTCTTTTGAATCACCAATAATGTTCCATTAAATTGGCTTTTGTGTCTGTATATTCTATCTGCAATATTTAACTTTTTTGAAAAATACCTTTGAAATTGAATTGAAATACAGGGCTCATTTTATGTTTTTATATTTCAAGATAAAATGGGTGAAAGTCAAATAAAAACATAACATTTTAAACACATGGTTTTCATCATTTTTTGTCTGTTGTCTGGTGCTTAATTAATGGCTCACTTGTATTTTCTCACCTTTATTATCATCACCTTCTATTACAAGTATTTTCTGACCTGTCTTTGTGGCAAAAATAATTTTTGCTGTATACTCGCAAATCTTCTTGTAGCAGGAAACATTTGTTCATGTTTGGAAACATAAAATCCAAATGATAATCTGTGAAAAAAAAAAAAAGATGAACTTGTTTGTACTACATTAGCATTTTATGTGTTAACCAAAATGGTTATGTTTTCTTTTTTCTGTAATTGTCATGTTTTGTTGTTTTTGGTACACATGTTTTGCCGTGGGAGTGATCAGCTGTGAGCTCAGTCATGGCCATCACAATGACATCAGCGGCAGATTTCAGATCATAGCAACAACAAAACAGGATGCGAGTCAGCGCCACCTCAAGCTACAAGTTGCTCAAGGTGGACTGTTTATAAAAAATGAATGACACAGGTTGGGGATGGAAATTGCTCAGCTGAGATGGCCAAAGGGAAAATGTTTCATTATGTAACTTGAAATGCTCAGTCTCAGACCGGAATCACGGTTCACAATTCTCTCTTTTTCAGGAAGTGAGCGATGCAGTGCTGTGATCTTCTCCCTCAGAGTCCAGTCTAAATCATGCTTCCTTATCGGTTTATGTGGGCTACTCCCTGAGGTTTTCTGGCTCTGTTGTAGATGAGTCAGACACTTTACAAACATCAGAGAAGATATCCTGCAGCCTAGTGCTGTTATTGAATGGCTCTTCACGATGCATTTATCTTTCTCCCATCTCTTCCAGTGTTCTTGTTACCTGCACTTGCAGCACTTCCCCTAATCGAGCGGTTCTCAAAACACCTCTCTGTCTGTCGTTCACCTCTCTCTTCCCTGAGACTCTATTTTCTCTCTTTCTGTGTGTTTTTCAGTGTGCATTTGTATTAGCCTCTGTATAAGGCTTTCAGTACAGTTTCTCTGATACCCCTCGTCCTTCAGAAACTTCAGTCTTTCATATGATAATTCAGAAGGCATTATTCAGTACTATTGTTCAAGGCGTTTTGATGTATGGAACGAGGCATGCAGAGCAGATACGACAGTGAGGATGAAACATGAACAGGAGAGGCCCCAACTGAAAATGCAGTGACAGAAAATCTAAATAATAGGCACATACTGTATATGGAGAAGGGTGAAATGCATTTCATTGCATCTTAAAGAGAGAGAGATGTCTCTTTAACAGGCTGTTCTACACTTTCTACATTTTGAATTTTTATAGCTAATACTTAGGCCTGCATAGCGCTGCATCCCGTGGGACTCAGTGGAGGTATTTTATCTTTTAACGACACCTACTAACACAACACTCAACATTTTTCATGTTGTCTCACAAAAAATCATGAAAATTCCTTATTTTTCACATTGAAATATCAAATCTCCATAAAGCAAAGGATAATAAAGAAATTGCCTTTTGAAAAGGCAAAATACCTTCCCCCTCCAGTACTTTTTAATGATTTTCTACCACACTTGTTAGACACAGATATGACTTAATAAGTAATTAAAATAATGTTATTATATTTCTATTTAATGTACAAGTTGTGGAAATATTACCCTCAACCTCTAGTTTAAATAAATCCAGGTATGGATATTTTGTGTCTTTACATGACACTGTCAAAATTCGAAATAAAGTAAGACAGACAAAGGCAAAAGAAATTTTCAAATAAACCCTGAAAACATTATCATGAGTACCAGACCACAGTTAAATGTGTCTCATAGCCAAAATAACAAAGACTGTATTTTCATTTGCTAACCATATACCACAACCCACTACCCCAAACCCAATTCTTCAGATGTTTCATTCCCACATTCAGTTCAGTTGTTCAAGAGAGATTAGGTTTATCAGCAGAGCAATTACCATTTCTAAAAAGAGAGAATTCTTCTGATACCACATTTCCTTCTCTGAATTTTCTCCAACAGAGCGGTAAACAGATTAGGGGGATTTCAAAAAGCTCTCCCGTAGTCCTCGGTGCACATACACAGACTGACATAATAATCATAGTCTAATGTATTGTCTGGAAATGTGCCGGAATGTGTCATTCATTTCTGTGGTGATTAACTGCGAATTCCTGAAAGGCGCAATGTGAGTGCAGTGCTGCAGCTTTAGTGGGTGTTGAATGGTAAAGCCCAATGAGTGAGGATTATATGTAAAAAAGGAAATGGGGGGGGGGGGTTGGATGTAATGTATAGAATGATGCAGAAGGATGAAGTAATGTACCTTTTATTCATCCATCCATCAGAGTTACTCTTCCAACAAGGCGAGCAGAGAAGCTTTTTTTTTAAGAAAAGTCCTCCAGCTCTTTCAAGGAGTCTCCAAGTGCTCCTTGGCCAAATGGGAGATGGGAGAAATGTGGCCAAGATTCAAGGTCTACCTCTTGGTGTCCTCCCAGCCACTTGTGCCTAGAACACCTCCAAAGACAGTGAGGCCATGAGGCATCCATACTACATGTATGTTTCTGAACCATGTCAACTGACTTTTTCCAATGCAAAGGAGCACAAACTTAACACCAAGATCCTAGAGAATCGCAGAGATCCTCACTCCATCACATATAGACTGAAAATATCTCCTCTGCAGAGAAACCTAATCTCATCCACTTGTATCCGTGACCTCACACAATCGTTTTTTTTCTGAATGTGGCAAGAAGAGAATCAAGTAGTTTTCAGTTTAGGAGTACAGGGAACGAATGATGTGAAAATATGAAACTATATCAGGTCAATAAAGCTTCCTCCTAGTCTCCAAAACGCCTGATCTCTTTTCAACACCATAACACCACTGCTTGTCAGTCTAAGGGGCACTGTTTCTGACGCCTATGCAGCACTGAGGAATGGTATCAACCGTATCAGCTCAACAGTGAACAAAGCCTTCAGCATTTCAGGGCAAATGTGCCTTACTTCTTTTAACTGAAAGCAATATGCTATAGATCACATTTAAAAGTAGATTCTCCATCTGTTCACGCCATATAGCAAGGTCAAGCAGTCTAGATGTGTAACTGAAGGCCAGTTTGGACTTGTAAGGCAGATGTTGTAATGTTACCCTACTTCTTACCCCTTGTGTTTTTTGCACTTCAGTGGAACTTTGAGGTTCAGCTCATTTGTATTCCTTCATCATCGCCACCTGTGGTTTAGGATTTTGCACTTCAAGGACCTGTCTAGGCTTTCTTCAGACAGACACTTGGGGGAAAAGTGTTAAAATAATAACTGGGTAAAAGCACTACTGGAGTTTTGTAAAAAGCACCTTAAAACAGACAGTGACAGCTGTTTAGTAGTAAAGACTTTTACACTGATACATATGAAAGATGTTTTATCTTTCTACCAACACAAGCTGACAACCCTGGAGGTATTTACTGTGTATTTTGAATTCGTTTTCGAGTCAGTGGAAGGTCAGTAAGCACAGTGCCCTGTATAGATAACGTGAATGAACAGTTTTGTTGATATTTCTGAGGAATAAATTAAGCTTGGCAGGGATTGGCCACTTTGTCATGAGTGCTGACCTCTCTGGCGATTCTGTGCCAAGACAAGTGTAAAGATAGAACATTTCTAACTTGTAAAATAACTGTGTTGTACATATGAGTGGTAATTGTGCCATTAAGGGCAGACATATGCTGTGAGCTATCCTGAGCAATTATTGTTTTTGTCTGTAGCAGATGGGCACCATCACAACAAAGAGCATTATTTATTCAGGCTCATTTACTGTGTCTAAGAGAGCTACAGTACTGTTTATTTTTTATAGCTGTTGTGTATTTCAAAGCTGTGGAAATACACTTATGTTATGAGCTTAACCATTCATAGAGATATAAGGCCAATTAATGTGTAGTTGGATAGAAACGATGAATTGACTCCACGAGTAGAAAATATAAACAGAATGAATAATGCCATGAATGAATGTATGGACAGCGATTTCTCGAGTATCCCTCCCTCGGCGTCTGACATGTCAGCGGAGGACTGTTTGCTGAGCAGTTTCTCCTTGGATGCACCCATCCAGTTCAGAATCTGCCAACTATGTCAGCCTCAGGATGTCAGGCAGACACCGGAGTCATCTGAGTGTGTGTGTGTGTGTGTGTGTGTGTGTGTGTGTGTGTGTGTGTGTGTGTGTGTGCGTGTATTGAATCAGGACGTACCCCGAGTACCCAAGTTTTTAGATGCATGTTTGCAGTCAGCAAATGCCACAAGGTGAGCACACACTGGACTTAAAAAATGTATAATAATATATAAATAAGATGGATAGATTATGTAAAGACACAAGTATGTATAGAGAAGTGCCAACACCGCAATTAAGACATGCTGCACTATGAGCAGCCTCAGTGGTTGGTTTGTGTGTCTGGAGACTTGGGCAGGCACATCCTCTATTTTCTTGACATTTTCAGAGGAATGAGAAGAGATTGACTATTGTGTCTGGAGAAGTGATACAAAGTATTAGTTTCTAAAAATGTCTCAACCTCTGTGAGAGTCTGTCCTCGATTTTGTGACATTTTCGAGTAATGTGACAAGACCTAGCCTTTGCGGAGGAGTTAACATGGTGAACTTTCGCGGCAAAGTCTGATTGTGCAGGAGGACTCCAGGCATGAGTGGCCAGTCACATGAGGTTTTGTAGTGAGAGAGGACATTTGTGGACTGCAGCACATTTTATCTTCTACCTTCTTATTTAGTTTTACTTTAAAATAGAAGAAAAATCAGGACAATTTACCCCATTTGTTAACATTTATTAAGTGCATCAATCAATTCAAATTTAAATCATTCCGCATAAGTTTTTGATGATTGCACTCCTAAAACATGATTGATTGATTGATTGATTGATTGATTGATTGATTGATTGAAAAATGGTTAGAAAATAATCATTTTAAGAGTGAAGAGAGGATGGATTGGATTTTAAGGACTGACTTTTCTCGTCTTCTTCCAGAGGCATCAGACGCTTCATCTGAGGATTGCGTTTGTTTAAGTTTTCCCTTGGATGCACCCATCCAGCCAGTCACGTCAGCCTCGGGACTCTGAGACAGACAACAGTACACCATGTGTGTATTGTGTGTGTGTGTTAGAGATGTGTGTGTGTGTTAGAGATAGAGATGGACGCAGCCAGACAGAGAGGTTCCTGTGCTCCCTGTGTGTGTTTTGTGTGCAAATCAGAACATATCTGTACCCACTACATGTTACTGTGGCTGTCGGAGTAAGATCCTGATTCGATGCAGCAAACCTGTCGTGCAGCGAGTATGAAATCAGATAAAAAGGCTGAGAGAGAGAGAAAGAGAGAGACAGCCCCCTCTGGATGTACATTTCACGTGCCATCTCTCACGCGACATGCTGGTTGATTCACAAATCTCACTGCATGAGTAGTAAAGACATACAGTGCATCTTACTGTATCATCACATATGGTTTATGATTCATCATAAGCTGTTACGCCATATGTGCGACATGAACATAATGTAGAGATGACTGCCAATCCATATCGGTAAACCCCCTCCTTGTATCTGAGGTCACCATATGGGGCATGACACACAACTGCAGGATTTCTGCACACTGCTCAATAATCATTTTACACTGAAGTCCAGCTCTTCCTGCTGAAGTGACACTGAAGTGTTGTTTCCAGCTGAGTAAATTTAGGCTTACTTCACAAATTAAGTTGCAAATTGACCAAAAAAAGAAAATAAAGTCCAGTGCTCCTCAAGGCAGATGTGGTTAATGCCATAACTTGCTTGGTATATTTAGTAGCACTCAAACAACAGCAGAATCAGAAATCAGTCAGCTCTGTTCAAAGTGGATTTAGCTTGTTATTCTGTATTCAACTGCTGTTTCGCATCTGGGAGTTTCAATCCGAACACATACAGTATGAAAATGTTTCACAAAGAGAAAAACATTGTAAAAGTCTGGTATTCTAAGTGGCTAATGTTTAGTTCATCACATCTGTTGAGGCCTAATGGAGGTGAGAAAATAATGCTAGAAGTGATATGTGTCATTAATATATTTTAGGTTTATTGTTAGGTAAATGTAAATAATTTCTCTCTTTTTGGTGTGAACAGATTGGCCGTCGTGTACCTTCACATTTAATTTCATCAAAGCCTGCTGGGCTCTAATGAAATAGTTTAATTGTTTTTGATGAAATGAAAACATCTTGATTTTATTTTTCTCCTGAATGTAAATGGGAAAACGTTCGCTTCAGGTTGGAACTGATAAATTGCAAGTGTCTCAATCAATTGAGTGTCAGTTGGGTCTGAAGACTACAAGAAAAAAAATCTGGGGGTGTTGAGTTAGAAAGATGGGAATTTGCCAAACTTTTGTATCCCGGTCCTCATTTCTGCTGAAGGCTAGTGGTCTGAGGGTACATTAGCCACTACTAGCATAACTCTTGGACTGAACTGTCTGTGGTGGAGTTGCATTGTGGGTAATGTACACGCCATGTTTTGACAAGGAAGAAGAATGAAAGTGAAATGAAAAAGATGATGTCCTTGGTTCTGCTGAAATGTTATAGGAGTGCAATACCAAATTGGTGGAGTACTCTTGTAAGGACACTCAACCTGCTACCTGGACACATATACAGTATATTAACACACACACACATACACATATCTAAACATCTATGCATTCAAGTGTACGTTGAGACAGACGTCCACTTTCACTCCTTCTCCTCAGCAGCATTTTTTTTCGTCCTCTTGGGTGAAAAAAAAAACTCATCAGCTTCGGGTGCTGGATAAAACCTCTCCTCATCAACAAGTGGTCAGATTGCCCACTCCTTTCTCCTTTTCTTTGGCTAAAACCAGAGTGTCCTCTCACTCTGTAATTATCTGTGGTAACGCCTTGTATTTCTATGACTCTTCTGGCATCTTTTTTCCAAGAATTCATCCCTGTTTGTGCAATGGTAGAAAAAATAATCTGTGGAAAATGTGGACACACCTGTTTCTAATGCAGAATCCACAGTACATTTCTTTTAATTTAATTAATTAATTTAATTTAAACAGACTAGTTTAATGCATAAAGCTCTTATTGAAGTTCAGCAGTAAATTGGCAGGGAAGAGATAACGCACCTTGCTATTTCTCTCTGTCTCTCTTTCTCTCTGATTAGGTTTCATTGCCAAGTGACAGCGTGATGAGACAGATATGCTGGTGAATGAAGGCCCAATTACAGGATAATTAGAGAGGGAAGTGAAGGGAAAAGAGAAGGACAGAGGATGGGTGAGGAAAGTTGTGAAAATTAACTACCGCTCTATCTGACTTTTAATGAGCAGCAGGCCCGAGAACCGAGCAAGAGTCACGATTGAGTCACGATTTTGTCACTTGAAGATGTGGCGTTAGTAAAATCTCAAGAAAACAGCTTTTTGAGATCGGTGTCAATATAGATGCTAATGACTTGGCAAGGATTGTGATTTAGATTAATAATGGATGTTGAATGAACCAATTAATCACGTCATAATAAATCCAGTGTAGTTGAAAATGCCAAAGGTATAAGTGCATTAGGTAATAGTCCATTTAATGAAGGGATTAGTTGATTAATCAATTAGTCAACAAAAAACTCAACAACATTTTTTGTTACAGTAATTTATAAAGCAAAGTTCTCAGATGTGAAAAAAAGTCTTGTTTTCTCTGGTTTATATCATTTTAAATTGGATATCTCCTTTTTAATGTCTTAGTATTATGTGTCCTTCATTCTTAAATGGAGTTGCCAGTTTTCTGGGGATTACATCTACTATTCATTCAACTGTAAAGTCATTATGTTCCTCTTGTAAAACTTCTCTAATGTGGAGATCTAACCTTCAAGTACTGCACAACGTCTATCATTCTTTCCTGTATTCAAAAAGACCCACTCAGCCTACAGTAGTCAACACTACTGTAAACACATTATAATATAGTACAGTCCGTATCAATAGCCATGCAATACTACCTCTCTGAAGTTTTGTTTAAATTATGAAAAAACCTTAAAAACAATTATTGAGACTGTGTCTGATGTCGATAAAATTGCTTTTAAGGCTGAGGCTTGTAATTGTATTGCATTACATCTTACAGTAAATTTTCATGTTACATTGTTGGACACAATCCTGTGAAGACTTACTTGAACCCTGGTTTCAACATTTTGTTTCTGCTGTTGCATTGAGGACCAACTTCTAAGCACTAAGTCTATTTTAGCGAAAGGTTTAAATAACCTAAAATCCTAAATTGAGTCATTGGATGGCTATCATCAGCGACAGCTTCCTAAATGCATAATTTTTGTTATCAGAGTACTGTGGGCCAATCACAGGAGCAAAGTGCTTTGGTGTCATGGCTACAATTAAACAGTAACCTGCCCAGGTTGGCAGGTCCAGCCTCTTTAGAAGAAATCACATTAGTCATACAATTAACACACTTGTAGCCAGCAAGTGTACATGAAATGCATCCAGGCTGGTATTTAACATCATCTCTTCGTAATCCCTGCTCTCACAGAGCCCAGTTTGCTGTCTGCAGCACACAGTGTCTTGGCATGCATTCCTAAATATGACTGACATCTGACCAGGGCTTATCCCATTGCCCTAGTTTCACTGGGACTGGCGAGCAGAGAGCTCTGCGTCACAAATAAGCTACACAGACTACACAAAGATCAGAGTGTGGTTCTGTCTGTATGTGTGTGTGTTTGCCTGTGAGTGTGTGTCTTTTTACGTGTGATCAAGCATGAATTTCCACATATATTCACTTCAGTCTGTCTGAGCATATGTTTATGTGCTTAGCAGCAGACCCCAATGTCTGACTTCAGTCAGTGAGTGTGTCTGCAGAACTAAGGTAGTTAAGAAATGACAAATTTGTTTGTAGACCTATGACCTAATGAATTTTCTTTCCTGAAATAAGATACATAATAAAACCCTGGGGCCAGCACACCACAGAGCCATAGTTTCTGTTTTGTGCAATAACAAATACTGCAGACAGTCAGATTGTTAGGCTCTGTAGTCGCTCCCTGAGAGAGAGACACGACTTCCATCCCTTAACCCAGACATTTTTTTCTAAATAATTGAACTGCGCTCAGTTTTTTTAATATTATATGTACCAAACTCAGTGGGAGCACCCCAGCAGCAGTAAGGGTCCGTGGACTTAACTGACATCCTCCTAAATGGGTGGGAGAAACTAGGCCAGAACAAAGTACTAACACACACTCACATGGACACACACACACAGATGCATTAACATTTGAACATTTATATGCAGATTTGATATAACAAACTGCATTGTCATTATGGCAGAGTACATTTAAACATAATATATATACCATCACCATCATCAGGGTCACTATTGTAGTTTGTTGTTGTACTTATATCTGAATTCAACTTTTGGTTTGACACACACACACACACACACACACACACACAAACTCGGAGAGAGAGTACATTTGGAAGACCCAGTGAGTCTTATAATGAATGGGAATGAGGCACCATTTTACAAGGCATAATTAAATAGTTCCTTTGACATTTCAAAGTCGTTTTAAAATACATTATTAACACACCTACACTAGTACATCACCTGCTATGTTAGTGTAGAGGAGCCCTACATTTTTAATGCAAAGTGTGGATTGTGTTAAATATTTTATGTTAAGTACTGTATATTTCCTTGAGTATATTGTGGCTGGCTGTTAAAAACATGCTGCTCACTAACACCATCAGTAATCCAGCAGGCAGACCAGCACACCAGTGATGTGAGGTGGAGGGTGGGGTGATGTGAGATACCATCTGTAGCTAATTTGTAGGTTATAGTTACCATCAGTTGTCCAATACCAAAGTGACTTCGACACTAATATGACTAATATGTGAAGTACATATCCTCCTTGTTATTTAGTATCTTACACAAGTAGTTCCCTTTTGAGAGTAATAAATTCATCTGATGTGACTGAGTAAAATACATACACCAGTAGCCTATGCAGTAAAATATAGATCATTTTTTAGTCCCATATTGTAAGAAAAAAGAAAACAAAACTCATCCACACGCCCTCATGAAGTCGGCTCAGTGACATAAGAATTAGTGGCAGGGCTAGTTGCTGAACTACTGTAGCTGGTGAGCTAACAGCTATATGCTAGCTACACAGGGAACATGCCAGCGCAAGACAGTCACAATACCTTTCTCTTCTTTCTATTTTGTCTGTACTGGGCCATTTAATCCCCCTTTGCACTTTTTCTCAGGATTGTACATAATTTAATGCTATTGGTCAACTACGATAGTTGAAATTCGAATTGACTTGATTGTGGCGAATCCCTTGAAAAGTACTGAAAGGAGTCAAACTTAGTGCATTTGCTCTCTTCGCTCATAACTAATTATTTCATCGTGAATGTACATTGACAGGAACACTGAGCACAAAAAGTGACAAATCAAACTTTAACACTGAATACAAAACATCTGCCAGTGTGCAGGTCTGCCTACTGCAGCTTTGATGAAACTCCTGATCGCTGCTCATTTACCTGACTCCTCTCCCCTTCTTGTTATTCCCCCCAGGTCTGTCCCCCATCGCTGCTATTTCTCTCCTTCTCTTCCTTCTGTTTTCCTCCTCCACACCTCTGAGGGCCAACTGCTGAGAAGCAGCATTTCTCTGACAGCAGGGGAGATGGCTGAGGGGAGAGATGGAGGTGTAGAGCACAAATTACACAGATGGCCATATGTGTGTATGTTTGAATGTGTGTGTGTGTGTGTGTGTGTGTGTGTGGGTGGGTGTATGGGAAAAGAGAGACAGAATGGAGGACTGGGTGTCAGAGGAAAGACACAAGGCTGCACTAAATCAATTCTAAAGCTATCATGTAGTCATAGTAATAACTGAGTGACTCAAAAGCAAAAAGATGGGCCATAAACCGGGATTGAAAAAATAGAAATACATGGGGTAGACTGTCTGTCTGTGACACTGTCTGGGAGTGACAATGGAAAAGACTCATATTTGGACATAGAGTGGGAATTTAAGAGAACTGCGAGGATTATTAATCAGAGGGTCTGAAGGGTCTTGAACAGAGACTAAGGACTCCTTGGTGATGCAGTTTTAGTTGGTGCCAGTCCATCTTTAAAGGTCCCATATCATGCTCATTTCAGCTCTATATTTTTATTCTGGGATTCCTCTTGCATGATTCACAGTTCAAAAAAGTCCTTCTTTATCTTAAACTGGCCCTTTATGCAGCCCCTCAGTTCACCCTCTGTCTGAAACAAGCCGTTTTAGACAAACTGAACAACCTCCAAAAACTTGAAGAGTAGACCTGAGCAGAGGGGTCGAATAACTTGGACAGGCTGAGCGGGTGGATGAGTGCGTCCCTGTACTTGGTGGGTGTGCTGTGTCTGGAGCAGATGACCTGCTGGGGGCGTGGCTGAGTGCGGTGACTGTGTAGTTGTGACATCACAACCTTACAGAAGTCCTGGCGGCTCGTTTAAAGGCACAGTTTACAGGCTGTGTGCACTTGACTGAGCGTTTTGATACTTTCACAGTATTTATATAGCATGGCCTCTGAGAATTCTCTGTTGTGATTGGTTGGAAGGTGTGGATTCACTTTTGGTAGTTTTAAAAGGAAATACAACTGCGTGTCATCAGCGTAGGGATGATAAGGGATGTTGTATTTTCACATTGCAAACACACCCCATATAGCAAATAAAATAGGGCCTAAAATGGAACCATGGGGTACGCCACAACACCCCTTCATTTAATCAGCCTCACATCGTGTTCATGTTAGAAGATGTCTGTTTGAATGCTAGGCTTATTTTGTTGTGTTTTGTCCCAAGCAATCAGTAACAAGTGTTGCAACCGTCTCTTCAATGACATTGTCAGTTGACACAAAAGCTGTCATTTTTGTGGCCATTTTCTGGTTGCTTTTTTCATGCATGTAGCCCGGTAGCTTGCTAGCTATGTAGAAATATGATTTCCCAATCGTAATCCTGCCTATAATGCTATGATTTTTCACTTGTTTCTCCAACCAGGGGACATCCGTCTGACATCAGACCTCTTTAAATTGCTGGACAAACCAGTGATTGTCTGGAACCAGGCTAGTATAAATATACTTGCTGCAAAAAAACAAACAAACTGGGATTGTAAACTAATGTATAAAAAACAATACTCACGGCAGCCTTACACTATGAATTGGTCTGCTGGATATTGACGTCTCATGGAGTATTCAGAAGAAAAGTATCTGCGCAAAGATTGCTCTGTTTGTTATCTTACATGTCAACAAAAAAGACAAACCTTTATAAGGGATTATGTATTAAACACAGTCTTTAATTCCAACATTTTAATCAAAGCCAGCTTTTTGAGAACCTTCATCATAACTCAATACATTTGTTCACCTTTGTATTAAGACTTGCTTCCTCACCAATTCAAAAAATCAAAACATTGCGGCCCATCCTTAATAGCTGAGAGCTGGGGGAGATGGGAGATGACAGCAGTGAAGTGTGCGTTGAAATAGAGAGTGTGGAAGAAATAAAGAGACAGACAGGCAGAGATAGAGAGCTTGAATATAAAACAAAGAAGGTGAGCGAAAAGAAAAACTTACATGAGGACTGGGAGAGAGAGACTGACTGAATACAAAATAGAAAAAGATATATGAGCCAAACAGAGGCAACTGTTAGAATTCTGTTGTCGATACCAAGACAGCACCTCCAACTCACCAGGGAACTTTCAAGCCCATCGTGTCTTCTGTTGGGAGACAACAGGATGGACATATATGGCTGTTCATTTCCAGATGTCAGGTTTAATTTCCCTCTGTGCCAATCAACGCAGAGTCTTTCTTCTCTACCTCTCCCTCTTCTTCAACTTTTCCCCCACCTTCCTCCAACATCCCTCTCTACTTTGAGAAAACACCAATGAGCTGTCTGCAACAATCAGTCCTTCTTCACATCAATACCTAATATCCTGCACTGGCAAGAATTTAGCATGAATTATACTACTGGAAGCTATTTGCCGTTATAATTAGAGAGCCAGAGAGAGGATTAAGCCACAGTTCATCCCATATCTGATTGCCAATTGTCCCTAGAAAGTAATCAGGGCCATAAGGTCTTTTAAATGAATGGTCTAATAAGCTTGGTGAGGATTGTACGCTTCCGCACTGTGAAGAGAAGAAATGGATCTTACATTAAGCAGGTCTGCTGAATTCAATGAGCTTAAAAGATCATACATGGTCGTGTAACGGTGTCAAAATGGAAGGAGCGTTTGCAAGTGAAGTTTTCTGTCGTTTTTCTATATCTGTTCTTTTTTAAAACTAATTTCTTCTCAGTTTAGTCATTTGGGATTTCAAGGGTATACCACGGTCTTGTTGTTGTCGACCTTTGTTGGTAATAGACAACCATGTCCCTTCTCTTGCCCATATGAAGTCACCAGCTGCTTCTCTTCACCTGACCCCTGAATTCACAATATGTCACCGTTGTGTTAGCATTGTGTAAGCTCTGCATAAGCAACCATCTGTCCAATTCGTACAGACTCTGAGTCAGATCTGTTGTGTATCCAAGTGGGAGTGAAGAAAACGGCATACATCAGGGTGTGTCATCAGTAATGAGTTTGCTTTTTGCAACAGTTCAGCAATCATTGAGTTGATAGCCCAACAGTCCTAACAGTTTCTGACAATTACATTGTGTGTGTTTGATTTAAACTGTAATTTCTAGACATGTTTAGGATGGCAAGGACGGTTGTCGGTCAGGATTCAAGGATTCATTGGAATACAAGCCTCTAATTAGGAAAGCCAGCTATTCTTGTCACTCAATGAGGACACTGTTGTTACTGCTGCACATAAGAAAAACTGAGGCCCTGTCTGCCATTCACAGAGGACTCTGTAGATGAATAATATATCCAGAAGCCATTACAGATACAAGTATTCTTCTTTTTTTGCTGTCAGTCACAGGTGCTCATCATTACAGCCAACAAATCTGCCCTCAGCAGCTCTGTACATACATGGACAGCAGAATACATATCTAATGTAGTATGAATTTGAGTAGGAGTATGAACATCTGAATAAAATAACGTGCCGTCACTGTCATTCACACTGCACTGCCTCGGGGCTGCATTAGGCGCTGTGTTAGCGCCAAAGAGACACAGCGATAAGTGGGACTGACAGACACACTCAGCACAGGTCACAGCTTGTTTTATTTTGAATTCAAAACCAAGAGAAGAGGGACAAGGATGCACACTGATAAATTACATCAAGTATCGCTACATATCAACTAACAACATCACAATATCTCATAAAAGCGCTCTTGACAACAGATCCAACATTACAAAATGGAAAATAACAGTAGAGGAACAAAACTTGGCTGCAGTTGAAGCCCATCGATAAACATAACAAAAACACAGCGGAAAATAAGAGTTTTGGCAAGAGACGGTGATATGCACGGTATTTCCTTTCCCATCTGTAACAATTTGATTAATGGAGCTACAAGACTGGCAACTGAAGCAATATGTAACTCGCATGAAGGAATCGTAGGTCTGTAAAAAACAAAAAGAAGAAAAACCTCCTAATAAAAGCTACTACAATGCATACACACACATAAAACTAGCCTGAATGCACAGTTGTATGTACAGCTTGGGTCACTGGGGGGTTTCAGGATTTAAAATGTATAGAATAGCACATTGAAATGTCACTGTATATGAGCTATCAAACAGCCATGATGGAAAAAATTCATTCAATCAACTCAGGATGTGGACACTGGCGTCAAACCTTTCTCAGACAGTACAGCTGAAAGTTTGTGTTTAAAAATGTGTTACAGCAATACAAGACCATACTGACAGTTTTTTGGATGGGAATATGATGTGATCTGTGTGTGTGGTGTTTGACGGACGTGCCTGAGGTTACGCAGTTTGGACAAGAAAGGCAAGAAAGAAAAAACGGACTGTGAATGAATATACAGTAACTACAGTATACACACTTGAAGAAAAAAAATAAAACCTCTCCAAACTCGAGAAAATCTCACAAACAGGAAGCTTGAAACTCAGCACTGACTCGTGCCTTTGTACAAAGAGTTGCCTGATAATCACATACAAATCATCCATACATTACAGTAAAAAATAAATATATCATGACACTCAATAAATAATAAGGGAGTGGTAACGAGAGAGCAGACTGTGTGTGTGTTTGTGTATGTGAGTGTGTATCAGCAGGTGATGATAATCCCAAGAGCACAAAGGTTCAATGGGAAATGCCCCCCGATAAGAGAGTGAGCACATAAATGGGCAGTCAAGGTAAATCAGAATATGACCTAGCATGTGTTTGTGTGGTTTTATGTCTGCATGCATGTTTTCACTCTATATTGGTATCACATATGTAGCTGTTGTGTTAATGTGCGTCTCTTTTATCTATATTTTCTAAATATTCACCTACATGTTTGTGTGGGTCTGCGTCTACATCTGCCGGTGTCTGTGTTTCTTCATGACTGCATGTGTCTGTATCTGTTTACAACACCCTTTAACCGTTCGGCTAACTCAGTGGCCTTCGCCGCTCGGGGGCTTAGCGTCGTGCTGCTGCCCCCCGGCCCCTCCGGGCAGCCAGGGGGAGACAGAGTGCGAGGTGGTCTGCTTGGCCATGCTGTAGTGGCTGATCACTGTGTAGAAACGGCCCCTCGAGTTGGCATCCTGCGCAGCGTAGTAGGCCTCCAGAGAGGCTGGGATACACCGCTTGTGCTGTGAGGGGCAAAGAGAACACTTATCAATTAATTCATTGCTAAAGGTGCTACATGTAGCATCTAAGCGATCAAGGTCGGACTAAATAAAATCCACTGAACCATTTTAGAGGGCTGCTGAAAAATATCTACATGCTATTTTTCTGACTAATATTCTGATTACGATTTAAATTGTAATTATTTTCTATAACTTAAATTAGTAGTTGTAGTTGTGGTTTACATAGTTCTAAGCAAGACATGTTTGTAAGTTTGTAAGCATAATCACATATTTATCTTGTTTCTACATGAATAGAATCAGATAAAATAATGCAGCTGCTTGTTGTCGAAGACCTCTCAGGGCTCGAACCACTCACTCAGAGAAAAGTCAAACTCTGCGTTAAACTTCACACTCTTTTTGACCGATTGAGCTCACATTTATAAAGACATTACATTAGCGGTACCATATGTAATTGTGACATTCAAAAGTGGCATGTCTAAGAAGCTTTCATTAACATTAGCTTCATAGACTGAGGGGGCGAGCTGCTTTGTTCTTATCAATGATACGACCAAAAATGTCTCATAAGTAATTCAGATGATGGAATAGCTTGAATAGCTTCAAGGAGAGGAAAACTGTGTTTGTCAGGGTCGAATATGCTTCCCCTTAAAAAAACAATCAACTGTATTTTTATACATTTCGTTTTTATTTGAGGGAATAGTGAAGAGAGTACAGCTCTATGTAGGAACATATAGAGGGGAAAGTAATTTGAGTCTGTAGAGCATTAGAATGTGTTTGAGAGTGTATATATTTACAACCTTGTGTGCAGTTGTGTAGTGTAAGTGCGCATGTGCACATTTTTCTATCGACACTTTTGCACCTGGTGAACGTGCATGTGACACTTCTAATAATACCTCTGCAGACTGCAGTCAGAGCCCCTGCAGAGGCTGTGGGCCTGAAACTAGATTTATTCCACCTTAAAGACCAGATTTGTCCAGAGACACAGACTTCCAAGGTGACCTCTCACAAACTACTGTGAAACTTATAAGTGCAGTGCAGCGGAAATCTATAAGTACCATGAGAGGGGAGGAGAGGAGAGGGCAGGCTGTCTGCATCCACATACTGCAAAACTTTAAAGATCCAACACTAATACTGTACAGATATGGGCAGCAGATGGTTGGATAAGGACAGCTGTTTGAGCCATTTTCTTTTACGACCTCAGCAATATGGAACGGGAGTTAGTGATCCTAATGTGGTAATTATTGTAAAATAGGCTAATTTTCATCTAATAGTCGACACGGCTAATGACATATGAAAGCGGCCTCAATGGAGTGTCTTTCTTTGGTTACTGTGACAAGGAAAAAAAGTGCAAAATGATACTTAATTACACTGGTCATAACAAAATCACTGATATCATTGATTGAGGATTGCCTGTCTGATTAGCCTCATTAGCTTCTTCCTGTAAGATGACCTCAGAAAAAAAAAAGTAGGGCGGGAGTATTTTATTTTTTTCTTCTCCCACAGGAGACTGGGCGGTGCTCTCACCTTTAATTCTTTATTTAGACAGGAGGGAAAGTAGAGAGGGAGATAGTGAAGGGCAGAGAGGATTTAGCACCTTGCTCAAGGACACTTAGGCAGAGAGAATTTATAACTGCATATAATATTTAACTTTCAACTATATCTGAAAGGAACAGCTGATCAATTACTTAAAGGAATAGTACAACATTTTCTGAAATGCGCTTATTTGTTTCAAGAAGATCGGTACCACTCTCATATCTGCCTGTTAAATTTGAAGCTGCAGCCGGTTAGCTTAGCTTAGCATAAAGACTGGTGACAGGGGGAAACAGCTGTCCAAAGGTAACAAAATCTGCCCACCAGCACCTCTAAAACTCACTAATTAACACTTTACATTTTTTTATTTAATCTACAAAATCTGACAAGTTGGTTGTTATGTGTCCAGCAGAGACTCCAGTCTCTACTGGTCGTAGCCATGAAATAGTCCGGCACATAACCCCTCATAACGTGGCAAACTGTCATTCTTACACTTTAGTTTTTGTTTGGATTAAACAAATGAGATATAATGTGTTAATGAGTGAGCTTTAGAGTTGTTGGTGGGTGGATTTTGTCTCTGTTTACAGTCTTTGAGCTAAACTAAGCTAACCGGCTCCTGACTGTAGCTTCATATTCAATGGACAGATATAAGAGTGATTTCTGTCTTCTCATCTAAACTCTACACCAGAAAGCAAATAAGCGTATCTCCCAAAATGTCTAACTTTTGCGTTAATTGCCAGAAATTAAAGAGATGACATTTTTTATTAATTAACCGTTTAAGTAATTTCTCAAGGAATAATTGCTTTGCTGCTTTTCTCCATTTCACATCATTTCAAATTAAATATGTTCTGGTTTTAGAACTGATCTGACGATGTAACCTTGGGCTGTTGAAAATTGTGATGGACATTTTTACCTAATTTGGGATATTTTATAGACTAATCAAATCAAAGATATGATACAAAAAAAATGAATCCTTAGTTCCAACCCTACTTAACTCATCCTGTGGAGGTTGACCGACCCATTTCGCAATCCAGCTGCCCTGTTAACCCCCTGACCACCTTTTGACGGTGGTGTGTCGTAACGCTGTAAAATGAAATACAGGCCACTTATGGGTCTTACCTTATAAATGAATCCATCTGGGCAGGCGTGGTCGTAGGTGAAGGCTTTATAAACCACCAGGAACACGATGCAGGCGAGGAAGGCCAGGGCCAGGATGATCAGAATCGTCACCTGGAGGGAGGACAAACGCTGGTCAGTGTGTGTGTGTGTGTGTGTGAGAAACACATTATGAGTATGTGGTTTATATGTGTGAGACAGGGTTAGGGTTACACAGCGAGAAAGATGGAGTATGTGCACTAGTGTGTGTGTAGTAAATGGTACAGTAAGGTGCTGCTGACTGAGGTCAATGGCTCCTCAAGGCAAGGTGTTCCTGTTGAGCTGCGAGATGAATGACTCAGGTTGTGACTCTATGTTTGGATAAATATAAGACATCAAGTCAGTGACGTAAATGAGTTGCGCAAGAGGATGATTTCTGTGCTGTTTAACCATCCTGCCGTGTTCTTGTTTTCTATCTGTCTATGTTCTGCGTTGCTACAAACGTACAGGATTTCTCTCCATATGGTACATGTATATACTGTACCCAGACCTCTGCCTTTCAGCAAAATAGACCCTTTTCACAGCAGACTTGTCATCGTAGGAAAAGCACAGGTGCTACTAATACCATTATCGATGGCTCCGTTGTGTTCAAGTGTCCCAGCAAGCTGTGACAGTGAGCCAGCATGTACAACACCAGGGCCCTGAAACTGAAGCAGCTACATGGCTTTCATCATTGATTTTATTATTTACACCTGTACTTTTCCCACTGACATATCAAAGAATTTCTTCTGTGAAAAAGGGCCTATTGCAAATCTGAACTTCTAGTTAGGTTTCTTAAATAAAAAAAAATGGCGAAATTGATGTGCATAAAAACTTTCCCTCCTCATTAAATTACAAAAGTCCAACGAAAGTGAAAGATCAGAGCTCACTAAAGCTACCGCTGACTTGTCTCTTCTTACACAACGTCTTCTTGTAATCCTCGAAGATATCATCTCTTGTTATGCAGACGGTGAAATGTTGTCATGTGAGTTTAATTTACAAGTCTTCATTAGAACAAGTCTTCATTAGAATAAGCTGTGTTTTCTTAAAGACAGATCGAATTAGGACGGGCATTACATTCATTTGGCCGATACAACTTAAACGTCTTAAACGTTTACGTACAGTATATCAAGAGCAACTCCACATCTTGCTCAAGGACTTTGGGAGAAAGTTATATCGTTTTATAAATTTGGATGTCCAAATGAATAATTCCAATCAAACTATAAATAAAAATGACCACAATGAGTATTCAGCGTCAATTTGCATACATTTTTCCATATTATTATATATATCCATGTTGATTCAACCCAACCGTCAACAACAATCCACACTGACTTTGGGGTTGATGTTTATATAATGAGTTTCCTTGTTGGGTATCTTGTTTTTGAATCAGTCACATGAATCAATCAGCATCCTTCCTGCCACCAAATCTGTGCTGATTGTCAGTGCACTCAAGCCAGCGAGAGAAATCAATTAGCCCTTCATCTTCTTTCTCAATGTTTCCAGCTGTTACTGCGAGAAGCAGTGGAAAGAAAAAAGCTCTGCCTTTTTCTCATTGTAAAATAACGGAGGTGGAAAACAGATTTATGAATTGCATTTATATTTTGCAGCTCTGAGGTGTTCAAGTGTGCAAATTAAGCCTTTCAATTGGTGTAAACAAAATAAATTATTTTTAAAAAAACTGGAACAAACTAAAATGTTCAGGTCAGTTTTCACAACAAGGAACTATGAAATGTTATCAGTCTTTGCTGGGACAGAATCAAAATGCATCTGCAGTGTGAAAAATGCTTCATAGCGGCCAAAAGCAGAGCTAACCTAAAATGCTGGAAATAACACTTTTATTTCTGCGTACTGATGCAAATAAGAATGCCTCCGTATAGTTTGAGGTGTGAAATATTAATTTCCCTGGCAGGCTAGGCAATGTCGTAGTAAAGCAGATTAACATATAAAAGGATTTGTTTCCTCCCACTTTCTACTTGACACCCTGATTGGGTGTTTCTGAGCGAGCAATTAATTAGAATTATGCAAATCAAGTGCAAAGGATAGCTGCGTTTAAAAATAGTTTAGTCTGCCAAGTCATAAATGCCACTGTAGGTATGTGTGTGGTACATGTCTGTATCTGCGTGTGTGCATGTATTACCCCACACTCACCCAACAGTCAGATTTATCCCAGTGAGCGAGTTGAACAAAATAGATCCTTCAACAATGGATGAATATTTCTAATGTCCTGTTTCCGTTTCCAGACGGGCGTTCAAGCCAATACCCCGATTTACTGCTCTCTATATGATGTGTCACAGCAAGATGTCAGAGCAATTACGCATGGGTGTGATCATTAGTCTCCATCAGCATTGTGGGGGTGGACAGGGACACGCAAGCTAAGTGACTGTTTACTTGGTGTCAACTGGGGGACACGACTCTCAGCCTTGGTTGCAGCCGACACTCTCTGTAAATTACATCTCTCACGTCACACACTGAGGTACATTAAGAGGACGCATTTAAAGTCACGGCGACCCGCCTTTTGGAGCGGCAACGGGCGTAGAATGACTGATTAAGACCCACCCTGACCCCCGTCTTGAATAGTGATGCGCATGAAAGGGCTTATTAAGTAGAGGGATTACTGTAAAGCTCCTCGTATCATGGAGCGAGCAGCAAGTGTTTCATGCATGTGGAGACCCAACTTTGCTTTAGACACTTTGAAACATGAAACGAAGACTTAACTCGCTAATGACTTAAGAGATTTGCTCTTTTGCGCCACTAAACTGCATGCATTTGAAATATCTGTCTGTGTTGCCCACCCCCTCAATTCTCATTTTACGGTATGTTGTGGCATACCTCACAACAATGACTGAAAAGAGACTTTGTATGGGAGGTGATCTTGTGTCTACTATATTATTAAATAGTGTATATGTACTCTGGCTAGGGTGCAGAGAGGCCTGTTTAGCTTATACAATGGTATAACTTTAAGAATATTTATACTATGTCAAGTAAAGCGTTACCAGCGTGTTTATTGTTTTTTTAAGAATTCATCCACATCGCGCCACTTCCGTCAGTGCGCCACCCAAAAATAAAGAATATAAAATAAATATAAGTAAATAAATATAAGAATTTCCTGTTGCTGATATTTGATGGCTGAGATGGCTGCGGAGTCAGAAACAACATCACCCTCTTCCATTTTCTAAGGGCTAGGCGTACTTCTGCGGCTATTTTGGTGAAAGTAATGCAAAAGTAGTGTAATCAGTAATGTGTTACTCTTCACAGACAGTAATACTGTAAAGTAACTTACTACTTTCAAATGAATGTAACTAGTAATATGTAATACTGGTTACCATACACATCACAATATGAGAAACGCAAGGAAATGCAAAACCACAAGATGTAAATGTAATAACAACTTTACAAATCAGGTGGTTCACAACTTTAAATTCCCCTTGTGATAATAAACTGGGAACAAAGATAACGTTAAAATAAATACTCAGGTTTTTTGTATCTCTGTGCTTTCCTAACTCCTTTTCCTCGTTCTCCCATCCAGGAAGTTGGTTCACATCATCACTAATTAGCTAACACAGAAGACTGACACCTGGCTTACCAATATACAACAGAGAAATGGCAGTTTCAAGGACGGCTCTAAACACAGGATATTACATTTACTTCACAAAACAAATGCAAAATGATTATGCACAAGACATTACTGAGCCAGTCCATATTAAGAAATCAAATGTCAAATGAAACAATGATGTAAACAATATTAGAGCAGGTTTACTACATCTGAAATAGTCACTGAGTCGATTATTTATTGAATGAAACTGCTTCTGTGGCATGACCCACACATGATTAAAGATTAGTGGTATTAACCCTGGCATGGAGAGTCCAGCCTGTGTTAACGTTCGATGACATATTCGCTGTAGATTCAACACAGCGGCAGCAGTCGGAGCAACAGTTCAGACAAGAACATACCCCGCCCTTTTGTAATAGAAACGATCGCTCCAAAAATCCCTGTTGATGCAGCCACGGCCATGTGGTGTACAAATCCATTAAAAATCTATCCTGACCTTTCTCCATTATTCATAATCTGGCTGAACTCCGCAGTAAACCTTAGGAGGTCGCTACAGCTGACGGATGAAGACTCCCTCCATACTCATACTTTTCTCTGGCAGCATCTACTGGCCTGATGCAATACTCCTCTATGACAGAGATAATGCTCTTATACTTATTTATCTGATATCAGCTGAATCTGTGCCAAGAGTGCGGCCACATTAAGCACAAACAAACAGAATAGAACAAAATACAGTAGGATACAATAGAAAAGAATAATGTTTTTTTGGTCAACACAAGGCTATGATACCTCCCAACATGGCAGCTCCAGTACTGTACACCGCTATCACCACCGACACAACCATCATCCTGCTTGCTGTGCGACACAGATAACAGACAGACGTTTGTTTTTCTTGGATGCAGGTAGAAACACAGCATGCTGCTATAACTTGAGCCAAGAGCAACGTGCCCTTAACAAGGATTGGCTCCATCAGTAAAGATTGAATTGACTGCATGGGTTTTAATTCTTTCACTAAAACCCCATGTTTCTATTCACATGGATTAAAAAAAACATTCTGATTGTATTTGAAGCTGCACTGAGGAAGGTTTTTATGCAAAAATAGTTTTTACCAGCATTTTTGTTCTGTGCCCACATGAAACTGATGATGAAAAGACTGATCTCCTGCCTCTTTTATCCTGATAGTATATTAAGATGTTGAGTGATCACACACAGGTTCACTGTTCTTTGTGCAGCATCACATGTGATGATTTGTAAGGTTATTTTATTCAACATTTATTCAATTAACTAAGTTGAAAAATCATCAGAATGACAACGTTAAAAAAACATAACTCAATATCAGTCACAAGATTTGAATGAAACCAAAAAACATAAAATTGTCACAGAAGAGATCACATTCTAGAAACAACCTTAAAGACAACTTAAAATAATAATAATAATTGATGAATTTGCGCTATGAAATGTCAGAAATAGTGAAAAATCACAATTTCCTGAAGCCCAAGGTGATGTCATCTACGTCTTTGTTTTGTCTGACCAACAGTCAAAAACCTAAAAATGCCGTTCACAAATTCATTCACTGAAAAGAAAAGCAGCTAATCTTTGCTATTGAGAACCAAAAGCTGGCAAACGTTTGGCATTTTTTACTTTAAAAACAAACATTTAATTGATTGCAGACTATGCAGACTATATATATATTGTATCAGTGAAACAACAGGCGGCTGCAGCTGTAGACGGTTGTGTATTATAGAGACAGACAAACAATCAAACCGGATTATAAAAGATCCAGTAGGATTGTTCCTCTGTTCTCCAGCTTCCTCATCTCTGACTGCAGATTAAGCATCTACAGTCTACCTATTGTTTGTGTTTACCCACATCTTTCATAACACACACCACCTGCTTATTTTCTCTAACACAGACTCTCTCTGGATCTTAGAAGAATAATTGATTTATAAGTCATATTTTCCCTTTAATTATTGATGGCTGTACAGTGCATCACAAGTTCAAAAGCAGTTTCCTAAATGGATACGCTTCTTCACAGCCTATTTCAACACCCTTCGACATATGATTTCTCTCCTTTTGCTATCTTAAAATGCAACACACCACCCACTCTCTCACTGCTGGAACTTGACGAGCCATATGGGGGAGCAGACACCTCGCATTTACTCGAGGAAAAGAGGAGAATGTGTAAGTGTGTGCGTGTCTGGGCGAGAGGAGGGCGTGTGACGGGAGAGGGATGCGAGTGGTGGAAAAAATGACGCTGATAAAAACAGATAACAGAGTGACAGAGGGAGCAGAGAGTGAGAAATAAAGGAGGAGATGACAGAGACAATAAAGCAGCGAGCGAAAGGCAGGCAGGCAGAGAGTGATAGTGATCAAGGGGCAGATGGAGAATCTCGTTCCCTCTCTTGGTAGCAGGTGGCAGAGACAGACAGACAGACAGAGAGGCAGGCGGGCGGGCAGCAAACACAATGGGATATCGCTTGATGCATCAATCAATACACCACTGAAGGAAGCATAAACAACTATTTTTCATTCATTTTCCTATTACCCCTCTGACACTGTCTCAATAGCAGCACAAAGGAAGCTCAGTCCCACAGGTTTTCATGGATTATTTTTGTGTACTCGGCAGTACAGTGAAGCCTTGTGCTGAGTGTCGAGCTCCATGCATTAAGAAGATATTAATATCAAATGAGGAAAGTTCTAATATTAAACATATTTTCTTTTGGCTGTAATAATCTCTAATGCCTTTAGGGAAGTTTGTTGCTTAATGAAACTAATGAACTTGGCGACAGGGTGAGCTAGTTCTGAGAGAAAGCCTCCCCTAAAAACATTTAAAATTCCCCCTTAAAGGGTAATTCTTTGTTATTATAACTTTGCTCTTATTTTCAAATGTTTAGCCATCGATTGTTTCCACTGTGAAATCTGAATTATCTTTATTGGCCACGTATGTTTGAACAGCACAAGGAATTTGACTCTGTTTCCAGTGGCTCTCAGCATACTTACATATAAAAGTAGTAGGTGAATAAATGAATAAATAAATATATTGACATCCTGTCTTGTCATAGCAGGATAAGCCATAACAATGGCTTTGTTCTGTGTAAGAGTCCCAGTAAGCCAAGACAATGTGACAGTGAGCCAGCATGAACAATACCAAGACCCTGAAACTGAAGAAGCTAAATGGAATTCAACCATCATTATTTTGTAATGTATATGCTTTTTCCCACATTACATGTCAAAATGTCTTCTGTGAAACAGGCGCATTTGTCAAGTAAATTTGGTTAATTCTCCAGTTTCTCACATGTGAAGATTTGCAGCTTTTCTCTGTTTTATGTCATTGTAAATTTCATATGTGCAGGGTTCAGACAGTTGGACCAGACAAAACAAGTGATTTGTCTCTGGGAACTTGTGATGGACATTATTTTTACCATTTTCCTACATTCTATAGAGCAGATTAACAGCAGATTATCTCAACTATGACATAAAACTGTTCATACTCAGATGAAAACATTAAAAAAGTAAAAACTAACTCATTCATTCCCTGTGGAACCAGACCACCCAACACAGCCTCAATACTCAACAGTGTAGCTGGAACTGTGTCGTGCTGAGGCGTCTAATCGAGACACTAAGCCCTCACCTATCCATCACATGTATAAGCGTTTGAGTCAGGGATCAGCGAGCTACATAAAAATGTAAATGAAATATTCTCTTATCCTCTTCAGGCAGTTTTGTAATGATGAAATTAATGAGGTGGGTGACAGCATGCCTGTCAGGGCAAGTGGTTGGAAACTACAACCGGTAACTGAAAGGTCACGGGTTTGATCCTTACGTGTCCTTGAGCAAAACACAGAGCCCCTCCCTGCTCTCCCACCACACGAGGAATATAAATGTGTGCATTAGGTAAATGGTACCAAATAAAAGTTTGAAGAGATAATACAATATTCCATGAAATTTTAATATCAAGAACTACAGCAGTTTGGGAAAAGACAGAAGTGGCCACTTGGGATCCAGAAGATACTTTTAAACCTTGTGGTTTTTCAGTGGTGGAGGAGATTCAGTTCATTTAAGTAAATATACCAAAACAACAGTATAAAAATACTGAATAAAAGTACTGCATTCAAAATCCTACTTACAGAAGTACTGTAGGCAAAATGTGCTTAAAGTATTAAAAGTAAAAGTACTTGTTCTGCAGAAAAATGGCCCCTGTTACTGATATATTTATATATATTATATTATTAGATTAATACTGATGCAAAAATAAGTATTTTACTGTTTTAACTGGATGAGGTGGAGCTAGTTTGAACTACTTTATTTTTAACAGTTCTATAGTTTATTCCAGTGGTTCCCAACATACTGTAGGGGCTGCTGGGACCCTTCAAAGGGTCACAAGATAAATCTGAGGGGTCATGATGCATGAGATAGGAAAAGAAGAACGTTCTGCAAACACAACTTTGTATTCATATCTTGGACGTTTGTCTTATATTTGCTTTTGTTGTTATTTATTGGATAATTTGACCTCTTTGAGCCCGGTAGATTTATTTAAATAAACCCATCATGAGAAGTTTAGAGGAGAAGTCTGCTTTCATTGGAACTGCTGACAACTCATAGACAGGCACTACGCTAACAGTCTGGAAACCACTAGTTTAATCTTTCCAATGCATTTCATTTTATAAGCTCATTATATGTTTTGTTTATGTATAATATGAAAACTTTATAATATGAGCACACCTTTCTCATTGACTATCTTCCAGGATTTCACTTTTTGCAGCGGTGACTGCTAATCGTGTGCGCTGTGTCTTTCCTCCCAAAGCCTCTCAGTGCAAAGCTCTCTTTGTTTTTAGTCAGTGGAACAAAGACAACTCTCAAAGCAGGGGTCTTTGGGGAGCCAGCTACCTCAGAGCGGGGGACCTGAGACGGGGCAGAGGGATGTCAAGGAGACCGTGTACGTGGGATTTGGGCTCTCGAGGACCGGCTATCCGGTTGAGACAAGCACAGCCACAGTAGTCTGGCAACAAAGTACAAACACTCCGCTGTCGAGTTGCATCGCGTCTCAGATGGAAATCAAACTGTTAAAATGCCAACCTGACAAAACACAAGATTTTCCTATGATCTCAGGTCAGGTAAGGTCTGCGCACAAGAGTTTTACAGGAGGTTGTGTGAGGTTGTTCGAAATTTTCCAAAAACAATGAAAAGAACATGGGCTTAGTGGATACTTATGCAGCACCCATGCTGTTTTTCTTTGTATGTGAGTAGATTTTATTATAGATCTACCATTTCATATAAAGGTCACTCGAATGCAATAAGGAAAACAAGTCATTCAGTAAAGCTACATCAGGGTTTGTATGTTGATGACAGAAGTCTTGGATCACCGAGTTCAAGGATTAAAACAGATCTGATCATGTAAAAGTTTCTTTGCCACATATAGAAAACAAAATTAAATACAGAAAAGCACAAGGTAAAAAACTGTCTGCCTGCTATGAACAAATATTATCTCCCTCTCCCTCTCTGCGACTGTGCTCATCCAGAGGTGAATGAGTTTCAAACACTTTTCCTTGAACGTCCTCTGCTACCTCCTCCGCAAAAGCACAGTCAGAGTTGCTGAATTTTCTTTTTAACCAGACCAAGTTGGCTATTGCATTGACTTGCAGGAACAAAGTGAGATCGCTGCGTCCTACAGATTGTGTGTTTGAGCTAAAATTAAGATATATACCAGCCAGAAACAAACTACAGGATTTTAAGAATCCTAACTGCATCACATGTGTAACAACTGATTTGTGCAGATTACAATAATCTCAGTTCAATTATTTTAGTTTTTTAATCATCTCAAACCACAGGATCACATCCATGTTAGCCAATTCGATTCATAAAAATCAAACGTTTCCGATGTAATCATGACGGATCCAACTGCTCTGATGCTTGGCTGGGAGACGAGAGATTTAAATCCTGCACACTAAAAGATAACGTGCTTGCCGTTCATGGTGACTTGGCCTATTTTTCAGAGACAGGCTCTTTACAATCTCAAAAAAACATTTCATGGTAAAGTTAGGATTGTAATCAGTCTTTATATCATGTGTTGTGTCTCCAGCTTTAGTGAAGATCGGGCCTCAGGAAGACGCTTTTTAGAAATGTTTGGGGGGCTACATGAGGCTTTCTGGGTGTGTATGTTTATATAGATAGTGTTATTATGAATTCTTTACTTCCACCGCTGTTATTAAAGAACATGAAAAGTCTTTCTCTCACATGCACACAGAATCCACTGGTTCAGTACTGTGCATGTTCAGCAGGAGATAGACGCTAACTATGCTAATGCATCCCAATTAAGAAAGGTCTCTATGGAGACAAAACTTCAAAGGTTTTGTCAGAGCACGCCGTCATATTGGTTAGAGACCCCGCCCGGAGGAGAATGTGCTCTCAGGGTATACGCTCCAAGTCAAAGAGCAGGTGGACTTAAAATGGCAGAAAAGTGACAGAAAGACAGAAAATGCATAAATAAGAGCACAATGAATAAACATCACATGTGCTGCACAAACCTCCAGGGACATGATACTCAATTGCTCCTAACATATCATCTGAAACTTACTGTGACTGAAACCTACAAAAAATCCGAATGCATCCTCAACAATGTGAACACACACAAACACACACTCATTATGAATCAGTAATGAGTCTCAGAGGAGGCACTAAACATCTGGATTAGATTTGCTAATCAGCTCCTACTCTGCAAGATAAAGATGTTGGAGGAGAGGAGATATTATTAATGACGGGACCCGCCTCTCAACACACACACACACACACACACACACACATACACACACACACACACACATTTAGCACACTTAGCGCACCTCTAAACAGTTGTTTACATCATAAGACAAGGTTCATTACTCTAATGTATCCCCAGCTCTCAGTCTCCTGGGTATTTTTTATGTTCCTGCATATGTTCACCATGTACACAGCTGCGTGTGTGTGTGTTTGTGATTAAATGTGCTGGGCTGCTACGTCATCACTCTTAATGTGTGTAAGTTCACAAGTTATGTTGACTTGAAATTCATATATATATATATATATATATATATATGTATTCTTGGTTTTCCATAACTACATTTAATTCAAATTAAATTTTTGTGAGATCTCTTGCATCAACCCCAATTACAAACTTCTTCTTGTCTTATATGATGTTTTAACTTATTTTTAGTAATTTCATTTAAATTCTTGGATTTTACTTTTAATGTTTGCATGTTTGTGACTTTCAAAAAAAGTCTGTAACTTGTTATTGCCCCTTAACGCACTTACAAACATCTTATTTCTCAGTTGCAATATAAAAATGTAGTAGCAGTCTCTATTAAAAGGTCCCATATTGTAGAAAGTGAGATTTTTGATTATAAAGCAGGTCTAGGTGTTATATAAATACTGTGAAAGTATCAAAATGCAAAAGCAATTGCCTTTAAACAAGCTGTCAGGACTTCCGTAAGTTTGTGATGTCACAACTATGCAGTCACCGCACTCAGCCACGCCCCCAGCAGGTCATCTGCTCCAGACACAGCACGCCCACTCATCCACCCGCTCAGTCTGTCCAAGTTATTCGACCGCTCTGCTCAGGACTACTCTTCAAGATTTTGGAGGTTGACGGGGTGAACTGAGGGGCTGCATAAAGGGCCCGTATAAGATAAAAAAAGGCCTTTTTTTGATTTGTGAATCATGCAATCCCAGAATAAAAATATAGAGCTGAAATGAGCATAATATGGGAACTTTAATGTCTGTAAATGTGCATTATTTATACCATTTGTAATCGTTTTTTTTAAGTGATGTTCTTATCCGGAGCAATTTACAGCAAAATTAGCTTCAGGCGTTGGATCAACAAACAATCAAGATGCAAACAATTGAACTGCCATAAGAACGACGGGGTCCTGACAGTCCTGATGTAACAGCAGAATAATCACAACAGACAAGTGTTCAGAGAAGACGTGAGAAATAAAAGTTGAGCAGACAGATAGACAGGATTGCTGTACTCAGAGTGAGTAGATGGGGAGATTTTGGAGAGGGATGTGAGTCAGTGGGGAGAGGGGAGTGTGAGGATTTGTTCAAGAAAAGAGCTTTAGGGGTAAAACAGATGACGGGAAGAGACTCTAAGCTGCCTGCTGCCCTAATCACAGTTGGTAGGTCACTATGCTATTTTTACCATTTCACAATGGGTTGAAAGTGAGGAGAGTCAAGTGGTTAGCCTTAGTATGAGTAGCATGAGTAACATGTACCGTAGAGATAGGTGGATCGATCGCAAGTACAAATGTTAAAGTCAAAGGAAACAGCAGAGACGTGGAGTGGAGGCTCAGACTGCTCGTCCGCAGTCTGTCTCCTAATGGCTCCCACGGCTCAGCTTGTCAGAACAACAGCAGCAAAGTGAAGGACTCTGGCTAAGGACAGGAAGCACAATGGCCGCTCTCTTTCTGTCTTCAATTCATTCATCATTTTTCAACCTGGAAACACGAAAGCCTGGCTTTTTCTTGGGCTTATGTCTCAATTTCAACTGAATGAACAGATGTCGACAGGCCACGAGACGCAGCAGGAATTCGTTCTTTGAGTCTTGTCTTTAATTCATCATGTCTGCACTGGGCTTCAATTAAAAGATTATATTTTAATCCCACATAACATGGAAGAGACTAAAGGTAACAACATGTCATTTGGAAAAAGAGAGCATAGTTTCGGGTTGGTACTTAGGATGAGCAGATACCCAAAAAGGTGCATCCCGAGTTCAAATAACTACTTGGTTGAGGTTAGAGAACGATCGTGGTCATGGTTAAAGGGAAGCAAACATATCAAAGTCGAACATTTTGTTAAAACATCCACCCATACTTACCTCCACCCTCTGTGGACTCTCTGGCTCTATAAAAAAATGTCACACTACGTCCTCCTTTGGTCCCGACAGACAAGATTAATAATCCAACAACAGCAACGTTTTTTTGTGATCTATACCTCACAAACGTTCTTGGTTATGTCTTAAAGTTTGTAGTTGTCCTTTTATTTATTTTCATTGTAACATTGTTTCTGTGTCTTTTGCTTGTCTTTATCAAAACTACTTCTGTAAACTATTCAAAAACCTTATTGGCATAAACTGTTTGTGGTGATATGAAAAACTGGAAAGCACTCAGAGAGCACAGCCAAGCAACAGCCTTCATTAATCTCAAAAATGCATTATTCTAATAACACATTTAAGCATTTAAAAAAAATGCAACGTTAGGAAAACTTTGAACATTGCTAGATCAGCACCAGACACTAATGAATATTTCCTCGGGCAACGGCCTAATTTTCCTACAAATGTTACTGAAGTATGCTCACAAGTTTTAGAGACATCCTGCTAGCTATCAAAACAAAAGATGTGGAGAATAATTGTGTTCGCAGGCAGTTTACGACCAACCAACCAAGACCTAAAGAAGCTGTGACTCAATTCGATCCCCTCACTAAGTAACTGGTAAAATAGAACTGGATTAGAGGGTGTTGTGATAAGAAAGAAAGAAAAACACAGGTATTTGCAAGACATCACGGACTGTTAACATTCTTATTCTGAGCTGTGGTGGATTTGAAAACAAAATCATGAAAACTGACTGATACTGAACATTTAAAGAAATCAGGCTGCATATGAACACGTGTGCCAAGAGATTCATAGCTGTCAGACTGCATGGAATTGTTGGCCATCGATCAGGCTAAGAAATCGCTTTCAGTCTTGGCAAGTCCAACTATAGAGTTTGGATGCAGCCGCCGCCGCTTCGTTGTATAGCAACAGCACAGGATGGTCAGTCATAGATGGATTCAGGATTCTTTTTCTGTATTAACAAATTGGATTTTTTTTCTTTGCTGCGACCTTTGAGATAGAAGTGGACGTGCAGTTACAATTTTTTTCAAGTTTACCTCATATACTGAATGGGTAACAGAGATGATTTATGTATATATATTCACATCTGCTGATACTGATAGGCAGACACTGATTGAAGTCTGCTGTCCTTTGAGGTGCAGCTTGATATGGGATCTGAAACAAGAAGTAGAGCAGAACGGGAGCCATCTGGACTTTTATAAATCATCCCAAATATTACTCACACAGCAGCGATGCCTGTCTCTGTTGTTATCTGCCTGTCTGCCTTTCTATCTGGCCCTGAAGATTGCAATTTGTTTGTCTGTCCAGCCCATGTCTGTCTGTGTGTCTCATGTGGCAGCTGACACGAGGGATGTCTTTGCGGTGACAAATGACTCAGACTTGAGTCGGCTTCGAGGCCTTTTGGGATGGCAGACTGACCTAACCAGGACTCTTGTTTGTGGTTCAGTGGAGCGTGAAGACACACATACGACACCATCCAGCTGCATGCTGGTTTTGATTTGCAAAGTTTTACGATTTGTCAGCCTCTTAACAGCATCCTCTTCCTGTCTGTTTGACACTGATAACTAATTTCCACATAAAGCCAATACAACCATCATACTCAGCTGAACCGCTTCATAACTTAACAATGACAGTCAGCAACTCAAAAGTGTGTGTACTTGAAGTGTGCATGTGTGTGTTCGCCAAGGCTCTAGGATCTAGGGATCACATCTGGCTAGTTCATTTTATCAGAAGCCAATTTTGTACAATAAGATGTTTGTGACTGTCTGCCAGTCGGAGCTGGCACAGTCAAAACAGGAACTGTGAGTGTGTGTTTGTGTTTAGAAGTGATGTAAAAAGGCTTCCCAGAAGTGAGTTTGATGAGAGAGCGTGAGCATGCTGCCACTGATTGTTGGCTTGTTATGACACAATGAAGAGGGAGAGAGAGAAAAAAGAGGAAGAAAGGAGGCAAAAAAAAGCAAACAAAAGTGTGACCTGGACAGATGATGAGAGGGAGGGAAGGTGAAGGAGGAAAGATGTGATGGAGAAAGAGGGGAAATGATGCAGGTGAAAGGAGAGGAGCAACAGAGACAACAGTAAGGTAAGGTTGCCAGGCTGGATCCCTGAACAGGTTAAGAGACCCTCATTTCTGTTACCAATTACTTTTATGCTGCCTATGGGCAAAACCTGCTGAAGTGCAGATAATAATACTGCAAGATGATCACTACATTCAAGTCAGGTCAGGACTTGTTAAAAAGGAGTGGAAAAAAGAGAGCTGAAAGTATAAACAGATAGCCCTTAGGCATATACGCCTGAGGTCGTCGGTTCATAAATGTAGTCGGCTGATGCATCTCCTACAATGTGTAATGGAAGGATCTGCAAGAAGCAGAGTTTCTTGTAGGCATATATTCTTTTTGTTTGTTTTTTCTGATGAAAATTTCCTGGCTGAGTTCTTTTGAATGCGGCACATATCCAGAGTTATATGTGGGTATGAATGTAACCCAGAGCAAAAGATGCTAAAATGAACTATATTCTGTCTACATTTTGCATCTGAATGAGATGGTAAAAGTATTAACTATGAAATATCTCATCAACTATTTTTGGGATTGGCATGAAATTTTGTACAGACATTCATGGCGCTCAGAGGATGAATCTCAATGACTTTGGTGATCCCCTGACTTCCCCTCTAATGCCACCATGAGGTTGACATTTGTGGTTTTGAAGGAAATGTCTCAACAACTATTGGATGAATTGCCATAAAATATGGTACAGATATTCATGTCCACCTCAGGAGGAACTTACTTCTATAACTTTCTTCTAGCACTATTATTAGGTCAAAATTTCAGTTCGTTCTCTTTGGTTTATGACAAAATACCTGCAAAAATAATGACAGTGACACAGCAGCCTCAGCTGAACTTTGTCAAATATAATATATTTCAGAAAGAGTCGGTAACACCAAAAACAATTGGTACAATTGTATACAATAGTTTTAAAAGTATAGATTCTTTTATATTGATGACCACAGCAGGAGTTGATGCTCGCATAAAAAACGCATTATCATCTCTGTTTTCGCTGTATTCCAAGTGCAGCAGAGGAGTTTAGATGCTGTTGATCTCACATCAGCAAAAAAAAGCATCCGCCTTCTTCCTCCCCTCCATCTAATGTTCACCCGCCCTCCACAGCATACAAGGTTCAGAGTATAATACTAGTGCTGAAGGTAAATCAATTGTTCCCCCATTGCTCGCTTGAATGTCTGTTTGTGTGTGTGTGTATGCATCAGTGTGGGTGTTTAACTGAGAGCAGATGACGGCTATGAACGCTCCCTACAATCAGCATACTATTAGTCATCCATACAAAACAAGGAAGAATAATATGTGGACCGGGAGGCTGTGCAAGGTTTGGAACCACAGCAGTAATTACCTCCAACCTGACAAACAGTGGAGACCTTGTGTGGAGGCGGCAGATTGCAGCAAAGCTTTTATCAGAAGACGTGGAGGTAATAATGGGATAATTGTTTTGGATGATGGCTGCCTCTCCCGTTGTTACCTGCACAGGCCTGCTAACTTCCGTTGGCACAGAGCGGGTTCGGTTTGGCAGTCACGGCGCTGTCATGTGGTCAGCGTCTAAGTGTGTACATGGCTGTGTGTGTGTGTGTGTGTGTGTGTGTGTGTGTGTGTGTGAGGTTTGTGTCTGGAGTTGTGCGGGAGAGTGAGAGTGTCAGTCCAGTAGGAGTGGGTGAGTGCACGTGGGTTTGAAGTGTGTGCATGGGTGCGAGAGCCGGCCAAGTACACCATGTTTTCTGGATAGCGAGCGAGCCAGAAACCGAGCAGGACAACACGAATTAAATCTCCCTTTCATCAATCTCTACACCTGCATCCCTCAATCGCTGCCCTACTGCACCACACTAAGCGTTTCCTCTCTTCATTTTCAGGGATGCTCTTCATGGCATTTTCTTTTTATTAAAAAGCCTGCAGTTGAGGGTGGTGGCAGAAAAATGAAACAGAAGGAGAAAAGATCTTCAGCAGCAAAGGTCAATAGCTGAATTGAAATCAAAAACACCTTTACTCCATCCTCAATGCCATCCTTCCTATTAAATCGCAACCAATATTGAGTTTTTGAGGCCAACGCGATTTCAATATTTGAATCTGATTAAAACAGCCGTACAAAGCGCAGGATGTGGTTAGGTTTGAGCTAAAAAAACCTTTGGTTAGGGAAAGAAAATACTTCCTAACTTGTGTTACCGTTGACTTTTTCAACACATCACCAAAAGAACAATCTTTTCCTAACTTTAACCTCGTCCTTTGGGTTGCCAGCATAAAAACATGAATCATGCTTTAGCTGCCGGGAGCTGATATTGTAGGAAAAAACTAATTATGTTTGACTTTGCAGATTCGTTCATTCACACACGTTCATTAAATCTGTTCCCTTATTATATTGACAAAGAAAAAGTTACCCAGCCAGCATTACATTTCTTTCTAAACATATTTGCTGTTGCAAATTAGAAGTATATAAACATAATTTTGCAAGCTACAGGAGAGGTTCTATATGTCAGCAGACTGAACTCCAGCTCAGCTTGCAGTCTGGCATTATTTTAGCTAGTTAATGAGGGGGGAAACAGGCCCTCCTCAGTTCATTCGTGGAAGAAAACAACTACAGGGAATATGCTGTATCTCAGGTCTGCTGGGAGTAATCAGAAAGACGGCGAAAGAGAGGGAGGCAGGGAGGGAGGGAGGAGGGTAAAAGGCAGGCAGCGAGGGACAGAAGAAGAGTAGGAGGGAGGGAGGAGGGAGGGGACTGGGACATGGGAAGCAATGACACATGAACATGGTCTAAAGGGAGGAATCGTTGGGAAATAGAGGGAGGAGGCAATGGATGAGAGAGGCAGGGAGAGACAGCAGTGAGGAGGGAGGTCTCATGAGAAACCATCGTCCTATCTGCTCTTATGCCCTACTTCCACCAAATTATAAATGTATTTCATATTCTTGATGCTTTATTTTTTAGGCAATTGTGGATATTAACATGTCTAAAAAGAAACCCATTCTGCCTCGTCCCCACTTGCTCCTATTCTTGTCTGCTTTCCTTGCAGAAGGATCATTCTGCGTTTGCAGTAACACTGTCATGGCCACGTGTGTCACTGTGGATTAAAAGCTGCAACTAAATGCCTGTCTTTTATAAAAGACCAACTGCACTGCATTTCAAGATAAAGCAGTTTAAATCAAAAAGGGAAAAGCAATGCAGTAAGCAAAAACATGCAAGGAGAGGAAAGAAAAGCCGCAGCAGGGAAGGAGAGAGAAGTGCAGAAAAGGATGGAGAGTGGTAAACAGGAGCAAGGCGGTGAGGGAGGGCAGATTAGAGAGCATTTTACACTCTGAGCTCTTCATCCATCAACACAATCTGCAAAGCTTTGAAGAGAGAAGAGATGTGCAAGCTTTTCATCCAGAAATGTTTGCTCTGTACTGCACATTATGCTGTGTGTGTGTGTGTGTGTGTGTGTGTGTGTGTGTGTGTGTGTGTGTGTGCGTGTGTGTGTGCCTGCAGAATCAGCTCCATCAGTCAAGCAAAGCAAGCGGTTCAGTCGAGCACCCAAAACCAACCAACATCGCACAAAATCACTCGGACTGAAAAAGCATTTCTGCCTAACGAAAGCTGACGTGGTGTGGTGAGGCAGAGATGACAGTAAAGTCTGCCGCAACATTTTGGGCAACTCTGATGAGCAACAGTCTCTAAACAAGTTGGCTCAGCGTTGCTTGCATGGCAATGTGTGCATTTTTGACCCTGTGTCCTGATTTGTTTCTGCTGCAAGTGTCACACAAACTGCAAGTCTCCAAAACACCTGTCAAGTGTATCCCAAAAGATTTAGCATTGCACTCCTGTTACAGTCAAAACCTGGCGCCTACATTACCCACAATGCAACTCCAACACTGAAAGTTCGGTCACCGGTTCGGGGTGTTATGCTAGTAGTGTCTAATGTAGCCTTTACTATGTAGCCTATAAATCAATGAAATGTGAACACTGAACACCTCCCTCCTCTGTCCTCTTAGTATTCTTTTCAACGTTTGGGTGATATGACAATATATATATACCATGAGATGATTAATCAACTGTCAGAGATTTTACTATACAATTTAAACTAACATAGCTCTCCCTTTAACATCTCTGGTTGTATTAGGCCTTTGTGGCCAATATTGCAAATCAATGTGATGAAGCACATCGATTGCTCAGGTATTAAGTTCATTAGATTAGTCCAAAACAGGCATTCCCATGTGATTATTGCACATATAAAACGTTTCACAATTGAATTTCCAGAGAATGTACCATATCCGTATATATCGATATTGTGATTTAACAAAAAAGTATATTACATAGACTGTGGCAGAAGATTTTATTCATATCGCCCACTCCTATCCTAACCTGTATGATGTCATGTATAGCTCATAAAAGCCTGGAGGACTTCCTCCCCTCTCTACGGGTCTATTTGAAATCAATAATGGACCCCGGGACTTCATGGACAAAACACAGAGGATTCCAAACATGCTTGTCCACCGATGCCGCCATTTCCAAGACACCAAGCTTGTTGCATCGCTTGGGAGTGCTGGAGAGACCCAAGTGATGCAGTTGTCTACTTAACCTTGACAGCGTGCTCTGACACAGCTTCAGTGTGGCAGTGTGTGAATGCAGTATGAGTGTGTGTGTGTGTGTGTGTGTGTGTGTGTGTGTGGGTGTGTGTGACTGTAACTGTGTCTCATCCAGACAGATTTCACAGCCTCTTTTGGTGTCTGATATCTAATTCTGTTCTCCTCAGCCTCGAAGGACCTTTCAGGCCAGTGTTACACCTCACATCTATACACACACACACCTACACTTAGATATTTGCACACCTCTGCTTGAGCACTTTGTCTCCTCTCTCTCTCTCTCTTGCTCTCTGTCAGGGTTGCCATGGAGGGAGGTTTTCTTTGCTGCCATGACAACATGAGTTCTCTTTGGTCTCCCCTAACGACAGGAATGGAACAGAGAGCGCCTGGGTGATGTAGATGTTTTCGGAAAGGTGGCTCAGTGATTCACACACACAGCTGAAGTCACCTGTCCCACTCTTACTCAGTACTCAGCTACTTTACTTAAGGAAAAGTAGCAATACAACAATATAAAAATACTCAAAGTAAAAGTCCTGCATTCAACATCCTACTTAAGTAAAAGTGCAGAAGTATCATCAGCTAAATATACTCTTTACAAAAGTAAAAGTGCTCGTTCTGCAGTAAAATGTGACTGATATATTATAAATGACATTATTAGACTTTTAATACTGATGCAACAATGTGTAAGGAGCATTTTACTGCTGTGGCTGGTTTATCTATTTTAAGCTTTGGACAAACCTTAAGACCAGCTGAAACCTACACTGACTGAACAAACCGGACATTAAGAATGTTTCCACTAACTTGCACAGAGTTGTTTAGTCTTTGACAGTCAGGAAGGTGCATGAACCTAACGATTGAGTGAAAATACTAGACAACACACTGAATGACTGGTCAGTAATGACTGGAGTTCTGGCGGTATACGACCCCGCAATTCCCAAGAACAGTTGCATGTCCTGCACAGTTTAAGATTACCATTATTTTGTTGTGAAAAATCTTAATCTGTAAAGTGACTAGTACCTATGTCCGTCAAATCAATGTAGGGGAGTAGAAAGTTTTTGTTTTTTTTCCCTCTGAAATGTGGTGGGATAGAAGTAACATAAAATGGAGTACAAATATCACAACATTTTACACAAAAGTACAGTGCTTGAGTAAATCTACTTGCATACGTGTGTGTGAGAGAAGGAAGCTCTGCTTGCATCTCTACCTCCTGAGTATTTACGTAGCAAACTGTCTGAGTCAATTACAGGTGAGTTTCTAAACCATACTGGCAGTTCAACCTGGTCACACTGATTTAATTTTGGGAAGCCTAGGGGGAAATGTCAGGTGAATAAATATCCTGCTTCTAATTAGAGCCAAATATTACCTCAACCCACACACAGGAAATGTTCTACTTGGACAACCATTATACTGTTGAATCACAGATCAAGTACAGCATGTTGTCAACTTTTTCTCTGCCGATACTAAACTCAAGGTATCAGCCGAGAGCGGGTACTGATCCGAATGAATGCAACTGATAACGGAAACACAGAATTCTTATAATGACATTGACAAAGAAACTGTATTTACGTCATGGCCACAGCGTATCGGATCATTACATCACTAGTTTTCATTCAACACAAGTTCACAAATTCACTAATTCTTACCTTAAGTCTCTCAGACACCCCGTCAGTAAAGCTGATGGTGAACTCCTCCACCTTGGGAACCTTCAGCCTCTTCTTCTCTGTCTGGTACTCCGTGCGAGTTTTCACCACCACCTGGAGGAAGGAGAAACTGTTAAAGCAGCTAAATACTCAGGGATGCTAAAGGCAGGGAAGGGTGGATGGCTGTCATTATAGGAGGGAATGGTCAAGTGACAAATCACCACACTCTTCTCCCTGTACAACTGCATCTCAAGTCTCCGGTCTGTCAAGCTCCTGAAGTTTGCGGATGATACCACCGTCACTGGGCTCATCTCTGGAGGGGATGAATCTGTCTACAGGTGGGGGATTGACCATCTAGTGACTTGGTGCGGACTGAATCACTCAGAGCTCAGTAACAGTGGAAATGGTTGTGGATTTCAGGAAGAACCCAGTCCCACCCGCCCCCATCACCCTGTGTCACACCCCAGTCAACACTATGGAGTCCTCCTGCTTCCTGGGAACCATAATAACCCAGGACCTCACGTGGGAGCTGAACACCAGCTCCATCACCAAGAGGATGTACTTCCTGCGGCAAGTTCACCCTGCCAAAGTCAATGATGGTGCACTTCTACACCGCCATCATCGAGTCCATCTTCACCTCCTCCATCACCATCTGGTACGCTGCTGCCACTGCCAAGGACAAGGACAGACTGCAGCGTGTCATTCGCTCTGCTGAGAAGCTGATTGGCTGCAATCTGCCACCCCTCCAGGACTCTGAGCCATGCAGGTAAGACTGTGGCTGACCCCTCCCACCCCGGACACAAATTTCTCGAGACACTCCCCTCAGGCAGGAGGCTGCGGTCCATCAGGACCAAAACCTCACCCTATAAGAACAGTGTCTTCCCGTCTGCAGCTTGCCTCATCAACATGGATTCTTATTCCCCCCATAGACACGTTACATTAACACATAGCCCCTACACCTGACTCAATGCGTCACATTAACGCAAAATATTGCACATATTCTTATTTTCTTTATACTGTGAACTTTTGCACATTCCCATGTCAATATCACATTCCTGTACAAACTGTACAGCTCTAAAAAGCAGCTCTCTAAAAACATATATATTCACATATTTTGTATAATATCTTCACATTTCTTATTGTAAAATGTTCTATTATATATTTATGCTTCTTGACTCTTGCAGTACTTGCTTTTTACTTATTTTCTCTGTTTATTGTTATGCACCAATATACCAAGAAAAACTCAGAGTATGTGAAAACTTACTTGGCGATAAACCTGATTCTAAAAAACTTGATATGCAGCCAAAAAGATCCTCGGCCACATGGGAACAAAAGAATGACACTGAAAGCACATCAGGAGGTCAGACATCTTTCCGCAGTGTATATATTCTGATAAAACAGAAATGCTATAAAAAAAGTAATTTTAAAAAGAAAGGTTGAGATGAGTGCACAGCTCAATACACAAAGGTGTAAGTAAGGACAGAGGGATGGATGAAAGCATAGGCGGCTACTGAAAACATAAAAGAATACACAGATAACATATAATAATATCATATAATAGCACAACTGTCAGTATACAGAAAAGTATGACTGAAGTATATTGTAACAGCAGTGAATTCATGGACTCACTTCAGAACATAAATTACACCAAACTCCCAACACAGAAACCGTCTTACAGGAAACCCTGGTGCCAGGCATCTGTTACAGCTCTACTGTACGCTAATAATGTCTGGCCTCCAGAATCCAAGACCCCCAATCCGAAGAGAAAACCCTGTGCTTCGCACCGGCAGCTAGATGGAAGAAAAGAGCCAGGGCAGTACAGCTCTGTCTCAGTCCTGTCAGTCCAACTCTCCTCAAGCAAACAGGTTTAGAGGGTTGAGAGGGACAGTGAAACTTGATTTGTCTACGTTTCAACTTTCCGTTGTGTTGTGGAAGGTACTGATTCAAAAAATGTGGGTGGGGAAAGTGGACAGGATTTCTCTGTTAATTTAGCAACTACAGTTGGGAGTACCTCGAGCAAGGTGTCAACCTCCAGTCCCTCCATTAAAGGATAATTCTGTTTTTCTAACAAAACGTATTTTGAGACAGCATCAGCTGTTTTAACAGATACCAAAAAACATTTGTTTATGTACAAGTGACAAAGCCCTCTCACAGCGGTAGGAATTATGACTCCTGTCAGTCAGGAGAAAAGGATGGGATGGATCAACAAGAAGTTTCCACACTTCTATGTGTCACTCTGGATGACAGACAGTAACAAAACATTTCTATCAGTTATGATAACTGTGTACTCATCCAAGTAATTTGCTGAGATCTGGGAACACAGCGGTGTCACTACACGTCAGATTATCCAAACATAATAAAACCAAAAGTGGGCGCTCCTGAACTGTCTGTAATAATCCCTTATTTGCACAACTATGGTCCATTCCTTGAGTCAAAGTTGACCCAGGAAGTGGATCTGTAAACTGCAATCGATGTTTACAACAGAGAGTTTAGGTTTTCTCTCTTTCTCGGTAAATAATTTAATCAGTACCACGTTCTCATTACCAAAATAAGGAATAATGGTCAAAACTAGGAAAATAAGACCCAAGTTTTAATAAACTGGAATCATCCTTTAATTCTGCATCAGTCCGAGACGTCAGGTGGATACTATATGTCTATAAAAACCTTAATTAACTTGTCTTCTCAGCTCGAGCGTCATGTCTTCCTTTGTGGAACTGACTTAACTGAACAAAAGATTTGCTTTTACCAGGTTTCACCTCATCACTGCACCTACTAAAAAGAGAACATGTCCCTACTGCTTTGTGCATTCGCTGTATAATAATGCGCACCAGAGGACGGGGCAGATACAGAGACAGGTGCACAAGTGACAAGGCAGAGGAGAGGTGGATGGAGAGAAAGAGAACAATGTCTCAGTGTCCTTGTGGCTAATTGTGCTGCTTCTGAGCGGCTCGCCGCCACTTTGAGACAAAGCCAAAAACTGCTGTGCACACAAACTGGCTCCACTATCTGAATAACAAAGCTGCCAGTTGGCTCTAGGAAGCTCTTATCTAAGAGTTGAAGGCCGCAGTAGGTGTACTGAACACGGTGCATTTGATTGGACCCCTGAGGCCTCGCGGCGTTCGGTGCAGCAACACCACACGTCAGGCTTGTCATAGTCATAACTAATGTCTCAATTTTGCCTCAACTTTCTCATTCTCTGACTCATTTCACAACAACGTGCTCAGGGGCCTGTAGCCTCAAACACCGCGGCGCTTTATGTTGCTTCATTACTCTCTCCCCTCCTGTACCTCTTACTCCTTTATTTCATATTACCTAATGAAGTGGCCATCAATCAACGTTGCCTCATTTCAACAGCCCTTTAGCTATCAGCAGCTCGTAGAAATCTACGGAACAAAGTGCGACCTTCTCTGATTAGACAGCTCTGAATACTCATTTATGAACAATTAAATCTTGTTTAACAAAGTTTAATGTAAAAAATATCCTGTAAATGATGCAGCCATGAACAGGATGAATGGAAATATAATTACAACTTGTTTAGTTATCATTCCACAGAGGTAGCACCTCATTTTTCATTTGTGATTTGTCATGAGAATCTAGTCATGTGTGTTCAAGTTGTCACAGGAAGTTAAATTTTAAGCCACATTGGTGATCCCCTGACTTTTCCATCAGCAAGAGGTTGACATTTTGGGTTTTAAGTGAAATATCTTGACAACTGTTGGGTGGATTACCATAAAATTCAGACATTCATGATTCCAAGAAGATTCTCCAAGAACCAAACTCCCTGAAATGTTGTACAGACATTCATGTTCCTCACAGGGTGAATTGAGTAACACTTTATGATACAGCCCACAATTTACAGTGTAATTTCATGCCAGTTCCTACTGGTACTTAAATGTGTACTTGCACAACTACTTATATTGTTTTTGCCAAATGGACACCTGATTTTCTGTTGGGGCAAGCTTACCTAATAACTGCCAAGATTAAAGGGCAAAAGCACTGCACTTGATTCATTTCTATAAGGAACAGCACCATTCACTGGAGTCAATCCAAAGAACATAAGCTGGTAGGCTAAATCGCCTGTGCAGTGGGAGAGCGTTTAACCAGTTAAATCCCCTATAAATATGTAGCTGAGCTGTACTCCATTGACAAGTATTTCATTGTTCCAAGATTTGTACCCCTTTTTCTTCAAACTTCTGTAGCATGACACCCCAAAACTACATTGCCGTACCCCAGCATTGACGAGTGCCCGTTTTGACGAATTTCAAGAGATTTCGCCGCAGTTTTAGATTCATATTGTAACTGAGAAACAAGTTATACCTTAATTACTCTCACAGAATATCAGCGTTGTTGACGCCATTTAAAACACCACACTTCAGCTTTGTTTCCCAGTACTGTAACCAGTGGGTGCCCAATATTTAGAAAAATACTTAGATTATCATTTATTTCTCCTTTTGTCTAAAATGTCCAATTGTTCCCCATTGTCTCTTCCGCTATACCTACATTTAAGCACTAGTAGGAACCAGCAAGTATTTAATTGGTACCTGATTGCAGGCTGTTTTATAAAGTGTTACCATGAACTTTAATAACTTTCCCCTGACTTTTAATCTCAACATTTATCTATCTTGAAATTTGGTTTTCTTTAACATGAGGATAACCGCCTCACATCATGGCTGTAGACTTGTTTTAATTTAAACCCCTTCACTTACTGTGACCTTTTAATATGTCAATAAGACTGGCAGGGACTTCTACATCAGTAACAGGACGGTAAATGATCCCTGCACATACACAAGCACGGCTGCAATTTCCTGGGAGAATCTATTTACAGATATTCAATTAGTCGTGTGTATTTTATGCACGTCTTGAGTCACTGTGACCTTTCAGTATCTCCATGACTGACATGGAGTCACTTCTGATCTGCAATAGAGCTCCACAATTTATTTCTGTGTGGTGAATTGACTGCTGCCACACAATGTGATGCTGGATGTTTCTGAAGTCAGCAGGACTTGATATATATGTTTGGGGGGGTTTTTAAAAGCACTTTGGAGCTTTTCAAGTTGTCATTTTTACATTTGAGTGAGTGAATGAACGAGAGGTTGAATGACACATGAAGAAGTACAAAAAAGTAGTTTTCAGAAAGGACAGTTTTAGCTCGTCAAACTCAGCCAGCTACTCTCTCTTTCTCTCTGTCTCTCCATCGTTCTGTCTCCAATCACAGTATTTTTTTTAGATTTGATATTCTCTGTGGAATAGCTGTCAAAACTTTTCTTTTCTCCCCGCCTTCCCCACTATGTTATTCTTCAGACCTGTTATCACTATGATTGCTGTTTCATTTTTCATCCCCAAAGACTGAGCTGCGGGAGAGTTGGTCTTTGGTGAAGTTTCAGCGTGGAAGGCAGCTGTAGAAATTTTTTTGACATGTTTGATTCTAGTCTTAACTTGTGAATAGAACAGCGAATGAAATCCATATAAAAAGCAAGGGGGGATCCAACCCTGTGACAGCTCTATTGGTACAGCATGAGTTCAAAGTGGACGAGGCAGCGATATAACCAGAAATGATTAATGTTAAATCAACTCCTCTTTTTTGTTTGGATATTTAGTTGATTTGAATTAGACACACCTGCAGGCACAAAACACAAATGAAAAGTGGTTCTAAAATAAGAAAACGACATGGATCTGGTTATAAACATAAAATATAGCTTTTCAAAGACCTACAAAATAATACCATTTCAAAGGATGTAATTATCTCTAATTCCAGTGATATTGAATTAATCATACACTCTTGATCATACATATTATATCCTTATTTTTCAAAACTGAAATAACAGATTGTTGGACCATCTGGGGACAGCAGAAACAAGTTGTAAACACAACATTGACATTATCACCTTTTAAATTGATACGGCGAACGCCAGTCCAATATTCACAATATTTCTTTTAGCTCTGTTTTTGTTCTCCACCAACTCAAAATAAGGCAGCTGTCTGTTTCTTTAGCTGCTAAATGCCTCTGTGTTCACCAGCTGGTTGCTAACTGTGTCTGTCTCTCATTTGGTGTTGTGCAGGTAGCGTAAAGTGGGATTTTAGAGCTTTTTTGCTGAAAGCAGCTGTCTGCTGCCTCTGACAATGACACTTAAACTAAAACAATGAGCTGAAAGACGCTAAAAGGCTCAGTAGATCTGAGGGGAACTGCAGAGTTAGGTGATAATTCTCTGTGGGTTTGTCACCACAAGCAACACTTTTCACATACACATAGTAATTCGATCCATTGTTAATATAAAAATTTTAGCAGCATAAAAAAGAAAAACTTTCACCATCACAAATAATCCACAACACTGGTTGGTCTGGTGGTTATTTACATTCCCCTAGCATCAGAGGTGTAACTCAATCTCTATCTACACCACTCAAATAAGAACCAGCAGGGTTCAGAGTCCTGAGGAGCAGGACTGAAAACCACTGGTCCAACCAACAGGCAGCACTGCAGTACTGCTGGATTACACAGTATACAGTATAGAGTAGGAAATACATAAAAGCAACAGCGACTATTGAAGGCACAAGATGCTTGTTTTTCATTACTTTAAATATAAAAGATATTAACACTTCGCTTGTTTCAGTTAGATCCTTCTATTTCTGTCTGTTTCCTACAAATTTATGAATACAAAACATTTTTATTTTAACATTTTTACAAGGTGTGTGCTCAATTTAGCTGGAAACTCATTTCCAGTACATACAGTAGTTGTTATTAAATTGATTTTTTTTCAAAACTTTAATTGAAAATCTACTTTATTAGTTTAGTTTAGTTTAGTTTTGTTTCGTTTTTATTTCTGTGTCATGCCAAACATAAGGCCCATCCCAAATGGGATTACTAGATGGCACTATTTTACAAAACATACATCTTCCAGTAATACAAAAGAAAAGGAGATTACCATGTTATTAAGTACTGATATTATTCTTTCAAATAACATATTTGAGGTAACACATTTCAGATAAACTGTGCACTGAAAAGAACTGCTACATACCTACATTTTATCCTGATAAAGAGCTTTTTTCTCATCTGCTAGGCTTCCTCCAACTACCCAACTAATGTAAATATTTCATATGTGAACAGCAAACTGAATCTTTGTGCATCTTCCATGTTTACAAAAGCTGTTTTTATCTCACTAAACAAAGCATTGCCCGGTTCTCAGTAAAAAGGGAAATAGAAAACAGAATGGAACTAATTTTCTGAATCAGTCAAACAGCAAATTGAACAAATCCCCTTTTTTCCAGTTTCAACAGTCAGTGGTAAAATACCAGATCTCAGCTGGGCACATAAGAATCTTTGCCTTTTAGATAAAGTGTATATTTATCATCCTCAATGTAAGCAGTTTTGATTTAGTTCACATTTCATCAGCTCATTGCTCCTTATGCTGAGTAAACTCTGAACAAACAAGTGTTGCGCTGTTCATTATTAAGAAACCCATAGTTACAGAACAATGTCCACACATCTCTTTACCAAGAGCCAATCATGTGTTTATCCCATACGAATATCTTTCTTGTCAGCCTGCTTTCTTCCATATCAAGTAACCCAATTTGCATAACTGAACTTTACATGGTTCCCAACCCATTATTAATAATAGGGCTGTAACGATTAGCTGATTAATCAATCAGTGGATTGACAGAAAATTCATTATTCTAGCACAAATGCCAAACGTTCTCTGGTTCCAGCTACTGGCTCTATTGTGAGGATTTGCTGCATTTATCTCTTTTACGTGACAGTAAGCTGAATATTTTTGAGTCTTTGGACTGCAATTGCAAAATGAGCAATTTGAAGACGTCACTTTGGGATCAGGGATGTTTTGATGTATATTTTTCACTATTTTCTGACATTTCATGGACCAAACAATTGGCAGCAAAAGTTTGTTGTAATTTATATACTGAACTGGGGTTTTAACTGAACAAGGGCGTAGTACATAATGTAGATGATTAAATACAAAATGTAAAATGAATATGCACTTTAAAAAATAGATTGACATTACTTTGACAAAGCCTGCCATTTGACATCTTGGGAGCTAACAGGCTCTATCAGTGTGCAGGCTTTCCTTTTCATAAATGCCACTGAGTTATTACTATAATACATTTGATTGCCTTCAGAAGTCAGCAGCTCCTCTGACAGCCTCTGTGTACGACCAGCCAGATACATGTGAAAATAGGTTATGTATAATTTGTGCTCATTTGTCAAATTAAAGTTGGATGACAGTTCATCTGGTTATGAGGTCACACATAGGAAATCATTCATCGATCTGATTTAACATGCTGACTGAGGATTCCTGCTCCCAGGAATTCCTCCCTAATTTATGGGGATGAGAACACACAGCCGAAAAGATTGAATGAGACTTAAAAAGCTACTCCAAAGGATCCGAGGAGAGGAACAAGAAAAGGATGAGGGTGTGTAAGGAGACGTGTTGGACAGGAAAAGAGAATGACTTTAAGCGTGTCGTTGCCTTTTAAGCAGGTCTTTGTACCTGAGCGTTGATCTCAGAGAGACGACAAACAGAAGAAAAGATCTGGCTGTCTGTGAGTCAAACTACGTTCGTCTCTACAACCTCCTCCGGTTGTTGTGTTTTGTTTTGTTTTTTACTACCAGCAATCCAATCAAGATATTGGTGCGTCCCTGCCCAGATGGAATCAAACAGCTTCACTTCAGCCTCTGTAGGCCACAGCAGCATTGTTATGTGTGGGTTTGTGTGTGAATCTGTGACTGCACCCCGCCCCTGTAAATATCCCTGGGTAACCCTGTAGTAGGGGAGGTCACGCAGTCATCAGGCGGGATCATAGTGAAAACAGCTGGGGTCGTGTTTGTAAAGCTGCTCAGAACCAGCACTGCTGATCTGGGGTGCTAGTGAGGTCACATGACCCAATAAACCTCACTTTAGCTTTAAAGGACACAGAGAACAAAACTGGTCTCAGATCAGATCCTGAAAGGCAGAAAAAAGCTGATTAACAATGAACTCTTTCTGGGTCAGGTGGGTGGCAAAAACAACAACCTTAAATTCAGGGAGATTATAGAAATTTTCATCACAAAGATATTATACCACATTTTTAGATTTAGACATAGAAATCCACACAAAGGTGTAGCTTACTGCAACACTCTTGTCTTTGTCCTTAAAGGGGCTATAATCGATATGTTAAAAAAAAAAACAGTGTGACAATGTGAAAGGGGTCGCTCGTAGTGATGAACCTACAGAGAATTATCATACTAGACTTTACGGCGCTATATAGCGAGTTTCATCTTATTGTTTAAACAGACTAACATAGTGGAGCATTTAGCAGCTAAAGTGCCAGATATTCCCTGAGGAGTTGGTAGAGGCCAAAAACAGAGCTAACAGAGAGTTACATTCATCAGGTGACCAGAAACACGACTCCAAATGAATGATAATGTTGTTCTGTAACTGCTGGACGTGTAACAACATAAAAGGAGATGATATGTCATGATATATGTTTTTCAAAGTGGCCAAATAAATCAGTTACTGAAGGTTTAAGGATCATAACTTAAAAGAAGGATTACAAACAAAAAGTACAGAAGAGTGTGATCATACATATATACATTATACAAGTACTGCGTGCAGGATTTTCATTAAATGAAATGTGATAGCCTTCATCAACACCTCCCACACTCTGACGTCTAATTACAGATTTCATTAATATTTTTCTTGGCCTCTCTTGTTTTCATGCATCACTTGCCAGGAAGACAAATTGTCACACTTACAGCTGGAGACACATTCAAAGATTTAGCAGCAAATTGCCCTTTTAAAACTCCCACACTGTCCCGTGTAAAAACAAATGGGCCCATCTGCATTTGCATAACGATTTATAAAGAAGACATTTTTGTTTTAATGTCAGTAAGAATGGACAACTTAAACCAGCTTATGCAGCGGCCAATCTAACGATTTTTCAGTCCTGTGACCAAGTGAGCAGCATACAAAGTCTGCATCAGCTGTCAGCGAGTGTATCCAAAAGCAACAGCAATCTTTGTGCCTGCATCTCCCGAGGCATGTAAAAATTCACTGATGGTCAACAAAACAGCAAGCCGTCTTCTCTTTTTTCTTTTCAAACGTCAACGACGATAACTCGCTGATATGAGCTCATACTCCACCCAGGTTATTCTCTCTGTAGCTCTACCTGTTCAGGTAATCAGTAAAACCTAAACACACTAGAGCAATCACACAGTGCAGTGAGATATATATATATATATATATATATATGTGTGTGTGTGTGTGTGTGTGTGTTATAATCTTAACACAATGGCGGCTTTGACCGCAGAACGTAGCAATGTTCTCGAGTCTAGTGGGACTGATTTAATCAGTGTAAAATGACTGACAGCGCCATGAAAGTCATGTTACGAACGGGTGGCTGCTGACAAAAACAGCTTGTCAATCACACACACACACACACACACACACACACACACACACATACACATACACATACACTCCTTCAGAATGCACGCAACCTCCATTGTTGATGAAAGAGCAAGCAAGCCGTCCTGTTTGTTCTGCTGTGTGTGTGCAGTGAGTGACAAGTCTCTCCAGTTAACAGGTATATGAAATGGAAAGAGATTGTGCCTCCCTCGGCAGAATACACAGCGAGGGTTCAGGCTGCATAGTGTGTTTCTCTCTGCAGCAGCGTAAATGGATGTCCGTCTTTTGGGGGTTATTTGGGGAGGTTTTGTTTGTAAACCCTCGACAATAAAACCACTTGAAGAGATTCATGCCAAAATTAGATATCCATCATGTGAATCATGTGACACATGCTCTTATTAAATGGCATAAATTGTGATGCTTTTCAAAGGCCAGGCAGCAGGTAGCTTAGTCAATAGTTCTTTATTAAACGGTGGAGGAGCAGCACATCCTCGCATTTAAGGAGCTGGAATCAGAAATTTTTGCTTGAAAATGATTCATCCAATATCAAAATAGTTGGCGATTACTTTCCTGGTGATCCACTAATCAATTAATCAACTAGTTTCAGCGCTATTGTGATGGCCTTGTTCATGCCTCCCCGTGTAGGATGATGTGCCATTGAAGATGTAATGTTTTCCAGAGAGTGACAGTTTCCCAGGAAGTTACAGATATCAAACATCAAATCAAGGTAAGGTTTGTAAGGTTTTTCCAGTGAAACTACAGTTAATGCTGACTGTTAACAACGTCTAACTAAAGGCTAATATTGAGGTTAGAGAGAGGTTTGTATGAGGGTTGGATTTCCAAAAGTAAATCCATGTTGTTTAGCATTAATATAAAGTAGCTATTAAACAGTATCCCTGTTTAAAATTGAATTGATTGTCTTTTAGACTCCAGTCCGAAGCCCTGCCTATGTAATCCTTCTAATATCTAATAAGATGAGAGCTAACTAACAAGAGCAATGATTTTATGATAAATTTCATGTAATTGATCAGTAGCTCAGGGAAGAAATATGGATTCATGTAGCAGCAAAATGAAATCATCCCACTGCAACTGAAACGAGCCAAACACTGTCACACAACGGACTCATAATAAAGCTTTCGCATGTGCAAGGAGCGTCGATGAGCTTGCCTATTGTCTAATGCCATTAATTTTCATAATGTGCAATCAGCTCTCTGTCCCGAGCCCATAGAAACGCTGCACTGCCACCATGGTAACTGGATTAACGAGCGACGGTGCAGTTACTGTGGGACGTCGAGATGATAAATGACAGTCTGTCTGGCACCAAATCTGTCTCCTAATCTCAGCTGGAAAACAAAGGACATGGCTGGGAGACAGCTGAGATGAATGAACGTGTCAAAGAATTAAAGTGCATGAGTGTGTGTGGGTGTATATGTGTGTGTGTGTGTTGCGGTGGGGGGGGGGGGGGTTATTCAGCATAAGACAGTTTGAGAACAAGGTCAGCAACATTGAGAAAACAGAAACAGAAGGAGATTTAGAAAAACAGATAGATGCACAAACAAGCAGGACAACTCTCTTTTTGACACACTCTCACACAAACACACACACACAGTCTCTCACCTTGTCAGGTGCTTGGCTCTGGAGGCTGCCAACATCCAGTGGAGTGATGAGGGGCACATTCTGAAAGCCGTCCTCCACGCTCACAGGTTTGGCCCCTTTGTCTTGAAGATTACTCCCCAGTTTCACCATCTTTCACCGCCCTTGTATATTCCCTTATTTCCCTGAAGACTGCTCCTGAGTAGAGGAGGTGTTGGAAAAAGGATGTTTTTGGTTGTTTTGGGGGTTTTTTTACCTCACAGCCTCTCGGGTCAGTGAAACCTGGCTAGACACAGGCTATTTGATGGAGAAGATTCTAGTGTAACAGGAGATTAAATGTTGATGAGATTTTAACTTGATTGTAGCCTTAAAGTACTCAATAAATATGAATAAATGACAAAAAGACAGTTTTGTTGAGAGGCATGAAATTCGGAGCATGAGATTAATTAGTGAATGATTACAGGAACAAAACACTAAAAAAAGCTAATTTTGTTTGCGATGTAAACGCATCTCGGACTATATTTACAGGAAACCAAAGAGAAAAACAAACCTCCGCCAATAGCATCACCCCCACCTTTCTCCATCACAAAAAAACAACAAACATGTAACCCCCCAAAAAAGCAGTAAAAAGCAGTTACTTACAGCAGGTCGTCCTTGTCCGTCCGGTTCCTCTGTGCTGCGGCAGTGTTTGTGGACGGAGGCGGAGGGAAGCGCGGATGAGGAGCAGGTGAGGCTGGAGGCTGCGCTGCGGTGTCACTGCTGCTGATGCTGCGGGAAAGCAACGCTGCACCGCCGGAGACAAACTGGATGTCTGGCGGCAGGTTTCCTACCAGCAGGCAGCCCAACCCCCTAATCCAAGCACACAGCCTCTTCCTCACCGCGCTGCTACACACCCAGCCGCTGGAGCTGCCACTAGGGGGATTTTCTTTTTCCTTTCGGGAGTCTCGTTTGTTTGGCCAAAGTGGAAGCCGAATTAATGTTGCCTTCCAGGGCTGCTCGTACATAATCCCATCGGAGTATTCTTACTAATATACTACTATACTAAATTATCTTTATAAAAGTAAAAGATTTTATCGCAGTGTAAGTCACGTTGCAAAAATAGTTAATATAATTCTGTTTTATTTTGATAAATTAATTAGAGCAGACTGATGTTGTGCGTGTAGCCTCACCTGTCACTGCTCAAAGTTAACCAGAATTAAACCAGAAAACGGCCAACTTCAGCAGAATGCTTAAAAATCACATAAAGAGGTTTCCCAAACAATCAGTTTAATGATTCAAAATCAATTATCTGTGCCTCGTAAACATCCCAGTAGCTCAGCAATGACAGAAAATTCACACTTTTCCAGTTGTAAATCTGAAGGAAGGAAAAATCCTAGGATAACAAATGAGATAATCAATAATTCCTACAGTACTTGAAAGCAGCATAACCATGTGCAACTCAAATTGGCGCTTTTGGTCCTACAGCTCCATCTGGTGGTTCAATGACTGACACACAGTCAGACTGCACAATTTCAAGATGCACTCAGGCTTTTAAACTCGCAATATGTTCTAGCTATCTCTCTTTCGTTTGACCAGATTTGTCTTTATCAAGATCTTTAACACAAGCACAGCGACACAGTGACATCTTTTTTTTTTCTCCACCCTCTATCTCTGTCCCACGACCCTGTTTTGAACAATGTAATCCTTCAGGATCTGTGACACTTCACATTCTTCTCCGTTGTCCTGTAACCTACCTGAAGGATATGATCAGATGATCTACATGATCAATTACAAGACATTAAAGGTGCTACGGGGAGCATCAATATATCACTGTCAAATTAATTGTGATAACTCAGTGTATGATATTGTGTTTGAGGTAATTGGTAACCCATATCTGACATCAGGGAGACTATCATATCTCACACAGGCTCTAACAAGGCTAGATGAGCCAGTTCAAACCTATGAGGGTTGCCCTGCACTGTATATGTAGTCAAAACAGCCACCATGCTCTATTTATCATCCTGTTTCTGCAGTGACCTGCTTGCCTTGGTGGACCTGCTTACCAGCAATGCTTCATGTTGTTAGCATGCTCCCATCTCATCTTTCCTGTATCTGTACCTGCCTGCCTACCTCCTGGACAAAAAGCACATTTGCATGCAGGGACAACGAGGGCGTGTTTTCATCTTCCACAAGGGAGAGATCATGTCCCTCCCCTGCCTCCCATCCATTGGTGTCCATGCAGGACTTCCTGGTGGTTATGAAGTCTGCAGGCACCTCCTGGTCCTTGATCCCAAACCAACCAAACTCTTTGACAGAGACTACAGAATGATGACCACAGAGAAGCCCATCCTGTCCCTCCCTGGGTTGATGAGTTATTGTAGTTTGTAAAGATGATGTGGCCAGAGCCAACGCAGGTCGATCTCTGGAAGACTTACGGGCTACAGTACACCATGGCATCCTTCCAACTACAGTACACCATGGCATCCTTCCAAATGACAACATGTTGGCCATCCATCTTGTCCTTGGATCAATCTGAAAGTAGGGAGCCTAACCGCTCACTGATTAAGCACCAGGAAATCGAACAACTAAACAAGACGTTCCTCTTGGCAGCCCGATCGGCAGTGACAGGGTGCTCTTCAGTTTCATCCCCAAAGACATGCGGGTAACACCTCTGGCCCAGCTGAGGACATTCATCTTATGTTCTGCTGAGCAAGGCAGATGATTAACACAGTTCTTCCATTGTTTAGCTGCCCTAGCTATTGTGTGTTTAGAAAGTTTGGCTGGTCATGACCACCCTTCACCCGGTTGTGATTAGTGGTTACCCTGTCGCTGTGGGTGGCTGAAGAGAGACATATGCTCATCTGTGGCGCATTGCTCTGTCATGTTTCAACAGCAGGATCCATACTCACTTTAATGTCCTTATTGTGCCCCCCATGTTCCCGGAGGTTGCTCCTTCAGCAGAACACATGGTTGAATTTCAACCATTACATCATCTGCTATTGTGAGAATCTCAAAGCTTGAGTCTGCACTGGAGAAACAGCATCTTCTGATTGTTTTGCGCGATATGGTAATGCTGCTGATTTCTTTAGACACAATCTTACAAGCTGCTCTTGTTTGCTTATGGAAATCATGCTTATGTCTTGTTGATTTTAACCTTCAAGTAGATAGTAGCAAGATGTTCAATCTTGTGATAATTTGTCTAAGCATTGTCATGGTTGCATTCATATTATGGGGGCATGGAGACGATTTGTATTCGGTTTATAGGCTGATAATTACCATTCATTCCTTTCTTTCTTTTAAAGGAACCACTGGGCACTCTCACCTGGAAAGCTAGGTCTCTACTTTATTAGTCTGTCTCAAAGCTGCGTCATACAGCCTGCACTTTACGCCAGTACTAACAACTTATTTCAACAAATTATTATCAGTTTTGAAAGAACATGTTACTGTACATATGAAGAGCTCTACTGCTAAATGAAATATACCTTTACCGGCAAATGGACAGACATTTCAATGAGTAACTTTACAATGCAGGATGCCACCAGCTGGTGGTGTTACTGGGCCAGCTTGTTCAGTTTTTCCTGGAATTTGAGAAAACAACACATGACCTAGTCAGCACTCTTGCTTTGATTGGTAGATAGCATGTCGTTGTCTGTAGCGGTTAAGAAATTCTACACAAGACTAGGAAGGGAGACAGTGAGTCACAAGTGCTTTACTCAATTCTGTGGGCTACACACACTCCTTTTACACACAAATATCAACTGAAAAGGTGGTGAAGTTGGGAAAGATGATGACAATTCAGAACAGATAAGCATTTATTTGCAAAGTACCTCTCCGGTGTTAATCAAAGCTGAGGTGTATTAGCTACAAGCTCAGCCAAACCAATTCAAACAGATGACACCAAGTCTGCTAAACATACTGGTATCCAGTAGCAGTTGATCATTAAGTCAGGTCAATTTTATTTATTTAGCCCAATATCACAAATTTGCCTCAGAGGGCCTTTACAATCTGTACAGCATACGACACCCTCTATCCTCAGACCCTCAATCGAAGAGTCCATTTAAATCCATTAAAGAGTCAAAGCATGCAGCCAGTGATGTGCTATTTCTTTAATGGCTGGGAAAGACTGTACCCGGGATAAGTGCATTTGCAACCCATGTTGGAATACCAGACTAATAAAGCACAAAAACAAGCTAAATTAAAACAAAAGTCTGGGCCAAATTGGAAAAAAATGCTTGCTAACCTAGCCAAATACTACATACACTAACTAAATTAATGGATTTAGTGTCTTATTTGTGCTGACCTTCAGTGGTTTAACTTCTTATATTGCTGCAGTGATGTAGAAGTGTACTACAGGGTGTGGTCAGTTCGGCGTGGCACCACTGCTGGTTGTGGCAGTGAAACACCACCTTTCAGCCTGTTGTTGAGTTACTCTTTAATGAGTTACCAAAAAATCTGCATCAAAGCCAGTTTTAAACAAGCAGTTATTGTTGGAGGCTCCAATGGTAACCTGATCTACTTGAGCTGAAGGCCAAACATGTTTATTTGACTCCTCAACATGTGATTGGTCTTTCTGATTTACAATCAGGGCTTGAATGTTTGGACCGACTGCTCATGCACACGGTGATAACACTACATGAGCCAAACTACAACAAAAAGATGTGACAAAATAGGACAGGCTCATCTAGTAGTTAGTAAGACTTTCCCATATCCCAGCTTTAAATGTCTTAACATAAATAAGCACACCGAGCACATATTTTCATCACAGTTAAGATTTATTTCATTCAACATTTCACATTACAAATATTTAAAAATTATGCATACTGTTATAAATAGTTGGCTGCAAACAATTAAATAACATTAGATTTTTCTTTTTCGTTTCACTAGCACTTCTACAGACCAACTCCTAGAAATATGGACATATCCGTATTACATAACTTAATTAGAAAGGAAAATACAAAAATAGGAACTTATAAAGTGAAATGACAATAAAAATTAAGGTGATATCTTAAGTAAAAAATGCTATTAATAAATACAACAACCTTCCCATACACAGTTAAAAACTATTGAAATCTTGCCATTAAGTAACATCATTAACAGACAAATATTTAAATATTTATTTTCCTTCAGAAAATGTGAACCATATATTGTGGAGCACAATATAGCAATTAGTAAAAACTAGACACTTTAACATATTAAAAGCTTCACCTCAAAAATATAACAAAAATCTGATCAAAATTATAAAAATCAATTATACATTCCAATTAAAAATATACCAATAAACAGCTAAATACATTGTTGACCTAATAATTACAATGCAATCAATCACAGTAGCTTAAAATAAACAAAATAAGCAAATGAGCACAAAACCTTTAATGTTTTAAAAATAACTTCAATTATTTATATTAGTACAAATAGTTTGATTTCTTTTCTTTTTTACAAACACCAGCATGAAAAGGATTACAATAACAGTAGAAAATGACTGTGAAAAACATATTAACATCTTCTTTAATTAAATGTCTGCAATTAAAAATGGCATTAAAGAATTACATTGCAAAGAGTCTTTATCTGGAAAAAGGTTCAAAAGAAGTATTGCACATAACAACTTGAAGTTAACTTGCAACATTTACCACATTCAAGTCTTTAAGCTCCCCTTCCTCCAGATAGGTCTACATAAGATCACCTCGACAGACAGCGGGGATGAGTTCTCAAGTCTTTTAAACAGTGTTCTATAAGGATGCTCAAAGTCCTGCACTGCCAAATCGATTTAAAAGTTAGTTTCTGTCTTGTTTCTCGTCTTATCTCTCTGTCATGTGCATCCTGCAGAGGTCTGCGAATGGGGAAGCGAGGAGATCAACACGTGGGGGAGGGGAGGAGGGGGGGTGAGGTGAGGTGAGAGTGGGTTTGGGGTGTCCTTAACAACTTAATAGTTGAGAAACATTTGGTGCACACCACAACAATTAATTTTAATAGCTAATTCATGTACTTGTCATTTTCTCTTTTTTTTTGTCATGCATGCTAAGGATTACAATAGGTGCTAGTTGGCAAGTTCAAGAATATATATATACTTTTTTTTTCAAATATTAAAATATCTAAACACCAAACATCCATTCTTGTGATACGAGATTCAGCGTTAAGCGTGAACCAAATTTTGCATTCTCCTTATAATAAGTTATACTCCATCTATGGAGAGGAAACCAAGACAGAAGTTACCATTTTCCAACTAGTATAGCCATGTTTAGAGACATTAACATCAGTTTCAAATTACAACTTGTTTTTTTCTTTTTTTTTTTAATTCTCGCCATGCTGTAATTGACCAGATTGACTGGAAACATCTAGTGTACGAAAAGCTAAGACCAAGAGAGCAATACACTTTGGTCTCTCCTCTGCAGATCTGAAGTCGCATCAACACAAGTGCGCACTTAGTTGTAAAGTTTCCTCAGCACTGAAATGTATAAAAAGCATAATTGAAAATAATATATATTGAAATCACTCAACTTTTTTTCTTAAAATGAACATTTCCATATATGCAGATCTCTCAGTAACAAAAGTACAAAAGCTACCTTTCACAATGTGAAAAATTGAGGTATTGCAAAAAGGAGTTTCCCCATTTGTGAAAAATGTGCCTAAAATGACTGTTGGAAAAAGAAAAAATATTTAGAAAAGTAGTGCATAATAAATGTTTATATGTGCATGACAAAATAATTTAGCTAGAAAACACTGTACCAAAAATCAGCAGGCCATGTATAAAATAATCTTTTTTTTTTCATCTCATTTAACAGCAAATTCTTCACAAAGTGTTTTAACTTCTAAAATGCTCACCCACCACACCCACAAAACTAATGTCCAGGGTGCAAAACTGGTGCAACGACACCACGCCGATATGAGGATACGTTTCTCACTAGTGTGTATAATCAAGTTTCTGTTCTAACTCCCTGACATATTTAAATGCTCGGCTAGTAGGTTACCACTGAGTGACTTAAAACGTCAAACAAATGTGAGGATTAGTTTTACTTTTGCTGTGTGGATGTGCACTTGATGTTGAATTTTTCCCAAACACGCGGACCTATTTGAGATAAAAAGAACTAGTGCCTACTAGCGTGCACCTCCATTTTGAGCTATGGAGAGTGTGAGGCCTTGTGTGTGTGTGTGTGTGTGTGTGTGTGTGTGTGTGTGTGTGTGTGTGTGTGTGTGTGTGTGTGTGTGCGCGCATGCGTGTGTCTGCAAGCCCTGTTGTTTTTCCACTGGTGTTCGAATGGGTTTTGACTGCACTGTCAAATATATATATATAAATATATTATGTTCAAGGCCAATCTTTGGTTTGCTGGGCTTGACAGTTAAGCAAAACTGGGTAGAAGTGACAGATTTTAAAAAATATATATGAACAAAACGTCCTTGAAGAAATGAGAAAGAAAATAAGAATAAAACCCTAAACAAGAAATGAGCTACAGTATGACCCACTACTGCACAGCCATCTTTGGTTCCCAAAAGCCACTGGGTACAACCGACTGTTCTCAAGAGCAAACTGCATGTGGGTCACAAGTGTGTAGTAGTAGAGCGCACTGCAGAGACTATCTTCATTTATGCTTCAAAAACACTGGATGCTGAGTTGGATTAGCTTGGCAGGAGAAAGGATAGAGGGTTCGCCGAAAGGGCAGATCCCTCCATGACTCAAATGTGTGCTGACGATTCGGAAATCAGATAAACTTTAATTGCTTCTTTCGTTAAATGTAGCTGACTCTTGGATGCAAAGTAGAACTTTTTTTCATTAAAGACTTGGGAGAATTGCACAAATGCATTAAAAAAAAAAGAAAACAATCTAACAAAGACAGGCTAGTTTCCTCTGTTTGGTGGTAGCCCCGTAAAAACTGCAATGAAAAGGGTGGCCACTTGACCAGCCTTCTCTCGAGGAGTTACCTCAACCTCAGTCCTGAAAGATCTGGATCCCCCAACTGTGAGCAGACACAGAAAGCAGGTTTTGATCCGTGAACAAGGCCCTACCCTCTGTTAGCTGCTAGCTTAGCAGCAGAGGCCGCAGGCAGACATGAGGAGGGGGGAGTGGGGCTGGACTTTATCTCTTTACCGGTAAACCTGTCTGTCTCTCCTGTAGCCTCCCTACGCCATACATTCCCCTAATACGCTGTATACTGTACGATGCTCTGCTCTGTCCCTAGCACAACCCTGGGTTTGATTACAAAAATAAGGAGGTGATGAAGCAAGTGAGTACAAAACTGTGCCAGTCACATCACACTCTGCCTGTTGCATCACTTCCCTTTGATTATAGTTCTAAGGAAAGGAGAACACCAGCGGGTGATAATGTTTGCTTTCTTGCTTTCTTTCTTTTTTTTTCTATTTTTTTTTTAAACTGTATTCGGCACATTAGCAGCTGAGTTTGAGGTATTAGTTTTTGCATGTCAAAATGGAGATCAAAACCCAAATATGTGTTGCTAAAATTTTGTTTGTGATTTTCAAGTAACATCAAAACATTTGTATGATCTGGGAAATCATAAAAAGAGAGGTTCAGACATTTTGATATGGGAGGGAAAAGAATCCATTTCGTTCTGCAGTGGGCCCTCTCTGTTCTTCAAAGTTAATTAAGATTCAGCTTTGGTTAACTACTAAGGGTCTCATATACTGGATCTGCACTCTTTAAATTGGAAATAATTGCACTCTTCTTTAGCAACACCTTTTTCGATTCACATTTGCTCTGGAGCCTCTTGTATCAATAGAAAATGTAATCACACCTCTCAGAAACAAAAAGCCAATGAGATACTGTTTCAACAGCATTCGCTCTGGAGACTCGATACAAAATAATAAGCAATGGCTCTGCTACAAAAGAAGTCAATCAAATGTCAAATGAAGTGTATTTGTTTTGGGGCCTTTTTTATCAAAATTAAAATCAAATACATTGTTTAGAAAAATATGCCAATTGAATAGCAGAGTACCATATCACACCTCAAACTTTCCTATATATGCATTTTTTGAGAACTCATAAAAATATTTCAAAAATCAAACGCATAAATAAAATTATGTTACACATCTTTTTCGTTGCTGGACATATTTGGATATAATTCCAGTTTTTCTTTTCTATCTTCAAAATATAGATATATATTAACTTAATAAAAATGACAAAAAGGTTCAGTGAAATTAGAGCAAAAAGGAACCAGCAACAGAAAAGTGCATTTATTTGTACAATGATTTGCGACTCCTGCACTACCTGCCCTCCTGCTCCCCTGTTGCCTCTCCCTCTCTGTCGTCCGCTCAGTTCCAGCGGAAGGAGATGTGACGGGGCCGGTCGCCTCCCTCCTTCACCAGGGGTTTGTGAAACTCTCGTCCGGCGCGCGAGTGGATGGCCGCCCAGCAGTACTCGCAGTAGTACTGCAGACAGGTGACATTGGCGCAGAAGAATGGTGCAAACTTCCCGCCACAGCGAGTTCCCTGGCACTCATCGCACAGCTGGTCATCCAGCACGTATGGCTTCACTTCCACCTGCAACCAGAGGTGGGAATCATTTGAATTTAGCGATGCCATCTCCATTACATTTCTGTTTGTGTCCAAGTCTGCGCTAGATTTTGCAGGAAATGGAAAACAGATGGTAGAAGGTAGAAAATTAATCTGAAAACGTATGGTTTCTGGGAAAATGTAACGCATATACAACTTTTTTTTTGACACCATTTATGGTCTGCGTTTTTTCAGCAGTAGCCAACGTATCTACCGTCTGTATTCACTTCACTAAATAGTAGTTTTCATTGTCAGTGACGGAGTCCGCCATTCCCGCCCAGGGTTCAACTTATGCAAACCTATGCACGAGGGATCCACAGGAAATGATGCATGCCTGTAATATGTCTTACTGATACTATTTTTTATTTTGTGGCTTTTATTGTGAAGCAGTCACAGGAAATTAAAAACGTGTAGACAAAACAAGATAATCTTTTTTGGCATTTTTGCCAACGGCACTGGAGCAAGAAGGACCAGCCACCATCAACTGAAGAATTGCATGTGACAGGCTCCAAATGTTGAAATCTGTGGATTTCAAACCTCCTTTCCAGACCATACTGTACACCATTCACTTGCTTTTCCAACTGCTCAGTGATGAGGGATTGTGCTATTAGCAAGTGAATGTCACTGAGCCACTCCGTCTACAAAATGTGCACACCAATTATGCAAATGAGAAAGAAGTGTACTATTATTCCAGTATTTTATATTATGATGTTACCTCTTCACAATATATTTCTGTTGGACTTCTGCTCACTTTATCTTGTGAATAATATTTGCGTCAATTAGCCACAGTAAGCTGTGTTACTTTAATTCCTAGGCTGCTGACAACAGTGGGTAAGTTATTGATAGCCTTACCTCGAAAGTGACTGCAAGGTCATAAACTACAGCAGAGCTTTTAATGTTACTGCAGCGGTCTCATGGAATAATTAATAATAATCTGCCATGACACTGAATAATCAAAAACACTTAAACCTCTCTGTAACTTCAACACTGTACTCTATAACCACCCTCCACCTACCTGTAACTGTTTTAATTGAATCCGCACTTTATTATTCTGTTCTACTAATGACAATTTACTTCTCGCTGTGCATTGTTATAAATTAGCATGTAAGCTAATCAAACCTACCCTGTATTGTACAAATAAAGATAAATAATAATAAATAAATAATAAGGAAGACGCATTAATTTTTTAAGTCCTTGTTTATGTTGATTTCTAAATCTAAACAGTCTTTTTGATGCTCTTCTGTGCTGACATTTTGGAGTCAGGACAAGCACTGCTACTTACATAGACCTTCTATAATAAATTATATAAAATGTGATTCCCTACTACCTGTCCTCTACCAACAAGCAAATTCATCCTCTTTTAGCACAACTGAAATGGGGGCAAATGCGAGGAGAGTGCGAGAACAGAACAGGAAGTGAGGTGTGGAGAGACAAATGAAGAAAGAAGAGGACTGAGAAGAGAGACAGAAAAACACTGAGCTCTCTTTTCTTTCCACTCACCCGTTTATCGATTTCTCCATGCTGCAGCTGTACAAAGCGAGCACTGATAGCAGCTATGTAGCTCTGCTGATTAGAGAAGGCGACCCTCCCCGCCCCCTTGGGGTACTTCAGCTCAGGGTCTGTGTCGATGCCAGCATAGCAAACGCCGCCATACAGGCGGTCCATGATCATGGCCAGCTCCACTGCAAAGGGGGGGAAAAAAACGCATAGAAGTAGCTGAGAAAAATATTCACAAAAACAAGTTTGACACACAGAAGCAAAGAACATGAACACAATGACAAACATTCTGACAAAATCCAGTGATTACGTACACACACACACACACACAGGCTTAATACATGAACTCATGCCTGTGTAGCCAGTGAACACAAACACACCAAGTGGGTGAGGGTTGTTGATCTGAGAGCTTAAAGCCGCCAACACAGATGGATTAAAGTTCAGCAGAGTTTGATGGGGCAAATATGAGAGTAGTGTCAGCTGCTAAAATTGCTGCACTTTATTGTGGTTTTTAACAAATATGCTAATTGGGGGGAGATAACCCTGCACATTTGCAATGTAGCTTTACTTGATGAAACATGAAAAAAAAAAATCAAATGGCAGTTTTTTGATGAGTAGATTTTATACATGTAAATTTAGACTCAAATATTATACAGGGTGATAAAACATTTAATGCACTGCAGGGACTTATGACCTTGGTCATTACCACAACTACTGCGCAGAGGTCTAAAACACAACCACCAGCAGGGCAGAAAACATGAACACACAGTACACATAACATTGCTATCAGGATAAAAGGGAATTTAATATTCCACACAGCACGGCTTGCCACAGAGAGTACTTCCGGATAGGACCAGTGTAGGTCAAAGCCGATCTCACCGGTACAGTGTCTCTTTTAGCTCTACCCTCTAGCAGGTCTGATGTTTATTATGAACACAAGCTGATCACATTGCAGCGTCTTACAGAAAGGAGAATTTTGCTTGAAGCGGGCACTTCAAAGATTGGGAAGAAATTAAGCAGGCGAAGTGAAGGACGGCTATTTAGTGTTGTTTATTTCTGACTTGCAGTATAAGCATATGCAAAAGGATAAAATGCATAGATGTACTGAAAAGATGATCAAACACAAGGAACACAATCTACACTGTGAACATTTTAAAGGCCTTTGATAAATGACAGTAAATAAAAGACAATAATAAACACACAGGATTCAACCCGTATTCGCAGTATATACTTCAAATGTAAATGTTGTCATTGTAAACCCTCATTTGTTGATAAGTCACCTGCTGGAAAAAGACATAAAAATGGAGGATACCTGCACGGAGCGGACGAGGGACACCTCCCACAAAGATGGTTTTCCTCGGGTCCAGAGGCTGAGATCCATCCATCACAAAATCGCTGTCATTCAGGTTCCACGGGCGGATCTGGACCTGTCACGCACAAAATCACAAAAAGGTTTCAGCTCCAGAAATAAATTGCACTACGCACAGTTTAAAATAAGCTGCATATAAAGTCAAGTAAAAGTCATGACCACAAGCTTCACTGAGTTCAGTGGAAACAGCAAGAGATGAGAGCAGATGGGTGCGTTTGAGTGTGTGTTCCCACTGACCGGCTTGTCTTTGATGGTGGGGCTGGACACACAGAGGTACAGCTTGCCGTCCTCTTCGATGCAGGCATCGATCAAAGCCTGCACTGAGCTCTCATCCTGGAACAGCAGGAAGGCATAGCCTACACATAAAATAGCAGGGTTATTCATGCTGCCGGGTACGCTAAAGTATTGACAAAGAGTCATGTTGGAATTTAGTGCAATGATCACTGTGACGACATTCTGCATTCACAGCAGGAGGGCGTAAGCATTTACAAACAGACAGAGAAACCGACAAACGGTCCAGACACGGTTGCAAAATGCTTCACATAACAGCCAAGACAATACCAGACTGCACAGACCGAAAAAGGCTAACACAGCTGTGCCAAAATACTAAAATCAGTTACCAAAAAAACATAACGGAGATACAGACGTAATACCTGCAACCTCTCCATTGTAGCAATAAATTAGATGAGGAATTGGTAATAATAGATGTGTAAAAAAAAGTGATTAATTAATTTAAAAAAAGAGAGAATGACCTGTGATGATGATTTGACATACCTTTGGGGGGGAAATAGGATTTGCTCTCTGCTTTGTGAGGCCAATCCACAAACAGGTGTCCAAAACGCCGGAAACTGGCCGTTATCTCATCTGAAATTAAGCAGAATGCATACTCATTGGACTTTTTAAAAGAAAACACTGGAGAAGATTTACAGGAGTCCAGCCTCAGATTTCAGATTTGTAAGGTATCCTCAATGTACAGTAAGAAGCTTGTGCTGCAGGTTTAACCTTGTCTTATGGTAGACCTTTTACCTCAAGTTCCCATCTTCTAAGTTTCAATCATAACCGAAAATGACTGAAATGACCCAGAAATGAAATTCTTTTGATCTTAATGTAACTACTTTACCTTCATCTATGTCCGGGGGCAGTCCTCCCACAAAGACCTTGCGTGAGTAGCGCTCGACGCGCTCTCCGTTCTGGTGTGGAAAGCAGTGTGGAGAGCCCAGGCCCGCGAGCCCCTGATCACCACGCTCATCATCGGGGAAACCATCCTCCATGGGGAAGAGAGAGGAGTGGCCTGAGAGAGAGAGAGAAGAAGAAGAAGAAGAAGAAGAAGAAGAAGAAGAAGAAGAAGAGGAGAGCAGGAAAGGTTAATTTCCTGAAAAGAGAACTTTTATTTTATAAAACTTTTCAATTTTCACTGCATTGAATAATCCACCTGGCGCTGGGTGGAAAGGTGAAGTAATAATTATTTTCATCTTTTCTTGATCTGAGATCACCTACCACATCATTTAGGCAGGTTAGTAGCATGTAATGCATTACATTACTGGGGATGCATTAAAACACATTTCTATTTCCTTGGGCACTGAGTGGCTTTAATGCCCACTGGTGAGAGTGAAATGATTGCAGGTATTTTCAGACCACTTTCACATCTGCAAATATGTTCAAAACCTCAGACTACGATCATGAAAACACTGCTGTCTGAAGGAGAAACAAATACCAACATAATCATCTTAATGTAGCATGGAGATATTGCAGTTTGAAAGTAATAAAATAAGAGTTGGACTGAACGAAAAACAAAAAGCATGAAATGCACAGAATGTCATGTTATGCGTTATTCTAACTAGATTTCTTGATTCTTAATTGGTTGCCGTGACGCACACACAGCCAGCAACTGTAATGTCTGTGGAGGACTGAACATGCAGGTTCTCTCAAACAAACACAGTAGTCCGCTAAGCGAGCAAGTCTAAATAGTTTCCCAGTGGACTGTACGTGTGTGTGTGTGTGTGTGTGTGTGTGTGTGTGTGTGTGTGTTGTAGAGGTTAAGCCCTCCATGGCCTATTCCTGCTCCCATACAACCTGCTGAGCTGCTTTATAAAGATTTATGCAAGGGAGTTAGCATGAGCTTACAGTATGTGCTGTGTGTGTGTGTGTGTGCGAGTGTGAGAGTATGTGTGTGTGTGTATGCGTGTGTCAGGCCATGTGCCTGGCCATGTGTCTGTGCTTCTGTTGCAATGTGTGTGTGTGTGTGTGTGTGTGTGTGTGTAAATCACACACTAAACTCTGTGCGTCTCTCTGCCTCATTAACTTTCAGCTAAATGTGACACTAACAACTATTGTGTGGCTTAACAATCCTGCAAAATGTGTGTGAAAATGAGAAAAAGCAAGCAGAGTCGAGCATAACGAGAGGAGCACACACTGGAAGGATGAAAGATGCATAACATCACTTGACAGGCTCATAGCAAGGCTCGACACGTAGACAATCATGCAGACAAACATGTCACTGTACGGATACAAAGCGCAGACTAATTCAAAACTCTGATGAACATTCATTTAAACAACCACAACGCCCCATAACCAATAAAATCATAACAGCACGGCTCAACATCGCAAAATCAGTCAAAAATAGTGAGACCTACAGAGATGACTTAAAGCTGGAAAAGTGACATAATATGTCCAGGATTATATTTTACCTCGTCTCCTGCTATAATTCCTGGCTGCATGTGGAATAAGGACAAATCAAAGAAGAGGGTGATTATAAAAGATGCATAATACACTGTACCAATGAAAGTGCCAGGTGGTTCATGACAATGGAGGGATGTTCCATTGTCTGCCCGTCTGCCTCCTCTTTTATTAATCAGCTGTGAATCATAATCAGCCTGTGGAACTGTCACCATACTGCTTTCTCGACACTAGACTATAAAGTACAATTCTGATAATGGAAAGTCCTTCACTAGTTAAACAATTGTGCAACTTATCCAGTTCACTTAGCTTGACTGTAAAAGCAGTTCTGTGTATTACCATGCACGGAGACAACAACAGCAAATTCAGCGCAGTCCCACTGACAGAAACCAAGACTGCGATTCATCAAGTGTGTCACTATAATCCAAGCCTTCCCAGTAGCAGTGGTTTTGTTTGTTCTTGTTGCTGATACCAGATGCAGAGGAAGCATTGGCGTGGCTAACTATGGGGGGAGTGAAACTTCCTTCCACAATAAACCAAATGAATCTGCCAGAAGTAATAACAGAGCAGTTACCAGTAAGTGTTTCTGAATATGGCCGGCCATTTCACAATATGTGTTTTGTTCTCCTCCAGTCATTGCTTTAGACTTTAAATTGAATGCATCTCTGACAGCGAGCGGTTACCGTTGCAACCATCATCATTTCCAATGTAAACACGATAGCAGCCCTGCGGTCGAGGAAGGCAGCGGTGGCACCAAGAAGAGAGAGAGAGAGAGAGAGAGAGAGAGAGGGCGGCTGCCACTCTTACATAGGTGCATGGCTATCTGCCTCTGTTGCCCGAGTTGATAATTGATGAACTTTTCCATGGTAGTCGCTGTGTGCTCGCCGTGTGACCATGGCAACGGCAGGAGGCACATGCGAGGGAAACAATAGAGTTAACCACTCACTTTTTGAAAGTGCCATAGCATCTTCTAAAACCAGATTGCATTCTGTGTAAATCAGTGATAACTGGATGCTGCTTTAAAGAGTGATGCTTCACATTTTAAATCATTCTGTTAAAAAGGTATGTAGGCTGGTGGGAGGATAGGAATGATGACCTGTCCTTTGCAGGATGGTCTTACAAACCACCACACCACCTTACAGATCTTGTGAATGTAAAATTACCTCGATAGCCAAAGCAATCATTACTTTATTTTTGTTTAGTTCATGCCACAGAAGTCTATAAATCAGGTCCATCAGCCCACAATGCAGTTCACTGTGATGTATGTACACAAGAAGATGGTCTTTTTACTCAATCCATTTAATGCACTCACTGGGAAATAATGTTTCTTTGCTCACAGCTGAAGTGAAATTAATTCACATGTGGACACTGGAGAGACTGAAGCATCGACCCATCTAAAACTGTAAGAACATGGAGGGGATGAAGAAGTGGCCAGAACACACAAGCAATAATCCTCTGCTCCCTCAGTGGACTTTCCAACCCAGATGGACATTAACTCTGGGGGGGGGGGGGGGGGTCAAAGAGAGCTAGAAAGAGAGAAGAGAGAGAGAGACGCACATAGGAAAGCAGATTGAAAGAGAGCGGAGAGTGCTATAAAAAGATGCATGTGAGAGAGAGAAAAATAGATTGGAAGAGATGGAGAAACAAGCTGATAAAAAGCCGTGTGGGGGTGAGAGAAAATGAGAGTGAGTGAGAGAGATCAAGAGAATGAGGAATGCAATCTGTGTACGCTTATGAGACAAAAAGAGAGCGAGAGAGAGAGAGAGCGAGAGAGAGCTGGTGTGCAACCTCTGAATCCTGACTATCCGCTGGCACCATCTGTCTCAGGGCTTGATGACAGCTCCTGACCATGTGATCTCCCCATGTGACCCAGCGATCTTGTAAAGAAACTACTGGCCTCTCCTGTTTTACATCCTGGCCCAAGACCAGAAGGCAAAAGCTACAACAACACAATTACACAATGATAAAAGGGAATGAGAGCGTGCGAGGGCAAAGGAGAGGTAGCTGAATATTAAACTGCTGTTGTGGAAACTGCAGCATGTCTAAGGGATTGTATTCAGCCATTGGAGGGAGGCACAGTTATTTATATACATTCTAAAAGGTATTATTTTCTTCTGTGCAATATGACTAACAAGGAAACTACAATAGCTAGAAATTAAATGAACTTTATATCTTCATAGTATTTCTCAGAAACACAGGCATGAAGGAATATCTTTTAGTGTAAAAAATAAAAATATTTTGAACAACAAAAGAGCCACACATTTTGCTTCCTAAAATCAGGTGTGTCATGGAGGCCTACTGATCGAAAATAGACAGATACTTTATTTATCCCCGGGGGGGAAATTTGCATGTCACAGCTGCATTGCATGAGCAAACCACACAGCACAAAGAATAGTGCATAAACAAATGTCAAGCTCAAGTACGATATATATACCACATAAACGCAACATCCCTATCTCTATCAAACAAAAATCCACAAACATAAAACCCTATAGTCACAAAGAGCAACATTATTTGCTGGACAAGAATGTTTTTGGTGCTAGGAGTTGAGCCATCAGACACATAGATAGTCTCATCCTAAGGCCATTTTTTAATATCTTATTTCCTGGTGTCAAAAATCACTACGTCCTCTCTATCCACTCATCCTCTTTCACTCCCATCTATTTATTTGACAAGATGAGAGGTCGTAAACAGAAATGCTTGTTGGTTAAAGCTACTTTTAAGAGGACGAGTGTGGAAATGTCAATTTTATTTCACACTGACATTTACAAAGCAGAGGGGCACCCAAAACTTTTTAGTTGGATTCAGAGCCAGGCGAGCGAGGGCGCACGAGGCTTCAAAGTCACCCGACACAAACACTCAAGGTTACTCTCACACACTGTCCAACTATAAAATCACTAAAATTGGGTGAATAATACTTTATATGTCCACTTAGCTGGGAAGAACTGACACGATTTACCTGAGGGAGCATGTTTTTAGCATGTTAAGTTTTTTTACTTTTTATTTAGCCTGCCAGTATGTGCGTAGTTTCAGATTAATGAGCATTTTTAAATTTTGGTTCAAGGACAACACCATTCAATAATAAATAATAAATATAAAATGAATGACAGTTTGATAATTAAAGTATGTTTCAAAGGATATCTGATCATTTTTCATTCAAATTGTCAAAATAATAAAATTTTGCACACAAACTCCCCTAACTTGTTAGTAGGTTGTCATACATACCATTGAGGGGCAGAGGGTTGTCCCCTCCTGGATGAGGGAATCCCAGACGACCTGCACAGGGAGACACAGAGCAGAAATATTTAAACATGATGCGTCTTACATATTACTAAATGTGACATACGGAGGGATAAAGAGTTTTAAAATCAGGAAAAGAAATCCAGAAGGTTTCACATTACTCCTATTTCAGTCTTTTTAGTAAGGCTGAATATATCTGGCCGATGTTTTATGCTATGATCCATTGTTCTAAACAAAAAGCTCTATGTTTCAGTAGGAATGAAGAAGATGAAAATACTACAATACTTATAGCCTCCAGAAAATATCCTCCGTCTCATGGTTTTTTGAATGATCATCGTTTAATCTTCATTTTGGTGTTAAAGGCATTTTGAGATTTAACAGAAACATGTCTGGTGGCAATCACAGAAATGAAACTATATAAAGATAGCACCCCTATCAGTTAAGCAGTTCCTCATTGGGCAAAAGGCTCTTGATTTTTGCTACATGTGCAGAGATTTACTTGTTTATTAACAATGCAGCACACAATGTAGGGCATACTCCAAATAACAGGGGAAGGTTTTGGTTTGAAAATTGTACTGATTTGTACAGAAGAACATATTAAACACTGGGTGTTTCAGACAGTTCATTAACAGCATACATACATAACAAACATGAGTGTGCTTCCACATCAATCTCATTAGAGACTACATCTGTGGGACACCAACCATCCCTCTCCCTCTCAACGACCTCCATGTCTCCCTCTCCCTCTCTCTCTCTCTCTCTCTCTCTCTCTCTCTCTCATCATACATTTTACATTGAGCCACTTGCCAGGCCCGTCTCACACACACACACACACACAAATACATGTTATGATGCCAAACAAGCTTCAAAGTTATGCAAGGCCTGCTTGCTGCAGAGGGATAATGAGATGAAAGAGCTGAAATAGTACAACCATTGTTGTACGGGTACGGACCGCCCTGTGATTGGTGCATTCCGATGCTTCGGTCACATGGAAATCTGCTGGCCCCTCCCCCACACCTCGCCTATTGAGCCCCACAGTACTCAGTAGATGTGGTGCATAAACAGAGCTAGGTCTCATGGACCACCAAACCAGGACGGACCACCCGTGGCTTCGGGAGCTACTGTACTTTACTACAGATTTACATACATCCAATCACATTCATCACAGTCTGGACATTATCTGCATCAAAAATACACTTTAATCAGGATAGGTGCCAACCAAAACCAGATTAAACCGACAAGCTCCTCTCGACTGAACTGCAGAATTCAACAGTTTATCTCCCTGTATTTTAGCTTAGTAATATATGTGCTGATAGGTGCACCACCCAAAATCAAAGTCCTTCTGAGCACAACCCGTCAATCATATTGGATTTCAAGAGCCTTTAATAGTCTCTGAGGAGCAAGTAAGCAGGCATGTAAGCACAGCACGTCCCTGTGTGTCCGCAGGGTTGTGTGTGTGCCCGTTATCTGAACCTTATTTACATGATGCTGGCTACATACATGTACAGCACAGTAACAGTTAGAGTGTGTGTGTGTGTGTGTGTGTGTGTGTGTGTCTGTGTCTGTGTCTGTGTGTGTGTGTGTGTGTGTGTGTGTGTGTGTGTGTGTGTGTGTGGTGGCTGAACAGAGAGATCCTTTCTGTCAGTCAGGACAATGCTGGAAGCGATTCAAAGCCACTTCTACTGTAGACATTTTGCCTCGCCTGTTCCCTGGCTTCATCACTCTCACGTTGCTCAATATATTCTGCTGGAATGAGAAATTTGCGCTCCGCTTACGTGTTTCTAAATGTGTTTGTGTATGCACGCTGTCATGTGTGTATACGTGCATGTATGTGTGTGACAGAAAGCAGGAGACAGTTGGCCTGGAGAAGAGTCCGCGCTCAAAGAAAATGTGCTGTAATTATGTTTTTCTTTCTACTTTGCTGTGAGGGAAAAAGGAAAGGACTCACTTAAGTCACTGCTACACTTGGCACGGCACAGTACAAGCCTGGACTTTATATAAAAACAAGAAATAAATAGTACAATAATAATATTTTGTAGCAGGCCAAGGGCTACAAGACAAAAAAAGATAAGGAATATGGGATGAGTTATGGTGTGATGCATCATGTGAAAGCAGTAGAGAATGGGGTACTGTATGAGAACAAATCTGAAAAGCTCGGCTGAAGAAAGATGGAGAAAAATAAGGTCAAATGAGAGGAGTGAGAGGAAAAATAAACATGTTGTGATAAGATATATTGGACAAAGCGTAGATTGATTTGAAAACATAGATGACTCATTTGCGGTATCACATATAAACACTGCCTTGTCTTCAACAAAGATGGACAGAGCATTCAACTATTATAGGAAGTTGGGGTCGACATCAGTTCTGCTTATCTATATGTAATTTCATCATAATTTCAAAACCCTACATGGTTTGATTTCTAATGAAGCAGAAGCATGCGGTTTTCAATTTAGAAGAAAACTTGTTTTGTCTTCTGGTGCCAAGCTCTCGGATCCAACAGTCGCAGGAGTCCGTGCCAGCGTGGCTGGAGCTAAGACACCAAAACGTGGCTAATGAGGTAACCTTCCAGTCTTCCTCTCTTAATACTGAGGGAAGATTTACTTTGGTTTGACAGCAGAACATTAGATCACAGCTGGATGTGGCTGAGCCCAGTGGGTGTGAGGCTGAAATAAATACGAGGTGAAAGTGAAGTGTCTGGAGCACAGAGTTTTCACTCAGTTTGTTATTCTGGTAGTGAAACTGGTATGTGTGTATGTTTACATATGTGTGGCTGTGCTTTTTTGTAGAGCACACTGTACATGCAGGCTAGAAAAGGCAGACAACATCTTATCACAGCCATTTTGGGATCTCTTGTAATTGAGCACATACAGAAACCCAAGTTAATTGATTTCTGGTACGTAAGTCCATTAGACTGCGATGACCTTGAAGATGGTTGTGCAGTAGTCGTTATATTAAGCCTTGTGGTCAGATAAAATACTAAGAGATGTGGCTGTCAACTTAAACTCTAGTCTATCACCAATCAAGCCCCACTGTTTCCTTTCAAAGGTGTTTTCTTTCAAACAATGATCATTACCACAACTACTCCTACAAGCTACTCCCTCTCAACCAACAGCTAATATTGGCCACAGTCCTTTTTGTTAGCTAAGCACTCTCTATCTATAATTACTTTCAGTTACACCCTCTAAACCAATAAACAACACTACCTGCAGTATTCAACAACCCATTTCTGGGTTACCATTGACCAATGTTGCCCAACACCATTCAGCCAATAACAGACATTGCTAGTCTCTATCAATCAATAACCAAAGTGAGTTAGAGTCAAATTTCCAATGGATGCTACTAACTGATAACTAAAACTAGTCAGGTGAACCTATTTCTATTCATTTGTCCACTCCATTTCTGTTAAATTTCAAAATGGGAAGAAGCGAGAAGGAAGAGTTGTGAGCTGACTGCTACACAGGCTAGCCTTTCTTATTGTTCATCATAACACCAAAAGTAGACACAATGTCCAGTTGTCTGACCTGTGGAGGAAGTGAAACTTCTCTGTTAAATTGTGTGTGTGTGAGCAGATATTGGCTCTACCTTCAAATGTAACGCTCACACATAGCTTTTGACAATTACAACTGCCTGTGAATCACACGTGTGCTAAAAATACAGTGTAAAATGAAAATGGCAGTATTGCTTAGTGTTTCATGTTCTTGATTAACAGCTGGCATCGTCACCTTTCAGGGTGTCCTGCTCAGCCCTCATGATGTCGATCAGGGAGCTCTCCAGCGTGTTCATGTTGAAGCTGTCAAAGGACCTGGTGCGTTCCTAAAGAGAGGAGAGAAAGAGGAGAAACACCATTTACTTTTCTTTACCTGCTTAAAAGCCATGAACTTTACAGTTGGCCACCGAGCAGGTCCACGGGAGCACCTGGAGTAATTAGATTTATCTTTTAATGTAACACAGCCTCAATTAACCCAAGCTGGCGAAAGAGCACACACACGAGGAGGAAAAGGCATTTATCTTAATTTACACAAGAAGATATAGTGTTTTGCAATTCTGACTGCTTTACACTCTAAACACAGCCTAAACATTCAAGACCAAGGTAAGCTATTAATAAGGGAGAGCAGCTAGACACTTACGTTATTTATGGAGGGTTTTCACTTCATTCTTGCTTTAACTTAAGATTGCTTCATTTGTGCCAGTACATATTTCTTTCTACTTTGCTTTAATAAACGCGATACCATGGTATTGTGACGATTTAAATGCATGACGGTCTCTTAATTTAAGATTCTGGCACTTTCGGCATTGGCCTAAATAGCCTGAGTGACAAACAAAACAAATTAGGAGCGGGCCCTAGTCTTGAATAAGCATCACTGGAATCTCAAGAGAATCTCTAATGTATTCTGCAAACTGAAGTAAAAACTGAGATAAAAAGTTGGATCAACCTTATTAAAAAGATTTTATTTTAGGGCCATTGGGGTTTTTTCTGCTTGAATTTTTGAGGCATCCTGTTTTGGTTTTCTAGCCACCAAACAGGAGCTCAAAAACACCCTCAGAGACATCACTATGGGACAGGTGTGTGAACCATTTGAGGCACTCCTTTGTTAATTAAATCTATTTACTGTTGTCAGCATTTGATCTCTCTTTGTCTTATTTCTAACCACGATTCCCCTTTTCACATGGTTATTGCTGTGTTACTTGCAAAGTTAACTAACTAAGCTGTAAACTCACTCATTCAATGAATTGCAGCATCATGCACGTCACCAGTAAAACAAGCAGGAGCCGAGCCAATTCTTCAGAAAAAGCTTTGTCACCTACAGCAGGGGCATCCTTGGCATACCAGCCATACTGGAAATGTTTGTATGCAGACATAAACATGTGTAACCACACACACCCATGCAATTTGCATGCACAAAATATGTGTCAAAAACACACACACACACACACACACACTCCAAGTACCAATGCTGATAAGGCTTCTTTCTTGACTCCACCTCAACCAAACAAAATATGTAGCCTCTGACAACAACCTGTAAACTCTTTTGGTTTTATTCTGTCCAAAACAACCATAATTCAGGCAGACAATCCTGCTAAAGCCCCCAATATGAAAAAAATGAATATTCTTCCTGTTTACATTTACAGTTGGTGCTAAATGTCCTGTGTCCCCACAACATCACGCGATTGATTGTCTCATTCTTTCCTCTGTCTCTTCCCCATTTTTCCAGTCAGTCGTTCTCAAACGCATGCCACCTTAAAAGCAGAAATACCTTAAAAAAAGATTTCTATTCCTCATTTATGCGTCAGAGATCTCACACTGCACAGAGCCAATGACTCTCCTGACTAAAATGTTTAGTCATGATTGTTTTTATCTTAACTGTCTGGTCACGAATCAAATAAACTTTTTCCTACTTTCTGCATTGTATCTATTGTATCAACCACAGCACATTATTTAACTATTTGTAAAGATCAAGGTCAAAACAATACTCTAAGCCAGTCTTTAGCATTTTATGTAAACACAGTGATATATGATATATGCAGCAATTAGTAAAACACACACACACGAGTAATTTAACACCAGAGTAAAAACATTTAACACAACAGGGAGAAGGAGAGCCTGCTGGACTGTAAAGACACATGCTCGTGAAATATCTAAGCCAGAATACATCTCTTGAGCTCAGTTTTTGATATGAGATTTAAGTCTGGAAAACATCCCCTAAAGAGTTGATTGAGCCTGACAAGATGCACCAATCATGGACTATGAGTTTTTAGATGATGACGTGACACACAGCCTCTTAAAACTTCAGAAACTTCATTTGGTGCATGTGAACGGCCGCCACATTTTTCGCGTTTAAAAATCAGAGGCAAAGAGTCAAAGTTAAACCCAGCAAGTGGTGCATTCATCCAGTCAGGTGTAGCAACACCTGTTCACACTGGGGTCTGATTGGAAAAGAGAGATGCAATTTGTCTATTGTAAAGCCTACTTGAAATCAAGGAAACAGAAAGTGAGAAATGACAATTGTGGGCTGATGTTGTCGGGTTTAAAAATAGCACTTGAACATTCAACAATAGGAATGTGTGAAAGCCTGATAATTAAAGTCATCTGTACGAAAAAAAAAATACAAAATAAATACAGAATTGAAGGAGCAGCTTTATGACAAATTCACCTCTCTTGAAAAGTCTGAAAAACGCCCTGACATCAACACTGCGTGATCAGCTTTGCCCTCAACCTCACTGATAATGGACAGGCCTTGCACAACAAGAATTACCAAACATGTCTGAAAACCTGTAAGTAACCTATGTGTATAGTCACTCATTCTTGCCATTCACCACTTTGTCCTTCCAACAAATGCATCTACGCTTCACCTCTGGGTAGTATGTACCCAAGTCCCACCCTCGCAAAAACAACTGTAGGCCGATGTCTGTGGAGAACAGCCTGAAAGCAAAACCACCTTGGGAAGAAAAGCTCAAAGCATACTATGTTACACCATGAACTCAACAGGGGTCAAATGCTACAGGGTTCAGAAAAACAGACCTACGTCAGAGAAGCATATGACCGAGGCTCGGGCAGGCAAGCAGGCAACTCACTTCTTAATCTAGTGTCTGGTGTCTGCAGGGGCTCCCAAAATCCAATAGCTACTTTCACTATCTGATCAGCCAAAGAGTGCGGTTGGATGTCTGCCACACTGGCTGGTGAAACAGCCAAACTTCCCAGCTGTAAATTTTACCAGCGTTCTGGCTGGTGTAGACTCACTGACTGGAGGAACATGCTAAAACCGAGATGACACGGTAGAAGAACACACCCAGTGCACACTCTCTCCCTCAAAACAAATATCAACACAGGGATATAGGCCAGACTGTGTCTACTATTTTCTCATATCCGCCTCAGTATCTTATGTGGACTTAGGCTATTGCTTTAGGTCAAATAAACCAAACATTCAAAGAAACAAGTGAAGGACTGGTTACTGTGGGAGGAATACACTACTAGTGAGTATATCGTAGCATTGGCAAGCACACAAATACATTACCCAAGACAAACACAGATAGGTAGCAGCATAGTGCAGTATTTCTGGGAGCTGCTGTATTTCTAGAGTTAATGGTATTTCTGTAGTATACTATGATAATTGAGCAGAAGCAGTAAGCAGACGCTCTTACTGCTTTTGTGCTTCAACAGCTTCAAAAATGGAATGCTTTCATTGGGCGTCATTATTCTTTATTGTTCCATCTCCTTGGTACAGTTATATTTTGGCTGAGCTTAATCCTATTATATTGTTTCAGGAGAATAGGAATTCATTTTGTGGCCGAGATGGGCTCAGTATGCTGGACATGAGGCCTAGCTGGTGCTCTGCAGTTGCTAAGCATTAGCCTGGAGAGGTGCAGAGGGTGATTAATCATCAGATTCGTGCATCCTTCTCTTTCAACAACTGGCCAGCTGACCAGCAAAGTACTCATCCCTGACAGATTGCAGGGCGTGCTCAGATACACACACACACACACGCGCAGGGATTAGCTGCGAGCAAGACACACACAATTTACAGTGGAGTCCACGTCAGTGCATCTACGAAAGCTTGCCCACGCTAACCCTAGGCCATAGGTATAAACATAGAGGACATGGCAAGACATACTGTATTATTTGGAAGCAGTGTACCTGGATAAACAGAAAAAATATAATAAGCACGATGCAGTCTGGTTGAAGCTAAAAGGATTTACACACCCCTCTTTACAATGACTGTCAATAAAAAAAGGCCTCTATCGAGCCATGACGCCATTTCTGAATGTTTGGCCCTGAATCAACAAACGTGTACTGAACTGATCTACATGTACCAGGATTACGCTAGTAGTTGAATGAATCATCAAATTTGAAATCAACACTTTAAAAAAGGCAGCGTGTGCACAGTAGATCAGAGATGGTGCACACATCAAAAGAAGGAAAATCAGATGATGGAGTCCTCCTGTGTTGTGGGAGGCATAGAGCTGGGAACTGGACTTATTAGATTCAAAAACCACAGCCTATGGGTTTATTTAGTGTTGCTTTTCAGCCATTCTGGTCAATCCAAAATATAACATATAATCTTCTTATAAGGGGTAAGACCTCTAACATATCTTCTCACATGAACAGTTAATCTAATCTTGATAGTAGAATAGTACTGCAATCATTTGGGACCATGAATTGAGAATATACTAAAAATTACTTTTTGGTGAGACTAGCTGCTTCAACTGTCAGAATATGGTAAATGCTAATTTCCCAACTAAGCCAATTCTACCTGAACTCTGAAGAATACTAAATATGGGCGAGCCTGCTTTATGAGAACAACATAAACCTAATGTAAAGTACAGTACACATCAGCCATTTCACGTACATGCCAGACACTGGCTAGGTCATATTGACAGAAGAAATAGTGGAGGTACAGCAGCCAGGATGTGCCGATGCGGGTAGAGAATGCGATAAAATAGCTGCTTTTCTGAAGTGACGTCGTCACCAATGTGCAGATTCACATAGAAAACAATGAGCACAAGGATTTTGACGCGCATCATACGCCATTGGTGTGTGTTGCCCATAAAACTATCCTGTTCGGCCAGTAAAGTCTAACATCAGCTGCATCCTGAGCAGAGACAACTATGAAATGAATGCTAGTTTGAATGTCCAAGCTAGTGTTAAGCCGGAGCTAGACCTAGCCACAATAGTCTCCCAGTTTGCTTACTTCACACACCTTTAAACATCACCTACAGCTGTCACACATCAGCAAAATATGATGGTACTAGGCATCTGTACAACTCTACCTAAACATTCACAAAATGAAGCTGATTTTTAAGCAGCATTTGATTAATGTAAAGTGAAAAAGGGGTTGAAATAACAAGACGGACCAGATTGCTTGCAAAAGCCTCTTGACTCTAAATAGGTTTTAATCTTAAAGAGCCTCCATCAGATTTTGATGACACGTAGGGAAGTAAAGAATGATTAAATACAGCATGCTGTGGGTGATTAATTCAAACATTAATCTTCCATGTCACCTGTCTGTTAATGAAAAATGACGACTGTAGTATGAGTTTTCAGGTTTTTACAGATTAGAGATTTCGACATCTACTTCACATTCATTGGCGGGAAGGTTGACGGTTTTTCCCCTTATTTCCTATGCTTCAAATCACATCCCTGAGACAACAGGCAGAGAGAGGAAGCCCAAAGCAAAGAAGGGAAGGGGAAAATGGCAGATGAAAGAAGGGGGATGATGGAGAGAGGGAAAGCGAGTCGTGAGGTAAGGCAAAGTAAAAGGAGAAGAAAGGAGGGCAGGAAAGGGAAGCAGGTTGAGCTTTGATGCTTGTGATTATGTTTCTTCCTGGTCAAAGTATTTCAAAGGCCTGCTATGACATTAAATACCCCCAACTGTCAAAAACAACCTATTACACAGTGTTAGCTGAATGGCTGAATGGTGTGTGTATGTGTGCATTTGGGTTGTAACAGGAGTGACAGAGGCAGGGGTTCCTGCAGTCTTTTGCGCTGCTTGGGGATTAGACTGAACTGACTCCTCCTTTATTGTTTGCAATGAGCTAGGCTAAATATAATATGACACTTCCACATAGACTCTGCTTTGTCTTCTTCCTTTGTTAAGACACATGTGCAGAAGACATAGGCCAGGGACTAATTAGGGCTCGTGCACACATGGGTATGTGCACATACACACACATGCACACAAGCTCTCTTTCTTCCTGTTTCAGAGCGTCTGTCAAGGGTGTGAGAAGGGCACAGTGAGGCTGTATGAGCAGCAGAGTTATGTGCTTGCCAGAACAGCTCAGGCCACTCATTAGTCTAAAAAACATTTCTCTCATTTAACACCAATGTCACCAGAGGACCAGAGGTAATGGCTGAAACCTCGTGCTTCGACAGCTTAATGGCTCAGAGTGTTTGTTTGCAGATGAACATGCATGCAAGAGGATTTGCATGCACACATCATGAATACGGAAAGGACTGCTACTTGAAAAGAATGAAGCCTCTTCATTCAAAGTAAACCTGTTAGCTTCAATGTGATCCCGCCCTCATCATGGAAGTCGCATGTCAAACACAGACACCGATGATCACTGTTTTCCAATTGATATCAATTGAAATGTCACGTTGACTAGATGGCCTACAATCAGACGTTGAACAGAGGTAGAATGCTCAAGTCAGACAGCAGGTGCTCAACATTTGTTTCCACTGCAGACCTGAAGAGGTTGTTTAATAACGTACCTTCATATAACAGCACTGTAAAAGGCTGCAGTATATCTAAGCTACACAAACAGTGAGGAGGGAGCTGTAACCAACAGTTACCCAAGTAGCTTACTGAGACAATATCCTGTCCTGGCTTACTCGCCTCCAGGCCCTGCAGGCCCTGCAGGTCACTGGCCAAATTTACCAATCCGGATCAGCCCAGTGCACCTGACACAGCAGCAGGTGAGGAATTAGGAAACAAGGAAAGAAAGAAAATTCTCTGACTCTAAACTCTAAAACTGTAGGTGTGAATGTGAGCGGGAGTGGTTATCTGTCTCAATGTGTCAGCCCTGTGATTGACTGGCGACCTGTCCAAGGTGTACCCCACCTCTCGTCCAATGTCATCTGGGATTGGCTCCCGTCCCCCTGCGACCCTCAAGGATAAGTGTGTATAGCTAATGGATGGATAGGTGGAAAGAGAAGAAAAGCGAGAGAGAAGTAAAAGGCATTTAAAAGCACACATTTCTGGTCCGAGGCTAGTTACTAGCTGATCAGTGTATTAGCAGCTAGCAGCAGTGTGCCTGGCCTAGAGCCCATCCCATATACTAAAGCTGCTCTAATACAGCAGTGGTCCTGCCTGCTGCATCAACAGCCACAGTACTGGAACATTTTCTCCCTCTGTGTGCCATGGTGCTGTACACCAATTTGGATAAAATATCCACCAAATATCTGCTTTAGTAGCTGGCCATTGTAACACACCTCACCAGGGGCATATTCCTGTTTTAATGTGTTCCTATCTACTCAATGGCATCTAACTGCAAATGTTACAGAAGTGCTACTTTATGGGAGTCAACTACCTGCTTTGTCTCTGTAGAGGTGTGTGTTACAATCAAATCTAATCCAAAAGGGTACAAAGAAACTAACGCTATGATGGACTAACTTTGATTGTACACTGGCAGAACAATGGAAATTCTAAAGCAAAAGTCACTAATCATTCATCTGTTCATCAGTGCTAAAGTGGAAACTATGTGAGGCAGATGGAGAAAGCTTATAGTGAAACATTGTGACAACAGTTCCTCATGGGGACTGTTTGGTTCAGAATTACAGGAGCTACGGTATTTCAATTACCAAACCTGGGGGCACCTTGTGTAAGGCAACATGTGTCATCAGTCATCTGAACGGTGCATGACCTTGACAAGCATTGGCAAGCACCATTTTGAGTACTTTTTTTAAAAAAGCAAAAAAAAAAAGCTATTGCTCTAATGGTTTTGGCTCGAGCAATTCTTCAGCAAAGGCAATACAGTGGGAGTGAATGAAAAGACAATGGCCTCATGGCTTACAGACCCTAAAGATTGAACTACACTGAGGAAGCCTCTGACGAATAAACTTGACACTTGGTTGCCTGTGTAATAATTTAACAGTGGTTTCTATAGGGACAGCTTCAACGCTGCAACATGATCTACAGTATACGCTGCTCACACCAAAATGACACATTTTCCAATTCATTTATAGGGGGTGGAACAATACCGCCAGCTTACGGTTCAGAAAAATCTGTGAGATATGGTTCATAATTTGATACACTTACAATATTCTTTTACAAGCAGGAAACAAACACCTCAGTTAGACCAAACCCTAATTTCCAAAGCATATGGGGTGAATGCTTGCTAGCAGTTGCTTTATACAACATGAGGAAATATTTAGAAGCAATATGAATCCAGACATCACTGGAAGATGTGAACATATAGACATAAACATGCAGATCTGCATTTAGCAGCTCAAAGTGAGGCAAAAAGGAATCTGCTTGCAAACATTTGCAATCATTTCAAGCTGTATCGATATCAATCGAAACGCATCGAAACAGGAGCAGAGCAGAGAGGTTCTGGAGGGAACGCTAGGAAAGAGTTCTTTTTTTGAAATCAGTCCGGCTGAGACGTCACACAGAGACAATGCTTGTTGTCACAGCAAATGTCTCCATTGTAAGTCATTCATTGGCTCTCAAAATATTGTGCTGTTTTATATCACCTCACACCTATTAATTCACCTATCAAAAAACAAGTAGGTTAAGGGTTCATTGTCAATGTACATCTTCAACAGTCATTTAATATTTTTTTCTATATTAAAATGGATATGGATATATATGGATATATTATCAATCCCTTGTTCTTTGTAAATGGGTTATACTCGGGTTATAAAAAATGAGTCACACACACACACACACACACACACACACACACACACACCATTATATGCCCATCCTCCATCTGCCCTTGCAGTATCAAGAGGGCAGGAGGACAATGCTACTTTGGCTGATCTGATTCAAACACAAGGAAGAGCAACATACTGCAGCTACACTAATGCTATCTTTAGCTTAAATCTGACATGAAGATGTAACAGAAGGGACTCTCCACGGCTCAAAATGGACACAGAATTACAATTCTGATGAATCTGCTAACAGAGCTAGGTGCTAGTAGCATCCATGCTCTTTTTTATGTAGCATCCACAACCATATAATGTTGCTAAGTACGTTGTAATCTCTCATTAAAATGTGCTGAATGTAAGAGTTGATTTTACCACAATATGACTTAAAAATATTAACAAGTTTTGGTCCTTAATGATTTAGAACAGGTCAGATATGAAACTGACCCCATGACTACCACCAGGAATTAGGCTGTTAGTCAATGATAAATCACTGCATTTAAATCAAGAGGTAAGCTTCGCTACTTATTCAGCAAAACTACCCAAGACATGTCAAGACATGTCAGAACAACATCCTTACTGTTTGGCCTGTGGTGCACCGTGCGTCATTAATTGCAAGGGGATAAGAAAATACGCATCACTTCCTAAATTGAGATAATTTGCTTGTTTGGAGGATTTTAAAGAAGAAGAAAATGCCTTAATGAAAATAGAGATTATGACTTATGCACCATGGATGGGCATGGCCAGGAAATAAAGTAGCCCCTCACTGGTGGTCTCTAAGGCCAGTTAGTAATGCTGTAAGACCATTGACAGAAAGCTGAAACAACAAAGGCAAGCAATCATTCAGACAATTTAATACTATCTGCTCCATCAAAGATGACATTGGGAACCAATGGCAACAAAGTACTTAAGACTGACCAGTTAAGTTAATTTGACAGCGCAAAAGGAACGCTGCCCAAAGGTAAGGAGGCAAAAGGATATGTGCAGCACTTAAAGAAAACCTTTCATCAGGACATCAGGCCTAGCTGGGCCTATAGCAACCTTCCTCTCTTCACCCCCACCTCCTTGTAACGACTGACACAATCAATCACAAGCTAGATCAATAAAATGAATTTATCTCCATGCTCCCTTTACCACTTTCCATCAATCCTATCGGCTGTTTTCTACATCTGATAATACAATTATTCCAGCCGTCTTCATTTTGTGTGGACCCGGCTATCAAAATTACACTATGAAAAGGCTGGCATTTTGAAAACGAGTTGCTAGGCTATGGCAGCCACGACCTGTGTGATTAATAAAGCGGTAATCCTGAAAAATCATTAGGCATTAGGCTCGGGCCATAAATCTACAGCATTACCTCAGTTTTTTTTGGTTCTGGCCAGAATAAAATAAATCCCATGATGATTTCTTCTTGTTCACGGTATATCAAGATTTTTTCTTAAATCTCAGTAAAGCTTGGTCATCCATTTCTGCGATCATTCTCCTCGAATCCTCTCTCCCTTTCCCCATTCCTAACCTCCTTCTCCCCATTTTTTTTTCTCCATCCATGATGCCTCCCCCACTCCCCCACTCCTCCCTCCACCCCCCAGCTCATATACATGGCACACACCACTGCAGTGACAGAGCCACATTAGTCATCATCAGGGACATACGGCTGTGGAAGTACAGAGCCCAGCGACTGATTTCTAAGCTAACACGGTAACAAATGCATCATGTAAATCCATGCCCTCCCCCCGTGTCTAAAAATAGCAGCTATACCACATACTGTAATAAAATTAACGGCTAACATAAATGACACACTGATGTTTAATCATTCAGGCAGCTAGCGGCCACTGCTGAAAGATATTACCACACAAAAGCATGAACACACACAGTGCGCACAGAAAAAAACAGCACTATGTGTTAGTTAATGAAAGGAATAGTATGTCAGAATTATTGCTAATTCATACAATGAGACGATCACCAGCAAACTGACCTGAAAGGGGAATATGTTATCGCTGCGGCCGACTCCATCATCCATCCAGGACTTCGGGTTGAAGCCTGCGGGACTGTTTCGAGGGTACTTCTGGGATGCCACATGGTTGTTAGGAAAGGTCTTCTTCAGTGGAGAGATAGAGTTGATGGGGGTCATCCCGCCGTTCAGCCCCCGGCGATAATCTCTGCCCTGAGAGCCTCCCCAGCCACCACCACCACTACCATATCCTCCTCCGGGACTCCAGGAGGTGGAGGAGCCGGGGGAGGGAGAGGGGCTCTGGTAGCTGGCTGGACCCCAGGGGGATGGGGGCTTGTTCAGGCTGTTGGACAAATGCGGCAACTGGCTGAAAGCCGGATTCCTGTGCGGAAAGGGCGGTGGAGGGTGTGGAGAGGCCGGGGAGCGCCGATGCTGCTGGTGCTGGTTGTGGGGGTGTTGGAAGTGGGGGTGTGGTGGGGGAGCTGGGTGGTGCTGGGACAAGGCCGCGGCCGGTCCGATCTGGGGGGAGAAGTTCCCACCAAATCCTGGACTGACATGGTGTGAGAAGTTCTGGAACAGCAGGGGCCCGTTGTTGGCAGAGGCTGGGTTGAAGAAGCTGACGTCCTCATTGATGATGGTTGATGGCGCCGGTGGGATGGCAGCTGACCAGTTGTTGAAGCCAGTAAGTGATGATGAGGTTGTACTGGACTGGACCGGGCCAGTTCCCCCAAGACCAGACGTCTCTTGGTAATCAAAGCCCGTCAGGACAGGTGACTCAAGACGTAGCTGCTTCTCCTTTCCGTTACTTCCTTCAGACACGCCGCTGTCTGTCTTGGCTTCCTCTGACCGGGCCTTTTCCAGTTCTGAAATGATCCCACCACTTCCGCCCTCCTGGTGACTCCCAGGGGACAACTGCTGCTGCTTTTCTTGCGTTTCTTGCATTTCCTGTTGCTGCTGTGCTTTGGGCTTCTCTGGGCCCCCCAGGATTTCGTCTTGCACGCTGTTGTGGGTGGCAGAGGCAGGGAAGAGCCAGGGAGAGCCTCCCGTGGTGCCATTCCCTGCGGCTGTGGTGCTGTTTATGAAAGCAGCAGGGCTCTGCGACACATTTTGGTGGTGGTGTGGGGGCTGCAGATGCGGGTGGATTCGGACCGGGAATGCAGACTTGTTGCCAGTGTTGTTTTGAACTAGGACTCCAAACCCGTAATCCCCCATTTGTTTTCTCCCCCCACACACAAATGCTATCCCGTGATCGTTTGGTCCTATTGAGAGAAGAGCACACAGGATGGCATGCACCGAGTTAGCAGTCAGCTCCTCTCACTCCACTATAGATAAAGGGATTTAGAAACAACTAGGTGATGGCCATAGGCATTTTCTAGTGACATAAAATATATTTTTCTGGTGGGTCTGTTTTACTCCCTCAGAGAATTCCTAGACATATGATAATCACACAACATTGTCATGAATGAGCTCATTCTTGCCTTGGACAATCTACCCTTATTACTCTGGGCAGTTGAAAAAAGCCAGCCAGTTAACGTTACATCTTTAGCTAATTATAACCCCGTGACGTTGCCAGCTTGTAAGTCTACAGCTGAGCTGCTGGCAGCCACCAATATAGCTGGAAAGACTGCTGTGTCGAGCCGACACATTCTCCATTTGGAGACGTTTTCCTAACGCAAGCCAACTGACAGACAATGAACTACCCGCAGGGTAACTTCAAAGAGAACACAGCAGTACAAAATATCAGTGAATGTTGACAATATTGACAATAAACCGACATAACGTTCAGAAGAAAAACACTCGACCTTATTTGACAGCTGTCAGGAGTCTATGGAGAGTCCAACCTCAGATATATCAAATATAACTCATACACTTGTTTAAATTGATCGAAATACGCCCAATGAATAGTGTCACGCATTAGTGATCATATTACATTTTTACACTTGACGTAACCGTCGATAGTCAAGCGGTTTAAATCAACTAGATATGTTAGCTGGCCAGCTAACGTTTCCATCCGTTGCTAACACTAGCTAGCTAGCTTTTCACTACCGTTAGCACGAATGCTAGCTAGCTGGATAGGCTGAATACAGGGAAATAAAATCTCTCTTCACCTTCTGATCACCACCTTCGACCTCGCCGATGTCTTTGTCGAGATCCTTCCCTCGGGTTGAGAGCAAGGTGGTGTCCTTGAAAAAATGAGTACGTCAGGCAAAGCTTTTCAGAGGCGATTTGATAGCTGACTCGTACAGTGCAGTCGGTCAGCTTTTTTTTCTCCCTTCTCCTGACGTGTCCTGCCTGCTCAATGACACAGCTCCCTATCTGCTACCTCTAATCTGGACTGTATAATCAAAGAGCTTTGTTAACGTGGCAACGTGTGAAATATACCCGGCCGCTGTTCTTTCACAAGCCTTATTCGATCGGTTTCATTGTTCGTTTGATTTCAGTATATTTTTCTCGCTAACTGTCTTTCCCTACAGAGCCAGCCGATTCCTGTGTGCTCCTTGGCTGCCCCTCTCTCCTGGAACCGACCGTGGCCGAATGACAGCGAAAGATCAGCCGAGACACACTTCCGCTTCTAGCGCCACCCTTTCCACCGTGACCACTCCCTCCGAGAGCCACACCTCGGCATGCGATTGGCCGGACGACCGGCAGCCTCGCCCAATTTCTACAACATTTAACTGCCATGCACCAATAGTACACACATGCCACCCGTAAGTACTGCCCACTGAGGTCAGATATGATTAAAAAAAAAATCCTCCCAGCACGGCCCTGTCCTTTCACGATGCAGCCTGTATCAGGTCGTGAGAAAACTGAGATACACCCCCCCCTCTCCCCCCTTTGAAAGGATGGCAATGCCTCAGAAAAAGAGCATCCTTGGCCCAGGCTTTTTGATCTCATGCTCCTGCCTGTAAATGTGGAAATGAAACAGGAGGGTATGATGGTATCATTTCAGTAGCCTAGCTTTTTTGTTGATCATGGTATCCCTTTTTCTAGGTTAACCCTATTTTTATTTCTATATATTCCATGTGCCATACATTACAATTTTATGATACCTATAATGTTCAGTTTTTGTGGACACTGCCATAGGGGTGTTAATTAAATGATGCCTATTTCTTAGCATTGAGGTCACAGTTAGCAGCCATGTTGTACTGGACTGCATTATATTCAGAGGTGTTTCTAATAGTCTGCCCCATACATGTAAGTAAATGTCAAAAAGGATACAATATTAGAAACACCTCTCAGTAAAATGTAGTACAGTACAAAACCACATTTAACTATGACCTCAGAAATAAATATATAATTGAATTTACACATTTCCAACAATATCAACAAAAGAGGAACATATGGGCTTCGTAAAGATAGATGTTTTGACAGGACTGTTTTATTGGATTACATTAGTAATCATACATTGTACAGGTGTACCTAATAAAGTAGCCACTCTCTAAAGCTCACTAATTCACATGTTCTATCTTGTTTGTTTAATCTGTACGGAAAGTGTAAGAACAACAAGTTGTGTTTTGTGGGGTTAGTTACGTTCTGAACTATTTGTTGGCCGAGCGTAGGGACTTCCTGGAGTCTTGTCATCATTGTGAGGTTGGGAAGCAACTGATATAACGTGATTTAATTTATTAATTACTGAGCTTTAGAGGTGCCGGTAGGAATTTATGTTCTTACCTTTTGGACAGAGCCAGGCTAGCTGTTTCTCCTGCTTCTAATCTTAATGCTAAGCTAAGATAACTGCCTGCTGGCTGTAGCTTAGTATCTAATGGACAGATATGAGAGTGATACTGATCCTCTCATCTAACTCTCTGCAAAAAAGCAAAAAAAATGTCAAACTGTTCCTTTAAATAATCCTCCTCTTGTATTTAAAAATTATAAGCATTGCAACTATTTTCTGCACGCACAGTATTCTATTCAGTATTATCTGATGTAATAGCTTCAATCCTAATCTCTTTCAGTTTCTGTACATCACACTATATTCAACTAGAGCCCACCTAAGAAATGTGCTTCTCTCTACTCTGCCAGATGTCTGACCATCCAACGCTTTTTCCTTCACCCACCCACACCATTCCCCATGTCTCTTTATCTCTCCCCTCTGTCCTCCTCTGTGTCCTTCTCTCCTGTACGGTCATTATCACCTCGAGGTCATCGAGCAGCTTTGACTCTGTCAGTCTCACCGACCCTCGACTGGCAGTGTTACATGCAGCCGCAAATGGCTATCTAATAAATCTGTCACTTCAAGTCCAGCTGGGAGAGAGTGATAAATTAGCGAATCCGTGGTGTTCTGCATTATTAAGTGTGTACAGAAAGGATGAGCAGGCGATAGGGAGGCGGATGGCAGGTATTGGCAGGGTTAGGGAGTGACCGGCTTAAAGTAATCCGATTAAAAAAAATAGATTACAGATGTCTGATAGTAACACTATTCACATTTAGCTTGCGAAATGGTGCGAGCTGTGCAAATACCCTCACATGCGATATAATTTGGAGGCAAATAGCTTCAAAAGTGAATTTGAGTCATTTATTTTGGCAGTTGCAGATGCTAAAACTCGATCTCCACATAAACCTAAAAGAGAAGACAAATGTCGAACTTTAATGTCACTCTTTCCTTAATTTTACTGTTCACCGAGTCAATTCCCTCAACCACAGCACTGGTAACTATAAGAAATCCAACCTTTTTGCAAATGTGTCCACCACAATAGGGAACCCAGCTGATTTTTATTGGACATGGATTGCATTTTGGATGGCTGATGGAGCAGCACCACCCCAAAGCTCCTTCACTCCCAAATAAAACAAAGGACTTCCAGATAAATGTGTCAGTTCTCTTTATATGTAATATGAAGCCCTCGTCGTTAATGTTCTGCATGAGAAAATAATGACTGTCTGAATTTAGAGTGCAAAATATTCTGCTCTCTCTCTATCTTCTCTGAAATAATATAATTAGTATTTTAATTGTCTAATGATATAATAATGCAGCAGCTTTTTAATCAGTGTAATAGGTCCAGCACTACAAATGCAGAGCAGCAGCTCCAGCCTAACACCCGTAACATTTCTATTATATATTGTCATCTCCATTTATGACCTCCATTTCCTTTCCTCGTTTTATAATATCCGATCTGTTCCACAAACAAAAGTGTTCAAGTGAAATCTTAATCACACACTGGAGGGCGAGAAGCAGCCGGAGGAAGGAGTAATGTTTGATAGTACTAAATGTGCTCCAGCTTTACAGTCTCTGCTGCGTATAGGGCAGAGTATTCCTCTCACAGTGGGGTGGATGATTAGGCAGAGTGCTCGGTACAGTCAATGGATTTCTAGGACAGAATAACCGGTCTTACTGGCCTCACTCAGGAGACAACACCCTCTCCTCCCTCTGTCCCTTTCTCTTTCTGCCTTTTACTCTCTGTTACACACACACACACACACACTAAGAGGGTAAATGGCACACATATTTATTAAATTATTTATGGAATCTATATGTCTACAGTTTCATCCCAAAACGTTACTGGGCTCAAAGCTACTGAGATGTGTAATTCGTCTACTGTATGAAATAGCTAATAGCCAGTTTTACCATGTGTTCTCTCTCTCTGGCAATGGTTTTTGTGTGTGTGCTCTGCCATATCCAAGACTGGATAGGTGCTATGAATAAAACATTGAATCCATTAAAAAATTAATCGCCTTTTTACCTTAGGCATAATTATGGTGCAATTCCTCCCAGAGTGCATGTGTGTGTGTGTGTGTGTTTGTGAGTGTGCATTTGTGTGTGTGCCTAAGTGCAAATGTGCACATGCTAAGCTCATAGCTCCCAATGTTGATGATTTATATCTTAAAATTTACAGTTTGAACAATTTCCTGCTTCCCTGATGGTAGAGAAAAGTCTGCAGCCCCCTTAGGCTTGGCACTTATTTGATTGGACAAACTCAAAAATACATTGTGATTCATCTAAACACATGGATGTTTTCCAAAATGACATTTGGGAAACACAAAGTGTTGACCTGACAGCAATTGTATTTGTGTAAATTATGCAGATGCTGGCATGCATGATGTCTGAGAGGAAGACGGACGGTTTTTGAACGATGTAACAAAGCCTCATGATGCGCTGTTGTAGGTTTGTGTTTGTGTCCTATGAAATATTCAGAGAGTGTAATGTTGCTAACAAAACGGTGTGGACGTGCTCCTGGGTGGCTTTGGGACACAACAAGGACCTCTGGGTACAGGGTGGAGTGGGAGGCGAGGGGAGGGAGGGGTGAATTAGATGATGCAAAAAGCAAATATGAGAGAGGAGCATAGAAGGATTAAAGAGCTGTGGCAAATAAGGATCAGGGATGGGTGCAAAAACGAATAACTATATTAATGTGTAAAGGCTCCTATCTGAAAGGTCTTATTAAGAAACACTAAAACACGGATGACCTAGTTTTTGGAAATGTTTTTAAAAAAAAATCATTTTCAACACTATGGTTAGTAATCTTCACTCACAAAGAAGACTTGATAGGTGTGGCAGAGTCTCAATCTCAATCTCAATCATTCATAGTCATTGATAACTTAATTTGAAATATAAATAAAAACTGGCGCCCTTCACTTTTTATATTAGAGAGCAACTCTTCTCCTCAATGTTTTTTTTGTTTTTTTTTTGCTGACAGCCTGAGATCTTTCACATCCTTCATCCGTTCAGTGTATTTTGCCCTGTTGTGCTCTCCCTGGAGACTCTATACTAATTAAGCCAAAGAGGTCTCTGCCGGGTAGCAGGCCGGGGTGACTGTTTGAAAAAGACACATGGACTGAGTGTGTGTGATTGTGTGTGTGTGTGTGTGTGTCACAAAGGCTAGGCATTTCATGACTCCACTGGGTACAGAAGGGATAATAAATTACAACAGAGCAGCAGCTGGGGGTCTGTGCTATGAGTGTCAATGTTTGTGTGTGTGTGTGTGTGTGTGTGTGTGTGTGTTTATGTGTGTATCTCCACGCACACGAGATTGAGCAAATACGTAGTTAAGTGAGTTAACACATATTTCAAAATTCAACATTTCAGTACTGTGGCAAAACTGGAAAATCTGATGTTTGACTCAATTGTCAGTCCTCAGTTCTATCAGATCATGGTGTAACTCCCCAAATCAATAAAGGAAAATGTGCCAATCTTTTAAAAATGTGCTTAACAATTTATGAAGTGCAAAACTATTTTGTTATTTGGAGAAGCACTAAAATCGGGGAGAAAAATTGCAAATTAGCATCATAACTGACATAGAAAATTAGGACTGGTGGATGATGCATTTTTGCCCTGGTGGTAGTCACAATAATCAGATATGAACTGCACACATTCATATCACTATGTGAAAGGAGATTCTTGCCTTCTTCTCAAACAGGGACTGAACACAGTGTCTTGGTTTGGCCAAAATGCTATAAATCCCTCCCTGTGGGGACACTGGGTCAAGGATTTACAGTATAATTGTTTGTCTATCTTTATATCTTTCACTACGTCACTGTAAGTTGAGTGATTCTTGTACTATATATGGCAGTCTGCAATGTGTGAATTTTTGTTGTTGCCATGGCAATGTTAAATTTGGGCTACTTGTTCATTCATTCACTGTTGGTGACATATAAAAGAGATTCTGATTCTGCTCATTTTTCGTCTTTATTTTTCTTATGAATCAACACAACAAAAACATGGAAACATATCGATTTGCCAAAGGGTCGTGTTTGTGTGAGTGTGTGTGTGTATAAATGAAGAATGTGCACAGATGTGTGTGTGAAATCAATTGAGAAACTGTGCCTCTAAGGCAGGAGTGGTTTCATTTACCTTCTGGGAACTTCTCCATGGCTGATAAGTCCAGCTGGGTGACAAGGCTGAAAGGAGCCGCTGGATGGATGTGGTGGCCAGCTTCATCCACCATTTTGATCATTTTCAGCAGTTTATCTTGTAATCGCATTATGTTCAAGTCACAAATCAAGCCATGTCAAGTCTCAATTAGAAATTTTCTTTTCTGTCATATGGATAATAAGATAATAGAATATGTCACATTATGGTACAATCACATTTCCTCAATGTGCCTCATCGAGTTCTGTTTAATTTAGTAATTTCCTGTTTCCCAGAATGATTTTTAGCCTGACTCTATGACCAAATGCTAACTAATGACATTCCCATCAGCTGTACTTTGTGTTCAGTGCTAATTAGCATATGTTAACTGTTAGCATGCTAACACACTAAACTAAGATGGTGAACATGTTAAATATTATACCTGCTTAACTTCAGCATGTTCGTGTTTGTATTGTATGTTAGCATGCTAATGTTAGCATTTAGCTCAAAGCACAGTCATGGATGGTGAATTGTGACTTGTAGTCAAGATAAATGGAGATTAAGCCTAAATTGGATATTTTTTTAAGTGTTACATGTTGGTAGCGGCGCATTAACAAGTGAACAAACAAGTGTCATTTTTAATTATCTCACTCAAGTGTTGATATTGGATTTTATTTCAATCTAACTGCCAGCGATTTGCAGCCATTTTGCCACACTTTGTTGTTGTTGTTTTCACCAAGCATGAGATATTGTAGCTCTCAGAAATTCCCTGACATTTCCACTCAGCTGCTAGCCGACTTGTTTGTCATATCAATGATTGCAGCTACTCTTCTCACTCAAAACACAACATGCCTTGTATTGAGGCTTGGTGGACATATTGGTATCTCTGCCACTGCTTCAAGCCCCTGTAAATTGTTGTTGATGTACAAAACAGTCATCAAAAGTCTGTTTGTTGTCCACTAACCTGCTAGTTGTATGGTACACCAACTTGGACTGTGACTCTTATAAGGTCTGTCTGCGTGGGGTTTATTGTCTGTGTTTGTCTTTCTCTTGTTTTCTCTTTCCTGCGTGTCTGTACACACACACACAGACACATAGACACACACACACACACACACAGTGCTGACAGAGGCTAAAAGAAAGAGCAATGAACAGAGGAATGCTGAGTCAAGCAGACCTGAGCCACCCCCTGCCCCAATAAAGGCCCATACAGAGCATGTGGCCTCATCAATAATGGAAAGTCCTCCTTAAATCCCTGAAAGTCACTGATATATGTGTGAAAAAGAGTGTCTGTGTTAAGTTAGTTTGTTTATGAAGACATCAGGCTAGTATTCTCAGGGCCTGTGTGTGTGTGTGTGTGTGTGTGTGTATGTGTGTGTGTGGGTGTGTGTGCTTGGTTGGGAGGGGGACACACAAAGAGGTGGTTAGGCTTATAGTATTTCCAGATCACTTTAACTGCGAGGTGGAGCTCCAAGTGTGTCTTATCAGTCGACACAGATGTACCTCCGAGGACACTGTGATGCACTGTGATGTGTGTGTGTGTGTGTGTGTCAGTCGGCAGATGTAGTGAAAGCCACTCTGAATGATGTGCACACTGTGACTAGAAGCCGGAGGTTTCCAGACATGACTACACGCTACTCCCTCCAGCAATTCTGTAATCCCCCAAATCTTAGTTTCTTCAACTGTGAACTGAGAATTAAGGAATTTTGGGTAAAAGTTCCTACAGGCTGAACCTCATGCCACACGCATGCAAAGTGCGACCATTTCACTTTTGCATTGCTTTGATCTATCAAAGTCATCACTTGTGGACATTAATTGGGAATGTTTTGTTCGCACCAAGTGTCTGGGCCACTTCTGAGTCTATTTAGCATTGTGTATTTAATGGAAACATTTTTTATTGTAATAATTTCTGCATTTCAATTTGTCAAAATCATTTAAAAGCATACAAATAATATGAGAATTCAAATCTTGATATTCTTTAGGGAAAGAGCCAGTTGAGTGGTTATAGAGCAGATTCTAGTGAACAGGTCAACAGATTATACAACATAAACCATGCAGATAGTTTCAGTGCCTGATTTTGAGATGTCTGCCTCTTAATGGAAATGAAACTTGTTTGTTTATGCAAAATATTGAAGAACCTCAACAGCAACATGTCTTTACAAAAACAGTGTCTAAAATAATCAGGATAAGTCATAGCCCCCACTGTCAACAATCTCACAAATTTTATTTGGAACTTTCTTCCACCAAACGTAAAAATTTAAAACAGAAATTAGACCTAGATCAAGTTCAACAAGCAAGTAAGCTATCAATAGCTCTGTTAGTCATTTGTGTGAAAAACGTGTCTAGACATTAAAAACTGTTCAGTAAATATGAAGTGAACACGAGGTGCCAGTTAGCTTAGCTTAGCATAAAGACTGGAAACAGGGGGAAACAGCTAGCCTGGCTCTGGCCCAAAGGTAACAAACACTTCCTACCAGCACTTCTAAAGCTCACTAATTAACACGTAATATGTTTGTTTGTTTAATCCATTAAAGCAAATGAAGTGTAAACACGAAACAAAATGAAGAGGTCAAAGCTCCGGCGACACTTGTAGTATAAAGAGCAACTTTATTGTCAGAACAATGTGTGGGTGTAAAGCAAAACTGTTTTTAAAGGTTCTCTTGGGCTGAACTTAATCACGCCTATGCCTATAAAAAATAAAGATGTTGCTTTTCATTTAAATGTCTTGTGACTGTAACCCTGGTTACATCATTCCTCTTAATGGAGATCCTGTGTTCAGTGATACGCTCTTTAAGGAAACAGGATGTCTCAGTGTATTTTACGACGTGGGCACCGTATCAGATAAACAACATCTTTTTGTTTTGCAGGTAATAAAATCCTTGACGCTGATGGTCATCACATTGGTAGGGTGGTTAAAGACTTGAGATTTTTGGTTTCTTCCTCTTTTAAAAGTTACTAGGTAGGTCTTTACAGGTTTCTTTCAAGGATGGGTTGTTTTGGAGAATATGCTAATGTTTTAGCATTATGTCCTTGATGTTCTTACTGTGTGTGTCTTAATGCAGAGCAGTAAATAAGATGCGGCTCAGATTTGGAGGGTTTTTGAACTTGCAGATGAGCCTCTCGGCTCTTTGAATCCGCCTTTTTTTCTGCACATACAAGTCAATCTTCTTTGTAATTTCTTTCTCTAAATTTGGATTGCATCTCTTCTTAACTCTTTTCATATTCTTCTGGATCATCATATTCTTTTCAGTCTCATGAGTTTAGCTTACAGGTAGACTTTTGTTAAGTGTTAATGGATGAAAGCTTTGAGCATGATGAAGTGTTTTTTTTTTTTCTTTCTTTAAAAAATATAGCAAGGACTCTGGTGAATAGGTGTACTTCTCATAATATTGAACTATGAAACAATGTCAATATGTCAATGTATTTAAGAGCATTTTTGACATGTTTGACTGATTTCACCTGATCTTCCTTTGGGTGAAAAAGTTATATTCTGAATATTTTAATTTCACTTCTACTTTTACTTTGGGTTTGTTCTATTCAAAGAAGCCTCCTGTCTCCTGTGGCATGAGGAAATCCTTCCTTTATCAGATCACATTTACATACAATGCACTGTCCATAACATTGATGCTGAAAATTCACAAATGGCAAGCCTGCTGAGAAAGTTGGATGTGATGGGTTTTATCAGGTTCATTTGGCACGGTCTTCTATATTAGGAATCAGTGGGAGTTGGGAGCCTTGGAAGGGATAAGTGAATCCTCCCTGTCTAAGATAAGATTTATATTCTGAGAGCAAGATTGTTCTATCTTAATTACTCCTCCAGATGTTTCTGTCCTCGCTGTGGTCCCTTTAGACCTCAAAGCTCTGCCAGCCAAAAGCTAACTGGGGTTAACTCCCACAGTCACAATGTACTCTCAAACTTTGTTGGGAAATTCAAACTTTATAAAGCGCAATTCAAGCGGAGGTTTTAAGTTTGTATAGCTTTGAGCCCTTCAGTATGGTGGCCTGGTTTGAGGAGAAGACCATTACTGATATATTGTTTTAGCCTGACCTTGCACTACCAGGGCAGTGCTTGCTTATACTTTGCTGGTTGCTGCATGAAAGAGCAAAATTACATAACATGACATGCTACACGATTTCTTAATCGACTATCAAAATGCTGAGGCAATATCTCAAGACTTAGAGGTTTCAAACAGAGCTGAGGAAGGGCTACTGTAAAGGGGGACGTTTACAGAATTTCATGAATCCTGTTTGATGTTTTGTATGAGCTGAGTTAGCATTATTATGAAGCAGAAAGGCTTTGCGACCTTTCCAGTGAGCGACAGTGCAAGGCGGAGGCCTTTACTAAAGCGATTGATCCCCCATCCCAACCCCTCAGGCCCCACCAGGATCTGTTGTGATTATTGACCTCAGTTTGCAGAGTTCACAATCTGGCCCATTGGTAGTTAGAGTCATTGATTGGAGTATAACACATAGATGATCAATCTGTTAAAATCGCACTGGCTGGGAGCTCAGCCAGTCACCAGCCTCTGGGGTCATGGGAGGAACACAGCAACGTGACTGCTGTGTCAGGGGGGTGAGGGGTGATCCTGAATCCTGGATCCTGGATCCTTAACGGGTCATGAACGCTGAAACAAAAGAGCATTTTATGTGCACATATCTGCTCATCATACATTCACCACACACACAGAAACATGTAGCATGTGTATTGTGTAAACATACATTAATCATGAACATGCCATATACGCTCTCTACACACACATATGTCATGGCACCCAACAATCAATACCTCACAAAATCCATAACAAACTGTTTTGCATATTCTTTGATCATCTGCAATGCTGCCCTCAGAAGGACCTTTAAAAGCATATAAATGGAGAGACAAGGTTTTCCTTCTCTTACACTATGTTAATTTTTAGCCATCCTAGTGGCAAGGCTGTGAGGATGACAATGTCTGTCTGTCGTGGTCCAGACTGACATATTTTAACAACCACCGGATGGATTACCATGAACTCCTCAGATGTTCCCTTAAATTACATGTTGCAGAACATAAGCCAGCAGTTTGTAAGAAGAAACAAGTCTACGTCATAGCCCATCATTACATGTTCATAATCCATAAATCAGCAGGTACACACAACGATTGATCATGTTAAAGACATCTTTCTCAAACATAAGCAGAGATAAACCTATTGGATGTAAACAGTGGACATAGATATAGAACCTGAGGATCTTTGAAAGGCTTCCTACTTAGTACTGATTGGGTCTCATCATTGATTGATTTGTCCCATTGTTTGTTATCTTGGATATATATGTTTTAAATGTAGTGTAATATTTTTTCTACGTGACCTGATAGCAACACATAAAACAAAACGAGAGCAGCCTGAAAATTAACAAACACTAAATAAATGCAATATATATAAAAATTATAATAAACATGAAACAAACAAACCAGGGGCTGATTGTAAGATTTTCGTATTGTCCAATTGGAAACTTATATATCCTTTTTACATATTCATACTCTGTGATTTCGTAGATGAACCCTGTTTATGTTAATATTTGGCTCTTCATATAAAAGTTAAAATCTATCTGACAGTAAGCTTTGTTTTGCCATCACCGTGTGGGTTTCTCTGCTCACTCTATTTTTAGATATTCTGTATAAATATATGAATTGTTTCTATTCAATGTGTTTGTTTACTTCATACTGATCATTGTACACATCTGGAAGTAATAAATATAATGTTGTCATGCTTTTCTTTTAAGCTCTGAAGAAGGCAAACTGACGCCGAAACATTAGTTGAAATAAAGTTATATCCTGGCTACATCCAGCCACTGTAGCTTGTTATATGGTTTACAGAGGTGAGCTGATGTGACTAAATTAGATGAGTACATGATAATGATATTCTATAGTGTAAAGGAGGAGCGTACTAGGTGCATTTTTGGGTATTTACTATTTGTATAGCACCAAAGGGCTTTACACATACATACAATACTAGATTATGTATTTGTCATGTCATGCAAACGTTCCATATATAGGCCTATCATCCTAAATCTTAATTTAATCATACATGCAGAGATGAGTGGTCCGGCCTCTGCTCACACGATGACATGCTAACATTTTGATCTTTCTTTTTCATCATTGTCAGTGTTCGTGCCGTCTATTGTAACCCAGTCTCTCCGTCTCTCTCTCTTCCTCTTAGCTGGCAGTAGTGGACAGATGGTCGGATCAAACCCCATCAAACATTTACAACCTCGCAGACACAGCCTCATCACGCTCACTCCCTGACATCAGAGCGGTCCACCCATACCACCCCCACATGTGCGTACACACACACACACACACACCTGCCCTAGCTGCAAGCTCAGAAATTTTTCAAATTAAGAGTTTGATGGCGCTTTGACAGAAGTCTGAATGGTACAGGAGCTCTTCCTCTCTGTGCTCATCAACTCTAACCAACTCAGTTTTTAAGCAAAAAAGATCTTATGTGCTCTTCTATACACTACACTATATATACAATACGTAACGGCATGTTTCCATCACATTGTTGAGATTTTGGTCAAGGACTTTCATCAGTACGTGTTGAATCCATCAGACTTGTTTTACTGCAGCCTTGTCCCCGGGGTCCTGTATCTCAAACAAAAGGAGAAGGATGATAGAGAGGAAGGGAGGACAAGGATGATGAGTCAAGGGAGAGAGAGAGAAGGAGAGTGAGAAGAGGAGGAGGAGGAGGATGACAGTGTTGAGGAGGATGGGAAGAGAGAAACACAGATGATTAGCAGGCGGGGGAGAAAGAGGAGGAGGAGGAGAGGTGGAGGAGGAGGAGGCACAGGAACTAAAATGGATAGCTGCATTGCTGTCATGCTACAATGTCCTTCAGGCTTTCACTGTAACAACAAGCACCCACTGAATGATGACGATGATATGCAGCAAACTGTTTTATACTAAAAAAAACTCAATCCGACATGACTTGCAGAACCATGGATGTATGTTCAGGTAAGGAACCAACAAGTCCAGCGTAAATATAATTTCCTATATGCTTGTAGTTTTTGACATTTCTATGCAGCGACATACACAAACATAATGCATACTTACATAGAGACAAATAAACACACGAGTTAAAAGAAAAAAAAACGTAATAATGATCAGTCTGTTTCTATCCCAACAACCCCTCAGAGATTTGGTTGCCAAGTCAACCACGGCCACCTCGATGACAACGACAGTAGTCAGCTTGTCTTCACCTCTATTCTATATTCTGCTTGCTGCTTTTCTCCTCATGAATTTGGATTTTGATTCTCTTCTCTTAGAAAATGAGTGTGGCATGTTTAGGTCACTGGTTTTGATCTTAAGATTACACTGAAGTCTATATTGTAGTGACTGTGAGTAAAATCCCTCACTCTCAGTTTGGCTTGATTTGCTCAGGAGCTTTTAAGAATCTGGTAAGCCATGACTACAGAGTGACATACTGGTCTAACCATGCAGCCCGAACAGAGCTGGATAGGTGCAGGGATTTGGCATAGCGGCCACTGTTAAAATTGTAGGTCACTATTTGTTATCACAAAAGAGAAATCTTCAAAACAGCTATAATCAGTATTTTTATATTAACAGTGGATCACATGACTACTTGTATGTGAAAGAGGTCACTATGATTGATGCACAAATAGAGGATTATTATATATAATTATATATATTACATTACTTAGACAGAGGAGAGGAGTTATATTGAAAGCCTTTACGTATTGGTTAAACGTCGACCGGTTTGGACCTCAGCAGTTCTTCATCAGGGCGGAATTTTTATTTATTTTTGGGGGATGTATTAAAGTGTTAGTAGTATTGCACTTCTATGAAGTTGAGGGGCTTGTTAGAAACAGATAACTACAATGCCTCTTTAACTGAGGCACTGCAACATAAAAAAATTCCCCTGCAGCCCAAAAAGCATTTTCTCCTCTCTGTATAAATGTTGTCAGCTCAATCCAAAGTTTATGGGATGGGCCGACGAGACGCTAATCTGCATGTGCAGGAACGAGGAAGTAAGGAAGTAGGAAGGCATTTGCACTGGGTGAGCGACTTTCGCTGGAATGAATGGGGGCTATCTTGGAACAACACTTTTTGTATAATACATGAATGTGTCTAACTCACCATTGGAATCCAATAAATGTGAGATAGTATACATAGAGCCACAGTAAGGACGGTGAATGAAAACGAGGCTGTGATATTATGGGAATTTTTTTTCACAGGATTTTGTAATATGTAACTCGGCGGAGAAAATCTGCGATACTGGAGCAATGCCTAGTGGAGCTTATTGTGGGATGGCAACACATACTACAAAATGAGGGTAGCCCGAAAATGATTAAACATTAAATGAATGAGGATGTCGTGTGTGCAGCAAGACGAGTGGATATTTCACTACAAAAAATTACAAAGACGATATCAGTTTCATGTTAGTGTTTACTGTTTGAAAAAGTTGCATTTCAATATCCAGGAATCATGCAATGTGATGTCAGAAAATGGCCTACAACAAGGTCATGTGTCAACTGCCAGTTTTTATTTCCCCTCTAACTTTTGATATGTGACTTACTTTGTGTGATTGAGTATAAACAAGGCACATCTATTTAGAGACACTTTTTTACAGCAGCCCCACTACATGATTTAGACCGATCCCTAAAATCTTGACTAGCGTAGCTTTAAAGTTTCATTAACAGAAAATTGATTGTCTTGGAGTCTCCAAAAGTTTACTATCAAAGTCATAAAAGGTTTTCCACTGGGAGTAACAAACACTGGTACTATACAGACTGGCTGCTGCATGATCTGCAACCCAAACAGAGATATGACGTGCTCGCAGTTGTGAATGCATGAAGGGTTATATATTACTCTGTGTGCACACCAACCCACAGAAACTTTCACTGTCCATGCTGCTTATTGTCACACCTTGGCCTATAATAAGCCATGTGAGTCATCATGCCATTTTTTTCAGACAGGTAATTGTCCATAATGACACCAGGCATGCAGGTCAAAAGAACAACACCGGTGCTGAATAACACACAGAGGTCACAGAGTAACACAGTATCTTTGCCTTTATGTCTGTCAGTGCGTCTGCTGTTAACAAAACACAGAAGGTTCCAGTGTCCTTTGACCTTATTAGACACACTATACATTTAAAGTCCATTTTTCATTTGAGGGGATTTAGAAAGATAGGCCAAACAATATCCCTCTCTTTCTCTTCCACACACACACACCTTAGCATTCAGAAACTCAAACCCTGAGCCAGTGATGAGTCTGAATGCTCTCCCAGTGTTGACAGTGCTTGACTCATTCTGCAGTGCGCCTGCCGTCATTGAGATGCATAGCGATATCCAAACAGAGTTCTGCCAAGTTGTAGCCAGCCATTTAACCACCACCGACACACACACACACACACATGCATGCGGACACAGATGCACAGGGAGGGAGAGACACAGAGACCAGGATCATGTGAAAAGGCAGTTAACTAGAACCTTCTGTGGTGTAAATTCAGAAACTTGTACGTGTATTTGTTGTGTCAATGTATTTCAAGAGAAAATCAATTCATTATGCAGCGTGTTAGCATGAACACTGCAGAGGTGGTGCATTGTACCAGTTTCATTTTTACTTTCTACTCACCACCAGCATTGGTAAACATGGCAGAACAAGACTCAAGAGTCTTCAGCCATGCTAGCAGCTCTGTGAGGTTGCACTTAGGAACAGTAGTGCTTTGAGCTGAATGTTAAAATGCTAACACGCTCACAGTGACAATGCTAACATGCTGATGTTTAGCAGGTATAATAATTACTCTTGCATGTTAGCATGCTAACATTTGCTAATTAGCAGTAAACACAAAGTACAGCTGAGGCTGATGGGAATGTCATTAGTTTTGTAAGTATTTGGTCATAAACATAAGTGACGGACAAATTAAAACTTTGACTTTGATGATGGAAAGTCAGGGGATCACCAAAGTTATTACAGTTCATTCTGGAGTGAACATGATTGTCTGTACCAAATGTCATGGCAATCCATCCAATAGAGTTGTGGAGATATTTCATTAAATACTGAAAATGTCAACCTGGTGGTGCTAGAAGAAAAGTCAGGGGACCACCAAAGTCAGTAGGATTCGTCCTCTGGGGACCACAAATTTGATTGCAATCCATCAACAGTTGTTGGACCAAAGTGGTGGACTGACCGTTAGACCACCATTGCTATTCCTGAGCCAAGCACTGGTAACACTTACTCTTGCATATCAAGCTTAAGCCAAACACAGTTTGCTTTTATTCTCTTCATGACACTACTAAATGCAATCTACAGACAGAGTTCTTGCTTAAGAGGCATCGTCCTTTGTTGGAGATAAGAATACAGTCAAACATTACCTGTTGGCTTGTGTTCATTTCTCCTGCCACCTCTCTGCCACAGTAAATAAATAAATAAATAAATAAATAAATATTAGCACTATAAAGCAATATTTGGAACAGTTTTCCTCTGCTACTCCTTTGAAAAGTTAAATGGCACTGCTCCTGCAGGAAGAGCATCACTCAACACTCCTGCTGGGGATGACGAAACAATGCAGAAACAGTTGAAAAAAACGCTTGTTTAAAGTAGGCTACAGGTTGTATAGAGGCGGTGAGGTGATGTGTGAGTTTTATCGACATCAGTGTGAGTCTGGCATCAAGGTTGATGTTGCAAACAGCCTCATCATTGGTCACTTTGTGAAATGAGTATGATGTTCTTCTGTTCCCCTCTTTAGCACCACATGGTACCCAACCAGCCACAACTTTAGGTTTTAGTCACACTGTTGGTGTGGTATTAGGGGTGGCAATGTCAGTCCGTCATCACCACCAATATCTCAACAACTATTGGATGGACTGATTAACAGGGGAAATAACACCTGTATGGCCATTTATTTGCTATGGGACAGTAAATATCTTGCTCAAACGAACCTAAAGACGAATACCTTCATAAAATATACCTATTTATTTTCATTTAATCAATAATACCCCTGCCCTCTAATCACTAGATGTGCAGTAAGCCAATTACTTTATCACACCTCAGATGCTGCTGTTAAAGCTGCTGCTGAATTTGGTGACGTCTCAAGAAACCCACCAGTTAAAGTCAGATGTGGCACATATACTGGACTGAACACATATTTAGCTTGCAAGCAGGCGCATTCCAAACCAAAAGCCTACAACAGCACCCTGGTCTGTAATCTGTAAGGAGCATTTGGTGGAGCAAAGGTCATAAGGCAGCAGTTTATCTGCACGCATGTCGGGGGGAGGGTTGGCATGATGAAGGTAAGGCCAGCAGAACATGATCTCAGCTGATAATTTAGCACATTTTCACGTCCATCTCGACTCCATCAGAGGTGTACTCAGCAACATTTTCACCATCATGTTTGAGCCTCTTCTCTCTGTGATCATCTGTTTGATGTTGCAGTTTTAGTGGTAATTACAAGTCAGAAGAAGTGTTTAAGAGGAGCAATAGTCCAGCATGAATATCTGTTATAGTACAATAATTGATAGTCACCCAGTCATTCAGTCAGTTGGTTTACCACTTACTCCAATGCATGATGTTGCAAGAATGAAACTGATACCATGGAATTTGGTGTGGATATTCAAGATCCCTAGAGGATGTATTTCAATTATTGTGGTTATTTTCTGACCTTTGATATAGTGCCATCATCAGGTCACATTTAACCCTTGACCAACACTTTTGTATAGCACAAAAATGGCCAGATTTCCATCTGCTGCAGATATTTATGGTCCACTCTGATTGTTTTTGGTGACCGTTATGACGTAATTTACTTTTGTACAAAACAAATCTGTGTATGTGCAGATTTCCACATTCATGCTCTCACTGTGATGGGAAAAAACCTTTTGATTTTAATGACCCTGTGGCTTTTCTTCTATCATCATCCTCAGGACATACCACTTTTTGTAAGTCAGTCAGTATATTGTTTGTTTCATTTAGCCAACATATTGTGGAGTGTAATGGTCATTGCCTGCAGTCCTCGCACAGCCCTACACTTAAAGTCATATTTAAAGTTATTATCCAGAAACTGAGACATATATTTATGATAATGTATACTGAATTATAATAATATATTACAGTTTACACATTCAAGACTTTGGTTTAAAATGGTAACACATTCTAAGAAGGGATCCGTTATGGGTTTTTCTTTAGTGATGTGGATACCAGGTGACTTTTTTGTGGTTGTTACTGTAAACCCTATTTAAACCCTGTATTTACAGTTTCATTTGGGCAGTCACTTGAGATTTGCTGCCAGGAAAAGACAGTATTTACTGTCAAATGTCATACACAAGGACACTTGAGAAGTTGTTGCATCAGTATGAAAGAATTTGCCATTGTTTTCTCCCCCATTACTATTCAGTCAGTTAATATTCCTCTTTGCCTGCAACCCTCACAGCAGAGTAGATGTCTGACTCTTTTCTAAGAAAAATGATAATCACCTGATCCTGCTGTTATAATCGGGGTCAAGGAGAACTCATCATTTATGAAGAAATATCCCCCTCCTCATCCCTTTCTCTCCATTTTATCATCTTCTGGGGCGGGTGTCATGGCACCCAGAAAAAACTGTGACCTTGCTGTTCCACTCCAATTCATATCCATTTGTGTGTGTGTGTGTGTGTGTGTGAGAATATGATTGTGTGTGTGTCATCAATAAAGGCGGAGGTTTTTGTACCACATAGAGGCACCTGACAGAAATGTCTCACAGGGCCCTTAACAACTGGACCAGAGACTCTACACACACACTCACACACACTTGCACAAAATAAATATACACACACCTGAAGGCACAAACAAAGGGAAGAAGAGCAGGGCGGTAACAGAGAGAGAACTGCACTGTCAGTATACACTCTTTTTCTAGCTCTTCAGAAATCCCTCAGTGAAAGAGAAACTGCATCGTCACTCCAAACAGAGATGCCATTTTGTTTCAGAGGCTGAATTTCACTTTGACAGTTTGACACTTGGAGATACAGTTTCCCTGCAGTGCAGCAGCATGTGCGACTGTATGCCTACTCTTTATATCTCTGACTCAAACATGCGTTTTTCTGCCACACCCGCTCTCTTATCTTTCCCTCACTCTCTCTCTCTCTCTCTTTTTCTCAGTCTTTTTTGATGATGCCTCCGATTGCCATGGGTAGCAAAAAATAAAATGATGAGATTACCATGACAACATGAGGGAGTGACGTGGGGGTTATTTCTGAGGCCGCACAGTCCGTGGAAACGAACTCGATGACACTGATGAATCGTCAGGAGAAGCAGGACACATGTACTGGTGTGACACTCTTCCTCCTTTTCCTCCTCCCCGTCCTGTTTAACATGCTCATCCAGTACACATTCATACATGTGTACTGTACGCTGTTTAAACTATGGGAGTAGCTTTATCTACTACAGTGTTACAAATCATTTTTACGTAAATCATCCAAGGATGGTTTGTCTTTTTCAGCGTCGCCCTCATTCACATTGATGCTGACACACCATCACACACAGCAGTTGAACGCTTTGCTCAGGGGCACCTTGTCAGCGGTTGTCAAGAGAGGGGAGAGCACTACTCATTCAGTTTCCTCATACAGATTTTCAGGTGAGCTAGACAGAAATGTCGTCTTTAACCTTCACAATTGCACACTTGTTTCGCACACCTTCCTCATTTTTGCACATCACACCCGACTTGTTTTCTTTCACCTTTCTTCCTCTTCCTGTTGTTTTCTTCGCCTCCTGCTGTCTCAGACTTGCCCTGTCACATTTTGCTTTTGTATACCTCCTCCTGTTCATCATCATCATCATCACTGTTATCCTAGCCGTCGCCTTTCTGAGGTGGTCTCGCAAACGCAGCCCTCCATTTTTTTTGCACCCACAGCCTCGCCATAGCAACAGAAGTGACTGTGTGACAGCCTGCATATCAAGGAAGGGAAAAGAGGAAGGGAGGACAGGAGAGGAGAGGAGAGGAGGGGAGAGGAGGGAGGCAAAACAGGGGGATGAGAAGGCAGGAAAGAAAGGAGAAAGAGAGCCGAGGGATAGAGGGAGGGGTTGCAGAAACAGTCGTCTGCTGGAGGAAAGATAGTGAGGGGAAACGGCAAGCTTTGGTATCTGAAAAAGATAAGTAGGTCAGTCCTAATCTGGGGTTGAGTTTAGCATATAAATAAATAATGAAGCCGGCTTCACAGTAAAAACACCAACTAGGTGGAAAACCCTCCAAATATGAAAGCCCGCTGTACTCCACTGTGACATATACACAGGTGATGTCCTCTAATCTTCATGTATAACGACACTGGTTCACTGTCACTGTAAAGCATCATAGTGCTGAATGGACACGTAGGCAGATGTTGTGTATAGCCTGAAGAAGCTGACTGTAAGACAGCAAAGATACAGCAGATAGTGAGGAGGTTATCAGAAGCAGATTTTGGCAGTGTAAGTGTGTGTGTGTGTGTGTGTGTGTGTGTGTGTGTATGAGAGAGAGAAAGCCTGTACTTTGTTGGGGAGATGGCACTGTTGGAGATATGAGGTGCATTAAACAGATGGGGCATGTGATAGGTCACATCTGGTAATGGGTGGAGAGAGGAGAGGAGAGGAGAGGAGAGGAGAGGAAGGATATGACAGGAAACAACACAAAGGGTAGTTCGATTTTGCTTCCTGATTATCAGGGATATTTCTGTAATTTTCAGGGGGGAGAAACTGTATAGAACATTAAAATAATAAATTCATATCAAAGATCCTTCCTTTATTTTAAAGGAGGAATAGTTCAACATTTGTGGTGAAATCTGCTTATTTGCTTCCTTTTCAAGAGTGAGATGCACAGAGCTGGAGAGAGTCAGGATTTGGTTAGCCTAGCTTAGCATTAGGACTGGAGGCAGGGGGAAACAGCTCACATCACTCTGTCCAGTTCAAAAATATACCTACAAGCACCTCTAAAGCTGAATTATTCACACAAATATCTTGTATTTTTTCCCCATACTCAGAAAGAAAGTGCATAATGTTGAACCATCCCTTTAAATAATAATATACAATCTCCTACACTTCTCTCCTGCAGCTGGAAAACCAGAGTAGCCAGGCCTTAGAGAAGAGGATGGTGCAATTTCCGCCATTCTCTTCCCACAAGGAGTCCATCATCCAACCCTGCATGGTGCCAACAATTTCTTCTCCTGTAGGGCATTTTATGTGCCAGTTTCTAATCAAAACATTTTATTTATCGTGTTTAGACATCCCAACCAACACATACACTCTCACAGACTCCACAAACCATCTACAGTGAATAAAAAAAGGACACATTTCTTAAAACAAAACAAATGTGGTCAGGATGAAATGCAAATAAGTCGTTGTAATTTGGAAATAAATATACTGTAGATATTCCCCATTGTCACACCCTTTTCATGAACTTTCATGGTAATGGTCTTTGGTCTGGCCTTTCCCAGGCACTTCTCCTGAACCTGATGTCAACGCACAGCTTTCTTTAATGACCTGGTTCCATAACATACATCCTGTTCTAAGGAATAACACCTGTACTTAACCCCGCGCTGATATCTGGGACACCGCTGTGCTGCCTGACACACTTCTTTGTCATTATCAGCCTTTGCCCTAATAGGGTATCATAAAGCCATCCATTCATTTCCCTGAATGAGACGAACTGAACAAAGACTGCAGGGGACCCAACCAACACCTTCCCTACTGGCATTAGGCTTTAGTTTCCTAGTCTCACCTTGCAGTGGCTCAGTCATTTGTTAACCTCATTCACACCAGAATTAAAATCTCAAGGGATTTATACATCGCCGTGTAAATGTAGGTAATGTAATTTAATATATAGGTTGTGTCTTGGAACACTTGGGTGTCCCTGCTGCACTCTTGTAAAGCACTGTAAACATGAAATAATACTGCTATAGTCCTCATAACCTCAATATCAATGGTTTGTGCTTTTGTCACTTTGACCTTTTTTGACCTAGTGTGTTTCAGCAACGAGGAAGTGCTCTGACTCTGTTATTTGTTATCTAACCTTCTGTCTATTGGGTATGTGTCGCGTTGTGTAGATTGACGTCTGCTGCTCGTGATCACATCACAGAAAATGAGAGACTTTATTCTGCAGCAGTCGGACAAACAGTACTTAGACACACTAACACTAGCTCACTTCTCCCGCACAGCTCTGGGATCAGCTGGCCATGTTGCTGTTATAATAGTCATGGTGACTGGTCAGAAAAGTTGGTATTTGTGTTTTATTATGTGTTTATCATAATCAGTTTTCCATGACTTATAATTGCGTAACAAGCTAATTATTCCAATTTACATTATCAGTGAAATGTATATTATATTACGTAGTTGTGAAAAGATGGGTTTTAATTTGTGTTGATAAACCAGATTCCAGACCAACAAAGAAAAACTCACCTGATTCGCTGACCATTTGAGAAGAATGCTAATAATAACTTTTATAATTTGCATCATGATAAATTAGCATCAGAGCTCTTGACATTTTCACCATAGAAACAGCTACTGCAACATACAATTCAAATGTGTGATTTACTTAAAAAACACATTTTGAAGGTCTGAGATTTGTGGCTCTGTATTATAAAACCACTGAGAAACTGTGGACTGGTTTTGATTGCCCAGTTTGCTGTATAAATGTACCAGATCACAGAGGGCTGGCCAAAATGGGTGATCTGATTCCCCAGGACAATGGGTGACCTCACCGTGTGACTGAACACCAACACTGGTATCTCTGGTTACCGTCGTCGTAGCAACGAACGCTAATGCTGCATGTCCTGATCTGTGTTGATGATGACAGCCTGGTTTGGACAGTTAATTCCATCCTATCGGCAGAATCTATTTTGCTTTCCATTAACATCCTCCTCTTTTATCTACTCCTAACCTTTTATCACTGTTTTTCTTCTGTCACTGTCTTTGTGAAAGAGTCCTCAGTGATATTGTCTTATCCAGCCAGGCTTATTAAAATATGCTTAAAGATTAAACAAAACAAATTCTGAACACATTTTTCCTGCCTATGCCAGCATTTTTATTGCCTGTACCAGCAGGGTGATGAGGCTAGTTTTTATTATGTCTTCTGATTCCTCCCAGGGGCAGAGTAAAGAAATGTGCCTGTTTTAAAGTCAGATTAAGAAACAATTAGGAAAGCAATCCTTTTGCATTCAGTAAAAATTCAAAACAGTAAGTCAGACACGCCTCTGAGAATGTGCACCAAAGGCAGAAATCAGACCAAAGATCCACGCATCTCCCGATATATTTGATCAATCAATGTTATGATCTCACTTCCTGAGATCTTTATCGGGCATTGCCAAGTAACATCACTGAACAGAACAGCCAGTATACATACAGTACATATTTAAAGCATAGGTCTGGTGATATTTTATATTTTTTTAATGTTAATGAATCCCATGAAAAGACCAAAACCAACAATAAATTGATCCCACTAACAAGTATTGTCTGTCAAGCTTAATATGGCTAATTTCTGAAAAATCAGAGGATCACATCTGTACCAAATTTGATGCCAACCCGTTGAGTAGATGTTAAGATATTTCACAGTTTCACAAAATCATAAGATTCATCCTCTGAGGACCATTAATATTTATACCATTTCCATATCAATCCCCTCAATGTTTGAGATATTTCCGTCTGGACCGACCCACCAACTGCCAGACATTGCCACCCCTATGGAGCCCCCCTATGGAGCTCCAGTGTGGCCATACATCCAGTGAAATACCTGTAAAACGCATGTATAAAAACACTCTCCAGTAGCTTTCATCACTTTCTGTCTTTCCCTGCTGCACTCTGTCACCTTAGAGTGGGTTTCATAAGATCTACATGCTGGTAGACGGCACTGTGTGGTCTGACCGGGCACAGCTGCTGTTTATGATCTCCTGTTGTTATTCCTGCCCCATTAGGACACCACAGAGCAGCTGAGGGAAACAACAAAGGCACACAAGCACAAGCACAAATATGCATACACATAGCCAGAGCACTGATTGCTTCTAAGCCTGACAACGACACATCACCTGTTAAACTAATTGTCTGGAGAAGCAAAGTTTCATATGTTGTTCTTATATGTTTTCATATATAAAAATATAGACCCAGTTGCCAGTTTATTAGGTACACCAGGATAAAACTAATGCAGTCTAATACAACAATAAATCCTACAGGAAGGTTATAATGTTAAGTTTTTGTTGTTGATTCAGCTGGTCATTTGTGAGGCTGTAGCTTGTGGTGCTGTTGAACTGTATTGCATTATACTGACAGGTGTTTCTATTATTTTGTCCACTCCGTTTATATCACTGAGGGCAGGCTAAATAACAGAGGCACATCTCTTCTTTCAGTATGCCAAAACATTTGATATGCTTGCTGCCTAAACAAGTCTAGGCTAGACAACAACAAACAGGCAAACTCAAACCAATAACATTAACTGCAGTTGAAGGATTAAGGCTAATGCAAATTAAGCAGCTATCATGGACAAATCTGAGCTACAGTATTTCAATTAATAATCTAGTTAGCATATACAGTGTTTCGTGCAGGTTTCTGCAGGTTTAGCATCACTGTTACTGTTACAGTTGTAGGACAACGTGTACAATGATATAGTAAATGTAGGGAAGAAAAATACTACAGTCAAAAGTACTTTAAAGCTGCTTTAATCAATATTTTTTATATCAACAATGGCTCACATGACCACTTCTATGTGAAAGGTGCCCACAGAAAATTATCTCCCTCCGCTCCACAGAGCTATTTTTAGCATCTTTTCGCTCATTGTTTTACTATTTTGTTGTCTTGTCAAAGAGCAGACAGACAGATGGAGTTAACAACTAGCTGGTGAACATAGTGGAGCATTTAGCAGCTAAAGAAGTAAATATGTCCCATAGGAGTTGGTGAAGAAGCTAAATAAAGAGTAAATATTAGATTTACATTCATCAAGTGGACACAAGAACGCTAAATGAATGTCAATGTTTTTCTGAGTCAAGACGATGTGTAAATAAGCAACTGTTTACTAACATGTTCACTACATAATTTGGTGTGATCATATGTCAGTCTTGTGTTTACAACTTGTTGTGCTTCCCCGAAGTGACAAAGAAAATTAAGTAATACAGGTTTTAGAAGTAAAAGTGGTTGATTAACCACACACATTTACATAAAAACATACAAATGAAAGCTGAGCTATGCTACTTAGCAACATGTAGTTTGTTATTTTCATCCTTCTTGCTGAGAAAAGAGAAGCATTTGCTGAAAAATACAATGAAAGAACCCTGGACTAATGGTCTACGATACACCTTCTACAAGCACAAGCCTCTGTGTGTTATTCTATCGATCGACCTCTTTCTGTCTCTCTCAGCTCCCACCACAGTCTCTATACTGTGACTCAGAGATGTTGCTGTTCACAGCAGCATCCTTTCGAGACACCTGTGACCTTCCCTCCTCTCCTTTCACTTGCCTCCTCCTCTTCTTCTTCTGTGTCCCTCTTGGCCTCTGACTGTCTGCCCACCTCCCTCATCTCTCTGCAGTCATTTTTCCTCTCCCTCTCCTCTCTGGACATTGTAGCCGGAGTCAGATAAGAGCAGAGAGATGCAGTGGCTCATAGACGGAACAAGAAATGGGCAGAAGGGCCATCTTCTCCTGAGACATACAAGAGGTGTGAAGAGTTCAAGATACATCCATTTTGTCCCAAGAAAATCACCATCTTAAGCTTTCTCAAAACGCATTTAAACTTCATGTGGTAGCAGACAGACACGGACACACAGACTTACAAGTATTGAGTGCAAAAGGGACCGATACAGATTATTACTAATCAAGGAGACCGATGACCGATATTTGAAACCGATATACATTTGCAGTAAAAATTAAAATCTTCGTGTCAAAAACTCCAACACAAAACTTTGTTTACATTCCTTTAAGCATGCGTTTAATTAAATGCTGCAAAAGAGAACTTTTCAACATTATCTTTATAAAGTGCAGGAGCTCCCAGCAGCAGAAAGAGAGAGAGAGAGTTAAAAGACAGGCCGTAGGCTGGCATATGCTTAAATTATTACAGCACAAATATGCTCCATTTATTACAGCAAAACAGCTTTGGAAAGCCTTTAAGTTGGTTTCAGTTATTTAAACTTTATATACTAGCATGTGATGACAGGGAACCTATCATTCAAAAGTAGGCTACTTCATTACTAATGACTACTTTAGCTGAATATGTACAATGGAAGTAACTCTGAAAACTGTGCAGCATCTATGCGGTCCATGTATGCATTAACCTTGGATGCAGTTACATTACGTCTAAAGTATCTAACAACAATATCCTGCGACTCGGAAACAGAGTTAGAGTATGACCTGCCTTGGTATGTGACGTGCAAGAAATGACGTTATAGCCTATCAATTTTTTTCAGAAATGCTCAGTGCTGCAAGCCCCACCCCTAAACTTCCTGTACTTTTGGAAAGTACAACCTCCCCGAGCAGGGACTTTTTGGGGGGTAAAATAATGTCCCCAGAACTTAATTTAGACCCTGGTCCCTGGGGAAAGTTCCTGTGGTGGAAAGCTTAAGTCTCTCTTGAATATTTTGAATATCTTGTACAATTTCCCCCGGGGATGAATAAAGTATTTCTGATTCTGAATCTGATTCTGATTGTGCCCGATGCTAATTATCATTCCAGATGCCCCACGTCTGTCTGATTGGGCCATTTTTGGGCTGATATTATGTAGTCTGATCTAAAGTTAACTAATACTTTAGTCTATGGGTTGTCTCTTTCTATTCATATTATTATTATGAAATGTATTTTTCCAAACAACGGAAAGAACTTCCTCATGATATATTTATATATTTAGTTTAATTTCAGACAGAATTACACTTGTAATGCTCCTTTCGCAGTCAATCCTTTCTGTCAGACCAACAGCAAAGAGACCAGTCACACACACACACGTACACTCACAGCACTGTTTTTATCAGCACAATCACACACTAACACACTCTCACACACAGTGAGAGGATTGTTGTGTGAAGACAGTTCACCAGGCCTCAAGCAGCAGCACATGGTGAGCCCATGTGACCCCCTCTCCCTCTCTCGCTCGCTCTCTCTCTCTGGGGCACATCTGCGTCGCTACAGGCCTGAGGATACAGAACATCTGACACACACATATACTGTACTGTGCTGTAAACGTAACACATACACGGTACTGCAAACAGGCACATGTGGCTTACAAACACAGATTAAACTTTTATATGAGCTGTACACACACACACACACACACACACACCTGCTCTTTGTTGGCCAGAGATTCATGTGATCAGTGTCAATACTTTCACTTCACTGTGAAGCTCTCGGGTCAAAGTCATCTCGATGCTGAATAAACTGAGTTAACTCTGAAATGACAGCTGATAATAAGCACTGCGTTGTCTTGGAAACAAGCAAAATGACCATCTGCAAACACTATTTGGCAAGTTAATTATTATCCTCCTAAACAAGCCAAACGTCATAATGTTTTATCTCCACTCCAACAGCCAGGTGTGGTGAGGAATTTCACAGCCGTGTTAAAAACATAAGGACAGAGGCCTTGCAGCATATTGCGAAATAAATTCCAATCATGAAAATTTCACTCAAACAAGGTTGAAATACTGCTATATCTAGTCGTGCCAGCTCATTTGTGAAAGGAGCCTAAGAAATAATGAAGAAGAATGGTGGATTAGCAAGGTGTAGCGATTTGAATCATCATGACTAAATGTTACTGATGAAAAGGAACAAAACATCCCAGTTTATTTTTATCTCACAGAAATATAGGACATCAAAAATCTGAGGTGTTTTAGATCCAATACGATCATGTGTATCAGGGGTAAAGTCGATGAACACACTTTTTGTCTGATTCTTTTCTGTCGCTTATTCCAATTTGGCAAGTTCTGTATCTGCATTATCTATAGAGAGCCGGAGTCATGACGCCACGCCCTGCAAGCCTCTGTTTCACTAGCTTCTGAAGCTCAATGCAATCTCTCATCTTATTAATACATGCTATCATGTCCTTCTTTGTTTACACATTTGTAACTTTACTGCACATATCTCTGGTATTTGGAAATTTGCTATAATACAATATATATAATGTACATATTTTAAATAAGGATCTAAGGACAGCCTCTGTTGTATTTGTGTATGTACTTAGATGTCTTTTCATGTTGATGCCAAAGTGAAACATTATCTGCTCAGTCAAACTATGCTCTACATTCACATAATAATCTATTTAATGTGAGTTGGCCGACTGAATTGTTGGCTGTAGGTGCATCACAAAACATAATCTCCCCGAACCTCATCATTTTATGCACACTGGGTGATTTAATGAAAAATGAATTCCTGCTTGTTCGAAGCTGAGTTTGAAATAGGTCATACCTCACACCTGCATACCTGACCTCCCAGCTACTTTAGAGTTTCTACTAACTAATTATTTTGTCAGCTTTGTTGAAAGCCAGCGTAAATAGTGCATTTTCTTTTACGCTGTATGGGAAATCCCATAAGTCAGGAGGAAGCACACAGTAAGTCTATATAGGATCACGCTGACCACATGACCGGGTGTAGCTGCAGGATTGTGTGTGTGCGTTTGTGTGACAGTGTGGATGACACTGCCCTTGTGAGGATCCTCTGAGCACTTATAGAGGATGTGAAGAATGAAAGAAAGGGATCACTGCTTATCTCAGGACCTCAGGGTCTCCTCGCCCCCCCCTCTGCCCTTTTCTCCCTCTGCTCCTCTGCTCCTTCCTCTTTCCACCCTTCTTCCCATCATGTGTTATAGCTTGTTTGGATGAGTAAAAGGAAATTTACCTTGGGCTTGTCCTCAAAACAAATGTTTTATAGTGCAGGAGGAGCAAGTGAGGGCTGACGTGTGCTCTGTATGGATAATGTAATTTGCTGCATATGTATGTGGATTAGCGGTTTACCAGAGGGGAGAGGGTGTAGGAAGGGAGAAGTGCTGGAAGGAAGAAGAGGAGAGGAGACCAAATGAAGGACGACAAAATGGCAGGATAGAAGAGGAGATGTAAGGGAACTACAGCTCTAGCCATGTGTCCTGGCCAGCAAGACATAATTGATTGAGACAGCTAACTTCCAGTAATTCAGCTGATGAAGCTTTTCACTCTCAGGACTGCTGGCTGGACACAAACAAACTCACCAGCAGGGCAGCAGAGAAGTGTAGACGACGAAGATAGAGGAGCAGAGAGAGGGGGATGCAGGGTGTTTTGTTAACATGTCGACCCACAATCAACCCCCCCCCCCCCCACACACACACACACACACACGCACGCACACCACGACAACTGAGCGGAGACAAAGTGCTGATAGTGCTGTTCCCATTCCAGGGTTGGTGAAGGCACATGCATGGCTGGCTGGAGCTGTGAAGATAATGTGGCATGCTAGGCAGTAGACAGTCCTACTGGTGGTGCAGAGGAATGTTGTCTGACCCTGTTTGGACTAAGTTTTTTAAGACTAGCCACAGCCTGAGCTCTTTCAACCTGATTCAAATTATCTAATCTAGTGTGTAGCCTGTGCAAATCCAACCTAGCATGTCCAACGATCAACTCAAATCAGCTCAGTCCAACACAGCCACAACCCGACCAACTTCAAGCGTCGACAGCAGCGTGCAGGCAGATTATAGAGCAGCACTTTCCACTGAAGGCAGCCCCGCACTTCTCAACCGTCCCCTCCTCCCCTCAAGGCTCTCCCAATCCCTGCCTCATTCTCAGCCACCCTGCTGCATGTGCATGTGTGCCATAAATAGCATCAGCGAGGCTGCAGAGGGAGATCTGCAGATGAGAGACGCACGACCCTACGAGTACACCTGCTACTGCAGTCTCCCATGCAGCTGCAATCTGCTCTGATGTTCTGGATTATGCAGTGGGAATGAGGAAAGGGAAAGGAAAGAGACAAGAGGGTGTAGAAGAGGAGGGTAGTGGAGAGGACAAAATAGGATTAGAAATGCTCCATCATATCTGGGATTGGCTTTCTATTGAGGTTTCCCAAGCTTCTCTGTAGATGTTACACTGATATTTCATCATTGCACACTAGAGTAGATTAGATTTATTTTTCATACTTGAGCATGAAATGTCACTGGTATTAGTTGGAAAGCAATAATCTGCCACCGTGTGAAAGCCACAGCAGACAGATTTATGAAACAAAGTGAGAGACGGAGAGGAGAAAGAAAGGAGGTGATACAGGGATGGTTGGAGGGAGGTGTGTCTGCTTTAACCTTGTTCTTGCACTCTTGATGATGGTCTGTATGAGAGACTGAGTGAATGTTGTCAGAGATATGGCGTGATAAGGAGAATGAAATCTGATGAAAAAAATGATTCTTTTTCACATACAAATTTAAAGTAATAGGTTTATGCATTTTTGTTCATTCAACTGTAATATTCTCACCTACAGATGGGTTTTTTTCTCTCTTAACAGTGATACAACAGCTGGGAAAGAAAATGCTGCAGTGACCTGGCACTTTTTACATATATTTTATGTAAATTCTGTGTATTAATTGTATTATTGTTGCAACTGTACAGATAAACTGAGCCAGTGTTTACACGCTTCAGTAGAAACATCAGTCACACAAAGTCATAATGAATTAACTTGATTTATAACCAAACGTATACCTGTCTAGAATCAATCTAGTTTTTAAAATTGTATTATGAAACACAACTAAGTATATGTTTATATATCTATATAATCAGCCATATTGACGACTGTCATCAGCCTTTTCTTAAAAAACGTATCTCCTCCATTGAAACTTTTTTGACTCTTTGCCTACAGACATTTTTAATGGAGCAAAACAGTTTGACAGTCTAACAGTAATAATAGTGGGTGCCTAATAAGTTGTAAGTCAAAGCATTCATAGAGTTGACACGTTAAGAGGTTGGATTCAATACCACAGCCGTCATTCTAGATTAAAATGTGTTATTAATTAATATAATAATTATAAACACAACTGACAAAGAAGTCTCGGGGGCAAATCTGTCACTCAAGCTCTATTGATCTCAAGTAATGAAACACTGGAAGAGATCACCACAAGGCCATTGTGTCACAGTAATTACAATGAAGAATAGCTCAATTAAATGTTGGGTGAAAGGGAGCAGTTTGGAAACAGAGTCAAAGACACATTTCCATCCAGGAGTGGCTTTATTATTAAAAAGTTCTGGACATGCGGTCTAGATTTCAAAACTTCTATTCATATGTAACCTGTATGTAATGTTTCAATAGTGTAATGTAATGAGATAGATTAATAATTGATTGAAAAATGAAGGGGAATTTACTTCTGTGTCAGACACAAAACAGCACCCACGAGAGGTGGATGGGGTACAGCAAATCAGAAATGTCATAAGCTGTTTATGTGACTTAAATCTACGATGACTATAATATGTATAGCCTGAGGTACATAGTCTGGACCAATCACGACCACTGAGCAAAGGGGGAAACAGCGATATGGTCTGATATGGTCGGCCATTTTCCTACATTAATCTCATTCGGAGAATACCGGATCCCGTCATCAACCCACAATGTTTCATGCCACAAGATGGTGGATCTGTAACAGTATGGCAGCCATCTCATGAGAGCCATTACCTCCGGTGATTGCTCTGCATGCGTGTAGAGGGAATGTGAGGCCGTATTACATGAGCAACAGATACTATTATCATGCAAATACTGTTTCCACACAATATTTGCATATTCAAAGTATCCCTTGCGTGCACCTTTGATGCCCTCCCTGTCCACCTCGGTTCATCGCTGCATGTTTATTGTGAACAAAGAGTGACGTTAGAACCCACCTTCTTCAGAGTTACAATATTTCTCTCAATAATGTATGAGAGCATTTCAATTGAAGTGGTTCTGAAGGCAAAGGACAGCAACATTTCTTATTAGGGAGCTGAAATAAACATAGTGTTATGGACGTTTGCAGTCTGATGGGTGGCAATGCCGGTCAGTCTGTCAGCCGGTCCACAACTTTGGTCCAGACAGAAATATCTTAACAACTGTCAGATGGATTGACATGAAATTTGGTAAACACATTCATGGTTCTCAGACAATGCATCCTTATGACTTTAGTGAACCGCTGACATTTCTTTACTGTCCAATACTTTGGTTTATGACAAAATACCTAAATAAGATTCACATCAGCCTCAGCTGCACTTTGCGTTTAGTGCTAACAATTATGTTATACCTGCTAAAAAATCAGCATGTTAGCACGCCAACATTAGCATATAGATCAAAGTACCACTGTGCCTAAGTACACCCTCACAAAGCTGCTAGCATGACAGTAGACTCGTTTATTACTACATTCGAAATAAGAAATGTGGTGCTATGTGAATCAAACTACTCAAAAGTCTATGTAGTCCTATTCACAAGATGCCACCAGGGGTTTGAGTTGTTTCTTTCAAGCGCTTGTTCAGAGCTATTCATGCACTGAGTCATTCTTTCATGTAGGAGAAAAAACAGATGCGTTTGTCTCACATTGTGAAGTAAGTCATTTTGTTTGAATTGTAGCTTAAAATTGCACATGTTAATGTAATGTTATGAGTGTCAGGTAATTAAGAGTTTTGAAATTAAAATCATGTAAACATCACAGAAAATTGCACACAAATTCAAAAATGTTACCATGAATTAGGTTCCTACAGAGACATGTTTGAAAATTAGGGTTTTATTAGGGTTACTCTTCTGTGACAGTTCAGTTACTAATTTGAGTAAGCTGAATGTGAGTGAACGAGTGAATATGAGTTGATTTCACCCTGTTGCCAAAAACATCTTTGGCTTTGAAATTGGGCCAAAGGCAGTGACATACAGGCCTTGCAGCACAATAATTAACCCCAGAGAAGACAATTTGCCAAGCCAAATCATTATTCTAACTCTGAGCTGGTGAATACAAATGCATGGCACACTTGCAACACTGACATGTTGTATTGCAGAGTTTTGTGAAGAGACTAGCGACATGTCAGAAAGAAGCTATATGACAGTAGAGTGAGACACATAAGTGGGCACAGCGGGAGTTTGTCAGATGCTCCAAGGCGGGGAATGAAGGGAAAAGGGATCCCGACAGTCAAGGAGGCAGAAAGAAAACAGGGAGGCAGGAAGGCAGGCAACATATTGGCCTCCACTCATTACATTGTCACCATGAGCGCCCAATCTGGGACTAGTTGGCATGAATACAGCCTGATCCCACCCTGAATTTGTTAGTTTGTGTGTGTGTGTGTGTGTGTGTGTGTGTGTGTGTGTGTGTGTGTGTATGCATGTAGGCTGACTGACTTTGTCCTAGTAAAACCAGGCCATGGCAGCATCTCCTTTGGGGAAATAGGCAGAGCTTAGGCCTGGATTCATATTAAACCAAGGATTACACTAATATAAAGCCACGAGGTTGGGCAGCGGAGTGCATGTTTGTGTCCATACAGTATTTCCATCTTTCTCTGTGTGGGGCCATTAATCTTCCGTACACATGCATGGATGACTGCTCATATGAGCTCTTGTCCATACTGGTACATATGTGCAGGCGTGTTGCATCCACAGAACTGCATGTGCCTCTGCTTGCTCATGGGTGGGCGATCGGGTCATGTCCAGCCATGCTTATGCATGTGTGTGTCGGAGCATCGTGCTGTTGCTGAGGGAGGCTGCCATTTGTTTGCCCTTGGCCCGCAGAGGACGATCTGCTGCCAAGGACCAGCTCAGCGGAGTTGGGGGAAAGAGACATGGAGGAGTTGAGGGGGGGATTGAAACGAGGATAAGAAGGATGAGAGGACATTTCTTTTAGGTGAACTACGTCAGGGTCAGTTCACCTAAATCACCAGAAAAAACATCCTCATTTACCTCTAATGGTGTCAATGAACACTGATTATTTGGTGTTATGTAGAAGAAATAGTCCCAATGCAAACTGTCCACAGTGTGATTTTATTATTGAAATGTTCATTACTTTGAGCGCCACAAGCTAAATTGTATTAATCTCTATTGTATTATCTCTCTGAGATATGATATGATTCAAAACCTGGACAAATTATACCAAAACTATCTGAGTGTTTAGATAGCACCAGAGGTAAGTGAGAAAATATTTTTGTAATTTGGGTGAACCGACCCCTATTGGTTATAGTAATTATTTGAAAATTAAATTTGTTTGCTGCCCTTTGGTTGTTTAGAGAAAAATACTTAAAAAATAAAAAAATAAAAACAGAAAAGAAAGAAAGAAAATGTTAGAACAAGAGAGGAGAATACAGACGGGGGGGGGGGTAGATAGGCACAAGGTAGGCACAAAAATAAATAAGTATAAAAATTACAAAAAGGAGTTGGAGAATCAAGATGGGGAGAAAAGACAGTGAGGGGAAGAGAGGGTATAAAGGCAGCATACAAATAGAAGTAAGGAAGGAAAGAGGAAAGGAAAGAGGAAAGGACAAAAGTAAAGGGCAAAAGTAAGGAAGTAGGATGCAAGTAAAAAACACAAGGGCACACAAACATAAACACACACACACACACACAGTGGTACAGACCTTGATCACTTATTCATTCAATCCTGAGGAGAGAGCCAGGAGGATCAGGTTTCCTAATGACTAAAACACACACACACACACACACCAACTCACCCACAGGCAGTGAATCCCACAGGCCAGGGCTCGCCAGCTCAATTGAATTACTGTTATCGTACACCCAGGACTGAGACTGGGACCCTGTCTGCCCACCAACCACACCCTCTCTGTTTGCCCTGCACTGGAGGACACACTCACACACACACACAGGATCAAATACCAGCACTATATCCACTCCACACACACTCTCACAGGCTCCATCCACATCACTACTGCAATGTCCCACGACAGGCATGGTCCCATTTTAGCCATCATTTACAGTCAGTATTGATTACTCTCTGGCTGTCGCTCTCTGTTTCAGACAAACACACACACACACAAGACATTAATGTAAAAAGTATACATATTTGAATAGATATCGAGGTGTACTGTATATATTACTACTCCACATAGACACATATACACACACATGTATATACACGCACATAGAGTACACACTTACGCACACATTCCCAAGATGTTAGATGTTAGACCTCAGTCTATTGATTTCTACTGGGAATGATGGAAATCACTCCTCTACATTACACCGCTCTATCTGCTCTCTCCCTTCTGTTCTTTTTGTCTTCATTCCCTTGAATGTCGTTTCATTGTTCAAACTAAATGGGAAAGGCAAGACGAATAGACGAGGAATGATGAAGATCACTGAGAAAAGATGCAAAACAAAAGGTCCCACTTCACAGAAACACAGAAAAAACACAAAATGAATGGGGAATTAAAGCACAGCTAGCGAGGCTGCATTTGAAATACTGTAGGTTTTGTGTTGCATATAAATGCTGGTGTCGCTGCTAGTGCCAGGACATGAAGGACCACATGAATATGATCTCAACGAACATACATTGGAAACTTGAATAAAATAAAAGCAATGATCCAACACACAGTGCATGCATTTCAGTGTATTTATAGATATTTGCTATGGATTTCTGTTGAACTTTGTGTCTCATTTGTAACACAGCAAAGCAGGGGAACAAAGTGAGAACAACAAACAAGTCAAATGAAGATTGGAGATAAGGGATACCCATGTATTTATGGAGGAATTGTGGGATAGCATTGTAGTGATGTAGTGTAATAATTTCCATATACTGTATCTCCCTGCCAGAGACGAGGGAGCCTGGCCAAGGACCAACTGTGCCATGTAAATGAAGGCTGGTGGCCTGCTTACTGTGGTGTGTGTGTGTGTGTGTGTGTGTGTGTGTGTGTGTGTGTGTGTGTGTGTGTGTGTGTGTGTGTGTGTGATGGAGGCAGCAGAGAGAGAGAGAGAGAGAGGAAGAGGCAGAGAGACAGAAGGGTGAGAGAGAGGGGTAAAAAAGGGAGAAAGAGGGAGAGAGAAAGAGAGAGAAAGACAGAGGGAGGAAGAGGAAGAGGGGGAGATTCAGAGAGCTGATGTTGCTGCCATGGTAACCGGCGTCACCTTGGAGAGGAACAGAACAGAACCGCTCTGGGGAAAGACCCAGTGTGCGCACACACACACACACACACACACACACACACACACACACACACACACAAAAACTCATCAAACAATCACATATTCATTTATGTTTAATCGACACAGCCCTATTTTTGGACCTGAAGTCTTGGTTGAATATGAGAGATTTGCAGGGATTCATCTATAGTAGGTTCAGTGCAGTCTGAATGATGCCCCGCTGGCCATTTGATGTTTAATTGATATGTCTGAGCCAGGGCAATGTCTTATAGATGCCCCTGCCTCCATGTCTCGCCTCTACCAACTGCTCTTTTGTGCTTTCAAAATTCAGAAAGCTTCCTCAGTTTCATATGGATCATTATCTACATTAAAAATAGCACTATTTCAGATTTTATACTCAGGTCATGTAGATTTGCAAAAAAAACAAACATTCTTGAGCTTGACTCTAGAGCTCAGTGCCCTTGAAATACCTCTATATGCGTACTGTATGCCATACTGTACCCATTCCTAGCCATCTGAATATGCATGCTACATATCCCCTGCTGTGGCTATGAGGAGGAGTTCCCATCCCCCCACATTTCACCCAGAGTGTAATGTGAATCTGTTCTGCATATGCGTGAAAGATTCCCCCCATTCTGTAATGTTATCTTCCCTTCTTTTCATTTTATGGGCATATAATTAGATGTTTGATTAGCAGTGCCTTCTATTAACTAAGTCTCATATTTCTATCTTTCCCTCTGACTGTCTGTCTTTGTCTGAGACAAAGATGAGTCTGAGTGATGAGAAAACCTCTTTCGTTAATGTTATAGAGGGTACTGTCTTGTTTCCCATGATATACTGTATACTGATATGTATGTACTGTGAAGTAAAATGGCATCTATGCTCAACATTTAGTGTAGCAACTAATGATTATTCTCATTATAAGTGAATGTGTATTTTAAAATTCAAGTCAATTATTTGTTAAGATAGTAGTGTGAAATGCCCATTACAGTTTCAGAGAGTCAGTTTCAGTTGACGTCTTCAAATTGCTTATTTTGTCCAACCAATGGTCCAAAGCCCAAAAATATAAAATTTACACTGATACAAACAGAGGAAAACAGCAAAGGCTATGGGCTATGTAGCAGTTGTTTCAAAGAACAGAGCAGCAAATTCATTGCAGATGCCATTTTGCTATTTATAGCACGGCATGTGCCAGAGAAATGTGCCAACAGATGCAATGGGTGTAACAAGGACATATAGCAAGTAGGGAAGGTGAAGACAGTGATGCTTCAGGACAGGCCTGAAATATATGGCTGTTATATGGCCTTAAAGATACATATGAGGCTTGCTGGGATAAACACAAAACAAGACTAAGAGTCTACAGTTACACCAGCTGCTCTGTGAGGCTGTACGTAGGTGCAGCGGCGCTCTGAGCTAAATGCTAATATACTCACAATGACAGTGCTAACAATCAGTACTAGTTTTGCCAGTTAGCAATAAATACAAAGTACAGCTGAGGGTGACAGTAATGTAATTAGTTTTGAAGATATTTGGTCATAAACCAAAGTATTGGACAAATTGAGATTTTGACCCAATTATGGTGCTATGAAAAGTCTGGCGATCTCCAAAATTATTACGATTCATCCTGAGGAGAATATGAATGTCAGCACCAAATTTCATGGTGATCCACCCAAGAGTTGTTGAGATTTGAGTCAAAACTACAAATGCCAACCTCACTGGGGCACCAAAGTCATTACTATTACAGCATTTCCTGACAATCCATCTAATACTGTCGCTGTTGTGATATTTCAGTCTGGACCAAAGTGGTGAACCGACCAATAGGACAGCACTGCCTTCCCTAGAGCCATGCTGCTAGTGAAGCTAAAAACTGGCAAGGTTCACTCTCTCAGGGTACAATCTGCAAGCACACAGATTCACGTCCAAAACATGCCTTTTAAAATCGTCAGCAAATCTCTGCTGTAATGTCGCCAGCCTGCCAGCGTGATCGCCATGTTGACTTTTACTTATCTGGTTTTGTGCACTGTCAACAGATCTTAAAACAGCAAGAATACGCTTGACAACAGGGAATACGTGATACAGAGGATTAACCGAGTATCTGTTGTCTTAGGTGTCACATCATGTGTTGTTTGTTAGGGAGTGCAGACGGATCACCTTTGTACGTTACATTAATTGGGTTGAGATGGCAACAGAGTGGGCTGGTTTTCATCTCCAGGAGTCCAGGAGTACACATGGTTTCTTAAGTGGGAGTCACTTCACCCTTTAATATGATTCCTGGATTCCTGGCAGTGTCTCTGGTCAGTCATGTGTTGGTCCTACCTGCACAGACGCATCTATCATCTTAAATGTGATAATAGGGTCAGCATTGCATTCATTAAAGGGTCAGCAGCTGTTGTCCGTATGCTGTGTGGAAAGTATTGTGATCCTGTGATAGGAGTGTACCCCTACTGCAATATTGATTCCATTAAGGCATTTAAAAGCACATATACAGCATCGCCATCATTTCTGTGCATATAAACCTCATAACTTTTCCATGTGTTTACTTTATCTAAGATAATATGGACCTCTACGGGTTGAGAAAACTTCTCGATCTCTCTCAGTTTTTGAAGCCCTTTCAAAGCCTAATTTTCTAATGCCGAGAATGTTTTGCTATCAAGAACAAATTGATGTTGGTTCCTCGAAGACCCCACAAAAACAAATTACACTTTGGAGATTAGAGGTTTCACCTGGTAGTGATTATATGTAAAATGATACAACTATGACTTGCAGCCTGATGTTCACCTAATGCACAGATCATATGGTTTACTGCACAGGCTACTGCATATCCCATATCAATTCTTACTCTCTACCTGCAGCTTAAAGTAAAGTTATATAATATTCTCCACAAATCTGTTCCTTTCTCCCTGCCCCCCCCCCCCCTCCCCCCACCAGTTCTTCTCCCTTTTGAATTCATGCAGAATGTGTTTGCAATTTGCAAAGACTGTGAAATGGCTAATAAATGTGAGCAAGATGCTCTAGTTAACAAAGAAACAAAGAAATGACGTGAGCATAAAGAGAGGAGTTGGAGAAGAAGGATGATGAAGGAGTGAAAGGTGTGCTTTAGAGGAGAGGAGTATGGAAAAGGAAAGAAAATGAGGGGGAGGCAGGGGGAGGTCAACAGAAGGAGAAGCAGATGCTCGTGCCTCGGATGCCTGTGCGCGAATAATTATCCTGATGAGATTCACCGAGAGCGGCACGAAATGCAGAGGAAGAGGAGGTAGGATTTGGGAAATACCTCACGACACAAAAGAGAGACAAAGGGTGATTAAGTTTTATATAAACATATTGTAGTACAGTGTGTGTACTACATACATTATATGAATTAGGCACGTCGGTACCTACCGTTTTCTCCTTCAACTCTCTCGTGTTTTCCCCCTCCTTGTCATACATGGCGTGAGAAAGTGGAGCCTCCCTCTCATCTTTTAAAGATGCATGAAGCAGCAGCTAGAGAGCGTCAGGGCAGACTGCATCGGAGATAAAGGAAGAAGAAGCACTGAGCAGCATCTACTCTATAAAAACACACACAGCTCCTTATAAACTCTCAACCCTTCACTTTCTGTCTGCTGGGCAGCAAATAAATGAGTGGAAGGACAACAAAAATAAGAGCATAATCAATTTTTGCTGTCTCCCTCCTCCCTGATTAGATTTAGAGGCCAGCCCAGTATGTGTCAGTGATCGCATTCTGCTCTTAGTGCTGCTGATATTAGGACCACTGTGTGCATCCTAATATCAGTATAGCCACCTCCTTTTTTGAGACACTGCCCGGCGCAGTCGGATGGCAGCACATCAAAAACAGAATCAACACCGGTCTCTTTCTTCATGCACCGGTGAAAGAGCTTGATCTGTGTCTCTCTACAATCCACTGCATTTCCTGAGATTCAAAGACAACACAGGTGTTGTGTTGAGTGTGCACACAACCCCCTGTCTACTTCTCTACAAGGTATACACAGAGGCCTGTATCACACGTGTTGCTTTCTTATGTAGATTTGTTGAAATGTCAGGTACAGTATTATCATATCTGACATGAATTTAATCTTTTTATCCAAAGATTTGAGCAGCTATACGAGTGTGGAGCAAATTAAATTAGCACTACTAAGAGACCTCTACCCCCTCACCTCAACTTTCAGCCTTTACAGACATTTGCCATTTAGCAAAGCCTGATGATACGTTTAGGAAGGAGGGTGTGACATTATGAAATACCAAGTATGTAGCCTACCGAGGGGTTACAGTTTCATATGTGTTTTAACACAGAGTCATGCTGGCAGTTCTGTGAGGCAGCTTTGAGCAAAATGCTAACATGCACACAATGACAAAGCTAACATGCTGATGTTTAGCAGGTATAATGTTTCCCATCATCACCTTAGTTTAGAGTGTTAGCATACATACAAACTAACTAACTTAGCGCTCATTAGCATACTAACTGATTAGCACTCAAGCTAAAGTACAGTTGAGGCTAATGGGACTGTCATTGGCTCTTCAGGTCAGTTTTGGACAAATTTTGACCTGATGATGGCGCCAGAATTCATCCTGAGGGGGACATGAAAGTGTGGACCAAATTTCATGCATTCTGAAGATCCATGAATTGGAAATCCACTTGAAATGCATTGTGGCCAAATTGTATATGTATTTAAAAGTAGTTTCCAACTTATAGTGTCATTTCTTATCATTGCCTATTGCCTGTCAATATGTGAAATATAGCCTATTGATTGTATAGGTTTGGAGCCATAGTGTTGCCTCCTGTTGTCCTCTAAGATCTACTAAAAGTGCAATATCCTTTTTAATTAATTTATTAAAATATCTCATCATTCAGTTCATATCCTAGCTTAGTTTGATTAGTAACATTAGCCAGCACAACTGCTACAGCTACTAATTTGACGAAGAAGAAGAAGAAGAAGAAGAAGAAGAAGACAGTGTAAGGAGAAATGGATATTTTTTGGGAACATTTTGGGGAAAGCAGTGCTGGATCCTAAACCCCTCGTCTCTCCATTCCCTCTCTTCTGTCTGATGCAGCTGATTTGTAGGTCATGAGTGAGTATCAGAAATTAACTGAGAGAGTGAGTGAGCAGAGGACTTTTACCCTCTAGTGGTGAGCCCGGGGAAAGGCCTGTCAAATTCATTTAGGAAAAAAATACAAATGTCCAATTATCCCTGTTCAGCTGTGCACGGAGGCAGTGACCCAGTTGGAAATCATTTTCAGATTTCTGAATTTCATATTTTATTCACCAGCAAGTCTGATACAGTTAGGTGTGAATGAGAGGGGTATGCTGTACAAGTATGTCGAAGTTTTCTTTTCACAATCACCCAGTCTGATGTCACTCTTCCACCGTGCAACTCCCAGAATAAAACGAGCAGACTGAATCAGACGCAGCCACTCATGCTGCATTACAGAGATGTTTTCTTCCTATGAAAAGCATTAAAGATCTCCAAAAGGCTTTTTTAACATGCTTTTAAAATGTCCACCGTCCTATTAAGCTTGATTTTTCAGTGCAGTTACTTGTGCCATAAATGATTAAACATACTTAAGTATAAATTCGGGAACTTGTACTTTACTTGAGTATTTCCATTTTATGCTAACTTTATAGTTCTATTCCAGTACATCTCAGAGGCAAACATTTTTTACTCCACTACATTTGTCTGACAGCGTTAGTGAGTTACTTTTCAGATTACAAATATTCACACCCTTCCCGTCCAGTGAAAACCATATATGGTGATTTTGAATTTGAATGTTTCTGATAAACTGTTAAATGTTCATTTATGGGTTGAGGAAATTCTACTATTTCTTAAGATAAATACACTATTTTCACAGTGTGGTATAGCTACTTTTTCTTAAGTAAAGGATCTGAAAGCTTCTTCCACCACTGTAGATGCAGGTACGTAGGTGAAGACAGCGTATTGTTGTCTTAAAAAAATCACACTGTAAATAAGGTAAATAATGACAAATATGCTAATATTCATAATAAATGGAATAGATAATATTCTAAGATAATAAATCTTACTATTTCCTCATAAAAGGAACACCAACAGCATCCACATAACGGCCCCACACTGTCCAAAAGTCAAAGAATATTCATAATTTAATGACTGCAGATATTTTTCCCGACTCCAGCCATGCTGTCCAAAAATGACAAAAATATGTTTCAGTTGTTTTCTCAGTAAACACATACATTTGAAATATAGCCTAAAGCTCAGCTTACAGTTGCAAACATTACATTCAAATGTTGCTAAATCAACATTAGCTGTTGCTAATGTATCAGGTATTTTGTCTGGGAATGACAGTCTTGTAGATATAAACACAATAAACTCAGATATTCACACACACACACAATATGGATCATACTACTACACATGGTGGACATCAGTAGGAGAATCACTGATAAGCACAGAGGGAAAATCCAGTTGGTTGAAATTCAGGTTTTCATTCCCAGTGTTAATGAACATAAATTAATACATCACAGTGTTATCCCTGACAGTTGAGCATCAATAACAATGCTCATCAACTGTGCCTAGTGGTGGGTTTTTTTTCACCAACACTTTCACACACACATGCACACAATGACATATGTTTAGAAAAATTGTCAGTGGGCTCAATATTTCACAGTTTTGACTGTCCATAGTCCAACACAAAAGCTGTGACAATGTATTTGGGAAACAGTGTCCCTGAGCGGAAAAAAAATATATATCGAATCGAGCTCTACAGTGTATGCCGCCACTGTTTCAATTTTTTTCCCATTAAAAAATAAACAGGGAAATCTCTCTGGCTGTGAGCGAGAGTGTGGGTGTGAAAGCAAAAAAAAAAAAAAGAAGAGACAGAAAGAAAGACATAGATAGGGAGAGAAAGGGGAATAGAAAGAGACAAAGACAGGGGAGCCAGGGAGGGAATAGGTGGTATTTAAAATGAAGAGGACACATGGGATATGGGATTTCCATTGCGCCTCAGAAGGCTCTCTTGAGATGGGGGTGACTTAACATTTCAGTCTCATAAGAAACACTGGCACATTGAGACATATGCACACACGCACACACACGTGCTCATAAGAAAGCTCCATTTGGCTCAGGAGAAACAAATATGAGGGCTTTCTCTTGAGCTAAAGCGAAAGGAAATGGAGTTCAGTCTTGAGTTTCACAACGATCAGGGGAACATTTCTCCACTGCAAATAACGCCACTCATTTATAGGCGGCTTAGAGAAGTGTGTATTTATGTGTGAAAGAGGGGTTTAATTTTAACAACTGCAAACTCATTTCATCGTGGGAGCTTTGGTGTATATATTGAATGAGTGAGTATGTGTGCGTGTGCGCAGTGCTACAGATTTAAAATTCATAGGAATCACCAAACCATTCTGTACCTATTTGCTTATTTACAGCATCTATACATAAAACATGACTGACCCAGCTCTTTCATTTCCTCCCATTTCCCACATTCAATCTAAATTCCAACAAAATGGTGACAACCACACAGATATCGCGGTGTAAATACAGATTTGAAGCTGTGATATTTACTCAACTCTGTAAGAGACATGAGTGGACATCCCCCTGGTCATTTCTGATTTCATCGTGTATTTTGAGTCCATGCCGAATTGTTTCATTCAAATATTTGTTCCATTGACAACCAGTTATAACAACCATGTATGTGGAACATGTTTAAGTTGCCTTTGAAAAAGTTGTGTACACCAGTATGCACAACACTTAAACAGCATTATACACTATATGTTCAAAAGTATGTAATCTTAACGCCCGACATCAGCAGCATATCAATGCCCATGGTTTAGGAATGAGCTGTTCCACATTTACATAAGGAACTAAGTTCAGGTGTCCATATACTTTTGGCAATATAGTGCACGTTGTTAGGAGTCCAAACGGAAATATTAGGCTGCACATTTCTTTTTATTTTTACACATTATCTATTATCATGAATACACACGTGATGTAAACGAATTGCAGCATCACAAAATCAATCAAAAACGTAGTTGTTGCCAGTTTAACTCCTCAACACGTCCTCTACACGGCTCTGGATCTAGACAGCTGGACACCACCGCATCAACCCCGTCTCTGTCAGTTTTGAGGAAGGCATTAAGCCTGAAGGTAACTAAACTTTGAGTAATATGTGGCCACAATTTAATAGGAAGTTAAAATAGTTTAACCTCATACCAACTGGGCGTGAAACGTTTCTGTCACCTGGAGACGCTGTGGCGTCAAAACACGTTAATTAACGTTAGCTGACGTTGAAGCACTTAGCTAACATTAGCAAAGCTTACTTCAGAGGTTTGAGCGGTGAAAACGAAATAAATGAATTGACGTTTTGCTAGCTGTTTTGTTTCACAGATTTGACGTACAACGGTGCAACTTTTCCTATTTTTTTGCGGTCGACAAAGCATTTAAGTGAGCCAACTGTGTCATTTGGTAACGGGAGCTAATGTTAGCTTCGCCGCTAATGTTAGCTTCGCCGCTAGCTAACAGGGTGTCGCATTGACTGTTGATGACGTTTGACCTGTTCATTGATTCACCTAAATAGACTCATATTGGGCTAGTAAAATTAAAATTACCTGTAATTTTACTATCGATTACTCTTTTGGTTATTTTCTCGATTAGTTCATCATTTGGTGTAACAATGACAGACATTACTGAGAAAAACACTAACATAAGTTAGTGCCCATCACAGTTTGCTAGGGAAGCCCGAGGTGATGTTTTTAAAAATGTCTATTTTTTGTGCGACCACTGGTTCAAAACCCTGAGGTAGTACATTTTGTAGATAAAACAGACAAAAGCAGCAAATCCTCACATTTTGGAGGCTTGAATCAAAATAATATTGGCTGAAAAAAGTATGTTTAAACGATCATCAAAATGGATGCAGATTAATATATTTGTGTATTAATGGATTAATCTTCAGTCTTTCGTTTGTGAATGTATCCAAAACATGTATGTGCATGTCTTCTTTAGCTGTTAATATTAGGGTGTCAGATCCAGTGTTGGCTTCAAATCAATTTGTCAGACGCTTCATTAATGGCAAATGAAATAGCATATCCTAATGATTAATGGTATCCTCACCAGTAATTGTTTTGCATTATGAGAGGTTATCAGTTGAAGGCCACAAGAAAATTGAGCACAAGTGGCTCTGCAAACAAAACTTGAGCCAGATGTAAAATGAGACATATAAAATTTCATTGATTAAACAGGGTCAGTTAAAAGCCGCAACCCTCACACTAACTTAATTCCATTTTTCTACAGGTTGCTTGAAAAACATGGCGGATCAGGAAGCATTCAAATACAGTTCAAGACGAGGTGCTGCTAGTTTTCAGTCTCTGCCAGACATTGAGCCGAGCTTGCACCTTCTCAGTCCTCGAGTCCATCTGACAGATGACGTGCCTGATTACAGCGGTGCTGCTGAGCTGAGGTAATGAAAAAGGTGGCAGTGTTGTGTTGCAGTTACAGTAAAGTTTTATTTATATAGTTCCTTTCATACACAGGGGAAAACACAATGCGTTTTATATGAAGATTAAGGATTAAGGGTTGTTTTTTTATTTGGGGGTGCACTCTTTAGCTCAGGTCAGAGCCTCCTCAATAAAACCAAGCTGTTACTGTTTTTCTTTTTGTCAACAGCAATTTGGTTTTTGTTTTGTTGTGGCTGCTTGTTACTGAGGTTTCAGATTGGGCAGGTGAGGAGCCTGCTGGCAAGTGTTTCCCGTATAAACACTGTCAGTTACTGAAGCTCATTAATGAGTGCTCCCATAGTTTCAGGACAGTACACAGCCCACTGCTTCATTTGGTTGTGACTCATGTCATGTACTTGGTTTGAATCTGCTCTGAATCTTTGTTGCCTTAATAAGCCTCTTTCTCTTTTTTTCTCCTCTGTCCACTATAAAACTCTACTTTTAATTAAAGACCAAAATATCCCCCCAAATCTTTGAGAAGTTTTCAGCTGAAATATAAACGAAGCAGTGTGGTCTCATTTGTGAGTCCACACAAATTTAACAATTTAGCAACTGTATTTTTGATGTGCATCCATCCAGACATTTGCTCAATTTACAGTGTTAGATCTGGTCACTCCTTATGTTGCCATCCTAGGAAAAATCCTGCTTCCGGAGACCATGACCAAGTGAAGGAGGCTTTTCTTCCTGAAGGAGGTGACAGATTGAGAATGGAGAGGGCTTCCTTCAAAAAACTCCAAGATAAACTTGATTCTGGCGACATCCTATTGGGAGATGAGGTAAATAAATGGAAATGGGTAATATCAGGGTTTCCCACTACTTACTGTAGGTGCTGCATAACAAAGGTCATATGTTAAATGTTGCTTTCACTTAGTAACTTGATCACAAAAGGTGAGATGCTAAGTAGCCTTTCTTGGAGGTGGGGGAAACCTTTTGTGCAACCTTATATGCAATTATCTGCTTTTATGTGGAAGGTGTCCTTCACAGACAACCTGAAGTGATGTGGGAATAAATGATGGTGTTAGGCCTTATTTGAAAATCTGACATCAAAGTGAAATCTCAACATCTGTGGTGATTAACAGCATATTACTTGACTGGCAGTGCTTGATACCATTATCCAGCTAACTAGAGGGGTTCAAAACCATCTGCAGCCACCTTGTCACTTAAGCTGTGAACAAGAGTACATTCTCAGTGTTTTGCGTGGTGCTTCTTGTCTCAAACAGTATGTTTGCATGTGCTGACAATGACAGCAACATGCTCTCCTAAATTAACATCAGAGAAGTAGGTTCAAGGTTGATAACCGGAGAAAACCACTGTCCCTACTTTTAGCAGAATTGTTTGTTTTTTCTCAGGTTGAAGACTCAGCGGTCCTCTCTCTCCCTGGTATGTCACCCGCTGAAAGCATACTCTCGGATGAAGAGCTCCTCCTGGACCAGATCAAGGACTTCAAGAATACAGACAAGAGCACAAAGACTGAAGGTGCAGTAGTGGTAGTCACACTGTGTGATGCCCACATTCAATATCTAATTCTAGTCCTGCATTACAGTATACAGTATATCGCAGCACTACAAAGCAACAGCTTATAATACATTTGTTTTTATCTGTGCCACTTTACTGTTATTTTATTGCGAGGAAAAACACTTGTTTGCGAAACAAAAGCGTCACAAATCGTAAGTCATCAACTAAATGGTACTCTGAGTGCAATAGTAGCATATAAAAATGACAGCTATATCCCTGATGATACAGGTTTTATTTGTATCTTTCTTCTAGTTTGGCAAACTGATTGGCATAAGAATCACGTGGCAGCAATAAGTAGCTGGAAGTTTGACAGCCTGCTGAAGATGTGTCCTGATTTCAATGGCTGTAAGAGCCATATGGCAGCATTTATCTTGATAAGAGGTAAGCACTTCAGGTATGTTAAATAACCAATTTTTCTGTATGTCTTGCTTCTTTTTCTTTAATTTAAATTGGACTTTAAAAAGAAGACATTGACTTTAGGATAATTATCATATACTGACAGTACGTGGCTTCATGCTCAGAATAGTAGCATCACTGCATTTATCACCGTGCTTTCCAGTTCCAACCAGGATTTTGATGAAGATGGCATATCAATGGCCTTTCACTCTTGCAAGCTTCTAGGTCTTTTATATTCTGTCCAGGCTTTTAAAATGTATTGTTAAACACGTGTCATCACTTGTTACTGTGGCTCACCTTATAGTTAAATGCCCTTCACACATCATTCTCCATGTCACTCATATCTCTGTCGTCCTGTCTGTAGCGGTTGCTATTAACTTAAGCAACAAAGTTAATAATAAATCGGAACTTTCCTCCATAGAAGTGTTGGATACAGGGGGTCAGCCATGTGAGCATTATAAGGTGGTGGCGTTGGGAGCTGGCCGTTCAAGCTGCAGGAAGTGGCTTCGCTACAATGGGACGATGGTCCATGACTGCCACGCCCTCGTCATCGCCAGACGGGCTCTCCTAAGGTATAAACTGCTAATATGACTTCCAACAAGAGTGAAGAACCACCTCATGTAAATCTCAGTTTGAATTTTGGATGTGCGAGACAAGTAAGGAATGTCCAGTTTCTTAATTTACTACATCTTAACTTTAAATACACTTACTAATAAGATGTATAAACGTTGCTTTTTCCATTCCTTCCTAATGTTCATGATGAAGTCATGACATGCCTTTTCATTACTTAGAGCAGGCAGTCTGAATCAGCTCGCTCACTCTCTTGTACCATTGATGATGCTTCTGGTGCATTGAAAGTGCCGGTGTGGCTCAAAGTGAGAATGGTATTTTTCTGGCTTGTGTTCAGGTTTCTGTACAAACAGCTTCTGCTGTTCTTTGATGCTGATCCAAAGGCTAAGAAGAACTGTATTTTCGAGAGTAGCACAGACAGCCACCAGCTTCAGCTCAAACCTAAGATCAGTCTGCATCTCTACACCAATCAGTGTCCTGAAGGAGCAGCTAAGGACTTCTACTTCAAGTACAGCAGTCTCTTCTTTTGAGTGTTTCAAGATCCATATTTCTCCTGTGTGCATTGTTATAAAGCAGTATTTTTGTAGTGTGTATTTAAAATATTTTGGGATTAAGGATTTCATTCCAAAAGAGTAGATTTGACTTCTGAGAATAGTGGCATCCTATAAATTTTATAAAACCATATTATTTGTATTATTATTATTAATATTGTTAACCTGTCAAAAAATTTACGTAAAATGATAAGAACTGGAAATTGAGTAATCTGTTTTTGAGTTAATTCCTATTTTACTTCTCGAGAGCACATTGTATTTTGTAACTAAACCTTTGGAGTATAGTAGTTTTAATATCTATGGTTTATGTTTCTCTAGAAGTGTGTTTGTAATGATGAGTAAATATGAATTTTTGCTCTGTGTTAGAATGGTATCTAAATGAGTAAAATGCAACGTTATGTCCTGTTTAGGGGCCCTGCGAACAGCACTTGGACAGCTATGAAGCTGCAGTATCATGCCAAGGGCCTGCTGGTCCCTGTAGCCTACCTCGACCCAAGTCTCTGGGGTGCCAAAGTCTGCTGCATGTCTGGTAGTGACAAGTTGTGTTGCTGGACTGTCACTGGGGTTCAGGGTGCATTACTGAGCCACTTTATCCAGCCACTCTACATCACCAGCATGGTGCTAGGTAAAATTTAAAAAAAAGCAAACTGTTTGTTTTAAATTCCTGAAATATTTAAGAGCAAGCACTGAGATTGTTGTGTTTATTTAGCGGGCCAGAAGCTATTTAATGAGGACGTGTCTAACATCACCAACAAGCGACTGGATGCTGGATTGGAGGACTTTCTGCCGCCATCCTACAAAAAACACAACATCATCTTTCTCTGTGGCGACTACGTGGGGCCTCTTGTGACCTCCCCGCGACATGACAATCTCAGCATCAACTGGTGCCTCGGAGACAAGGATGTTGAAGTTCTGGACAGCAGCGAGGGCTTCATCATTGATGGGTAGGATGCAGATGCATTGTACAAGAAGTCAATCCTCTGCACTCTTTGCAAACTGCATGATTTTCAAATTTCACTTGTTTTAAGAAGTGTAGAAAATGTGGGACCAGTATGATGTCCTGTACTCCTCTTGCAGAGAGTCTTGACCTGACTGTAGCTTACCTCATTTACACCCCTGCAGCCAGTTCCAGGCATAGAGTAGAACTGCTGGTAGAGCCTGATGCAGTGTGCTTGTTTGACACTCTCGGTGAGGCCTAGGGCTCCTGCCATCTCTTAGTTTTTGGAGCTGCAGACAACTGCTGATGTCCAGTCGTTAGAGTGTGACACGGACGTGGCTCTCACTGGAGGCTGTGTTGTCCTTGAGCAGAGATTATAGCCAAAAATAGATTTGAGATCCTGCTTGGCGCTCGCAGTGTTTTTCAGCTTCTGTCCTGCAGCCCGAACTATTAGTTTTAGGCGACACCGTGGTTTAAAGTGTCAGGATGAACTCTGCAGCACGTTCCAAACTATAAATAGACAAGGGGAAATAGGCTCCTGGAAAAGAACAGTATAAATTTAAGGGCAACAATACAGGACATAGTGTGCAGGGGGAGGTGAGGAGGAATTGAAAGGATGGCAAGAAAACCTACCGAAAAAAAACTCCCACTCAAATTATAGTGTGAAAGCAAAAGGAGACGCGGCTTGTGTCACATGAGACTTCTTTAATTTAGTGATGTAGAAGTAGCATGCCAATTATTCCTAGCTTCTTTTAGCTGTGGTTTTCACCACTGAAGCAATTAATTGTTTCCTAAAAACTTTGGCTTGCACCCAAATCTCATGAATTCTGCCAAGAAGAATCCATTATATGTGGAATGTATTAGTAACAAAACAACAAAGGAAGTTTTGAGTTGGATGAGGAATATTATTGTTGCTGTAGACATTGTAGTGGTCTTGGAACAGACCTTAAGTTATTTCGTATCAGTCACCCTTCACAGCCATCTGCTAATGTCAGCTTCTATGAATGCTGTTATACGCAATACCACCTTACGAGTGGATACTTGAAGGGACATCTTCCACCCCTCACTGCTGCTAATTAACTGGCTAGCTTCTTTGTGATTCATTGGTGGAGGAGTATGTGTGTTACACGCAGTACAAAGCAAGTCTACGTCTTCAATAGACAAGAAGGTGCCATTATTTTACTGGGCTGCTAACTAATTGTCTTTCTAGTAGCACAGATAACCATAACAGCTTTTTTTGACGTATTTGTTTCGTGTGTTGGAGACAGCATACCCTCAAATTGTGTCTGTATCTCAAGTAAGACTGCAAAAGAAGGCAACAAACCGATGTGCATTGAACAACATGGAATGTAAACACTGCAGGACTGAAAACTTTCTAAGAATGGGCTTTGCAAATATTTATTATGAGGTTGGAAATGCATTTAAATTAGACACAAGCATTGTGTTTTGATGAGAAATGTTGAGTAAAAAAAACTTTTAATGAAGAAGAGGCACCTTTTTTTTTAAAAAAACCATTCGATATTAGTATATTTGAATGCACTAATATGTATAATACAGTATATATAAGACAATGGATACATGTAAATGGAAACATTCATTTCAGTGTTATGGTGCACTTCCTTATTTCCCAGCTCTCCATCTGTGAGTGGGCCTGGCTTCTCCAGCAGACTTTGCAAGAGAGCCATCTACAGTTATTTCCGCCGAGTTGCAGAGCTGTGTGGGCACAACTATCTGCTGGATCTTCCCACCTACCACAGAGTCAAGGTGTGTATCAGCTACATGAATGTAAAACTATCAAGTGTGGTTATGGTGAACGTGCAGTGCATTCTTCATCTGCTTGAGTGTTTTGTAACTTTGCTCCATGGCAGATGCATGATGTCGTAAATGTTGTGTTGTTTTATAGGAGGAAGCCGTCGTCTATCAGACGGTCAAAGATCTGGTCAAGCAACAGTTTCAGAAAAACCATGCTGGTCCCTGGAATTCAAAGAAGCTAGTGGACTGCTTTAGCTCTTAAATGCGCTCCGAGCAACAGGCCATGTAGAAGTATATCCAAGTTCCTCTTGAGATTTAGTTTACTGTTCTGCGCACTTCACTAAATACCCTAAACAGTAATTCAAGTTTTGTTTTATGTTTAATAATGTTGTTGCTTTCAATTTGTGTAGGTGTTTGAGAAAAATAAAAGAGACCCTACTGTTAAGCACCAGAGTGAAGTAGTGAAGAAGTTTGAGTGAGTTGTGGGTGGAAAAACATTGCTTAAAGGCTAATATTTATTCTTCCCTGTCGAGTAGAATTGAGCAATATTAGTGCTGGGCTCAAAGTTTCTACTGATTTACAACAAAGAACAGGCCCCGTCTGGTTATGTTCACTTCCACTAATGTAGTGGACATGCTAGCGCCATCAGCAGTTACCCAGTCCCTTATACATCTGCCGCATATACTGCTCGATGACGATGTACAGCGACTTGCAGAAAAATTTTCACTTATGACATGTTCCAAACTTGATAAAGGCTACAAATTCTTCATTAAACGGTACCTGTTTGATTATGAAGGTAAGTGTTTTTGTCTTTTCTGTCCTTGTGTTAGCAAAGTGCTGGGATAACAGTCGTCTATTTGGCAAATAGAAGGTCTATAGGCCCTATTCTTGATTAGGTTACTGTACTACAGACCGCAAACTCTTGTTGCAACCACTTTTCCATGTTACTGCTGTTAGCTAGAGTCTGGATGTTAAGATAAAAGTCAGTAACATACTAGTGGCTAATGTTGCGCCCTTTCTCCCAAACATTGTCACCTACATTTGAGACTTTGTTCCAGTACAATGAGGTGACAGCGAGAGGGCGACGTCACAGGTCAATCAAGTAAAAGGAAGAGGCTCATTACCCTCAGGTTTCTCAGATGAATAGTTCTCTAACATGATGAGTAGAGTTCTTCCTCCTCTGAAAAAAGTCAAATAAATAAATATAAATAAAATTAATAAGAATAACTGACCTCATTGTGAAAAGGGCCTTTTTTGTATTGATTACCAACTAAATAATGCAGCCTACCAGCATGTTATGAACAAGTGAGTATTTAGTCACAGCCATGTACTGTCGTGATTCATTGTGAGATCTAAATCATAATTATTATGGTTGTTATATGGTCATTTTACAGCACACAGCATGTTGTAGATCTATGGTATTGTGTTATATATTTTGCCCAATATACTGTATATTAGTTAATCTGGAACTATGTCTTCAAAATCTGTCAAACTTTATGAGGAGAGATTCATGCTGCGTGGATTTCAGTTATGTCTCTCAGTTATGTCGCTACCGATCAACCCCAATCAATGCCAGTGATATATTTACACATATTGACTATTTTGGACCATCACATGTTCATCACAACAAAGGTGTCAGAATTTACAAGAACAAGATAGCATTCACACTCAAAGAGGGTGTGTTAATCCCCTCATGAGGTGATTACGGAATGAGTGTAGAATAATTATTTGGTTTGAACCTGAAGTACTAGGTAAGTAGGTAAAGGAGGAACACAGGGAGACTTTCAACATCTTAAATTTAAAGACTTTTATTTATTTTTTTTTTCCATACACACTGTGTGGTACCGTGGTTCATTGTCACCATGGCTCCACTCACTAGTTGCTTGGCAACCAACTCCTCCTTGGAACTGATGCAACTACTCATGTCTTCATAATTACAGGCTCTTTTACAAAATTTAGCAAAACCAAAAAACAATAGAATGCATGATAAAGTTATCTAATAAAGCTGGTGATGGTGCTTTGCAGTTAATTCCGTGTCTTCACTGTTGATTACATATCCCTATATTGAAGTACAATACGTGTTAAGGCTGCTGTTTCAGTTTTAAAGCTTTTCATGATTTGGGATTCACATGTCTGCATATGTATGTATGCAAATGCATATGTATGTCGTGTGTGTGTTTTATCTTTGCGCTTGCTGGCTGAGCAAGTGATTCCTCCAGCCAGGTGTCGGTTTCATCCCCCTCTGGGAAGGCAGAGCTCCTGTACCTGAGGGGTTTCTCTGGGCTCGAGGGAGAGCCAGGGAATTCACAAAAAAGCCTGCAACATAATTAAACATCTGTGAATAGTTTAGAGGTGTGAAAAACACTGTCTCATATGTGGTTTGAGAATGTATACCTGGGAGCTGGGGGTTAAACTGAAATTGAGCTGTCAGGTGGTGAAAGGAAACCTTTAAGAAATAACAATTATGTCCTTTTTAGTTGTGTTTAAACCGGCCTAATTACAAAGGCTTTCATGTAGTAATTATTTAACGTCAGTGCCTTCTTATTAATGTGACCTTCACTGTGATTTGGGCAGCCGAGGGACTGTGATGTCTGACTAAATCTGTGATCATCATTTCATATGAAGGAGACTGAATCTTAACAAGATCAATTATAACTTTTAATTGCAACCTTAGATGCAGTAGATACAGTAGATGAGAATAAAGGAATTCATCAATAGTTTAATGTCAAATGAAGAATATCTCCCTGAAAATGTTCTTTTAAAAACACAATAAGGAATATAACTGAAGCCAAAACCTATTTTTTACAAATTTGCTTTTATTTTTCTATGATCTTGTATTGTTTATTATCATCTTTTTGGCTTTTGAGTGGGCTAAAATGATAGCAGTGTTATCAAGGAGGTGTACTGCGTTTCCTCACCAAGGTTTGGTCTCCTGCAGGATGAGTCTCTCTGGCTGGAGTCGGACGAGGCTGATGTGCTGTTTGTGGAGCTGGACTTGACCGAGCGGACCGATGGTACCGATGCTCTGGGAGGATTGGATCTGGGTTTGGCCGTGACTCCAACTGATGCCGAGTTGCTCCACTCTGGTTGACAACACCGAAACACAGAAATCAAGTTTTCACAACACAAACCAAAACACAGATGGACAGCCACATTTGTTACATGGAAGCAGCTGTTCATAACTTACGCTTTTGTATTGCACCAGTTTACAGATCGTATGTGTAGTTATTTATTGAATATCTTCCAAGTTACCACAAAAGTAACTTGATGAAGTCACATCAGTCATACTATGTGCGGCTGTCGTACCAGAATACTCCTCAAGTCGGAAACGTCCAAAGCAGAGATGAATCCTCCACTGTTTCCTGACATTTTCCTTCATCAGACAGTGGAAGATGAAGATGAAAAGTCCTGGAATATAAACAAAAATGAGATGAGGTCATGAACTCTTAGGTCGTGGCTCTTTTTTCGTTCTTAATTTGCACTTGAGCAAGGCATTTCTCTCGCAGAAGTAAAGAGTGGAGTGCTTTTGTTGCGTCACTCTCAGATAAAAAAGAAAGTAACATAACAAAGGCAGCGCCGAGGTAAAGGCAGTTGTAAAATAGTTGCATCATTCAGCCTCTGTTTGATTTCCTTCTTTTTTCATCTGTGAGTTTTGTTGGTTTCTTTTGAACTGTGAACGTGAAGTGGGATGTTGAGGAAAACTGCATGTGTTATTAGAAAAACCTTCACTCAATAAATAAACACACAGCCACACACACAAAAGGCAAGAATGAAGAACTCATGGAAGAAGAGAACAAAGGAAGAGGTTGAAGACTAGAATACAAAAACAGTGAGGCTTGCTGGTGTGAATGTCGGATTCACCAAACCCTCTTACTGTATCATCACAAAATGTTCTTAAATTGTTAATTTCAACTGGAGGTGCACGCTTGTGAGATTTCATCATTGGAATGATCAACGCCCCTAAATTGCTATATGAGGCCCTCTGTTTTGCTCCATTTGTTGGAAAGTATCATTCTCAAAATCATCACAGAAGAGTAAAAAGAGCTTCACACCGATCAAGATCAGTAGTCCTATTACTCGACCTGAAATAATACCGTCTCAGAAATAAAGAGTGAATGGTTCAAAAAAACAAAGTCACCCATGACTTACATGGGAGGCGGTCCAGGAGTTGCAACAGTCATGGAGATAAATGAGAAAATATTAGCCTAAATAGTAGGTGATGTTACACTGTCAACAGAGGATGTGCCCCCCGGCGGTGAACTGCACAAAGACCCTGAGGCAGGTGAACTGTATAAGTCGGCATACAGCACAGTCGCTCTATTCTTGTCTGTGTCTAGACATATATTATCCAGCATGGCTTTCAGTAATTATCTCTGTACAATAAAGAAACGGCAACCTTGAAGTGAGTTGAGTCCAGAGAAAAGGTACAGCAGCACTACTCTGGCTGGCCCCCAGGTAAAGAAGCCAACAGTCCACGTTAGTCCCAGTAACAAGGTGATACAGGCGATTCCCTTCAGGTCGTGCATCAGTCCACTGCGGGTCCCAGCCGGGCTGTTTACTCGCATGTGGCGAATCTGGATCAGAACCACCACAAAAACCTAAAAGGAGGTTCAAAAGAGGGCTTAGAGTAGTTAAATGGGAGATGTGATTGAAGAGTCACGCCAGCTTACATGGGCTACAAAGCCTGATCTGTCTGTCCTGAGATGATCAAATTTTAAGATGTACAGTATAAACTGTTGTGGCTTTCAAGTCTTGTCAGAAATAAGTTGATAAGTCCTGTAGATATTCCTTCTATAACTGTGTGAAAATAAGAAAGGGTCGTTAAGAGGATACTGTGATACATTAACCAGTAAAATGTGGACACAGACACAGGTTTGAGTTTTGAACTTTAATGAAATGTTCAAATTATTTACCGCAATGTTGAGGAGAAAGATGAACACGGCATAGGCAACAACAGACACGTAAAACGTCACATCGTCCTGCAGCCAACAGCTGAGGGAACAAGCATCAAGTGGGAAAAGGGATAGAGAAGAGGGAGTGAGTCAGGGGAGGAGAGTGACGCACAGAAACGGAGGAAGATTTTAATTTTAATTAAACGTTTCCCCTTCAGCAGATAAATGTGAAAACAGCCTTCTGGTATCAAACTCTGACCTTCACTGTGCAGAATGATGTTTGTTCAAACATCCGAGTGAATCAAGAATAAGAAAAACACATTTTTGAGAGGAGTCAGACATTAATGTTGCATTTAATCTGCAATTTATCAACACACTTATATATGTATAATGTATAATTTCACTGTGTTGCAGCAGCCAAAGAGTATGAAGGTATCAGATCTTAAAGTTCTGTCAGTCTCACTGCTGATTGAAACCTCTGTGTTTCAAACATGCATCACGACTTGGAAAATGAAGCCAAAACTCACAAGTTGTCAGAGTTGTCCAGTGGCTCTAAGCTAGACTGAGCATCTGTGTAGAGGTGACTGCCGTAGGCCTCTCTGTTCACGATGAGCACCAGGATGCAGATCACCAGAGGAATCCCTGCAGGGACAGTTTCAATACGTTCACAGCATGTGTCACAACCTCCGACATAATGATAATGACTGCTTACTTGTTTCATCTCAGTGTTTCAGTCATCTGCGTTGTCCTGTTACACATGACTCACCCCATCCCAGCGCACAGAACTTGAGGATATAAGAGGGCACGTAGACGTTGAAGACTTTGACGAGTGCGAAGTACATGTTAACGGCCTCTAATCCCATCCAGGTGAATGAGGCCAGGAGGAAGTAGTGCAGCGTGGAAGCCACAACCACGCAGAGGCCATATAGACCCCAGGAGGACAGCCAGGAGTTGACCAGAAACACCAGGTTCAAGCCCAGCAGCGCCAGGGAGAGGTTGATGAGGATCTGAGAGGGGTAGTCTCGACGAAGCTTCCTGAGACGGAGACAGAGGTAAAACATGGAGGAAAAGGAAAACGAAAGGTCAGAAACAATAAATGCAAACATAGACAACACTGTATATACACAGAACCACAGTCAATGATGAAGTAGAATCACCAAACGGATACCAAATCTGTCACAAGAAAAGTACCAAGTCATACTTTCCAGTTATCTATGGAAGAACAGTCTTGGTTATTTCAGTATGGATTAAAAAGTATTAAATATAGTGTTCAAACATATCTGGCCTTTAAGACCTACCAACAGGTTACCAGTCTGCATGTAAACACAGTCAGTAGAAAACATTTATATAATAACTCAGTGGTCGGAGTCTCACTCAAAAGCTGTGTAAGTGAGAACAGTGATTCCCAAGAACACTGACGAGACTCCACAACCAACATAGGTGATAATGGTCAGGATCTGCTCATTAGCCGGGTCCACCTGAGTCCTGGAGACATCCTAGAGACACACACACACACACACACACACACACACACACACAGTAAGCATGACTGTATCTGTCTTTATTTCCCAAAGTGCCACAAACAACTCTCACAGACACAGATTGAAAGTCATGTACAGTAATAACAGTAAGCGCTGCTGTTCCTACTACCAAGCACAAACCATCATGAAGACCTGCGTCTTTCTATTCCCTCACTGACACTCTTAAATGATGACCTCCCTCTGGCACTGCTGTGTGTGAATTAGTGGTAAAACTGGCGAACACAGCTTTAAGCGCCACTTCCAGTGCCAATAGAAGTAAAAGCCCTGATATTTTTGCAGTTTTGCAACATGTCTCGCACGACCCTAGATGTCATTATTTTACAGCTATATACTCAAGGTTATGCCTGATTTAACAGTAATGTGTCTTTGTGATAAGTAAAAACACCAGAGAACAGGAAGCATATCTCACAATTACTTGGGCTAGTCCACAATAATGAATTTGTTTCGACTTTGCTTGACAGTAGTTCATTATTAAATATTGTGCTTTGAGCGCCCTCTGCTGGTAAAATCTGAGTTTTACCACTTCCCCTTGAACCTGTTTGCTGTATACTGTTAATACAGCTGCCACCACTGCCACTGCTATTACCAAGACCTCCGAGGCCAAAGCGTGCTTTCCAGGAAACAGTGAGACAGAAACAGACAATGCCCACCAGAAGAACTCCGAAGTGTGTGAGATGATCACACAGGCACGTCGTGTAGTCGGAGCTGCTGTTGTATTTTCTGCAGCCGTAATCATCCCAGCCTCCGCGTCCGTCTAGGGGACGACACAGACATTTAGCATCGCACAGTTCATCCAGCATTTATGGAAGATAGAAGAGTAGTGATCATTTAAACCAGGACCTACTGTTTTCATTGAAGTTCCAGTACACACACTGTACGTCCTTGTAAAGCTTTAAGAGATGATAATGAAATGTTCTTGTTAATTAATTAAATAATTCAGAATCAGAATCAGAATTACTTTATTGATCGAAAAGAAAGAAAAAACAAGAAAAAAAACAGGAGCAACTGTAACAGGCTGCATGCACGGTCGGCGCATGCGCACTCAGCTTCATCATTTAATTCATCATATTGGCAGCACTCTGCAACAGACTCATGTCCTACAGCGGTTAGCCATAGTTGTAAAGGACAGTTGATCCTACTGTATTGGGTACAAGATGGTGGAGCGTGACTTTGACGTCTTCATCTAGGTCTTTGATTGGAGAGCTGGCATTGGTCACACTGGCTGACACCACAAACGTGTTGAGGGTCTGCCCCCTTTGGCTGTTCTGGAAATAATATCAAAATGCGTTTGATGGAATTGGTTGGGTTTCCCCCCCTGTTTCTCTAAGAGAAAGGATTCATATAAAATAGTACCTTGAAGAGCATCGGGATGCCGTAGAACTGAAATGCGACCCTCGGTGTGTTCGAGCTGTTCTGTGGGAAACTGTGCTGCAGGACAGATGGCAGAGAGATGAAGGCCACCGTGCTGTTGAAGGGATACCTGTTGATGAAAATCTACAATAAAGAGAAACACGTCTTAACTCTTTTAAGCTCAGACTCGGCCTGCTTTAATTAACAGGAACACTCAAAGTGTTTTCCAGATTCACTGCAAACTCTTGTGTGACAAGAATGTGTTAAAAAGTTAGAGCGGTAGGGTTTAAGCACTTTTCTGGTAGATGTGGGAGAAGTTACATCAATAAGTACAGATAGAAATATCATTTCTGCCTGTACAACAGTGCATTTAAGTTGCACATTTGGTAGAAGAACATCTGCAGAATATAAACCGTGGGTCAGTCATAGTAAACTACTGTTTAAACTCACAGTTACTCAAAGTTTAAAGTTTAAAAGAATTCTAGTGGAGATCTCACAGTTTCAAAAGATACAAAGTACATTAGGATATACTATTGGAAATGTGTCTAAATGAATGTACATGACATCCTGAATATTTCCACTTTATAAAATAGTGCAGCCATAAAAACCATGGTTCAGTGCAGAGCTGGAACAAGAAGATGCAGAATGAGATGATTTTTCCAACCTGAACGCTACTTAACAGGAAATAAAAGGGTCAGATTTACTTTCCTTCTATCAGACCCAGTAGAGGGAGAAGTGTTTCATTGGAGGAGATTTTCATTATTTTAACTTGAAGCTGTTGATGATCCATGTTTTCAGATTGAGGACATCTGCGGGTTGTTACTTTACTAACCTCGGGCTTTGTGCCCGCGCGGTCAGATGACACCCCGAAAGTCAAACTGCTAAACTCTCCGGGAACAACATCCACCACTGAGATGGCGATGGCCGGAGCGACCAGGGTGGAGGAGCCCTCGTAGCCCACCATCCTGTCCCCCACTGCCTCTGTGATATTGAGGATGCTGGAGAGGAAGACAGAGGAGGAAGGTAAACGGACGTCAAACTCTGACAAATCTTTGATTCAGTTGTCCATCCTCACGTGTTAGTAAAAGGCAACAAGTTGCTGTCAGATTCCAGTATGTCTGAGATGATGTTGATAAGAGCTTGGCCCAGGTTTGGTGTGACCACGCTGAGGTTGACGACGTCCTCCAGCTTGTTGAGGACCGTGACGAGCTCCTGGTAGTTGAGTGTGGAGTGGTCGCTTAGTAAACCCTCAATCATCTCCACCACGTCCAGCGCGTTTTCTGGAGACAAATGAAACGTATCTGTTGTCGGAAACACTGTCATCTCACCACTGGCTTTGCATACATCAGTAATTAGGCATTTTAAATGTGTCATCGTGAATTCTTTGGATCTTTAACATAAAGTTTTGAGCCATACATTTGAGTTGACAGCTACATCACTAAGACAGGCAAATGTGTAAAAGTGCCTCACAGACCAGCAGTGACGTCGACGTGGTCCAGATCAGGGATGGTTTCCACCACTAGAGAACAGTCGTCCAGGTCTGGGACCATCCAGTGGGTACTGAGGCACAGTTTACTGTCGGACAAACAGGCGGTTAGAGGGTGAAGGGAGAGGTATCTTTTTATTCTTGATCTAAAAGCTTCATTTTTTTTGTAGCCAAGTCTTTCTTTGGCTCAAAATGCATCCCTGAGACAGATCCTAGACAGCTGGGAGGCTGCTGATCCTGTGAATCAGCTATCCATTAACTTCTCTCATTAGTGACGCCGACTGTCTGATTAATGATTTTACAGCACAGCCTCCTGCAGCTCCTGAGCAGCCATCAGCAGGTAACGTCACGCTGAGTCAACACACAGCGAGTGTCCTCAGCACAGCGAGACAGCCGTGTGAATATATACCAACGGATGTAATCAATACCCAAATAGGCCTGTATGTATTCACGTGTGAAATTCATGTTGACAACCAGCTAAATACATGTTCTTTTTTTCTCAGCATGACTGCATGATGAATCTCCTGCAGGTCATGAGATCAGTGATAAGTGAGTTCAGTCAACACGCAGGTGTAGAAACTGCAGAGCTTGATATTTACAAAAAGCTGCCAGCTCCAAATACAAGCCTGGATTTCAGCTGTTAACATCAGAAAGTGTCAATTTACCAAACACAGTATTTAATGTGTATTTATTATATTTGGAAAGCTTTCTTGGGTAAGTTTTGCTGTTGGTGCAAGTGGTACTACTTCCAGTCGACAAAGAAGAGAAGAGTAATCTTGAAAAATACCAAGTTTGGTCAAAACATCTGAGTTTAGTGATCTGATTAACACCTAATCTGGTGTGAATTCAGCAGACAACTCGCACATTTGAACATTTAAAGGTATTTAATGGGCAGTGCTCCCCGCCATTTGATGATCAAATCAAATGTCACAACGTTATCAAGTCTGAAAAGTTACCCTGCAACTGGTAGACATGAAACAAGTTCTTTTAGTTCTACCGAAGTCAAATATCAGAAGCAGTGCCTCTATTTTGATGGATATTGTAATTAGGCCCGCAACAAACAATTAATTTATCAACATTTAATATTTTAATTATTTTTCAATCGTCATAAAATGGTGGAAAATGTGGCGTAGTGATTTAGTTCTTCTTCTTTTGTGCAACCAACAGCCCTCAAATCAAAAATATTCAATTTATAATGAAATCAAACAGAGAAAAGCAGCATATCCTGAGTATAAAAATAACTTAAATAAAAAAAAGAATAATCGTTTGAATTGTTGCAGCACTCGTTGTGATGTTGTGTTGTGATTTAAGCAGGTAGCAAAATGACTGAATGGACTGTGCTCACCAGGCTCGGGTGGCCTGGAGACGAGGGTTTTTTGGGCACGGCCGAGTCGCATTTCTTCCTCCTGGTGTGGGGGGCCACTCAAACAGGCCTTTCCTCGTCTGGTGGGTGTCTGCGTTGCACTTAAATATCACTGAAACAGGGTGACAGCGACACAGATGGAGAAAGAGAGAAGGACACACTGACTTTTAAAAAACCTTTTTTTATCTCGTCTTTATTTAATAGAATTCAACATCAATTATTAAAAGTAATATCATTTCAGTCTTTAAATGTTACAGTGTGTAATCTTCCCCTGAACCGTGCTCACATATGCGGCTTATCTGTATGTCCTCGGTTGCTATGGAGATGGATCCGTTGTTATAAGGCGTCAGCAGCAGGTGTCTTATCTGCTCTTCCATCTCCTGCGTGTCTGCCAGCGACATCATGACCTGGACCTGGAAAACGCAGCTCTCTCTGCAGACGGGAAGACAGTCAATTGTGGGTTGCAAAAAGCTCCTCATGAGTTCCTCTTAATAACATTACTTTTCAGGCAGTGAAAGTTTTCCAAAGCTGATGTTTGAATTAAAAGGCTAAATTGAACTGTGATGTCCCACTCAAGTTAAAAAGTAAACACGTCTGCTAACAGCCCGTTATACTGGGACTGTTTCAATATTTGACTTCAACTTCGTGCACTGATTTTCCTTCGGTTTATTATTTGCTCGTGATCTAGATGAAGAGTGTGTAGAGCTGCATGATCCATACCTTGAGACTCTGTATGCGAACACCTGGAAAAGAATACAAATATGGACACGGCTTTAAAACGGGAGGGAAAGAGGACGTCAATTCAAGACAGGAAAAGGTTAAACCAGTCTCAGGATCTGTATTTCAGTTAAATAAATTCCAGCATGAGAACAATCAAATGTTAAGTCTGTTAATCCAGTGAAAGTGTATGCACCCTGCCGCGCTGTGTTCATTCATTTCTTTGTCTAGTTACATTTTTTACACTTATTATTGGGGGTGGTATTCAACAATTTCACCTTTCTTAACTCATGGATCTGCTGACCATCATTGTAGGCTTCAGTTTTTTCCACCTCCAGCCAGAATAAAAGTTCTGCAGCAAAAACTGAATAGCTTTGTCAGGAAAATGAATGTGACTGTTAAAGGAGTAGTTCCACGTTTTGGGATATACGCTTATTCTTGCAGAAAATTAGATGAGAAGATTGATACCACGCTCATGTCAATGAGCTTTGCTTAGCATGAAGACTGGACGCAGGGGGAAACAGCGAGCCTGCTCACTCCAAACTTTAAAAGTTTGTCTACCAGCAGCACCTCTAAAGCTCACTAACTACCACGCTGTGTCTCATTTGTTTAATCTGTGACATAAAAGGAACCAGCAGAGACTCCCTGGCTGTTGATTTGGCACATCGATCTTCTCAACTAACTTTTGGCAAAAAAGTGAATAAGCGTATTTCCCAAAATGTTGAACTATGAATGTTGGCATCAGGTTGCAGAACCCAAAATCAGTCAAATTCTGTCAAATAGCTTCTATGGTGCTCATAAGAGCCTCAAAATCCTGCTAAAGTTGTGGGAGATTTCATATATTCAGAGCATGGAGCAAGAGTTTAACTTGTGACATGAGAGCTTTTCATGTTTACTTACTCTAGAGAGGTTTGACTGCAGGTTAGGAGGATGTCTGGAAGTGAAATCAGTCACTAAATTAAATCGTTGAAATCACATCGTGTGATATCTCTGGAAATAGATGGTGAGTGGATGACGTGGCAGCTGCATCACACACTGTATGTACCTTTGAGCTCTGGGGAGCAGCTGGAGGTCAAGCACCATCATCACGTCATCAGGCAGGCTGGAGTTGAGCTGTGGAGAGTCAGAGGCCACATTTAAGACGAGTGAAGCCAAATCTGTGTTGTATTCCTTAACACCGAAAGAGCTGTTCTGTCAGACATACCCAGGTGGAAAGAATCTGTGCTGTGTCACAGTCTCCTGTTATGGAGACATTCACCTGAACCTCAAAATACAGCGCTGCAGAGGCAAAATAAACATTTAGTAACTTTCCATAAGGCATCCAGCAGAGTACAGCTCAAATACAAAACCCCAATAATCCACACAAAGCTGCGACGGAGAGCATTTCTACGACTGTAAATGAACAGACTGACCAGAGACGTTTGCAGGGCTTGTTGTGAAGGTGGTGGCTGTGGCCGCACTGGTGGTGGTGCCAGTGGTGCTAATGGGTGTTGTGGTTTTAAATGTGGTGATTGTGACTGGAGGGGGATCTGTCACCACCGCAGGAGGCCTGATGGTGGCAGTGGCGAAACTTTCTAGAAACAGAGAAAAGATTATGGTGAACCAGAATAGTTTTTTTCTGTAAAGTGTACACAAAGACACACATGCACGGTGAGAACTATTTCCTACCAACGGGGGTGGTGTGTATGCTGTTTGCATCAGCCAGCAGCTTTAGCAGATTAATGGGGTCATTGTAGGGCTTCCTAAGGTCCGTGTACATCTCATTTTGCACAGCTGCCACATCCAAGCTGGGGATCACGCTGACATGAACCAGGCAGTGAAACCTGCAGCGGAGACATGGAGTGTTTTCACTGTCCTGTGCTGCTATGGTCCCCACGTATTTTGACTTGTGACCCCTTAAAATGAAGCAAAGTCTATTTGTTATGGCGTTAATGTGGACGTGAGTTGAGAGCGGCAACTTTTCCTTCTCAGTATTTTTCATTTTAAGGACTTTTTTTTGTATCCAGTATTTCACGAGAAAGAAAGGATGATCTGAAGTACTTATGAACTTCTGCCTGGCTTTGCTGTCATTTCCTACTTGAGATTTACATATTTTGTCCTGTGATTAGCGCTTATTAACTCTTCTTTAGTTAACTCTTCCAAACAATTACTGTATGTGATTTGTTTACCGAGTATGGAAATTTAATGTGATGAATTCAAAGTCTTCAGAAGCTTCGTCAATGTAAATAAACAACATGTTTTACATATTTATGATTATACGTTATTATGCATATAGATATATTCTATAATTAAAGAAATATCATTTGAGCTATAAACTGATCCTGCATCCTGTAGTTGACCATCTTATTGCCCAGCCACTATCAGATAATGTCATATTTAGAAAATCATAAAGCGAAACCTGAACCATGTTACCTGTTATTAGAGGGAGCCCACCGCACCTGAAGAATAAAAGACATACATTTTAAAGTTACACTGAAGATAGATTTTAGCCACAGACAAACTACTTACTGTATGTCCACCAGAGAGCACTGACAAATTGTTCTCTTTTTATTTAATTTAACCACCAACATGTACTCCATTACAGCTATATCTGCAAACAGCTGATATCTGTTAATCGATCGGTCGGGCTCTAATGTGTTTGCTTACCAGCTTGTCTTCATGTGATGTTTTTACAAGCCTGTCGTCTCCACGGGATCTGCGTAATAGATCAGAGAACGTCAGTATGCTTATGGCCCATTGGTTCCCCCTCTCTGCCTTATACACAAACTGACATTCATCAGCATTTTATTACAAAACACATTGGGTCACGTCAGTGTTGTAAACTCGAACCGTCTCATACCTGGTTACTTCAAACACAGACACTCTGTGTAAATAGATGCCGGTCGGCAGGACCTCTCTGAGCTACAGGAACAACAAACAGCACAGATTTACTGCAGGTGACAATACAATATAATGCAGTCCAACCCTACAGTCCTGTAATTTGTACAGACATTTTATAAATAACTAAATAATTCAATGTTTGTCTAAATACAATATGTCTGACATGAACTCAAGCCCGCTAATGGTTTTATTATTATTAAATCTTTAGGTTTTATTGCATCGTCAAAACTGTGATAAAACCTAAAAACCTCAAAGCACCTCCAAGCAAGAATAAACAGTTTCAGAGTGTAACATACAGAATACTTTTAGGTCTGTTTCTACAATTAAATCAGTGTTTTTGTATATTAGTTTGTTTGTTTTACCCAGTGATGTGCGATGTCTCTGGCTGTGTAGAGCTCAGTGATGTTCTCATCGCACCGGATGATGGCAAACATCAGTCTCACTTCATAAATGGACCATTCTGCCAATCAGCCAAAGAGAATATAAAACACTGTATATAGTAAGTATATGTAAATGTACATTAAAACACAGCAACAACTGAAACATATTCAATGAAACTGATTACAAGTACAAGTTAAGTATTTTTAGCATAGTTTTATTTTTCACAGTAAATGCAGGTTTACTGTGAATAAAACGGTTTAATCTGTTTGCATTATGGTGTATACAAGATAGGACGTACATGTAATGTAATGTATTTAATACATTTTCTCCCCCGCTTAGCTTCTAGTTCATCGCTAAAGCCAGAACTTGAAGGTGCAATGAATTAATGTTGATACTGAAACAACAGAGCCACTTCTTCTTTCATTGTTAGTATCAACTGCAGGAGTTTCAATATTATCGTGAAGGGCATTTCCTAACATGAAGCCCTGTCTTCAAATGTGTCCGATGACAGCCCGTTCCAGCTTTGCAGAGAGAAAATAACAGCCTGTGACAGCTGTATGATTAATGCTTGTGATCTTAATTATATTGATCACAGCTTCTATATTTACTTAACTGACAAAAACACAGGTGGTCAATATTTAATGTGAGGACTGAGGACGTACAGTAAACCAAAGGCAGCCACAGAGGCTACCACTAAGGTAGGAAAAAGCTGTAAAACGCTTGATGAACCTGACAGACTGTTGTTTAAACACTGTGGGAGGCAGCGAGGGGAGAAAATATTCAACTTCTAACATATGAAACAGAAGCATTTGACTTCAGTAGAAATAATCAGAGGAACCATGTTCCCGTTGATGTAAAGGATGCTGTCCTCACCGCACTGCAGGCTGGGATCAGGGAGCGGAGCACAGATCTGAGAGTCCCAGTTGTCCCTCTCCCACTTCACCAGCTCCCCCTCTGTACATTTCAGTGACGTCACTTCCTGTTCGCTGCGCTCTCGCCCCCACAGCCGAAACAGAGACAATTTGCCCAGCAGACCGGTCAGTGGAATAATCTGGATGTTCCCGTTGACCAGGCGGTGCCCCTCGCCCAGAGTAAGCGTCCCATTGGCGGACAGTTTGCAGCACGAGGGGGAAAGGGAGGGAGCAGTATCTGCATCGCAAGACAACAGGGTCGCATGGCACAAAGGAGGGTCAAATACACATTTTAAAACTGTCATAGTTTGAACCTGAAACATTTTTAGTCAGAGCCAAAAGACCACAATGTAGAGACAAACAACTCCCCAGTCATCATTACCACTGAACTGGAACCATGATTTAACACTGAAAATGTTTTCTAGGCACAGATGTTACATGTACACTCGTCATGCGTCACGATATTAACCTTATTAAGCGGGACATGACGTGACCAATCCACATTAAATACAGTTTATTTCTCAGTGTCATTATACAGTTCTGTCTTTCCGCCATCAGTCAACCAACTAAGTTTTTGTTTTTAGTGCCACAACAAACCCTGGCCTCATGAGTTCCTCACAGTCAAGCTCAGAATCTAAAACATAGTTGTAAGAGATGAAAATTAAATAGAAAAACAGGCCATAACCAAATAAAATACTACAGCAATATTCTTGTTAGCTAAAGCTTCTAACCCACATGTTTATTATGTAACACACCTGCCACCATGTCAATGAGCTTGCCATTGATGTACAGAGCAGGTCTGTCTTTAGTGTGTGTCCAGGTCAGGCACAGCGAGTACCACTGTAACAGACGAAGGTTCATCTGAGGGGTCATCCACTCCGTCCCAAACAGCCAGACCACTAAGCGGCCCCACTTCCCCCCCAAACCTAGCTCAGCATACTGGACCTCAGGATGCCGGTACATGAAGACGGTCCATGGTGAGGAGGCTTGGACCTAGATGTGGTTGATGAAATATTATACAGGATTCATGTATAAGTCTTGGGAGTTAGTTGTGCTGTGCCCAAAAGGACATTTGTTATCAATACCTCTAACTTCAGGCTGAAGCAGACGGTGAGCTCCTGCAGGGCGGGGATGGACACCTGAGGCTTTAGTCTCCAGTGGCTGCACCCTAAGGTGAAGTTTGCCACCTTCCCCCATAGACTGAGCCGAGGGACTGACAGAAACAGACAGTAAATCATTAACACGCAGCACATAGGAGTAAAATGAGAAGACAGAGTGATGCTAAATAGTGTTATATCTTTCTGAAGCTGCTTATTTTCCAATAGATTTTAGACAAAAACATGACTTAATCCAAACTTCCAAGTCATATATGATATGGAGCCAAATGACAGACTTTTCCAGCTGGAGATTGAAATGTCATAAAAGACAAACAGATGGCTGCCAGTTAAATTGGTATATATATAACAACTCTGCCTAACTTCTCATATTGGCTTCAAGCTTTTGACCTTTCACCTATAACTTAGAGAGACTACATATGTAAGCGCGTAGCCATATAGTGTTTAACTATAGTGTGCTGTGTTTGTTTTAGATATTCTTGACTTTTTTACTATCAGCACAGAGACTTTCTCACACTGAGTTTAGAGAAATAGGCTTCTGTCATTTTAAATTGTATTGAATTGTTTTGTATAACCACAACTATGAACTACTAAAACATTCATTGTGACAAGTGTTTTGACTCAATATTCTATCAAACAAAAACATTTTCCAACCTCGCTCTGTAGTGGAGGCAGGGCTGCTCAGCAGAGACACAGTGACAAACACATTCAGGATGTTTTTAAGAGAAATCATCACAAATCTGAAAACAAAAAGATGTTTATTTCCTTTAAGTGTTTTTCAACTTCAACTGTAGAGACATTTAACACCATATTCTCAATCCATTATTTCTTATTTGTTTAAAAAATTAGTATTTGGGAGTTTTAATCACCTAAAGGTTTGCTAACACTGGTTTTAAAGTGCAAAAAGTGCCAAGTTTTATTAAAACACTGTTCAAGCCTTAAAAGAATTGTAGTGTAGAAAAGTACTTACCTGCGTAAATAAAATAATCGATAAGATGTCTGAAGGTAAATCCTGGTCCAGACTCTCAAAAGCAGCGATACGTGGTACTGCAAAGGGCTTCAAAGTGCCTCGTTGGTTTCAGACATCAAGCTCTGAGCCGGAGCACAAGATGAACCACAAACCTGTCTCTGCAGACGAAGACGGTATGACCTGTGAGGAGTGGAGAGCAGTGTATTCTTGCTGTGATTGGTCCAGTTATGTAATTATGTATGCAGGTGAGAGATACAAGAGAGAGAGAAAAAGGGTTTGTACGTGTTCAATATCATCTTACCAGACAGTTAATTAAGTAATTGATTTCTCTTTCCAAGAATTATAGTAAAACCTTAATTCTTTTCTGTCAACAGCCTCCAGAAAAGGCTTGTTGCTGCACTTCCTTTTATACAGGGAATATATTTTAAACAGCTCTCATTTCCACAAATCATAAAAAAGGTCATGTCCCTTTTATAATTCTGTCTTTATCTACATGTAACGGTAATGGTAGTAATGGCAAATTGCTGTCAGCATTAACAATGTTAAGTCAATAAAACAAATGCTCAGTTTTGTAGAAAGTTTATTTCGTTTTAGCAACACATCAAGGCATGCAGTTTGCATATATTCCAATTTGATATTTAAATTTCCTCTTTCCTTGGAGGCAAAATGGTTAAGAAAAGTGCATAAAAGTTTATTTACTTAAAATATACAATAAGCATAGGAATCCACTGGCAAATAGCAATTACAAATATAGATATCACTTTGGTTATTTAAAAAAAATCACTTTTATATGTGAGCTATGGTCATAGGAAAATATTGGCTTTCAAAAATAGAAAAACAAGACATTAATGCCACTTAAAAAAAAGCAGTTATTGTTGTGCTAAAAGAAGATGAAAGAAATACAATTAAATGATCCAGATTCACCTATTTATTTTTAATTTATGTCACCAAATTGCAACATAACAACACTGATTTCTCAACTTTAAAAAATACACGATGCATACGATGTGTTGAGTGAAAGTGGTGACTCTCACAACTGTCAGCTCATAAGAAAATCTGTGGTGGCATTATCTTGTGTAAGAAAACAAAATGAAAACACTTGACATGACTTCCAGAATCACATACAGCATAAAGCGAGTCACTGCCGTCACTCAGCACACAGTATGTTTTAGTGTCAGCATGCAGCATCGGACACAAATTACATTTTTGTCCCAATGTTTCCATCACTTTGTGGGTTATCGCTCAGAAACTCTATCAAACAGAATATTGAAATGGACTCTGGCCTTCAGAAACAAAAAAACGAATACACGCAGTTAGACGGTGGCCGAGCTCTCCATCTCTACTTGTTGCCGCAGTCGGCGCAGAGGATGTCTCTCCCGTTGGCCACGAAACGCTTGTTGGACAGACTGAGGGAGCATCTCTTACAGTTGAAGCAGTATTCATGCCAGGAGCTGCCCTCATAGTTCACCACGTTCACTCCTTTACCAAAACCTGAGAGCAGAGAAGAGGAGAGTTAGTTATCTGCCACTTTAGTTTCTTCCTTCTTCACCACACTCAGGCCTAGAAATGCTACTCCAACCTTCGAACCTTCTGGACAACAAGTGAACGTTCGATGGACTGTCTGATTTGGAGAGGAGCCACAGGGTTGAAGCTGCGTTCATATCACAGTAACAACCAGTTTCCAACATGTAAAAAGCATTCACGTCAACATTATGACTGGGAACCTCTGATTTTTTCTAACGGCTCCTATGTATCCAATTTGGTGCTTCATGATACGTGAGTGAGTCACTTTATTCGTATGCCACCTTTCATGAGCACAGACATCACAAAGTGCTTCACAAAAGAAACAAGGCAACCAACAAACGTACAAACATAAAACACCATAAAATAGAAATAAATAGAAACATTACACAAAGGCAAGTCTAAACAAATGAGTGCCTAAGGTAATTAAACTCAGATTTAATGGATATAGTGTGTGTGTTATCAATGCATCCTCATTCAGAGGCTCCAGACCCTAAACTGGGATCTGACTATCACTTATGAAGTCCTGGTGCAAGATGCTTGTGCCACTGGAACATGTGACCACACCACTGATCCATGGGGACCGTGGTCGGATGCTTTTCCTTTTAATATTTTTGACTAGATTAGTAGCTCTGACTATAAACGATAAATCAGTGTACGCAGATTTTAGCCACTGTTTGTTTGCCTGACAGTTTTTTCACTTGTGTTTTCCAACAACATAATCTTCAGTTTTAATTTAAAGCAACCTGTGATGGGGTTTTGGCAGCCGCTGCATTTCTTTGCCACAGAGGTCTTGTAGCAGTCGACGCAGAAGACCTGGTCCTGGTGGTTGGTGAAACTCGACCCTGCCAGAGGCTTTGAGCAGGAGCTGCACACAAAACAGTGGCTGTGCCACGGCTGGTCCTGGTAGTTTACTCCTCCAGAGGTTATAGGCTGGAGACAGATGGACGAGAAGAGCTAAGTGTGCGAACACAAGTATTACCATCGTGTTTATCTCAAAATATAGGGATCGTAAAAGAAATGTTAGGCCATAAAGTTCTTACCAACCTCTTAAATTTTAACCTCCCTTCACCTTAATATTCTAGTCTTAAAAATACAACCTTGTGATCTTCATGTACTGTCTGAAAGGGTTTGTCATGTACACAGGTAGAATGAGGAAGGTCTGGTCCTTGTTTAAAAACACAAAAACAAAACCTTTTTGCAGCAGACACAGTGTTTGGCAAACTTCTTGTCGTAGCAGGGGTTGCAGTAAATGCCGTCTCCCTTGGAGAGGAAACTCTGGGATCCTATTGGTCGTTTACAGCTGCAGCAGGTGAAACACTCATCGTGCCACGAGTTCCCTTTGTACTCCACACTCTCTGTGCCTGCAGGAGATGAGAGATGGGGAGATATTAGGTCAGCCCGCCTATAAAGCTCAATATGAGAAATAGTAACTATTTCACTGGTTTAAGTGAGTCAAACATGGCGGTGGCTCGATTTCAAAATAAAACGTCATTGGGTTTTTACAAGGTTTTGGTGCAATTATTATAGCTACAGCTTTTCTCTGTTTGATGTCATTGTAAAGTGAATACTTTTGAGTTTTGTTTGAACAAATCAAGCTATTCAAAAATGCCACTGTGGGGAAATAATAATGTGCATTTTCAGACAAAGGAATTCTGAAAGTAATCGTTAGTTGCAACCCTAAAATCAATCCTCTAATAATTGTATGTAAATGTATGTAGAAAGTTAAATTCTTTAGAATTTTTTTTTATTATCTGTTCTTAAATGTTTTTACAGGGTAAATTAAACGTTTTTCTTTAGTAATCTTATAACTTCAGGAAGTTGACTCATGGGCCAGTTTCCCCAAACCCCGTCAGTACGGTGCTTCTCTGCTGTCAGTACAAAATCAGGGTTTGAAGTTGATTGTCTTACCAGCCAGTATTTGTTTATAGCAGCCGTGGCAGCGTGGAGCATCCTCTCTGGAGCAACACTTCCCACACATGATGCGGTCGTCCTTGGTACTGAAGGGCTCCTTGGCCAGAGGCTTGTAACACTTCACACAGCGGAAACACTCCTCATGCCAGTACCGGCCCTTATGGCTGAGCTCCTGGTGGAGGGAAGAAACGGGGAGAGTTTGACGAGAGGCGGAGGGAAAATAGACTGTGACACTGGACGGACCTGATCAGATCACACACCTTTGATTCCAGAGGGATGGGTCGATGGCACTCGGCGCAGGAGTTGGCGCAGAACTTGGTGTGGCAGCGGACGCACACCGGCTTGCCTTCGTTGCGGACGAACCTCTTCCCCCCGAGGTCCTCCCGACAGTAGAAACAGTGCGAGCTGTCTGCCATCGTCACTCCGAGTTAGACTCAGAACTACAACAATACAGCAAGAAGACAGGAGAGGTAAAACTTATTATAGTCATTAAAAATGATGCTGTTATGGCGGCAACAAACAATTATTTTCACAATTGCACACATTTATTATCAAAATTATTGATAATTCATTTTCTGTGATAAAGGAAATGATAAATCGACTAATCATTTGTTCTTGTTCTGAGTTGCAGGGAGCTTCATGTGCTGCTTGAGCAGCCGGTGGAAATGAGACGAGATCAAGAAAGAAATCAGAAGCTGAACTACTAAGGTTTGGTCTTTCTGTCACTTTATAGCTGCGTGTAAATGTCAATGCATTGTTTTTGTGAATTTTAGTGCGCCATGTTTTTTAACATCAGCTGCTCTCAGTCACTGTGAGTTTCACATCTTTCTCACAACCACGTATTCAGATTGAAGACTTAAAACCACCACATGGGGGCGCTGTTGATACACTGAAGACACAGAAAAGGGTTTCAAATAATAAAGTAATCTAATGAGATGCCTTTCATCACCCTCTCTGACACAGAAACAGTGCCACTGAAATATTTGTTTAGTGTAAAAGCATAGCAACCAGGTGCACATATCTGCGTTTCTGTTTGTCCACCTGTGTGTTTGTTCGTGTTACAGTGCTTATGTACTCTGTGTGTGATACGGTTCTCCTCACTCATACATGTCATCTCTGCCTGATTAAAACGGCTCATACGAACGATAACTTGGTCAATAAGAGGAAAACAAGTGACCAACAACACAAGTTGTAATCTGATGATTGTGCTGCTAACACATTAATAAATTAGTATTAACGTTTCAATAATATAACATACAATAATATCACTCTCACGTGGGCCAGTTTTCTGCATAATGAGCACTTTTACTTTTGATACTTTACGTATATTAAGCTTATATGACTTCTGTAAGGTTTTGAATGCAGCATTTTTACTTGTAATTTGTTTTGTTTTATTATATTGTAGTATTGGTAGTTTTACTTAAGTAACAAATCTAAACAATTCTTCCACCACAAGTCCAAGTCCAACTCATTACTGTCCACCTTCCCATTAAATGAAGATACAAAACTGCGCCTGATTATTCAATCATAACTGCGTCTTCAGCATCCTTATGTAACTGATTTCTCACACAACAGTCCAAAAATCGTTTCTCCCTAAAACACAACACTTATAAACTTTCTAAACATAGAACCAAAATCACCACGTTGATCACCATAACTCCGGTCACAGAGCTGTGATTACAGGGTGACTAACACACAACATGATGGCAGAATCACGGCTACACAAACACTCAGAAATGCGCAGGAAGAGATGGCTGAAGTCTGTTCACTCAGTTATTCCCCACATCAAGTTCACGCTGGCCGACCGCAAGGAATTCTCCGCAACAGAGCTGTGTGTGTGTGTGTGTGTGTGTGTGTCTGCACAGTGAGGTGAACACATGAAGGAATGCCTGGTATGACTAATGTGGTGAGATCTGGATCATTGACAAGTCTTTGACAGAACCTCCACACACACACACACACACACACACACACTCCACCTCTTACACAGACCACTCCCTAGCAAACCGCCAAAACCACAAACTATAGCACTGAGTCAGCACCGGTTCATGAGGAAGTTCTGGTTTTGGCTAAGGACTGACGCTAACCACGAGTTTAGGCTGCGTTCACAAACATTCAAATCCTCCCTTTTCTTGTGACTTTCCTTGAACTCTCAGCAAAAAACCACAGACGGGTCAGGGATTTATTTTTGTAGGCAAAGGCCGACAGATATGGGTTTGTTAATGTTGATACAGATTCTGATGCTTTTGGAAGGGAGACAAATATGGTGAAATCATCTTTTTCAGTTACAGGTGGACGGAGGCAGTTGTAGGTAGTTGTAACATGATCTTCATGTCAAGGACTTGTACTACCAAGTTTTAAAATCCTGCCACGGAAACCTTTTTTTTTTTTAAATCTAGAAATCATTATGCAAAGGTTTTGGGTTAAAAATAAGTTTGGGGTCTGAGTAAAGATCTGGGAGTCATGACCTTCATATTTGTCCCAATAGTCTCTCCTTTTTTGGTTTCTCACAGCTGTTATACAACACACTGTATGTTGTGCCAATATTCAATGTTATTTATATATTTTTTCAGTTCTGTAGTTTAATTCAAAAAGAAGTACTAGAAATACTAACATGCTCACAAATGACAACGCTAACATGCTGGTACTATGCAGGAATAGAAATTTTGACCAGATGATGGCCCTAGATGTGAAGTCGGGGGATCACAGACGTTATAATAATTCATTCTGAGGGGAACATGAACGTGTGTATTAAATGTAATGAGACGTTGTTGAGATGCTGACCCTTACTCATCACCAGATGACCTTATTTGCTGTAAATTGCTCTGAACAGTGTCATCTGGCAGCAGGAAACTAAACAAATTTCTCAAAAGCAAAAGACGTTTCTGCCTAAAAATCCAGGGAGACGATGGTACAAACTGAACGAATGATGAGCCTTAAATGTCTTTTAATTTAACCATTTTGAAGGGTATTTTATTTTTCTCAGAGCGGAAAAGCCTCCAAAACAGCATTCAAGGCATCATGTCACCCTTAAACTCTCTAAGCCCATCAGATAATGAAGACAATATTTTAATGTCGTATCTACACATAGTTTTATGTGGTCATGGAGGAAACAGATTCATACCAGCAGCTGATAACACAACATACAGTCAGTAAAAGATAGATTAAACAGTCCATCTTAGGGTTAAGAGACTTTCACACATTTCAGTTTGTCAGCCAGAGTCAGGCGGCTGTTTGACAGAGATATACGTGTCTGAGGTCAAAGGTGCTACAGTTAATAAATCTGATTAAATAACTTATTTTGTGGTATTTTCTCCTCAACGGACAATAAAGCTACAGACTGACACCGACATCATGCGGAGCGGACATATATCTTCCTTTCAGTGACCTGCTAACTCATTACTTATTAATGGAAAAACCAGCAGCTGGTTTATTTGTTGACTGGGTGAGGTTACTCATCCATCTTCACTGGAAGACAAAGGTAACGTCTGGTATAATCGCCTGTTATCTTCTATTTTACTTCCTGCCTCTCCCTAAACTAATACGAATTCATATATATATTTCTGAGTTTCTCTTTTCTTGTTTTTCCTCAAAACTGCACTGGCAATCTTGGTAGAGAGCTTGGTACGCGTGGTCCACAGCCACATGAAGTACTGTGTAGGTCTGAGGCCGTAGAGCAGACAATAACAGCGCTTGGCTGCCATCATCATGAAAATGTTATCTGATGGGAGGCGAACAATGGCCGACAGGAAGCGAGCCAGTATCCACACAGGTTGGAAGAAAATAAATCAGATTACACTGACGTCAGACGGCTCTGAGGACACTGTTGCTGCATGTCTTTACTTTGTTTTTCTGCAATAAATATTCCCGCTGTGTTATGGCACGACAGCACATATACATCATTTTCTTGTAATTGAGCTGCCAATGCTAAACTCTTTGTTTGATCGCCATGGAAACTGTTTAAATGTGCAATTAAGTTGTGTCACGCAGTCGAAGCTGGAGGCCGGGCTGGAAGGCAGCGCCGCAGCCAAGGACAACTCTGTGTGTGTGTTCTTGTATTAATCACATCATGGGGACGTAAATCTGTTCAGAAAGTCACATCATGGGGACACACTTCCCATTTCTGGATCCTGCAGAGAAAACCGTCACATTTCATGGTTAAGATTTCATTTTTGGTTCATGTAAGGCATGTAATGGTTAAGACTGCCGTTATTCTGCATTTTCCTTATTGACAACGAATCAACTCAAACAGGAGTAAACTGTGCATTTGCAAGGTTGGGTCATCAAGTCTGGAGACACTCTGTTTAAAAGATTTCAAAACTTCCAGTGATTTAGTTTTTAAATTGTGTCAAAGTTTCAGCCACCTGACTGTAACAATTACAGCTCAGTGCTGCTCCTCAGAAGTCTAAACCTAGTACACGGTGGTTGGAGGTCTGTGGTGTAAAAATAAAGCACAGAGAGGTGACATCATGTCATGTGGACGAGAGGAAAATCACGCACACGTTTAAAACACATGGACGACAACAAGAAAGAAAGAGAGAGAGAGAGAGAGAGAGAGAGAGAGAGAGAGAGAGAGAGAGAGAGAGAGCAAGAGAGGAACAGCCGGGACAAACATGACCAGACAAACTAAAATAGTGAGAGAGTGTCTGCTTGTACCCGCCATCTGTGTGTGTGTGTGTGTGTGTGTGTGTGTGTGTGTTGGCATGAGCTTATCGCTGAAGAATGTAGTGGAAAACTGAGAAACAGGAAGTCTCCATCAGAACGGTGAAGTTGGCACAGTCCACACACACACACACACACACACACACACACAGTCTCTCTAACGTACTGGCTATTACTAACTGTGTTTACATTAACGTCTCCTTGATGCCTACAGATTCACATACCATAAACCCTGGCTGAACTTAACTGTTACATGCAGGGTGTGCTGCAGGTGTGACCTCATGACCATGCAGACCTGCCTTTGAAGACTCTCTGGCTCTAGAGACTCCAGTAGAAAATCTCTCTTAATGGGACTTCCTGGTGGTTTCAAAATAGATTAGTGTTGGAACTCTGAATGTACAAAATGTTAATTTTAAATTTTATGTTTATGTTTAATTCATCTTAGTCCTGAGCTGCAACCCACATCTGAGCTGTGTTGAAGCTTCATAATGATCCTCTTTATTCAGAGAACTTTCCTCCTAGTGTGATTGTAATGTAGATTTATAAATTAGGAATGAAATAAGCTGTACTGGCTTTTAATTTTAAAGTCATGAGCAACGACAGTGATGGTTGGGTTAGTTCGTTTTACTCTCACAAAGAGCAAGCTAAATAAAAATGAAATTAAGGCTGCAACGAACAATTATTGTCATTGTTGATTAATCTGTCAATTATTTTCTCAATTCAGTTATCTTTTGATCTACAAAATGTCAGAAAATAGTGAAAAATGCCCATAAAAATGTTCTAGATCCCAGAATGATGTCTGCAAATTGCTTATGTCCCACCAACAGTTCAAAACCTAAAGAATCAATTTCCGATCATAGACGACTAAAGAAAAAAGTGCAGATATCAACATTTGAGAAGCTAGGACCAGGGCACTTTTGGCATTTGTGTTTGATAAATGACTTCACCAACAGAATTTGATGCTGAATCATTTTCTTTCCTTTGACGAATCGATTCTTTTTTTAACTAATTGTTGCAGCTCTAAATGAAATTACATAATCTTAAGATATTTACTGCATGTTGCACCTTGAAATTAGTTTAAAAGGGTGAAAATATCCAGCTGTAAGTAAGTTTTACTTTCTTTTTGTCTTTCAGAATGACGCAGCCAGAGCCTTTTAGATTCAGAAGAAATCCATTTCAGGAGAAGAAGAGATGCATCAATGTCTGAACCAACAAAAGCCTCAAAAGACCAGAATGCATTGCATTACCAAGACCTGTGAGTAACAGGCTGCCTTTATAAACAGGCCGTAATGTTCACAAACTAGTCGACTGTGTGTCTATACAAATATCGATAAAACTACCACAAACTGACAGAAGTGAGTTAAGCTCCTCTGGTGTGTGTCTAAATTGCAGTCACAAAATGACGAAATAGAAAACCTTAATTCTAAACCTGCAACTAACCGTAAACACAACATTTACATATTATCACCTGTCCAACATGTTAGCAAACAGTGGCCTGTAGCAGACACAGAACAATATTAACGTTCATATGTGGCTCTTTGGCTGCTAAATGCTCCACTGTGTATCGGCGCCTTTTCACTGAAAACAGCTGCCTGGTTCTCTGTGGGTTCGTCACAATGAGTGACGCCTTTCACCTAACACATAGTCATTGGACCCGTTAGTAATATAAAAATACTGATAAGAGCAGCTTTAAAGATCTGTATCTCCCACATTATGGCCCAACTGCACCAACATCACACTGGGAGCATTCCCACCCCCAATTCCAGTCATACTACCTCGAAAAATAAATACACATCAGTATTTGAAACTGAGCAGCGAGTCCAGCTAAACATTTGTGCTCCACATCAGCCTACAAAGAAATATAATTGTTTTATTTGGCTGCGGTGAGCCACATTCCAGACGGAGGAGTAAAGCCGATACAACAGATCTGAGTCGTGTAGAGCGAGGTCGAAGAAACGCAGCATGTCCCGCTTCAACAGGACAGGCATGATGGTTTTACCAGAAGTGGCTGGTTAGCTGTACTTCAACCTCCTCTCTTCATCTGAGTTAAGCACTCCTTCTGTTTCTGCACTCGTCCTCTGTTCTCTCCTTTCCCTCGATTCAGTAACTGAGACGTCTTTCAGAGCAGAGCAGCTGACAAAACTAGAAACCTTCAGCAGCAGCAGCCGTCTATGACCAATTTACATTTCCATGAATATCTATGACATGGTGTGTGTGTGTGTGTGTGTGTGTGTGTGTGTGTGCTCCCCACATTGGCACCACAACAGTCCTGTTGGAGCACCACTGAAGCTCCGACGCTAACGGTAAAATTTAATGTTAGAATGATCTAATGGGACATTTAAGCCCTCAGTGCTGTCTTGAGGGCTTGTTTGCTTCCAGACTGTTCCAATCACCCTTCATAAATCTCCAACCAACAAAATCCCTGCAAATCTCAGTTTCTAACTATTCTTCCAGATTGTTCACCTAACAATGACCGCACAAAACCCTCACTTGAACTGAGCCGTTTCTAAACGAATGCCAAACATAACTATTTCTGTTTAAAAATATATATAAATTTCCCTTCAGGGGACCAAACATTAGATCATTTACCATCAATTTAACTGTTAAACCACAAGGCTGAGTAAACTCACAGATGGGTGCCAAATTAAAGGAAAAACCAACAGAGTCAAGTGTCGTAGTAAGAAGTCGGGGCACCACGAGTCTCCAGAACAACATCAGTATTCCTTGGCATAGATTTTACTCTCTAACTCTACTGAAGGGATGAAACACGATTCTCACAAAAGATGTTCACTCATTTGGTGTTTTGATGATGGTGGTTGGGATCGCTGTCTAACACATATATGTTTATTTGCTTTCTTGCCAAGAGAAGGTCAATACCACTCACATGTCTGTGCGTTAAATATGAAGCTACAGCCACGAGACTTAGCTTAGCATAAAGACTGGAAACAGGGGGAAACAGCTAGCCTGGCTCTGTGAAAAGGAAACAAAATTTGCCAATCAGCATCTCTAAAGCTCATTATTGACCATGTTATATCTTGTTTGCATAATCTGTACGAAAACCAAAGCGTAAAAATTGTTGTGGTTTTACCAGTCGCCGCTGGTTGCCTGCCAACCTCACAGTGACAAGACTCCAGGAAGTCACTGCTCCCAGCCAAGAAATAGTCCGGCACATAACCTCCCTGTGAAACACAACTTGCCATTTTTGCACGGATTGAACGAACGAGATATAATGTGTTAATTAGTGGGCTTAAGAGCTGCTATTAAAAGAGGGTTTTTTGTTTCCTTTTCACAGAGCCAGACTAGCTGTTTCCCCATGCTTCAAATCTTTATGCTAAGCTAAGCTAACCATCTCCTGGCTGTAGCTTCATATTTATCGGACAGATATGAGAACGGCATTGATCCTCTCAGGTAACTAAAATAATAAGTGTATCTCCCAAGATACCGAACTATAACTTTAAATCCAAACACATCTGTAACATTAATCTGTAACAGCTGCTGCCTCGTAGACACGCTTCAAGGCTTAGATGCCCAAAGAATATTCTATCTATCTTTGCTTCCTTTCTTTCATATTCACATAACACAAAAGCTTTTTTTTCTGTCAATTTCACAATCGCTGACTAATGTCAGCGCACCCAAACACATCACAACAGGCTTTAATGGCTGCAGGTCATAGATAACACACTGCCAAGTTTCTCAATCAAAACCTATTTCACCTTCATGTTGTCGGGGCACTAAGACTGCAGAACTCCATTAAAAACTCTACTAAAAAACTCAAGTCTACCATTGGGGATCAATGAAAAAAGAAAAAAACGTTATCCCATTCACATTCTATCCTATTAAAATCACAACAGGCAAAACACAACAGGGAGTTACCATGACATGCAGTCAGACAAATTGCATAAAGTTTTATGAGCCTGTGATGTATTTTACGGGACTGAGCTCATGGTAATTTCTTTAACATGCAGGCACCGGCTTCGAATCAAACTAGAAACTCCTTACTGCCTTCTGGTGTGTGTGTGTGTGTGTGTGTGTGTGTGAGGCAGCGAAAGGTCAGTCACACAGACGGGTCTTGGTTTACTTACTGTTTGTGTGTTAGATATACTGCAAGTACTTCCATATGACACACATTCACAAGCCTATATCCAAAAAATGTGATGCTAAGATGACATTGTACTCTAGTTGCAACATCTATGAAGGCATTATTTCACAATGTCCAACATGATGTTTCCTTCTGTAACACTTTCAGTCTTACAGTCTTGTTTTGGGGTCATTTAACATACAAATTTTCTTTTTTTTCCTCCATCAATTTATGAATAATCAGAGTTTTATTCCCATATCTTGAAGTCTTGCAGTAACACAGTCTGTCATATGAGATCTGTTACACCCTAAACGTGTGTGTGTGAGAGGGAGAAAGAGGTCAGTGGCACACATGGATCCTGAATTTACTTCATAACCTCATGCAGAATAACAATAGCTGGCAGAACCAACACTGAAGCCATGTGCATCACTTACATATGAACACACACACACACACACACACACACACACAGGACAATGAAAAATAGAAGTACAGGAATTTTAATTGACCTCTGTGATGCATTTTTTTGCCTCAGCGGTTCCATCACTGAGTGAAAAAAAGGAGGGTTCCTAACTGGAAACAGATTTCAGGAGCAGCCCAGGCTTCCACAAGTCAGCATGTAACTGTAGCTCTCTCTCACACACACACACACACACACACACACATTTACAGAGAGAGACAGACAGACAGACAGACAGCCAACGCCCCAGACAACTTTAAGGCTTGTTTCCTCTCCGGACATCAAACTACTGCTTTGTGAAGTGAAAAGTGTATGAAATCATAAGGTGTGTGAAAGAGGAAGAGAGTTACATGCTACTGTACATTTGTTAGTGGGACATATACTGTATCGGTGATCATTCATTCAAATCAATACCTTTACTATATTAACACTAATGGACTAATAAAAAATGCAAGTGCGGGCTCGGAGTTTGGCGACAATTTCATCAGGCGTCATATAACCTGCATACTCAAGTGCAAACTATAAAAAAAACCATCCCTGCAGTAACTGGTCGGGTGTGTCTAAAAACAGGTTTTAGAAGAACGAGGTTTGGTTAGACTGTGTGCAGTAATATCATCTTCAGTCAGCTTACCGGGTCTGCGGCGCGGATGAGCTGTGCTCTCTGAACTGTGTGGAGGCAGCGGAACTCCGCTTTAACGAGACCCTCACACGTTATAAGCACAGCAATGTGCGGCTGCGTCAAGAGACACACAAACAACCAGACTCATACCGGAAATGCGATGTTTTACCTTCAAAATAAGTGCGTGACCGTGACGTCCGACAAGAAGCGGAGTGAATTTACCTTCAAAATAAAACTAAGAAATAAACCAAAAAGACCGCAGCCTCGTTATATGACCTAGTTTGAGATAATGTTAGTGCTACCAGAGTATTTGTTGTTGCGGACATAATTTAAGGGAAGGTAAAACAAGCAAAAAATGGAGCGTGGAGGTTCTTGAACTTGGATTATACAAAAAACAATATAAACTCAATGTCCACTTGGTAACTTTTTCCAGAGCTCTCAGCTCTCAACTGCATCTCAGGCTTCATCAGTCTTCATCAGAAGAGGAAATTGTACTTCAGTATCAATACGAAAAGTAAGAATTTTGAAGCATGAATGACTAAATCAATGAAGAGATGGAAAATGAAATAAATATTGAGATTCCTTTGGTAGCCTAATGATATAGAAGTATAATATGAATTATATTAATTTTAAAAAGCAAAGACATGTCATTTTCAAGAATTGTTTTTATTTTCTTCTAGAACACTTGCAAGATGTCCAAGGAGACACTGTTAATAACTTCAGGATTACACCGGGGGAAATTATTCAATCAATCCCCCTCAACATAACTTCACATTTTAAAAACATTCACATATAGACCTATTGCAGGTGTACTTTTCACATATACAACAGTTTCTACAAACCGTAGAAACATAAACATGTTCAGAGTTTTAGTTTTAGGTCTGGTTGCTATATTGTAAGATTACTGTTTCTTCAAAATCCCCATATAAACAGTGTGTTTTTTTATGGTTCAATCACATTTAAACAACAAATGAAAATCAAAGGGTACCTTACTGAAAGAACAAAATGCTAATTAACTCATTTCCATATCTCTGGATGATTATGCAGAAACTCATATTAAGAATACTGCTTGAAGATCAAAAAGACAACTCGTGCAGCTTGACACAATTAAAACAAACAATTACATTTGTAAATGTGACAGGAATTAAGTTCTACCTCCACCAGAAAACAGGACAGACAAGGGCCTCGGTTAACTAAGGAGATGCCTCAGTGCAAAATCTCACTGAGGCGGGAACTGAACAGACAAGCTTAGTTGCCAAACAAGGAGCGAAAAAGACAAACACTGCATCGGTAAAAAGTGTAGTAGTATCTTTCCATTGACCTTACTGGCAAATAAAAGGCCTAAAAGAGATCGCCAGGTTCTTGTTGCATTCAAATTCAGATCCCTAATTGTTTCATTTTAAAATGCCACATATACTTTTTGATAAAGTATGCATTTTTACATTGTTCGGAAAAAGATTATATCTGATAAAATATATATGATACTTGTTATTTCCAATTAATGAAAGTAGTAATGGGCTCTCCATCTTTGAATACACCAAAAACAAATAGTTACACTACAGGCAGTCACCTAATGGCCCAATTATAACTGGGAATACAGTATTCAACAGCAATCAAAGGGTTTAGTGTCATATAAAAACCAAGAAAGATCATCTTACTGCACATTAGCAAATCAAAATATGTACAAATCTACATTTAAGTAATTGAATTTCTGAATAGGCACTTTAATTCAAAACAGTTCAGCCAGCCCTCAGAGTCGTCTTTGATGATACAACATCACAAAGACACGGCAGTTACTTTTTCTGTTCTTTTTTTTTTTTAGAGAGAGAAGATTAAACCAGATGATGACACAACACCCAGAAACAGACATTAGCCCTAATAACCATCAGTCAGTAGATTTGGACAATTTCATTCTGACATCAACCACACACACACACACACACATTTGTAAAATGCACACACAGGGAAGCTCTAGTATCCAAGTATAAAGTCAAAGGATCAGCTACAGAAAAAGGAAGGAGATATTTTAACATGCACACATTGTAAATAAGGAGAACTCCTCAAATGAATATCCACCTCCCTCGTGACTTCCCTACAGTACAGTGTACCCCGTGTGGGAAGAGTTGTAGTGCTTTCTTTTGGAAAAGGTGCTTAACAACTGCCTTTCACCACCGAGCAGTCCTATTTTTGAACAGGGCAAGAAAATCACTAATGTCACACTACAAAACAATAAATAAATAATAAATAAGTCATTGTATAAATAAGTCATTTTTGTTAAATAAATAAATGAAAAAGTGAAAAGAAGAGAAGGAGGCAGGCAGCCCGTGAAGATGCCTGCCTCCTTCTTCCTTCTTCCTTCTTGAGATCATGGAGATGCTCCTGGGCTCTGTTGTGGGAGTCTTTTGGTCATTTTTGTTTTTGGCCTTTTAGTATCTACTTACAATCTTATCCAATGAACTTTAAGAGGGAGACAAACACACCAGACACTCACCAGTCTGTGGATGGATACGTGAGATTAGTGATGTAACTGTAGTGTAAATGCTCTTTAACACCACACAAAGTGAACTGCCCTAAATGTTAGTTACTGTAGGTCACCTTACACATACTTGAAGGAAGCTAGACATACACAGGCCCTGTTGCCAAGAGCAACTTCACCACAGAGAAAAGAGTAAACTGCATATGAAACGTTGAGGGATTGCCCCACACAGCCAGAGGGAGTTGGGGCTTTTAGAGAGCATAGATAACAGCACTGGCATATCACCACAGTAGTACAAAGTAACCTTTAAACTTGAGGTGCACTTGATTTACAGTACCTTACCTTACCTTACATGTAGTGCATTCAAGATTCTGGTAATTAAATCAAGTTAAATCAAGGACGCCTCAAGTTTGTTATTTTAAAACCATGTTAAACAGGTGGTGGTGCTTTTATATGACTCTTACTGTAAAAGCTTTGTCATTTCAATCAAAAATCCAAACAAATCAACTAACAGTTTATATTTTCTTGTGAAATCCAGTTAGACAATTTGTGATTTTTGAAGTTGAAAAAAACAAAGTGCGTCCTGACCAGGTACGCCTTCTTACAGTCTGTGCCTGCGAGGGTCAGAGCGCGGCGGGGAGGGTGGTGGGGGCAGGGTGACGGTGATCGGGGGCTCCACCGGGTCATCCATGGGCAGGACCAGGCGGGTTCCCCTGATCGCCACTTCGTGTTCCGCCAAGGCGAGCTCGTGATCCAGGCCTTCATCAGAAGGGCCGCCCACGCCGCCGCTGCTGGAGGAGCGCTTGCGGTTGATGGTGTGGGATCCGGATGCGTCCGTGCTGACTGTGACGTCGGCGTACATGGAGCTTACGCTGGCATCATTCAAGATGAAGTCAGAGTCGTCGTCGTGGAGCTGGCCTTCGTTCTGGTGTGGGGAAAGAAGAAAAGCAAATGGAATGAAGAAGAATGAATGAGTTTCAAAGTTAATTGCTGTTCATCTTAAATTCTGTAAAATCTGTATATATTTCAAATAACAATTCGTAAAGAAACACAAAATTATCAAACTCATGAATGACACTATCATATCTGTGAATATACATGTGCTTCAGATGGTCAAGAAGTTACTCATTGTGCTACTTTAACAGTATTACATTAGGCTGCGTGTCCAAACCTCATAGGCCTGTGGGCTGGTCAGGCATCGAGCCAGCGGTCCACAACAAGCAGGCAGAGTAGCAGTGAGAGGAGGACCGCTGTGGGTCAGGAGGGGCTTCAGGTAGCTGGAGAACAAGCTTGGTCAAGGACTATTGTATTGAACCTGTACTATGTTGTGTTTGATGCCGGACAATACTTTGTAAACCACCTGTACAGAAAGATGAATCTACTGCTGTATATTTCTTACAGTTTGTAAAGAGCACCCTCTGGTGTCCAAAGCCGAATCTAGCATCCACACTTCCAAACACAGGATCTTTGATATGTGGTCCATGGCTCAAAGGATACTTGTGGTCAAAGTTATACCAGATCCTGAAGGGCCAGGCGCTCTCATGTTTGGTGTTCCTTCGCTGTGAGCCATCCAACACCGCTGAACTCTGTTAAGCAGAACATTTGTAATTACTGCTTCATTATTATTTTTACTTCCAAAAAATAATTTTCAAATTTTCAAAATTTCAAAAACAAGAGATTTCAATCTACACTAATTACTTACAGAGTTGTCTTGATCAGAGTCCACACCCACCCTGAGAGAGAAAAGGGTAGCAAATGTGATTAAACACACTCAAACAGAAAGAGAAATGCGCATGAATAAATGAACAGCCTTACGGTATGCTCATGAAGGTAAGCATGGGCGTGGTGCCCCCTCCACAGATCCAGACAGTGAAGAAGACAATTAGGAGGGTGGTGGAAAACATCATCTGACGGGCGTAAGTCGCTGTGTCTCGGATAGAAAGAGCAAAGGTCATCGCCCCACGCAGACCTGGAGGAGACGAACAGTGTGAGAACGAGAAACAGAATGTGGTTGTGTGTTTCACCAAAAGACAGCGTGAGAGAGAGACCTAGAGTGAGGCAGCATGCACATTTTTTTATCATTACAGAAAAGCCGCAAAATATGTTTAACTTCATTCATGTTGCTGGTTCATTTTTTCCTAACTACTGCATATTTGTTGGCAAGCTCATCCTTCACACTGTGCTGATGTGGGTGTTTTTTCCCTCTCAAGGCTGGTGGTAAAGGCCTCAAACACCATAACATGTAACAGTGCTAATCAGTCATATTCAAGCTTCAACAAAACACAAAAGGTTTAAATGTTCTGCATAATAAAAGGAAATGACCCTGTGGGTTCAGACGCAAAGAAACATTAAGTGCAGAGACATGTAGGGGATTTCTATTATTAGCCAGTTTCAACAGTAAATGTCAGCTGGCGTAGGGGCTGTTATTCATAACAATACTGTATCTGAGTAGGAGTGTTGTTGGTCTAGAAGGAGACTGTAATACACCATTATCTAGGCTCATGTTTTTCTAAATTACCGGCTCCGTTCCACTGACGGTTCATATTAAAGGCAGCCAGGTCCCAGCCGAGAAGCAGAGCTGACGACAGAGACTTTACTGTCTCAGCCACTTACCTGCAAACATCATGACATGCTGGAAGTTAGATCCGATCTTGTTCTTGCGTCCCAGGTTGAGCAGGAAGGACAAAGGGTAGATGTTTGCCGCCCTGCCCAGAAACACCGCCACCTATGCAACGCATGGAGGTCAAGGACGCAATACACTGCAAAGGAATGCAGCACGGGCAAGCTGGCATGGAAAATAATCGTGGGTAGATGGCAATTTGGAAATTCCATCTCACGTTTGAAAAATCTGCCTATTAAATGTGTTTGCTAGTTCTGTTATTCTTGGGCTCCCCGAAGCACTAAATAAAATACCATTTAAAATACATCTACTGTATGAATACAATGTATTATTATCTGCATTGGCCACAGTAGTATCATGATGTATTTAAATATAGTGGAGTATAACTGATGCAGACAGGTGTAGCCTCAGGGTGAACGTGTTATGTGGACTCTAATAGTCTTATATTATAGATACTTAACCACAAGAACTGTGGCATCATTTCCTATATTCATGGGAGCCAAAAAGAACAACAAGTGGAACAACTTTCTTCGTCAGATAGCCCATCATCTCTGGAGCATCCAGGAAGCCTTTGATCGTTTAGTAAAGGATACAAAGGCCCCAATGATGAACATAGGGTTGAAGACATGTGACTGGAAGGAGAAGAGAGTCAGACCCATGTAGGAGAAAATGAAGTTCTCTGCCAGGAAGTTCAGCAGCTCGAACAACTGACAGGAAAGAGATCAAATAAATAATGTAAACAAACTGCATGTAAACTGAACTTTCTGTCGTGTAAAATGTTACCTATATTGTTACATGTACAGAGAAAAATGTGTTACACATTGAGTAACTGCTTAACTTCAAAAATGTTCTTGCACACCATAAAATCTTGATGATAGGACTAAAAACAAGGAACCAGATTTCATACCAACATTTCTAATTCCTTATTGATTATAGTTTCCAATAAAGAAAACACATGTTTACAGCAAACAGTAAAATATCAATATACTATATTGCTCATTCATGTTTACTGCCAAGTCATATAAGTGTACAGCCTTCAGAAAAATGCCAGCTGGATGTTGACATAAATGGTAATGGTATTGGTATGGTATTTGTTGCTATCTGTTGATACAGATAGTTCAGATCCTATCTAACCCATCAGAAACACAGAGCTGTGCCACAAACTCGTGTCCACAAACATCTTACCATGTCGTGTGGTGATTCGGTAGGGTGCTGGGGTCAGTGTTAATTAGCCTCTATATGCTTCCATTAGCTGGTGCTATTAAAAACATATATTTTCAAAAGTACCCAGAAGACACAGAGCTATATTTGTTTGTAGGACCTGCTGCCATAACGACTATCAGCTCTTTACTTCAGTGCGTGACCTCAGCTTGTGGATTTCTAAGAACTTTCTGCGACTTAACAAAAATATAGCTGATGTTTGTAGTATTGCCAAAGAAGCACAGATGTTTCCTCTTTTCTGAGTATTTTCATTCAAGGTATTTCTCTGTAATCTGTAATGATTCTCTTGAACCTTTATACAAATAAAAGGTATGTATTATCGTCAATATTATTAGGAGTAGTAGCAGTATTTTTCTTGGCTAAATGTATACTGTTTGTTAGTGAGCAATGAAAAAGCTGTTTAAAGATAGAATCACCTGTTTGGTCCTGTCCTGAGAGTCAGGGGAGAGATTGTTGAAGGTGTAGTGAGCCTGAGTGATCCCACAGAACAGCACAGCCACCACGCCTGAATAAAATCAAAGATACACAGATCTTACTTCATTACTGAAAGAACATTCAATTACATTTTACTGGAGGGGACCAAGTCGCATTTTAAAAAATCAGCTTTAAAGAGTAAGCCTGGTGATATTCTATGTTTTTGTTATCCCATGAAAAGACCAAAACCAACAATGACTTGATCCTACTAATAAGTCCCCAACAAAACCACTAAACCACTAATTACTTCTGTTTGAGTACAGTTTGCTAAAACTACAGTGACCAGCAGTTTTAAAAAATTACTGAGCATTTTTTTTAAATGAAACTATGTATTTGAAGAAGAACCAATGTTTCAGAAAGTATTGACACAGAAACACTTTGTTGGTTCTGGTCTTTTCATGGGATTTGTTGACCATAGTAAAAATATAAAATATTGTCTGACTTTTCCTTTAATTATTATTATTATTCATTAACATCTCGTTTTCAAGTGGCAAAAACATAAAAATAAACCATGGCAAAAAAAACACTGTGGTTAAATGTATTACAATTTTAAAATAAAAACTTCACGATAAACGATAATGTGAAAAGGGTACTAACGGGCAGTTAATTGTATGAACAGGAAAACATTGCCTTGTCAGACTAGCCAAGGCTAGTCTGACTAGCCAAGGCTAGTCTGACAAGAGACACAAGAACAACACGTCTAACGTAATGTAATGTATCCATTACGGTGATAAACCGACATCAACATGTCATATCATGGAGGTTGAGGGTGTGTTTCATTTGGTTTCATGTTTTAATTTACCCTCGTGTGAATGATTCATCCATTCTTACCATACTAATTACAGAGTCATCATTTTTAAGTGACAGTTTGAACTTCGTAAGAAAAAAAACAGATAATCTGGGTGCTTGATAAAAGGTCACTGTAAATATTTCAGAGTAGAATAAAAAATCAAAAATACATAACTACAATTAGACCAACTAAAATGTCATTAATTACAAGCAATTCAATTCAAAATCCTAAGACTAACACTAAGTCAAAATGAGATGCTGAAATTCACACTGTGTGTAGGTGTACCTGTGAACCCGCAGGCCTCAGCCAATAGAAAGGTGCTCCAGGACATGAGGAAAAAGAGAGCGGTCTCCAGCAAGGGGAAATCTCTCAGCTTAGTGAACTTGGTCACGTGATGAAAACTGAAAGTCAAGGAGCAAAACAAGAGGTGGCACATCGTCGCACACAGTCGACCTGCAGCAGAAACACAGACATAAATGCAGATGAAGACATCGCCTTGGTAAAACGAGACAATCTGAAGAGATGAAATAAAACAAATAAGGCCATATAAGTAAGTAGCCACAACAGCTTTTCAGGTTCTAAATGATCTCTCGAGTATAAATAAAGGTTGAATGAATGAATGAATAAGTCAAAAAGGACTCGAAGCTGCCCATTCTGTTGCTACTAATGCATGCCAGTAAATATAAATGCATATGATGTGATGGTAAGCAACAAGTGCAAGGATATGAGAGCAGTCATGACTCCTGTGGCCACCCCAAGAGCAAAGGATCCACTGAAGACGCCCAGGAAGATGCCGAAGGATTTCAACAAAGCCATGGCCTCAAAGCTGTGGCTGTTGTCTCCCGCAGGCTGGTACGCCACAATGGAGCTGAAGGGCAGATAGACAGAGAGTACAATGCAAATAAAAACATTTACATGGAAAAAACGAAAAGGGCACTTACTAAGAATCCAGGAAGGGGAACTGGTAAAATGTTAAACACATGCTCACACAGAAACAGAGAGATTTTCAAGATTAAGTCAGGCATCAAGTCAAACCTGCAGCAACCCAAATCCAATAATGGCTGATATTGTTATCATTGTATAAATTTAGAGGAAGTTGGTTGGCCTTTCAAAACAGTAACAAGGACTTCACACACATGGACTGGAGTTGGGTTTTACAGTCATAAAAGGGGAGGAGGTTAGGGTGCTTACATGCGTCATTCTAATTGGATCTTGGATCTCTCAACACCATTTGGTTGATATCCAATAAGAGTGCTACTCTTAGTGCAGAAACGGCCAATTCAGGTGCTACCCCTTTATGAGGAATAGTGCCTAAATTACCTCAAGACCAACAAAGCAAGTCACCAGCACTAAACTTCAGCAGTAATAAACCTTTTACACACACGGATTACCAAAACTTTAATGAAAAAGCAGTATTTTCTGGTCATTTGCAGGGACTACAGAGCATAGAGAAAACAGACAAGTGGTCCAAGGAATGCATATGAAAGGGTTGCAGTGGCAGCGGGGTGTAGGGGAGACAGTGATCATCCTAATGGGTGGGGTTCAAGGCTACATTTTAAGTAAAAGATCTGCATCACATCCACTGAGTTGAGATGATCAGGTTCTAACACTATAACTCTGCCAGCACAATCACGCAAAACAGCCCACCCACCCACCCACCGGGGAGTCACTGTCTGGTTTCCTCCCAGCCCGTCCTCCGCCCACTTGGGCCAGACTGTGTCATTGTCTCGTGGGGAGAGCACAGCTCCAGCCCCCTGCCTACCCTGCTTCTCCAAGCGGAGGAGAACACTGCATACATACGTACAGGTGGGTGATGAATGACACGGATGGGTGAAGGAAGGCAAGCAGTGAAATGACAGGGACCGATGTTAGTATGATTAAAGTCCATTCATGTGCAATGTACAACACAAAAAGCTGAATTTGTCACAATTAGCCTCGTCACAGTGCAGGTCATTAACACAGAGCTAGAAATTGAAAGATAGGAACACATTTTGTCAAGGTTGTCTTAAAACAATACATGTATGGGGATGTATGTATGTTGAATGAATTTGTTTCTCCCGTCCATACTGGACATGAAAATATCAGTGACAACATCAATTCTAATTTAAGTGATGGGGAATGAAATCCACAGACTCTTTAACAGCCAGAATTAAAGTTACTGTCGTCCCTCTTTTTAAATTTTTTTTTTTTTTACTATCCCTCAGGAAATACTGTATAGGAAAACAAAAGGCTTAATTTTACACCAAAAAGCAAGTAACTTTGCAAAAATACCCACTTGATTGATCTAATCTAACTCAGACTGCTGGAGCCTCACATGAGCTTCAACTGAACTGAACATAAAAAGTGATCTATTCACTGACAGTATGGACCAGGGGAAGGCAACAAATTACTCTTGAAAAGTACTGTTTTGAGACAGACCTGAAAAAATGTTAACATATCCTTTAATGTTGAACTACTCTTGCTTTGGTGAAACAGAAGTGGAAAATACTGTTGCTGTGTGTGTGTGTGTGTGTGTGTGTGTGTGTGTGTGTGTGTGTATCTATATAGCTATTTCTGCAGTGTGTAATGAATGCTTACGAAGAGAGGACGATGGCCACCGCATCATTGAGAACACTCTCCCCAAAGAGTAAAGCATACAGGTCCACATCTACCTTTAGCTCATTGAAGATAGCCAGCACCGTCACTGTGGAGGAAAAAACACAGAAATATCACATTACACATATAATACACATCAGGACAGGAGCAGAGAATGCTATCTATCTTACTACGTATATACATATTTAAATGCATATACATATTACATTACTGCACAACCTGTTTACATTACAGTTTATATATTTTACTATTAGTCACAAGGCTACCACAGTATTACATCTTACTTTATATTTAATTTTATATTTATTATATTTTATTCCTACATTTTAGGTGCTGCACTATTTTATGTCTTAGATTCTAATTAGATTTTGTTCCACTTGTGATTTTTCTTTATCCATATATCTCTATTTTATGGCACTACCTACCTGGGTCTGTTGCCGAAACGATGGCCCCAAAGAAGAGACAGTCAGTAAAGTAAAAGTCTCCCCCAAGCTGGCCCACCACTTTCATGAAGGACACAATGCCATACATGATCAGCCTAGGAGAGAGGAAAGAGGGGTGTATACAAGTCATAAAGGACATTGGCACTGCTTGCCCAGGTAAAATTAGGCAAAATCTTCAATCTGTATTTGAGTCTGAGTGCAAGGCATAGTGGTAAAAACAAAAACAAATTTGAACATCCTGATGTAATTTCACAGATGACCTAATGACTTACCCAATAACAAAGCAGGATACAACTGTTCCCATGAAAGCATAGGCCAAGATGGAGCCGATGTTCCTGAAGAAATGTCTCTGAGACAGACAAGGACACAGATTTATTAGAACAGAGCCTGTCTAATACTAGTATTTAGGCTGGAGCAATATATACACAAATATCACAATAATCATAAAAATATTATCTCAATGTTTGGCAAATGTGTGGCAAACTTATATGTGATCACATGTAAAAACCTTTACATTGCATTGGGATGCATGGCAATATACTCCAGACAATAACAAGGCCTATAAATAATAATCTAATTTGTGAAAAGATCTGAATCATTAATTTACATAATTAGTGTATCATAAATCCTTTTAACCCTCTTACCCTTTTCAGACTGTAACCGGCGTGGAAGATGATGGGAGGCAGCAAAATGTTGAAAAACACTTCTGGGTCAAAGGTCACCTGAAGACAGTTTTACATTATAAGACGTTATGAATCTATTTTCAAGCACTGAATTCCCCATGTGTCAAATTCAATTAACATAATTTACCTGCCAACATGTTTATACAGATGTTATGTTTAGATATAAGTCAGAGGTTGTTTATCACACTATGTACAGTGACACAGACAAAACCCAACTGTATTTAATCACAGACTTTGAGAGTTATCATCTCAGGTACTGACAAGTCCTCATCAATTTATCCATAAGACACATTTTTTCTGCCATTCGGCACCTGCCAACTGATAATTTGATATGCTGGGTGAGAGCGGCACACCAACAATCCCTTGCACTCTCCACTCAATCTTCCATCTATTCATCCCCTTGCCTTTCTCAGCATCTCGTCGTCCTGCACTTGGTGACCTTTTCCCCGGCTGACTTCCCCCTTCAGAGTGTACTCGTAGAATCGCCCGCTGACGTTGACCAGCAGAGTAGCGGGACTGGCGTTGACAGCGCAGCTGAGGATCACGTCACTCATGCTCTGAGGCACATGGACGCCGAACCGCAGGATCACACCCACCAATAGGCCTTCAGGGAGGAGGAGAAGAGGAGAGAGGGAGCAGTTAGCCAAGGATCTGTAGTATACAATAATAATAATATCCTTTATTTATATAGTACTTTTCAAAAACAAGTTTACAAAGTGCTTCAGACAAAAAATAAAAAATACATAATCACAAAAACTAATTAAAAGAGTCTTTTAAAGGAGGACACTGAGGGTAGGGTGAGCTTCTATTTAAAACGCCTGCTTTTAATTATTTGTGTCCTAAATAAAATAAATTAGATTGGGGTCTTAAAAAAAAAAAAATCAAATATTAATTGGACCAAGTTCATTATTCTGACAGGGATGGGCTTTATTGCAAAAGAAAAGACGATCTATTCAACCGGTTCATCAAAGCAGCTTCTCACTGCACACTGGAAATGCAGGTGATGATGGTTCAGGTGAATGAGCAGTTACAGGGGATGATGAGATGCTTTTTCCTACCTACTTTAATATCTTATATTTTCCAACCATTTTAATCTGTTACCAATATTACCTTATAATCTATTGTTAATTTGACAGCTGACAGAAGACATCCTAACACTACTATTTAATATCGACAGAGCAGATAATAATGGATAAATACTATTTCTTACTCCCAGTAGTGACAGTATGCTGATATCTCCCAGGGAGTGTCCCCCATGTACCCTGAAACCTGAGAATGAGCTGTCAAATTAGCTTACTGTTTTAGTTTGAGGAGCTAACGGCATCATAGCCAGCTAGCATTGACGCTAACTTAAGTTAACTGATTGACATTAACGTTAAGCTATCGTTAGTGGTCTTACCATAGATCATGGCAAGTCCTGTTTCGTGCAGGAACCTAAACCGCCGGTGTTTGAACAGCCATATAGTTAAAATGGTGAGCGTTAAGAGCATTATAAATATGAGTAGATTGGCACTGTCCTGTCGGTGGCTTTCCTCAGCCAGCCTCTCCGTTGCGACGTTGTCCATCGCATTGCTCTCGCCTTGGCTTCCAACGAGCAAGAATGTCAACAGAAAAGGCAACAACAGGAGCGCTTTCGACGGTTTAACACCAAGAAAGCGTCTCAGTGTAAATCCCATTGTGGCTTTCTGTGAAACGGTTACATTTGTCGTTTAAATTGGTATCGGTTTTGATGGGAAACTCCTGCTTGGACGAGAAATCGGCGAGACGAGAGCAAATGCCAGCTTCTTCCGCAGCCGTTATCAAAACACTGGAACTTCCGATCCTTCAAAATAAAAGCCACCCTATGACTAGTGGTGATCCAGAGACCAACAGCGACCCGTCATGGTGTTGGAAGGTTCAGGTTTGTTGCCATTACGCAACAAGATTTCGCAATGAAATACACTAAAAGGAAATACTAAAAATAAAAGCAAAGAAACAATAAAACAAATAGTTAATATAGGTGAAATAAAATGGATATAGAAAAAGAATGACAAGGTGCTGAAATTATTCATTATACACCTATATCTTGTGTGAATTTAATATAGACTATATAATCATTACACCTACAGATCATACTGAATGCAGTTATGAAATGTATTGTGTTTATAATATAAGGCGGTTGTCCATTACCACAACCTTAAATGAAGCATGTCTCACTCACACTTTTGTTTAAAAGGACAACTTTCTCATTTCTTTTTTGAATCTTTTTCACATGCGCTTTGAGTTTGTTTATTGACATGCTTCCACAATTGATCATTCGAGTAGCCATGCAAGTCTCATCTGCAAGAAAAAGTATTATTTCACAGAAGGAAGCTGGCTTATAGGCCTAATCACATAACCATCACACACATGCACTCCTTCACTCACACATACAGAATCACATTCACAGCAAAGCCTAACAAGGGTCTTCTTAGGTCTAATTTTGAGGTTTTTTTCTTGATTGTCATGTTTTGGAAAGTTGATGTTTTCTCTGTAAATAAAAGTAAATACCATATTTACTTCACTTCTTAGTCCAAATTGCACCTTGCGGGTGATACAAGCCATAATGTATGGCAGCATTGTCTCATCTGGATTACTGCTTGGTAATCTGGTCAGGTGCTGCCAAAAAAAAGGCTGGAAAAGCTTCAGTTAGTGCGGAATAGAGCAGCACGATTAGTTCATTTAGAGCAAGTTTATCTCACATGGCTGAAGGTTGATGATAGGTTCAGATGTAGTTTATTCACTTTGTTAAGAAATATAAGAGTTTTGAAACAACCATATTGTTTGTATTTGAAAATATTACTTTCTGGAAATACACACACTTATCAAACAAGGCTGGTGAGGGAGGTTGATATTGCGCTACCTCAACCAAAGACCAGTGCTACGAAAAAAAACAGTAAAGGTACAACTAATAGATCCATATGTTACAGGAGCAGTTTGCCATGCTTTATATCTCAAGAATCTATGACAAAAGGTTTTAAGATGCAGCTAAAGAGGTTACGTAAAATAGACTTCACTTGGATGTTTAGATGAACTGAGATTATTATTGTTGTTTGCTCTGCCTGTCATAAATTTAAATTGTTTAATTTGTTTATATGTAAGATGATCTCTAAGGAGAAAAAAACTTGGTAGCTTTGTTTGCTTCAACGACAGCCAACTACTACTCAAATATTTAAATATTGGTCTAATGCTCCTCTAATACTTGCTCACCCACTTGGTCATTGTATTGATTTTTAACTTGATTTCTGGTCTTTACTTATTACTTGAATGCAGCTATGATGGTCTTGACTATGCCGCAGAAGTCTATGCACCATCATACATCCGATTCATCAGAGGGTATTTAGCACCAGGAGGCTTTTTAATAACCTTTGATGCACTATAAATATTAACATATAGTTTCAGCCTCAGTTTCATTCTTTTCAAAAAGTACTAGCATGTTTACATTTCTAAATATTTTTAATTTCAAAGTATTTCATTTGACCATGTAATTATTCACAACTGATGAATTAGTAACTGGACGGTGTGTGGCTACACAGAGACAGTATCAGTCAGAGATGAGCAAAAATGCCTTTGCAACTTCTATGTAAAGAAAAAACCCATATGAGCAATGAAAGCACAGTCATTATCACACAAAAAAACCCTCTCCGATTAACTGGAAATGAGCTGAAGCATCACAGATGTGGGGGTTGATAGTTAGCAAAAGGTCACTGGCAAATTTGTTTGTGTTCTGGGACATATTACAAAGCAAATTTCACAATGCAGTTATGATTTTAAAATAGTATATTATGACATTTGGACAGAACGGACTGAGATCAGAATTTTGGGTTTGATTTTGATAAGCTTACAAGTCGTAAGCATGCCATCTGAGGTAAACAAAAGTGTTTTTGCATGTGCTCTGTTCTATTATTCACTTATTATTTCTTGAAAGCTACACCCAAAATATACCAATAGATATGTTAAATTAACAAAACAGGAGTCTTAGTCATCACTTACTCAGTTATTGGAAGGATTAGCTACTCAGAATTGTACAGCATGTAATACAGATTACTAAAAGATAGGTAGTCAGTATGTCTTAAATTACTCATGTTTGTGCACACTTCAGATGTCTCAATCTTTATTTTTGAAGCAGTAGCAGTTTGAGCTACTGAAGCAGTTTCCTGACAGGAAACTAAACCCACACATCTCAAATTTGGAGCAGCACACACAGAAAGTGACACCCATATCTGATTTCACAGTGCATACATTTTAGCTCCTAATTGTTGTTAAAAGAGTGGACATGATGCAACACAGATACACTGTCCACGTAACCAATTTTATTTAAATTCAAAACCTTTTTGTGCACATTTTGATTTGATTAGATTCTGTCATAAACAACATACACATAACACACCAAATATTAAAAAAAGGAAAAGCCAAAACAAAGGACACATCTCTGTATGTTCCTAAACAGCTCTACTAGGAATGTGTAAATTAAATTATGTCAACAATGTGAAGAAAAAGTCCTTTTTCATTTGATGGTGACTTGGAGACATCAACAACAAAATGTTCTGACTTCATTATCTGACATTTAAAGCTGTTCAAGTTTGCAAATCAGGAATGTGTCAATCCAATACATAGATATTAATTTATAATTGTAGTTCCTGTAGGGCTTTATCAGAGTTTGTTTAATGCCAGTAATTGCTGCCCTACCTCCCGTGTCATCACACTGTATTCAATACACTCCCCCACATTTTAAGACATCCATGATTTCTGCCTCCACCTCAGCAACTCTGCATTCATGTGCAGATAATCTGTTTATAGAGATTACCACCTCAGATCACTTCCTTAAATGGCAGGAAAGCAAATTTCTATTGCAGACACTTTGCAGCTCTTGGAAAACTGTAATAAGTGACTAAAAATGACACGTTAGAAATGTTCACAGTTGTGTGTGTCCTGTGATTGCCACTGATGACAAAGTAAACGTAGTGTGTGGTTTCACCTATATTCATTTTTTTGTTGTTGTTTTGTTTAACAGATTGTCTATGTGTTCTTTTACACTACAGCCATACAACATAAGGCCTAACTGCCATCTTGAGTTATAGCCCACTATCTCTACAGTTTCTGTGACAGGAACTAAAACCCACAAGAGTCACGTCAGGAGCAGCAAAGTGAAATTGAATATGCATCGATACTCAGAAGTCAAACTGCGCCCATGCTGAAAGCATCCTGTTTCTGTATGCCACGATGCTGAACAAACTGCTTCTGCTTCTCTGTCTGACAGGGCATGTGTTTGCCAAAGAACCACCTGGTAAGAACATTTAAACAATTTAAACATTTGAATTATAGGCAAATAATGATACTAATAATAACTGTTTCTAGCCTATTTGGGTGTGTCTGAGCAGTTATTCAATTTGCTGAAGGGCAGATCTAATCATATTGTTTTACATTTGGTTATCATGATATGAAGTAGCTCACTTGTTTTTTTTTTGTAATTTTTATATCTATAGTTTTAGTTAAAAATCCATAATAACAAACATCTTTACTATGTACATAATGTACGAGTGATTATATCTGTACTTTTGATAACTTCCCCTAAAAATCTAGATTAGAAAGGGGGGAATGGCACAACTGCTTTGAAATATGATCAAGCCATAATATTGTAAATAAAAAATCACTTGTTTCATCAAATTGAATTATTCAGTTTAAAGTAAAGCCTTACTTCCTTGATTATGTGGCTTTTGTGTAAATTCCCCTCATCACGTCATTGTGCCTCCATTTCCTTATTGTGTGTGTGTGTGTGTGAGTGGATGGACACTATTAGTCTATACTATACACATGTGTGACCCTGTTGTTTAATTTTCTTTATGTTGGTCTCACCCCTCTTGTGTCTCTGACAGATGTGGACTGTTTGGTGGTGAATCTGGAATATGTTCACTGTTCCTGGAATAAGCAGGGGACTCCAGAGGTCAATTACACCTTCTACAGCGGGTTCGTAATTAGTGACAGTAACCCTAACAAACAGATAAAGCTCATGGTCTGCAACTGTCAGTGTGGTATTAAATTCTCTGATGTACCTTTCTTTTCTGCTCCAGTTTATTTATTTATTTTTGTATGTTTCCATTGTTGTTAATTCAACATGTTAATTGCTACTGGTGACATAAAGATTTCACACAAATTCAATTAACATTTTAGAAAATTACATGTTTTGCTGAATAGCAAATCACTGAGTACTAAAAGTAAGTTGTTTTTCTTAAAGAATGAACATGTGGCAGGTTTAGGGTAAATCCTTGTCTCTGATAGAATGACTCTGACTTTAGTTTGATAAATATGGGCCCTGGTATCTAAATGTCGCAAATTACAGAGAAATAATCTGTGAAATCATCACCAAGAAAAGTATAACTTGTTATACCGGAATATGTTTAGCTAGGCTTGTACCCGGGTTGAGAGGATATGTGGCCTTTTATGTTGCCTAATAAACAAATCTCCAATGTTCCCGACGCAGATGACCTAATGATTAAGTGCGAATGACTAAATTGTGATTTCTGTACAGGTTCCACAGTGTCAAAGAAATCAGCGAGTGTACCACCTATCTGTCAGAGAGCAGCACAAACACTGGATGTAACGGGCCCTATGACAACCCAGTCAACAGGTTCAACACATTTTACACCAAACTGGTACATGGCAACAACAGTTACCTGAAGGATCATGATCTTAAATCAAAAGGTATGCTTATTTACTGGGGAACGTAACATTGGGAGTAACTATTCAAACTAGTAAACCAATTAAAGAAGGAGAGATGGTTTGTTACACCTACTGGTGCAGCACAACTTTAACTTAAAACATATAATCATTTTCCAGGAAAGAAAAAACAATGCTAGTATTTAGTATTAGGATATGTATATGTCTGCCCTATTACCTTGTCATCACATTGTATATTCTCTATCATTGAATGGTCTGTCGTCTCCAGTCAAGTTAAATCCACCAACCCATCTGACTGTCCAGAATGAATCCGACTCTAACCTGTGGTTCTACTGGAACCAGACTGCTGCAAAGTGTGTGGAGAGTGAGGTTCGCTTCAGAACCAACAACAAGAACTGGGAGGTAGGCAATCAGAAGGGACAAGAGATCTGTCAATCTCTCATCCTCCTTTTTCATTCTTTGCTTCATTATCTTTTTTTGTCTTCTGCCCATCTCCTTACTCAACTCCATCCTGCTGTCCACAGACTTCTAAGGTCAGTATTGGGAGGCCGAATTACTGCATCAACTTGCCCTCCAGCAGTTCCCGGTATGAGCTGCAAGTGCGGAGCAGAGTGGGGAACAACTGTGGAGAGTCTTTATTCTGGAGTGACTGGAGTGAGCCTGTGGCCTGGGGATCCAACAACAGCACGGGTAAAATTACAAAATGTCTGGATATACAGAAATTTACAGGAGCTTGTACTGAGACAATTAAGTATTCACTGACTTGTACTGGCAACCCATAGAAACATTCAATAGATGTCCAAAACATCATACAGTTATAGAGGGGCAACGGGCATGGCCACTAAAAAAGATGGCTCTGAATGGCTGTGCGACGCTACACTAATTATCAGATAGAAAGCTTAAATCTGTTCACAAATGCACATATTCTGATTTAAGGTCTTTTGATGAATTCCAACTTTAGCATTTTGACAATGATGCCTAGTGTTGGTAGAGGTATGAACTCTTCTTTGTTAGTTCCCAAACACAATACAAGTTGTTACTTTTCAAAGCCAGGAATACTTGAGGAGCCAGCAATAGTTATCCTATCTCATAAAAATCAGCCCATTTACAGTATACAATGGTCGGTATCGGCGATGGGGCGGTAAAAAACATACTTATTTCCCTTTAAATCTGCACAGGGTTATTTGACCTACATAATGTCCTCCATTAATTTGAAATATATTTTCAAGATAGCAAACATGATTAAACATCAATGGCGGTTTTAACAATAAGCATCTGCAATTACAATCCACCTCTCTCTCCCCCTGACAGACCCTAATCCAGTGGATGGTTCAATGTCTGTGTGGACCCCAGTGCTGTGTGTGGTGGGTGCCATCACCCTCATCCTCATGGTCATGATGTTGATGCACCATGAAAGGTGGGTTGGCCCATATGTCATATGTAAATAGGGGCAGTGTTATGGTTATAGTGTAGCCACAGAGTATCAGCAATGTGTACCTATTTCCTCACTTTTCACTAATTTTTTCAATCATTTGAGATGTAAGAGGTAATATTTTGTATTCTAGCTACAGGAAACAAAAGTAATGTATATGAGCTGTTAATAAGATCATCTGAGAGTGACAATGTGCCTTCCTCCCATACAGGATCAGAATCCTCCTCATCGTTCCCAAGCCATCCCTGATCCCTACCGACATCAAGGTTAGTAGCATCCAAATCTCTGTGCGGTTTTTGTGATATTCCCGGTCACACAAAATGTTTTTATTCATACTCAATCTTTTAGTATATATATAAATATATATAAATATCCACAATGCTCATATTCAACTGATGGAAGCCCATTATGTGGAACAGTGAGTGACAGAAATGTACAATCATGTCAGGTGACTACAAAACAAGTCATACATTGTTTTCTTTTTTTAAAGGATTGGCTTCAGCTCTCCAAAGGCCTGAAAGAGAGTTTTAAGACTAACTACAATGAGCTCGCCTGTCCTGTCCGCGAGTACTGCCATGTCTCCCAGTCTGACAACGAAAGCTCTGGCAGCTCCACCTTCTCTGTCACCACTGACCAAACTGACTGCTCCGCCTCCGTCCCTGTGGACGAGCCAGACCTGTCTATCCCCTGCTCCTCTTCCACCTCCACGGTTCTCATCTTATCCGAGGAGGCAGAGCAGGTTTAGGAGGCATCTCGGTCAGGGTTTCGTTCTCCGAAACTTTACAATCCAGAATTTCGTAATACCGATACATCTCCTGCATGGGTTAATGATGTATGGCCTCATGGCTCCCCTCATGATAAGAAACCAGATATCCGTTTGAGGCACTTAAAAGCATAAATTAAAGCTATTAATGTTTTAGGATACCAACAACCTGATGCAGTAGCTAAAGGTAAAAAAATAAACTCAGGACAATTTAAAATCTCTTTTATCTAAAACATATATTAAGGACTTGTCAACCACTCTGAGGCACCAATATTTACTGTACCGCAGAGTTTTCCCTTCATCAGTGGTCTGTACATTTCACTACACTTGGACAACAAACTGAAGTTCCCCTCACATATCAGACAAAAGGTATTTAAAGCATCCACTTTCTCTCATTCCTTACAATCTCTAGTTTAAGCAGCAGTAAAAGTCCTAAAAACTCAGCACATATCAGTTATTTCTCAAACATAAAGTTTATTATGAGACAAATATTTCACACGACTGAGCCTCATTGTTGTGTCACTGATAACAGGGAATGTAACTTCACCAGAGCAGCTCCGTTCACACTAAAATTACTAAATGACAAGCAGGACTTCATTCTTTACAGCATGATACATTTTGTAAAATCACTGACTTTTTGCTTCATTCAGGTCATTTTTCTTTATCTGCCATTTTGAAGTTTTATTCTGCTGCCTAAATCCAGCTTGGCAATATTGATGTGTATTGATATATGTGTTGATTTTTCATTTATATTTTTTCATGTATATTTTTCATATTTAACCTTTTGTAAGACATTATGTAATGAAACAAGCCCACATGCTTAAATAACAACATGTTCATCCAAATAGACACATAAATATAAGATGTAACTCATAAACTTTTGGCTTTATTAATGGTTAAAAACAATCACTTACTAATGCTATATCTACAATAGACCAAAATCTATTTCTTAACAACTTATCAACATTTCTAAATGCAAACTGAATGACTTATTAGAAAGCGAGAAATCCATTAGGATCTATTAATGGCTTATTATATTTATAACTGCATTATTACCTAAATGAAAGGCTAAACACCAGCCAAAGGGAGTTTTCACAACCTGGCAACCCAAAATGTTTTCTTATTAAGGTCTTCCAATAAAGCATTAGTAAATCATTTATTAAGCATTAATTAAGCCATTAGTTACTTCTTATAAACCCTGTAATAAAAGGTGTCTCATTAGAAAGTGACACCACTATATTACATTATATAGTCTCATGTGGTGATAATTTCAATACTAATAGAATAGTTTCATCCCAGCCTCATAATGTTTGTATTATTTTCATATAATTTCGAATGTAACCTATCTTAATATCTTTGAATGCACTTTTTCAATTTGGTGGGACGTTTTTGTTTTTGTGACCTACTTGTATTTTAGTGTTTGTGTCCTCCATCCAGTATATCTGACATAATAACCAAGACTGACTCAGCTGTTCGTCCTTGCTATATCTTTCTGTTTTTTGATAAATAAATATACATGTTTATTTCCGTCAAAAGCTCTGTTACATGAATTGTACAACTGCAACGTTTGATATTAAGGTAACCTAGTTCAGTCTGCCCTGTCCAGTTATCTCCTTGTCCGTTAGAGGGAGTGCAGTGTCCCACACAGTACGGAACTGAGCAACGCATTTTTCAGATTCAAGAAGGGTAGGGCGCAGGGCGGCTGGCCCCCGCAAGAAGAGAGAGACACAAGTCAGCTACTTCCCTAGCTGAACCGATCAGCTATCGTAATCAATTGATGTCTTCAGATGAGATTTAAGACTTTACTGTGCATTTAGTTGGTTTGACGCTAATTCGCCGTTGGTCGTCCAAAAACTACCACCCGACAAAATGTCAGATCCTTCGGTGGCCGACACTCGCCGGTTGAATTCCAAGCCCCAGGACCTGACGGATGCTTACGGCCCCCCCAGCAATTTTCTGGAAATAGACGTTTATGATCCACAAATCGTTGGAGTTGGACGGAACCGTTACACAACTTACGAAGTTCGCATGCGGGTAGGTGTCCGAACCGCAAGCCGAAAACACCTTGTTGCAGCGTTAGCTTTTATTCGCTAAGCTAACTGGTAATTACAGTGTTTTTGCTAGCCAGTTAGCATGTTTAGCCGCTGTGCCGAAGTCAATCCAGGGACGAGGTTGTGACGTTGACGTTAGGCGCCTGGAGTGGCTCAAGATGGCGTGCCAGTAAAAATCAAGGACCGAGGATTGTCCGAGGCCTGGCTTGTGGTTTTGCCAGAGATTGCATGATGTAGTTAGCATTTAGGTTGGCATGTTTCGTGGACATATCAACGACTTCCAGCATACATGGTGAAAGCATATTTACAGTTTTAAGCCATGTCACTGGTGTAAAGTTAACGTTATAGATAACTAACTAAGCTAAATGTGCCTTAAAGTAACTGCTATGTAGCTAGTTAGCTTTAAATCCAGTGAAACGGGATGAAACATAAGGACAGTTGGAAAAGAGGGAGTCCCAGCAGACACCGTGAAGCTAACCGCTACTTGAACTTAGACTTTCGTTGTCAAGAAAATGAGGACTAATTTAACACTGCCCGCCAATACAGATGTGTAATGCCAAGTACGTTTGTCGACAAACAAAACAGAAGTTAATACTGTAACGTTAGCTAAATGAGGAATGCTAACAATGTCGTTGATTTTATGGAAACGGGAGAAATGGAATAAAGTAAATTACGTTTAATTTATCGGTTGTTATACGATACTTATAATGATCAATAATCAAATAATAACTGTGGTTGTAGTAAGCGGAGTAGTGAGTTTAACTTCCCCCTCCAGTAGACTGGCAGTTAAGTTTGTCAGCGTGAGGTATAGAAAATCACTGACACAGCTTTACTAAGTGTAAAGACAGGAAGCTTATGCTAACACTGTTATTGCGTAATTTCTATTTAATGGGCTTGCCTTGGCTACAGATCTTTGTTTCTGTGGTGTTTGTGGCTGTCTCCTGGGAGAGGGTGCTCACCATAATACGAAGAAGTTACTGTTTTCACCATCTGAATGGCTTTTTTGGACATTCATAGACTCATGCAGGTGTATTACCCTGTGTGACAGTTTCATGGGTCAGAGGTGGGGTTGACTAGTTTTTGTGAAGTTGCATAGCCAGTGCTGTTTCACAATTAAAGACAAACCTAAACAAACCAGATCAGTCTAGTTGACATACGCCAACCTTCACAGGATAGCATTGTCCACAGCAGTGAATCATGGGAACCTCATGCAAACGGATCACCCATTCTACAACCACTGAAACATTGAAGATACTTAAATGAATGAATCACTTCATAAATTGGTGTCAATTGCACACAGAATCTGCCTTTTTAATCAAACTGAAAACTTTTCAGTGTTCTGTGAATACGCTTAATAATCATTTAACCTTTAAATATTTATGCACAGAACATTCATTTAATCTCCTTCAATTATTTATGGCCAGTTAAAACAATTAATCCATAAATTTATTGACAGTAAATCAATTGACACAATTTCGATGCCTCAATGTGAGGATTTGTAGCTTTCTAAATAGCTAATTGTAAATTGTATATCTTTGGGTTTTGGACTGTAACATAACAAGCAATTCTAAGACGACACATTGCACTCTGGTAATTTCTCATTTGCCGACATTCTGTAAACTAAACGATTAACCAATAATAAAACGGTAGAGGTTTACACAGAAAAGGGACTGCATTCTCAAACTAGCGTGCTGGTCTTACTGATGACTTTCATGCCAACAATTTAGTAAAATGATGGTGGTAAGAGATATTTGTATTTGTCACACAACACCTTTTTCTCTTGAGGTACTTCCACAATACCTTCAGCACTCATGATAGCTGCCAATTGTTTAGCAGACCTTGTTCTCTCTTTCCAACATTTGCAAATGATTGAATTTAGGTTAAATCAAGTGCTGTTGTGTTTTTTTCTTCTTTGTGTAGACAAACCTTCCCATTTTCAAACTGAAGGATTCCTGTGTGAGAAGAAGATACAGTGACTTTGAGTGGTTAAAGAATGAGCTGGAAAGAGACAGTAAGGTGAGTGAGCAATAATGGTGTATTTCAGGCTTATGATTTAAGCAGGCTGGCTGCTGCAAACTAATAGTTACAATGATCCGATGAGTGGCTATGTTAGTGTTACAGGGGGGAAACTGTAATCCTACATAGATAATATCACATAAAGTAAGCAGTAGGATTGCACTGTATGTTTTGTCTTTAGTGTTGTCGGGGTGTCCTTATTAACTGTGCTGAGTTAGTTCAGAGTTTACATGCCTCGACACTGCCATCCTAAATAAGTTTATTGCTTGGCTGAATCTCAGTTTTGACTTTGGATTTCATATGTTTGTGGCATATTTCTCATCTTTCCTATCGTTTGTGTTGACCCACGGCACCTTCAGATTGTAGTACCCTCTCTGCCGGGCAAAGCCCTGAAGAGACAGTTGCCATTCCGCGGAGATGAGGGCCTTTTTGAGGAGTCCTTCATTGAGGAGCGGCGATCGGGACTGGAACAGTTCATCAACAAGTCAGTCAGTTCAACAGCCCTGAATTAAAATACAAACGTTGTGTTTTTCGGTGCAAACTGAGCTAACATTTTTGTCACATGAAGATGTGTTCATGTGGTAAATACGAGTTTGGAATTGTAATGGCTTGCTGACAAAGGAGCTACAAGACTACCAGACATTGCCAAAAATGTCTAGCCCTACACAAGGCTTAACCTAATCTGCGTCTGTGCGTCAGCTCGCTAATCCACAGTTGCATTTCACCAGCCTCCATGAAAAGCATTTGAATTGAGTGAATTTTTGTCTGTTGTCCGTCTGTGTGTGTGTTTCTGTAGAATTGCAGGTCACCCCTTGGCCCAGAACGAGCGCTGTCTTCACATGTTTCTGCAAGAGGAAAGCATTGACCGTAACTACATTCCTGGAAAAGTATGACACTAGGGTTATTGAGGAAGGGGGGCGGGTGGGGGTTAAACTCTGGGGTGTAGATTGGACTGTTATGCCTTCCTCTTCCTTCCTGTCTTCAATCTCTCAATCTCTTTGTCTGTTTTTCTGCTGTATCTGTCTCTCTCTCTTTCTCTCACTCTATATATATATCATTGTAAAGTCATTTTCATTTCATCTTGGGGTTGCAGTATGTTCTTCTACTATACATCAGGACATGTTGATAATGTTTCAAACAACTCTGTGACTCCTCTCTTCCCTGTGCATTTGTTTTATAACTGTACAATAAGGGAAGCACCCCTCTGTAGTTGTATCGTGAAGATTTGGCTCTTAATCACAATTTTCAAGAATGAAAATAATATGTGATACATTCAGTAATTCCCCAATGAGTGTTATATATTAATGATTGTAATATAATGTGAATAAAGTAGAATAATGTCTAAATAAGAGTGTTGGCACTAATGTGTAAAATAATGCAGACTGTAAAATCAGAGTTCTGATCCTGTTTTGTTCTCTTTTTGTTTTGTTTTTTAGGTATGAATGAAGTAAGTTTGCTTTATTTTATCCCGCTTCTAAGAGCTTTCTGGAAGGGAAAGGGGGCTGCATGGGCACTGTGAAGACCAAAGGCCATAGTTCACAAATACTTGAGTAAAACAATGCTAATGTAAATTATCTGATTGCAATGTGTCATTTTACCTTGTAAATGTGCTACACATAGTCCCCTGGTTGTCTAATAAAATAACCAGTTATTCCCAAAAAATGTTGGAGTAACCATAGTGTGTGTGCAGAGGAAAGAACATTCAGCAAGCCAGTTTTGCTTTACCCATTATCTAGCATGTAGAGAAACGTGAATGTAAAAACTAAAAGTTTCTAATTGGTAATGAGTGTGATAGTGTTCATCAACTGTTTCACAGCAACTGGTTTGCAGAACTTCCTCAGTCCACCAGTATCAGTGGAAACACAAACCTCCACTAGTGTTTTGAGTTATGTGAACTATTGTTTAATGGGAATAAGTACTGTTCATCGACCATGACTAGAGCTATTCTTGAGCTATTTCTGTCCAAACTAATTCTGATACATTGTCATTATCAACCACACTAATCATTTGCTGCATGGCAAACTTGCACGCTTTCTTTGCAAATACATGTGTGTCGGTCTCGCTGACAACTTATACTACTTTTACATCCCTCTGATCACCATCATGTTGTTCAGTCTGTTGATTCAGATCTTTTATTTGCCCTAAATTCAATTTTTTTTTTCAGACATGGATAAGCCTATGTCTGAAAAACAAAGTGGTTAATTCTGCCACCAAGTAAATATTAATATATATATACTGCATTATTATGTTACGTTATAAGTTACACCTGTCTCTTGCATCTGAGTCTACCAACGTCAACAGTTCATTAGACACAGTTTGCATGTGCATATTTGTCACATTCAAGTCTTGAAACACATGAATAGCATCATGGCATATAAAAAAAAAAAACAACGTGAAATTGACATGACACATTAGTGATACAAACATCTGCATTGCATTGCATGATGCTTATTGGTGAAGTCTGATGCGCAGTAACCCCTCAGCTCAGGGAATGTCTGTTCAGTTCTGACACCGTGACATGAAAACTGCATGCGGATCTGTGTAATGCGCCATGTTTAGCTCGTATTAGAGCTGCCGTCATTTCTTTTACCTGTCTGCCTGATTGAATGAGAGTCAATTATAAATATTGTCAATCTAAATGCATTAATAGAGGCAGAGATCTGTTTAAGAAACATGTTTTCATGTGGTTTGAGTAATGACCTCTACTCCACCTCCTGACGTGGCTAAATTAAAAATGGAATTGACGCCACTCCGACAGAGCAGGAGTCAGCATGTCTGGTTTTATTCCAGGAATTAATGACACTTGCAAAACATCTAGGGTACTGAATGAGTGTATTGCTAAAGTCCGGATATTCATTCTGTCTGCATATTTGTTTTTCCTGCAGAAGTATGAAACATGAATTTGTTTATTTGAGTTAAGATTAGTAGTTGAAAAAGAGAGGGCTGTTGTACAGTATGGACTCTCATATTGTGATATTTTGTGTGAATGATATTGTAATATTGTGCCATTACATAAGTCAGTGTAGATTGTGTTCAAAGAGACTCACAGCATTGACCGCATCCACTTAAAGCTTGAACATGTCTGTAAATGATTTCTCATGTTTACTGTGTGTCTCTTTCTCTCTCTTATGGCAAAGACAATACAGACTGCTGCACCTGCCCCATGTACATTTATTTCTACATCACGTCATTACAAAGCCAGTGGAAATGTCAGAACTGATAAGTATCAACGGTGTAGGAAAAACAACTATTGCTCCTGGACGAAACTTAAAGAGATCCAATCTATAAATTGTTTGATGTCGTGTCTTTATTCAGTCATTCCACATATTGTATGTACATTATTTGGATTCAGTAATCAGTGAAAAAGAAAACATGTTCCATATATCCTTTTGTCATAGATAGATTTTTTTTTACAATGATTATTATGTTTTCTGAATGTCTTTTTAATTGATTCGATCAAGTTTAAAATGAGGGTAATTTCCTGCTTTGATTAGTGTTTTCTTTCGCTAGCGGAGATGTGATTTTGATGATAACCTCCCAAAGTCAAGCAACATGTAGCATCATGAAAAAGACAGTGACATGTCATTCCTGTCAATATATTTCCCCCTGAGTTTTATGTTCTGGACATGATCTTAGACAGGATTGTTTCATGATTAATCGTTTTAACTTTGCTGTCTTAGTTACATCCTCATGCCTACACATTGGCTGTATGTTGTCAAATCAGCTATTGGGAATGTTCAGTTAGGTAAATAACCATATCTAAGCACTGTGACAAGAGGTTCATTATATGAACAATATTTCATTGTTTAAAGGCGTAATCAGCATCTGGTTTATTGATCTGATATAAGGCTTATTCTGCACTTATTTTCAGCTGTTTAATTCTTTCTATCAATATTATTGTGAAGTGTATTAATACATGTTATCATTGCAGTTCCACAATGGGTGACGAGGGAACTTCCTTGTTAATTCTGTCCACCAATTAAATTTCCTGCTGCCTGCTGTGTCATGTCTGCATGTCTCTTTTCAGTTTTAAAGAGGAGAAACGGAAGCAAAATCACTTAAACTCACCTTTCAGTTTGTGATTAGTGCATAACACTGAGAAGCATTTAGACAGATCAGAGAGTCATGGGATCTGGGTGAATTAAATGGGAAAAGGACAAGAAGGGGTTGAGAACTTTGAATATAATTTTTGGAGGAAATTTTGCATAAGTCTTACAACTTGTACATGAAGATTTCACTGCATTTTAAACATTGTTTAAAATAGTTTTTTACTGGTGGACTGGTTAGTAAGGGACTGAAGAGCCCCAGTCATTTTGATATCCTGAACGAAGATGAATGTCTAGGCATACTATAAAGCTTTTTATAAACACAAAGCACAATATAGAGTTGAGCTAAAAGAAAAACAACAACAAAACACCACCGCACAGGGCTCCCCTGGTAGTTGGGGGGGCCCATTGCACTTGCTTATACTGCATATAGGGGAACATAGCCCTGGTGGCTAAGCATTATGTTTCACTTTGTCTCCACTGTTATTAATGTCTTAATGTTCTTTGAACTCTCTCCTTGACTTTGAAAAAAATATATAGACAAACCTTTTAATTTATTAATTGAGAGAATAACCCAAAAAATTTAACATCCTCCCCCGCTCTCTAAAAAGGTTAGACCATTACAGAGCCTCTAAAATCCCATAAGGTGATATTTTTTATCTTGTGTGCACACATCATACCCTCTCTCTTTTCCTTCTTTCTGACCCCCTCTTCCCGCTGAATATTTTTTGTACAGTCCCTAAAAAACTGAAATATTTGAGCGCTTTGTGTTTAGCTGCTTTGACCACCAGAGTAATGCATTGGTGTGACACGCTCCACTTTCCGGGTTGTTCCCATTCGTTATAAGCAGCAATGTGTTACTGAACTTTATATTTGACAAACACATCAATAAGGAAAACACACCTTTTATAGTGTTCATAAACAGGATTTATGCATAATAAACAAAAAGATTTACCCTGAGCACTGTTGTCGTGAAGTAAATGAAGAATACAGCTTATGTGGCAGGAAGGAAGCAAGGAAGTTGTGGCACTTCAGTGGCAACACTAGGTCTTTTTGTTTCACTAAACATGAATCCTTAAAGTCCTCTAATCTTTTTTCTTGTTGTAGTTCTCCTTCAGGAAATACAGGGATTAACAGGGGAAGAGGAATTCTGGCCACAGGTGGATTAAAGTTGTCCCAGAATAGTGATCTTGTGATGTAGATCTTGACCTGCAGGTGATCCAAAGTAGACGTGACTGTAATTGGATCCAATTGTGGCTTCCACATGAATTTGAAGAAGGAATCATAAACAATAGATTTACACAGAGTTGCACTTCATACAGTTCAGTACCTGTGTTGCACCCATAAAAAGTAAGAAACCTCCAGAAGAGCAACTGAGTTGGGATCCCTCTTACAGGATGACACAAACATGCAATATGTGTGTATGTATGAGTAGTTAGAAGTAAACAAATGCTGTTCTATGCTACATCTTAAATTACAGCTCACCATTCACATGTAGTGTTAAAATGGTTGTGAAGAGTAATCTAGTAAATAGAGATTAATAATACTTGAAATCCAGTGAAACAAAAACATAATGAACAATAAAATAAAAAAATGCATAGGAAGCCTGGGACACATGCACCGACCCTGACCTTCCTCATCAGTGAGCGCTGTGACCTACAAAACTAGTGAGCTTTGATGTGCTGGCCTCATCCTGAGTAATGAAAGTGGGCAGACAGGATGGGCACAGTGGGCCAAGGCAGAGATTAGGTGGTGTTTTGTTAGCCGTTCTAACACTGGAGCCCAGTGTGCAGCCATGACGCTTGCTGTGTTTGCAGAGACACCCAGTTGGGTTAGCTTGATAAAGTGGAAGTAAATTGAAAGAGCAACCCAAAGCAGTGTGACTGGGCAAGGACAAAAGGTGAGACGAGTGGCTACTATAGTACCATCGGACACAGAGCGATGGGTGGAGAGGGAGAAAATGCAATTTACAAATCCATTTTATCTAAAGTTACCTCTGGTTATAGTCCAAGGCGAGAAAAAAAATACTTTCAGACTTTCCCAGGAACAGAAACAGTAAAAAAGAAATCCAAACCTTTACACATAAAAAGAAAAGAAGTCACAATAACCAACAACAACTGAACAGTAAAGAAAGAGCATTTGATTTCATTTCAATGGCTTGGCTTGCACACACCTTTTCTCAAACACAGATTACCCTGTTTCAAAAGTCAGTATGGCCCTTAATTTCTCTTTGCTTTGTAGAAGAGTTAGGTCAAAATGTACATGGTGCATTTTCCTAAAAACAAAAAAGCGTTTAACCAAGTCAAACAGGGGGTCAACAAGGGCCCACAGGGCAGATTTTGAAATCAATCAACATCCTGTTTTGAAATGTTGTATTCCCTTTATTTGTCTTGCAACATATGAACTCTGTATGACTGTACTAGTTAATAATGAAAGTACATCTGCAACCATCAGCGCAAAAATAGCAAGTCCAGGACTGATGCATCCAGTCCAGACATTCAAACATATTTTCCATAGGTATCAATGGCTCAACACGGGTTATGTGACCTCGGCCCACGACCCAGATCTCTACAGGAGTAATGTGGGTTTGATCCACAGCTCAGGTATAAAAAGGTGAACAAAAGTGATTTAATAAGTTCTGATACATTACCATAGGTTTAGTGTGAACCTATAGTTCCTACATGTATAATGGTTTATTGATGGCAATGGAAGCCAATACAAAATACGTCAGACAGTGGAATAAGATGATTTTAACAACCTTAAAGCTACTTAAGGTAAGTAAAAGCGGAAAATTGTATAATAAGGGGAGTTTTTAAACCGGTGAACCTCCAGAGAGAAAACTACTGTGCAGTGGTGTACTGATGTTGACTAGAACAGGTTTTCAATGACTCAGCTGACCTGAGGCAGCTCCATTTGCTGATGAAGACCGTGAGATGCGGTTGAAAGCTCTGAAAAAGCTAGTTAGTTGACATTTGATTTTGTTTTGTCAACTATTGTTCCCAAAGTCAATAATTAACTTTCAATCTCAAGCCAACATGGATGACAAGTCCTCACAGTGCTCAGAAAAATGAAAATTTGAGCATCTACAACATGGTGTTGTACGATCAAATGCTGAGAACAGCTACTAAATGGACGTTGTGATGAGATTGTTTTGTCAACAAATGTTTTCTGTAGTCAAGAGACAGTGATGCCATAACATAGTTTGATTTATTTTATATTACATTTTTTAGTTTGATCTTGTCAGCAAAGACTCTGTTATAGAATAGATTCTTCAGGGGAAAAAAAATCTTAAATAAAAATTATTTATACATTTTACATGAAATCACAAATTTCTCCATTCCATTTCACTGTCTTGCAACACATCCCAACTAAGTCTGAATGACTGTGCTCATTAATAATACAGAAAGTACGCCTGTAACCATCGTTGCAAAAACTGCGGGGTGATTCTGAGAAAAAAGGAGACACCTTGTGCTAGTTTAGCAAGTCCAGTACTGACACATCCTTTTCCACAACAAGGACCTTGGACAAACAATTGTTCAACACAGGTTATGTGACCCCGGTCCATGAACATGATCTCTGTAGGGTTTGATCCACAGCTCAGGTATAAAAATATAGGTTTAGTGTGAACCTATAGTTCCTCCATGTGTAATGGTTTATTGATGGCAGCCATAAAAGACATGTTTGAATATTTCAGTTATTTTAGAGGAAGAGGCTGACCTTGGACAGATGTCCTTAGCAGATGTTGCCTTGTGATGAGATTGTTTTGTCGACTACTGTTCCCAAAGTCGAGAATTAACTTTCAATCTCAAGCCAACATGGATGACAAGTCCTCAAAGTGCTCAGAAAAATGTAAATGTGATCTACAAGATGGTGTGATACGATCATATGCTACTAAATGTACCTCGTGATGAGAATGTTTTAGGTAGTCAAGAAATAGTGATAATAATAATCTTTATTTATAAAGCACTTTTCAAAATCCACTTTACAAAGGGCTTCATAAAGGGCTTCATAAAGGCAGCAAAATAAAACAGGCGAGTCAAAAAATGATGCAAAGAAAATTAAAGCACAAGTAAAATCAGGAAAGACTCTCCGATAGCAGTATGTTTTAAGAAGGGAATTGAAGGAGATCACTGTTGCCATGACATCATTTTATTTATCTTATATCAAGTTTATTTTTCAACTGCAAAATGTCCGTCCATACATATTCTGTATTCTTTAAAAACCAAATGTAAGTTATCCGTCTCAAAAATATTATGGTCAGGCTATATTCAGTAGTACATTTTTTGTTGGAAACCATGATGCCATATAGTGTTTGAGTTGCATCAGACTGCATCGTTTTGAAATGGGTCTTACATTTTTATGGCCCCTCATTCAGGTGTAAGACGTCACAGAATTTCATCATACCCAGGCCAGATTCGGGATGAGACTTTGCATGATGGGGCCTTCAGTCAGTCGGTGACACAGGGATAAAATGCTGAAAATGACATGGTTTGACACCACCACTGACCCTCCAGCATTCTCAGGTCACTGAGTGCAAATGCACATGAAAGAAATGCTTTGGTTTTTCCCTCCTTTTCTTTTAATCTGTGGAACAAAGCGACAGCGGATATAGTGTAGAGACTGGAGCCAGGGCCTATACATAGCTGTCAGCGGGGGGAGAAAACTGACGCTCGGTCTCCATATATGGGCATTCCTACTACGGGAAAGCACGCGAGCACACACACACACACACACACACGACACATCACAGCACATACCTTTCTCTCACATGCGTGCACTTTCGGTCTCAAACATTTTGAAGTCATGTCTTTTTCTTCTTCGTCTCTAGCTCTCCTATATGTTGACCAGTGCACTGCAACCTTATCAGAGAGGAAAAGATCTCTTACGTCTATTCTTCCATTCATGAGTGGAGAGCTCCACCTCCAGGGTGCGTCAGTTTGTTTATACTTCCCGCCCCTCCCAGCTGGTGAAAACCTCACGCACTCACGACCGAGCGGGATATTTCATCAGCGACCACGGCAACAGCATCTCTACTCTTCCGTCTGCGCCCTTTGACCATAATCTACCAGAAGACATTAAAGGTACTGCCTTAAATCGTGTTTCATTGATACAACAAAGTAATTAATTTTTTTTATCGAATAGGTGTGTAACGTTAACGACATTTGTTCCGCTTGTATCGCGTACTTACTACTATACTCGTAGAAGGACTGATGCAATCCCCCCTCGTGTGTTGTCAGTTGTATCTGCACACTAATGTTTAAAAAGAATATAACGTTCCTCATCTTCACTTTGTGTTTCATGTTTGAGAACAAACGAAGAATGTTTCTATACACACGTGTACAGTTTATTCTCAGTAGTTTACACTTTGTAAGGCGGCTTTTATTGCTCATTTTGAGCGGGGACTCGGGGAGTCAATTGCGTACACGGGAAACCAAAACAAAGTGGAAACGGGACACTTAATGAGAGGTGACCATTGTGGGGACATGTGTAAACTGGTTTCTATTTTTTAAACACACGGCACGACACTTTTCCGTGTTAGCACTCGGGGTTTTCATTCATTGTTTTGGCCCGAGCCGGCTAGCTCACCCCGCTAGTAGGGCGTGCTACCAAGGCGTGGGATGATCGTTATGCTGCTTTCAAAGACCCCTCAAAAGCGCAGAATTTCGGTAATGCAATGCTCACGTGAATATACAAGCTACATCTCTAAATACTGACACGAAATTGACTCATCGCTTTTAAATTCAATTACGAAGGCTATCATCTGTGACTGCTAAAATCGTGCTCAAGACAAGCGACAGAAGCACGAGTTGTGTGTGTACACTATGCAAATACGATGTTTCCGTAATCTCTGAAGGCAGCATTAGCACCACGCGAGAGCCAACAGGAGCCACGTAGCTAGCTGGTGTTTCGGTGCCTGACATACGGACTTTCCGCTAGAAGGACAGCTGAACATCGCTCAGTTTGGTCGGCACGGCTCGCAAGTAAGGCTATTTTGAGTGTCCGTTGATATAGCTTTAACAGTCCAACATCCGCGACTGCCATCAAAGTGATTCATCTTCCGGGAAATGTGCACGGAAACACTGTCTGGGTTTAGGGTGTTACCACGCTTGTATCAGCCGTAATGACATTTTTGTGGTGGCGGTGAACAGAGAGATGTGTAATGTGACTCGAACCTGCTTGGCGATGGTCAGGTGGTTTGATGGGGTGAGGCGGAGTGGAGAGGTAGCTGGACAAACCAGGCATCCACATGCCACGTTACATTCTTGAAATCCAGGATTAATTTACAATTTCAGCTCAACACAGCAAAAGACAAAACACCTGACCGCCAAATGAAAGGCTGGATTTGTCAAGTGTTGTCATGGCATGTCACAGCCTGTCATTGCTGCAGATACAGATTGTTAATTTCTTTATTATTGAGTTGAGCTGCAACAACATGCCCATATTGCCCGTAGTATCTGCATGTTTGCACATGAACACCTTAAAACACATCATATTATTTTTATTGGTGTACTCTAGGGGGGATGTAGTACATATATAGTTGCCTACCTCTTAATAATACTCAATAATAATGCAGTCTAATACAAAAACCCTGCAATAAATCCTACCGTGAAGATTGTAATGTTAAGTTTTTTGAGAGCGGTTGATCCAACTTTATGGTAATTTTAGTGCTGTTAAATTGTATTGCATTAAACTGGGATATATCGTTACATCACTGGGTTTAGACTAAATACTAGACACACCTCTGATTTTCAACAAAAACTTCAACTTTCATGAAGGTAAAATTTGCTGCAGGGCTGTGGTGTTAGTTTGAGCAAGACACACCTAATAATAAACTGGCACCTAAGCATAAAAGCACAATAGTCTGTGTTGGGCATCTATTGTACTGTAACTGTTAACACCCTCCTTGAGCATTTCCATACCATTTATGACCATTTTACCAGATATGCAATTAACCAGGAATAGTGTGTCAATGTGTGAGTGCTCGGTACATTATTGTGTCCGCAATCGCCAAGTTGTAATTAAGCCTATAACAACATTATAGTAAATGTGTACTGTAGGAGGAGGCCTGTTGCACTGCAATTGTTACATCCTCTTGAGCAATCCTACCTCTTGGGATTACTGAGTGAGATGTGACATGCCTAATAAGTTATTTCTAGTTAAATGGCGGAATAGTGATGTTGCGCAAAAAGTTTACAAAAGCATGCACATCCAAACGTGATGGATGAGGGGTGCATGGGAAGAATTATATGTAAGTCCGCACACTAGATAATGCTCCCATGAACATTTATTACGCTGTACCACCACGTGATGTTTCGGGCACAAGCCCATCTTCAGGCATGAAATTAATTAGTGTGTCATTCAGCGCCACCTCCTTGAAGCAACCAGCCTTCACATGAGGGTCTGCGTCTGATGTTCTCGGTGCATTTTAGCATCTAAAATGATCAAGTCAAGATTTTGATATGACAAATTGGCAGATTTGGTTAAATGTCTGTGTCTTGTGTTGAGATTTTTTTTGTGTTTTAATTGTGTATAGATGATCTGGGAGAAGCTGAGGAATGCGGTAACCTGGTTTCCAATTTTTTGGAGCACAATTAAATACTTGAAGGGAAAAATTACATTGAACACTGCTGTCGTGTCCTCATCCTTTCTGACCCGTGCTGTGGTGCAGCTTGGTTGCCACATCCTGGCTGTCAGGTTATCTTTTATGATGTGTAGATTTGTACTTCTGGTTATGGGAAAGTGGACAGATTGTTAATTTGTCACATTCCATCTCACAGCGAGAGCAGTTTTTGGCAGGAGTGGTGGTTTGCAGCCAGGTGACTTAAAGGGTCGTTCGGTTCAATCTCAGTGGTCGGTCTGTCCACACATACTTTGCACACGAGTTTACACACACACACACACACACACACACACTAACAAAAACACGTACTGCCTTTCTGTAAAACTACAGTGTACCTTACACATACAAACATATATTTCTGGCTCAAAAGACGTACCATTCATAACTTCAAACACCTGGAAGACCATTGTGTGAGACCTGAAGAATGGTTCACTGTCTCTGTACAGCCAGTCATGATACGGGGTGCCTTCCAGGGTTGTTATGCAAGGTCACATTTACTCCTTTCAATGGATGTTTAGCCCTGCAGGGCACTGAACACGGTGTTCCCTTTGTTCAGCTGCTGGCCCCACAAATTACTGTACACTTCACTAAGAACAGGATACAGGGTTTTCAATCAATCTAAACTGTAAACAGCATTTCCATGCACATTTTGAGAATAAGACAAGAAATACAAAATGCAAATTAACATCTGAGTTTACATACATCATGTTTACACAATACACGCACGTGTACAGGTAAATATTTGAATATATCTATATATTACCCCTTTTTAAATGACAAGTTTTATTTTTTACTCTTGAGACAAAAGCTTCAGGTGCCTAGAATTTAATACAAAACAAAAAATTACATTTCTGAATTTGAGACTGATATCAGGACTGTGAGGTTCAGAATTTTGCAATAATTCATGTTTTTGTTTTAACCTGGGAGCAGATTTGTGAAGAACTTTGTGGCTAAAGGCAAGGTACCTTTTGTGCGATGAATAATTAGATATTAGATGTTAATGCTACTATGATGTAGCAGAAATAACATTGCGGGTCTGGTCAAATGACCATAGAGCTTTGTTGTTGTTGTTGTTGTCAATGGTGGCGCGGTCAAAACAAAGCCATGCGCTGTTTATATGGGTAGAAGCAACAAGCTATAATGAGGTTAGCAGGTTTGTTACTTCTCCTAATAATCCTCTTAGAGTCCGTGGCAGCAGTTGCAGCAATGCTAAGTCAAGTAACAGGACCATTATCCCTGAAGCCTGTTGTAACCGGAGCACTCTCAGTTGTTGCTCATAGTCCGCCAAGATAAATACTGTGGTGGTGTATTCTAGTAAACTAGAATACGAAAGAAATCAATTTATCTTCCTTGTTCACACTTAAAGTCATGTGTGACAGGAACATAAAATGGCTGCAGGTAGCACACGAGTCCTTTCATGTGGGTGTGTGTGGGCTGTTATGTAGTGGAGCTTGCAGACTGTCTTTTTTCTTTTTTGAGCCACACCTCTCTGTGCAAACTGGCATAAATCTGCCCTACTTACGCACAGGGCACCCTCGTGAAAACCACAAGGAAAAGATTAGCAACTAGCTGACGTGACGGAGGCATCGGCTAGGGTGAAGGTGCCTCTAGCATCGCTTTAATGAGACCACCCTTAAGTGAGGTCACACAGCAAGCAGGTCTGCATTTTTTTGTAACATTAAGGTGGGAACTGTGCCACAACTTAGTCCGCGGACACGAAAGAAAGTCTTGCTTTGAAAGGCTGTCCCACTGTCAGGTTCTCTGGGTGTTTTACATCTTTCACGTAGTTTCACTTACGCACCTTTTGTCCTGCTTAGTGAAGGTATGTGCGGTGCTGGGCGAACCCCCGAGGAGATCACAGCCAGCTGGGCACAGTAGTTTAGCAATAAATGTTTATTGACACAACATTGACACTCTCAGATCTCAGTTCCTGGTGTGCGATGGAAAATGCTACTGGAATGTCACACCAAGTAGGGAGTGGGAGCTGTCCACCATATACCAGTTTCCCATCAGTCTTCAGAGGGCTGAATGTTTATTGTTGCGGTTGTCGGGTGCTCTCTGCTGTTTTTATTTCATTGTTTGACAGTGTTTGTCTTTTTTCTCCCAACACTTAACTGTACTAGGCAGGATATTCTCTTTTGAAATGGTAAGACTAGAAGTGCTTTGATTAAATAGGTTATGTTGTTTTTATGGTATTAATAGAATATTGTCATTGTACTGAAACATTGTGAGGGCTTATATCCTGTGTGCTATGAAGAGGAACAGGCCAAAATTAGACCATAACATAATCTACAGCTTTTCCTTTTTAAAAACGCACTGTGTGACCATAAACTGAACTTGTGAACTTTGTGAGGTTGTGGCGCTAGGTCTCTTTGCTTTCTCATTGCATTTTATGTACCAGAAATACAAACTAGTTAGTAACCCAAAACGCTGTCTGACCACTTTGTGTTTTGTATATTGTGCCACTAGGCATGTCGTGTCTTTGATTATTAATTTTTTAATAATCCTAATTTTTCCTACAACTGTTTTGCTGTGAGGTGTATCCACGCTGCAGTATCATTTGATACATGTTTTCCTTTCTTACGCCTGATTCCAGCTTCCATCTTTTCACCACCGCCACCTGAAAGTACCTGGAAGTTAAATTTGTGTGACCTCCTGAGCAGGGATAAATGTAATTCTTGGATTTCCCCAAAGTGTGAAAATGCACAATAGAAATAAAAGCAAAATTGGTGCCAACAGCTTTATGTTTCATTAAGTTCCTGAAGTGGAAAAGGGGAGCAAGCATGTTCAACCTGAAGCAGAACCTTTTTAACTAGACACAAGATAAGAAAAAAAAACTTCAGCACAACAGAGAGTAGTTTTACTATTGGCACTCTTTGCCTCCTCATCTATGTTTTCACCCATTTAATGAGTATGAAAAGGCATTTTTGATCCAGGTAGACGACCACACTCTCACATCCACACTGTGCCACGCAGTCGGCCTGGTTTTTGTTGCTGGGTTAGTGTTTCACTTCTTCTCTTTGCTGTCTGACCGTTGAAGTGACTGACAGACCTGAAACGCCTGTCCGCCTTCTCAGCACTCACACGGAGGAATCGGGTGTCGTTGCAATAATAGCTTCAGACTCGGTGCAACGTTGCCTTTGACGCTGCTCTGCACCCTGAATCCTGACTTCAAGCCTCTTATTGGAAAAATTGCAATGCGGTCCCACTGAATACTGATACCAGTCAGCGGAGTTCAGCCTTTTTGATTTGCTAAAAATCTGATCCTTGTGTGTATTCCCCTTTTCAGGCTAGTGGAGTTATTTTATGATTTATGAAGTTAACCATTGTCATGGGCCCTTTTTACTAAACTGTTAATGGTTAGTCATGGCTATGGTAGTTGTAGTAGTCATAAAAATAGTGTAGTATTTGCAGATAAGATAAACATTCCTTGCCCTTGGCATTAGAAGCATGGCTTTGCATGACTTGCATGTGCCAACATGTATTACCTCAAATAATAATGCGTTTCAGACATTTTACATTTCAATTCAAACAGTTACTGTATTACTGTACTGTAAAAGGCTAAATAATCCCTGTGATGCTGCAGAAAGTGGGAAGTAATCAAACTTGGATATCACACGCCACAATTAAAAAAAAAAATGTGTTAAAACATGGAGTAAGATAACACACGATGCACTGCTATTTTGACCAAGACAAATGCTGTATTGTTAATGACAGACATTCACACTCACTCATTCACACACACTCTCTATGTGCAAAGATTTGGTCTCAGCATTGCACTGTGGCTCTTCATAATTAAAATTGCGGTCCCTTTCCAAAAAGCACCGAGTCAAGGACGTACAGCACGATGAGTCTTGGCTCCTTCTTTCTGTCAAAAGAAGTTATTTACTGTGGAAAGGTATGTAAGAGTTACATAATCTATTGTATTTTCATATGTGTTCATTTAAACAAGCCTAGCAGGAGCAGCTACACAACACAGAGCAGTAAACCCACCAGTCTAACCTGTTTAAGCGCCAGGATTTCTCTCTCCACAGCCCACAGCATGGAGTAAAAAAATATGATGTAACAACAGATAAACATTTTCCATATCACCTCTACAAATCCAAACGTTAAAGTCTTGAATGGCACTAAGCAATGTAGTTGAATATAGTAGCCAGGGTGGGAAGTTTACTCTTGAGTGGCTGGTGAATTTAAACATTTCTCTGTCAGTCCTGGTAGATGTTCACATTTTAAAGTTTCCCATCCTGATCGTAGCGTCCACTGCCTCAAATAACTTTTATGTCGTTGGACCTGGTCCACGTTTCACACCCAACATTTCTCTATGGAGTGTGTTTGTGTTGTTGACATTGTTTGAGTCACTCAAGTGTCACACAACTGCCCTCAATTTTTAAATTTGATTTGAGTGATTTATGTGAAGTCTGCCCGTGTGTGTTCATCCGTCCAGGAATCTCACCGCCGCCAAAGACAAACAGAAAAACGTCGTATCTGTCCTGGCGAGATGTACTGTACTGTGCTATGCGTCCTTGGCCTGTTATGAACTTTTCCTGTGTGTGTGTGTGCAAGTGTTTTGCAGAAACTTGTGTAATCCTTATCATTCACCCTTTCCCGAACTTGAAAAGCTTGTTAGTAGTGACGTAAAAATGTGTTGCCGTTGTCCTTGAGGATGGTTTTGCCTGCGTTTTTCGTTTTAAATCATTGATAATGCATGGGACAGTAATCAATACAACTACGCACTGCATTTCGATTTAAAGGAACAGTAACTATTATCACACTGCCACAAGTTTGTTAGGTTCACATTATTTTTACCGCAGTCACTCGCTTAGATTGTAGATCTAGATATCAGAAATATATATGAAAGCCTTTTCCTTGTGGTTTTTATATAGGGTAAGGGTTAGTTTTCATAGATGCAGTGTATTTCATCTGTACATCCACCTTCTCCCAGTGCCACTGGTTCACCTTATCGAGCTGCTGGTTCACACTGTCCTCCTCTCTCTTGTTGATATTAGCTTACTTCCACCGCCACTGGCTTTCCCAGGCTTCTCCCTGTCGGCCTCTATCTGCTGGAAAAACATAACACAAGTAGTGGCGTGCCCTTTCTCGCAGTAAGGGATTGGTGAGGAATTAAGCTAGGTGTTCTTTTGTTTTTATATGGGTGTGTACTATGGTGGGTTTATTTGTCGAGGCAAAATTAAGATTAGATTTAAGCCTAGTAGGATAGCGCTAGGTTTTCTTTTGTCTTTGTGCCCCACTGCGTCTCATGATATGTTACTACGCTGTAAGAGGTGGAGGTATGAATTCCGGGAAATTACATAACTGGTATTTGTACGGCTTCACATGTAGTGAAGTGTGTATTTTTTATTGTCTCTCTAAACCTGCTGACTGATCTCTTTTTTATACTGAAGAGGAGGAGAATATTCCAGAGAAGTTTCCAACATCTCTGGTGCTACCTGCGTTCACCTGAAATGCACCTAAACCATATTGAGACATGTGTATGATATCAGACCATACAAATAAACTTGACAAACTATGCTACCAAGTTGTCATGTTGATTTGTACAGCCCGGGTGGGAGGGAACACGTTGCGCCTTTCCTTGAAAGTGTTCACTGTTGAAAAGAAAAGATGCTATAATCCCACAACTGTGTGACATGTAAGCTTTGGCAGTTACTGAATGGTTCCTTGTTTTGAGCTCTTGTTTTCTTGTCGTGTTCTCTCACAGGTCCTAATCTGCTGCTGTGAAATACTGTGACCACAGACGTGCCACTTCCTGTTCTGTGTGCTCGAGTGGCTGTTGCAACACACCTAAAGGACCAATAATAAACAAGTACTTGGTTTACCTACCCATCTGCTCAAAGTACTTCTACTCTCAGTCCAGTCACACGTGTTCTGTTTAAGCTGTGTCAATCACACACCCACACTAGAAGGATTTAAAACACATAGCCTGGTTCAGCGCCCACACACAGTCACAGCAAATATGGCCACCAAGCTGTCCAACTTTGGCAAAGTCTTGCTGCGTCGCCGGACATTAAACTGCTCTAGTGAGGAGTCCCAATTTGCCCGCTGCCTGTCCACCCTGGACCTCATTGCCTTGGGGGTGGGCTCCACGCTCGGCGCCGGTGTCTATGTCCTCGCTGGCGAGGTCGCCCGAGAGAAGGCAGGACCCGCCATTGTCCTCTGCTTCCTCATTGCTGCTCTGTCCTCCATGTTGGCCGGCCTGTGCTACGCAGAATTTGGTGCCCGTGTCCCCAAAACAGGCTCTGCGTACCTTTACAGCTACGTGACGGTTGGAGAAATCTGGGCCTTCATCACAGGGTGGAACCTCATCCTCTCCTATGTGATAGGTGAGCTTTCTAAAGTTTCAGCAGAGTTGTTGTAGTGCTTTTTACGATGTGTTTGCTGTAGCAACAACACAAATCAGTTTAATACATTTTTAACTGCTAAAATCCCACGTAAGAATATAGAGAACCATGGAATGAATAAGTCACTTCCCGTCGCCACATTGTTGACTTATTTAAGTTTCTGTCTTCTCCTTTTAGGTACGGCCAGTGTGGCCCGGGCATGGAGCTCAACCTTTGACAACCTGGTTGAGCAAAAGATCTCCGACTTCTTTAAAGCCTCCATGACAATGAAGGTGCCAGGGGGGGTGCTGGCAGAGTACCCGGACCTGTTCGCCCTCATCCTCATTCTGCTGCTCACTGGTGAGTTAGCCCTGCTCGTCATCAGCCGTTATGATGAGCGCATGCGCCGACGTGCATGCAGCCGGTTACAGTTACCTCACTTCACTTAAATACTGTAAATGTGTATATTTTTTATTTTCTATTTCTTATTTTTATATTTTGTACATACCTTTAGTTCTAAATTATGCTATTTTCCTACTCTGGAATGGGAGCACCGGTGCTGTACAATTTCCCCCCGGGGATCAATAAAGTATTTCTGATTCTGATTCTGATTCTGATGCTCAGTGGTTCCCAGCGTCGGGGTCGGGATCTTCTCTGGGGGTTACAGGATAAATGAGAGATTGTGAGATGATTGATACAATAGGGAAAGAAGAAAATGCATTTCTTATTCATGCACTTTTCTGTAATCTTATGTTTTTTTTTACTTTTTTTTACTGCAGCCCATGTTAACATGGCCATTGTTAGCTTTTCATTAAAAACATTGCATAACAACCAGAACAGTTGTCACACTAATATTGCAGCTAGTGTGGCATGCCAGTAGCTGTGTTAGAAAGAAATAATTGGTGGATTGGTGTCGCTGACTGATGGTTATGTTGGAAATAATGAAGTACGAACACATCCACCCACATAGCAGGACATGTTGTTATTGGTGCTGAAATATTAAATCTCTCTTCTCTCCCTTCCCTTCCTATCCTCTCCCCTCTTCCTGTACTTTGTGCCCTCAGGACTTCTGGCCTTCGGCGTGAACGAGTCGGCGCTGGTGAACAAGATCTTCACGGGCATCAATCTGGTGGTTCTGGGCTTCGTTATCATCTCTGGCTTTGTAAAGGGGGACACAAACAACTGGAACCTGACGGAGGAAGACTACATCAGCTTCATAAATCACACCAACAGCAGCAGGCTTCCGAAGTCAGTAATTGACAGCCGCCTCTGTCAGCAAATGAACTTTAGTTTTACTGTCTCATCTGTGTTTGATTGTTAAACTGTGTGTCTCTCTTCTTCCGCCACTCAGAGTTGAGGAGGAGTTTGGTGTGGGTGGTTTTGCTCCGTTTGGCCTCACTGGAGTCCTGTCTGGTGCTGCCACCTGCTTCTACGCCTTTGTGGGCTTTGACTGCATCGCCACAACAAGTGAGTGGTTTTAATATTTCCATGATAAATGCTCTTTCTGACATATACTGATGATACATAGATCATCGTTATAAACAACATCCCAGGGGAAGGTTACGACTGTGCAACTATAAGTCACACCGATGCATACAGTCAGGATCTTGTGTGCTTTTGCTTGCTCAGAGGTTTATTTGTTTATTTATTTACGGTTACTGAGTTTCTTGTTTGACAAGTGCTTCTCTCTGTGACTGTTTCCCCAAAGACTCGTCTTTCTTGTGTCAATATGCAGTTTTGTGTCTTCTGTGACACGGGGAACTTGTTGACCTTTTACGGTCAGATGTGCACAAATGTTTGGATAGCACACACACAAGACTGGAACTACTTTTTGATGATTGGTTGTTCCATTCAAACATTACATAAGTACATCGGAGATATTGCAACATCATCTTCAAACAGTGCAGGGATCTGACGCAGCCCCTGTTATGTAACTTTTTAGGGGACTGCGAGAGACATCAAATCTCACCTGTTGCAATACATGATTGGTTGTCTGTTCCCCATGTCTCCTGTGAACACTTCTTATCAGTTAATCCTCTTTTTTTTGTTTCTTTTCCCGTGTTGTCCTCAGGCGAGGAAGCAAAGAACCCCATGCGTTCCATACCTATCGGCATCGTGGCCTCACTGCTGATCTGCTTTTTCGCCTACTTCGGTGTGTCTGCCGCTCTAACCCTGATGATGCCGTACTACCAGCTGAACACCCAGAGTCCTCTGCCCGAGGCCTTCACCCACGTCGGCTGGGCTCCTGCCAGATACATCGTGGCTGTGGGCTCTCTCTGCGCTCTGTCTACCAGGTAAGGGAGGAGACTGTTTTCTTGATATGTTTCTTTACATAATACTGTAAAGCTTTTAATATCGAAGCATAATACTAACTATTGGTCTTATCTCAGTCTCCTAGGCTCCATGTTCCCCATGCCCCGTGTTATTTATGCCATGGCAGAGGACGGGCTGCTGTTCCGTATTCTGTCCAGGATGAACGTTCGCACAAAGACTCCCCTCCTGGCTACCATTGTGTCGGGCATCGTTGCAGGTAAGCTCTCTTTGTCTATTTTTCGTGTCGTTTTTTCCTCCTTTTTCCTTTTATCTTTGTATCTTTCTTGTCCTGTATGTTCATTGCTTCAGGCCAACAGAGGCTGTCTTTGCTGTGTCTACCCCATGCCAGGGTCACAGCCTAAAATATATCTTTGTGACTTTCTGACAATCAGAGATGGGTTACAGTGTAAACTTTCTAAGAAAACTGGTTTTGCTTCTCCTTACAGCTCTGATGGCCTTCCTGTTTGACCTGGCAGCTCTGGTCGACCTCATGTCTATTGGAACCCTGTTGGCGTACTCTTTGGTGGCCATCTGTGTCCTCATCCTCAGGTAAGCCCCTTTTATCTCTGTTATTAAGTCTTCTGAAGTTGTAATCATGTGTTAAGTGCTCTCTAGCAGCTGCTGTACTAATGTCATTGCCCAGTACCCATGAAGCCAGTTTAAAAGCATAGTTTTATCACAATCTGTGTACAGCTAAAGCACAAGTTTTATTGGACTTGTTAAACAGAACTAACAGCATGTTTTGCAGAAGAATGTACATCCATTTTTATGAAAGCCTTTATTTGTAAGCAGCGAATATTTCTAGCTATTTTCTAGCTATACTTTTCTAGTCAGTTCCCTCTTCTTCTTTTTTTTCACTCTGACACACTTCCCTCCCTCCACAGGTACCAGCCAGGCTCCCTGAGTTCGTCCAGCCAGACGGAGAAGCTGGTGGAGCTGGTGGAAGGGGAGAAGGTGGCCGTAAGTGGAGGGGACAGCGGCGACGAGTACGGCATGGAGAAGCCATGCAGAGAGAGCTTCACCGCCAAGCTGCTCTTCTGCCCGAGTGGAAAGACCCCGACACAGATCTCTGGGATGATTGTCTACGCTACCACTGCAATTATTTGTAAGTATGTCTGAGAAAAGGCTAAAGATGGCACTTGTTGTTGGCTGATAAATGTGTTCTTTTTAACAACGAATACGACAAATGTACGGTAATAAAGGTAACCCTTTCTCCTTCTTTCTTCTTCCCTGCAGCGGTTCTCATCACTGTACTGTGTATTATCCTGGCCAACTGTCTCACAGAGCTGCTGGCCGGACAGGCAAGCGTTGTGGTGCCGTGTGTCATTTTGACTCTGCTCTGTGCCGTCTGTGTCGTCATCATCTTCAGGCAGCCTGAGAGCAAAGAGGCCCTCACCTTCAAGGTAATGATCAAACCCTCAGAACTGGACCAAAGAGTCTTTGGCATTATTACGCTGATGTACGCATCGAAGCCTCTCAGCTGCCGACTTATTTACTGGCACACTGATTTAAAATGTAGTAATGCTGACTTTTTTTTCACACCCTCACCACGCATTTCTCTGTCCTCTCAAGGTCCCTCTGCTTCCCTGGTTGCCCCTGTTCAGTGTTTTCGTCAACATCTACCTCATGATGCAGCTGGACATGGGTACATGGTGCCGCTTCGCCGTCTGGATGTTAATCGGTACAGTTTGAACATTACTAATTGCAGCGTTTTTTTTCATTTCTAGTGCCACACTTTCATGCAACTGTTTTTGTAACTGCTAACTCTCTCCTCCCTTCCCAGGTTTCGCCATCTACTTCTTCTACGGTATTAAGAACAGCAGTGAAGCTGCCAACAGGTCAACCCCGCGCAAATACGAGCCTGCAAGGCAGACCAAGAGCCCGATTTACAAAGGCGCTCCCGATGACAGCGACATGGAAGCAGGCAGCCCCTGATACAGACTGACGTAGACCTGGGGAGTGTTGCAGAGCATCTACACTCACTTTGGCAGTCTGATGGAACTGCTGCAGTGTAGGCGGCCTGGAACGCAGCTCTGGGTCTAAAAGGAAGAAGAGGCAAGAAAACACCACACACATCTTACCTCTGACTTGGAGGCTGATTAACTTGATGGCTAGACACTGTGACAGAGCCACTTTCTGGCCCATGTGTCTGTCTTTAATCTGTCTGTTTGTTCTTAGCCTTAGCCCTCTGGAGATCTGCCTATAACACACGCGTTGAATGGACCTAACTAACAAAGAGTTGCTCCTCCATGAAGTTTTCTGTAATCTGAAGCCGTTAACTGGAAGAATGTTACACTTTTAACTGTTTTCGTCTTTGCTCCATCTCCGTTGTTGGTGCGCTGTAGCTGTGTGTGGAGCCACGTGGCCACTAGAGGTGAATAAGGACTGCTGTCTGCATCGTTTAAAAAAACATATGACTTGAGCCAGTGAGTTTACGATCGTCAGTACGCTTGGATCAGTGAGCTAAACATGAGTAGCTTTCGGTAGGGTTAGCACGTTTAGTTTATTGCACCAGCCTGTGTGTTTGTGTGTAAACAGGGTAGCATTGAAGCTGTGTGGTTTACAGCGTCAGTCAGGGCCTCGGTGCAATTAGGTCAGTAGTACATGGTCGACATGTCCACACGGTTCAGCATCTGAGACTGCTGAGAGCGTTTACAGAGGACTTTTTAAACACACTATCGCCTTTGTGCCCCCCTGCTCCCAGAGATGTACAGCCATACAGTATGTGTACACAGCCCCTTTTTTAAAATGGATATTAGTTGCTTATCGTTAATTATCCATGTTGTGTTTTTGTCTTGCATATATATGTGCAGGCATTTTGTGGCCTTTGTATAACCTTAAACCAGATGACTAAAATGGTTTGGAAAAAGCTTTTAACAGCCAAAACTTGCAACAAACTACTTTTCAACCTAAAAAGGGCCTTGAAATCCATAAATTTGAGCAAAAAACGTAAAAGAAAGCAGGAGTTATAAGATTTCATCCCTGCTGTGTTTTCTGGTATTTGCTATAGTGTAAACTCAAACATACTTTCATACACGCATTTGACCATATTTGGTTGGATAGAAGAGTTCAAAACAACGTAAGCATGGAGAGATCTGTATGAATTTTTAAATTATTCATCTAGTTAATGTTTCCAAATTTCATTTACATACTCGCACCTGTCTGCTTCAAACGCTTTGCACGGCTGTACCCAGATATGTTTGCAGATCTGAGGAGGTTGATAGATTTGCACTTAACAAGCTTATTAATCACATTGCATTATTTTAAACATTGAGTCAATACAGTATGAGTGGTTGTTTCTAATCAACATCTGTCCACCTCTGTCGGATCCACCTTGGTGTCTGGGAGCTGGGGGTCTCTTTCAGAATAAAGGCCCGTCTTTCATCGCCACTAAAATATATCTTATTCACCTTCTTTTTTTTTTTTTTCCTTGTGAAAAGACTTCACCAAGGTTCTTGTTGAGTTTCAATTGAAACTTGTTCTTGGCAGCTTTGTCTGTCTGTCACTTTTATTTTATTCAACTTATTATTTTATTTTTTTCTACTTTTATTTACTTTCTCTGATAAAGCTGTTAATATTTAAATGTTTATAGTATTGTTTATGTGGGATAGCTTTCTTTTGCCATTTCATATCAGTCTCAATCAACTAATATGCTTTTTAGATGTATTTTAATCGTTACATGTACAGTTTTTAGTGTGCTGATATTCTTGGTCTCCCTTGTTGCTTCCACAATGTTTTTTGTTTTTCCCCTTTTTAAAAAAAAAAAAATTCTTTGTTGCAAATTGTGATATTCCTGACCAAATGAACGTGTTTTTGGAAACTTGGGCTTTCCAAAACAAAGAATGACCACTAAAAGTTGGTCTCTAAATTGTGTAATTGTCTAATTGTGTTTTTACCCCAGTCCGATGGAGTCAACATAACTTATTATTAATAACATGTTCTTTTTGTTGTTCTAGTTGAGTGTTTTACTGTAGAATGTACAGTATTTGTTTAAAAGTATATCTTTATTTCTATAATGCTGTAAATTATAAAAACATACTTTCTTTAAATATGACTTAAGTATAATTTGGTAAGAGATGTTTTTTTCTTTTGTAAATTACACTTGAAGGCATTTCATTTGACAATTGATGCTGCTGAAATCCAAACTATACAAATCCTAGTCCCCTTTTTCAAATAAAATGCTCCTGGTGGATGCACTATTAAATCATTTCTGCAGATGCTTATAGCATCTTCACTGTTTCTGCGTAGAAAAAGCTCATGTCAGAGCTTGACATATCTCTTTGAGGAGAAGGGAGGGTACAGTAAAGGTAGATTTGGGTTCAGCCAGTGTTTCTAGACGACATGAATCAATAAACTGGTGCCTAAAGAATCATCCGTCTGCCTGAGGAAGGCACCAGGGCTGGTTTAAAAAAAAAAAAAAAAAAAAAAAAAAAAAAAAGCAAGAGTCCGGCTGCGTCTCGGTCTATTCAAATACTTCATGAGTTGCTCTCTTTCACTGGAGATTTAAACTCTTGCTTGCCTGCCAGTGATGGACCCCAGTGAAGAGTTAATTTAACATTAAAAGGTTATGTGTTGTGAGGTCTTAGCTCATATCCAGCCCTTGTGCCTTTTTTAACAAATCTATACTATCTCCCCTCTCAGTGCTATCACATAAACAGCAATGATGTATGTTTGTCATTCTGTTTTATATCCTGTACATATGGCTGTCATGTATAAAATGAACTGTATTTTCAGTGTTTTGTTTTTTTTTTTGGTTTTTTTTAATAAAAAATAATTCATGCTTATGGCAGCTGGAACGTCTCTGTGTTTTATGTGACTCTTCAGTTATTGAAAGAAAGATGGAGACGTTTTCTCAGTATGAGCTGCATGCCAGAGGCTGTTGAAGCAACCTTTTACCAGTTTTTCTGTGAGTAACCGGTGACTCACTTGCATATGTTAACACTATCATCTGTGTTGTTTACAAGTCGTCCGTACCCTCGGGCTGTTTTACTAACTTTGCAACTTCTGACATAAATCCTTCAGCGACAGGACTGCATTAATCTCTACTCAGAATTCATCTACATCCCCATCTCTAATTATGTTGTTGGTTTTAGCAGTTTTAGATTTTATTCAATTGCTTTAGTCCACTTTCTAAAACACTAAGAACAATCACCACAATATTTTATGGAGAAGAACACAGCAACAGTCATTTATGCAACAAAAGGCCATCACTCACAACTTTGTTTTACCAGAGTAAATAACAAATTGACGTGTCCCTGTGTCATTACCTAAGTCAAGACAGCCTAAGGCAGTGGTTCCCAACCTTTTCGGTCTAAGGTGCTCCCCCGGCCCTGTCAACTGAACCCACGTACACCTTCATCAATCCCCACACATCATGTTCCAAATGTGTTTATTGTTGCAAATATTAGTGGTTTTAAATTTTGTTTAAGTTTTTTTTTTTTTTTTTTTTGAAGGTTTCGTAGGAATGGGCCACAGTTTTGCCACCAGTGCTGGAGGAATTATTCAGATCGTTTACATAAGTAAAAGCACTAATACCACACCGTAAAAAACAAAACAAGTCCTGCATTGAAAATGCAAAGTAAAAGTATGTCAGTATCATCAGGATAATGTACTTAAAGTATTAAAAGTAAAAGTTCTCAATGCAGAAAAATCTCAAAAAAAGCCAGAAAAACCTTACAATTATTCAAATAAATTAAAATAATTAAAAGGAAAAGCATCAAATATGTACTTAGTTACATTCCACCTCCCTCTTCCACACAGTAAGGCTGCCCTCTAGTGGCCGGACACCACGTTACATCAATCTGGTCATGATGTGGCCATGACCCATTGCTGCATGTGACCCAACATTATGACAGTTTAATGGTACAAAGAGCAGCGTACCTCCAATCTTTGCACAAGGCAAATCTTTATTAATGTCTCCAGGCATTTATTTATTGATGACACTTGTGCTATAATAATCCCAGAGACACAACAACATCGAACAGTCAACTTTGTCAGGGTTTGGTTTCAAATAAATTATTTACAGGTTGCGTACATGTGATACCAATGTGTTTCCCGCCACCTTACAGTTTAGATTTTAATATTCACACAGTTGTTTGTATGAACAGGAAGTTGATTGCGTGTGTTTAGGCTTCTTTCCTCCAAAAGGCACTCGAAAGAGACACTTCCACTGCACACTTCAGATAAATGAACTCACTCACCTTTTCTAAACTGTTGAATGAATTAATCAATATTAATGCCACCATTCTGACCTGAAGTCTGTGTAATTGCAGGTGGGTTCAAATAATCCGAATTTCTTCACTGTCAATGTTTTTTGTCATAGACCCAGATACACAACATAGACACTTCATTAATTCTACACCTTCTGATGAGTTTCCAGTACGGCTATTGAGTGAAATGGCTATTTACATTTTTATCAAAAATAAAAATACGTTTCTTTCTTTGGAAAATTTGAGTTAAAATGGAGGCATGCATTGATTATAAATATGGATGTAATCTATAAATAGATTGTGTGTGAGAAGAGATTATGACCTGAAGGTGTCGTGTAATGTTTAAGAGCAGGCTTCATATTCAAACAAAATGTATGGAGTCCCAAAGTGTTCAATATTTAATAAATTAATTAGTAATCATGACATAAATAATTACATGAATCAATTGCATAAAATGTATAAATCAAACAATATTTTTAAAATAGTTTTCAGATATCAGTCTCATTGGAGTTATATGAATTTTATTTCATAATATATATTTATTATTTCAAAATGCCCTTTTCAAAAGTATGTTTATATTTCATAGACATTTTTTTCTCAATTACAGTTTCATTTTACAGCACTTTTTATTTCCTAATGTCACTTTTCATGACAGTGATGTTGTCACCGACCCCTCACCTTTCAGCCAATCACATTCCCCCTGCCTCTCTTAAGCTAGCTCAACAACTGCTATCAAATTTAGCCAGTTAGCTTCTCTTAGCTAGAGTATACAGACTCAGTAACTAAAGCTATAGCTTAGCTTAGCTTATCAAGGCGGCACGTGCTACCTAACTACCAAGCCTAAAGCTTAAATTATTACTCAGCATCAAAAGGAAAAGATAGTGTTAGCATTGTTAGCTAGCTCCTGATGGAAACCACACAGAAAGACTGTCACATAATGATAAAATGTGATGTGAAATAAATCGTTATTGAGGAAAAATGCCATTATGAAATAAAAACAGACGTTTGAAAATAAAAATAAAAAATTAGAATAAGAATGGTGGAATTAGCTGAATGAATTGTTGGTTAATTTATATATTTTACACAATTTATTCATATGATTATTTATTTCAAAATGTCTTCCTGTATTTATTTAATATTGAACACTTTGGGGTTCCATACAAAAGGCTTAACTGTTCTCACCAGTAAACCAACACAGAGTAGTAAACACAGCTGGGTACTTACCATATTGATAAAAAAAGAAAATCCTTGTAGTGATGAAGTTATAATGGCTATCAGTGAGCAGCTACAGTAGCTTTTCCTTTCAGCAAACAGCAAATGTTCCAGAGGACATTTTCACAGTGCAAACTCTTTCTCCAGCAGTCGTCAGCAGGTCGCAGTCAGACAAACAAACATGACAGAGTCAGTATCTCAAACTTTGGTTCCATTTGAGTTCATTATCTTCCACTCAGTGCAGTACTCTTTCTGTCTCATCGCTCTCACTGAATATTGTCTGTACAAGGTTGAAACATATTCTGAGTATTATGCATGAAAAGGAAGAGGCGTGGCTCAGTCTTGGCATCACTGATTCAGATTTAAATTAGCATGAGCATAAACACACTACAGGGACAGTTATCAGTCTTTTAAGAGATGTGCGCCTACAACATAACTGGCCACTGGAGTATAACTGTACACATCAGGAAAGGCCGAAAGTGCAGTAAAGCTGCAAAGACCGCAGGATTATTACAGTCACACACACACATGCACACACAACAGTGAGGGGGTTAGGATGCTTCTTGTGCTTCTACGCCTGTAAGGAACATCGACAAAGTGTCGTTAAGTTTGGAGCCATAAACAGGCTAAAACAGTGTCTTATATATAGAAGTAAAGTGTGTAACTGAGCAGGGAAATATTACGAGTCCCCCAAAAACACTGGCCTGAGTGCAGCCAAGGCCAGAGAGCTCTCCTGCAGATGGAGTCCACTGAAGTATTACCACCTGCCACCCCACATGCTGCACCCAGGTGAATCAGCAGAAGCACTGCCGGCTGCCCTTGGCGACCTCCTCAGAGGAATGAACGGTGTTGGGGACAAATCCACTCTTGACTCCCTCCCACCCATCCTGGATCTTGATGTCCCCGCTCCGCACCAGCTCAAAGATGTCCTTGGTCAGATCCACAAACGCCTTATGAAAAGGAAACAAAACCAGATTGTGAAGGATCATAAACGGTCATAGAAATGTTCATTTGGCAAAAGGCATTAAGGGCATTTTATTCTGCATCTTAACAGGAAGTTGCACTACGTTACAGTAAAATGTGTCGATGACAGCTCTTGGTTCGAAAATAAGGAAAGCCGGGAATATTCTGTAAACAGGATGCATCATTTAGTTATGTTTGCCATAATTTTGCTAATTGCTAATTCCACTTCTATTGAGCTCTGTGAAAATTATCATGCCATTAACATTTTAAGCTTTAAACTGAAGTAAGCCATCTTAAATTCTTTGTGTACTTTCAGTTAAAAATGGAAAAATGAACCCAAAGGAAACTACAATAACTCTGGGGAGGGCTTTGCTTTTTAAAAAAGTGAAACATAGAGTTTAGCCCTCCTCATCATCATTTTTGTACAGTCCAGGTACACGGGTACGTCAAAGTACACATTACAGAAAGTATAGTATTTTTAAATATCAGTATGGTGCAATTACATCAATGTGATAGCATAAATGTCTTACTTAGGCCACATGATAACAAATAACCATCTCCTTGACAACTGAACTGAGCAACTCCATCCTTTGAGAAAGGCCACAAGATTTGTTTCAGAAGTTGCCTTGAAGCTGATGAAGCCAAACACACAATAAGAGAATCACAGATTATCACGTATCTGCGATGAAAAAGTCAAAATCTCATCCGCACCTTCTCCACGTTGATAGCCTCTCGTGCCGATGTCTCCACGTAGCGCATCCTGAAGGCGCCTGCCAGCTTCTCCGCCTCCTGCTGGGTCACCTGACGCTGGGCCTCCAGGTCACACTTGTGACCCACCAGCAGGAAGACGATGCTGTGCGGCTGGACGTGGCTCTGGGCCTCCTCCAGCCAGTTGTGGACGTTCTGGAAGGAGCGGCGGTTTGTGATGTCGAAGAGCAAGAGTCCGCCCACTGAGTTACGGTAGTAAGCTCTGGTGATAGACCTGGACAGATAAGTAGATAGACTGTGAATTTTTCTTATTGTCCACAAATTCCATGAAAAGCCCAAAACCAACAATGAATTGATCCCACTAACAAGTCACATCAATGAGCCACTGGGTGATATGTTCCAACACGGCCACTGTAGTTTATTTTTAATTTGATGCAACATACACCATCCTTCTCACTAACCCGCCACAGGAAATAGTCCCCACCAAATTAAACAAATATATAAATCGATGACCTGCTTTGAAAGATTTATGTCTTCAGTAGGAACCAATGGGCTGAGAGCCACACAAGTACTGAGAAACGAACTAATACATTGTTTTTGGTCTTTTCATGGGATTTGTTGGCAATAACAATATGAAGTATATTGCCAGCCATATCCTTTAACTATGGTTAAGAGGTTGTTAGTTGGGCAACTAAATCACTTGGTTAAGGTTCGTGAAAGATTGTAATAGTGACGGAATGGAAACTCTGGTCTTCTGCATGAAAGTCAAATGTCTACACACTTATCCACCACCCTAACCTCTCTGTTTCACTACATAAAGAGCTAACTACTTGGATGGATGGCGCCGGATGGAAATCATGTGCTGCAGATTCATCCAATATGAATGTATTTCCTGGGGTGACTGGGCTGCAGCCACAGTCTGAACTGCTGTGGATACACACATCGAATTCAATAATGGTCACTTCACCCAAATCACAAAAAAGCATATTTAAACAGAGTTAAGAATTATGACTTCCCTCCCCTGTCTGTGGCTCTTACCCCAAGTCCATTTGTTACTTTTGAAGATATAAATTGTTAAAACTGGTCATGAATGTATACTCATTTTTTTATCTCTTAAATCAGTCAGGCACAGTCGTTTTTAGTAAACGTTATTCAAACAGGAGTAAATACAGCATTTGTTGGGGACTATTTTCAGCTGCGGATTCAGTGGTTTAATTATTATTGACAATCACCAGTGTCTCAAAATAAACCACAGAGCCCATGTTGATCATGATAAAGAAGCTTGTCACCTTAAAACACACGCAGGAAAAAAAGCCCTGAAACATAAGCAGCAGAGATCTGTGTGACTTCTGTTTAATGTCTCAAGATGCCGTTTTGTGGATGAACAGAGAAAGAAAGCGTCCTGTCTTCACCTGAACCTCTCCTGTCCTGCAGTGTCCCAGATCTGTAGTTTGATTCTTTTGCCCGGCTCGATCTCCACCAGACGGGAGAAGAAGTCCACCCCGACCGTCGGGTCTGACACCTGGGCGAAGCGGCCCTCTGTGAACCTCCGGATCAGACACGACTTGCCCACCGTGGAGTCTCCGATGACGATGAGACGAAACTGATAAAGCCATATTGTCTCCATGTCTCACCAGAATAAAATCTGTGACAAAATAAAATCATTCACTCAGTAATATCATCCATATTCGGGCTTCAAATGTCTTGTTTTGTCCGACAAATACCAAAAGATACTGAGTTTACTATCAATGAATTGTTTCAGCTCTAATCCATATTAGATTGTCTTGACCAGTTCATCTAATCATCTAATCTTTTGAGGAAATAACTAAACTGAAATGAAAATGAAATGAAGATTGAGCTTTATTAGCTAGAGATGCTGATATAATGTTGATAAAGCAATGATATTCACAAAATATGAAATCTAAAACACGGTCTTGTCTTGACCTTGCAGCTGCAGTTTTTCCTCCAGAACAAGATCAGTCCCTGGAAGAGTAAATTAGGACAAATATGAACTAATGCTTCATTTGTAGATCTTTTTTCCACACATGAAATCGCAGGAAACCACATTACGTAGAATCCTAACATGATGTCTTTTGTCACACATTTCAAACGGAAAATGGCAATAAATGAGACAAAACAACAAAGGATGTGTTTAAACAGATTAAACACAAATGTGCATTCAATCCACTGACTGCGTTGACCGCATGGATCATTCTTTAGTACTGTGGCACCCATCATGAGGAGAGCGTAACAGGCTCAAATCACCTCAGCAGCGTCCATGTGATTTACAGTTGGGTGATCTAATTTGAGGGGAAAGGAGGGGAGGGGGAGGCCACTCCTCTCCAACTCAATAAACATTGGCGTAGTCAGCCCCCATGTGGATAGTAGACTGATTGTTATACAGCAATAACACACAATGAGGCCTTGAAGCTAGCCAAATATAAGCTTAAAGAAGAGATAGCTGCTAAACATGGCTGCTAGTTGATAGTAGATACTTGACACTGCTTCCTAGTAGGCCTCCAGCCACACTCCTAATAAGATATCCCACAAAGTTCATAGAAAATGATGAGTGAATTGTTTGGATCATGAGGCCCAGCCCACTTAGCCTAATGCCAGTTTGAGTATTATTTACTTTAATGATTAAGAATCAGCACAACAACCTAATAAAAAAGTAAATAATGACCTACCTTAAAGTTAAGAGCTCAGTACCTATAAAAAGCAAACCCCATATCGGTGATTATGTCTTTTAAAAAGGATCCTCCAGAGCAGCAGTGGTCGTGTTATTGCTCACAGGAATAACCTGCACCAACAACATGCATCACATGAACTAGGCCTCTTGTCTACCATCAACGTTTGACCCGTTTTTGAAGCTTAAACCAGCCTGTTGAGCGCGCACACCGACAGATGATCCGAGCTGCGGGTGAATTTGAGCAGGACTGTTGATGTTTCCGTGATGATCCGCGGATGAAATGGCAGCAGGACACAACAGCAGCATCACACATCCTCCTCCTCGCCCTCATCAGCACCATTACCGTAACTGCACACAGAGCGGCGCAGCAGTAATCCTCAGCGTCCTGCTGCTGCCTTCACAGGCTGTAGGAACAAAAAACTGTAATCACGACGTGACATGAATATACTCGTTTAGTCTCGTTTTTTAAATTATTATCAACCTACAACATTGTTCACAATTATTTTGGTATTTTTGGTGTAAAAACCATCCAGCAACACGTAGTTACATTAGCAACCGAGTCTTTTTTTCTTCTTTTTACTAAACTACCAGGAAGTAGACATGACATCAATCAACATCCCATCCCAACCCCACCCCCACCCATGGGAGAGAGACATTAATGATTTTACAAACTAAACATAATGAATGATCATATATAAATATGATGATTAAGATATTATCATTAGTTAAGGGAAATGCTGTTTACATGTTAATGCATATGTAATAATAATCTAATAATGTAACGTTAATATAATAGTGTGAAACTCTGAATGGGGCCATTTTGTATAATGAGTAGGACTGTTTTTACTTTTGATACGTTAAGTATTTTGCTGCTAATACGTCTGTAGTTACTTTTACTCATACTAACATTTTAATGACTATTACCTCTAACAGAGTACATTTGTACTGTGGTATTGATACTTTTACTTACTGAGCCTGAAAACCCCCTCTGCTGCACTACAGGTTCTTAATCCGACTTTTACGAGGACCGCTTAAACGCACCAGCAGTTAACAGGGTCTTGGAGTTACAGGATCAGAGAGTGGACCGTGAAGTAAACGGATCCAGACTGTCTTGTGTGATGAAACTGGTGGCCTGCGGTGATCACAGGAGATCTTGACCGCTTCGTTCGCAAATCTCGATGACTTGGGATCATAATAACGTTTGTTTTTAGTGCATTGGACGGAAGAAGATGTTCTACTAGCCTAATACAATTTATTTTACCGTCCATAACTTTAATATAGTTTACAGTTTGGTTGAGATTCCTCTGCACCAGCATCCTTCGTAAAGTTTCCAAAGGTCTACTGAGGAGTAGTTTTTCTGCAGAGCTGCGGCCATGCAGCAGGAGTTGTTGTTCAAAGTCCTGGTCATCGGGGACTTGGGAGTCGGAAAAACGTCCATCATCAAGCGGTACGTCCATCAGATCTTCTCCCAGCACTACCGAGCCACGATCGGGGTGGACTTCGCCCTGAAGGTGCTGCAGTGGGACAACGACACTGTGATCCGGCTTCAGCTGTGGGACATAGCAGGTCTGTGAAACTTTAACGTAATGCATCCTGGTTTACAGGCTTATTGTGCATCAGGTGACTGTTAAAACTATAAAGCTCTGCCTGTAGATCAGGACTGGGATTTATTTTCTGTAGGAGAGAGTGTGTGTTTTGGGATCTTTGGAAACAAAAACCTTTTGTTTCACCCTCAGCAGCTGTGAAAACCTGTTAAGTTCTTAAAGCTGCTTCTGGAAATAAGCTTGTGAAAATCAATCTGAGGGCAGTTGTAGGAAAGAAGGAGCCTGTAAAAAAACATTTAAACATGAGAAAAATGGTTGTTGGACAGCACTGCAAAACATCTGCAACTTATCAAGCAATTTGTGAGTCCTAAAAGTCCTGTTTTCTGTCAGTGCAGTAAGATATATGAACTGATTTTCAATACAATCAACTGTCTTAAAACAAGACAGAATAACACAGACTCCTTCACTTGAATACAAAAAATTACACATTCTTTTACAACTCAGTGATACACAAGCATAACTTTATAAGATGGAGATTTTTGCAGTGAGTGATGTGAACTCCCAGTGACAGCATGTCTGTCCACTGGATGCCTGGGTCCCTCCCTGTCATTTCATGCCTGGTTGAGGAATGTAGATCTTGTGCCTGGCTGTGACTCAAGTGATCCCATGCTCATAATATCAGTCACATGATGGCAGCTACTGTAGAATAAACACACACACACAGACAAACTCACACTCCCAATATTTGTCACTAATAAACCGTGCTGTGAGTTGATTTAGTTTCACGGACTTTAAAGGTGTCTTTACATGAATATGTGTGTGTCTGATGGCTGTCCATGCGTCCCAGGACAGGAGCGGTATGGGAACATGACTCGTGTCTATTACCGGGAGGCGGTGGGAGCGCTGGTGGTGTTTGACGTGACGAGAGCCTCCACGTTTGACGCCGTGCTGAAGTGGAAGGATGATCTGGACTCGAAGGTGAGACGTCTAACGTGGACCCACCTCTGGTCAACATCCAATGGAGAAGCTCAAACTGAGACCTTTCTTTCTCTCCTGTCATTTTGTCCCTTTCAGAGGTGTAAAAATTCACAACACACAAAGCCACATATACATTATCCACATTTCAATCTAGATGTCCTCAATTTTCAGTGAAGTATTTCAATGTCTGGGTTTCACATACTGTATTTGTAAAATGTCATTAAAGTATTCAGAGTGCATTACTTTTCTAACTGTAGGAACAAATTCAAGTGAGATTATGCGACAGGATTAAGAAAGGATTTAACAGCTGCCAGAAGCACAAGTGTGTGTTGACAGCTCCAAAGAGCAGGACTCTTTAAAAGTAGTTGTAATTGCATGCCCAAAATTTATGTAAGGTGACATCAATAGCCTGCACACAGCAGCACCTTCATGTTTTCCAGCCCAACTTGTCTGTGATTGCTCTGTAATGCTACTGAAAGGGAGTAAGAGTCAAAGGATACTACGTTGGAACTGCTTAAAGCGTTCAGATGGGTCTGAAACCCCCTTCCCTTCAAACCTTTCTCATGTCAGAACAGTTGTACACATGTACACACAAAAAGTGAGGGAAGTAATTGTGTGAAAAATGAAAAAATGCAGCTTGAGAATGAAGTTTAAACTCTGCTTACTTTCTCACCTTCATTTATCTGGCCAATCGCTGCATGAAGTGGGTGTCCATGTTGTATTATTGTCTTCGGAAAGTTTCAGAAATTGTGAGTTATGACATCAGAAAAGGTGAGAGGGGAGGGGGTTCCAGATGCTATTTTACCATCCGAGAAGCACTGCGGTTGAAGCATACTGACGCCTTAAAGACTCCATCATCAATATGATTATATTAACAATCTATCAAATGTAAAGAAATATGTGAAAACTTGAATCTGAGCTCTCCTCGTTTCGAGCTTGACACCTTTACAATTTGTATCTTGCACTCATGATTAGATTTGTTATACCCTACATACCTAAAGATAGATAATACAAGCGTACTTTTACAACAAATTCTCGTAGGGTTTTAAACTTTAAATAGCCCAAAAAGTAAGTTGCATGATATTACAGTTTGAACAACCCTCATGTTACCCGTCTTTCTTCTCTCTTAAGGTGACCCTGAACCATGGGAGGCCAGTTCCAGCTGTACTCTTGGCCAATAAGTCAGACCAGCTGGGTTCCCAGCAGCCCAAACTTGACTCCTTCTGCAGGGAGAATGGCTTTGTTGGCTGGTTCGAGACCTCTGCAAAGGTACGAGAGGGGAGACAGTGGATGCGCAACATTGGAGATAATTACTGCAGCTTTCTGAACAAGTAAAATCAGTGGAAAAAACATTTGGAGTTAGATTCAGGCGGTAGTCACTTTTTTCACAAATCATTTAGTGATTTCTATCCAAATATGGGCCGGGAATATAAAAGGTTAGAGTGCTTTTTTGCTCAACCCCTAAATGTGCTTGTGTTGAAAAGGCGCTTGACTTGAGGCAAAGACTAAAATAATTAATTCGGCGCTGAATCATAGTCATCTGCTCTATACTCCACACAGTTGGGTTAACTACACATTTGACAGGCTAAAATAACAGTAATGTTATTAGATAACAGAAGCCCTCTGTAAAAATAAATGATCCAGAAAATTACCGCGCAAACACTAAATGTTAGAAAACAGTATTTGCTGTGCTCTCAAGAGACAAATAGAGGAATGTCTGCAGTCTGGTGTGAATTGGCCCTCTGTTTTTTTCCACTCATCCAGAGCCCTTCTAATGAGTTACACACCAGGGTGCTAGTAGTGTAGTTAGTGAACATGAAGGCTCAGCAGACAGGACAGAAACAATAGTGTTTCTAACGGTGTGTGACATCCTGGCTTCTCATTAGTTTAGTGTGCAATGTCAGAATGAAAAGGGAGATAGTCAATTAAGTCAAAATCAGACTTTTTAATATGTTGTATTTTCCATTCTGACTGTGATAAAGGTTGCATTAAACAATCGTGGACAGCTTAGGCGAATGGCTACAACAGGCAGCACATTTCTACATCTCAGTACCCAGAAATAATGTGTAACATAAAGGTGACACTGCACACTGCAAACACATTCCTGTTTACCTGGCAAACAGTAAAAGTAAAGGTCTTGGTCAAACAGTACATAACGGTATATTGTATCTACCGCCATGCTAGCAGCTCTGTGAGGCTGCACTTAGACACAACGGTGCTTTGAGCCAAATACTAACATCAGCATGCTAACATGCTCACAATGACAATGCTACCATGCTGATGTTTAGCAGGCATAACGATTACCACGTTCATTATCTTAGTTTTAGCCTGTTGGCATGCTAACATTTGCTAATTAGCTCTAAACTCAGCACTAGGCTCATGGATATGTCATTGTTTTTGCAGGCGTTTGGTCATAAACAAAAGTACCTGATAAATTGAAATTTTGACCTGATGAATGCCAAGATATTTCACTCTGAACTACAAATGTCAACCTCATGGTGGCACTAGATGAAAAGTCAGGTGAGCTCATCTTCTGGGAATGTCTGTACAAAAATCAATGGTAGTCCACTCAGTGGTCGTTGAGATATTTCAGTTTGGACCAAAGTGGTGGACCGATCGAACGGCAGTGCCATCCCTAGAGCAAGGCCACTATGGCTGTGTGCAGGAAAGTGCAGGATTTCTTCACAGGTGTCTTCTTTTATTCCCTCCCTCAGGAAAACGCAAACATCGAGGAGGCAACGCGCTGCTTGGTAGAGCACATCCTGAACAACGAGGAGAGCCCGACGATAGAGCGAGACCCCAGCTCCCTCGTCCTGTCTGGATACACCAACACCGTGAAGGATCATGTCAACTGCTCGTCATGTATGAAATGGTGACTCCTGACCAATCACAGAAAACCAGGAAGTGAGCAGCTGTGGGGCCACGGCCACAGAGATAAGTTTGGCTCAGGGACTGTGTGTAAAAAAAATCACCATAGGCTACAGTGATTAGTGAAGGAAAATGTAAAACAGGTAGAGCTTTGTACCAATGTTCATGGGCTGTGTTCACACTGCAGGGCAACATGACATCTAGCACACAAAGCTTGATATGTCAACTTTTTATTTTTTATATTTTAGTTATAGGTTATGATTTATATTTCTCAGCTATGTAAAACTTTTGTTTATTTCATGCTTTTTTTTCTCCACAGAAATTGTACGGTATTATTTTATCTTTTAGAGGTATGAAAAAGGTCTTTAAAGTAATTACATTTGCACATGAAAACTGCACATTTTTTGTGCTACATTCTATGATGTAACTCATATCTATTATCAGTATAAACTTACAGTCCCTCCTATGGACTCCTATTTTGTACACATGCTTCTCGTGGTTGCTTTGAACATATTTGACATTGTGTCTTTGACATTTGTCTGAACTGACAGCTCCTAAAACTTTGGCACTTTTGTCTGTAGTGTGAACACAGACTAAAATCATGAAGCCTTCTTACATTCTTTGCACTTTTCCTCAGCCCATCATCACGCAGTCTGCTGTCAGGTCAGAGTGACTAAAATGAAGTCTTTAAGAGATATGAAAACAGCTAAAACTGAAAAATGCTGAAAAAGTCTGCAGAGTCCTTAATTTCATGCATACTGTGGGCCTTGTATGAGTGCTGACTGTACAAGGTGCATTTTTACCAGTGTTTAATCAACACTGCATCACAACGAGCATCAGAATTACAATCAGCAGCCTGTGGAGGGTATACAGAGAAAGCTGAGGATGAGCTTGAACCTAAAGCTAACACACCCACACTTTAGTGAGACTGAGATCTATGACTTGACTGCAGATTCAGGCTTCCAGCTCAATCTGCAGAATTACGTTCAGATTTGTTCAGATGTATCTAATGTGTTTATTATAGACTGAGCATGAGAATTCATTCCTGCCCTTTAAAATAGTAGTTTGACAAAAAAAAAGAGCTGGATGAGAAGATTTATCTGTTCCGTTAATATAAAACTACAGCCAGCGGTCGGTTAGCTTAGCTTAGCATAAAGACTGAAAACAGGGGGAAACAGCTAGCCTGGCTCTGTCCAAACAAAATCCATCTACCAGCACCTCTAAATCTCACATATGAACACGTCATATCTTGTTTGTTTAATTAAGCATAAAAACAACAATTCGCCTTTTTACGAGCGTTATGTGTGGGACTATTTCTTGGCTCGGAGCAGTTGCCAGACAACCAGAGGAGACTCCAGGAAGTTACTGTGCCTGGCCAAGTCATAGTCAGTCACTTAACCTCCCTGTAGAGCTGCAAATGTAAAGCTAGCTATTTCCCCACGTTATGTAATATTAATCCCTTTATGTAACATTAATACACAGCAGGATACATCCTGTATATTCATAAATGGCCTGTTAATATGTAAAGACATTTTCTTTCACATTGGATGATAAACCAAAGGACTGGAAAATCTGTTTTTTGGCATGCAATCGAGAAAAACACACAAGAATCCTTTGTAGCCAGAAATAAACATGAATGTTGTGGAGGTAATGGAGAAGAGTCAATTTCGAAGATATGTCCAGTAAATGGACTGCTCAGTGAGTTGATAACACCTAAAAGCTATTAGTGGGAGTGAGAATCTCTTTAATTAGGAATAGCGGAAGTAAAGTGTAAACCACTTTACGACATCTGTGGTTCTTCCAGCAATACTCTTTTCATGATATACAGTAGCATCTCCTTATAGTTAAGCACTAATTTCCATTTCATCATGTATGTATGTGTGGTTTAAGTCTATACCAGTTGACATTTCATCCTCAAAAGATGGATATTTCACTCTAGATATAATAACTTTGATAGCAAACCTGACTCACTGTCAAACTATTGGCTCTATTGTTGGTATGAGGCGTTAAATTCAACCCGAAAATCAATTTCTTGGCAGTCAGAAACGTGGTATGTGCTGCTCTTTTCAGTGCAGGGACGACAGAACAGCCGCCTTTGTTGAGTCTGCCTCGAGTGTTATTTGAAATTCCATGTTTTCAAATTAGGCATTTGCTTTATATTTTACTTCACTCCCTTTGATGTGTAATAGCCTGGCCTTGTAATGCAACACATTTGTAAGTGCATTCTCTGTGGACCAGACTACATGCAATAAAATATGCATTTGTGATGCTGTACACTACGTAGTATGTTTTCAGCAGCATTGTTCATTCATGTCACATCCTCTCAGCTCAAGTCAACACGTTTCACCCTCAAAATCTGCAAATAAATCTTGACATTGACTTGATTCACAAAGAGAGCAACAGGGCTGAAACAATTATTGGATTATCGGCAACTATATTTATAATCGATCGTTTCAGTAATTTTTTATAGATAAATGCAAAAACATTCCATAGCTCCAGCTTCTTCTGTTTTGATCATGGTAAACTGAATATCTTTGGGTGGGTAACTTGGGTATCTTTTGGATGGTTTGAGCATACACTGGAGTCACAGTGGAAACCATCAGTTTCTCTAAAAGATAATTAACCTCCAATGTTTGAAAACCCCCTGAAGCTTGTTTAAAAATGAAGGTATTTCCAGAATCCTCAAAGACTCTTTTAACCATCTGGTTGAAAAAGTACTCCGTCTGCTGTATGATAAAAAAATATATTTTTAACCGATTTCCCAAGTTGCACGTTTCTGTCTGAATTCAAAACAAAGATGGCAGCCCGCCAACTACTCGGATAGCTAATACATGAGGGGAACAAATTGGGTCTAGGGTTTTAAACTGTTGGTCAGACAAAACAGGACATTTGAAGATGTCACCTTGGGTTTTAGGAAATTATAACGGACATTTTACAGACCAAACAATTAATCAATGCAACTAAATAATCAGCAGATCAATTGATAATGAAAATAATCGTTAGTTGCAGTCCTAGAGAGCAGTATCTCCTATGCCATACTAAAAAAAAAGGCAACTTTCTTCTGAAGGAGGTTGCACATATGCCTCAAAAGAGTATAAATACACTCAAGTATTTCACAGATATAGTAAAGGTTTAAGAGACCATTTCCATGAGGTTTCCAAATAACGTTTCCTTACAGTTTCCCAGTAAATTTGTCTTTAACTGTCTAATCCAATAATACTCCTTGTAATAAAAGATGTGGCTCCTATAGAAAATGATTTTCTCATTACCAGAACCTTTAAAAACCCTCTTCAGATGTTGGTCTTTAAAATAAACCATCACTGAATGCTCCCTGCTGGTGTTTGCTTAACCATGAAATCTCAATTAGACACATACTGGGAATGTTGTTGGAACCAAATGAACACGAAGTGGAACATTCCTGTAAAATCATAGAATAAGGCAACACAAGACATGTCACCATATGGGGACCGTCACAGGCATGTTACAGGCTATGTTTACTGGGATTTCATTATGGTATCACTGTAAACTGTGGGAGTCTTATAGGAATATACTGCAATGCCATAAAAATCACTATAAAATAGGCTACAACAGACAGTAGGAATCATGATGTGTAGATGTTGGGTTTTCCTCCCTATGTGTCTACATTTCATTGGACAGCAGGTAATCAGGGAGAGTTTCCACATCTCACTCTTGAGCCCCCACTTCCTCATGAGCACCGAGGTGATGAACCAGCTGATGCCTTGCCTTGACATGAAAAACCGGGGGCAGCCTTCTGCTTTAAGATGCCCTCCCCCGGACCCGGAGAAGTGGCCCAATCGCCCTCCTTTCCCAGTCACCTGATTCATGTACTGCCATTTTACACACACACAAGAAAAAAAAATCGGAATTGGCCTATCGGCAACCTCAACACAGAAATACACCCTTTTGTAAGAAGATTAAAAAGACTGGGGGGGATAAAAAAAAAAAAAAAAAAAAGCGGCTGAGGGTAGATGCAGCCAGCGCGGGGTGCTGTGTGGATCAGAGGGGTGTTTGCGGTCGGATCTCTGCGCACATTCAGAGGAGAAACCGGGCGAAGAAGAGGGGGGGAAAAGGGAAAGGACAATGCTGGTTCATATCGTCTTTGAAGAGTCTTCAGTCATAGGGGATGCCGCATAGATGTGATAATAATCACCGGTAGTCTTTCGATTATTGCCATCGTTATTTCGGATTCAGCCGGCATCTCAGCGGCTATTTCAGGGATACCTTTCAGCTCACTGTAGCCTACATTGTCTTATATTATTACAGCCTGCTAAAGCTGCGTTTGATGCTCTGATTTTTTTTTTGGGGGGGGGCTAATATTTCATTTCTGCAGCTGGCTCATCCTGATGCCGTCGACTGAATAGTCCATGCTTCCCTGGATGTGACCGTCTTATGTTTTATTTGGCCGCCGCATGAATTCTCCCACCGGATCCTCGCCGGTGTACGCTGCTGTCCTCCTCCTCCTCCTCCTCCTCCTCCACTTGCTCAGACGGCCGATTCTCGCAGAGGGCACTACCCTCCTCCCTGCCGCTAAAGACATTTTGATCGTCCTCCCCGGATCCCCCCACCCGGACTCGACCATCACTCCGCCTGCCTCCTCGTCCACCACCACCACCACCTCCTCAGTAACATGTCGGGACAGTCTTTGACGGACCGGATCGCCGCCGCGCAGCACAGCATGACCGGGTCTGCCATCAGCAAAGCCGTCTGCAAGGCCACGACGCATGAAGTCAGCGGACCCAAGAAGAAACACCTTGACTGTAGGTTAAGCATACCATCACTGCTTACTGTATAGATAGCATGCATGCATCAAAGCTACCAGCATCTTTCCTCACAAAGGATAGCTTGTATAAACACCCCCCCACCACCACCACCACCTCCCCGCCCCCCTCTCTCTCTCCCTCATCCGGCCCGGTTATGTTTGCAGCCTCTTTAATTAGGCACCATTACATTCCCTTAGATTAAAATGGGATTTACGCAGAAAAGCAGATACACTTGCAACGTGTCCGGCCATTAATGCAGGCAGTACATTTTAATATAAGGCGTGGGGCAATCAGCCAGGTGCTGTTAGTGCATGTCATTCAGGGGAAATAGGCCACTCTGCTATAGGCTAATCATATTGCAACCAGCCGCTTTACAGTGTAAGGCCTATCCATTATTAACGCCTCTACCAAGCGGCAACTGGAGACACTTCAGTACAGAGTGTGCTTTATTCCTGCAGCATCACCATCAACATTTTCCCTTCATTTCCACAGTTTCACGTTCAAGTTCACTGTCATGTCCTCTGGTGCATTATTGTCATTAACGTGTGTGTGTTCCTGCTGTCCTGATGTGCTGGAGGAGAGAGAGTCGGTGTGTGTGTGCTGTGGCTCCGCTGGTGGGTGTTAAAATGAGGCGTTTAAGCAGAGCAATGCTGGTGTCAGTACAGATTCTTTATCTCCTCATTCTGCTAATTACCTGTGTGTGTGCAAACTGCAGCAATTATATACACATGGAGGAAGAGGATTCCTCACATGTAGATTTTTACCAGTGATTATTAGGTTAGGTGGCTTTTCTGCCTGACTATAATTACTTGACATGATCGATGGAGAGCAGGCGTAATCAATGCTGCTGCCAGTTACACTCACAGGCAAGTCAGAAAGCAGCTAGGAAAGACAGACAGACAGACATAGACACAGGAGAGGGGGAGAGGGGGGGGGGGGTGGCAAGATGGCTAATCAAGAGGAAATGTGGATAAATCAGTCTGAGAGACACAACAAGGCGGGTAGCCAAACAGCCTGAGAGTCAGTCATCCAGCCACACACCCAGCCAGTCAGCCGGCAAGTTTGGCAGTGGATTAGTCAGTCGCGTCCACAGCAGAGGTGACACTGGGAATTCTGGGCTCCCTCACAAGATGTGCCACCGGGCGCCACAACACGATACATCTAAATTAGGGGTATCACTATCACTAAAAAAGGCCACCAAAGTGTCCGAGAAGGCCCAGACGCAAGTTTGTAAATGCACTTACGATGAAAAAAGTCAACCTTGAATCGCAACGTTGGGTAATCACTGCTGCTTTGATTTCCTTATCTTGATGGTGACCACCAGTGAAAGCAAATTATTTAGGTTTTCAGTGGTAATACTGCTGTAGCCACATGTGAGGCTGATGGAAACTAGAGGATTTCTACAGTACGTTGGCTGACTAACACTGACTGAGATTACATTTTTAATTCCTAAAGAAAAGTATTGTTATAAGTGCTGAAGAAAATAACCATCAAGTGGGCATCAAGTGGTTTGTTGGTTTATTGTTGTGCCACAGTTTTATAAGAAGCCACAGTTTTATAAGAACATGGCACCCCTGCAGTTATTAAATGGTAGAAGGTCGTCCACCTTCAGCACCCGACACGAGTCTGAGTCTCTCAGAAACTATTAAATGTCACGTAACTCAAGGGTGAGAGCATATTTTCTAAAAATAGAACCGGAGCATTTACATGACAAATTTTTATCTGTCAAATGGATTATAAAGAGGTTTATACCACCGGCCTCAAGGACAATGAAGTTTCTCTTAGAGTGGGTCGGTTTATTCTGGTCGAGGGGGGTTACACGAGGCAGTTTTGGTCTGATCCGGCTCTTATTCTCATCATTAGTGGAATAAAAAGCTCTGTGCCGAAGTAGAAACTGTAGGCCTGGCTCAATTCACCCCCTGGAAGCTTGAATTGAATTTTTAGCTGAATGAATGTTTTGTACTTTGAGCCATTCAGATGCAGCTGTTCTAATAGACACAGCTAGCTTCCACAATAAAACACTTTCTATTTCCTCTTAGAGGGGGCCCCTCTGCTCCATCCAGGACATGATATAACATACGACTCTCCGGCGTTTATTGAGTGCAGAGGCTGCACTTTTAAGGTTAGGGGAAAGACACAGGAAGGAAGTGTGTTTGGGATCAGGAGGTCAGTGAATCCCTCGACCGGCTGAGAGGAGAACAATGCAAAGAAAAGGCAATGAACTCAACTGAGTCAGCTGTACAAGACTGTGGGTCGATCTCCAGGTGTTCAGATGTGTGTGACCCACGCTCTCTTTGTGCAACTCACACAGACCACTGTTGGATTTAAGGGTCTTTTCTTACTCTGCTTGCCTAAATAGGGTCATAAAAAGTGGCAGTATTTTGAGGTAATGGAAGGGTGCATGAAAGCCCTCAGCAGGACTGACATCAGAAAATGGAACAAAATCAATGTGGGTGACAGAATGGGCCTAAAGGAATAAAATATAATGAAACAGAGGATACTAGCAAAGCAGCACATCAGTGGGGTTTGAAGTCATATCCACTGCAGATAACCTAGGCTACGTTTGTCTGTTTCTGCACCTGGGCTGTGGTTCTGGATTTACATAATCTGAGAGGTTTGATACCTTTTAAAATTTATTAAACTTGTTATTGATCCATCCTTGCCAGGCGCAGTGTGAAGAAAAGACGAATTGCTGATGAACACGTGATAAATCAAATGCAATGATGGTCATTGAAGCTATTCAGAGTGAGCAAACGCAGGTCTCATCTAATTTGTTTTTTCTTTCTTGTAGTGTCATGACCTTGACAGACTGTTTGGTGACATATATTCGGCCAATGTTCATTATTTACCACCCCGTAGCAAGTGATGAGCATGACAGACGGAGTAATGGGATCTCACTTTCACTAGGCAATATTCTGCATGGCTGAGATGGTAGAGAGAGGCGATAGAGACCAGATTCATCACACGTAGAATAGTAATCAGGCCAAAAATGACCTTCTGTCCAGAAAACACAGTTACTTGTTATTCAGCATATGATTTGTTTGTGTGTCATGACTGTACTAGTTATGAATTGCAGATGTTTGCAAAAATAACAAAAGGTGTTGAGAATAACAAAAACTACAATAAAGCCGCACCAATAGAATTTATTGCATTTCATACCAGTGAAATACCAGTGTGATGACCTTAAATTTCAATGCAATTTCAGGTCCTGAAATGACTCCCTTTATCTGAAGCCGAGGTCTTAAAACATCTTGAATAAAGTTTTTATTACATTACAGTAAATGTCTTTGTCTGAAGAAGTCCCTCCAGTCACACATACCTTAAGACATTGGTTTTATATTTTAAATTGTGTTATTGATGTTCATTATATCCTGCGTGGACTGCAGCTTATCAATAATCCCAGTTGGCAATCATACAGTCGATACTTCATCACATCCCTGTGGCTATCTACACTGTCACACACCGATGATTAAATCCTAGCTGATGTATGATCGCCGAAGGAATACATAAGAGGGGCACCCAGCATGGAGATATTTGACTGAATAAGCTCTTTTATTTAGGTGTAATTGTACTGAAGTAGAAGCATGAGTGCTTTGCTATTACTCTGCAAAACGTAAAATAGTGTCTTTAAACAACCTGTGAGGCTGTACTTAGCCACAGTGGTGCGTTGTGCTAAATGCTAACATGTTGATTATTCTGTCCTTGTCTAGCGTTAAAGACGGATAGCTAACAGAGCCCAATATAGACCTAAGACTCGAATGGTTTTAGACTCTTGACTCATTTTCTTGCTGGTTAATTGAACAAACTGTAAACAGAATAGAAAACATAATACAGAAATACATTCCAACTGCACATTTAAATGATTTTACAGTACTATTTTTATGTATGCAATGTATTATAGTATGTAATATTTCCTTACTTTCCTTATATTTCCTCCCAATATAATATAATGGCGCTAGATTAAAAAGTGAAGGGATCACAAAAGTCGTTAAAATGAATGAATGTGTGTGTGTACCAAATTTCATGGTAATCCATCCAATAGTTGTTGAGATATTTCAGTCTGGACCAAAGTGGTCGCCCGCTAGTGTAACGCTAAAAGTGTGTTGCGCGTCGACCTTACTGGTGTGTTTGTGTGTGTTCACTTTTGACAAGAAACATTAATTAGTTGGAATCAATGAAGTCTCATTAACTATTGAGCCAGAAGGAAATGCACAAACAAAACATTAACAATGTGTAAAGCATGACTGAACTCTACCATTACCATGTACGGTTTTGGTATTAATGCCCTGAGATTTAATTAGAGAAGAAGGAGATAAAGGGATAAATAGTGGAGAATCCAGGGTTGTAGCCATTTTTATGTACTTCAGTGGTCAGATTTATAGCAGTCAGGTACATATGCTTCAAAAATTCAATTCAAAATGTGTTTGTTTGGGAATCATGTGCTGGGTTTGTTTCACTCTCCACTGTCAGCTATTAGAAGTAGACTTTTATATTTGGAACGCAGGAGACCAAATGTCATGACGTTAATGCCGCTAAGTGAGAGTCTGACAGTCTGACTGCAGTGATATTTAAAGACAGGCAAAGTCGGACTATAATCAATATTGTTACAGTCATTATAAGCCGCATTGCTGCCGCTGATGTTTTCACACTCAAAAATAACATAAAATAAAGTCAAGCTGAACAGGATTGAAGCATTAGCTGCGGTGAATCGCGGGTGCTCCGGGTGCCTTTGACATGCATTAAACATTTAACCGTGATATCAACTGGGACTCTTTGGTATCCAGCGTTTCAGCGGGAAAACATCACAGAGCTTTCAAGTAAACCCTGATAACCTCTGATCCTGTGGAAGAAACAGACCAAGGGTTTGCCTCAGAAACCAAACTGACTGAAGTTTTCTCGCAGTAACTCACACAAATTCTCTCTCTGTCTGTCTTTGAATACAAGTTCACTTCCTCTCACTCCCCCAGTGGTTTCACTCTGCATCGGGGCCTTTTTAATTTAGCTACTTTACTTGTTGTGCTGTCAAATTCAAGTAAAGCTGCTTCTCATCTTGATTTTTAAGTTTTTGACATGAGAGGTTTTTTATATTTTACTTTGTTTGCATCTCATCTGGTCACATTTGTGATATATTCCTTCTGTGTTATTTTATCATCTTTGTTCCAATGTTCTATCACTAAATTAGATTTACACCAATATTATTATCTGCACAATCTCAGTTTTTAAAGTACGACTGGGAACATTGTGTTTATTCAGCTAAACAGGGATTTTCAGAGCAAAGTAGTGAGAAAAATGTAATACGTTTATCCAGGAAAACATCTTAAACTTGCCAATGAATGTCACTGCACAGATTACACAGAGCCAGTATACAGCGAGTGCACACTACAGTCCATTTATATGAAGGGTTTTACTGTGAAACGCACAAGGTCATGTTCACAGAAAAAACCCCGTAATGCTTAGTTCTTTAACTAGGAGTCAGTAAATCTTTGAGATTAAACAGACGGAGAACATACTTCACATTTTGATCTTAAACCAGAGAAATCCTTAAAGAATTTAGGCCAGTGTTTCCACCAATGTGTCCTAGTTGTACGTGTAGAGTTCACTGCTGAATTAGGAGTCACCTATCATCTGCATTTAATTATTTTTGAGACATATTGTTGTAAACGCCGGGGTCAACCCAGCTTTAGCTTTAGTCCACCGCTAACAAAGATGCCCTGGAAGAAAACTCATTATTCATTATCAGTCTATTCAATTGACAGTTTTTTTTAATTATTCGTCCCTTGAGTTGACTGTGGTGGAACAGGACTGACCTCGTAATGTAACTTTCCATCTTCTGAGTTGCTCTTTTATTGGCGTTTTGGTGGAGCAGGTAGGTAGCACTGTTGAATTACAGCCACATAATGGATTCTGTGATACAGTAGCACCCGGTTCTGATTCATCTGTCTATAACGTCTCCATTATTAAATAATCATTTGTTCATTGATCTGTGTGCTGATATTGAGTGAGTCAAAATTAATGCACCGGTCGATACGACTGCAGACATCGTGGTTGTTCACTCATTCCATCGATTCATAATTACTCAACCTGTGAGCTCTCAAAGGATATAAGTAATCATTTTGACATGTGGCAGGTGCTTTTATTCACAGTGACTTACAGTACCTGAACAGGCAGGATTTGAGTTTAAGGACACATGAATGTTGATAGTAGTCAAACCTGCAACTTTACCCTCTTATTTCTATAACTGCTTGTTTATACTCTTCTCTCTGTACGTCCAGAGAGTTTTATGTTATTGTTTTTGTGTCTTCCAGACCTGATCCACTGCACCAATGAGCTGAACGTCAGCATCCCCCACCTGGCAGACACACTGCTGGAGCGCACAGCCAGCAACAGCTGGATAGTGGTTTTCAAAGCGCTCATCACCACACACCACCTCATGATGTACGGCAACGAGGTGAGCTGAACACACCAATGTATGGAAGACCAGAGGGCGCGAAGATGATTGATTTTCAAATTCTCATGATGACAAGAAAGCAGTTTGTCAGTTATCATCACAATCGATTTTCTCTCATTTTTTTGAGGTCACAAATAACGAAAGGTGAAATAATTCCATTCAAACAAGCTACAGATGAGAGTTAAAGTCATACAAACGTTATGTCTTTTTACGTTACAAACGTTACGTTTACAGAAAACCAATCAACAACAATTTAGATAATCTATTAATTATTTAAGTCCTTTGTTAAGCAAAAAGACAAACACTTGAGGGAACTAGCTTCGTAAATTTGAGGATTCGCTGCTTCCCAACTGTTTTATGTTATTGTAAATTGAATTGGGTTTCAGTCGACAAAACAGGCAATCTGAAGACACCTTGGGTCCTGGGAACCTGTGATTGGCATTTCTCTCTGTCTTCTGATATTTCATAATTGTATTGACGAAATGATTCATCTTTTAATCTGGAAAATTGACAGATTCATCAATAATGTTATAATCGTTACTTTCAGCCCTCGATGATGATGATGAGGAGCCAAGAAAAGGATGAAACATTTCTTGTACAATCTAATACTCTCTGCGCCTCCAAACACACAAACATGAGAGAGACACCGACGTGAACCTCTGCCAATCGGCTAGCTCGAGTTGTTGATCTGTCCTGACATTTTGCTCGCCAGGTTGTAGCAATTTCTCTCCAACTCTTTTCAGCGAGTTTCTTTGAAGCTGTATCTTCCATGTGTCTGACAAGGAGTGATGAGGTACCCCGTTGACATTTCAACGGCCGGCGGGACGAAGTCAACTCCCGACACTGCTCACACTTCAAGAGCAACAACCAAAACATTTTTGCAACAACAAAAATATGTTAAATGATGAGCGTCTCAGGCTAGAAAGGGAGTCTGTGGCAGAGATCACAGCGGGCACGCCGACCCTCTCAAAGTACTCAAACAACAGAGCTTTTTGCAACATGAGTAGTAACATGATGTTTTGTTCACCTAAACAGAAACATTGTGAGGTTTTAAGCCCCATGACCCCGCACCTTTACTTCCTTAATGTAAGGTGATGTATTTCCTGTTAAAACAGGGTGCTGGAATGGGACCGCTGTAAACTGCAAACCAATGGGACGTCATTTAAAGAGAGAAAGGCTCTGTAAATTGATAGCAGGGGAAGAAGTTTTATTGCTCAGGAGTTTTGTTAATGCTTGTGCAAGATGAGCCAAAACTTGTGTGGGTAGCTGGAGTCAGCACTCGATGCTAAAATGGGCCGCGACATGTGCTGGTTGACCTGCTCCAACCTGGCAAGAATTGTTGTTGTTAAATGTACAAGTAAAACTGCTGTTCTGCAGCTGCTGCATTATCAGTATTTGGCATTAGATTTTCTGCATCTTTCTGGTTGTTGTGGAGCATGTGATCTGCTATTTTACCGGCTAACTCCACCTATGTTACCTGCGTCAAGCCCTGACCTAAAGGGCAGCTACAGTTTTCGAGGAAGTCAAAGTTTCCATTTCATGACTCTTTAAGTCAACAAACACGGCCTCTGTGAAATGCTTGTAAAGCTGCATCTCCTGTCTACAAATGAACTCTTCACTTTGCTGTTGTGTCTATGTGGACATGACTTGATATTGACAGCATGAGATAAGTCACTAACTCTTTTTCCTCCGTCCTTTTCCATCAGAGATTGATGCAGTACCTTGCCTCCAGAAACACGCTCTTCAACCTCAACAACTTTCTAGATAAGGCTGCACTACAAGGTGATTTAATGCCATTTGGCTGTTTGTATACTCAGCAGTGCTGTACGTCTAACAAAATGACTTTATGTCGGACTCTCCCTGGCTCTGTAACTCTATCAATGAGACCATTTCAAAGGAAGGCTACGGTCCAGGATTGAAAAGCTACAGACAAATGTGCCTTTTGTTTGGCACAAGAAGCTGCTGCATGTTACTGAAAATGGAAACACATGCTCAGTGACTTTGTTATTAAATATATTTGAGAATAAAAATAAATAAATCTCAACGTCAGATGGCGTAAGGGCCAGTTTGACACATTGCGGAAAATCAGATTGCTTATAGAGAAGTTAGTCCACTTCATATGGAAGGGATTATGGCTTCTTAATCTGGTTTGAGAACAGGCCAAGGTGATCAGTCTCTAACTGCAGCACCCCCTCTTTGTCCCCCCCAGGGTATAACATGTCCACTTTCATCAGACGCTACAGCCGCTACCTGAATGAAAAAGCCATGTCTTACAGACTAGCAGCAGTGGACTTCACCAAGATGAAGAGAGGGTAACAAACTCTACACACTCTACATATGGAGGAGAATTATGGGCCTTTTTAACCAAAAAGGATGTTAATATTATTTTCAACTTTTCAGCAGATGGCAGTTTTATTTCCATGCTCTACTTCAGTTAAAGCAGATAGATTTTCTATTTTTCCTTAAAGTGAGCCTAATGGTAAATGCTAAAAAAGGCTAAATGCTAAAATGTAATTTGCTAAACATTATCACAAGTAGAAGAGTCATAAAGTCAGACCCAGTAATGTCCACCTATAAAGTTTGTTAACTAACAATTTAGCTAACATTAGCCACCATAAGCTACTGGTCACACCAGACCAAAATAAGGCTGTAGTGGCAAACTACCTCACTGTTTTGTCCCTTTTTTGCTTATAAATTCAACTTTTGTTTGTTTGTTTTTCTTTCAAAATGAACAAATCAACATGTGTTTCCTGTTCCTAATCCACACTAAGAGCCTGTACTGGTGTTATTTTCCCCCCTTTCGGTTGTAAAGGACCTCCTTCCACACATACGCACTTCAGTCTGCAGGTCTGATAAGTCCTGTGTGTGTGTTGCATGCGTGTTTGTGTGCATGTATTCTTGTTTGTTACCAGGGCCGACGGTGTGATGCGCACCATGAACACAGAGAAGCTGATCAAGACTCTGCCCACCATTCAGAACCAGCTGGATGCACTGCTGGACTTCCAGGTAAACATGACTGACTTAAAGACTTGTTAGTAAAAGACAGCGGAAGTCACTGCAGTATCTTGATCTCAGTGTTTTTCTTTTCTTTCTGTCTTTCTTTCCTGTTTCCAGCCCAACTCCAACGAGCTGACCAATGGAGTGATCAACACAGCTTTCATGTTGCTGTTTAAAGACTCCATACGGCTGTTTGCTGCTTACAACGAAGGGGTCATCAACATGCTGGGTAAAACCACCACACATACACCACACCAGAGTCAGTCTCTATTGAGTCCGTTTGGTGGTTATGCAGTAATCTGCCTCTGATGTCGAGATCACAAGACTATGACTCCACTCAATCTTCCTTTAAGGGGAAATCAATTTTTTCCTCTGACTGTCTCTCAAAGTCCAATTAAAGACTATAAGTGAGTGAGTCTTTAGTGACGAGTTCATTAAATGATTCAATACTTAATTGACCTGATCCGAGGTGCTTCAACAAGTCAAGTCAATTTTATTTATATAGCCCAATATCACAAATCACAATTTACCTCAGGGGGCTTTACAATCTGTACATCTACGACACCCTCTGTCTTCAGACCCTCGATTGAAATGAGGGGAAAAAAAACCTTTAACAGGGAAAAAATGGAATAAACCTCAGGAAGAGCAGCAGAGGAGGGATCTCCCAGGGTGGACAGACGTGCAATAGATGTCGTGTGTACAGAATAGAGTCACAACAGAAAATGATAGATGCTTCAACTATGGTTAGTAACTGGGACTCCACGTGGAATTTATTTCAGCCTGCATGGACACAAGATGTGCACCCGGTATCAGAACCAAAGAGATCAAATCAGAACCAGAGGCAGTTTTTGTGATTGTATACGCTTTCTGACATCATCGTCTAGCACCTAAGTGGGTTAAAATAAATCCTAACCAAGTATTTACGTATTTTTACCTAATTTGTGACTAAATATTGATCCTATGTTCATTCTGGGCTTCTGACACACAGAGAAATACTTTGACATGAAGAAGAACCAGTGCAAAGAAGCTTTGGAGATCTACAAGACCTTCCTCAACCGGATGACCAAACTGTCCGAGTTTCTCAAAGTGGCAGAGGTAACGTCTGTTTGTCGTGCTGCTCCTCCACAGAGGAAACAAGAGAGGGGGCGAGAATATCTGTCTGGAGCGAATCTCGACGGTCTCCTCTCCTCCACACATAAACTCCATGTTCTTTTATAATTTTCTCCCTTTTCTCAGAAGAATTTGCAGAGAAAACCCACTTTAACCTGTTGAGATTTGCTCCAGACTTGTTGACTGTTACCCTCGGGATCCTGATTTACGGTCGATATTCCCAAACCTGAAACTGACCGTAGATCAGTATCTGGGGGGGGGGGGCTTCTTCTCTTTAATCTTCCAAGTCTTTTTTTGCCTCTAGATTTTCTCCTGTTTCTGTCCTACTCTTGCCCTGACCTGGGGAGGGGGTTACTCCAAGACAATGATTAATGGCTGAGTCTTAGCCTATCAGAGAGCCACTCATGTAGAGCTTCCAGTTGAGGGACCCCTTCGCGTGCTGCCTGTTCACATGCCTGCACTGCATGCCCAAGCAAGCTCTTTTTCTATCACTATCTCTGTCTCCTCTTCCTCTTATTTTATTTCCTCCATTTTCTTTTTAAAAAAAAGGATTTTCTTTATAATGGCTGTTATCCAATTAACAGTTGCAGTCCATGCTAGGCTTTGACAGTGAATATAAACAGTTGTATCCTCTGTAGACTGCGTAGCATTTTCCCACGCGCCATCTTCAAAGGCTTTCTCTCTGCTTGGTTTCGTTCCCATTTGGAAGAAGGTTTGGGGTGCAGCCGCTCGATCCAAAAACAAAAAACAAAAAACAAAACAGACTAACGTTGACTTTAAGGACCCATTCATTTTACCTGTCTAACAAAATGTGTGTTTGTCTGTTTGTGTGTCATCTGTGTCCCTCCCTTGTCCTTCTGTTCAAAGTCAACATTAGTTGAGTGTCTTCCTTTTGGATGTTTCTTACCTCGCAGTCACGTGACCTGTTGTCTGCCCTCTCCGCCCTGCCTGTTCAATCAGTCGGTGTGCTCAGCATTCATTTCAAACCAGTCTCCAGATCTCAGCGTGTGTGTGTACTTATAAGTGTGTGTGTGTACATATACTGTGTGTATATAGGTGTTTGTATGCGTGTGCATGCGCCCTCCTCCCCTCCTCCTCTGTTGTCTTTTATTTGTTTTCCTTTCCAGCCACTGCATGAAGTAATGAATGCTTGGGTTTGATTCTTCTTTCTCCCTCCTCCTCCTCCTCCTCCTCCTCCTCCTCTTCCTCCTTCACACGCCTCTTCCCTTTTTTTACTCTGTTGGGTTTTTTGGTTTATTCCTTGTTTTATTATTACATTTGGTTTATTTTTTATTTTGCCTCCCTCCTCCCTCCCCTACCCCTCCCCTCCTTTTTTGTGACACAGCGAGTTGGGATAGATCAGGGCGACAGCCCCGATCTCACACAGGTCAGTCTACATCTCATCTCAATCAGTCAATCAACCAGTCAGTCAACCAGTATTTAAATCCGTCAAGTCAATCCCATAATGCTTCATTCTAAACGCTCCCGTTCCCTACTCACCCTACAGACCTGCCCACACTGCAGCTGCCCCGTCCTCCTCCTCTCTTCTTCACTCTCCTTAACTCCTTCGCCTTTTCTCCTTTTCTCTCTGAACAGAGTTTAGAATAGAGAGGAAACAATAAATGAAGACCTGCAAATAGCCTTGAACCACATTTCTTGTCCCACAATTTCTAAGCATTAGCGCAGGAATTTCATTTTATTCTTATCTGAATCACTGCAGAACAAATTTTACTCTGAGGTAAGATTTTGAAAGCAGCATTTATGCGGCTGAATAACAAATTTTTTTTTTAGCCTTTTTCTGCATATTTCTATTTTAGATGTCCATGACCGGGGCTTAGTATCTGTCTGCATTTTTCCAGCAGTCTTTTCTGGCATTTTCACAGTGTAAATATCAAGGCTTGTCTCTTCATTCAAAGGCTTATAATACATATAAGTCAGCACAGCTTTATGAAATAGGGTTTTGCCCATATAAGCAGTGTTCAAATCATTGTCCTGAAAAGATTATGTCCCTTTGCATTAGCTGTGGGGAGAGCAGCGAATGGTTTTTTATTAAATAGGTTTCTGCAAATATGACTTGGATAGGTGTACATAATGCCATCATAAGTACTGCATATCATGCTAAAGGCCCCAAATGCAACTTCTCCTTTTCAGTGGACACATAATTGGATGTTAACAATGTGAAAAATCAGGTAACAAACTGAAAAGGGCTGACTTATTTAAATTAATGTCATGTTTGTAGTGCTTATGAAGACCTTATATGCCCTTATTCAACAACATAGTGACCCATGCCTATACTGAGCTCTAGATATGTGTCTGTTTTACTTTTAAACTTTTAGCATATTCTAGATTTCTCTGACGAAGGATATCCAGAATTCGCATTTTACTCTCTTTCCCCCTTAAAATAAGTATATGAGAAATCTTTTCTTTGCTTGTTGTGTTTGCATTGTGTTCTCTGGTGCTGAAATGTAAGGATCTCGATGAAAACTGTGGTATCACATGTGGTCAAAATGAACCCATCCATCCTTTTTGTTTTCTAATAAAGAGTGCTGGCCAGCTGCTTAATGTGTATACCTGGTTTTTCACCAGACGTTTACATTTCACGGAGTTAACTTCCTTGGCTTCCAGTGGGATAAAATGTTGGTACTTAGCTCCTTTTCTTTAGTTGCTGCCTAATTTCCAAACTAAATGAAATGAATAAAACGTTAATTTGACTTTTAACCTAACGAGGAATCCACGAGTTAACTCTTAATTTTTAGACTGTGATTTTCTTTATGTGTACGTGTGTGTCAGTGTGTGTGTTTATGGGAGCGTTTGTGCACTGCTGGCCTCTGCATGGGCTCGTTAGACGGTTCAGAAATGTGTTTGTTGTGTTTCTACTCCGGAGCCCTGCAGCGACGATGCTCTGCTCTGTCCTGACCTGTCAGTCCCGCTGTGGACTCGCTTGCATGATCCGAGGCTGATGTGTGCATGCTGGTCAACCAAACCTGATGAAACCAAATGCAAAAAAAAAACAAAAAAAAAGAACAAAGAGCTGTCGTAGAGTAGATAATGAATCTGAGGATGATGTCTTAATTTTGCTGCTGCTTTGTGTCGGTGCGAATGTGAGAGAAAATGAGGAGGTGAGGAGATGGGAGTGAGAGAAAACAGTGTGTCCCGTTTTGTCCACTTGGCTGTGGTTCTAATGTTACCCCGTCAACCCCACCCCACCCCCCATTTACCCCCCCTCCCCCAGGCTCCCAGCTCTCTCCTGGAGGCTCTGGAGCAGCATCTAGCCTCTCTGGAGGGCAGGAAGCTCAAGGACCTCTCCACCGCCAGCAGGTATGATCAGATCACAAAAAAGATACTCAGATCTGATGCACCAGCCACTCAGTACTACTATTACTACTCCTGCTGGTCCTACTGCAATTATTATTACTATGTGTTATTGCCGCAGCAGTTCTGTGAGGCTGTATTTAGACACAGTGGTGCTTTGAGCTAAATGCTTGTGTCAGCATGTTAACATGCTGATGTTTAGCAGGTAATGTTTACCATGGTAGTGTAGCGTGTTGGCATGCTAACATTTGCTAGTTGGCACTAAAAACAAAGTACAACTGAGGCTGATGGGAATGTCATTATTTTTGGTCATTAACTAAAGAATTAGACCAATTAAAGTTTTCACTTGTTGATGGCGCAAGATGAGAACTCCATCACCAAAGTTATTACAGTTCATCCTGAGGGGAACATGAGTGTCTGTACCAGATTTTTCTCAAAACTACAAGTATCAACCTCATGGTGGGGAAGAGAGGAAAAGTCAGGGGATCACCAAAGTCATTAGGATTCATCATCTTGGGATCATGAATGTTCTCGGGATCTTAGAATCAAACTAAATTTCATAGCAACCCATCCAGTAGATGAAAAGTACTTCAACTACTTCTATTTCTATATACTCTATTACTTCTATAACTGGTTGAAAACCTTTTAGCCATGCTAGCAGCTTGCTTTGGAGATGGCATTCTGAAATATTACTGAAGTTATTGGATGGATTGCCAATACATTTGGTACAGACGGTCATGGCCCCCAGTGGATGAATCTTTGTTTCTGTGACAGTTCAGTTTTCTTTACAATGAGCATTACAGCCTCACAGAGCTGCTAGCGTGGCTGCAGATTCTTAGTCATGTTAAAATAAAGTAAAGGTTACAAAGCACCATAAAGTGCAACTCAGTCAAAACAAACAAAACAAAGCAATATTGCAGCCGTGTCAATTCTGCAGGCTTTGCAGAAATATGTTTGTGTGTGTGTGTGTCACCCTCAGATCCAGCACCTTGTCCAGTGCGGTGTCCTCTCTCTCCAGCACTGGGATCTCTCTCAGCCGTATGGACGACAAGACAGAAGACAACAGACTGCAGCAACACAAGGCGAGACATGTGCAAGACATTTTTAAACTCGTAGCTTACATACACATATAGGTAGGTTTAGACAGCTAACACTACACACCAACAATGCTCTACTGAATGTGGAACCCCATACCTTTCCACAAATAAGCTGTTTTTTTGCTTTTATGTGAGAAAAAGTACACTGGAATGTGAACTGTGCAGAAAACAGTACATCAAGTCTTTTTGTGCTCCACACTGTTGAATGGACAAGTGCATTAATCCTGCAGTACAGCGAAATACACTGTCTGTCTCGAGCTGCTGGCCCGTAGCGTACAGAGCTGCACAGAGAATGAAAATGAAGTTACAATCTGAAGAGCCTCTGCAGTGGATTTTTTTTTTCAGTCAAGCATAGAAGCAGGACAAATAAAAAGCAGAGGGACTAGAAATATTTAGAATGGCTACGCTACTAAATATGAGAGATCCTGTTTTCTGTTATATTTACAAACCATGGAAATGTTATTATTATACTGTTGATGCTTCCCCTGCAGGAGGACGGTCACAAGGTGATCGACATTCAGACACCCAATGTGTCACCCAGCACCCAGTCAGTGGGCAGTGCCAACAGCAGCGGAGGGGCCACAGATCTCTTCTCCAACTCACCCATCGTACCCGTCAACAACCAGTGAGTCTTAACGTTTAGTTTGTCCAGCTTGAAGTGCAATATTACAGTATTTATTGGTTTCTGTTTTGTCTTTCTCGTTTTTTATTTTAGCCCTTCACCCCAGTTGTCCAACAAGAGGCCTTTTTCCTGGCTGTCATTGTAAATGAATAATCTCTTCTGGTTACATAAAAATAAAATGAGAAACAAAATCTCCTCTCTCATTTTCTTTCCTGCAGTGTGCCAAACCTAACCAGTGAGCTGTTCACCCTGCAGCCTAACTTCACCCCCATCCAGACCACACACACTGTGCCCAACAATAACAATGCCTGGGGAGGTAGCCCGCATACACAACCAGACACACACACATAATCATGCAAACATACAACAAAGCATGCAAATAAATGCCCACTAACACACGCTGCTCAGAGCTGGATACGCTGTGACAGTGATGTCCAGTTGCTTCATTCTCTTGACTCATTTCCCCTCTTTTCTTCCTTTATGTTACCATGGTAACCTTTGGACGTCAGGTGACCTGCTGAAGCCAGCCCCACACACTCACATTCACAGCCCTGGAGCCCCATTGCACTCTGGGAAAATGCTGCCCAATGACTTGGACTCTTCATTAGCCAACCTCGTTGGTAGTGAGTATACATATTCAGTCATTGCTTCGTTAACCGTGTCTCGCTGTGTTGCTTCCTTTCAGCTGATGTTACATTGCTTTTTTTCCTTCTCTCAGATCTGCAGTTTGGGGGGAACCCAGCTAAAAAGTGAGTGCGAGTTTCCTGACGTCTTGACTCAGCCGTCTGTTAATTATATATTATTTCATTACCTGTAAAAACTGTGTGTGTGTGTGTTTGTGTGTGTGCATCAGGCCGGAGCTCCAGTGGAGTCAGCTGGTAGAGAAGAAGCCAACAGGAGGAAGTGGCTGGCAGTCGAAGACCATGTGCACCAGCACCAACTGGACTCACACCACCCATCCCATGGCACCTGCACCCATGCCCATCCCTCAGATGGTAAGTTAAAAGCTACATTCACGTGGTCTTCAAGTTCTGGACATATTTGTTTTTTTTACTCACTTACTCACTTATGTTGCCTGATTACACCTCTACTCAAGACAGTGCCACTTATTCCGACTTGACTTCATTGCTCTGTGCAGCAAGTAAAATACCACATATACAAAAACAGCAGTGCAAACAACAAGCCCGTATTTCACACGACTTGTTGTCGGGGAACATAGTGTCTCTGTGTCTCTGTGAAAGCTGAAATTAAAGTCATCAGCCTCGTGTGCCACCTGCACTCCGTTTAAGCGGGTTTCACTGCCTTTGCTGCCATGTAACGAGCGGCACGTCGCTGACTAGAGGTCTAATTGAGTAATTAGAAAACCCCTGTGTGGGTGTGCCGGACCTTTAAAGTTTAGATTAATAAACCTTTGAACCCCCGAGTCCCTGAACTTCAAGTCTACAGTTATTGGCTTTACAGATGACAGTTTTAAGTGCCCCTGTCATCTTTTTATTGTTGCAACTAACAATTATTTTCATTATCGATAAATCAGACGATTATTTTTTCAATTAACTGATTAGTCTCTAAAATATCAGAAAATAGTGAAAAATGTCCATCACAGTTTCCTGGAGTCCAAGGTGTCGTTTTCAAACTGCCGGTTTTGTCCAAAATCCAAAGAATTTAAGTTTATAATGATATAAAACAGAAAAAAGCAGAAAAGTCTCAGATTGGAGTTTTGCCTTAAAAAATGTAAATGTGGGCTTTTTGTCTGGGAACTCTAGCAGAAACCTTTTGAAGACGCATTGTATTATATTAATTAGGTGCCATCCATCATTTTGTCAGTGAAGTCAGTTTCTCCTAATGATATGATATCTCATTCTGGACTGAAACTCATAATATAATATACCTGTTGGCCAAACGTAACTTTTACTGCTGCATTCAGGGCTTTTGAAGGAGCTCCCAAATGTGCCTCCGTCCTTTGTGTCCCACTCTAATTATCCGCACGTCTCTTCCATTCAATCTGGTTTCATCTTTTAATTTTCGACTGATTGACCTCTCAACTCAAACCGCTCATTTATTCAGCAAATGGCTCGGAAAGCCGGAGGCACGACTCCAATAGAAAGTAGAAGTGATTGGAACATGAGGAATGGGCGAAGGTCTTTTTACTTATCGTCTCTGCCCATTTAGAGAAAAGACACAAGCTTGGCTTTTTATTGTTGTAACTCCCTTTTTCTCTACCTCAGAATGGGATGATCTATACTGGCTATGTAAGTACCTTTCTTCACTTCTTTCCGCACCTGATTTCATTCTCCCGAAACCTCCCTGCTTTGCTTTTTAAAAATCTAAGCTTGTGGCACTTTTATTATTAGTTTGCATTGTTGATGATACATGAATTATCAGAAGAAAAGGGAATTATTTTGCTTATTGTGCTGCCTTGGCATTGTTGTTTCATCCCTCGTGGTTATCACCATCCGCCAATCTGCTCCCTAAATTCAACCTTGTTAAATGCTGCACCTCTTTTTGTTGCTCAAGATTAGCTCAGTCTTGCCACATGCAAACAAATGCAAATGTTTAAGAAAGTCTAAGCACTTCTGTCTTTGTTTGGGGGGCATCTTTGGCAGGTTAGACATAAAGCTGACAGTATCAGGATTATGTTTAGGATAAAGACTGTAGCTCAGCCAGAAAGTGGTCTATTGTGTTCCTTTTCTGTGCAGGCTCCAGCACCAGTGGCTTTTCCCATGACGACACCCCAAGTGCCTGTGTATGGAATGGTAAAGAGCGGCATCTTCCAGTCTAATCTCAGTCATACATTCAGAAATCATTCATTCTGCTGGAATTCATCTACTCTAAATCTAAAATATTTTTTTTCTCTCCCTGGTGTCCACCTGCACTCACCTGTCCTCTGACCAGCTCCCTCCTCAGATGAGTCATCAGATGGGGGGCGTTCCCATGATGCCCCCACAGCCTGTCATGTACAACCAGCCTGTCCTGAGACCCACCAATCCCTTTGGACCCATCCCGGGGACACAGGTAACACACACACACACACACACACACACACACACACACACACACACACACACACACACACAGACATACATTTATTAGTGTACAGTACATGCCACATACTGTAGTTAAAGGACTATGCTGACATTTCCTATTTCCTTTCTTGCTGAGTTAGATGAGAAGATTGATACCACTCTCATATTTGTCCTTTCAATATACTGTAAGGCAGCAGCCAGCATAGTTATCTTGGCTTAGCTTAGCATAAAGAATGGAAACAGGGGGAAAGAGCTGACTTGGCCCTCAACCACAACTTGTCGTTGCTTTTTGTACAGATTAAAGAGACAAGATATAACACGTGAATTGGTGAGCTTTAGAGGTGCTGGTAGACGGAGCCAGGCTAGCTGTTTCCCCTGTTTCCAGTCTTTATGCTAAGCTAAGCTAAGTGGCGGCTGGCTGTAGCCTTATGAGAGTGGTATCAAGCTTTTCATGTAAATCTTGGCAAGACAGCAAATAATGTCAAATTGACAAATTGTCAAACTATTTCTTTAACAATCTGCCTTTTTAATACTGTTATGCTGTTAGATTGCGTTTGGTGGTGTTTCATCAGCATATCTGTGTCCTTTTTTATTTTCGTTGTGTATTTTTCTTTGTCCCACACATACATGACAAATTATAGACTAATCTGACATCACACACAGAGCAATTTTCGAGAATAGAATTTTTCATAAACCTTAGTTTATTTGACATTATGAGCTACGAGCTGTTGCTACTGAAACACTTTCATTTTAACCTCACCACACACATCAGTATGACCTGAAGCTTTTTTTTCCTACTTGCACACATAAATGTGAGGCACTTGCCTAAAAAATACTTTCAGCTATCTCTCAGGAAATCATCTTTTATAAATGTTGACATGTTTAGGAGGCAATAAAGACGGTGTGAGGGGGAAAACAATCCAAATAGATACGTGCTGCTCTTTATTCTATGTGGATGTGTATCTTAAAGGCAAGTAGTAGCTGTGGAGCAATAGTCATCATCTGGTGGTTGAACACTTTTCTGGGAAGTGTAGGAAATTAGTAACTGAAGCTGAAGTAGGCAAGGAATGTAGAGAAAAACTGGGAAGACCAAATAAGAGTAAATTAAATGATTTCATCATAAAATGACTGAAATGTGTTGGACTAACTTGATATAAAACATGTATGCTTCATGTCTGCAAGTCTTCTTGAGTAATTGATGCCTTCTTTCATTGCTATTCTTAACGATTTGATAAGTAGCGTTCAAGCTGTGGACCCTTCAAGAAGCAGGATGAATCATGTTGTCAGATCGTTTTGAAATTGACCAGCAAGTGTGACATAAAAAAGTGTTTTTCACAGCGTGTAGTCATCAGTTGGTACGGCTACAAGACTATCAGGAGAACAAACATGTATGTTTTGACCAATTATTCAAAACATAACAGTGTAATATAATTGCTTACCGAGCACTAATGCATACTGAGAAGCTGTTTTCCTGGCACACCGGCAGGTAATATGCTTGTCAATAGATGCCTGAACACTTGATGAGGTGTTTTGTTGAACTAAATTACTCTCCATGCCCCCCCCCCCCCTCCGTCCTCTGCAGATGCACTTCATGTAGGGATGATGTGGTAACCATGGCAGCAAAGCCGAGAGAGAGAAGGCGAGAGGAAAGAGATGGAGAGAGAAAGAGTCGAAGAAAACAAATCCAGAACCAAATCCAGTGCCAGAGGAAGAAAGAAGAGGACAGAGAGGAAGAGGGAGGGGAGGGGAAGACGGAGAGAGGACCAGAGGACGGATAAAAGAAGAAATGTCTGTTTCCATGTCGCCTGACTCTCTAATCTCCTCTCCTCTCTCCATGTGGCTACTGATCTCTCTGTCTTTGAATCTATTATGCCGGGGCACCAGAGGCTCCGCATCAGTCCCACTCATCCTCTTGTTTGATTTGCCAATTCAAATGGCGACTACGACCTGCGATGACTGACAGCTCTGTGGAAGCGCAGAAGCTCTGTTGCCACCTCCTGACCTCCTCATCCCAATAATTTCCTGTATAAAAAACTTACCCACTTCCCTCTCCATCCCACAACCGAATCAAACTCGGGGGGACACGCGTCTCTTTCTCTGATTGGATTGTTTGCTGGCACTTTACTCAATGTGAACTTTGCCAAGGGTGTATGTCTGTGTAGGGGATTTTAGCATCTTGTTCAGATTGGTTCCCGGTTGCGTGTCATCCATCACCTGATGTCAGATGTAATTGATTTGAATGCGTGTGTGCGTGTCCCTTTTTCTACATTTCAATGTGCTGCATCAACATTACCGTTTTGAATGCTTTTATGAGCTCCATTTGTTCTTACTTGCCAACTTCACATTAAGAATCCGGCGTGGAACGATAGATTTTAGCGGGCGCGCTTGTGTGTATGTGTGTGGATGGACGTGGCTGTGTAGGGTACGTACTGTACGTGTTTCTCTTTTGGTACCTGATGTCATTACTGTGTTGCCAGGTACCAATGTGTTACTGCACTGGAACTAACTGATGAAAGCACTGAGCCAGACCCAGGCATCGCATTTGGATGTAAACCAACCTCTTACACTAACTTTGCTACTTGGGGACGTGCTGTACACACTGTGTATTTTGTTCTTTTTTTTGGCTCCCCTACAGCTGTGCAATATCATACAATCTCGTCTTTTCCACCCTTGTGTAGGCTGTTTAGAAGCTGTTTCCTGCTGTAGTGTTGTACTTCTTGTGTGTCCACATCAGGTTTCTGTACAGAATGTTTTATTTTTTCCCCGTTTGTTTTATAACCTGTTCAAACTCCTGTTCTGTTGTACCCGTACTGCTCTAAAAGTAGTGAAAAATGCACTGAGAGCCACATAGAGAGGCGTCTGGATATTAGTAAGGAGGCGATCCTCAGTCTTGCCGATCAGAAATGGTCTAACTCCCAAACGGTATGATGTCCTGAGCATTCGTCCTGTCCAACATTAGTCTCCTGTGAAGTCCTTTACACTCCAGAAAAGAACTGGATAAGCGTATTTGCCGCAGCATATGTCTCACCATCACTCGGAGGAGTTAACGACATTGCTAAAACACAGAGGGGGTTTGTTAATGTAGTGTTAATATTTATGGACAGGACAGCTAAAGGTCAGTCGGGGGAGTCAAATGAGGACCAGACTGCCTGAAAGCTACTGAGGGTAATGTCTGTCGATCACGACCGGAGTAATGCCAGTAGGGACGACATACAGATTAATTCAGACAGCCAGAGACGGGACGGCTTTAATGAGACGTTAAATGTTAATGTGGCTTTTCTGGCAGAGCCAAGGTCAAGTTAGACCCACAGACAGACGATATATATATATATATATAGCACAAACCTTCGAAGAGGGGACAACGCTCTGCTGCACAAAAACCTAAAATCATTGCTGGGATGTACAGTTGAAAGGGGCAATAATCAATTGGGGATGAAGTCGTTTTCTATTGATTGTCTGTTCTATGTACATGTACTGTATGTGTGTTTGTGTGCACATGCCTTCCCATAGAGATAAACAGGGTCATGTTCCTCGGTTAGAGATGAAAGCTGGTAGCGTGTACTAACTTAGCAGTGAGTGTTATTGTGACCGTGTCTCAGTCTGTACAACCCGACATCAAATTAAGGTGGCTCTAGGATCACTCATCTGCCGAAAAACGCAAAAAAGAAAAAAGGGCCCAAGTCATCGGACCTGGAATCTCAAACCTCTCCAGACAGCTGGAGCTGCACATGCTGGTGATTCCTAACAAAAATCGTCAGAGAATCGCGACTGTGTGGTGGCGTATCGTATCGTCACCCTTGAACTGTAACTGCTGGCCACGCAAAAACCAATCTCCCTGCAGCTACGACTCTACTACCAGCAGAGCGAGACTTCAGTGTTAGAAATCGTCACCAAGCAGGCAGATATTCTCTGAGGTTTCTAAATAAGACGCCAGCTGACATTTGGATATCTCCTTTGGAAAAATTGTCGTTTCACTCTCCTCCATTACTCGTCGTTCCAGTGGTTTGTCTTTCTCCGTCAGCTGAATGCTCTTTTCATTGTGCACTTCACTCCCACGACGCAGCTCGATCCATCCTGGGCCAACCTCTGACTGTTACTGTGTCCTCTGTATATAGGTAATGCCGTTCATGTGTTTTTAGACGTGCTCTCTGTAAAGTGATCGAAGCCCCATTGGATGACGTACTGTACGTGGGACAATTTATTGCTGTATCTGTGTTTGAATGGTTGTATTTTGAAGGTGTCATCATCCAGGGATGGGTGGGTGGGCGGGTTTGATGTTTGTGATGTTTGTGTCCATCTCGAGGAGGAAAGGGGTGGGGTTTGGGGGGTGGGTTCATGGGTAAACTATCACAACTGGTCTATACCAAGAGTGTCTTCATCGAGGAAGTGGACAGGACAGGGTCTGTCCTCTTCGAAACAGGAACATTTTTTTGCACCAAAGTCATCATCAAAGCGCAGCTTCTTCTTATTCAAGGTCACTACGGATGGATGATATCAGAACTCAAAAAGGATTTTTTTGTTCTTTTATTTTTAGAGACAAAGAAACTGTCTTTTTTTTGCATGATTAAGTGTCGTCTTTTTATTGGCTTGTGTGCCCGGTAAAAGCATGACCATTGTGTGAACTCTCACTTACCGGTGTGTTTGGAAAATGTTAAGGAAATTTCTCCATGAGATTTTTTACTTACCTCTTGACATGAACGTTCATTGACATTCATAATCAACTGTTTTACAATGTAGGGTCTGTAACTGTTTGAAGGCTGCCTCGCATGCAGAAATGCAACTTGCAAGTAACCCATCAAACTTCAAACCTAGTTACCATAACTGCATCTTTGTAAAACACCATGGATGTCAATGCCAGTTATCACCTAGCTAGCTAGACATTGCAGTCTTGTAAAATCGCTCTTTATTAAAGCGTTGCTATTTTCAATACGTGTGTTTGAATGCTCGCTCCTTTTTCATACTATGCCAGCAGCATCATGGGAGGTTGTGATTGAAAGTCAAAGTACTGTAATATGTGTTTGGTCTGGTCCATATTGTGTGGTGTTTTTAACGTGTTTGACCAGTCTTGTCCTGTCTGTTGCCATCAACTGGACTTATTCTTTCCCAGTCATCCTCTAAAGCACGGACTGGTTTCCTGAAACCAGGCTTAGATTCACCAGAAGCTTCAACTTTATTTTGAGACAATTCAGCCAGAAGGTGTACAGACCTGGACAAGGGGTTTTGAGATCAATGATATTGTTTTTATCCCCATTGTTTAAGTGCAGATGGGTAAAATTTGCGACAAAATGTGGTCTCCCCATGTCTGTCAGTCATGTCTCTGTACATTTTTGTAGTATAGTTTAATTATCAAGAATACGACATGCTTAATTTTCATCTCCCCTGCTAAATCAATATAAGGGGCACAGCATAAATGCTATAAAGGCAAACATGAAGTACTCAGATTTCCTAAAAGCATCCTCAGACCAGTTTCTCAGACTTAGTAGTTTGAGAAAACCAGCTTCAACAGGTGAGTCTGTTAGAGAAAGTAATCTTTTCTCTTACATTGCGTTCCTCTTGCTGAATAAAAAGGACTTTAAAAAAGGTATCTACGTAAATAGTCAGCGCACACAATACTTCTACCTGCACTCTAACTTTACAAAAAGAACAAGGAGGAGGTGAACTTAAGTCAAGATGTTATGCATAACTGAAGACTCCCAAGACCATTAACTGAGTCAACTTAGTGTCTGCAGGTACTACAACAGGGATCACTAACAAAGTAGACCTTTGTGTTCATCACTGAAGCTACTTCACGGACTAATCTGGCGGCTGGAAACCAGACTTACATGTTACCAGGACAGAAACTGCATTTCCATGTCGTTATGCCGGTGACAGGCGCATGATGTCTATGCAGTTTCATGCTCCACCCTTCGTCCATAGGCCTACTCATTATATTACCTCAGTATACCCTCAGTATTGTGTATACTGCCTTCACTACACTCATTCAGTACTCTAGTATCCATCTGTAAACTGTTCATTGTTGTTGAGGGCATGAAACTGAGCAGTGTCCATGAAAAAGTCTTGTTAGCAGGGAGTGAGGTTCCATACCTTCAATTTCTTCTCATTTTCTTTTTTTGTATATCAAAGTGATTGAATTATCAACAGGTTTGGATTGTTATCAAATTATTGGTTTTTATTTGAAAAGCATAGGTTGATGTTTTTGGAAGAAAATGGAATAAAACGTCATCTGATGCTGAGCTCTTAATAGTTATTTGGTGACTCAACAAACACATTCATAAGTAATAATACATTAATTAGCTTGTACCTGAGTACTGATTCATAAATTAGCTCAGTTGTGAGAGTGGAAACTATTAAAATATTCACACAGAGAAGCTATGGTTCAGTTGAAATTCATTTATTGATAATTAAACATTTCAAAGAACATAGGACAAAATGTAATTTAAAACAAAATGATTATATTTGTGTTCATTGTCATTCATACAAGTTGAATGTGGCATCAAAAATCGTTGTTTTAGGGGAGAGGGGGGAGTCGAGCGTTGAACCAGCAACCGATCCTGAGCCGGGTTATTCAACTCTGAAATGAAGGGCCTACCGATGTGCTCTTAAGCAAGGCACTTAACCCCGAAGTGGCCCCAGGGGCGCATTTACAAAAACTAAAACAACCCATCCTACCTAAATGTTCCACGTCCAGCTCTGGCTGTGATTGCCTGGTAGTCTTGAATGACGGACTGTTAGATACGGGATATACTAACAACATCACAACTGCTTCAGATTTAGATTAAAGACGGTATACGTGTCCTCCAAATCTTGTGTGTGTGAGCGGTCAGTATGTTGGGAGCAGGAATGTATGAGCAGAGTATGCTTGGGGGGAAAAAATTAGGGATATGATCAGGAAAATCCTGAAAACAGAAAAATCTCCCATTAAAAAAAGAATGGGGGATCCATTTCCAAAAAATCTGAGATCCTGACAAAGAAAAATCCCTGAAGACAGGTAAGGAATAGGAAGTATGGACTTGGGTGTATCTGTATGTGTGTGTTTGTGAGTGTGTACACTTGTTTCAGGGAGGGGCAGGAGTGTGTGGTCTGAGTGTTTACCTTAGTGGGGGGACACCCCATCGTCCACAGCATTTTCAGGCCTAACGCTGCTGTTTTCCCCATCCCACGCTACAGCTGCGTGTGGCGTACGTCCAGGGCAAGGGCTCAGTTTGGCTCCCTCCCACTCTAGCTGCAATAATCAGCAAGAGGAAGAAGGTGGCTGGAGCAGCAGCAACAACAAGGCATGCAACTAACAGTTCACATGGAGAAGGTGGAATAATGTGGAAATTTAGAGAGGGTATGTGTCACTTAAACCTAATAAAGCACTACCAACTGAGGTGGCGAATGAGAAATAAGATGAATAACTAGTGTGTGGTACATTCACGAACGGAACAACTGCTGTAAGTCATAAAATACAGGTGGAATCAGGTGTGCATTAGTATCATTTGCACGTGAGTAATGCAATGAACCCAGTTAAAATACGTCTAGATACAAGTGTGGGGTTGTCTGGGTGTGGTATGACTGCAGAGAAAGCCAGTGATCCTGTGTCAAAATGAGGTGTGTGTTCCTGGTGATATCAGAAGAGGGAAAAGGAAAAGGTCATCGGCCCTTCTCACTGCTGCTCGGGAAAATCAGCAGCCTTTGCTAAATCCAAAACAACCTTCATGTTCACCTGCAGCACCAAGACTGTCACCTCATATCCACTCAGTCAATAACCCTACGCTACACACATCAACACACCACTGCACTGCATTTAGAGGAAAATACACTTCTACCTGCTCTCAGCTCAAAAGGTGAATCACTGTTTTCTCCAATTTTTAGGATCTGCATTTCAAAATCGTATGAAATGTCTGACTTTACGGTGCGTTTGGTTCATACACTCACTACATGCTACAAGCATGACGGTAATCCCTTTCAGCCACTGCCACACAAACAGGCCGGTACAACGACTCAACTGCCCTACTTCATATCGTCTCTTCGCCATGTCCAACTGTTTAGGAAGAAATACAATCACTTCATCTTAATATTAACAGTCAATATTCTTATCGTTCAACCAAATGTTGGTTGGCATTACTTTTTCAGTAAAATAAGGTTTTAAGTATTTACACGAGTACCAAATTGTACAATTTCTGGTATTTCAACAGTATGTCTAAATCAGCAATGGTTTCCAATGTGAGCAGAGGCATGACAGCAGCTGTTGAGACTGGAACAAAAAGCTAATGATAGAAAATTACAAAAACCCAATTGGAAATTTAAGTATATATAATGCTCAGATTCGCTTAACATCATTGGCCCAACAATGCTGCCATTCCTCTGGCTTTTATAAATTCAAATGTGTACACAACCAACAAAAAAACAACTGTTCTTCAGTCTGAAAGAATATCAAAAACCTGGGTTCAACTGAGAATGACCTAAAGATGTGGACGCATTCAACTTTCTTTTCACACAGGAAGCTCTGATAGCAATTCAACACAAAGCTGAACTAGAAAGAAAGAAAGAAAGAAAGAAAGAAAGAAAGAAAGAAAGAAAGAAAGAAAGAAAGAAAGAAAGAAAGAAAGAAAGAAAGAAAGAAAGAAAGAAAGAAAGAAAGAAAGAAAGAAAGAAAGAAAGAAAGAAAGAAAGAAAGAAAGAAAGAAAGAAAGAAAGAAAGAAAGAAAGAAAGAAAGAAAGAAAGGTGAATAACTACAAAATTACACAAGGATTCTGTTGCAATGTTTTAGAGGAAAACACCAACCTTCGACAAGATATATTTAAGTCCTCAGAGTGGGAAACGGTTTGTTTCGCCTTGATTTGTTTGTGTAGACCTCGAGTCACACAAAGAGCCTGGGCTAAGCAAGAAAACAAGATAAATTATGGCTAACCGCTACAAGAGAACAAGAGCTACAAGAGAAGTTAATTGCTGAAAATGTTTGGACCGGCACAGTATTTTTACCCTGTTGTTATCGAAGTTGTGTCAAAAGATCTATCTCCTAATTGTGAAACCTCAAGCACACATAAATCACAAACTGGTAATATCCGTCATAAATTAAGCAAACTCTCCCAATTTAACAGGAAGGCCTGTGAGGACAACAAATGTATTCTGTGGTCACTCTTCACACCATGAAAACAACAGGTAGGCTCAAGAAAACCTTAAATGCCAGCAGGGAAAATCACTTTATGATAAAGAGATAACAGAGTTGCAACATAAACTAAGTGACATGTTTAACCTTCAATTTCAACATGTCGATTTGTGATTTTTGCCATATCAACGATTTCTAAGATCCAAACTTGAGAAGGGGAAAAATTAGTGTGAATTGCTTTATGAGCACTAAACCTGTGAGCTCAGTGAAACCAGTCTGGTCGATTAACAAACACTCTCCACTCCCTCAATTTCTGCTTCTAGTCGACATTTATTACCAATTAGGCGGTTAAATGTCTGGAAGAACAGACTGGCTGTTACAAAAGGGTCAATGCAACTAAATTCAAACAGAGGCCTGTTACATACTCCACACAGGGTGTTCCTACGCCCACACAAGTGGGTTTGGATGTATATTCTAAAATAGTTAATACGTGCCTACAGACCTGAATCTCCATCACTGCAAGATGAGTTTACTCTTTTTTACTTTACTTGAAACATGAATTGACTTTACGATTTACTGTCATGAATTTAACCGCTTTATTCTATGCAGTTTTGCAAGGAAATCCATATTTCGTGCATTTTTATGTAGAGTATATAAAAGGCCTTCATCCAGCAACAAAGGGCTTCTTCTATGAGATCTTACCCTGGCCTCTGAATCTAACATTTAAGCCTCTTTAACATTCAACAAGGAACCAGCTGTGTCTCTATAACACCTAACAGAAACTGTGAATGCTTGACAATATTCCAATATTAGCTGTCCAACTTATTTTCACTTGTCCACAGACCTTAACTCATATAACCACCCACTTAACTCAACAGCCAAGCTAGTTAGAGACTAGGTTAAGATGGAGAGAGGGGGAGATGCTTCAGATTTAAAGCACATTCAAATTACAACCTTGCGCCCTCTCTGATTTTCCCTCTTTAAACTGTCCCTTATGTAAATACACATGCGCGCGCACACACACACACACACACGCACACACACACACACACATCTGCAGTGTGGAAGGAGTGTTTGGGGGTGGGACTATCGATAAGGGGGTTCTGGCGTGTGGTAAGGGTAATCATGGCGCTGGGGCATGGGTTGCCCGTGTGCGGGTGTCTGCTCATACGGTGTGGATGTGGAGTAGCTTCCCGCTGCTGCGTAAGCTCCCGATGAATCATATGCTCCCGGTGCCCCGTAGCCTCCAGATGCGTCATAGCTTCCTGAGGAGGCATTGTAGTTCCCAGATGAAGCGTTGTAGCTCCCGGATGAGGCGTCATAACTTCCCGAAGTGTCGTATGTTCCTGGCGGTGGGTAGGCTCCCGATGCGGCATACGCCGGGGGTGCCGAGTATGTCCCTGGGGGTGCAGTGGCCGTGGTTGAGGCCTGTGCCTGTGTGGTGGCCGGTGGAGGTGGAGGAGGTGGCGGGGGAGGAGGAGGATTGGTGTAGGCATACTGGAGGTACTGGTACTGTTGCTGGTACTGTTGTTGATACTGTTGGTATTGATGCATTTGCTGGTAGTACTCTGTGTACGACCTGGAGTGCAGTTTACAGTTGAAGAGGGGAGAGTAGAAACAAAGCTAAATTAAAAATCACATCTCACATAAAATAACAGACAAGTGGATGTTTTCTTTATTGTTTAATGTTTTTGTAAAGCACTTTGTAATCATTGACTGTAAATAAACTATATTGTAAATAAATAATGTAAATAAATTATTAGTGTTGCAGTTGTTATCATTATATGTGCTAGTGGAAGAAGGCATCTTATTGGAAGAACAGCAGCTTAATTTTCTTCTGCCTCCATCACATACTAAAATGTGTTATGTGTACCTAGCAACAGGATCTGACCCTTCAGGAGTGTTGGTGGCAGGTGGGGGCTCTTCAGGTGCTCCAGGTGGTGTCGGCAGCAGGGCGCGGCGTTTGGGTCGTATCTGAGCGAAGGAACCCGGAACAGGGTCCGGGAGGAGGGGGGCTCGATTTCCGCGGATTGGGCTGCGGTCCCGCTCGTTATCTGAAGAAGCTGCTGCCTTTCTTCCTGCCTGCTGCTCTGCTAGAACCTTTAATTGACACAATGTCAGTTAACATACATAGAAAAAGGCACACAAAAATATACATGGAGAAGAAGATTATACATTTTTACTCAAATAAATGTTAAAAGACCTTCTGTCCCTCCTGAAAGAACTTGGCTCTTGCTGCCTCGAAAAGCGTTGTTGGATCTGGTCCGGTCTGTGGCTCTACTTCTTCAACGACAGCGCTGGGTCCAGGATTGTGATTGGCCATATCTTGGTACACCTGGTCAGCAACGGCTCCATACACCTGGCTGGCAAGAGCGCCGTATATCACCCCATCTGCACCTTTAGCGCTTGTAATGCCCTTCAGAGCAGCGTAGGTGGGGTCAAAGGATGTGGTGTTGTAGAATGAGTTATGGACACTTTGTTGAACCTGCAAAGGCAGATGAAACATGAGGTTTTTTTCCACAGCTGTCTCAGTTTTCAAAGATCATAAGTTACATGTTTTCCCAAGATAGTGGATGTCCTGCTAGAGAATTATCTCACTTGTATGGGTAGTCCAGCCGCCGCGGCCGCAGCTGCTGCTAGCACGGCTGCTTGACTCTGGTGATGTTCTAGTGATGGAGGTGGTCTTGGAAGAAGACCCTCCCTGCCACCTGCAGGTAGAAGGAAGCAGAAAACATGATGAGAACACGGACATGGGTTGTTTTCAGCATTTAATTATATGCAAAAAACTTAAAAACTAATGGATCCTTCATCTCCACCTGCTGCTACACCACCGCCCGCGTTGGCTAAATTTCCAGCCATTGCAATCTGGTTGATCAAAGGTTGGGCTTTGGACAGCTCTACGGCCAACTGACGGCTCTTGTACATGGTCCCGTTGAGTGCATCAATAGCAGCCAGGGCCTCCTCCTTCCTCTCCATATGCACAAACGCATAGCCAACATTTGAGCATAATCTAGCTGTAGGGTATACAGGAAGCAGGGACATCAGTGTTAGTGTGAGTCATTAATTCACTTTTTGTTTGCCATTATTAACTTCAAACATTTAACACTTGAAACTTGATCTTCATCAAGATGCAATTGTTCTCGCAGGACTTCTGCAAACTCTAATGAAAACTCCCTATTTGTGCTGTCCCGTCAGTATTGGCAACAGGCTTTCTAACTCACCTTTGACTTTATCACAATCTAAAACTCTTCCAAAGGTTGAGAAGAGCCCGTGCAAGTCATCTGCTGAACATGTTGCGCTGAGGTTCCCCACAAACACTTTAGTGGAGTTGGGTGGGCGGGCACGAGACTCCTCGACCACCAGGGGCCTGCCTCTGTACTCTTTGCCATCAAGATGCCTTATGGCCCTGTGAGAGCGAGAACAAGAATGATCTTAGTCACCATCCGGTGTACAGCAGACGACACTAACACTAATATTGCAGATACTAGGTGAGGTTAAAAATGAATAAAACAATTTATAGAATAGAAGAGATGAAACAATACCAGCCAAATGCTGCCAGTGTCTTTGTTTTACTAGTGATTTTAGATTTCATTGGAAATTTCATGCATCAAACTCTAAATAGACAAAAGAACCCAAAGTCTCTTTGATCTAATCTAGTTTTCTGCAGGGATCCAGTTCTTTTCCAGTTGTTTTCAGCCAAACAAAGCCTTTAAAAAGTTATGCCGTTTTTAAGATACACCAGCACTAAGCCCGTCAGTTCTTTTATGCAAACTTTAGACCTTTATGAAATTCTATAATTTTGTTGTTTGATCTTTTCAATCATCAGAATTCTAGTTGCCTTTTGGTAGCGTAAGAGACAGTGCTCAAAGCTAATTGAGGTTTTTCACACCTCACACAGTGTGCTTTTTCACTTGTAAACAGGCTGCTGCACACTGATAACTGCTGAGGATATTTCTGGGTTCAATCAAAGGCAAACTCTTACACTCGAATGTTATGAACATATATTAGGCGTTAAATTAAGCGTTTCTTTCCTTACATGCTCCATTATTTATATGCTTGTAACATTTGTAATGTAGTAACACTGATTCACCTTTCTATAACATTTTTCCTTAATTATATTGTCACATTGTAACACATACATGCATCTTTCAGTGAAGTTTTCATAATTTCCACTATTATGTAGCTTGTTCATAATAATACTGTCATTTTCTACCTTTCTGTACAATGTTTTTCACTGCCCATAATTTATGACCTAGTAAATGATACCTGGCACTTTATTTGATACTTACACCATCATTTGTAATTTGCACCTGTCTGTGCTCTACACAAATAGTTTTCTATTTTCATTTGATTTTACACTACATGTATATTTAGCTATGTATGTATAGTTAGTATATATACAGAATAATATGTGCATATGTATTTTCCTATTCATACTAAGAATCATTAGCAACATTTTCTTAGGGATGAATAAACTTTTATGTATGTTAAAAATTACAAAACCGACTGGCTGGACTGATTTCACTAACAATAATTTAGTAAAGCCCCTGGCCTGGTATAATGGCAACCTGATGAGCAAAAGAGGCAAAAACTGCCTGTTTAACTGTTTTAGATATAACATGCTATATCACCATATAACTTTACACCCATGATATGCAAGAATATTCATTCAGAATATCTAATAATAGTAATGAAAAGTTGAATACCTGTCTGCTGCCCCCTCTCCCCTCAGGGTAACGAAGGCATATTGTCTGAGCAAAGAGCAGGTGTTGATCTCTCCATACGGAGCAAAGAGCTTCGTTAGCTCGTCGTGAGTTGCATCCAAAGGAAGGTTCCCCACAAACAACTTCACGTTCTCACCGCTCATCTCTGTATCAACCAGGCATCTGCAAAAAAACAGTAAACAGGACGCTTTCATTAAGCGTGATACTCTGGGTAACGCTAATTTTTTTAACGTTAGTTTGTGAATCTCAACACAAAACTCGCGTTTTTGCAAAATCCCGACTGGCTGATAGGTTTAGTTGATTTTATTCAGCCGTAGTGATAATGCTAGATGGGGTTATAATTTACAAATCGTGTAAGAAGCGTATTGACGTTAGCTAGTTAAGTATTACTGGCTAAGCTAATAAACCCGTTAACTTTCGCGGCGAAAATCGATCCAATGAAGTTAGAGGCAGTCGGTGTACCTGCTAGGTTAGCTAGCTAATACCAGATAAACGATACATAAATGGTAACATAATATTGGTTATGTGGTAAAAAATGTAGGCTCAATTACACGACCAACAGTTAGGTAAAAAGTACAGGCACTACTGGCCATTTTGTTAAACGCAAACATTGACGACGTAGCTAACATTAGCTAAGCTAACTAGCTAGCTAGCTAGCTAGCTAACGCTAACGTGGTGGTTTTATAAAAGCGGTTGAAAACGTTTGCTTAAGCTAGAGATCCACCACTGGTATTAACTACGATAAAGTATATTTACTACCGGCAATCATATCGCGTTTTCAGTCTTTTACAAAACAGGTGAACATAATGAATTATGACAGTACATAGACTTCTTACCCAACGCGGTCTCGGAGCTGTGTTTCAAACCTCACATCCGCTTCCGGTTTCTTGAGGTGCTCTGGCAGCCATGGGGGCGCAGTTTCATCAAGTTTGCACCGGTTTGCACAAGATGGTTCTTCACACCACAGTTACACAGACCACCAAGTGTACGGCTCTCAAACCACATCGCATGATATCTTTTTTGTTATGTTCTGGGCATAAGGTTATTTGACTTAGAGATGTTTCCCAATGAAAGTATAGTTAGCTAGACCTAAGATACTTGATAATAGTATGTGGAAAAGGAGAAATTAAGTTTAACAATGCTCATACAAATATGTACCAAGGAAGAGCACACAAGTAAATGAGAAATGAGAAAAAGAATATTGGAAAAAATGTATAATATATACAAAAAGAATAAAATATAATATGAAATATAACACAGGTTGTGCAGTAATGTAGTAAATGTATGTGCTTAGGGAGAACCCGCTATGTACACTATGTGCACATAAATATAAATACTGTGATGGTTATATCTGTGATGGCCGCTGTAAACTAACAACTTACACTACTACTATTACACTTAAATGAAACCCCTGCTAGCCCTGTTACGGCCATAATGTTAGGCATAACCACAATACTAAAAGTTCAAATTTCGGACACGTGAGTCTAGCTCCGGCCCAGGACGCACAGTGTGATCACATGTGTTTCCAGGTGAGATCAGGTGGGAGGGGAGGAGGAGCCAAACATGAGAGACGTCTCCGGATCTGGAAAAGACACAGGTCATGACAGGCCGAAGAGGAGTTGAAGGAAGGAGTAAGGAGCATGCCATCATAAAGTGGAGCCGAAGGGGATAAAACAACGAGCCTGGTAATGTTAAAATGAGAATTGCGCAGTACACGTTTAAAGGACATGTAAGAAGTTGTGTGATTGTAGACTTGAAGACTGTGTGTGCAGCACAGTTTGAAGAGGAAATGTACAAGGTTTACAGGAATGCGGCAGGTTTGATAGGGAGATAGCTCTGTATGTTCAGAATGACAGCCTTAAGCCAACTACATCATTACCAGTATTTATTTTTTAATATTGAAAGTGTCGTTTGTCTATGTTGCTTGTGTGTCTATAGTTTGTTTCCCATACCTTCCGAATTTCATTTAAACTCTGTCTGAGCTGCTGCACTTTACCAAGTCTAGACTTGCTGATCCCAATCCAGGCAGATTTATTACGCAGGTGTGTATGTGTGTGCGCAGCCATACCACCCATCTTCCTGTTGTGAATGGGAGCCACAGGGACACATAATAACCACCTGTAGCATGCGTACACCATAGTGCATGATCAGTTATAGGACAATTACTGTTATAACCACATGTATACTTTTGTGTGTACGTGTGTGTGTGTGTGTGTGTGTGTGTGTGTAGATGGCACAGCAAGAAGAACCTCTGTATGATTTCCCAGAGCCCACCCAGCCGTCAGAGCGCAAGTTCTTGGGGCATCAAAGGGGACGGGCCTCTCTGAGAAGCATCAGCGTACTGGACCGTCTCCTGCTCACAGTTCCTGTCTGGCTTCAGCTGTCAATCAACCCTGCCACTGCACTGCACATAATGCAGAGGGAGCCTCCAGGGGTCAGAACCACATACACTCAGACTTACACATATATACCTCTCTTGCCTTCTCTTCCCATGTCCTACACACTCGCACAAGCACTCAATTGTCAGTTGTGTTGCCCTGCAGGCCTTCCTGGTGCGTAAGTCTCGCACCTCCCAGAGAAATGTGCTGTGTGTTCGTTTGGCGGATGACAGCGTGCCGTCCTTCGTCCAGCAGTTTGGAATCAGGGAGGAACACTCCAGTAAGAGTAAGACACTCCTGAACCCTCACGAGTTTTAATGGTCTGATTAGCTACTTGTCATGTTGAAATTGCAGGAAATAAGAGACTTACTTTGCTTCGGTTATCCAAGCAAAACAAAGAGCTTAATTCAACAGATTTCCACAGGTACAAAGCTGAAACAGCTCTGTTTAAATTACTATACTTATTACAGTTCATTGACCCCTACTCATGTGTGCTTTACAGAATTGCCAACGATTTTATAAAGTAGCTGACAGATTGTGCAGTAACTGGTCCTGGTTTCTCTGCTCTGTTTATTTTAATGCTGAACCGATTGGAATCAAATGGCAACCAATGGGTTCCTGGAATGTAGAAAATCAATTTAAATGTATGTACGCTTTATAAAATGGCAAAACTACTGGTATAGCCCTTTTAACACAGCTTTGCTCCAGTATTACAGAGTATTTACACGTAATTACATTTATCTTTCAAATCAAAAGGAATATAACATTCAGTGTGTCCATGTTCAAAGTATGTTAATATTCATATGCAAACAATATCTACCCCAGAGGCAGCACAACCATATGCTATTGTTGATACTAACAACCCTTCTGCCCCTCCATTTGAATTTTCCTCACAGCTCTGTCTCTGGAGACTTCAGCCATCAGCTTTCCAGATCTCCCGAGACTCATTTCCTTCTACTGTGTCAGCAGGTAAAATCTTCCTCACACTCATTTTCCTCAGCTGTCTTGTGCCTCCTGTGGGATCTTTTACCTTCACTTCCTCTACAGTATGTTATCAGTTCTTTCCCCTCCTTTTCTTGATTGACCACTGTCAATATTTATTGATCTGCACGAACTACTGTTATTATGTATCGTCTGTGTGTCAGGGATGTCTTACCCTTCCCTCTGGAGCTTCCTGAAGCCATTGCAAAGGCAACGTCCCACAAAGAGCTCGAGTCCATCTCACACATGGGAATAGGTTGGTGAACAGCAGATTTTGTAACCTCAGCCTCAAATACATACCTTAAAGGATTTATTTACGCAAGGCTCACACATACTATACATACAGTTATTACCTCTCCAGTGCTGACAGACATTAACACTGGGAATATTTGTGTGTAGGTATTTTTGTTTTTAGGATGAATGAGTAGACAGAGAAACTTGTTGAAATTAAGTTTTATTGATGAATTATAATCAAAAGTATATTCCATGAAGTATACTCTTTATTTCAAAATATCAAACAGAAAATAACAATATTAAAAAAAGTTTTTTGGGGGTTATACATTTACATGTACCATGTAAAGTGTGGTGGTTGCTTTTAAACAAGTTAAGTTAAAAACATTTTTTGGATAAAAGGATGACACAATTTTTAGAAGATAGTTGAAACGTTGTCAAGGTAATATTTTTTACTCTTGTATTAAATGCATTAATTCATTTCATAGTCATTTTTAATTATTTTTGTACAGTTTATGAAATTATCAATATTACAAAGGAATATATGGTAATTGCTCAAAATGGACCAATTAAGCGTAAATCACTGTTTCACCATAATGAAAAAAAAACCATCTGTATTGTTTTATAGAATTCTGGAGTTCCCAACTAAATGTCCGTGGACCGCGAGAGGCTCCTAAGCCCCAGAAGGACAAGGAGAAGAAGCCAGACCCTGTAACCTCAGCCCCGCCCTCTGCTGCCCCACAGACAGGTTCAGCTCCCCAGCCCGACTCAGACAACCAGCTCAAGACTGGACCTGAATCAGACACTGCCACCAAGCAATCTGGTGCCAACCCCACCCTGTTCCATGAGTTTTGTCCGATCACGACGCGCAGCCCCGGAGAGCTGGACTGTGGCTCCGGCCAGGGCGCTCTCTGTTTCATCAACCCCCTTTTCCTGCAGTCCCAGAACGCTCTGTCCAGACGGCGCATGTTCAAACGCAGCCTCAAGGTTCGGCTTTCCACAGAGACGTCGACCCTGCTGTCGCCCCCGCTCGCTCCTCCTCCTCCACCACCTCTAATGCCCAAAACCAAGGGAAGATGTAAAGCCCGGAAACGGGGACAAGGAACCACCCATCCCGGTGAAGGCCTGGGCCTGTTACAGGGTGAGAACCCAAATCAAGCCACTCAGATTGATCCCACAGTTCAGGACACCCATCCCCAACCTCTGACACTGGTGGAACCAGGCCAAAGTAAAGCTGGAGTCATGGGAGAGGAGGCTACAGCTCAGCTACCAACAGTAATGGAGCATCTTCCGGATGACTCAGACTACATGCAGCCCTCTCCAATGATCAGTTTCTCCCATCCTCCATCTCTCTCTCCTTACCTCTCCCCATCTGTTTCTCCCATTGCACCTCCCCTTGTCCCCAAAGTATCTTCGTCCCTCCCTCCTCATGACTCTCCCGGTGCTTCTCCCTCTCTCTCTCCTTACCTCTCCCCATCTGTTTCTCCCATTGCACCTCCCCTTGTCCCCAAAGTATCTTCGTCCCTGCCTCCTCATGACTCTCCCAGTGCTTCTCCCTCTCTCTCTCCTTACCTCTCCCCATCTGTTTCTCCCATTGCGCCTCCCCTTGTCCCCAAAGTATCTTCGTCCCGCTCTCCCCACGACTCTCCCAGTGCTTCTGCCTCTCCCTCGCCTTATCAGTCCCCATCTCTTTCTCGGGTTCCCTTTTCCCTCTCTCCATATGACTCACCCAGTGCTTCGCCCTCTCTTTCGCCTTATCAGTCCCCATCTCTTTCTCCTAAGCTCCCCTTCTCTCTCTCTCCTTTCACCTCTCCATCCTTCGCTCAGCTGGTGGAGCAGGCCTATCACACACCTGCCGCTCCTTCACGACCAGATCAGCAGAGATCAGAGAGGGAGGCCGAGGAGGAGGGAGCAGGTGCGGATGAATATGAGGACGAAGATGATGAAGAACTGCACAAAAGGAGGGAGGATGAGGAAAGGGGTCTGATCTTCCAGATGAATGCTGCTTCTCTAAATGACACAGACAGCTGCAGCTCCTTCAGCAGTCTAGAGGGAGCAGCAGAGACTCCACCTCACTCACCCCACAAACAGGACAACGGTGCAAGCCTCTAGCGAACAAACATTTTAGACTGTAACAGAATTACATGATGTGATATCATGAAGCACTGTGTAGAGTTACTTAGTGTAGATATGGTGACAGCATCCTACCATGAAATCATTTAAGAATAGAGCTGAATTTGAATTAAATAAGCTTTATAAAACAAACATTTTAATGCAGATAGTAGTTGTTTTGCCTGTTTTAACTTTTTATTATGTGCAATCGCCAACCATTTTCTAAAGCATTCCCAAACAGATTTCCTACCTGACAGCGAGCCATTTGTTTCCTTTCATGTCAGTATTTTCTGAAAATTAAATTGCAGACTTGAAACTTTCTCAAGTTCTACTGTGATATATATTTAACAGAATTCAGTTTCTGACTGAATTGAACTCTTCTCTGCAGACATGTTGACATATAAACCTTCAGACTTCAACTAAGCATGTGTTCTTCTGATAAAAGTCCTACTTCAATCATCAGGGCTGTTTCTTATGTCTCTCATCTCAGATTGTGGGTGAATTTCATAAAAATTAAAGCAACTGTCTTACGGTTCTGGTCGGAAAAAAGAACCTCGCTAAGATCTTATCAAACTTTTATTTTTTTTGTGCAGATTCAACACCACATTTCTTACATACACCATTTTTAAGGCCTTCCAGACACAGCAATATTTTATAGTCAATTAATTCATGACTTCTTCATTCCAAACCTAGCAAACAAAAAATAGCACAATGTATTATTTTGCCTTACTGTCAACATCAAGCCGTCATGGCAGCTAATTAACAGTCTTAACCTGTCAAATCCTCATCAACCCCAAGACTGAACAAACATTTATCTTAATGGACAAGCTGTACAGATGGAAGAAGCCAAAAGTTGACTGTGAAAATCAATTCATAGACATCATTCAAGACGTGTCAGAATGTTCATTTTGTGAACATCTGAAGTCAATTTTTGACCTTGCCATGATCAGAAATTGAAAACTACTAACAGTCACTTACACACGTTTATACCCAGGAACCATTTTTTATTGTCAGGCAGTGTTGGGTTAATCGATAGTTTAATACTTCTCATTAGAAAAATGTGTTTCCTAAATGCATCTAAAAGAGTGATAGCGTGGTTAAGTATCAGCTCATTTATTGGTTTTTTAACCTGTTATCAAAGACAGACCTGAAAGTGGACCGTGGCTGGAGAAACTGTGGCTGGTGTCTTTGGCAGATCTGTTAGTCTTTTGGCTTTACTTGAAGTATGAAACTTTAGTCTGTTCAGTGTCCTCTAAAAAGGACGTGGATCATTTTGCAGTTTTGTGTGTTTTAACATCCATTAAGAATCAGTTTGCTCTCACATAATGGTTAAAGAAAAGGTTATATGGTTCGGTTGGTATTTTTGAAGCCTATAAAAAGGAGCAGATAATCCGTCCATCAACACCAGCAGGGGCCGTCTCTTTTGCTCATCTCCAAAAGGTCAGCCTCCAGCTGCTCTGCGTCGTCCTGGAAGCGTTCAGTGAAGGAGCGAATCAAACCTGCCGCGCTGCCTTCGTACTCCACCAGCTCTGCGCTGTCCCCTGGAAACCACACACACAGACAGTCAGACGCAAAATGAATAATTAAGTCAGTCTACAATTGCAGTTTGTAACAGTAAAAGGTTTTTTTAATGTGATTTATTGTTTTGATTGTATTGATGAAGTAGTGCTATTATAAATTCAGAGCTTATAAAATAGAAAATAACTAGTTTGTATGACGTGTGGTCAGACCATGTTGAAAAAAAAGTTCATATCTGTTCCTAATGGCCACATTTTAGAAAATACGGTCACATTACCCTTCTGTTCAGCAAATTTGCCCCACATGATGAGAGATGTCAGGGTTCTGATGATAAATTCACAAACTGTAACTGTGTATGAGAGCAATGCTACAGTTTGTAGTCTGGTAGTGAGACAATGTACTAAACATTGTGATAAAACACACTAGAAAAACGTTTAAAGAGAGACATAAATAGCGGAGAGATGCGTTCATTTTCAGTCTCTCCTGGAAGCCATTCATTGTGTTGTTCACATGAAAAGTGACAGAAATAGTTGTTAAACAAATGCAAAAAAGAGAGCTTGACAGACATATTCAAACCCTGGCTCCTTCGTCATCTCTGCACAGCTGGACAATCACTGTGTAAAATGAGTGAAAATGTGGGATTGGCTGAAATTGGCAGACACATCACCCCCAAATTCCAATATCAGAAAGGTAAGGGGAGAAGTATTTTGGTTCTCTCTAATCATGCTTTGATTCATTTGACGTTTGTTGAACAGAGATATTTTTCATGAAATATAATCAGGACGAATGGATTTCTGTTGTTTTAGTGAATGTGCTGCTGGCAGCGTAAACCACAGTAATGTAACTGATGCCGTGAAATTAAATGGCAGAGTAAAGACTGATTTGAGTGCACATGTTTGTATGTGTGCATCTGTGTTAACCCCCATAACAGGTACAGATACAGATACATACCACTGACTCTGGAGTTGGCCTGGACAAACATCTTACGAGCTTCCTTCCTCAGCAGTACTGTCTCCCGGAGACGCAAGAAGTTGTGAGCACCAGCGTCGCTGACAGTGGAGTAGCCGTCATAGAGAGCCCTGCCTCCTTCCACATCTGCGGTTGACTTGAAGACCTACAAAACAATGGAATCAGGTTAGCAACATGTTGGGTATAGAGGTGGGTGAAAGACTCCACAGGGCACGTTCAAGTAATTGTCATTTTAATCAAATCATTTTAATAAAGATAACGACCAGTGTGACATGTATCTACAGTATGTTGTTTTCATTTTATCAGATTCCAATGTATTTTCAGGATTTGTAGTATTTCCTTCAATACGTTGTACTTGCTGGGAAATTGTCCGCCAGAAATGTGGAAATACCTGCAGTTTACGAAGGAACCTGTGGATGGCGTTCTTGCCTACAGTGTGGATCTTGCTTCGGTCGAGTGTGATCCGAGCGTCAGGCTTGTCGTCCTGTCCCGTCACTTCCTCCAGGCCCACCAGGCCTTCCCCGGCCTCCAGAAGAACACGCAGGATCACGAAACGAGCCTGCATGTGAGCCTGAGACACACACGCATACGTGTGACGTACACTGTATACATCTCCTGACGCTTATATAAACACAGACAGACTTACTATAAGCTGAATTATAAAAACAACACAGATACATAAAGCTGAGCCAGTCAGGTTGTAAGAAACACATGCTTAATGGTCTGTATGTTGACTCGTCTTGTAAACACTGTTCGCCCAACACCATGCATCTCTGAAGTTCTGTATAAATGAAAGTTATATGATTCATTACTACATGTTGCAAAGTAAAGAGTGAGATAGACAGCATGTTATGGACAGCGGCCAGATTACCTGTCTCCAGCTCTTGCTCTCTGGTGTGTAGAACTCCAGGCCCAACAGTCCAGCTCTGACCATGCTGAGCCAGTTAATGTACACCACATCCTCCGCATCCTGGCCCTCATGGCCAAAAATACTGCCACACACACACACACACACACACACACACACACACACACACACACACACACACAGACACAGACACAGACACAGACACACAGGTTAACATGCTGGCCTCCCTCATGGCCACACATCACGTGAGCTTTACCAGAAATAATAACACTCTATTCCAGTAAATGTCATTAAAACTGCCTAAATAACATTCATTATTTTCCCCAAAATGTCATCAATAAAGTGTGAGACTGTGTGTGACACAAATAATAACATAGCATCCCCTGTACAGAGCCGCCCAGAGGTATAAGCGAACTAAACAGCTCATTAAGGCTCCCAAACAAACTGAAAACATGCACTCTCTTTGGGTTGTTTTCGTACAAAGTGTTCTCCCAGCTGAAGAAAGTTTGGGATTTAGAAGACTTGGGGGTCTATAACAACATTTTTGGACTATAACAAATTTCTGTATGTATCTTGAAGTCTTAACTATGTAAAAAAAAAAAAATACATCTGCATCTATTAAGTTGAACTTTTCCCCCCAATCAAGAGCGTTCAGAAACTTCTATCTAATAGCAAATTACAGCAGCAACAGAGTTTGTTCATTTTGAATTCTTCACACAGATCTACTGAGCCACATATGCAGGGTTCATATAGTTTTTAAAGAACTTCATTCCATTATATGAATATATGTAACTATCTATGTCAAATTCACAGAAATAGACAGAGTGTGTAGGTTATAAGCAAAACATGACGTACCTGAGCGCTTGGTTGTTGAGACACAGGTAGAGACCGACACACTCGGCGCGACATTCTTCGTAAGAGGAAGCAATCGTTGAGAACTTACTATCCCACGTCTCGCTGCCCAGATACCAACTGGACACCTAAAAGACACACTCATACCTTCAGTTTGTTTTTGCCAACTGAAGACAACATTAAAAACAGGTTTTCACACAAACAAACTCACCGGCTCTCCAGTCTCTGGGTTCATCACCTTGCTCTGGTCAAAGTTGAACTTGCCCTTATCATCCTATAAGAAGAGATGAAGCAAAACAAACACAAATCAGATTTGATTTCCTCACTGACGATTCTTAAATGAAACACTTTAACAGGGAGAAATCAACAAAATCTAAATCCTTGAATATTGACTGCATAAATTATTTTTTTACTGACATACCAAGGGAAGTAAAAGGGCAACAGATCATATCAGATTAATTGCAAATATTTTCAAACTCAATATTACTGTGGTTGCTCACAGCTAATTGCTCTCTGGTGCTTATATGAGTGTACAGCAGCAGTATGTTTGACTGACCTTGACAAACAGCTTGCCACTTCCATGGCCCAACAGTTCATGAAGTCCAACCTGCACCTCGAATGATGGTCCCTTCCACTTGATAAACAAATCCTAGTGCAAAAAAAAAACCAACCACACACACACACGTGGCAATGTATAATTATGGCAGTGTGTGAGAGAGCTGCCGTGTAAGAGAATCAGGAAGCAGCACGCGTTACCTTGTCCTCCTCCTCCAGGAAGGTGAGTTTTTCTTTTTGTGTAGCATAGGCTACGGCCAGCACGTTGCCTAGCGACACGTTTTTAAAGCCCTCTGACTGTCTGATGTCATCATCTACACACAGAAACACACAAACATTGTTTTTAAGGGTAATACTGTGAGACAGATTTTAAACTTAAACCAACTGAACAGCTAAATTTGACATAGTGTATACGTCCACATCTCAGCATACGTACAGTTGGGGATGTTGATGCCAGCTGGTATTCCACTCCCAGCGAAGGTGAGGACATCCAGCGAGGTGAAGTCAGGTTTGAGGAAAGTGTCCTTCTCAAACTCCCTGGGCCAAGGCAGCTCAGGGAGCAAGACTTCTGCTGAGCTCACCAGTTTGCCAAAACGCTCACTCATCGCCTTGTTCACAACCGCAACGAAACCTTGAGGTGACATCACAACCCCGAAGTTAGGAAGTGAAATGACAGAAACAAAAAACAAATATAAACCCTCCTGTAATTTGAATTATTTATATACACACACGCATTCACATATGAGCCTAATTCTTTGAGGGTACAGAAAGTATATTAATACCATGACCATGGACTGGATTGATAGCAGACTACCAGCTAAATAGTGAAATATTGTGTCATTTCAAGTATTAAACAACCTCCATTGCAGTTTGTGTCCCTCTAAAAATCACTGCGATCACTGCTAACATGATGCATTATTTCCCAATTTACCTACTGGAGTTAAAAGCTGCACATAATCTACTTAAGTAATGGTTTTAAGTAGCTCAATCACAATGTTAATTTTTCCCTTAATAGTCTTCAGCTCTGTACCAAAGCGATAAAACCTATAGAGGCACATGGGATCGCAGCCTGCAAGCTAATAAACACGTTAATATCACTGTTTTGGATCACCGTGGTAGTTACCTTCAAACTCTCCTCTGGAGCCAAATGGGTCCCTGTAGCTCTCTATGAAACCTATATAACTGAGAGAAGGAGAGAGGGAGGGGGGAGTGAAGGAGTAACGAGGAGTAAAGAGCATAAAGAGAAAGTTTTCAGAGATTATCACAAGAGAGTAGTATTCAAATGTGTTAAATAAGCAGGTACTGGATGATGGAACAACCTTCATTGTGGACAGTCGATGTGTTCATTTGATTGGTTGATTTGAGTGTGCTCACCTCTCGACAATTGGTCCCTTGTCTTTGATCCAGTAGCGCGAGCCCTCTTTATGGGCTTCAACCGAGCCAAAGGTGAAGCTGCGTCTGTACTCTTCGAGCATCTTTCTCTGGTTCTCATTGGCAGCATAGGCCTGAGTTAAGTATTTGGAAACAGAACAAGACTTTCAAGAGTGGAACTGTGGCAGGAAGATTATTTTCAGGTTATCAGCTCATTCATTCACACTCCTCCTAAACATATGGCTCTATCTTTGCATTCTCACCTTCCCTCTCCTAAAACTTAACATTTATTTTACAGCACACTTCTTTATGTTTTACAGCAAAATTGACAAATGTATATTGCTCCATCAACTTAATATGTTGGTGATTTTATTCCTGTTCCAAACAGTTCTGCATTAACGTATCGTATCCCTCGCTCTCACCTGTGCTTGTTGGAGGTAATAGCTGACTTTCTCCATGAGAGGAGCATAGTCTCCCCTCTTCACAGTGAACTCTTTGTCTTCAAAGTTGAAGTTGCCGCAGCATGACTCGCATTCCCCATCCACTGCACAGTCTGTGAAGTACATTTGCTTTAATCGCTGACTGTGTAGCATCGTTAACAACATTGGTTACATAAACAAATCTCTCAACATCCATTAGATGGTAATCATGATGTATTTGAGTTCACAAGCTGGAATGTTTTTAACATAACATGTGGAATCTACATGACATGTGATACATATTAAAGTATGTATGCCAAATCTGTCACAAGTGCAATATGGCTGTTGTAAATGTTTATAAATCTCATTCTGGTTCTCATATAAATCATAGTTTACTGTAGTTCTGACCTTTCTGCACAGCTGAAGCCAAGCGCACCTCATAGCAGGCTTTACCTCCATTGTCCTTCTTAAACAGACGGGTGTTGTAAGCAGACAGTTTCTAGAGACAAACCACAAGAACACAGCTAAGAATAAGTGATCTGAGAGATAAATGGAGGAGCGAGAAAAGACACAGAGACAGGATGAACTATCAACATGTAGGGAGGAGGTGAGAGAAGACTAAGAAAAATAAGTAAATCCAGTGCAACGAGGAAGAGAATGACATGTCAGAATGGAGTACAGAAGAAAAGGAAAAACAGGTTATTACCAGAGATTGGGGAAAGAAAAATGGAAATAAGAATATTTATTTTTGGTGTGAATCAGCTTACTTTTGAGTCAAGGAACTTCTGAGCCAGCTCAGCATCCTCCAGACAGCAGTTTCCTGAGAAGTAGGTGGTAATTCCCTGAAGAAAAGAAAAGCAAAAATACTTCATGAGCCATGTATTTTCTCATAGGGGTCACAGTACCGGATCACCTGTAGTTCCCCCTGGAAGTTTGGGGTTGTTGGTGGCCAATCTAAAGACACCAACCTGCAGACCATTTGACATGCTACTTGAAAATACTCAATTTATCGGACACAAGTAACTTAAAAGAGAACAAAACGTTCCAGTCCTAAACCAGCACTTATGATGGCGAATAAGAAATGTCTTCTTAACATTTGTCAAATCTATCTAATCCTGGCAACATGATGGATGTGTCATTAAATATTACCAGACAAAATAGTTTTGTCAAAGCTAACCTGAACTCTGCATCAAATGATACAAGATCCCACCTTGTCGCCCAACCCCAGCTGCTTCTGTTTGTCTTCCAGGGAGAAGATGAGACACGAGCAGCTGTCCCACAGAGCCTCCATCTCAGTGGGCTGCTCCTGAAATGCCTGGCTGGCCCTCACCAGAGCTTTCAGCTTGTCCTGGGTGAACATAACACAGATGCAGACATCTTAAAATATGTCACAGCAGCAGTAAAGGAGCATTACAGATCATGGGCACCTCACAATACACTGAATTGTCAGTTTATTAGTAGTAACTTGTAGAATCGAATATTCATATTGTGTTTATGGTGATGCTGTGTAAGAGAAGTGTTGATTCAACTCTGTGGAAATTCTTGAGACCATATTTAAATGGCGTTGTATCGGATTGCATTAAATTGTACAGGTGTTCATCTTATTGTGTCCACCTCCTGTAAAACTGTTAAGCATCTGAGCTGACACAGCAGGCCACCTTACCTTAGGTAGATTTGGAATGAACTTTGTGTCTCCAAAAGACTTGTAGTTTCCCATGTTGGCATACAGACCTGCTGCATACACCAAGAAGGCCTAAAATAACATACAAGAAAATATCATAAAAATAATTTTCATCTGGTTAATGGCATAATGAACATCTTTACACATGTTTGCAATTGTTTGTGGGTGAAAGGTGAGTCAAGACAGAACCAGAATCAGTCAAAGACACAAAGACCTGTACCTGGTACTCCTCAGAGCTGAGTCCAGCTGCTGTTGCGACCTGTTCCAGCTGTGCAGGCGTCTGCTTCCTGAAGATTTTCTGCAGCAAGACAAAGATGTTTGCAGACTCTGGGGAGGTCTGAAGCAACACTGCCAGACCACCATACCTAAGACAGCAAATGTTATTTTTGGTGAGCAGCGTGTCAGTTCTCTTTATTCTTTAAAATGAGTGAGAAATACATTTTCACAGAGGTAACTCCATTTAGCATCTATTGATTTCAATAGTGCTTGACTTGAACTTGCTACATCCTGTGATCAGTAACGTACCAGGCGGCGCGTGACAGGTAGTGGGCGTACATCTTCTCCTCAGGCGAAAGCAAGCGGAAGGCCTCCCCACAGTCAAGTGCAGAGATACCAATGTCATTTGGGAGGTAGTACTGGGAGTCCACCATCTTTAGTCTGAGGTTTAACACTGATGATAAGGAACTGAACGAAGAGAGGGAAAGGGAAAAGAATGAAAAAGAGGGGAATAGATGAGGTAGGGGACATTAAGTAAGGAAGTGTAAATGGGAGGTGGAAGACAAAGAAATGAGAGGAGATATAGATGAAAGAAGAGAGGTAGTAATAAGATGAGTACTGCGTGGGATAAGGAAATAAAATAATTGCAAGTTAGAACTGACAGCATTTTTTTTTACAATGAGTTCCAGGATTTGCACACCTGATTAAGCTAAGTACAAACACACAAATGCTCATTTATTAACTTACCAACTTAACAGTTGTACTGAAACTAAAGTTTTTATACTTAAATAATTGATCATGAAAATTATTGACAACTTAGTTTTGTTAAGTTAAGAAAACTTTATTTGTGTTTCAGCATGATATACAGGACAAAGGGACATGTCACAAAAACAACTTAGAACAAAAATAAAACAGCAGCAAGAACAACACATCCTAGCATTCTTGGTCAAGGCAATTCAATTTGGATATAGCATTCTGCTGTTTCCTATATCTTTTTAAGATACTTTGTTCTAGTAGCAAAGGGTGGGAAGTGCAGTGATTGAAGTGGTGTGTAGTGTAATGAAAGGTCTATGATATTGTTTAAGTACGATAAGGTAAGTTAAAAGTTAAAGGTAAGCCTGGGTTGCAGACAAAGACAAAAACCTACAAAAAGTTTATTCAAATTACAGCAGGTGCTCGTCCCTGAACCTTGATCTATCATAACCGACCATGGCACAGATTCAAGAGGAACCACTCACAATTACTGAAGCCAGTTTACTGTTTCACTTTCCATTAAACTTAAAACTTAAAGTGAAGCGCCTTTATGCCACAAGCTACACGCTTTTTGTGCCCCTTCAAAGTTAGTGCAAACTGCATGTTTAAGTACTGGAAATACGTTTAGTCTATAGGCTACTGCAAACCGCTAACTTACCTCAACGTTAACGTTAGCTAACGTTACTAGCGTGCATGCTAAGACGGTTGCTGAGTGCTTGGGAGCATTTAAACACACTGCCACGACTTCTGTGAGCAAAATATTAAGTCGCAAATACTATGCGACCCATTTCTATGAATGATTAGCTTCTACGTATTACATTTCAGGAGGTAAAAAGGTGGATACCAACTCAACAGCTTGTTACCTTATTTCCTTCAATAGCTCCAGCGAACGTCAAATTGCAGTCTCACGCTGTACACTTCCTGTACTCATTCAACATTAGAGCCGCCCCTCAACCAATCACGGATTGTATATTGTGGTTGATAGAAATTGTAACCAATCACAAAGTAGCTGCGGCGGATTTTTCAAGCATTTCACGTCGTCATTTTCTGACCAAGAGGAAGCTTGAAAAGCACGATCTCTGAACGTTTAAAACTAGGACACTAGACTGAAACACCACACACAAAAGATTTATGACAAGCTGTCCATTCAGGCATAAATAATTACCAACATCTACGAAACTGCAGCGTATGGGACGAGGTGGCCGAGTGGTTAAGGCGATGGACTGCTAATCCATTGTGCTCTGCACGCGTGGGTTCGAATCCCATCCTCGTCGTCCTTTTCCACAACCGAAGACATCTCAACATCGTACGGACCTGTAACACCTTGTACATCGGTAATAAGCATATGGGGAGTAACCGGCACTCGTCACAAGGTGATACTCAGCGCAACGTGGTCTGCAAGCAGCTGTTAACTTTTCCCCCCCTCAACTGTCTCCTCCTCCCAACCTCCTCATCCTCCTCCTCCTCCTCCTCCTCCCCTCCCCCTTTGTATTCTGGTTGAAAGTGAAAATTTGGTTTTGGAAAATCACCAAAGTCTAGTTTTTTTTGGCCATATGCTGTACAGATTGTAAAGCCCCCCTGAGGCAAATTTGTGATTTGTGATACTGGGCTGTATAAATAAAATTGACTTGACTTGTCATAGTGCCATAAAACCATAACCACACATTCTTTCCACACACACTTTCATTTGATAATCCCCTTGTTAGACATTTCTATAATTACCTTGATACGCTTACAAATCACACAGTATTTCATCACTTTATTGGTTTTATTGAAGTCTAAAAACATGATGAGAAAGTGAATTATTTACAAAGGGTGTGCAACAGAAAATATTAAGTTTTCCTTGATGAATGGGTGAGCCAGTCAGCTGTACTATATCCAAATGGTAGTTTCAGTGACCAGTCCTGCACCACAAGAGAAATGTTAACAGACATCTGGGCATTCAGCACATCTGTGTGAGTGTGCGTGCACCTGTGTTTGTTTATTTTAGGGTTTATGCTTGGGTTTTGCCGTCCCTCCTGACAGGAGGCGTCGTAGGGAGAATCCAGCGATAGCAGTCTGAGAAGCTCAGGCTCTTGTCCACAGCACAGCTGGTGCAGTAGACGATCCCCAGAGCCAGCATCACTACGAGGAACACACACAGAGGCACCAGCAGGGCCACCAATAGCCAGCTCTTGTCATGCTTCCGTTTACCTGCATCAGATCCATCCCCTTCCTCTGCTATGCCACTGACATCCTCTGTACCATCCATCTTAGATCCCTCCCCCTCCCTAGTCCCAGAGGCTGACCCGTTTACATTCTCGGCTCCCACCCCACCACTAGCTTCTCTACCTCCTTTCTTAGCTTCAGCCTCATTATCAATTTCGTTGCCTGTGTTGTCTGTTTGCGTTGTGGGTGGAGCTGTCTCATATCGCTTTGGTGATAGGGCATCCCATTGGTTCAGGTGATTGTCGGACCCATGAGCCATGTCAGGGGAGAGTCCTTCAGGGGCTTCTGTCAGCCAGTCAACGTCAAAGTTGGTGTCAGCTTCAAAGTTTGGGTCTGGGGTGAATGAAGTGGACCAGGGAATATCGTGGTCAGGGTCCAAGTCAGGTATGTGAGCGGAGTCACTGGGGTCAGGGGTAAGAGTGGAATATTCTTCATCGTCAGGCGAAGGCTGGCAGGTAAGTCCATCTGACTGCAGGTCATAGCCATTGTCACAGTAACACTGGTACCCTCCCATGTAGTTGAGACACTGCTGCTGGCAGGGCGACTCCCCTACACACTCATCTACATCTACACACTCTCCCTCACTGCCCGACTCATACCCGGGGTTACACAGGCATGTGAAGGACCCCACTGTGTTTTCACAAGTGCCTTCGCAGCTACCCTCATCGAGGCACTCATCGATGTCCATGCACTCGCCCTCGTCATCTGGCTGGTACCCGGGGTTGCAGGTGCAGTGGAAGGTGCCTGGGATGTTGACACAGAGTTGCGGACATGGTTGCTGTCGACATTCGTCTACATCAGAACATCTGCGGCCATCTGGACCCATTTGGTAGCCTGGGGGGCATGTGCAGCGGATGCCCCGAGGTGTCTCCACACAGTCGTACTCACACCCCATCTCCACACAGACGTCTTTGATGTGGGGCTGGTCAGTGGGACCCGCGGAGTCAGAGGATAACTCAGGGGGGTCCGTTTGGCTCAGGGGGTCAGGCTTGCAGCTGTACCCGTCCTCATCTATCGTAAAGCCCTCAGAGCAGTAACAATAGTAGTCTGTGTCTGTATTCTGACAGTACTGCTCACATCCATGGTCCCCGCTGCACCAGTCCTGGTTCTGTGGAGCTGCACCGGACGAGCAAAGTGGGGCATCCCTGGACCAACCCACTGTCTCGTCATCTCTCTCCATGCACAGCACTGTTTGCTCAGCACGAGCATCTGGGTCTGAGCTGTCTGCAGGGCATGACAGAGCTGCTACAGACCCGTAGGGCACGTGAGTCAGCAGGGTGCTGACAAGGTGAAATGGGGTGGTGTAAACCGCTGGACCTCTACCCTCGTCCTCCAGTGGTGGACACATTCCTTTGTAGTTGTACTGGCAAACAAATCCGTCCAACGGCAGTGCGCAGGAGCCATCAAGCCACCGGAAGTTGTCACTGCTCTCACGTCCACTCTCAGAGGTATGGACGGTCATGGCTACACAGCGAGGGGCCGCACAAGTCCCAGGGCTGTCTTCACGGAGCCAGTTAGTGAACTGGCCATCCTGGTCTCCTGTTGGAAAAATAAAGACAAGGACCAGGTCAGTAAAAGTAGAAATTCCCTGTTTTTAGTTTCCTTCTTTTATTTTTAACTATATGCAACTTCTCTCAGAGTATTTAATTTGCTTTTTCAGATCTACAGTATATGAGACATCTGAAGATCATGATTAAAGAATGTGTAGAATTATTTTATGAGAATGTATTGTCTTTTAAATTGTTATGATGGCAAAAGTGTTTGTTTGTAGAAAAAAAATGAGACACGATTGGTGCGGTCTATGTGTTGCTGTCAACCCATTCATTGTCATTTTTTCTGGGATGTAGCAGCCTGCATTGCCGTCTGCCACAGTGTCTTTTTTGATACTACCACTAGGGGACGCCAAAGTCAGATATTTTAAAATTCTACACATAAGGGCTTTGAAAACACCTCTTTTATCTTGCTCATATTGTTGTTGCAATTGTATTGAAATGGTAAGATTTGCCTTTGGAATATCGGGGTTGTAGTTTTGCAGACGAGATGCCCTTTTATCCGTGATTTGGCAGACTTGACACTGCATGGCACATCCCCCCACAGTGAATAATATACAGTTTGTAACAAAAAGAGCAGAGGGATCTGCATCATTATTGTCTGTTTGAATATATTTGAGGGGGCCACTAGTCAGCACAGGAGTTGCCACATCCACAACTGATTATACAGAGCAACCAGGGCATTATTTCTTGAAAGACATACTGTTGTTGAAGTACTTTTCCAATACTGTGGGCACCACAAAGAATCTTCCATTCACATTAATTGTATTGGGTTGTAGGAAAAAATCTCTATGTCAAACCCTGGTTAAATACAATAAAATAAAAAGTGGTATCCGCATCGTTAGATACCACTAGGGACAAGTGAGGAAACAGGGGGTGAACCAACGCTTTAAATAGCTTTCAATCATCATCAGCAGATGGAAAAAACAAGTAAGCTGGCCACATAACTCTTGAAAATCTAATCTTTTAGTCTTTTCTAACAGAAGACCAAAGCAAACACTTTGAGTGATAAAAAAACCCATCTGGTTTTTAGTGGCGAGGTTTGTGTAATGACTAAATCAGGCTGAGGGGTAGCAGTGAGGTCAAAAGGGGATTGAACTTCCCCTGTCGCGCCAGCTCTGTCTCTGTGAAACAAAAGTAGTTAATGTAATAACCATCCCGTCAGTGCAGAGCTCTGGAGGCTGGCCCGGGTGCCAAAGTCTGACAGGTAAGGGTTGGGGGCCAGCACAATGGTTTAATCCCACAATCTGAAATTTCATTCATAAACTCTAGATACAACTGATATGTGTGTGTGGAAGTAGTAACATTGAAGCAGGCCCAATGGCTGTAATCACTGATTCACATTGTTTTAATGACGTTAACAAAAGTCTATAGATTTTAGTTGAACACGTGGACCGGTGATACAACAATATAGTTGAAAAAATAGGCCCAAATCTAGCTTTGGTTCATTTAGTTTTGTATATGTCAGGCTACAGACACTGCCAGAACCAATTCAGTCAAGTAGGTAATTAACTAACTAATTAATTTTTGAACAGATTAAGCCGTTATACTTGCCAACAGATTTTCCATTAGATCACAGTCCAAAACTTAGCTTTGAGTGCAATGATCTTTAAAAAGTTGACTCGGGGAGGGAAACTTTAATGCTTAAATGTAAGAAAAAACATACCATTATGTACCTTTCCCTATTTGGGGGCAATTTTGAGATCGGATATTAAAATCCAATGAAATGGCTGCTTTGGTGATGATGCTCAATATTAGGAACACTGAAAGGTCAAATGTCAAAAAGGTGAGACTTTGCCTGTGACCCAGACGAATCCTCTTAGTGGTCGGGTGGATGAACACTGGCGTGGTGGTCTGTGCAGCCCGATCCAGAGGCGAAGCCTTGATCTGGTCCCCTGTGCCTCAATGGCGGACAGCAGCTCATGGACCACACCCGCTGCCTCGTCGGTGTGCATCGTTGCCAGGGTCCCACCTCGCTCCCGGCAGCTCCGCCCAGCCTCCCTGAAGGTTCTCTTCTGGAGGAAGACAGTGTAGCATCCCTCCTGGTGACAGAGTCCGTCTCTTTCAGCCAGCTGAGCCCCGGCTGCTGCCTGCTCCCCCTCCGACTCCCTCAGCCTCTGGCCTCGGCTTCCAGGACCGAGACAGACCGTCAGCAGCCACAGGATACACAGGAGACTCATGCTGGTCTTTTGCATCCTCCACCAAGATATGAGGTTTAAACTAAGCCAACATTCAAATGAGTACCACAACCTTACTGTCAAAATAAATAACCTAAAGGACAATAACAATTTTTTCTGACCTCCTATTCAAGCAAACCTGACCCAAATTCACCCACTTTTATTAATTTAACAAACTTGCCAAATCTGGCTGATTTTTTAATATCCTGTTAGTGCATTTAAATAAATCATCTGGTCTAATTCTAGTTTACTCAAAGTAATCTGAGACAGATAAATCCAAAACTGACATCGGATTACCTTAATTTACCTTGGATTGCCCAAACCCTTAGACAAATAGCCCTACAGTGCAGAATCGGTCAAACTCCATTCACCAGCAAGCTGTCAGCACTGCTGCCACACTAAAGCAGATTTCACAGAGCCTGTTTAAAACTAATAGAAACCAATGCAGTCCAGTGGAATCTCCTAGAAAGTCCAGTTGAGTCCAGTACAGTCCAAAATAAAGTCCAGTGAAGTACCAGTGGAGTCCAGGGTTCAAAATTGTTGAATGGAGCAATCTGCCCTTCAGCTAAGTCCAAAAGAGTTAAATAGAGTCCACATATATATCTGATGAACTTCAGTGACAGAAACCCTCTCCTGTATCTGATCCTGCTGGGGCTTTCTTGCCTCTGCAAAGTGGGCTTTCTGACTGAACCTCAGAAAGAGAGAAAGATGGGGGAGGGTGGAAAGGGGGGGAGGCTACGTAGAGGAAAAAGAATTGTGTGTTTTTGGAAGAGGGGGCTGGTAAAGTGTGTGAGTGTATAATGTAAGGGAAGGCTGGAGGGTTTGACAAGTTTGGGGGGGGGGGGGTAGCAGAATTGAAAAACCCTCAGAGAGTTATGAAAACCATACGGCACCATTCTGTCCCCCCATCTTGCCTATGGCTTCAGACTCACACGTGCACTCTCTCACACACACACACACACACACACACACACACACACACACACACACACACACTCACAGCTTCAAGTAGTGCATGCTGCACAGCATCCACAGCAGTGGAAAGTGTTTGTCAGCTCTGTGAGATGCAAAGATTGTCTCCCCCCTTTTCTTCTTCTTCTTCTTCTTCTTCTTCTTCTTCTTCTTCTTCTTCTTCTTCTTCTTCTTCTTCTTCTTCATCTTCTTCTTCTTCTTCTTCTTCTTCTTCTTCTTTTCTTCTTCTTCTTCTTCTCTTCCACCTTCTGTCTCTCAGTCTATTTCTCCTGTTTCTCTGTCAGCCTCTCATTGTTATATATTTCTCTTAATCTCATTCTTTTTTAATCTCTGTCTTTACCACCACTCTTCACTCTATTTTCTCTTTTTCTGCCAACACCCCCACTCTTCTCTGCTTTCTGTCTTTCTACCAAGTTCATACCAGCTGGAAGTTTTTACAGTCCAATGGAAACATTTGAGTAGGGAACGGGAATACCTGTTGGACCATGCATATGTGTGTGTGTGTGTGTTTGAGTTCATACTTATGCTGTTATACAATAACTTGGGCACAGATGTCTAAGCGTGTGTGTAAGTGTGCTTCAGTGTGTGTGTGTGGCTATTACTCGAGGGCATATGGAGGAGAGGAAACAGGAAATGCCAGATGTGCATCAGCCTGACCTCTCAGTAGCTGGGGAGCAGGAGTGCGGACTGGGGGTACCTCCGCTGCCGTCACATGATCCGTCCGCCATGAATGGTACATCTGGTGCAAAGTCAAAGGCTGAGTTTGGATCTTCCAAAGAAAAATAAGATCTTTTTCTTTTTCCTTGTAGCTATGCGGCAAGCAAAGCCAAAGAATACTGAAGAAAGCCAATAGCTGTGATTCTGATGTTACAGATTTAAAGCTGCCGGGGACAAACAACTGGGCGAGAGACTGTAAATTAAGGTCTACCACACACAAACAGGCTGAATTGTTGAACAATCTAAGCAGCGTAAGTGGAAAAGTGCTTTGGCAAACAATAGCCCTTCACATAAATGCTCATCACGCTTTTTCTGAGTGGAAAGTGTGACCTGCCACAACACAATTTAGGCAGCTTGATGTCATTATTATATGCTGCAACTTTCCTCTATGTCTGGCGCGGAAACAAAAACTTTGGAAATTGACAGCAAAGTTTCACTCGCTGTCTCTTCCTAACGCAGGATGATGAGATGGAAAAGTCATGCGGCATGTGTAGATGGATCCATTATTAGCTGCAACAATGTGTGTCGGAGCCTGTGTGTGCTCCGTGTTCGGCAGATGAGTCGGGCTGGCTGTGAGGCGTGTTGGTTTTGGCAGACAGAATATATACAGTCTAACTATTCAGCAGTCTTTTCCAGTTATGTAACAACCATCAGAACTAGAGGGAGAACAAACATAAAACCTCAGGATCCCGGAGAACCTAAAGAGCCTTTTGGTTCCCCACCCCCTTCTCCTCCTCCTTTTCCTCCTCCTCCTCCTCATCCCTCATTCTCCTCCTGTCTTCCTCTGATTTTCTTTTTCTTGGACCACCCCCATCCTCCCCTCTCCTCTGTCTCCTCTCTCCCTTTCCTTATTATTCTTTCACCCCCCGTCCCTCCTCTCCTTTCTTGCATCCTCTTGCTCTCCTCCCTTTCCTTATCTTCTCCTTGCTCCTCCTCACCCCTCTTCTCTTTTAGTCTCGCTAGTTCTCCAGAACCCCAGCTTTCACCCCAAACCTCCCACTCTTTCTCTGTTTATTCTATCATTCAGGCTGGTTGACCCCTCCTCCTGCTCAGACAGCCACGCCCCCCTGAGACACATACCAGAAATGTAATTGATAGAACAGACAAAACTTCTCCTTTCCATAGTCGTGCACTCCTAATTCTTCCCTTTTGCATTATTGTACTTACAGTGCCTCCAAGCTGCTCTATCTCTCAACCCAAAGACTTCTAATGGAACATACAGATCTCTTGATTTTATATTCCCTGCCTCCTAGGTCACTCTCTACCTCCTTGACTCCTAGCCACTTGCCACATAATATTACTGGCTCTGATACATTCTCAGATTCTGACTTCCAAGCAGCTGAACTGTACCTTCCAGCTCCAAAGCCTCTCCATTTCACTTCAACCACTAATTCAATTTTTTTTGCAGCTGAATAGCTGTTCTTGATTTGATGTTCTTTGGTGGCCACTAAAGCTTTGGTATCTGGATTGATTATACACTTTAGGCACTTTACCTTCACTGAAAGAACATGTGACATGTATTTGACAAGACTAAGGGCCTGGTTATGCTAGAAAAGGACTAGCGTATGCCGGAAAGCAAAACTGTTTACGAACGGTCACACTCGGAGGAAGGGTGAAGAGCCAGCCATCATAGAGAGAGACAGTGGGGTTGTAATGACCATTTAAATATAGGGATTACAGCTACATGAAAAATTACAGAAATGGTTGTGCAAAGACTGAAAGAGAACTAGAGAGAAAAGTTCTCTGCACACTTGGCCAATCTTGATGTGGATGTGAATGTTAGATTGTCGGTTTTGGAAAGTGGCAGAAATGATTAGGCGCTGGCCCTAAAAATGCACAAAAACAGATTAAGAATATGTGTAACTGTGTGAGCAGGGCGTCCTTGAAAAAGAGTGAACAATCCCTGAATAATTAAATGTAGGAAAAAGATTCTTTTTACACCATAGCATTTTGTCATGAATGTACATTGTCATTGTTGTACAATAATTTGTTATTGAATACAACAAATATAACAACCTTCAATTGTTTGATTTAAATAAATGTGTTAAATGTAGTGAAAACGCAGCATACATTTAGAATACTAGTTGTTGTATGTTATTCCAATACATTGCTAAATCTACTGTATGTCATTATATTAAAGTTGCATATATGGAAAATATATTTCATTCAGTTTCTACATGAGCGTTTGTGGATGTCTAACTCGTGTGGCTGTGCAGGACCAGCAGTCTGGAAACTAATTCATTTTAAGTGTCATGCTTTTCTCTGCCTCTGCTTTGATAGTTAAAATGTTTTTCTTGACTTTCAGGCCAAATAAATAGGACTGCCACTGCTCCCGAGCTCACCGAGCTTCCACGCTGATGTCAAGGAAACTGCATTGTTCCTCGTTGTCTTGGGTCAGTGCAGTATAGACTTGTACCATTCAGGCCCACTGAAGCGTTTTTGTACCATATCAAATACAGCAGGACACGTCAGTTGTTCATTTTCCCCAACCACTAGTATCTTATGTCACACACACACACACGCACACAAACACACTGAAGCAATTAGCTGCGGCCTTGTGGTTAAATAATGGAGTGTAGGCATTCCTGGTGATTTCTGTGGAGTGGAGGAAAGAGACGATACTTTTATCCGCTTCTTCTACAAGGTCCATATGTTTCATCTTTCATAGCAGACATGAATGCCCTCCTTCCACACCCAGACTGTCAACAAATCTTCACCACAAATATCTGAGCAGACTGGGGTCGCTGTCGAATGGTTGAGTCCAGAGGGAATAGTTCCCTGCCAGTTGAAGTCTACAGTTACCTCGACCGTCAACCAGAAGAGTTCAGACACTTTTAGAGGTAGATGGTGACCCTGCATCGGAGCTATGTCTAAGTAGTGTCTATATGCCAGGTGACCTCTATTAACCTTTATTTAACCGTGGAATAGTTTACTGAGCATGCTTTTCAGCCATGTCCTCATTCCTTCATGCCCAGTTTCACTCATGTTCACACCTGGGAGCTGCCCACTACAAACACAGCCTCCTACTGTTATCCACTGATTAGCTCCAGTGGAACAATTTAAGATTTTCAGATTGTAAACTGCCAACCAACTGGGCACGAGGAGCGTTCGGAAAATCTAATTTGTATCTTCATTTACTTACTTTCTGAAAAACAAGATGTAAGTCATTCTCATGTTTAAGTATTCTTGCATTGCATTCTTTAAACTGGCAAAGAAATGGAAACAAATTGTGTGAACAGCTGCTACTGGATTTCCAGTTAGAAGTCACATGGCACGTTTAAAACAAACATGGCTGCTGATGGAAACTGCAGTGACCAAACTCCCTCTGTCCAAAAAGCATTTTTTAGCTTTGGAAAAAAAAAAGAGCAACTTGACTTGCAAAGGGTCGGGTGACACACATGCATGATCGTGTGGACTGCAATTGGAGTTTCCTGTGCATAAAGAATCACACATGTATAAACAAACCTCAGACAAACAGAAACTCTGCTAGAAAATCACCAGAAAACTGTTTAAGGTTTAAGAAACTGCTGAGAGGCAGAAAAGAGAGATGGAGAGAGCACTGGGAGAGGATAATTCCTGACAGATTATTCCTTTACCAGATGATAGGCTCAGCTTTTCCATAGACACGGCCACGCACATACACACAGACATCTTACACTTCTTTGTAGTGTCTTTCATGATACAGTCATATTTCTCCAGAGAGAGTGTGTGTGTGTAATGGTAAATGCATTAACAGTAGGATGACGACTTCACAAGAAAGGGACGGGACACAAAGCCTCGACAGAGCATCAGAGACAGACAGGCGTCAGACGTGTGGGACCTTTGAGATAACCCACCACACGTCTGACTTCTCTCTGCACCATTTCCTCATATTCTCTCAGGTCTTCTCCTCTTGAAACTTCACATTTTGTACCCCACATCCACATCCCTCAAGTGACCTGACCTCAATTTTCACGGTGTGCCTCTCGCAAACCAGCTATTCTGAAAAAAAGAAGCAGAAACAGTCAAGTGCCTGACTCAGCATCAGTAAAGGAAGTTCAATCATTCCTTAAGCACAATGCTAAAATCTTCTGCAGACCAGTTTATGAAGTCGAACAACAGCCTGCCTTTCTTTGCTCTGTATTATTCAGCTGTCTTCATTTCACATCTCCAACTGTGAGGCAAAGGTCACCTGGCAGTCTCAGACAGTGGCCGCCAAATAGGAGGTTGTTAGATTTGATCTCAGTGTAATCCTCAGGGAAAAACACTGGGGAGGTAAACAGGTAATACAGTTGCTTCTGGCAAAAAACTGCTGTCAAGCTTAATCCACAGCAGCAAAGTCCCCCAAATCCCCAAACTCTCAGCAGCCAGCAGCTGAAGACTTTGTTGTACTGGAAAGATCCCAAGTATGACTGAGCTGAAATGTATGAAAGCGAAGCAGACAGGGAGCATGATGACAAATCAGCAGTCTCTCCTTGGACAAATAAAGATTTAAAAAAAAAAAACCCTCCTTAATCCCTATAAACCTAACCTTGTCCCACATTTCACAGCACTGAGCAGAAGATAAAGCCCAGTTTGTGACCAGAGTTAGTTGATATTAGAAGTCATGGAGAATTCGGTCCATACCTGTAGATACAACAAGTCCAAGGAACAGGAACATGTTGGGAAATACTCTTATTTGCTTACTCAGATAGAAGATTTATATGACTCTCATGTCTGTACACTAAATATGAAACTACAACCAGCAGCCAGTTAGCTTAGCTTAGCATAAAGACAGGAAACAGGGGGAAACAGCTAGCCTGGCTCTTACACAAAGAGTTTAGAAACCCTCAATGCGTTAAAATATCAAGATCAGACATGAAAATATCTGTGTGTGTCAAATGCAGGGAAATGAAATACACCATGTGTAACTATAGTCTACAGCTGTGTGCATCTGCAGAGGTATATGTGAATTTACTTTTCGTGGCTTGTAAACAATGTTATTACAATTAGCTCATCAGTCTGTCTCATAAATCTCAATCGTCTGACACAACCTTTCACCTCTCAGTCTCAAACCTTCACTATTTCCACTGACCCTGAACCTCCTCTCTTCTCCGCAACTCTGCTTCTCCACATTCTACATTTCCTCGGGGACACTCTAACGTTTCCCCCCATCCTCCTCTTCCATCTTTCCTTTTCTCTTCAAGTCTTTTGGCATTGCTCTTGCCGCTTCTGGCTGTAACTGTTTTTTCTCACAAGTCTGACTTCATAGCCTTATTTGTCCTTACAATGTGACTTTACATAGCTGTCTCTCTCCACGTTTGTTCCTTTTGTGTGTGTGTTGGCCCTCTGTGTCTGTGTTTCTGTCTGTCTCTCTCTCCCTGTCTGCATATGTGTCTTTCTCTGCTGCTGTCTCCTCCACCGCCTTCCCTTTTCACTCATTCGCTTTCACAGTTCATCTGTTTTTCTTTGCCACACACACGAACATATCTCTCTCTCTCAGCCAGGGAAAGCTGTACTGGTGTTGTGTTTCAATACAGTAGGAAATATTTTTGACCATGCAGGATATGTCTGAAGTGGTAGAATCATTCGCTTCTCATGCACACACACTCTTTATATAAAAATAGCCTTTTATTTGAAAACCAAAATGAAATCCAGAGTTTAAAAAACTAGTTTTAAGAGCGTGAGCATATTTCATTTAATTTAATCTAGCATACAGATGTTGGGGGGGGGGCCAGGCTGCAGACAGGAATGGCACCATAAAAGAGGGTGTCTGTCAGCGGGAAGAGTAGCACCAGAAACAGCAGCAGTCCCATCAGATACGAGAGGAGTAGAGCTGGTCGTTGAGGGTGTTGCAGGGCAGAGCTGATGTCCGGCAGGCCCTGACTGTTACAGAACGAATGGCACAGAACTGGACCCACAACATGACCTGTAGAAACAGATTGCAGATTTAATGAGGCGTGTTAACTGTAGGTGTTAGCAAGCCAATGTTCACTTCATCTCTCACCAGTTCTCATGAATATAAAGGCAGTAAAGGCACCGAACACAGTTGTGTAAACGAACTGCACCCCTGCAACAGAACAGCACAATGATCAGGATGATTAGATCTAGATTTTTGATATACATGACTTTGGTGCATAAGTAGGATTTGAAAAGCAAAGTCATGCAGTTGTGTGATTCACTAAAAGGTTGTTTACAGTGTTGACATAGTTTTCTATATGATCCAATAATCTCAATCCAAAAATTACAAGTGTATTATTAGACTTTATTTGAATTCTTTAACTTGCATTATTACAATTTGGTTTATTTGAGGAGAGTTTTGTGAGTCAACTGACCCGACACCAAGAGGATGACACTCATACTGTCCTTGTGGAGGCGCTGTTGCTCTATGATGTGGTGGAAATGGGCTGGAATGACATTGAATTGTTGTGAAAGCTGTGGTGAAAACAAATACCATGACATTTGAAATAATGCAGCACTTTCTAACATGTATTTAGGCAAAAAGAACAGAAAGTTAACTGTTAACTAAGTTAACACTGAATTATGTGTTATGATAATGTCAACATAGTCCTATAATGTTTACTGTAAAAGAGTTAATGCCATACCAACACCGAAGAACAGCGGAGCCATGAAGATGGCAGCTGTGGGTCCTGTGCAGGGCACCAGCATGGGCAGCATGGCCCCTCTGAACACCAGCTCCTCAGTCACTGGTGCCACCACCTGGTTCCTGAGCCACACTGCATCTCCCACACAAGACCTCCATGATTGAACATCTGGGAAAATAAAGTCAAAACGACATACACATCAAATGCTTGCAAGCAAACATGTAAAACTCCCCAACCTCGAATTCTTTTAGTAGACACAAAGTTTAACTCACCTAGTGCAGACCGCACTTCCCCAGTGAAGCCTTCAGGGTTGTCCATCGCAGAATGAACCAGGGGACCGAGATAAAATACCTGATATTTAGAATAAAGTCAAGTGTTTATAACATCCAGTGGATCTAGGGACTACAGGCCGCATGTATGGTTTAAACATGCTCATGAGATATCACTGCAAAATGCAGAAGGTTGTAGAGCCGCATCATATCATATTGGGAATGGAAATTAAATCTTTCAAATGTCAAAACTGCCTTAGTCCAGCATAAATAAAATGCTCTATGAGGGAACCGGGATCCACAGAGGAGTGTTCGAGGCTACAAAAAACTCTGGCTGTGGCATCTCCAAGGTTTAATCTGGGCTGAGACTCTCTGACGTACCATGGTTAGTAGTAGTGGCAGTATGGCTGCAGGAACCAGACCTTCCAAACGAACTCCCATCAACTCCCACACAGATAGCTCGACCTGGATGGGCAGATTTATAAACATAATTTTTGTGATTATAAAGTTAAGCCAATGTGACCCCAGGCTTAACCTCACAAAACACCTTATGTATAGCGAAGACGCCCCCAGGAGTGAGGACAATGCCCTTCACCTGGAGGGTCAGGGTTCAGTCCCCTCTGGGAAGTGCCCTTGAGAAAGACACTGAATCCCTCTCAGCTGGACTTACACTGACCTTTGACCTCCCTGTGGAATGGATGTTCACAGTTCAAACAGCTGCTTTCTCTACTTAGACGGTGGACAAGGGTTACTTGTATATAAAGCACACTGGAGAGTGAGTGCATACAGTGTGAGCATGTGCATCTGAGCTGAGCCACTTTTTATGCCTCTAGCTCTACTGTGCTGTATTATTTTGGTATCCATGGGCCATAGATTATACTGGTAATGAGTGCATGTACACTCAGTTGCCAGTTTATTCGGTACACCTAGCTAAAACTAATACAGTCTAATACAACAGTCCTGCAATGAATCCTGTCAGTATAACGCTATAGAGAGAGTGTATATTGCCTGCTCTGCTGATGTTTACTGGACAAAGCATGTGAGATCGAGATGTTGCTCTATTAAACTTATTGATGATTATCAGTACAGGCTGCACATTTTTTGTGTAATTTTTGCCCACAGATCTGTGGTGGAAAAAGTGTCCTATACTTAAGTAAAAGTAGCAATGCTGCAAAACAGAAATAAATGTCTTGCGTTGAAAATGTCACTTAAGTAAAAGCCTGTGACTGTTATTAAAGTTCTGCCACCAACAGTTGGTTTCGGTCAAGGAAAATAAAAAAGGAGGAAGGGTCATTACGTCACTACGACTGTTGGGTGGTCTAATCTATAGCAATGCATCATGTTTTGTATGTAAAATCCTAATCTGTAAAGTAACTATTAACTAAAGCTGTTAAATAAATGTAGTGGAGTAAAAAGTATGACCCTGTGATCATAGTGGAGTATAACATATAGTAGAATGAAGTTTGTACTAAAGTAAATGTAACTTTACATTCCACCACTGCTATAGATTCACACTGGATCACAAACCAGCTCTGATCATTCGTGTCTAAACAGGAAGAATTTCCTTCTCTGTGGTTTGTTAGGATATTGTTTATTGCAGTAAACTATGGCCTCTGTTTTGTCCACGTGTACTCACCCTGACATCAGTCCAGTGCATCCAAGCCTTCAGCACTGCAGGTGACAGTGCGGAGACCAGCAGCACACTAGCACAGCGACGCTTTATCACAGTGGGATGGTCCCTGCACACACACACACACATACAGCAACAGTTTAATAGTCCAGTTTAACAGCACTGTTGCAAGTCTGCTGGTGAGCTGTATACCTGGGTAAGCTGCTTCTCCAGACGTACAAACTGCCAACGTACAAACAGGCGAGCAGAAGGCAGCTCAGCACACACACCCAACATGTTGTGTGGCCGTGCACCCGAGTTATAGAGCCATGTTCTGGTCCCAGCATGACAGAACTGAGGGTTTGCTATCAGAGCTTCAGGAGGTCCTTCAGGTGAGCTACAGCTAACACCAGGTTCAACATGCTTTGGAGGATTGGTTCGGTTCTGTCTGTCATTTCAGATTAGCAGATCTGTGCTGCAGAGGCAAGCTGATTAGCTCTAATACTCTACTGGGAGGACACATGCGCAGGTGTGCATAAGCTACAGCACAAGGAGTGGACACAAGAATACTTCCTGTAAATGACATCCTTTCTAATACCATATCTTACTTTGTAAAGCTCATAATGATTTGATTGGGACTGTTTCAAAGAGGTGTTGATTCAGATGTGTGGTCTTTTTTTGTATTGAGCCATCCCTTTCAGGAGCAGTAAGACATCTATGGAAATACTTAACCAGCCACAAAAATAGTACATTTTGAGGATGTAGCTTTTGGTTGAGGAGTTGGTTACAATTATTAATAAAAACTTCACAAAGCATCACTATGTTAGATTGCATTATATTTTACAGGTTCATGTTGCGTCCGAAGCTAAAAGAGATACAAAATCCAAAGATGTAATATAGATTTTTATTCAACATATATCAATATCATTCACCAGTCATCATATCTTCACCTCATAAATATAGACAGCAACATCAGGTGTACAGTGTGTGATAGATATCCAGTAGTGACGTGAAGCAGAGTACCAATTTATCTGCACACCTCAAAAAGCATGCATGCAGTAGTCAAATGAACACTTGATGAAATGAGAAAACAGGTTCGTTTCTGTGACTCAGGCAGGCATGAACATCATACACTTTATGGGTGATTTAAGGCATTCAGGGTCTAACTTAAAATAAATGCTTTAAGCTGGAAACCACCTCGAGCATCGTTTGTGTGCACACAAGGTTTGATAACTCCTTAATATGAAGAACACAACGTCTATCATCTAAAAAAGGAAACAATCAAGTATAATATTGCAATAAGAGGAAATACTTTCAGGGATTATCAATGTGACGTCGGGGGTCATCTGCAGTTGAAAACATGCACCCTGTACTCTCAACAGTGTAGGTTTGAGTCCAGCTCATGACTCATCACATGTTATTTTTATATCTGTATCTGTATATCTATAATATGTGTTGGCATGTTACAGCCAAATATTTTTCACTTTCAGGGTGGAAATGTCTGAAACAAAAAGACAAATATCACCAGAAACAGAACAAATGCAAACTTTTCTGCGTAAAAGTTACAATGACATGGCACATTTTGGCCTTAATCTCTTTTGACAAGCTCTTCCTATTCTTTGTAAAAAAAAAAAAAAAAGAAGAGGAGGAGGGAAAGCCAGTGATCAAATACTGCACAAAGGCACAGAAGAATATACACACAAAACACACAAAATAGCACATGTGCAATAGATGTACAGCAATCTGACACATCATTTAAATAAATAAAAACATGTGAAGAGAATCAAAAAATAATACTATTACGTTAAGACAGACTGACAAGAACAGATATTCCTTTTTAAGCAAACACTTTCAAAGAAGACAGTTTTCAGCCCATCAGGTTTCCTCATAACTGGTATGGACGGTTCTCCGGGAAAATGAAGGCCCAAAAAAAACAAACAGGGAAATACGGAGCCCCAAAAGTCCTGTTTTTATCTTGTGTGCAAAAATTATGAACAAGAATCCTCCTTTCGGACTTCAGAGGCTCAGTAGTAAAAGCTGTGTCCTCTCCTCTCACTGTAGGACACATTTGTCTTTGTTGCTGTATTTTCTCCTCCTCATCTCCAGACCGCGCTCCAGACGCTCATCCTCCTCCAGAGCTCTGCAAACACAACACATATTACAATAAAGTGAATATGACAGTAACTGTTGGCCATCTATTCCCAGACCTGTGTCAATGAAATGCTTGCAAAGTAATACACATCATTGAACTACATTGAACTAACCACATTTTTATGTTTATCTTTTTGCAGGTCAACATTACAGGCATTAACCTGGACGAGGCAATCAAATAATATGAAATGTGGAGTATATGAGTGGTTTTTCAATGCTTTTCCTTTTATTTTAGGAATTTGCTATCTCCCTGTGACTTGTTTTGTCTTTTTCACACAACTATATGTCCCCACACACTCACCCTCTCTCCTTGGCGTCGATGTCTCGGATGATCTCGTCCCGCTGGTTGACCAAAGACACCAGCTCTTGGAGGAGCAGCTGCTCCCTCTGCTGCTGAGTGGACGACTTCTGCCAGTCTGCAGGACAAACAGCAGAACTTTTACTAAATATTTGACTCATATAATATGCATTTTGTTTTCATACAAGTATGATGCATCTGAATACTTCTTCCACCACTGTTTGCTACTAACCTTCTATAGCCATCATGACCCGAAGCTCTCTGTTTAGAAGCTCAAATCTCCGCTCCAGATCCTGCTCCTCCTGCCTGTAGATACAGTCAATAACCAGATCAGAATCAGAATCAGAATCAGAAATACTTTATTGATCCCCGGGGGAGAATTGTACAGTACCGGTGCTCCCATTCAAGAGTAGAAAGCAGCATAAATTTAGAAAATAAAAGTGTGTACAAAATATAAAAATAAGAAATAGAAAATAAAAATATACACATTTACAATATTTAAGTGAAAAATAAAAGTAAAAAATATATACAACAGCAATGTATATGTATGTCTATATATATATATATATATATATATATATATATATATATATATATATATATATATATATATATATATATATATATGTATATGTATATATGTATGTATTGCACTGTCACTTAAGAATACGTAATAGTGAGGTAGTTTATGTAGAAGATTTCCAGTCTGTTTCTTCTGAGTGTCTGCCACTCAGAGGGAGGAGTTGAACAGTTTGATGGCCACAGGCAGGAATGATTTCCTGTGGCGCTCAGTTGTACATTTGGGAGCAATGAGTCTCCCACTGAATGTGCTCTTTTGGCTGACCAGTACGTCATGGAGAGGATGTGAGACATTGTCCAAGATGACCCGCAGCTTGGACAGCATTCTCCTCTCTGACACCACCGTCAGAGAGTCCAGCTCCACAAGTGTGTAAAAACAAGTGTGTAGTACATTGTACATGTATGTACATGTGTATGTGTGAGAGGTCTTACAGTAGCTCCAGGTTGTCCTGTCTGCGAATCAGAGCGTTCTTCTTGTTCACCAGAGTGAACCACTCCTGGATCAGTCTCTCCTCTTCATCACGGTTGCTTCCTGTAAATACAGAAAAGGACAGTTTGTATACAACTGGATGGGTTACTGGAGAAAACCTACACCTTCACCAAGTGTGTGAAATACAGGGGGACTCGTGGGGTTTCTGATAAGTTAAGTAACACCTCGGACCCCCTTGCATGTTGAAAGGCGATGAGCGGTACAGAAAATGCGACTGTGAACAGACAGTTGATTTAGATCTTGTTGTTAGTGGCGCCGCCACACACAAATTTATGCAAACTACAAATATAGGCTGCTTTATTTTAGCTCTGTGCCTCTACAGTATTTTAAAAAAGCCCCATTTATGTCTTTAAAATCCGATAAGCATAAACAAATCAGATAGCTAATTCGATTTAGAGATAAATGCAGGTAACAAGCGGTATTTCAGGTGTCAGGTCAGGTTTAATTGTGGTGTTGTTACAGGTCTGACATGGGTGACATTGGCCTACTTTGTTTTGGATGTATGTGCAGTGCACGCATGGCCTGGGTCCACCAAACTGTCAGTGGGTATTTTGCACACTCCCACCACCACACAACAGCATCACAGTGGGGCTTGAGAATATCCTCTGAACACACAAACTGTTGATTCCTGGTGAAGTGAAGGTTCACCTGAAATCTGTACTGTTCAGTTCTCAGTCCTGCTCTCTTTCCGTTTATTACCTGTTGATGATATATATATATTTATTTGTGTGTGTGTGTGTGTGTGTGACTCACCTGTTTCCATGAGGCTTCGCAGTCGTCTCTCCACCACAGCGGCTCTGCTGTCGATGTGCTTCTGCTCCGTCTCCAACGCCGCCAGCTCACTCAGCACATACTGGCTGGTGTCCTGCAGACACTGACCACAAGCCCCATTGCACACACACACACACATGCAAACACACACACAATCACACATGAACGTACACAAGACAATGACAGACAGCCACAAAGAGAGGAAACAGGGGCAAGGAGATCAAAGCAAAGAGGGAGTTGGGGAAGAAAACAAGTAGAAGAAGAGGATCAAAAGATTAGAGAGAAATGTCTTCTTTATAATGAACTGAAGCAAGTATGATTTAGTCCATCTTGCAGCCATTAGTCATGTCAATGATGTTCATTTGATTTGATCTGAGAGTCAGAGATAGATAAAGAAAAGAAGTAGAGAGGAGAAAAAGTGAAGTGAGGAACACACAACTGACCATTGTTTCCTCTTCCTGTTTGGGAGGCTGGGTCTCAGCTGTACTCCGTAACTCTGCACACACGGACGCACACATGGCACAAATCAAAGTGTAAAAGAAAAAGAACAGCAATAATGAAGATTGGAAGTTAAATGAATATTTAAAATGTTATAGTATTGTTTCTGAAAGGCTCAGGCTTCAGTTACCCACCTGTATTATTAGTGATTTCTGTTGCAGAGTTAGTTGTTGTGTCTTCCTCCTGGACAAGACAAACATGAGACTTTCACATATGGTAACTGTCACAAGGCTGACACATACAGTAAATAAAGATGTACGGGAGAAAGTACAATTTAAAGCTTTAAAAGCTTTTAATATTTAATGTTATTTTAGAAAATTACATTACAGTTTAAACGTGAAAGTCAGTTACGTTAAACAGTAAAGACAAAGTGTTACCTGAGCCAGTCCAGATTTGACTGCTTTGTTAATCGACCTCGGGGGTGGGACTGGGGTTATTGACTCATCCGCTAAAAACAGATGAGAACAACTGTCAGAAGTTGGATTTAACCTCCTGAACCTCTTGAGTAACCTTCCTTTAAGTCTTAAAAACTAACTAGCAACAATCATAATTAATTAATCAACATAATTAGGCATTATTTATTGAGAGTTTAACACACTTCATGTGGTGTGATCAGATTTGATGCAAAAAAAGCAAACAATCCCACTACACTCATCACATTTTGATTTAGTAATCTCTCATCTGAAATAACCAAAACTGGTCTAACTTTGGCATCAAATGTGTTCATGTAGGACTCCATCACTATAATAAGAAGCTGATTGAGGCATTTCAGGAGCTTTAAAATTATGACTTTATGATTCTCATACTGAAATAAATATTTATGTCCAAAATACCATGTTTATGGCTGCCCCTTTCCATCAAATGGAAAACAAATAGATAATTTCATCATTTTATAAACATTTCCATCCACCCACATTTCAGCATGACATACTGCATTTGGTATCTTTGGGAACCTTTAAGGAACCTACTAGAATCTTAATTGAGGTGCTGTAAACTTGATTTAATGATTTGTTTGTCCTTGCTTCTCGTCTCACTTCACATTCCTAAGTTCCCTGGAGGCACACTAATGTTTCCCCTGCTCTCTTTTCTTTTCGATTTTCTGACTTGATTCTTTTTTGCTCCCTGTGATTTTTTCAAATGCCCATGGACTCCAGCATGAGTTACTATTCAACCAGTCCATATTGCAAGGTTGAACACCCTGCAATATGGACTGGAATTAGTGTTTAAGTGAGTTTGACTGCACAATTTGTTATGATGAACCCACTAAAAGGTCCATACGACTGAAGTGGCTAAAATTAGCCTTCAAGACAGATGGGACGAATCACCTTTAAGTAGTCGTTTGGTCCTCGGTGGCGGGACGACCAGCGTGCTGCTTCCTCCTTCCTCTAGACTCACTCCTTCGTTCAGTCTGGCCATGCAGAAAGCGGCAGCGTCCACATTGGTGGGACCAGGACCAGAGAGGGTGAGGCCGTAGCTGGACTGGCTGCTGTTGTGCTCTATCTGCAGCACGCTCAGCTCCTGGTTGGTGAAGTGTGAGCGGATCTGGCTGAGGTAGGTCATGACTATGAGCCGGTCAGGGACGGACAGAAGAACCATGTCGGACGGCTCCAGCAGACGAGAGATGCCCAGTGCCTCGAAACCGTCAAACGCCTGATGTTGTCGGAAAAGAAAGACATCATCAGTAAAGAAACTAACTGTGTGTCCCACAAATAGGATTTGAAAAACACTTACAGCTTAATTTTAGTCTACAATGAATAACACACAGTGCCAGAAAGTGTAGATGGTCACAGCAGAGTATTTAAAGCCAGTACATGTAGAATTCCTATGTGATTAAGGCATCTTTCAGATTATTCTGAAGTTTTGCAATGAGACCAGTGAGAAATAGGGCGTTGTATTTGCTGCTTTCAGCCCTTTGTTCTTAGTGTCCCTGGGTTGGATCCGTCTGCCTACCGTTTGTCCTTTTTGATACTACCACAGGGGGATTTTCAAATTCTACACATAGTGCCTTTAAGATAATTTAACATACTTTTGTGTGACTGATACTCAGCCTGACACTATCTGAACCGTACCTTACCAACTAATCAAAAAATAGTATTAAGTTATTATGCAGAATTATTCACAACTGTCTTAAAACAGTAACAGAAACAACATCATAAGGAGAGACCATAAAACAGAACAACTACATAAAAATTCTTCTGTACTGTAGCTTACAAATTGTGGACCTGTAAGAAAACTTTAAAAAGCTATTATTAACTATAATTATTAAATATTAACTATTAACACTGCTGATGGCACTCAGGAGCTGAATATAAAATTGAGCCCCGTTCTTACCTTCTTGTTGTTGAGCTTGATGTCATGAGAGTCCAACTGGTCAAAATTTCTAATAGGACAAAAGCAGGGAAGTGTATGATGAGAACATACCTACAGCAGGTTTACAACATTTAAATTAATGTAGAAAATAATAAAACACAAAATGACATGTCCAGATGTCTTGTTTTGTCCAAACAAAACCCAACGGGGAAAGGAAGCAAATCTACACAGTCAGACTTTCAACCAGTTGATTAATATTTCACCTATAAATGAATGGTTTAGGCACTGAGCTGACGTTCTTAACATGACCATCTTACAGCAACAGCGAATTATGTTATAATGAATGCAAAATATATGATAAGCTACAAAACTAGTGAACAAATTAGAAAGAGGCTTAAAGCTGAGAAGCAGGACGTGTTGCTTGTATGCCGTACATCTTGTCTGGATGGAAGTGATGTAGGATGGCACAGAAGGCCAGGCCATTTCTCCAGGATGTGCTGAAGTTGGTGACCTTCACCCCCTGGTACCCGCTGGTGATGTCTTTACACCACTGGAGCAGCGACTGGCTGGAGTTCACCAGTGCCTAGAGGAAGAGGAGAGAGGGGTGAAGAGACAGAAGTTCAGTTTTGGTTGTATGTGTGTGTTTGATTGTTTGTGATTTAAAAAGCATGTCAGAGATATTGAGTATATTTACCTCAGCTGCATCGTCCTTCCCATCAGCCTCCTCTTTGACGGCTGGAACAGGATCAGGGGACTTGAGGTCAGAGGTTTCTTCCTCTGGTAACGTAGGAAGTCGAGACGTGCTCATCTCACAGTGCTGGGGAGGAGCAATGGGTGTGTCCCTGGTGTGTGTGCTGGGTTCTAATGGCGGTTTCTTCCCTCCACCATCAGGCAGGTCGCCTGGTTGGCCTTTTAGCCTATGAGGAGACAGGACATACCCAATATAAAAGACAGGCGATGAACAGAAAGACTTTGTTAAGTGGAAGAAAAAGGAGATCATCCAAGCAGCCTGGTATCAGCATCGTCACCAGTGATTCGAAGACGAGAGCGAGAGACATGCAAGCTTGCTGACACGACAGACGGCAGCACTGACTTGATGTTAGAGGGCATGATGGGAAACATACAGCATTCAAGAGAATAGGGATCTATATTTCAGCATGGTTTGCCTCAACACAGGTCTATGCTGTTTGGCCAAGTCTTTATCACCTCAGAACCATGCAGATTCACCAAACTGTTCTTTCCTACGTTGTAGCAGTTCTTGAAACTACACGGCACCCCCATGCACTCAGGTGGCAACAACACACACGTACTGCCAGAGCTGTTTTAAGTCTTTTGGGGAAATCAAATCTCAAGTTAGGTCTCAACACATGACACAGCATTTGAACATTTTGCTTTCTAAGCTGTGTGGCTGGTGTTTCTAGCCACATGGCTCTATGGATGTCGGTCTGTCTGGCAGTCAGTCGGTCAGTCCACCACCACAAATGATGAAAATGAAAAAACATCAATGGCCAAGAGGATGAATCCAACAGACTTTGGAGATCCGCTGACTTTTCATCTAGCACCACCTATTGGATGGATTGCCATAAAATCTGGTACCAATATTCATGGTTCCCAGGGGATGAATCCTCATTACTTTGGAGATCTTCTGACTTTTCCAACTTTTTTAATTTGTCCAATATCTGACCGAATATCTGCAAAACTAACAACATTCCCATCACCTTCAGCTTTACTTTGTGTTTAGTGATAATTACCAAATGTTAGCATGCTTACAGGCTAAACTAACATGGTGAAATGGTAAACATTTATACCTGCAAAACATCTGTATAATAGCATTGTCATAAAGGATTTTAGCATGTTAACATTAGCATGTAGCACAAGCAATTAGCCTCACAGAGCAGCTAGCATGGCTGTAGACTCTTGTCTTGTTTACATATGTAGCTGAAACCAAGTCTGTTGAATACACAGGCTTAATAATGAAATAATCAAGCTGTGTGGCTATACAATGCCTGCGTCTTATTTAAGTTTTTATTTTTTTCTTATTATTTTTAAGTTTTATCTTTAATGGTCAGAATTTTGCACTCCAGTCTCAAGTCAAGTCTTTAGATAGTGAAGTGTCAAGTGCTCATTTTTGTGACTCAAGTCTCAAGTCGTAAGTCTAAAGCTCTGCATATCACATACCCAAACAAATACAAGGCTTCAGTGGCATGTCACTTTATAGACCAGCACAGGTGGACAGCCCATGCTGACTTACACATCCTCCTCTCCTTCTTGATTTTGCCTCAGCTCATTGGCCAGGGCCTCTTCTGCCTCAGTTAGTGATATTTCCTGCAGGGTATCACAGCGGGGAATAATCAAGTGCCGGCTGTGATCAACAAGCTCTGTGGTGTCACAGTCAATATCACGGGGGTCGGGGATGAGGAGCTTCATACTGCGAGGGCCAGAGACAGGGGACGTGTCGCCTGTCATCAGATTAATTTTAGCCAATAAGAACCTCTCCTCCTCTTGGAGCTGCTGGCCTTTGGTGAGATGGTTGAGATCAGCGGTGTGTGTCTGTGCGTGATGGCTTTGTGGACTGTCACTCTTTGTGGTGTGTGTGTCCTTTAAACTGGAGTGGCTCATGTCTGTATAATCCCTCATTTCAAGACTCATTTGTGAATCTGCAGCCATATCAGCTGTTTCTGTGTCCTCGTTTATCTTACTGATGTTCGTGTCGGTGTGTATCTTGGTGTGTTTGGTGTCAGAGTGTATGCTGGCAGTGTTTGTGCTTGGAGGGAATGGCCAAGGCACCACAGATGATTGAACAAGCTCTACCTCCTCATTGGCTGCTACCTCCAGGCTGTGACCAGGTTTTGTGACAACATCATCTCTCTGTCCTATCATTGGCTGTTCACTATATTGGGGAGCAGGTTTGGCCCTTATTGTCTGACTGATTCCTTCCTCTTGCTTAGACCCCGAAGGAAGGTTAGGATAAGGACGGTCAGCCAGAGTGGTTAGAGAGTGTTCAGGTTTACTTGGCTGACTGGCAGCAGAGCCCTGGTAAAATGTTTGTCCATTGGAAGGGAGTGAGGAGGGCTTCTGGGTAACAGCAGGGGACGAATGGCCTGGGCTGAAGACAGAAAAGGAGATTTCAGAGCTGAACCTAAAGGATGCTTTTGAAAAAACTGACCAGCAACAGATCCATCCGCAATGTCCTTGTCATGCTCCATTCCCCTCTGGCAACATACCACCATTCATCTCACGCAGCCAGAGATCCATTTTGTTAATCTCAGAGAGGTTGTAAAATAATTCAAGCATGAAAGTTGTTTCGGAAAGACACAGTCGGTCGATGTCATCCTTTAAACCAATTTAGAACAAACTGAAGGATGAGTATGGCACTTCCAAACTCAGCTAATCTCACAGCTGTCTTAAGCTTTCCAAAGGTCTTGACATCCACATTTTTTGGACAAGATTTTCCCCAGACTTCCATAAATTTGGCAGGACAGAGGTCTGGCTATGCAAGATTATACTATACTGTCATCTTATAAAAATATGTGACTCAACCAAAGCGAAACTGCAATTTCAAACATGCTCCAGCGTCCACTGAACTTCAATATCCAATGACCAAATCAATCCATTCATCCATGCTAGCTGACATGCTACTTAGCTGCAATGACTACTAAACAAACTAAACGAGACTTGCAATAGCCCTTGATGTCAGCCGTGTAGAGAGTGACAATCATGGGCAGAAACATACAGCAGATGCATATACATCCATTGCACAGCTCCTCCTCCTCCAGCAATACAGGACAGCCTCAAATCCAGACAACTGCGTCCCTCCTTACCCTTTATATTTATACATCCCTATAATGTAACATTTTGGCAAATTGACCATTAAAAGTATACCAAATTCATCACTGGATTATTTTGATACTGAAGAAAACTTGATGATGACATGATGATTCTCAGGTTTTAAGGAGGGTCTTTTTTTCCTATGATTTCAAAGCTGATTTATGGATGTGTATTGGCAATGTACATCTGACATAATGATGTCTTCGGAAAGTGTAACTCACATCAAATCTAAAAATATGTGTATCATGTCTGTGTGTTGAGATTTGACTGCATTATGACTCAGAGAAGAAGTAGTGAGATATGTAAAGCATATTCTGCAATGGGGCGCTAAGGGTTTTAAAGTACTTTAATGGCCTCCATGAGCTGTGTGTCACACTGCTGCAGCTCTAACTGCTGACTGTGTTGATAAGTGGGCCAAATCTGTGACCTCTGTTATAAGTCAAAACCAAGGCAAGATGTAAAGAGGAAATTCCAGTTTCCTTCAAAACAACATGGTAATGATGTTGTTTGGGGGGAGACATACGGTACATGACTCACATGCCAACAAACAACTCTTCCTTGAGAAAGACCTGCAAACCCTCAGTAAATGGAGGATAGTAATGCTTAGTAATTATTATTTCCCTGCAGATATAGTGAGTCAAGCCTCGGTTATTGGAGGAAGCATACGCAAAAGACGTGCAGGCACAGTCCTCTGATCCACAAGAGGCAACAAGCAGATCTCTCTCATATAGCCAACTCTTTCCTGGTTACTCACCTCTCTGTCCCTGCTGCTATTTATCACTCTCTCACCCCCTTTACTCACCCTGCTTCCCCTTCCATGTACAGCTCAGCCAGCCAGATGGAGCCGAGATCTTCCTGTCCTCTCTCGTACTCCACCTCCTCGTCCTCCTCCTCTCTCAACCAGGCTGGGATGGCACCAGATTTCAGGTTTGATTTGCCTTTTTTAACAGGTCTCAGGACGGGATTATCCAGGGCTTTCTTAGCAGCAAATACAGAGTCCTCAGGTTTGACTGATCTGGAGTTGAGCTCGTTTGTTGGTCTGGCTGCAGGGACAGATTCAGCAGGTCTGGTTGAAACCAGTTTGACTTCAGTTTTAGGGTCAATCGTTTTCACTAATTCGGGCTCAGACTTGCTTTCTGAGTGCTCTTCATCACCCTGTAGCCTCTCATCATATGCAATATCATCCAATTCTGCTTCCCTCAGAGGAGGCCAGTCATTTGATAGGTTGTTCATGACTTCCTGTTTGTTTTGCTGTGACGTAGAGCCAGAACTAATCTCTTGTATCTGTTGTGGTTTCTCTCCTTTGCTCTCCTCTTCCCTTTGCCTCGCCCAGTCCTCCTCTCCTGTTCTCTTCTTCTCCCTCTCCATCTTTTCTTTCTTTTCTTCCCCACCTGCCCTCTCTGTGTGCTGCTTCCTTTCTTTATCTGCCTTTTCCCTCTCCTCCCTTTGCTTGCTGTCCAGCTCTTCTCTCTCTTTTTGCAACCTCTTTCTCTCCACCTCCTTTTCCCTCTCCATCCTTTCTCTCTCCTTCCTCTCCATCTCTTCTCTCTCCTTTTCAAACCTCTGTCTCTCCTCCTTTTCTTTTTCCACCCTCTCTTTCTCTTTCCTATCTGCCTCTTCACTCTCTTTCCTCTCTCTCTCCTCCCTCTTCATGTTTTCTATCTTTTCTTTCTCCCTCCTCTCCCTCTCCTCCTCTCTCTCCTTCTCCTGCTCACTAGCTGCCAGTCTCAGACTTGCCACCAGACTTAACCCATGTGGCTGTAAACACTCTGGTTTCTGAGCTAATTCACTCTGTTCACTAATTGTCCGGTTTTCTGTTGTGTTGGAGAAGGCAGTGGGTGGCAAAATGGGAATCAGTGCATCGTCATGTGGCTCGGATGAATCAAGCATTTCTGTATCTACTTCCTGTAAACACGGCTGATCTTCATTACGGATCAGGAGGCATGGCTGGTCGGCAGAGCTGTGTGGATGACCTGCATCCGTGGATCCAGTTGTCTGCAGGATGGAGGCCACTGTCTCATAGCTAAAGGGACAGATACGAGGGACAGGAAAACTCTGAGAGGGGGCTCACCCTGAAATGACCTCAGCAGGCTCTGGACAGTGTGATAGAAAGCCAGACAGCATGCTTGATTAAGTTGTTCCTTTTTCTCAGACTTTGTTTTGGTGCTTGTCCAAAGCACACAGAGGAAACATTTATTGTTGATTGCACTCAGAACCACCCGGCGCTTTTTTTCCCCATCTAGCAACATAGCAAAGCTCACTGCCTTTAACGTCACCTCTGGCATGATTAAGGAACAGGTGATATTTTCTGGTGCCATGCAGGTGAGAGCTCAGATCAGCACGGAGAAAGACACACAACTACCCAATAAATATGCACAAATTCTCTATGAGACACTGATATTCACAGCACCTTGTGGATAATAACCAAATAACCAAAACGTAGGTAGATCAACCACTGGGACCAATAGGATGATGTACTGTGGGTACTGGAGACACCAAACTGTTTCTGCACTGCACTGAAGGTTTTCCACAACACTGAGCACTCATGCACACTGTATGTGTACCCACACTAGAATAACTGCCATGGAGATGAAGCAATAACTCATCAAAATGTAACAAAATGTCTCTCTAAATAGATAACATGTATGAATGTTATTTGAATTCTGTAAAAACATGGCCATTATCAGATAAGGGGTGTAACTTTCATCTTCTTAAAAACGTTTTAACCTCTGATTTAATAACGATTACATGATCATAATCATATTTTTAACTAATAGTTTTGACAAGAATAAAGTCTTTATTATTATATTACTTCAGTCAATTATCTAACATGTTATCCCTCTTTTAAGGTGGTATTTGTTAAAGTAATAGCGTCTTGTTTTGTTGTTTTTACTGCACCAACATTTAGAGTATTTGAACTATCCAAAAATTATCTAATTATTAATAGTATCGGCATATAGTTGGTAAAGCTTGGTCTACAAAAACGTTTTTCCATTATGCCTCACACCTTCACAGATCATTTTATGGACGGGCAGGCAGAGAGACTCACCCTCTATACAACACCCCAACCACTGCTGACATGAAGCCAGCAGGCGCCTCCGTCTGCTGTTCTGCAACACACACATGTGCCTCTGTGTGTGCACATTTCTGGGCACTACCACGCACACACACACACACACACACACACACACACACACACATTTTACTCTTGTGAAAAGCAAATTATCAAATCATTTCCATGTTAACAACCAGTCTAACAGCATAGACAGAGGTTGAGATGAAGAAAACAGCATCAGATGGGGTTAACTGCAACGACAGAGTAAGCTGTGGTTTGGCTGCAGCGCCACAGAGGAGCGTTAGTCAGCACATGTGCAGGTGTGTGTGAGTGTGTGTCTGTATGTGGTGGTTTGCAAGCAGAACCAGACACGTCACGCCATGCTGCACAGGAACCGTCGCTGACTCACCCCCCTATTACATCACCCTCCTCCTGCTTCTCATCCTGCTCTTCAGTGCTCTCGCTACTTTCCATCCCTCCTTCCGCTCCTGTCTCCGCTGTCTCCTCCACAGTCGCCCACAGCTGCTTTTCTGCCTCGCACGCTGGCTCCTTATTGTCAGTGAAACTCTCCTGACCACCAGCCACGCCGCCGGCCGGTTTCTCCTCATCTGCTCCCTCCTGTTGTGGTTTTCCCGATGGCCGGAGAACTTGTTCCGGCCGCAGTTCTGGTTCTGGTTTTGAGGGCAGCAGCGGCTCCAGCGCCAAAGCTGGTTTGGGGGAAACCTCGGGTGAGGTTGCTGGTTCCACGCTGGGTCCCTCTGGCTCTTTGGGCTCCTCTTCAGCTGGTGGTGCGCCGGGTTGAGCAGGAGGTGGGACTATGTGATGTGTTTCTGAGTCTTTTGCTGTGATTGGCTGGTGCTCCTGGCTGACGGGGGTGTCCACCTCAGCAGCATCTTCACTGTGTGAGCTAGAAGAAAGGAAAAAAACACATGAAAGATAAAGACATTTTACATTTGCTACCTTCTACATCATTAAGCAAAGCAGACAGACACACAGATGGCCAGAAAGAAGATAAAGCAGAGACACAGACAGACATCCCCTCATCCATTCTTACCCTCTGCACGAAGGTTTTGTACCCTCCTCGGCAGAGATTTTTTCAGACGTATCTTGCCCACTTCTCCCTTCTAGCACTTTCCACAGAGGAACCTCTGCATCAGACAGCCTCTGTGGAGGTGGCACCAGGGTCAAGACCTCTAATGTGAATGGTTTATCCTGAGCAGAGGGCTGAACAGTTGGGCCTGAACCAATGCCAGTTGGAGTACATGGGGCAGATATTTTCTTTTCTGGGACAACAATGTTTGACAATGAACCTTCCTTTAAGAGAGAGGGTTGTCCCAGACTGGAATGAGGGGAGAGAAAGAGGAAAACATCAAAATATCAAAAAGAGTTGCGGAGAGGAGGAAAAACCATAATGAAACCAGTAGGGGTGGGCGATAACACACAATCAATACCAAGTAATACCACAGCCAGGATCACTGATATTAATACCAATATCAATACTTTTTATTATTAGAAGCAGCTAGGAAATGCATCATTAATAGGCTACTTCTGAATACATTTTAATTACCAGTAAATAATCTGCAGTTAGGCTTTTCTTTTGACCATTCTCTGTTAATCACGTGCAAGTTAAAGACAGCTTTTAATGGTAAATAACGTAACAGTAAATAGAGTGCTCACGAGCCCAAAATGTATCCGTTTTTTAGTGGTATCAATCTGGCTAGTACCAACACTCAAAACAAGATTTAGTATTGGTAGTATCAGCACTTTGGGGATTGATTGACCCACCCCTACCACACAGATAATCAATGAAGTCTGACATGAGCACATAATCACAAGAGAGAAATAACCAAAATAGAAATGTTGAATGATTAAGCTTAACTTGATGCCACTCTAGTGCAGAAATACAGAGTAACAAAAGTGAAGTTTTTAAGGCTCACACTGACTGATTGATTGATTGATTGGTTTTATTTGCCGATTAAGAAAGCAGCCATTTGAGGTATAAAAACAAAAAGAAATCAACATCCACAGTGAAGTCATTTCTTTTTATTTCAGTGGAGTAACTCACCGCTCACTGGAGGCAGAGCTTGGTTTACTGACTGACTGACGGGCCGTCTCTCTGTCTTGTGACTGGCTGAGAGTTTGTGAGGGCAGCTGCTCGGATGTAATGCTGGTTTTGTCCGAAGGAGGGAGGCCGGGAGCAGGAAGTGGAGCTTGTGTTTCATCTCTAAGAGAGTGTGTGAAACCAGGAGGAGGAACATCGGTGCGTGTGTTTAGTGGAAAAACTGGCAAAGAAGAAGAAAACGAAGAAACCAGAGTTCTCATCTTCTGCTTGTCCTCATCTGACTTGTTGGTCTCCAGACTGCAGACCGGAGCTGCTCGGTCCTCCTTCCTCCTCTTGTCTTCCTCCTCCTCTTTCTCCTTTCTTCTTTCCATCTCTTCCTTATCTCGCAGAAGCTTCTTTTTCCTGTCTTCCTCCTCCTTCCTTCTCCTTTCTGCTTTCTCTCTCTCCTCTCTGTGTCTCTTCTCCTCCTCTTCCCTCATTTTCCTTTCCTCCTCCTTTTTCTTCTTCTCTGCCTGCTGCCTTCTCTGCTCCTCCTGCAGTCGTCTCTCCTTTTCTTCTTCTTCCCTTTTCTTCCTCTCCTCCACCCATTTCATTCTCTCCTTTTCTTTCTGCTCCTTCAACAGTCTTTCTTTCCTCCTCTCCTCCTCTTCACGTCTTTTCTCCTCGTCTTTTTTCCTCCTCTCAATCCTTTCTTTCTCCTTCTTTAAAAATCTCTCCTTCTCTTTCTCCTCCCTCTCCTTCTCCTCTTTGAGTACTCTCTCCTTTTCTTCCTCCTCTCTCTTTCTTCTCTCCTCTGCTTCTTTGACTCTCTTCTCCTCCTCCTCTTCCCTCCTCTTCCTCTCCTCTTCTGCCTCATTTTTCTTTCTCTCCTCCTCCTGTAGATGTTTTTTCTCCTCCTCCTCCCTCTTTCTTATCTCTTCCTCCTCTTTCATTCTCTGTTGCTCCTTCTCTTTTTCCTCCTTCAAGCATTTCTCCTTCATCTTCCTCCTCTCTTCCTCTTCCAGGAGCCTCATTTTCTCTTCCTCCCTCCTCTTTCTTTGCTCCTCAAACACTCTCCTCTCCTCCATCTTTTTCTCTTCCTCCTCTTTCATTTTCCTCATGAATCTCTCCCTCTCAAGTCTCCTCTCCTCCTCCCTCTTAAGTTTTTCCTTTTCCTCCTCCAGGAGTCTCTGCTGCTCTCTTTTCCTCTCCTCCTCCTCATCCCGCTTCTTCTTCTCCTCCTCCTCCCTCAACTTCTCCTGTTTGTCTCTCCTCTCCTTCAGGAGTCTCTCCTCCTCGCGTTTCCTCCTTTCCTTCTCCTTCTTGACCTCCTCCTCCTCCTGTAAGAATCTCTTCTTCTCCTCCTCTAACAGTCTCTTCTTCTCTTCCTCATGTTTTCTCCTCTCCTCCTGCTTCAGGAGCATTACTTTTTGCTCTTCCTCCTTCCTCATCCTTTCCTCCTCTTGTTTTTTTAGGATTTCTTTCTCCCTCTGCTTGTCCTGCTCTGCCTTCATCATCACCTCCTTCTCCGTTGCTGCTCCCTCTAACTGCAGTGACGCCTTTTCATTGGTTTTCTGTTCAAGACTGCAGAACAGATAAACAATATTCCTTAATCCTAAATTTCTCTGTGTGTGTTTTTATTATCAGCACCATCAGTTCACATTTTGCAACCTTATTTTTTTATGTTCTGGATCTTGATTTTATCTGTGAATATAAATACTCACCCCGGAGGACACCTTTTGATTGTATCCCGCTTAGAGTCATCCTCTTCCAGAAACAAGCCCCCTGATTCTTGTCTCTGGTTAAATGACTCAATGATGATGTCGTCAAAGTCGGGCTCAGGCTCAGGCTCAGCCAGTGGCGGCTTTTCGGCCTTAAAGGTGCTAATAATGCTCTGTGTCTCATTGGTTGGCTTTTTCGAATCAGTTTCCCCCTCAACTTTTGGCTGTTTTGGAGTGATAAACGCCGCCACAACGTTAGTGGAGGGCTGCTGAGGGGTGGAGCTCTCACAGCAGGAGAAGGGCCACGGAGGGGGTGGGGCTACTATCAGCTCTGAACGGGACTGGACAGGACTGAGGACAGAAATATCGAAGGTCAGGCTCGAGAGAAGGGTGGGTGAGATTTCACAAGGCTGAGCGTGCAGGAGGTGATTAAGGGGGAAACGAGCAGGCCACAGAGCAGACTACAGACCTGATAGTTATTTGACTGCTGTGTACTGGGAGGTCAGTGCAACAAGAGGCAGGGTACAAAACACTCTGCAACTGCTAGCACATGTTAGCATCATGGAAGCACAAACACCAAGAATAAAGCAGCCATGAAGTCTCTCAAGCCTTCCTCAACCACACGAGTGTCAGCAAGCTGAAGCAAGTGTGCCTCAATCAGCACTAAAGCCCGGCTCAGACTACAGGAGTTTTCAAATCGGGTTGCATCACGCACATTAAGGAGAAACTTCACAGATTTTCTTCGCTATAATCTCAAACATGCACAAGATAATGGCGCATCACACACGACGATTATAAAGATTATTGTGCCAGAAGGAGCAAAGTCAACACCTGATGTCTATTCTTGAGCGAGAACTGGAGGTGATTTTTAGTTTTAATATCTGTCAACAAGAGTATGCTAGCTAACGCTAATCTCAAAGGCTAGAATGTTTACCGTTGCTTGGCAACACTGTCAGCTCCTCCAGGACTTGTTTAGGCTTGGCTCTCTTGTTGGCTATTGTGGTCCCGCTAGGAAAGTACTGATGTAATCATCCAGATTTGAACTCTAAAATATCAAACATGTTTGAAAGTTTGCCTACCAGCACCTCTAAAGCTCACTAATTAGCATGTTACATCTTGTTTGTTTGGTTATATGTGAGACTATTTCTTGGCTGGGTGCAGTGACTTCCTGGACTTTGTTTTTTGTACGGATTAAACAACCAAGATATAAATATATGCTGGTAGGATTTTGTTAGCTTTGGTCAGAGCCAGGCTAGCTGTTTCCCCCTGATTCCAGTATTTATGCTGAGCCGTCTCCTGGTTGTAGCTTCATATTTAATGTTCAGGTTTGAGAGTGGTGTCGATCTTCTCATCTAACTCTCGGTAAGAAAGACAATAACAGTGTTTCCCAAAATGTTGAGCCATTTCTTTACACAATCAACATGAGGAGAACCCAAGAACAAGAAGAAACTGAGCCTTCTGGCTTTGTAAAAGCTTGTCATCTTTTCCGACTTTTACAAGTTTTGTCACCTATGATGTTTCTCCCAAGCTCTTTTAGTGCTGCCACCGCTCTTCCGGACGCCTCTTCAGCTCGGTGGCCTGCTGACACATTTTCTCCTCACACGGCATTTCAAGGCCAAACATCTAAGGATCCAAACCAAGCGATCCAAAATGTAAACACTCATGTGATATGCTGCCAGGACCTCACCTGATCGTTGCTGGTTCAGCTTGTTTTTCTGTGATGGCCGCCTTTGAATCCTGGGCTGGTCTGATTGGCTGGTTGGATATTCTGATGTTGGCTGTTGTGCGGTTGTTTTCATCTCGGCTTGTTTCCTTGTCTGCTTGAGTGAGCGGGAACGTTGAGCCTATAAAGAGCAAAAGCAAGTTCAGACAATTAATTTTACAACATAAGTGATAAGAAAGGAAGGAAAGTGTGTTTATTTTGATGAAAACCGCTTCCAAATTCGACATTTTCACACGTCAAAAAGCATGATGTCACTGACAGGAGACTGTTTGATTAGTTGGCAGGTGTACCTGACTGACAGGAGCTGATCTGAGCAGGAGGAGCAGAAGGAGAGACAGCGAGCTGAGGGTGAGGAGAGGACAATAAAATTGAGGTGGAAAGAGAAGAGGAGCGTGGAAGGGAGGCAGTGAGGGCTGGGACCATGGGGTCACAGAGGGCATCAAGGTCAGGGCTACTCAGCAGAGGGACGGGGGTGATGTCTCCGCCAATTGGAGCGGAGCCAGATGTCAACCAAGGCCCCTGAGCACCTGAGGAAAGCAGAGAGGAAAGACAGGAAAGATAAGCTGGAGAGGGAAAAGTTGGGAAATGAAAACAGCACAGAGAAACAGAGAAAAATGCAGAAGCAAGAGAAAAGGATAGGTGATAGGAGACTATGAAAGAACAGAAATAAGAAGGTTTATCATTGTTTTGTAATTGTTTACCTGACTCTGAGAGAGAGGGGTGAGATTTGGGGAGAGGAGGTGTTGACTTGAGAGGAGGGGCATCAGCGGAAAAAGGAGAGGGAGAGGAGGGGCGGGCGATTGACTTGACAATCTGAGGTCTAAAAATATGAGAACGGCCTGGTAGAGAGGACAGACGATGAAAGACATTAGAAGCAAACAGAGAAGGAGAGAAGAGAAGAACAGGAGATTTTTTAAAGATTTGAATATCAGGAACAACATCTCTTTAGTCTAGAAAGTGAAAGCAGAGACAAACCAGAGGCTGAAGTAAGATCATCTGCACTTTGAACCTCCGGGGGGCGCCGTTGATGTGAAACAGGAACTGAGTAAAGGAAAGGAGTGTAGAAAGAGGAGATGATCAGAAGAAGAATAAAAAGAAACCAATGCATAGGCAAAGAGTGAGAGGGGAACAGCAGAGCTAATTTTATATCATGCATTTTACTAATTGTATAATTGATCTGTATCTGTCAGGAACAAACACGTTTGCTGCAGTCTCAACAGTGACGAGGAACAGCTCCTTAGTTTGGCTCTATTTGATGCAGTGTAGCAGTCCAACAATTAGTGGTGTCAAAGCTTTTACTACAATATCATTAAGAAAGCTGAATTCATTATTTAATTTGCTTAATGTTCAACACTTCCAAAAAGATTGTTTTGTAATTCACTCATTGCCTTTTTTTTTTATAAAGAACTAGTAAGCCACATATTTGTATTGAATTAATTGTTTATGTTATTTCACACACCATACTATACATAAGTAGTATAGCACATACTGTATTTGACTTGGCATGAAGCTAAATCATGTGGAAAACGAGGTCAAACCAGACCATCACACACGTTAGTTAGTGGAAAGCATGCAGCATGCCGGACTGCCAGCCAGCCTGATGATACCTTTTCCTGAGCCTGACTGGAAGATTCTGGGCAGAGAGGGAGGCTGAGAGAGGGTCCGGGTGAGAGGAGGGTGAGCCGACGGAGGCTCAGAGGGCAGGGTGGGCTTTGGGGGAGAGGAGGATTTGGGTGGGAGAGGCTGGGGGGCAGTGGAGACAGTCTTATGGGTCATAGTAGTGGTTACAGTGAGAGAAGACTTTTGGGGAGCCGTGGAGGATGACGTTATGATATTCCTGGGACTTAATGAGGTAGTGCCTGTTTCGGAGGCACTGGACGTCTTAATGGGCAGTTTAGAAGGAGTATTTGAGCAAGAATTCAGGGGGACAGAGGGCGTTGTTAAAGAAGGCTCCTCTGAAGTAGACACAGATTCAGAGCATTTGGGAGATGGAGGATGAAGGGAAGAGGAAGTGTTTTGGGAAGAAGGCGTGCTGGAGGATTTGGGGGATGGAGGATTTGCAGGAGACACATCAGAGAGAGGCAACACAGAGGAGACGCTCTGGATTAAGGGAGCAGCTACTGTGATCTGGGAGCTTGGAGGATTAGGTGGTGGGTCAGAAGAAGCAAGAGCCTCAGGTAGAAGAGGGTTGGCTGATTTTTTGTGCTTGGATCTGGGTGAGGGCTGAGGGGAGGGGCCAGGAGACGGCTGGATCTCCGGGGTGGTGGTGAAGGGGTGTCGGCAGCGACGGGGCGAGGGGCGAGGAGCGATAGGTAGAGGAGGGCGGGAGTGGACGGCAGGATTGGCAGGACTGCCATCACCTCCACAGGCTGGATGAATAGATGGAAGGATGGATGGATGTATGGATGGATCAGTGAAAGCAGATTTTTGATGAAAAAGACAGAAAGAAAAATGAATTGCGAATGAAAATGAAATAATGAAAATGACATTACAGTTGGGATCCCATATTGTTTTACCGTCATGAGGATCCTTTGTTAATCACATGACTCGCTTGTTTGAATGTCACCACAAACAAAATATGGAACTATCTTCTACTTTACATTTCACCTCATCATTTTACTCTACGTGCAGACATTCACCTCTAACTGCAACTTAACAGCTCGGTCACTGTCACTGACTTTTATTTGAATTTCAAATACGACATGCCGTTTAATCTCAGTATGACCGAGTTGCCACATTGCAGTACAGAAAAAAGAAAAAAGTTGATGATTTGAATGCATTTCAGCTGTAAATATTTGCACATCAGTGGTGGAAAGTAATTCAGTACATTTACTCGAGTACTGTACCTCTTTATCTGACAGTTATAGTTAGCGGTTACTTTGCATATTTTGCATTATTTTTCATACAAAACAAAAGCAGCTTTTCCAACAGGTTTCATTTCCCAATGATAAACATCTCTGTCTTATCAAGTCATGTTAGTCTACAACTTAGGATTTTTTACTTATAAAAAGTGTATTATATATGATTGGCGAATTCATATTTCAACCCGTTTCAATGCAGTAGCATAATTCAAAAATGTTTTAAAATCAACTTTTAATCATTCTAGTGCAGTGACCTGCCTTATTTTCTCTTGTTTCAACATACAGATGCTCATTTTAGAAGATTTAAAGATCAGTATAAGAGGGGGCAATCTGCATAATGAGTGCTTTTACTTTTGATACTTTAGGTATATTTTGCTATTAATACTTCTGTACTTACCACCTAAAAATGGATGTAATGTTGTATTACAACTTCTGCTTAAGTAAATGATCTTCATACTTCTTCCACCACTGGTGCATATTCGGATAACAATACGCCTGAATACCATGCAACTATTTTTTTTAAATATTAACATTTCAGTACAGCACTGCTGCTGCACCAGCTGACAGAGACACCACAAAGACGTACAGTAAACATTTGAAATGGACCATGAACATGTAATTTAATTAACTCTAAAAAAAGGCACAAGATGTCGTTGTTGTGGTGATTTGAGCTGCTGTTATACTTAGTTTTCATGCTGTTACAGTAATGTTTCTCTGGACACTATAACCTCTGTGTGCCATGTTGCAGATGAAGCTTTTCATGCCTCCAAACAAACTTCCATACATTGGTGGCATCAGTCTATCATCACATGATGCTCAATTGCGTTTAATGTCTGGCTGAGAAATATGTGGCATGCAGAACAAATGGCGTGAGAGTGTGAAATACTGTAATATAAACTGAGCCTCCCAATAACAGACAGACCGTTCACACCTCTTACTCTCTGGAAGAGAAACAAACAGCTGCAGCGAGTGAAAGAAAAGGCGAAGAGGAAGCTACCTGAGGCTGTAAAAGTGGGTCCAGTGGAGCTTCGCTTGTCAGGTGGAGGGGGAGCAGGGCGATTTGGGCGAGTTAGAGTGTGTGGGACGACTGCAGCAGCCAGAAAAGAGTAGACCAGAAGAAGTGACGGAGGTAGAGGAGGAAGAAATGTCAGAGAGGAAATCATTCCCAGTGAAGATCAGAGAGGTGACGCAGTGTTTGTGTAAGTCTGCCTACCTGCAGCAGTGACAGACTTCTTGTCCTCCTCTTCATCGCTTTCATTGAAGTCGTCCAGGTTGCCGATATCTGTGGGTTTGACGCTCATCAGGCTGGCCAGACTCTGCATGTCTTCATCACTGAGGAACAAGGACAAACATTTATCACACCATTACTTAGTGATGCTCTCGTGACATCTCCACAAACAGGAAACACTCAATAACAAGGCGAGTATATCAAACGTGGCTGAGGCTTCATTTATCAACCTATCAACCCTTATTACTCACAACAGCTACACACAAATACAGGAGAAACACTTGATGTTGAAGTATGTGTTATTGAAGCACGACTATCTGGGATAAACATCATGACATTGGAGACGCATCATCTTTGTGCAACAGCTATCAATCTGCACATAGACATCATGAAAAACATAAATACTCTTGTCACAATAACAAAAACTGCCATAACCTCTGCTATTAGTGTAGTACGTCAATATAACTCACGTGGCTTTTCCCTCACGAACGAAGACACACGACAGCGACAGCTTGAGCGTGGCCTCCACCACTTTGACGGACAGCGGCTTCAGCTTCAGCGTCAGGTCGGTCTGTGTCGGCGTCGGACTGGCAAACCGCTTCAGGTTGATGTCTGCTGATGCCAGCACCTTACGATGCCCCTTGTTCTCCTTCACATGACCGACAAAAAAAAAGCAACCACGATATGTAGATTCAGATTATTTACTGAGGTAGAAGTAAAAATACCACACAAAATAAATCCTACATTACAAGTAAAAGTCCTGCAATCAAAATGTTCAAAAGTACAGAACTAATGGTGTAAAATGTATTTCAAGTATTAAACGTAAAAGTACACATAATGCAGGATGGCCCGTGTGATTATTACATGTAAGCAGTACTAATAGTGTAGCTGGTTGAGGCAGAGCTGATTTTAACTTTTGCTCAGTTTAATCTATAACAATCAATCCTATTTTAGATACTGATCATGTGTTTTGCCTGTAAAATCTTAATCTTAGCTGTGAAATGAATATAGTAAAGAGAAAGTACAATATTTTCCTCTGAAATGTAGTGAAAATGTCAGATTTATAGCAAGCCTGGTTATTTTATTGAGAAAATAATTAAGTTGGGTTAATTCACTACTTATGAAACAGTTAGACATGTAGTCAAGTGATACTTACACCCTCAATGACAAAGGTCCACTCTTTGTCCTCAAACTCATCAGCATTGACCTCCTGAAAAGATGAGAACAAAACAATAAACATCCTCTGACTGTGTGTCTTTCATCCATCTATTTCCTTGAAAATGTTGCCATTTAATGAATGCATGAATTCGCTCATCTGGTTGTATAACACAGACTCTTTATGCCAAATGTGTAAATGTGACAAACATGTACAGTATATTATTCTACAACTGTAAATTATTGTTTATACATGCGATTATTAGCCAATATCTTACTTAATTGTTTAGCACCTACTTGTAAATACATTCCCATTTCTTTTTGTTATACCTGTACATAACTTTGTGAGTGTGTATATATATATATATATATATATATATATATATATATATATATATAGATATACACACACTCACACACAGTTATGTACAGGTATACATGAGTATTGGGAATAAATATACAGTTAATCTTTTTATATATATAAAATTCATCTATGTTTGTTTTGTGATTCATGGTTGACTTTTTGGATGATGGTGGTGGAGAGCTCTTTCTAATGCGCCGCTCCAAAATCTCCCACAGATTTTCATTTGGCCATAGCATTTGATTCACATAACGTTCATATCGCTCAAAACGTTCAGTGTGTCCCTGGATGGAAACATCTGTTTGTTTTATTTCCTCTTATTTGTCATCTGTCTGTATAGTGTGAACAGTGTAAACAGTGTTGTTCTGGTTCTGGTACCTTGAAGAGTGTCACAGAGATGTCGATGTTCTCTGGGACCGGCCACACCACCATGCCCCTGTAGGGGTTCTTGATTCCAGGCTGCCAACTGTGGAGCTGCACAACAAACAACATAGTGAGACTGTGTGTGTGTGTGTGTGTGTGTGTGTGTGTGTGTGTGTGTGTGTGTGTGTTTGTGTGTGTACATTTATAGTGTTTCAGTGGTTTCACCTTTGAGCACATGCGTCTGTTCCTTCTGGTCCACACCACCCTCAACTTGTCTGGTTGCCTACAGAAACATACAAACAAGTGGATCAAAACACAGATCTGACATCTGTCAAAACAAAGAAGCGACATCAGTAACTCAGTGAAAGACACATGGACGACAAACGTTTCCAACTTCATTAAATAACAACGTGTCCAAACAAAGTGGATATTATACAAATGAGACGACACAAGGTCTAACAGAAGGTCTTATGACTGTTGAATGATAATGCCTTGGAGTCAAAGACAAGATGTGTGTGTGAGTGTGTTTATGCAGATGGTTGTAAGCACATGGTATTGATATGTTTCATTTATACAGCGGCTGTTTATCTGTAATCAGGCTACACGATGTATAACCTGTGTGTGTGTGTGTGTGTGTGAGTGTGTGAGTGCGGCTCTTTTATGTGTGTGTTGGTAACATGTGTACATGTGTTTCCATTGTATTTTCTCAGTCCTCTGCAGCACAGGAAGTGAAACTGGAAGCTGCAGAGTTATGTGACCTCGTGTGTGTATTTGACGTGCCTCTTGACAGGAAGAAGGAACCCCCTTCACAAGAAAAGCACTCTTAAAACCTCACAGCCAACTCTAAATAATTTATCTTTACAACCATTTTAACACCTACGGATGTTCTTTAGGATATTAATAGCAGTAGTTTATAGATGCTGAATATTGTCTCAAGTTTCAGTGTATCAGTGTAGTGTATCAAATAGGGCCATGTGAGTGTGTGTGTGTGTGCACATGTGTTTATGTGGTATGTGTGTTAGGGGGTCAGGAGTGGCATCAGAAATAGCCTGACAGGCAGCACAGAGCAGCGGTGATGGAGGGGAGGGACGAGGAAGAAGAAAAGAAAAGAAGAGTATGATCTGAAACACACAAAGACACAACAACATCGTCTGTACCAGTGAGATCACGAACAATGGGCAATGGCAGAGAGCTACGACTGGTCTGACGCAGGCCAACATTAGGGCTGTAACACAGTTTAGCAACATGTCATTACTGTACATTGTGGTTGGTGTTTTTGTTATTTAGCAGACGATTGTTATATTCCACAGCTGACTGGAGGAGCGATAAACAGACAGTAAAAGAGATGAACTTACTCACTAAACCTATCTCATGTTTTTGTCACGTGAAACTCTCCTAGTGTTACAGTGAAAAGAAGTGCTGTTGCCTTTATTTCTTTAATTATGTCTGTGGCACCACACTGTCAACACCACTTTATCATTTTCTGACTTCTGCCCCTCTGTGTTTTTGTTTCTTTTATCCAATAGAGCTCGTGGTGGAGAATAACTTGTTCTTCCAGTCATGCTATCATGTAAATATGACCGTATACACTTCCTGTCTTTAATACAATTTATACATGCAATCACAGATTTTTTTGGCTGCTTGGGGGCCGTGGAAACTGGTTGTGAAGACAGCGTCGTCTTGTTATGTTGATATGACAAGCTTTTTAGCAAATAGTTGCTTGTTTACACATCCAGCAGTCATGGAGCAACATTATCATTCATTTGGAGTCGTGTTTGTGTCCACCTGGCAAATTTAAGCCCACTATTCACTCTCTTTTAGCTCTGTTTGTCTCCACCAACTCCAAAGGGAAATACCTGGCTCTTAATCGCCTAAATTCTCCACTGTTTTCACCAGCTAGTCTCTAACTGTGTCTGTCTGCCATTTGGTGCTGAGCAGGAAGTGTACGTGACGCAGTGAGAGCAGTGACAGTGAACCAAGACAGTAAAGTTGCAGTCCGGACAGCTAAACAATGAGCTGAAACTCGCTATAAAGCTCCGTAAAGCCGAGTGGAGCTGCAGACTCAGGTGATAATTCTCTGTAAGACAACTTTTATTGTCACATTGTTGTTATAAATATAATGATTGCAGCTGCTTTAGATATTTCATAAATACAGTAGGAATACCCCATTACAGTACTACTTTAGCAGAGGAGCCACAGTTGCAGATCATCACATCCAAAGTCTAAATATGCGCCTCAGTAACAAGTCTGTGTGGGTGACAGTCTCTAGCAAAGCCAATGGTCTCAAATCATAGCACTAAATTAGAACAACCCCCCTCAAACACACACACTCACACAACTTGTACACAAACATGTGACTTGTGGGACATTTTAAACCCCCCTCGTGGCCAAGGGTTCATTTCCTGCCTCTGATGTTTGATGTGATCTTTAAGTGTCAGTGACCTCTGACACTGAATACAGAGTTTAATCAGAACTAAAACACCACATGCCTGAAGTAATATGACTGAAACTTGAGATTAATCTTTCCTCACTTCTCCTTCTCTCTGTGGTTCCTGACTTCAGCTTACTGGTGAAGGCTTTTAAACTCTGATTTCATCACATATGGGAGTTGTCCCTCTTTTTGTCCCTTCCCTTCTCAGTGTCCAGACAACACGAGCTCTCTGCTGCTGATCAAACTCTGAAACTTTATTGACGAGAGCCTTCAGTCGTTGCAATCTATGTGTCTTATCATGCTACTGACGAGCCGCTTACACAATTATTCCATCCTTGAATGTAATCTGAACAGATAAGACGGAGCTGAGTTACTAAAGTTTCCTCCAGTAACCTCTCCTCTAATTTGAGCTGTTAAAGGTTCCTCCAGGAACCCCCCAAGCAAGCAAGGTTCCTTGAATATACCCAGAGGTCCTTGAGGACTGACATGTGGGCAAAAGTTTAAAGATACTAGAGAAACTTCCTCTTTATCAGACAATACTGCAATTTATGTTATAAGATTTTCAATATAACAATAAAAAGGTAAACAGGCTCCAGACAGAGTCAATAATGCAAACAAGATTTAGTGATGTTGATATTATTCCCAGTTTTCCCTTTTAAGCTTGACCCAAGAGGCCCGAAGCTGACAATTCTGATTTATTTCATCTGTTCAATGTGCATGTCAGAGCTGAATAATGGTCCACGCTGCATCACCTGGCCACCTCCCAAATGTTTCATAAAACAGGAAATTGCACAAGAGGGGGAAGCCCTACACAGCTTGAGCACTGTTAAGTGATTTGATTGCATCTCTGAAAAGACAACAACAGCGAGACAATCGAGTCTACTGCTGTTATTGAAATATTGATGTTGAATGTAAAACAAAATCTTACTCAGGATGCACCACAGGCACTGCATTTGTATACAATACATTCAGATTAAATATAAGATGACAATAAAACACTCACAACTATTTAGTGTCGTATTGTTTGCATGTCTGCCAATATTGTGACTTACAGAGACTCAAATGTCTCAAATGTTATTCTTAATATCAAATGATTTTAACAGGCAGCATGAGTCTTTAAAGATCAATGATCCTAATGATAGATTGATTACTGATAACTGCCTCTCTGACACACACACACACACACACACACACACACACACACACACACACTTTATCGATAGGCGGGGTCGGGAATCGAACCCGCAGTCACTCCGGAACAGCTGAGGGACGCCCTCACCCTTCTCAGTGTAGCGGAAAGAGCCACAACACGAGAATAAACATAATTGAGTGTTATTACAGCTAATAACATACTGAACCTCGGGGGTGTTTACATCTCAAACAGTGAAAAACTTTCATATGGGACAACAGAGCAGAAAACCTGTTGGAAGTAATATTGTCTCCAAAACTCACCATTTCTTGTTACACTCCAAGACCAGTTCCTGGTAAGAGGCGACAAACTGAAACTTTGAAGCCTTTTTACCAACTCGCTGCAGTCTTTTCCACACCGAAGTCATAACTTCCTCTGGTTAAATGAAAATGAGGAGACAGAAAAAGAAAGAAAGCACACACACACACTCCTCCTCTGCGCAACAATAATCCAACTTTGTCCGCTGTCTCCTTAAAAGGTCTCCTTCTTCTTCTTCTTCTGCTGCTGCTGCTGCTGATGATGATGATGATGAACTTCACACAAGACACAACACGCGCTCATTGGCAATAAGTTGAATCACGCTCAGAAACAAAAAGAGAGAAATGTCGCCGTGTACCGAACAGAGAGAGCCGTGTACCGAACAGAAGTGGCAATTAGGCCGGCATCAAAGAGGAACCAATCCCGCCCTGCTCGCTGTCATTCAGGCGGGCTGTAAAACGCCTGACGTGAAGCTAAAGTTTCAACCAAACAACCGCAGGAGCTCTCATTGACAACTCGTCCCTCGGGCTGTCTGGCAGCGATCCACATGGACGCAGCTCCGCTTAGTCAAGCCTCGCTGTAATAATGTAGGTCCTCGCGAGTGCGTTCCCCCTCCCTCTTTCCGTCAGTGGCAACAGGCAGCGGCAGAGAGACAGGCAGGGAGTGAGACAGGATATGCAAAGAGGTGGTGATGCAGCAGCAGCATGCAAAAGTTTCTATCTCGCTGCTTACAGGCGGTGTGTGCAGGCGCTGAGGTAACAGTCTGCAGTCATACCTGTAGACTTTGATCTTGACTGTCTGTGTCACTGGGAAAGGCTTATCTGACTGTTTCACTTAATCAGCTCTGCAGACTCAGATCTCCTTTTAGGCTACAAGGGTTATAATGAAAGCCCCAAGGCGTGAAATACACACGTTGTTTACTTAAAATTGAGCTCATAGTTAGAACTCAAGTCACTTCCTGTGTTTCACTTGCGTCACCCAGAAAAGTGTGTTTCATCCAGTTAACAGGGGAATAGTTTCCATGGCCAACCGACTCCAGTCAGTGTGTGTGTGTGTGTGTTCAGGCTAGGTCAAGGGATTTTCCTCAGTGAGAGCAGGAGTGTATTTTTAGGTGGGGGGGTAACAGGGATGGATGGATGGACAGAGGCAGCTGTGGTGGAGGAGTGCAGGGCAGCAGCAACTCTCTCATGACTCAGATTTGGTCTAATATTACACTGTGGGTCCAGTACTCAGAGGTGCATTGCTGCTCTCAGTACATGCAGCTTGTATGGCTTCCTTCTCTCAATATACTTCCTTGTAAACAGACCAGACCTCTGTGCAGCTACTTTACACCAAATTTGATGCTTTGAATCTAACTCAGACCTTTGTGTTGTCCCATAAAAGTGTCCTCTCTTGTGTTGTGTTTATTTTTTCAACTTGGGGGGTATTTCCTGATCTCACCGTTCATTGTATTGCAGCCCCCACTAAGACCTTATTGTCCTCCCCAGCTCTCCCTGTTGACATCCACTGCCCTGGCCTCCAGTCTGATGTCTATTTATTTTAATAATCACTCACTGTAGTACACTAACTGTTAGTGTAACTGCGTGGCGTGATAAGAACAGCAATAGTCAATAGAAATGGACGACAAAAAAAAGAAAGAGGCAGATAAAGAAAGATGCAAACAGGTGAGAGGAAAGAAACGCAAGTGTCACAAAAACATGCGCAGTGATGAAGAGATGGAGAGCTAACGGAGAGAGAGACAGAGAGGCAGATAGATTCTAACAATAACCACAACATATGTTGATTATAAATAGAGAGCAGCATGAGACTTTCTACTCGAGCGTCACTCCCCTTCATTCCTGCTCCCTCCACAGCAAATGGTATTCTCCACTCGGCTGCAGCGTGACCTCAGAGGAGGAGGCCTTGTGCTGTAGACAGTGTGTCCCCTGTTGGTCATATTTTGCAACATCATCCTCTGATTACCTTTAATTCACACACAGAAATACTGTACGTTTGTGGTAAACGCTGTAGTTTTATTTTAAGAGTTAGATACAAAAAAAGTATTTTCAGTTGGGGGGATTTATAGATGTCTGGTTTGACAGAATGACAAGCTAAACATAGTTTTTAAAATAATTCCTTCTCATATTTGGGTGAGAAAAATGTGTATACGATGTCAAACGCTCGTAGAAAGAAAGAGAATACAGATTATTGGTTGACAGCACTTCTGCTCTTCAGTCAAGACACTAAATGGCCGTGAATAAAGTGTCATAGGAAAGATTATCCTGCTCGATTTACAGAACATGTCATCATGAATCATCAGGTGTATATTTCAACCCACAACTGCATTCACAGATGTCACAATAATGCTCAGAAATATTCCGCCCAGCTTGATTTCAATGCCAAGCAGACAGCATGTAGTAGCATGTACATTATGCAACGAAGAGCCCATCTGGTCTCACTTGTCTCTGTCTTGATTTTTTTCCTCTGTTAGTTGGCTTCATTTCTGCTGCAACATACAACAGATGGCAAATTCAACACCCAGGGAGTGCAAGTTTAGATGCTAATAAACAGCCAGTAAACAGCCTGTAATACAGAGCCGTTGATTTGCTTTCATGCGATTGGCCCACAGCAAGAAAAACTATAGTGGTAAATATAAAATACATGTGTATTTTTAATTATTTTCAAATTAACTCACCATCGCTCATTTATCTGCCTAAAACAATTTTGGACCCTGTTTAGCTCAAAAACCCTGATACTTTACGTTACCCATTATTATACATTGACATGTAGTGTGTGTGGAGAAAACAAGGTGTATCCAAACACTATAGACAACTGTCAGGGTCCCCTTTAGGTCACTTCATGCTTCTTGAACTAATCAGATTGCTGTCCCGGTGCAAGTGTAACCACGACGAACCAAAGCTGAATTCAACCCGGATATCAAAATGAGAGAAAAAACGTGCAAGTGGACGCATCTGCAAAGGCCACATACGTTGAGTAAAAAAAGAATATAGGCTATTTACTGGACATATTATCTGGACAAGCGATGAATGGCATAAAAACTGTAAATGGAGCCTAAAGGGACAGTAAGAGACATGAACTTTGAGGACTAGTAAAGGTGTCTCCACAGCGAATAGCGGATGGAGCGTATCTTCATCAGGCAGCATGAAAGGAGTCTTTGATCCACTGGTCCCTGGAGTTGCTGCTGAGTGGGGGCAGAGACGAGGACGGGGAAGAAGGAGGCTGTGAGAGAACTCCCGTCACCTCTTCATCTATGTCCTCTACTTCATCCTCCTCCTCCTCCTCCTCCTCAGAGTATCCATTATCAGCACTGAACGAGGCCTCAGACAGAAGCGAGGAGCCCTTGTACTCCTGGATGGCCTCATGGAGAGACCACAGCTGGCTCAGCAGAGACATGTCGAGCTGACGCAGACCGACCTGTTGCACACAAACACAAGATATCTGTTCTGACCATCAAACGTTACACAGCGAATGAGGAAACTTTAGTGTGAAAGTTCATTTTTGACCTTGGAAATAGTAGTTTGACAAAATAATCTTAGCTCGAGGTAACAACTGAGCAACTTCTGAAAACTGAAACTCTATCCACTGAAGAAAACTGTTAGAGGTGTTTCACAGCCTCTCATCATAATAAGTGCTTAAATGCAGATTTGTGTGAAGCAGAAAGGGGCAACTGCACGTTTTCTTTGTACAGAACATTGAATTTGTGTGCTATTCAGACAGACACAGACAGACATGTAGGCAGGATCAGACCACCTTACCATCTCTTTCCGCAGCAGAGCCAGAGCCGCGTCCAGTCCGCCCGGTTTGCTGTAACCGCGCGGCGCGTCCCCGCCGCCCCGGCTGATGTCGGCCTGGATGCGCGCTCTCTTGCTGTGCACCTTCTCGATGTCCCGCCACGACCCGCCGCTGGAGTTCAGGATGCCGTTCAGGCCTTTGGGCAGCGGCGGCAGCCCATCCACCGAGGAGACACCGCCCACCGGACAGTCAGCCGCGCCGGGCCGACTCTCGTTCATCACGACGATGCGCGGCGGACTCAGCAGGAGACGCAGCGCCGCAGTTTCTGCACGGATCTCTCGGGAAAACAGGACATGGATCACTTACAAATGCACGTACAGTCTAACGCCTTATGCTGTCTCACCATCACCCCGAGGTGCTGTTTTCCTTCAGCAGAACAGAGCGATGTCTCAAGTCTTGGAAACCGGCTTTTCAAAGGCAAAAGCAAGTCAATGCATCCCTGTTTTCTGGGTGTGAGAGGGCCCAGCAGAAGCAATGAACTCCGGGTTAATGTCGGGCTTCCCGGCTTTGTTTTGTTTCCTCTCCTTTGTGTGGGAGAGTTCACCGACGGTCCCCAGCTCCGCACGGCAGTGTCCGCGCCACGCCCCGCTACAGTCTGCGTCTGAGGGAAAGGGAGGCTGTCGGTGTCACAACACAAAGAAATCCACTCAGGCTCTCCAACACCGACATGCCAAATAACGCAACGGTTGGCCAGACGGATAAATTAGCAACATTAAAGAAACAATAAATAAACAAATTAATTAATAAAAGCGTCAATAACTTAATTGCCACTGCAAGTTGGCTGCAGTTCTAACTGTAATTCACAGGACACATTTTAAACACAAACGCAATGTACATGTTTATTGGTGCTTAAATTGTACTTGTTTAAATACAGCCTTTTCCAATTAACAAACTTAATGACTTTTTTGCTTTTGGAGCCCTCTTGTGGAAAGAAACAAACTGCAGACCTCCTGAACAGGCAAAGCTTTATTCAGGTACATAATTAGAAAACTTAACTGCCTTGAACAACACTGAAGCTGGCTTTTAATCTAATATGAAGTGCTGTCTATTGACGTATAGTTCAGTTTATTTGCTCTAGATATTTTTCCATGAACAAAGCATTATGAGTCTGACTCCTGGATGTTGCCCTGTCTCATAGAAGCATGACTGAAGCACATGACCATCATCACCATCATGTATCAAATATATTTACAATAAAAACCTCATAACTGCCAGCACACAATCTGACAATCTGTATCATCACAGGGTCTGAGACAACGGAAATCTATCTGAGCGCCAGACTGAACACTAAGTAGTAAAATGCACACTATACCAACAGACTTTACATTTTAACTGCTGACTTACAGTCTTGGAGTATGTTGTGTATCAGCACAGACACGCTTGCTTGTGCAGACACACAGTTGTACAGGCATTTGTGCACTGGGGTTTCAGCTACACCATGTTTTGGATTCTACGGAACAACCAATCAGAAGACAGATGTGTCAATTTGGTGGCCATTTTGAATTAATTAAAGCCAATCAACTATGGAAATACAACAGATTAAGATTAGATTAAGTTTTATTTTAAAATGATTTAATAGCCAGATGTAATTTATACCAACAACGCATGTTCATTTAGAAATGTTCAGCTTTTATCATAACTTACAAATTGACAAAAACAGTCAAACGTTCAAACATCTGTAACATATTATGAAACCATGTAACATGATATTTCTGCCATATCGGTATGTTAACTGAAGAGCAACTTTTGACATTTTAATCCTATTTCAAGTGCAATTTTGAATTCAGCTCTATGCAAGGATTCAGTCAAAGAGAGATGAACCAGAGTCAGTATTCCAGGACAGAGGCAAGTGGAAACAGCGTTCCCGTTAATCCATGGTTTCAACATTTTCCATGATGGTTACTGGCTGAGCTCCTTGAGGCTGCGCAGTGAGCTGGCACAGCTGGCGATGAGGCTGCAGAGCTGGATACTTGACTCCAGGGAGGCCGAACTCTGTAGCTGGGTAGTGGCCCAGCGAAGTTTGGTTAGAACCGCTTCCTCAGCTTCTTGCAACACAGGTCGGAGGGCAGCGATCTGTGGACAAACTGGGGGACGAGTAGGTGCCACGGCTGTGGTAGAGGCAGGAGTTGGAGGAGAAGGGACAGCAGGTGGTAGCAGGGCAGCCCTTCCCCCCGCGGCAGCCCCCTCACAGTGCTCCGGTCTGGGAACTGACACACTTGCCTGACTGCTGCTGGGGACTCCATTGAGTTCAGGGGCCTGGGACGATGCAGGGGACTGGGCTGCAAGCTGTCTCTCTCTCACTTGGGACAATGCTGCCTGAGCATTCAGAGCTGAGAGAGAAACATGGGAACAAGCATAAATAACATTTACAAAAAGCTCAAGGCAAGAAGAGCAACAATGGAGGAGACAGTATAAAGAATAAAATGTGAGATGATGGACCAGAAGACAAGAGATAAGACATAATATATTACTCATGTGCATTAAATGTGAGCGTGTGAGTTGTGTCTACCAGGGTTGTCCTTGTCAACATCAGAGTCCAGCTCCTGACATGAGACACAGTAGTTTTTCTGCTGTTTGTCCTGGAGAAGAATAGTCTGGAAACACAAAACAAACTTATTGCCACACACATGTTACACCACTCCTCCTTTACTACATTATTAAAAAGGCACTTCCACCTTCACTCACCCCACACACATCACAGCACTCTCCCAGCATCTTGTATCCTTTGAGCAGGTAGTCTCCCATCAGCTTGCTGATTTTGTCTTGTCGCTCCCTGCGAGCCTGGATCACCTTCATCTCTGCCTCTGTTGGAGGCTCCCACTCAAAGTCCTTATCATCTGGGGTCAGAAACAAAGAGCTGGTTTAACTGAACCGTATTGCACTTACATAGACACTGTACTGCATTCCACTATTATCCTCACAAAATGCAGTGCTGTTGCTGTGATACTAACGTTAGTCCCCCCTACAGCACTGCTGTAATGTGTGTATATATTGTTTATCGCTGTTAGCACTTAGCTGATTTTATTAACTAGATTTTACAACACTTTTTGTAGAACATTTGTATACAACACTTCGGTCAACGTTATGTTGTTTTTAAGTGTGATTAGCATTGCCGCAGTGTTCTGCTTGGATGTGATAAGCTAGCTAGCAAATCAACCGGGCTAACGTCAGCTAACGGTTACCTATATGGTGGTGACGACGTATCCTAGCAACAATTAAATTACACACGAGAATCATTGCCTACACGTGCCAAAATAGTTCTTCAACGACAATAGAGGTGAATGGGAGAAAAGTCAAAGTTAGCTTGCTTCTAAGCGCATAAGTTCACAAACCTCCATTCAGAGCCATGTTGCCTCAGTGATACACGTTGTGCGTGATGACGTCAGAGGCGTCACGTTTCGTTTCTTCTTCATTGATTTTGCTGGCGGAATACAAACCTACTTTAAGGTGCATGCCGCCACCTTACACACACCGGAGTGTGTAACATCATGACTTAAACATAAAAAACTTTTCAAACAAACCAAAGAGTTCTTTATAAAGAGGTTACGCTCAATCAAATCAACCGTGTTTAATGTCAATATCTAAATAAAGACCTTAAACCTTTTAACTCCCTTCCCATATCTACCACTCTGCCTTTCAATCTTCCCTTTCTACATTGAACCTCTTACAACCCATCAGCACATGCTCAACAGTTTCTTTACAGTTACAAGTTTCACATTTATCTGACTCTTTTTCATGATGTATAAAGTAGAATTTAGTCCTGTGTGTCCTAATCTTAACCTAGAAAAACCTCTATTGCTTCTGGACTTTTGAATTTTATAATGATCTCTATCCTTAGTGTCGTTATTCCAGATTTCCTGCCAAGATGTCATTATTACCCGATGAATTACTGCTTTTGCATCTGATCTCACAAACTACTTTTTAAAATATTATCATTTTTGTTTAATGCATTTTTAGCAAGTTTATCTTCACCCTCATTTCCCCTCTATTCCAACATGATCCATTCCTAAATGTTGTAGAGTCAATAAAATCATATATGCCTCCCTGTAAATAGTCCAGTGGCACTCATAAAACCAAGTAGCCATTTATTTTCTTCTGCCCTCCACACTTATATATAATAATATACTTTTTACACCGGCCTCTACCCTCCCTGTTTCCAGCAATTGTGTGATAATCACTTGTCTTTCTTCAGTATGCTCTACTGACGTTTTATGATAGCAAATTATTATGAAATGATATAATATATCCTTTCCAAAAGTCTTTTTTTAAATTTCTGAATAACGACGATAAAGTCATGTCTCTTATTTGTCAGATGAAAACAATGCAGTCTGGGTTCATTAATGGACCATCATTCATGGCCACATGTGTCTCATTGTGGATATTCTTATGAATATATGATAAGCTGTAGGAATTAGTGTGTGTGGGTGTGAATTACTGTGCCCTTTAATTCATGTAAAGGTTATTTTAATATCATTCCCAGGCTTTATTTGAACATATACTAACAAATTGCACCATAATTACAAAACGTTACCCTGTATTGTGTGGGCAGTAAAATTAAGTGATAACCAGACAAGTGAATGAGAGCAGTGTTGCCACTAACATCCTACTAAAAGCTGTCCTTTCAGCACAATGTGCTGGTCCATTAATGAAAACACCACAACAATTCTGTTTTTACAATCATTTATTGTAATTTGGGTTTTCTGACTTGACGTCAAAAACATCATCTGGTACATTTCACAGAAAGAAAAAAAAAGTGCCATTCAAAGTAATAGATGAGTGTATCACTGTAGTCCAAAGCACAGTGGTTTTTATGGGCTTCAAAGTGATTTCCTATGTTCCCCCACTCATACACTGAAGGGTGGCGACATTTTGTACATGTATGTGTGTGGTTCTACAAGTCTTTGGTCTCTAAACTTTGGGTACTATCTTGCAATCTAAATACTCCCTTCTACAGATAAATGACATTGATCAAACAACAAAAAACAAGAAAGACAAAAGCTGTGAGGGGACTGATGTTACATCTGCACGTGTATCCCTGGTGTGTTGAAAAGCTCATTCTCTTCAGTTGTTCGGTTATTGTTATTTGGTTTCATTACACCAGTCGCATCTTTCTTCTTGTTTGCTTTTGTGTCACTTCCCCTCGTCTTCCTGTCTTTCTGTGGGTTTCCTCTCAACGTCCAGGGTAACATCCTCTCTGGAAAGAAGCAAACACAAAGAGACGTTTACAACACATAAAGCGTGTGTACATCACCCGAAATTCTTTCAACATTATGCTGTATAAGACATCACAATAGAGCAGACTTTACTGAACTATGTACATGTGTATGAACCTCACCTTGACTATGGGGGAGTTTTCTTTCAAGACACTGTAAGAGAAGAACATTAAATACATATATATTAATAAAAAAAAGGCTGAATATTATCACCTTATGACAAAATACCTAAAACAAATGTCTGAATTGCACTCGGTACTTGCTAACTTGTACAATAAATCTCAACCATGTGATTTCTAGGCACCAAAAATAATGTGAGTGTACTTACGCTGATGTGCAGTCTTTACTCTGCTGAATTTGGAAAGGAGGTTGATGTGGAAGAAGAAAATAGTAGCATAATAAATCATTAGAAAAGGCAGAATATAAATTGTGAGGCGCACTGATATCAGTGAGATAGTGTAGAGACAAATTGGACACTTGATTGTGCGTGTTACCTTCAGGCTTGGCGTGCATGAGCGACAATGGCAGCTCCACTGTGACATCACTTAAGAGAAAACAAACCAACCAATCAGAATAATTCAGGTGATTGGTGATCACTGCTAATTGGCTGTATAGGCTATGATATGATCATAAATAAACCCCCCCCCACTCACCTGGCAGTGAGGCCGCCCAGCAGGCTACATGAAGACAAGACGGACATTGTAAGTTTTTTAGTTAATTAAATTTTTTAAATTTTAATTAAGTTTCCTTGCTTAAACAGGAACAGATACTTACCCTCCTCCGGCTACCATGAGGTTAATTTTAATCTTGTAAGAAACCAGGATTCCCAACACCTCCTTTTCTACACCCTGTCGCAGCCTGTAGAGAAGAGGAATTACAAGGATTTGAGGGATTAGAAGGTTTAATTCATTAACCTTACATTCCTTTTAAAAACTATTATAAGACATTATGGACACAGAGTGACATGAAAGAAAAGCTATTGTGAATGTAAAACTACAGATTGAATGCATCGCATGCAAAGCTGTCAGAAACGAGAACTGCTTTGGTCTTAGCTCAAGTTCCTGATTGTATGAAGTTTGTTGAAATAATCAAATGAACTACATGTAAATCCTACTTTAGTCCCGTTTGCTGCTGTTTGTGCACTTACATAGTGGTGGAGGCCAAGTTGGTGTCCTCATCCTTCAGTCGTCCGTCCAGCGACAGACCCCTCTTCTCCTTGTTTTCAGACAGCAGGGGTGTGATGCTCAGAGTATTCTCGTAGGTGCCATTGGGCTCCACTGTCTCTCTGTGGAGGATAAAACACAAGCAAAATCAAACATAAACATACTGCATGCTTGATATTTACTCAGTACTTTACTAATTTTTCTGTCCACGTACCCAAACTCCTGGTTAAGAACCATCTTGGTGTATTTGTCTGCTGAGTAGAGGACAATGTCTGTGGTTTGTTCCACTGTGAGGGAGATGGAGGCAGAAATAAAGAAAGAGAGAGTGAGACTAAATAATTGTGTTGTGCTCTCAGTAACAGTTGTTTTAAATCTATATAAAAGCATTTCTGTTATCAGAGGTACCCACCGGTGATTTTGAATTTCTTGACTGTTTTGTTGCTCTCATTGTTGATTTTGATTTTGATTGGGATCACCTCGCCGTGGAGGTAGAGCTGTGGTCAAAACCAGGAAACGACCAGTTAATGGTGGGGAATGAAAACTACAGTCTGCAGTCAAACTCGCTCTGACAAACATTTAGGATAGCAGAGAAATGTAGTTAAAAAAACATTTTCAATAATGAAGTTTTGCTACTGTACATCTTTGTCCATTGAGGCTTCTAGATGAACGGGCTTGTCGGACATCATGAAGCTTTTGCAGAGTTCGGCCTTGGGCCCGCTGCCAATCTGAGAGGGGGCGTACTGGATTTTACGGATGATAAGGCGAGCAGTGTCCCTGTTGGGCAGAATGAGCAGATAGAGTAGAGAATATGTCAGTCAGACAGAACAGGAAGGCCAACAGCGGAAAGATGAAATCGCACTCACTTCTTTTCAATCTTCTCGTCAGGGTTGCTCTTTTCCTTGGCAAGGTAAGTTTTGATCTCAAAGTCGACACCACAAGCCTGCAGATAAAACATTAGCAGCTTTAACAATGAACAGTGGCAACAATGAACACACTTGCTTGCACACTGAAGGCATGGGGATACGGAGAGGGGAATGGTGTCTGAAGATCAGCATGAGGTTTACCTTCCCCTTGTCATCTGGCCCAGGCTGCAGAGAGACTGAGCATGGCAGGTTGTTGGGGATCTAGAGAGACAAAGAAGAACATTTACAACTAAACGGAAGAGTTGTTTTTATCTGCTTATATAAAACTAAATAAAGCATCTTTTAAGAGATTGCATTCAAACCACTAAAAAGGAGTTCAGACTTGTTTATTAACCTTTTCTGGCAAAAAGCCTCAGTTTTAGGTCCCAAAATTCTTATGACTTAAAAAAAATCGTCAAGTTGTCATGTGAATGCTTGAAGTGGATTATATAGAAACAGTGACCTATTTCACACCAATTTAATTCCCCTTTAAAAGAAGAATATATCAGACAAGCAGTTTAAGTAATCTGCTGTGAACCTCTCTGTATATCAAGCAACTTTATGGGGTCAAGTTTGAGCTTTTTAACAGTCAGTATCAGAAGGGTACAACATAATATTCCATAGAAATGTTTTGTCTTATTTGGTGAAATAATAACAATAAAACGTAAAAATGTTTTTAAGCTTGTATCTGGACATGTTGCCATACTTCGAAACTGAAAGCGTGTGCGTTGTCTCCAGCCTTCTTGAGCAGGGTCTCGTGCATGGCGCTCAGGGTGGGCTTGTGGCTCTCGGGGTAGATCTGGACGTGCTGGATCCAGATGTCCTTCCTGAAGCACAGGCCCATCACATCCAAGTCATCGCTGCCATAACGGAAGGCACACGCCAGCTGCACAAACACTGTGAACACATAACAGCAGATTCATTACTTCACTGTGAGCTCTTACGTCTCCAAATGACTCGACTCAGCTTTGAAAATGTGACTGAAAACATGGAACTTTTTATGATTTATAAATTTACCTTTTCTGTCTCCAAAATCAGCTGGGTCCAGCTTTACAACACCATCTGTAAAGGTAACATAGCAGACAGTATTATATTTACCATCCTCACTACGCAGCTGCACACACACACACACACACACACACACACTGAAGAAGGAACGTACCAACTTGATCCACTTGGGACACGTGGTCCACATAGTCTCTCTTTCCCAGGTAGAGGGTCAGCTGTCAGACAGGAGAAACGGAAAATAGTTGAGTGCTTCAGACCCTGTTGACACTAAATCTGTATCCAAGTATGTGTCACTGATTTTTCACTGACACACACATCTGTCACCACACAAATCAAAACAAGAGAAGAACTCAAGACAAATCAACAAATGTAGACTTACCCCTCCGTTTCCACTGGTCTTCTTGAAAACCCTGAAAAAAGGAAGAGAAACGCCACTTTAAGACTATTTGTGTCTGATTTGTGAGCCCTTATCCTGTCCCAAGAGAAAAAATATATATTTCCTTTCACTCTTTGCTTCCTAAATGTCTCCCTTTACCATCCTTCTGCAACATAAATCACTTCTCCAAACAGTCAGAAGCGAAGACACTAAGTTTTATATGTGAAAAGTTGAATATAGTTGCAGAACTATACATTTGTAATAGTGTAGCAACCATAGTAAGTGGCTTGTGAATGTAAATAAGAGTGCATCCAGAGTTACTGTCTGGATTAACCAGATAAAATAATGATTCGTTTTAGACTCTGGAGGTAAAGTAGGTTCCTTTACAAACAGCAGAAGGGCCAGTAATCCCTTATTCCCTTTTATCCAGTTAGGAGCAGCTAAGTGTGGAGCCGCTTTACCTCATCGTGCCCGGATTGAAAGGCTGGCCCAGGTGAGGGAGCTACAAATTATGAGGCAGGGTTCCCAAATAGCTCATTATCCGTGTTACTGTCTGAGAGCACATTTGAACCAACGCCGACTAAACCCTCACAAACCTGAAATAAATACTAGTAAAACTACTTGTCACTTTTAGGAGTTGGCTGACCCCATGCAACTCTAAGGTAGTACAGTTTTAAAAGTGATTACAGGTTTTAATGTCAGCGTTTCAGCTCTTTTCAGTTATTTTTAGCAAAAAGGACTAATCTCTCCAATAATGATAACCGGTGATTATTATTTTTGTGAGGCTGCATTGTGAATAGCTGCATAATAAGGCCTCTTTATCTTTTCTTGAGCTTTGATTTGTCAGTTCCTGAGCAGAATTCAGGTTGAAGTAAGAGAGGTACTTTTGGGGGACAGAAAGGAAATTAAAAAAGTAAACAACACTTACTTTGCCATCTCTGGAGGATCTGTAGGAGTGTTCTGTCGGAGGAAAAGAAAAAAGAAGACTTCGGGTTATTAGGAGGTCACAGTATCGGTCAGATGTTGGATTAAGACATTGATCCTTCACCAACTGTCAGCTCAGCCGGAGTGATGTTTTGTTTTGAAGGCACTGAAGGTTAATCCTGTGCGATAAGATTACACCATCAGTGTTAGGGCTCCTGGGCTGTTATCCTTTATTCTGTACCTACTAACTGGCCCCCGTCCGACAGCCTTGCACCAAACATTGGGCCAGATTTACATGGCACACACACGATTATGTCACATTGTGTTCCCCTCAAACGTAACAGCAGTGCCAAAGCTGCTGCCTGTGTGTGACTATTCAAGGACAGTTAAATGGATAAAAGCCATTCAGTAATTTGCTGCAGTATTCCTGGACTTAATGAGACACTAAGTCCTAACAGTAGCCCTCTATAGCTCTGTAATAAGGATTATTACAGAAAGGTCAAGCGATCTGTAAGCATTTGTTTAATTGGTGTTCATTAAATATTTGCCATGAAAAGGGTTTTGCTAATTTCTTAATTTACTCTCAGGTGTCACCTGCTGCCCCGAGACTGTTTGGTCTCATTCACTTGTGACTTCTACAAAAGATTTACAATGAAAAGCTTTGTAACTTATTAAGTGAACGCTTAATTGTTATTTTTTTCCATTACATATAGTTGTCCTGCCTCAACTTGAAGCCAAATTGAACATTGTGCAGAAAAAAAACAGCTCTGTGTGAATGTAACTGGAAAACTGTTTAGTAAATGTTTCCAAAGGTTAGTGACTGTGTTTATAAAATTAGGTATCTGGGTACTGAAGCAATCAGTCAATCAACCATCCTAGGATTGGGGATCACAAAGTCAGGGCAGAATGAATACAGAGTATAGCTAAAAGATAAAAAGGTGTTTTCCTCATGTTTCCTCTGGATTGACCTGTTTTGAAACTTTTAGGCGTTGAGGCTGCTGTGGTGAGTAACTGCAACTGTTTAGTCCAGAAGGAATCCAAACCAACTGTGTGGATCCATGAACAAGGACTGTTTGTGCATTTCAGGACCACGGAGAGGTACAGCACAGGTGCATTCCTCACTTGATTGGCTAATTGATGTGAAATATATATATATACACACACACACACACACACCGTGACTGCTTGGCAGCTAATCTAAATATTCATGAACTAAATCATCATTTCTTGGATTCTTGCAACCACTTTGCTGAAACTATCAAGTACTATGATATTCAACACTTAATATATATATTATATTTTACATTTAACACAGTGATGGATCAATGTTCTGTTATTATTATTGCTCAAATTAGCACAATTAATGCTGCTTATTGGCTGCCGATAATCGATCAAATAGTGAACTTGATGTCACATCTCTCCATTAAGTGAGCTGAGGGACTGTGTCTTGTATCAGTATTTCACACTGTGAAAACCACAGAAAACTAAATATTAATCATTAGCATTGTTTATTAATTAAACTAATATCTGCCTGCACTTGTCTGTACAGCTTAACAAGAGGAATTCTGGGAGATCAGCACATTCAGCTGCAAACCATCAATAATTTAGGCTGCTTTAATCTACTGCAGCTGTACTTTGACCCCTTATGGTCAGCCTGGTACATTGCCACGAGTATTAAGCATGAAGTATGCATCACTCATCTTTCTCATAAACATGTCATGTTGTAGAAATGTTTTGCAACTCCCATTTAGAGAAATTGCAGGCTTTAAAATGACCTGTAAAAGACTGTACCGTGTAATTAAACAAGGATGACTACTACTATTCCCACTTAACTCCAAGGTGTAACATCGTAACATAACGCTCTGATTTCAGCTTAAAGTTTCTGGCACAAACATGTATATTATAATAATTGATTGAAGTATGAGCTTATGTAGTTTTACCCCTCATCAGCTATTAAAAACATAAAATCATGCATCTTTCTCCAAGTGAAAGTTAGCAGCTGTATTTCATCATTGGTATCACCACTATATTCATCCATCTTTCCATCCATGCATGAAGATGAAGAAGTCTTACCTCTTCTCAGTTGTCTGGGAGCTTGGTAGAGTGTGTCAGTGGAGAGTGCAGTCCTCAACAGTCCCCAGTCCCTTTTTATACGTGCAGCCTCTGTCTGCGCATCACTTGGGCTTAACCAGTTCATTATTGTTGTGGTTGCCTGCTTCATAATCCAGTTAAGCAATCAGCGAATAGCTTTTTTTGGACTACAAAGGGTTTAATAATACCAGCCAGTTAAATCACAGGGACAGACATACAACCACACAGTCGCCACATGGCTGTGGTAGTAGTAGGCCGATAATCCTCTCTCGCAAAAACCAAGCAATCAAGTCTCCTTTAATTCAGAATAAATCAGGGTCACAAAGTTTTAGGCCTTTTTTTAAAATCAGGGTTACTTTCTCTGAGAGGGCTCATTGTGAATGTATTTGTCAAAAAGGCCAGGATGTGTCATTACATGAGGTTTGCTGTTGGTTGACTTGTGTTTAATAATAGCCTTTAGCCTGCTATTATTAGCCTGATCTATCTGTGAGCTTTAAACAAAGAGTGTTGTTAATTGAGGACGAGCTTCTAAAGAATCATTCCTTATTGCTTGTTATACTTTCTCAGTGTTGCCCATGAAGGCTCACAGAGGCAAAGGTTAAAAACTAGCAAACTTAAGACACATTTCTCCCACCAACAGGTGAGAAAAGGACATGTATTTGGTCAAAGAGACAAAAGTAAACAAAAGCTTAACTTGAACTTCCTTTAAGTTAAAGAATATTAAGAATATTTATTTCAAGTAACCGATAAATCTGATGGACTATTTGAAATAAACTGTTTAACAATATTATAAAATAAAGTACAGTACAGTACAGTACAGTAAAAATAAAGGGGCTATAATATTTTTAGGTGTGGAGATTCTCAGGATTCCAGTCTGTCTGATCTCAGAAGATTAAGGACTCCTAGTCCCATTACGCCGTGGATGATGGGAGCATCGACGGCAACGTCAGAGTAAGCTGTCTTATTCAACAGCGTCTCAGTAACGTGCCAGAGATTAGGCAGAATCACCAGAGTCCCTTTTGACCTGTGAAACCCCTCGAATCCTTCAACAGGTCCGTTATAACAAGCTCATGTTGAAAGTTCAAATCTGCAAAATGTAACTTTAAATCCCAGTCAAGATAACCAAGTTTACTCAGATACCAAATCTGACTGTTTCCCAACTGATATTTATATAAATAGTTTAGTGCTGAATATTTTATTCAACTTCGAAGAAACAGCACATAAGGGCCAGGTTAAGGGGATTGTTGACAATAAAATGGTTCAGATAGTTGAATATTCTTTACTAGAATGGCAGATTAGCACACCATTACTATTATAATTTAGAGACCACTACATGATCACTTTTAAAAAGATAATTTAAGGTCATTCTTATGCATTATTACAATCTGGCTAAAGGGGAGATAATGTGACAAAAGGAATTAGTTGTTATCCAGCCAGCAGGGTGACCTCCAGGCCACCACCACGCCCCACAAGGCAAAGGGTCACTGTAAGATCCTTGGCTTAGCTGAGGTGTTAGTTCACTCAAATCAAAATATCGAGGCTGTGCAGGTGAAGGGGTTATGTGATAGCTTTATCATTGCTCAGGTTGTTTTAATTTGACTGATGCTTTATTTTTCCAATGGGAAACTAAAGCTTCAAGTGGAAGAGGTTATTCAACTAAGCATTTCCATGGTTGTATAAACTTTGCAACGTCGTGCTTAACCTCGCCTATATCTGGGAAAGTTAAACGTATGTAGTAGGCTCAGGTTTTATTAGAAAAGGTCACATTGCCTCCATACTAATCACTGTTTCGTCTGCCGTGCAGTTTGCTTCCAGGAAAAGTGTGGCTTCCCTGGCATTCAGCCTTTTGATCACCAACCTAAACACAACGTGACAGTGTGATTCCCTCTGAGGCGGATCTCCCAGTTGAACACATGACCGAGTGACAATCACACTCCTTTTTAAACAACAACAATGAAAAGAGAGGGGGACAGATTTTAGCCTTTGATACACACAGAATGAAATACAAATAGTGGCAATACATGTGTAAAACCCACAGTGTTGGCTGTATTAGTTTGCTTTGACTGAAACTGATATTAGGGGAGAAAAGAAGAAGAAGAAGACGGATAACAGAAAGAGACAAAAACAAACAAACATTGAACTGTAATGTAATAGATGTTGAACTTTATCTAAATAACTAATTGGGTTGAAAAGGGCAGTGAGTTAGAGAGAGTGAGACTACTTACTGAAATAGCCCACACATAAATATTGTTGTGGTTCACTCAGGTTGAAATGCAGAGTATTAACATGGATGTATTCTTTTCTTTAAAAAAAACAAAAAAAACATTATTTTCCTATATCAATTTAAACATTCAAGCATTCTCAATGTGTGGGTGGCTGAGCCTTTTTAAGACCAAACAATGGAGGCCAAACACACTAATAAGTGTCTCGTGAGGAGTGTCAGCCAAAGGGCACAACCAGCGTTATCAGTTACCTATGGATTAGTGCAGAGTGAGATGAGACGATGCACGTCAATATGATGGTGAGGTCCATGACGTGAAGCTAGGTGAGTATAGATGTACGTAAACAAGACAACATCACATTGTCACAGTACTTCCTGTGTGTTTAGTTCCGTCATTTATGTTTCATGTTTCCCGTTTTATTTTGTTACTTTACTCTCCTCTCCTCCTCTACTTCACTTCCTGCCTTTTTGTGTTTCCCTCCTGTGTGATTGTCTTCACCTGCCCTGATTAGTTTCTGCTGCCCCTCCTTATCCCCACCTGGTTTCTGTATTTAGTCTGTGTGTTTCCCTCTCTTCTGTTTCCTGTTCTACCCATGTTACTGGTGTTTTGGACTTACTTTCGGACAGTTTATTGGATTGGATTCATTATTAACTTATCTTGGGGCCTTGAACTTGAAGATGGCCTTAATTATTTTAGTGTGTGCTCATGTGGTCCATATTCCCAAAGTTGTGTTTAAAGACCCTGAATTTATTTTCTCAATCAGCTTCCTGTGAGTGACGGGGTCCTACATGAACACTTTGGTTGTTACACTTGTTTCTTTTCTTCTTCTTTTTTTTTTTTTGTCTGTGCTCTTCTCACTGGATGTAAGTGGGCGGGTCTCAGCTGGAAAAATGTGATGTCGCCTACTTCCAAGCACCAATCACAATTTAGCAACACATGAATCAGAATGTGATGCTGTTACTGTGACATCAAATCTTATAAAACCGCCCACACAGTCCTGATCAAGCAGATTAGTCAAGTTAAAATTGATTGTTGCTTATATAGTCATGTCTAGTGTCAAGTTTTCAGGGGCTTTAATCAAGTTACCCCAAGCTAGTTTACACACATAAAACCTGGTTCCAAGTAGTTTTAATCCAGGGTGCTGGTCTCTAAGCATAATAATGAATCTGTTTTTATAGTATGCTGTCTGTATTTGATGGGAACCTGGAGGTGACAGGTTATACTTAATGGGCACAGAGTGGGAGGTGAGTGGGGCCTTCTCAATGGGCCCCCCCTAATCGGACCATGCAGACTGTTTGTGTCTCAAGGTGATCCAGAAGTTTACACTCACGAGTTTCAAGCGCCATCTAGTGGATCCAATGGAAATGAATCAACACTCTCTCTTTTTTTAATTCCTACCAGTGCTTCATAGATGTCGAAAGCTTATCTGCAAAAAAAGTCCTCTTCAAGTTCAGAAACGTGGAGGCAACTTATTTTTCATAATATTGCAGCGGGGTGAGACACAGTAGTTATTCTCCTAAAATCTCGCTCGGTCACAACAGGCTAAATAATTCAATCATCGTTTAGAGTTTGCGCCGATAATAAGATGGGTACGTGTGCAGCGCAGCAGTGCAGCGTGCAAACTTATTTAGGCTTTGACGTCAGGTAAGTGAAACACACCCCATCATCATCTTCCTGCTCCAGAGCCTCTGCTGAGGTGCGCACTCAGCGCGCCGCTCGGCCCGCCCGGTCACTGCAGAGGAGGTTACCGTGCCATCGCTGCGGCTGCTCGCTCCCGGCACCACGTCCCGCTGCAGACTTCCCGGGCCCGGGGAGAACAGGGGAGAGGGGAAGCGCAGAAAGCCATGGCCGAGTCCAACCCGATGTGGGGGTTCCCCCGTCTGCGCCGGGCCGCGGTAAGCTCCGCCGGGAGGTGGGGAGGTGGGAGGCTTCAAACGGGGCGGCGAGGATACTGCAGCAGAGAGAGGAGCACAGAGAGAGACGAGCTGTTCTTAAGACAGTTCAGTACTGCGACACAGTGTTGGGATGTGCTCTCAGTACACTGCAAACTGCATTAGATACTTAATATGCCTCTCGGTTAACAGCCTGGTCAGATTCAGACGGCAGGTCATTGTTAAGAGTCTGTGTCGGGGACAGGACAGGCCAATGACAAACGTGTTATGTGTGTGTGTGTAAGTGTGTGTTTGTGTTTGTTTGGATTGCAACTGCAGGTGCAGAACAGCCAGCGGCTCTATCAGCTCTGGTACTGCAGTCTGTAACTGTCTTCAACTTGTGCAGCTTTATGTAACAGATTTGAGCTGATGCCCACAAGTCTAAATGCAGGTGTGGAATGCAGATGTTATGACAAGTCTGCAATAATCCAATAACATCCATCATGGCTGCTATTTGAGTGAATATCCAGGGTCATTTGGATGACTTAGATGATTATTTACGTAGGGTCGTTTTTTATTTTTTTCGTACAAAAGGCTTCTGTAGAAATGCAGGTGAATGGGAGAGAAAGCTGTGTGTATTTGGTCTGAGGTCAGCAGCTTCTGGTTTAAAGGTCTAGCTGTGATGACTACAACACACCTGAACTCAGAAAGCTGTTTCCTTTGCTGCTGTCAGAGAAGAAGCCCATCTGTGCTAAAATACCTGTAGCCTTGTTTCTGCGAGTGGATAACAGACTTACCAGCCTCAGAGGAGACAGTTCAGTTTTGTTTGTTTTATCAGATGACATTAGAGTTGACAATAATGTGAAAGCAGTACACTTTCCCTGCCAGGTCTATCGGTTGATATAGAGTGGAAGAGGTTTATATGAAGTGTAAATGTCTTTGGAGGCCAGTAGATCTGTGCAAACACTGAGAAAATATGGGGTGAATATAGCAGATAGGAGACGAGGATAAAGATGGCAAGCAGGTGAAGAAAGAGTCATCACAATTGGTAGACCACTTGATTAGTGGTCATTAGTCTTGTTGTAGTCACTTGTCCAAACTGGAAGTAATAAGGCAACACCACTGGCTTTCAATCCTCGTGCCACTGTGCTTAAACAGTACACAGATTTGAGTTTTAAACAAACACAGCAGTGTGTTTCAGCGAGTATTTGCTGCATCTCTAGTTGAAAATATGTTAATCAGAGAAATGATCTGCTCCAGGGAAAAAACACAGAGACATAAAGACACAAACAAACAAGAATCATCAAGAAACGGAGAACCATAACATAGCAGACGCCACACAGGAAATGAGTCAGAGATGGATTTTGACCAATTCAAGCTTGCGGTGACCCTGTAACTTTCTGACGTGTTAACAGAAATAATGACAGCTATGTTTGTACAGAGAAACTGAGGGCATGCAAGATGAGGAAGAGGAGAGTGACAGTCGGAGGAGCTGCTGCCGAAGTGTTGTAGAGACCGACAGACTCCCCAGATTGACACTGAGAGATGCTGATGCTGTGTTGAGCTTTGCTAGACTGCACGGCTAACAACTCGCAGCCGTCAACAGCTGTGACTGACGGTCCGACTCCTCTCTGGACTCCTCTGCCCTGAACCAGCAGGGATGTGGTGGAGGATAAATCCACAAAACCCAGTCCACCACATTGTGAGGCAAACAGAAATAACCACATCACAGCAGCCCTCAGTCTGAAATCCTCAGTAGTCGGAGCGGAGTTGGTTTAAGTTGCTATCCAAGATTGATTTACTGTTGTGGCTTTATGCAGTTTTAAACGCTATTACCTCTCCTCTCCTCCTTTGTCCTCTGCTCCAGACCACGATTCACTTCTAAGTATCTAATGATCTGATCTAATCTAATCATGTTACGAGGTTGAGTAAACAAATGAGATAATACACTTCATCCTCTTTCAGACCTCATTTCCAGGCAATCTGCATTTGGTGTTGGTGCTCCGGCCCACGGGCTTGCTAAGCACCACCCCCAGTCCATCTTCAAGCACTGACCTGGGCTTTCGCTTCAGCCAGGATGACTTCCTGTTAAAGATGCCGGTGAGAAAAGGTGTAAACGTGTAAAAATATATATTTAGCAATCGGATGCTGCACAGTCCTGTCTCTGCTTTACACTACTCACTGTCTTCCTGTCCATTATTTCCCTCTGTGTTTGTAGGTGGTGATGCTGCGCTCAGTCGGTGACCTGCTGCGCTACATCGATGAAAACCACCTGACATCAGACTTCACTGCGAAAGTGGAGTATTGCCAAAGTGACTGGATCGTCCTCCGCACGGTATGCACTTCTGATGCTAGCCAGTCCACCACAGCATAGCATGTTGCTGGTGAATGTAAAGAAGCTATGCTAACACAAGCTGCACTCTTCACAATGGTCTTTGGAACTGAGAAGTAAACAACACAAGAAATGAAACTAACTAACTTAACAACAACCAGGCAGCATCTTCCATAAAGAACTGTGATCCACGATGTCAGTATAAGGCCTTATTCTAGCTTTTGTAATTATTAATTTAGCTAAAACTACTGAACACCCACATGACTTAGAAAATTGGTTTATGTGTCCTTTCTTGTATGTGTGGAAATGTGTCTGCAGGCCATTGAGACCTTTGCGGTGACAGTGAAGGAGATTGCCCAGCTGCTGCAGGGCTTTGGATCAGAGCTGTCCGAGACCGAACTTCCAGATGATGCTAACGCCATCGAGTTCCTGCTGCACTCGCACACACACCGATACCGACAGATGAAGGTTGCGGTTGGCTCTTCTCTGCCTTTCTTCTATCTGTGTCCGGCAGCTTTTGTATTTGTATTTCTCTTTCTGGTTTCATGATTTCATTGGTCTTTTCTTGTTGTTTGTCACGTTGCTTGTCAGGACGATATCCGGAACGTGCTGAAGGAAGGACGCCTGCTGCTGTCGAACCTGGAAACTGTCAAGGCCTCTAAGAGAGATGTAGAGGAGGAGAGGGACATAAGAGCAGACATGGACACTGTGCAGAGGTGCAGCGTTCAGACATCTTCTGTAGAGAAATTCATTTGATAGAAATAGTATCGTAAGAAGGATGGATAGATGAGATGATTTAAAAGACATGTATATATATATTCTCAGTTTGAAGCTAACATCTTATTAAACCTTTATTTGACCAAAGCGGCTTGCGTGAAAGTCTGTGTGTCACGTGTGTTGTAGGCTCCTGGCCCAGCTCAGAGACATGGAGGAGGCGTTTGACGGCTTCTTTGAGAAACACCACCTGAAGATGCAGCAGTACCTCCAGCTGCTGCACTACGAAATGAGTTTCCAGCAGGTGTGATGACTGGTGTCTGTCTAAGTCATGTTATCCCCGAGTCTGTGTTACACTGCGGTGATGATTAACTCTGTGTGTGTGTGTAGATGGACGAGGTGCTGGAGAGGCTCACTGACCAGGAGAAGGACATTGCCTTTGTGGGAACCACCGTGGTTCAGACAGAACAACTACTGAGAGACCTGGAGACACTGGACGCAAACGCTCAGGTCACAAACACAACAAGGCACACGATCACAGTCTGAGAGGAAGCGACTGAACAGAACAAAATGCACTAATAACATGTTTTGTGTCTGATGAAGGTCAGAGGTCAGACTGTCTGATGATGGTCAGTGTAACCGTGAAGAGACATTTAATGAAAGGTGTTACAGCATTTTAAACATCACCTTCTGTCACTGCTAGTAACTCTGGAAGGTGTAGGTCTGTTTGCAGTGGAGTAACAGCTCCCCCTACAGAAACAGCAACCTTTGGATGTGTGGGAACATGAAGCCCAAATAAAAATCAGTTAAAATCAATCTAATCAATGTTAATATGAGACGAGGTGTAAATGAAATGGTGTCATTTAGGAACCAAACCCTTGCTGTGTGTGTTTGTGGATCAGGAGGAGATGGCTCGTGCCCAGGTGGTGATCCTGCACGGCCACCAGTTGGCCGCCAACCACCACTACGCCCTGGCGCTCATCGTCCAGCGTTGCAATGAGCTGCGACATCACTGTGATGTCATCACTACTGCCATACGCACCAAGCGGGCCTCGCTCACTCGAGCACGAGACCTGCTGCTCCGGCTTGAAGGGGTAAAGAAAAATAATTTTGCTTAGCAGTGTAACCTGTATGTTCGTTTTGATATAAAAATGTTAAAGACCAGTTGCAGACCAATGCAGGTGTGAAAACTGTATCTGTCTGTTCCCCATGTTACATTTGTGCTCCTCAAAAACAGTTATTGTTTTGTTTGTGTCTTTTCTTTCAAAGGTAAAAATCTGTGTATTGTGCCTTAAAACACGTGTTTTCTCGTGTTGTGTGCTGTGTTTGTGTGTGTGCAGGCCCTCCGGTGGTGTGACGAGGGCGCCTATCTTCTGGCGAGTCAAATGGTGGACAGGTTCCAAACCAGAGAGGGAGCTCAGCAGGCACTGCAGTACCTGAGCTGTCACCAGGAGAGGGCGCCGTCCGCATTGAAAAACAACCAGGACACTCTGAGCCTGGAGTTCGAAGCCATACTCACCCCACTGCTGCAGGTAACCCACGGCTACAGACACAGACACACTGATGACCCACAACTCACCTCAACATCTTTACACTTTCTTTCTCTCTAGTCCCAGATTTTAATGGTGACAGAGAAGCTGAAGTCGGTGCAGTCCATGATCAGAAACAGAGAGCAGTGTTTGAGGAAGTTGGCGGATGTACAGGTCAGACCAATTCAGCTGGTGGCCCCAAGGCCTGAACCCGACCAGACCTCGCAGCGCTGCAAGTCCCCCCTCTTCTCCCCAAAACATGGTACGACCCTTCTCTTCACATCCTCTTTACTTTTAATAAGAATAATTTTCAGTGCAGTTTCATGTGCTTTAAGAATTTTATAAAAATTCTGATGTTAAATCACTAGCTGTTTTCATGGTTTAGATCACTGTTCACTATCTGTTGTTGGATAGGATGTTATTATGACACAGTTATCTCTCACTCCTTACAAGCCTCGGTCTCACGTCTCCTCTTGCCTGTACTCCCTCCTGATGGCACTTGACATTTAGCACCATCTCTTGTTCTAATGCCGTCTTTTGTCTGTATTTCCTCTGTGCTCTCTCATCACCTGTTGTATTTGTGTGTATGTGTGATTCTCTCGCCACAGGTGTAGACTTTAACGTCCTGAACTCCAAGTTCTCCTTTGACCTGCTTCCTGGCAAGAGAGCCGCGAGGAAGAACAACAGCCAACGCAAGGTGTGTGTTTTTTTCTTAGTCACTCTAGCCGTCTGGCTCTAGGGATGGCAATGTCAGTCAGTCCAGACTGAAATATCTCAACAACTGTAAGACGGATTGCCAGGAAATTTTGTCCAGACCTTCATGGTCCCCAGACGATGAACCCTAGTGACGTTGGTGATCCTTGCACTTTTCCTGTAGCTCCACCATGAGGTTCACTTTTGTGGTTTTGAGTGAAATGTCTCAGCAAACTATTGAATGGATTGTCTTGAGATGTGGTACACACATTAATATCCCCCTCAGGATGAATTGTAATAACTTTAGAGAAATTTTCATCTAGTGCCACCATCAGGTCAAAATTTCCATATGTCCAATAAGAAACTAACAACATTAATTAGCAAATGTTAGCATGCTACCATGCTGAACTAAGATGATGGACGTTAACATGGCTAAACATACCTGCTAAACCCTAAACATCATGTTAGCATTTTCATTGTGACCATGTTAGCATACCACTGTGCAGAGTGCAGCCTCACAGCGTCGCTAACATGGCTGTAGACTCTTGTTTTTCTGTCTGTGTTGTGAGGGACTTTGGATCAAATGTATTGTGTTTAAACTGCTATATAGATATATTGTTGAGTTGAGTGTGTGTGTGTGAGAGAGTGTATTGTCCTTGAAAGTCCTCTCTTGAAAGGTATTTTACAATCATTACATTTATTTAGTCACGTCACTGCTAATATTTTGTAATAATGTTTTAGCTAAAAAGACATTTTAGAGACAAATGATCATCAGCTGACGTTTGTGTATTCTTTTTATTTATGAGGATAACACAACACAACATCATGATGCAGCAGCAGGATATTATTGATTAAAATATGCCAGAACTTGTTTTACAAATGTGTCCAAGGCTCCAAACTGAGGTACTTGTTTCATGTGTGTCTTGTCAGATCGAGGTCATGCATGATTTCCAAGGCAACCGCAGCTGTCTGTATGGCCCCACCCCAGAAACAGATTCAGAGGCAGAAGACAATCCAGAGCAGGTCACACGGTATGCAATCTTTTACCTGTCACTCATGGTCCCTGACCTAAAGCTTGACCTGGGACTCTAATCTTGCACTGTTAGTGTATTAGTCTACAGCTGTACAGCCAAGGTCACAGTGTGCACAGGAGCTTTAAAACTTTTCTTTTGCTTTGCATTCAGTTTTTGTCTATTTTTCTCTCCTTCTCACTCTCTCCAGCCACATTATGAAGGAACTGATCGCTACAGAGAGGATCTATGTGGACGAGCTGCTCTCCGTCCTTCTGGTGAGTTTGTTTTTAGCTTTACAGTGCAGAGCGACAGATGAGGGCAGAAGAAGAAATACGGCTGAATTTGAATCTACGATTTTGATATTTTGTATTTCCCGTATACTTGGTTTTCCTGTCCTGTTTATTTTATTTGCTCTCCTCTCCTTTCTCCTCCCCTCTCCAACCCTCTCTCTTCTCCTCTCTCCTCTCCATGACCATGAATGTCTGGACAAAATTTCTTGCCTCCTCCCCTCTCTGATCCTTTCTCATCCCTTCTCTCCTTTTTCCTCTTCTTTCTCCTCTCTTTTTTCCTCCTTTTTCTCTCCTCTCCTCCCCTCTACACTTCATCAGGGCTACAGGGCAGAAATGGAGGATCCATCCATGTCTAATCTTCTTCCTTCAGCTCTACGCAGCCAGAAGGACGTTCTGTTTGGCAACATGCCAGAGATTTACCAGTTCCACAGCAGGCAAGACACACACACACACACACACACACACACACACACACACACACACTCGCTGAGCTCACAAGCTGTCCCAGAGTTGTCCTTGTCTCTCCCTCTTTTCACACCAATCCGATTTCTTTTCATTTTCCTCTTGGATTCTCCATTCAGGATCTTCCTCCAAGATCTGCAGGGTTGCCTGGAGACACCAGAGAGGGTGGGGTCGTCCTTCCTGCAGCGGGTGAGGAAACATGAGGAGAAACATGGGAACTTTGCGTGAATTGATATGACATGACATATCTAAGTGTACGTGTGTGTGTGTGTGTGTGTGTGAGCAGAAAGAGAAGTTCCAGGTGTATGAACGTTACTGCCAAAACAAGCCTCGCTCTGAGTTGCTATGGAGACAGTGCTCTGATTCGCCCTTCTTCCAGGTAGTTACATCCTCCGCTCATTGTTTCATATTGATGGAATGAAAGTCATTTGGATTAGAGTTGATAGCAGACATAATCTTAAGATATTTGCTTGTAAAGCAGAACAGAATCATGGTTTTCCAATTATACCATGTGCATTATAGACAGCAAAATCTAAAATGGATCTCTCTCTCTCTCTCTCTCTCTCTCTCTCTCTCTCTCTCTCTCTCTCTCTCCAGGAGTGCCAGAAGAAGCTGGACCACAAGCTGGGTCTGGACTCTTACCTCCTGAAACCAGTCCAACGCCTCACCAAGTACCAGCTGCTACTCAAGGTTCTCTACATCTGAGCCACTCAGTGATGGAGAGTCCTGTAGAAACGCAGCTCACACGATGACATGCACGTCTAAAATGATTTAGTTGCAGCCATCATGAAGGCAAATTGTTTTGAGATTACGTGTCCATCATTTCAGAAAATCCTGACAAAAAAAGGGGAACTAAGTTCATCCATCCCATATAGTTGTTGAGATATTTCAGTCTGGATCAGAGTGGTGGAGTAACCAGCCGACCCGCTAGTGTGGCTAAAAATATGTGGTCAGGTCAGTCTGCACTGTAATGGGTTTTGTTTAGAAAAAATAAATATTGCTTTCAGATTTATGAATGGACAAAGAGACGATGGCAGAGAGATAGGAACACTCATGTGGACACAGATAGACATCTTAAACAGGCACAGAGACAAATTGTCGCCACTTATCCGGACATTCATGCAGGCAGACATCAAAGCAGACTAGATAAGATAAACTGGAAAAACATTGACCTGTCAGGCTGTGTCTCTTCCCTTGTTCAGGAGCTGCTGAAGTACTGTACGGAGGAGCGATACCGCTGTGAGCTCCAGGAGGCTCTGGACTCCATGCTGGAGCTGCTGAAGTCTGTCAACGACTCCATGCATCAGATAGCCATCACTGGATATCAGGTACCAACCAGTCAAGGCAATAAATAAGACAGAGTGGACCATCATGTCACTGGATGGCAGATTTATGACATATCATTGTGCTTTAATATAAAGCACAAGCTTTCATCGCTTTGTCTGCTCTGACACAGCACAGATAGTGATAGTGTATGTCTGGTAGACAAAGGGGATGGATAAAAAATAAGTTGTAAGTGTTTTTTCTGTCCCATTTATGATTTTCTCATTTAATATGAATTATTTTATTTCCCATTGACTCCAATTTTTTACAATATCAGGCATAAATTAACTATTAAAACTCAAACATTTTAAGCTCTTGGAAAAATTCCAGTTAACTGGCTATTTGGTATTTGCTGTGCTGACATTGAACTGAAGGAACATTCGTTAAAATGTCATTCACTAAGGCAGTTTTTGGTTTGGTCTGTTCAGAAAATAGAAAGTTAAATGTAAATAATATTCCCACTATTTGCCTCAAAATATTTACTATCAGCAAAAGTCCAAATATTATGATGTTACTTATTTTTAATTTGGAGATAGTTGCAAAATTCTTCATCTGTATCATTATGGCCCCAAATAAAGTATATGTTATGTTATGTTATCTTATCTCATCTTCTCTTTAGCACTGTTTTTGCTTTATGTGATTTCTACGAGTTTGCATAAACTCAATATATACAAAGTGCATCACAGGCTTGCAGTGGTTGCAAATAACCACACTGTGTAATCCCTCATAGGCTGAATTATAGTCTTGAATTCATGAATTACATTGTAAACCAATGGTGTTGGGTGAAGGAGAATGAATCACAGTTTCCTATTCATGTTGATAAATATAGTCCGTGTAATGTGTTTTGTGTGCAACTACTACGAGCATCTTAAACATTGCTATCATGTGATCGATGTCTCACTTGTTGATGCAGTTCATCTCCATTACTGTCTTCTCTGTCTGTCTGTCTGTCTTTCTGTCCCAGGGTGACCTCGGCCAGCTGGGCCGAGTGGTGATGCAGGGAGGCTTCAGCGTGTGGATCAGCCATAAGAGGGCAGCGGTGCGAATGAAGGAGCTGGCCAGGTTCAAACCCATGCAGAGACATCTCTTCCTCTACGACCACGCCCTGCTGTTCTGCAAGCGCAGAGATGAGGACCCTCACGAGAGGACGCCCTTCTACAGCTTCAAATCCTGCCTCAGAGTAACAATATATAGCATGCTCCCTTTGTTAGCTGCAGTAACAGTAACAGTGAAGGATGACAGTGAAATGTAATGACTTCTCTCTCTTTCTGTAGATGAGTGCAGTGGGAATCACAGAAAATGTGAAAGGAGATGTGAAGAAATTTGAAATCTGGTACAGTGGCAGAGAAGTAGTGTACATAGTTCAGGTATGTGATCTTCTGCTTTCTTTTTTCTATCTCAGAGAGTTTCAGTATCTGCACTGTCAGCTCGTTCACTCACACACCTCTCTTGTGTTATGCTGTGTGTGTGTGTGTGCGTGTGTGTGTGTGTGTGTGTGTGTGTGTGTGCTTGTTTTGTCTAGGCTCCCACTTTGGACATCAAAGTTGCCTGGCTGACAGAGATTCGGAAAATTCTCACCAACCAGCAGAGACTGCGTCAAGGTTTCTGTTACTGCTATAATTCACTTGTTTACGTCTCTCAATATAGAACCATAGATATATTATTTTGCTTAGTTTTTAAAGTGAAATTTTTGTGTGAGTGTCTTGGGGTATAATCCAGTTTGTTGTGATGATTCGATTTCCCTAAATTTTAGCCATCTGTCTTTGTCCTTTTCTCAGACGAGGCTCCACTTTCAGACAGCCTTCTCTCTGACAGGTGACTGTCTCTGCATGACTTCCCTATCATCCTCCGTGTCCGTTCATGACCTCCTGATGTGTGGTGGTGGGAGTGGGTCGCCCACCTTTAATAAAGTCTCAATTCCGAAATTGATTTTGATACATTAAGTAGAAGGTTTCTGTCACCTATACAGTTAATGATGGAAATTTGATTCCTGAAATAACCCCTCAGTGTCACCCACATCCCACTCTGTCTTGATATTTTTTATAGCAAAGTATCATGATTGTCTGTACACACAGGATGTTATTGAATGAGTTTGTATGTGTGCAGTGTGTGTGTTTATGTGATGCATTAGCACCTTTGTCATTACCCTTGAGAACTGGTATTCATGACTGCATCGACAAGTCCTGCAAACGGTTTTAACACCTCACGTGGCGCTGAAACTCCAAGCAGCTGAATTTCAGCACCATGGAGAGAGCTGTACATTGAACTACCTAAGTTCAGCACCACCCGCTAGTTACCTACATTCACCTGGTGAACAGTCCCTGATTAGTTGGTTTAAAGAGCTGTTGACCATGAATGAAAACCACTGCATTAACATCTTGCCAGGCTGCTTAAACAGTAAGTGTGTTTGGCAGTTATGTTATTGATCCTGGGGTTAAGCAAGCATTTAAACATCACAGGGTGACTAAATGAGCAAAGACATGAGTTGTGTGTTTCTTAAGAGATATCTCCTAACTAAAGTGTAAGCCAGTGAAAATTGTTGGAACACTATTAGAAGATCTTAATGCTCTGATGCTTGTTAGTCACTGAAAGTACTGGTTCTCAAGGACAGTGTCAATAATGGAGCTTTCCCAGGTGTCGAGGTTTTGTAGGAGATACCGTTGTTGTGTTTACTGATAGCATGCCAGCATGTTATGAATTGGATGATTGGCTGAATCTTCTGAGCTTTCACAATAAGCAACTTGTTGTCGACTCATTATTCAGGAAAATTATCAACATTGGCTCATACTTTTTTGGGGTCAAATATTTGAATATCATGGTGATTCTTCAAAGACTTAAAAGCACAAGGCTGACAATATTCAGTTTTTTGCTTTTTCCACAAATTAAATGAAAAGATCAAAACCAATAATCAATTGATCCTACTAAGTATTGTTTGTGTAGCCAAAGCCTGATAAAGCTTATTCCTCTGTGCCAACAACCTCCATTGTCGAAAAACAATTCACCACATCAATACAATACACATCAATGAGCCACACTGTTGCACTGGGTGCCATGTTCCTTCATTATTCTTAATCAATCCCACATACACGGTGCTGCTGCTGAAAACACTAGTGCACCAAATGTGTATTAATCTAGAATAGCCAACAAATGCACTTTTTCCTCCTGTTTGAGAAATGTTTGCCAAAAACTACAGTGTCCAGCTGTTTCAGGAAATTAGAGCCTTTTTGAAAACTTGAACTGTATATTTGTAACATTTTTAAAGATGTAAATCTTGAGAAGGGACCAATGGGCTTCGGCCTAGTGAAGTCAGAAAGCACTGAGAGCACATTGTTGGCTTTGGTCTTTTCACGGGGTTTGTTGACAATATGTAATAATGGCAGCCTTCTACTTTAAGTAGATGCATTCACAGAGACTCACAGTTCAGTTGTCAAAGTATCTGAGCATGGGATAATCATGACCAGAGATTATCTTGTGGGATTTTTGTTTCTTACTAAGATTGAGGATGAGATACTGTGAATGTTTGTCACTTTTTTGAATCATTTGTGTACATAATATAAGCGTTTGTAAGTAATTCAAATGTTCCGTCTTTATTTAGCAGATGGGTAGATTTTAACTCATTCAGATTTATAGTGACTTGCAAATATTTACGTGTGATTGTCTTAATTTTCCTTCTATACGTTGGACTATATGAGACAAACTCCACCCATCTACTACTTAAAGCAGGTTAAACCACACTGTGTGAATACTGTGTACCTAAAATAATATTTCCATATATTGCAGCGATCTCTGATATAATTGATATTTGTGTGACAAACTCAAACATCCTTTGAAACGCTGAAATATATGTGATCGTGAACTTAATGGAATGCTGTATTATTTTACAGAATGTGGATGAGGTATGAGCTCGTTTTGTGACACCGTGGATGTTGTTGTTGTTGTTGTTCGTTTTGTTTTGTTGTGGTCGTGTCTTGTTCCCATGGTGATGCGGTTTAGTGCATCAGAGATGTGTGTGTCGTGGGGCGGAGCGTCGGTGGGAGGCTGCTCAGCGTGTCTCCCTGTTCCTCACAGCTCCTCGACAACAAGCTACTCCCACAGGTTCCGAGAGGAGGAGTCAATACACACTAGCCCCGCCCACTCCGACCCCGTGATTCACTCGCCTCGACGCAGTGAGTCGCTGACACAGATTACAACAAAAGTAGTACACACAAACACAAATTCAGCAAATGTCTTTCCAGTAATTACCGTGTGAGAAATGAATGAAAACGTTTTATTTGTGGTCTTTGTTTGGCCAGAGGTGATGTCCCTCAACTTTCAACTTATATTTATATACTTAAAACAAAAATTGTTCTTGAAGGGAAATGTGTCTTGCAGCAAGGGGAAACACAGGACACACACCGAGTTAAACATAAGATACATAAAACATAATAAAATACATGAAACTTAAGGTACAAAAGGTAATGACTAACTCTTCTTATCTGGAGTTGTGGAAGAGTGTCATTAGTTTTCCACATACTCCAAACCAGCGTCCAGTGAAGTGCGGATTGCGGAAGTGTTATCATAGAATGTCAGCTGATTATAGTTAATATACTCAAGAAGACTTTACTAGTTTTCATGAGCACCCTGGATGAACTGAAAAACAACTTTGTCGTGTGTCATTTCACACAGTGGCGACACATATATCATGTGACACATCAGTGATTAAGAAGTGTAGCGCTACAGTTTTTAGTTGTCTCAGCTGTCTTGTCACCTGCAGCTTGGCCAGCCCCTGCCCACTCAGTGGCGATCTGTGAGGGCCTGGAGGACTGGGGTGCAGCTACAGACCTCTCGAACTTATCAGACTCAGACGAGGAGGATCAGCCTGCCCCCCTGGTGAGATTTTGTTACTGTCATGGCATTGCAGGAATTATTTGTTGTTATATCTAGGGGAACTTATGGATAGTAAGCCTTGCAGCTATAATAGCTAACAGACCACAACATGGGCCATCAGTTGCCTAGGATACAGGTCCTGCCTGAACCCCGGTGAGCTCTCGTCTCCTGATGTGTCACCTTCCTCAACTGGGTGGTGTGACGTCCGGGTCCGAAGTCCTCTTGCATTGCTTAAGGAGCTTTTACTCAATCCTAAATTTGTAAAATAAATGCCAGTTTACAGTGGAACCTGCACTTTGTCTATATCTCTATGTATCCGTCTATCTTTCTATCTATGGATGTAGATTTACGTCTGTTGTACATGCGGAAATGCACTGTTCTCCTACGTTTTACTTTTCTGTCTTCTGTTCCAGGTGGCGGGCAGGTACAGGGTTATGATAGAGAGCAGCATGGCCAGCACTGATGACATCATCTTTAACTGCGGCGATGTCATCCAGCTAGTGAATGAGGATACGTCAGGAATGTGGTAAAACAGGCTACCTGTTTCTGAAAATTTAAAATTGAGACAAACCTGGAGGTGAAAATACAGAATTAATGTTGTCACTGAGTTGTGTTTACGTGTGTGTGTTATCACAGGATGGTGAGGAATATAAGTCGTGGCGAAGAAGGGCGTGTACTACCTGAGGACCTGCACAGGATTCTGGGAGAGACCTGCTAAGAGCCAATCAGAATAGAGGATAGATGACGCCTGTGTCCACTCTCCTCCTGTTTTAGTCGCTTATTTGACTCACCCTCTCCCTGAATACCCCTCCACACACACACACACACACACACACACACACACACACACACACACACACACACACACACACACACACACACACACACAGACTCACATCAACTTCCTGACCAAAAGGGGGCATCTGACTCTCCTGAGAACTTCATCTGATCGTATTTTACTCTTCAAACTACTGTGACACATTCACCTCAGAAAGCTGTAAACTACAGAATGGACCTCAGAAGAATGTAACAATGCAAAGCACATACGAGGGACCTCAGAGAACAGACGCCTTCTTTTTCTTTATCTATCTTTTCCAGCGTGATACAGTAGATCATTTGGACTCGGGGGTTATAGCAGAGGGCTTTTATTCATACGTACAGAAGGGACTTTTGACTTCCTTAGACTTCAAGTTTTATCGTTTCTATTTTCTTAAGAAATATCACTGAAATCATGCATATGCCTACTAACATATCATGACTGTTCATGTGCCAAACATCTCAGCTAATTATTGTGGCTTCTTTTTGTATAACACTGTCCGTTATGGAGAATAGCTTTACCTCGTGGTGTCATTGTGTTCAATGAATTTAAACCCTCTTTCTTTCCTGCAGCAGCCAGCTACGTCAGTAGAGGGTGTGCATGTGATGTTAGCGTATGCCGAAATTGCCATGGTTACTCCACCTCTTAGTGGCAAAAGCAAACGTTTAGCATCTGCAGGGTGCGTTCACATGACAAAAAAAACAAACAAAACAAGGCAAGAAAAGAAAAGAAACTTACGAATATTGAATCAAGATATTGAAGGTCTCTCCATTCATAGCAACCTCAGTGTTGCTGCTTGGACATGTATATGTGAAAATGTGATTGCATACCCTCTATAGATCTTTTCTGGCATATCATAGCAGGGAAAGTGCAGGTGTAATTAATAACAATAATTCTATTTGGCCTTGGTCTTGTACATGGTGCCTCAGTGGGAAACTTCAATGGAGCAGAGCCGTCGGAAATGTTAGTAGTTCCTCCTGTGCTTCTCCTGCTGTGACAAGTGAAAGTGTTTCCTGTGAAAATAAAGGTCCACGTATGCAGCCGTGGTAGAAGTATCTGTGGCAGCGCTGTTGCTCAGGCCTTATGATGAACTATCTGGGGGAAAGCACTGCAGCACTTAAGCAGGATTAACTTCTTTCATCGTAGCTGGTTGTTGTAATACAGTGGGCAGTGTGGTGAGCTTTGATGCATGAATTGCAGATATTTCAAAAGTAATAATTTGCCTATTTAGTCTTTACTTTTGCTGCTGGTGATCATGTGTTGTTTGTGTCAACATTTTTCCTTGTTGATTTTTGATAATTCTGCAACTCTTCCATCAAATGAGTGCCGTGCAGCTGTTGTTCCCGCTGTGCCTGCTGAGATGAGACAGGCTTTATATTTCTGTTCGTTCGCTGCTCTGCATGAACAAATCACTGCACATGTCTATTGCTTTATTTCTGCCTGTACTGCTATTTTACACCAACAGGGAAACTGTGCTCAGTGTTGGGTAGTAACTGTAAATATAGTTGTGTAGAATTGTAATTGCCAACTGAACTATTACAGTTACATTGTGGATTCATGAAATATTAATTTTGAATTTGGGGAGCTGAATTAATGAAAAAAAAAATATGACAGGAGACCATTTTAATATCTTTAAAACTGCCCGGTTTTGAAACTGCCCGGGCTGGTTTTCCTTTACACTGTTAACAGTTAAGCGGCTTTCAAACAAAGAGTGAAAAGTGGTTGTGATAACACTGCCACTTTATATGTGCTGAGGGTTTATCTCTGAAGGGCAGACAGAAATAGTATAATTACTGTACGTTCCTGACGGCTTGTGGAGACAACTACAGTGAACTGTGAATATGTAAATGGTAAAAATCTAAATTTTAGATGTTAAACATAACTTTGGACAAAAGTCGTCTAAATGGTAACGCTTGTTTGGACAGTCAGATGTTGACACTCAGCTATCAAGTGACAAAAAGATTCCTACAGTATTTGCATCTTTGGACTATATCAGTCTAATCCCACAGGTAACACTGAGATCAACTTTGTATTTAACACCCACGGTGGCAACGTTACAGTCCCTTGACAGTGAGTGTCGGACTGTCCAAATAACGTGTATCTATTAAAACTTTTCATCACGTTAAATTTATTTGAAATCCACCCAACACCGGCTATACTGTAACATCAGAAGTTATTCATGGATTTGCTCCATAGTACCTTAAAGTGGTGTTTGCTCATTTTGCACTTTTTTGATATTTTGAACCAGTTTGAAAGCTTGTATTATAATGCATAATGTATATGATTATTTTCCAAAATATAAGCACAGGATTATTTGATTGAACCTGACTGATTGTGATTTCTTCCATATATAATATCGTTTATATCCCAGTAGGTTTGCTGACAGAGCTTCATAAAGTTTAAGTCCCACACCCACACGTGTTTTCACTTATCTTGCCTCATTAGACCTCCTCTCAGGAATACATTGGCATCTACAGACTGTGTTAGTTTTGCACCTGCAAGGGGGAACATTTTACACCTGTATCATTGTTACAGCGCGGTCACACCAAAATACCCTACCCACTGATTTTTAGTGATAAAGTGGGCAGGACATACTTGCTTCCTGTAGCAAACTGATCCTAGCTCGAGTTAAATCTGCTTTTCTTACACGACACTGGCACAACATAGCATGAAAACCACAGTGTAATTGATAATAGCAATCAGGGACGCAATCTATTTACTTTTCCTAGTTTCAGGGGCCCGCCACTGTGTGTGCTGGCTCATTGACATGGCTCCCTGATATACTTAAATGCAACTGAGCCGTTGTTAACTGTATTAATTACACCTGTGCTTTTCTTTCTATGACAACTCAAAATGTCAGCTGTGAAAAAGGCCTATTAAACTTTAAGCTGTAAAAAACCCAGGACTTACCTATGTACCAATTTAACAGGGAGGGTGAGATTATCGATTATTTAGGATGTATTGATTGTTCACAGTATATTACTGGTATACAACATGGAGTGATGCTACATGGTTGCAGTGAGTGCAACATCAATAGAAAGGATCAAGTGTTTTATTAAATAAAATTAGATTTCTAAATGTGTGGATTGCTGTTGTTGTTGCCAGCCATGCAGCTTATTATGACATTCTTTATATTATTGCTGCCCCGGTGGAGTTTCCCCACAGTGTGCAGGTAAATTTCGCCCTTGTAATTCAGGTCTGAATGCAGCTTTATGGAGTGGTGACATCACATTTTGTCATTTTATCTCCGCCCAACTTCAACCTGGGAGGACTAATCAGCCAGCATGAGTGGACACACCTGGTGAGCAGATTCAGGAACAAATACTCAGATATTTTAATTACATTTTATTGTAGCGTCAAAATAAACATCAGTGACTTCTCAATTGATTCAGCAGAAGAAAAACTTTCACTTCCTCAGAGGCTGAACTAGACAAAATGCTACTGTATGTTTTGATGGCTGAGCTGCGTTATTCCTGTACACGTGTTCACGACTCCATTTGTCAGTTCATTTGGATCGCCGTTCTCTGACTGATCCACGAGTAGTACCGTGAGACTCGAGTGTAGATGCCATACTTTCCGTCCTTGGCACACTCCTCCCCCCAGCTGACGATGCCGGTCAGGAACCAAGTGCCTTTGTAATTGGTGACATGTGGTCCCCCGCTGTCCCCCTGGCATGAATCCATCTGTTTATTTTGGAAGCCAGCACAGAACATGAAGCGTGTGATGTGGTCCCGGCTGCTCTGTTTACACAGGGTGCGTTCCACGTAGGGGACCTCCAGCTTCTGAAGCTTGGTAGCCTCGAGGCCCTGGAACTTGATCCGTCCCCAGCCACTCACCAGAGAGCTGCTGGACTCCCTCAGTATGTTCTCTGTAAAGTCTTTGGGGCCCAGGCAGACGGGACGCCGTTGGTTGGACAGTTCTACTGGAGTGGCGAGCTTCAGCAGTGCAATATCATGATTATACTGCGACTTACTGAAATCGTACATGGGGTGGATATGCTGCTCTGCCACCACATGGTCTCGCTCTGGACCCTCATCCTGTTTCACATCATGTTCACCTAGAAGCATAGATGAATTTTAGTAACACATTTGTAGGGGACCTTGGCTTGGTCTTCAGTTTCAAGACCATCTCATTTTGGATAGTATGTTCACAATACCTTTCATGTCAATGTTCAAGTGCTGCTTTGTTTTGGCTCATGAACTACTGATCATTCATTCTTAAAATGTGACTTCCAGCACACCATGAAGTCAGATTGATTTCCAAGCGGCATTGTTTTTCTTTCATTTCATTAAATCTGAAAAACCACTTGCAGATGTCAGATTTGTTTGATAAATGTAAAGTGAACATTCAGTCCACTTTTGTCAAAGTCATATTACTATGCTGTTGTTGCAAGCAGGGAGCTTCCTTTATGGTGTGTTCATGGACCCTCACATATCCAAAATTCAAGTATCATTGAAAGTGACAACCAAATTTGGTGTAGTTTCACAACAACGTCGCTGATGAATTAAATGCTTTAGGGAGCTGACTCTTAAATATCAAATATCAGAGCGTCCTTGAATGCACCAACAACAAAGAGGTTTCAAAACAGCCCCTGCTGGCAGCTGCGTTATCACACAATGATAAAAAGCTTTGATAAAGGCAGTAGATGTTCCCCGTTGGAAGCACGTGTCAAGTATCTGCAAGTTATCTTAACTGTAACCAGTGGCGGCTGGATGGAGGATAGAAAGGCTATGCTTTGGAAAATAATCGGCAGCAATTTGTAGTCATTGGGATGAAACATGCAAATAACCGACATAGTCCTTTAAGACAAACATGACATGGCATTGGCAAGTGTAATGATTAATGGAGATATAGATCAGAGATTTACAATGTCCGTATATAGTATATACTTGTTTTTCTTACCCGCTCTAACGAAGAAACCTTGTTTGGAGACCTTAGCCTCTATCAGACAATGGGCAGCAGTGATGACCCATAAGTCACTGAGCAGAGATCCTCCGCAGAAAGGCTGCGCTCTTTGAGTGGAGGCTGAGTGAGACATCAGGGCCACCTGCAAACACACACACACAGACAGATACTTCAAAAAGCACAAAATGGCAGAACAGCATCACAGCTAAGGATTTGTTTCCTGCTCATGCTGCCTCCTCATCCCCTTCTCAACATCTGATTGCTCCCATTGTCTCTTCTCTTCTCACCATTACAGTCTTTCTACTACATTATTTGAGCTCTTTACTATATACCTGGGTTTGGGCTGTGGCCTCTGTGGCTCTTACAACCCCCATAAATGTGAAGAGACAGATTAAAAAAAGAATGTTCAAAATTGGAGCAGCGGCTGAGATGTGGACATGTAATTGTATTTGTTGTTTAATAATGTCCATGTCAGATGTAATCTTGCTAATATTCTTCTTTTTTTTTGGTCAACTTTTGTGCTTTAATATTGGCAGACCTTTGTGAGGTCAACATAGACTCCAAAGCAAAGAAGCAAAGAAGTAAATTACATCACATGACCATGTATTGGGAATTTAAAAAAAGGTGTAATTTGGCCTATAACAACCCAGCAAATTGAAGACAAACGTATGTGTCTTTTTTTACTCTTTCCTTCTCTACTCATTTAACCTCCCATGATATATTTGCTGCCCCAGTGACCTGGAAATGTTGGCGTGGAGAGATTGTTAGGTTCATGTACAAGCACCTGCACTGCTGTGTTGACCATGTACAAGAAATCCCATTTTCCAAATGAAGCTTCAGGTTTTTTGACCTCCCTGGAAGGAAGGAAGGAAGGAAGGAAGCAAGAAAGGAAGCGAAAACCACCAAACCACATCCCATCTGTGAATATCATCCATTTGCCTTCAACTCATCCCCATCTCTCCATTCTTCATGCCACTCTACAGTACCTGCCAAGGTATCTCTCCAGGAGTGGCCTCGTCGCCTCCCACAATCCTCTGGTCAGTGTTGTCTTGTGCTGTGATGGTGGGGAGTGTGGGGAAGAAAGCCCAGGAAGGCAGCTGCTTTTTCACTGTGGGCCGTTCAGTGACTCTGCTCGCCTCCCCACTGTTCACGACATCCTCAGCTGGATCTACAGAGGAGCTCGAATCTGACTTCACCGAGCGTATATCTATTGCAGAGCCCGCAGAGGTCTCGAACTGGTCTGAATCATTCATAGGGAGTTCGTAGTAATCATATAGCTGTGTTACATTGTCGTCATAGTAGTCGTCCTGTATGGTGTCGCTGGAATTGTATAATCTTTGAGAGCTATGTGTTGTGTTTGATGACCGCGGGACTATGATGGACCTGGTGACGGAGGTGGTGGAGGTGGTGGCGAACACGTTCACATGACCACAGCTGAATTGTTCTGAGGGGGGAATAAAAGCGAAACAAAGTCGGAGATATTAGATTAGACGTAATTAAATATTACAAACAACAGTGTCAGATTTGTTTCTGGGCAGGTTTTTCTTCTTTTCACATTTTCCCTAAGGCTATTATGTGATTTCAGTCTTTTTCACACAGTTGTTATTTTAAATACCAAGATGCACATTTGTCATTTCACAAAGTGCATATGGGGAATTACAAAACAAAATGGTGGAAATGAATGTATCTCAAGAATCCAGAGGGGTAAAGGTTCAATTTTTGATGTTTGCTTTGTTAATGGCTATTAGTTTGGGTCCTATAGGTCACTAGCTGACTAATTGATTGAAGTATTTGGGAAATGGTTGGGACTCAGGTAGGAATATGTTATGTTTAAGCTGGTTAAAGATGGTTTTAAAGATACAATAGATATGTTTTTATGGTTAAGGCCAGTGTAATCAGTTTTAAATGCTGGTTGTCTGTGTGTTTCTCTACCCAGAGGGTTCCCGCTCTCAACGATACCCATAAATTATGTACTTTATTGGGCAGCTATAAACTGCAACACAGTTTATGAGCCAGCCTGTGATCCCTTAAGGGATGTGAAGATGTAACGTGATGAGTCCAGCTTTCTGTCTTAATGCTGTAAAGACAGCCTGTATATCACTCTCATGTTCTGGCTTGTGACTCTCTGTGGGTGAGGAAGTTTATGTACAGTAGTTGACTTCATTGATTTCATTTGGGCAAATACAACAAGTCACCACGGTCTCAAATGTGGGTGTAGAGGGCTAGGCAGGTGTAGATGTGACATAGACTGTGGTTACTTTTTGTTTAGGCATTATACTTCATAAAATATGTGCACTCTTTGTTCAGTCTGCATTCATTTAGAGTGTAAAACAGAGCATATCAATTAGGGCTGTGTTGAAAGTTAAGAAATGAACTAAATATATAAATAAAAACACCTGAACAACCGCTTTGCTTTGTTTATTATTGTATTTTACCTGTTGGCTCACAGCTCTTCTTGTTTGGCCCAAGATGGTAACCAGTTGCACACCGACACAAGGCCTGCTCCCCCTGCATCACACAGAAATGGGAACATCCTCCGTTGTTGACCGAACACTGCTTGGCCACCTCTGGAAACAGGCGGGAAAGCAGAATTAATCTTTTTTATGTGTTGTTGTCAATCATCTTAGCACTCACAGTAATAACAAAATAAAAAAAAAAGATATATATGGTCTGTCACACTCACCGATCTCACAGTTCTTGCCTCTGAAGTTTGGCTTGCACCAGCAAACATATGAGCTGATTCCGTCTTCACACACACCTCCATTTTGGCAAGGGGGTGGCTTACACTGGTCACCATCTACGCACACACACACACACACACACACACACACACACACACACACACACACACACACACACACACACACACACACACACACACACACACACAGTATAAAACATACACACACAGGTTTAGAGGTTACAGCGTGCTTTAAATTCAGAGTAAGGAGGAGTGAGGAGTTGTCTTACCAATGTAGCCGGCCCAGAATTCCATCTGAAAGAGAGACACAGATGTTAATGATGTTAATGAGAAACCTCAGAGTTCAGCCATTACACACACACAAAGATGGATTATTGGTGTGTATGCCACCTACAGTTTTCTCATCATCCTCAAACACCTCCCTAGCCTCCTCAAACGAACAGAGTTCCTCTTTACACTCCCGCTCCAGGTTGTCTTTGGAAATCACTTCTTCGAGATGGCCGCTGTTGTACCTGCGCTGGCGAATCAGCACCATGTTTGCCGCCTGCTGAGACAAAAACACACCTCCTAGAAAAGTTAACAGAAGATTAATTATTGTAAATGTTGATAAAAGTGTAATCAGAACACATCCGTTTATGTACATATAGCACTTGTTGACCATCATCACTGGTGTCAAGTGGAGTCTCACATCTGCTTTTTGATAATGAGACTACTTTTATAATCTTCGGTTGTGTATCAGACACTCACTCCATCTACTTTAAAAATAAGGCTGTAAGTTTCCTTTATTAGCTGCTGGAGTTCTTGTCTTTTCTTGCTTTTAAGCAATTGTCTTTGTGGGGAGTTTTACTGACAAACACAACACGCTCACATACTGACTCCCTACCGGGTAACAGGAGCTAACACTGTGCAATATGTTGGAGCTTCCAGATTTTTCAGGCAAAATAATTTCAGATTTCTGCCTTTTCCACAAAGCAATTTATTTCAGCTGTCAGCATTTACAGCAAGAAAAACATTTCCTTGTTATTTCATAATCTCGTACCTTTACTGTATTATGCACATGCAGCAGAGCAGGTCCATAGTCCATAGGACATTAAGTTTGCTTGTGTCAAATAACCCTCTACAGATTTAAAGGGAAATAAGTAAGATTTTTTACTGCCCTATTTCCCATACTGACCATTGTATACTGATTTTTATGACGTAGGATAACTATTGCTGGCTCCTCAAGTATTCCTGGTTTTGAAAACTAATTTATCAACCTGTATTGTGTTTGGGAACTAACAAAGAAGAGTTCATACCTCTACCAACACTAGGCATCATTGTCAGAATGATAATATCACATGTTTAAATTCATCAAAAGATCTTAAATCTGTTTCACATCAGAATATGTGCATTTTTTTTAAGATTGTAGGAAATAAATCATGAGCCACATCTGGTCAAATTCTAGTCAGTCATTACTTAATTGTCTCAGTACAAGCTCCTGTAAATTTCTGTATATACAGACATTTTGTAATTTTACCCGTGCTGTTGTTGGATCCCCAGGCCACAGGCTCACTCCAGTCACTCCAGAATAAAGACTCTCCACAGTTGCTCCCCACTCTGCTCCGCACTTGCAGCTCATACCGGGAACTGCTGGAGGGCAAGTTGATGCAGTAACTCTGGATCCCAATACTGACCTTAGAAGTCTGTGGACAGCAGGATGGAGTTGAGTAAGGAGATGGGCAGAAGACAAAAAAAGATAATGAAGCAAAGAATGAAAAAGGAGGATGAGAGATTGACAGATCTCTTGTCCCTTCTGATTGCCTACCTCCCAGTTCTTGTTGTTGGTTCTGAAGCGAACCTCACTCTCCACACACTTTGCAGCAGTCTGGTTCCAGTAGAACCACAGGTTAGAGTCGGATTCATTCTGGACAGTCAGATGGGTTGGTGGATTTAACTTGACTGGAGACGACAGACCATTCAATGATAGAGAATATACAATGTGATGACAAGGTAATAGGACAGACATATACATATCCTAATACTAAATACTAGCATTGTTTTTTCTTTCCTGGAAAATTATTATATGTTTAAGTTAAAGTTGTGCTGCACCAGTAGGTGTAACAAACCATCTCTCCTTCTTTAATTGGTTTACTAGTTTGAATAGTTACTCCCAATGTTACATTGCACCCCAGTAAATAAGCATACCTTTTGATTTAAGATCATGATCCTTCAGGTAACTGTTGTTGCCATGTACCAGTTTGGTGTAAAATGTGTTGAACCTGTTGACTGGGTTGTCATAGGGCCCGTTACATCCAGTGTTTGTGCTGTTCTCTGACAGATAGGTGGTACACTCGCTGATTTCTTTGACACTGTGGAACCTGTACAGAAATCACAATTTCATTCGCACTTAATCATTAGGTCATCTGTGTCAGGAACATCGGGGAGTTGTTTTTTAGGCAACATAAAAGGCCACATATCCTCTCAACCCGGGTACAGGACTAGCTTAACATATTCCATTCCATTCCAAACTTCTAAGAGTTAATGGTCTTCGCACAGTGTGGAGAATAAGAAACACTTATCTTAAGCGTTATCAATCACATATGTTATGATAACCCCAGATAAATGCACAAATAGAAAAGGTGGTATCACATAATATCAGATGTTCACATCAAATTGCTTCAGCTAACGTTGTATTCATCTTGACCAATGATATTCTGTACAGTCACTCGATGTCTCATGAGGTGTGACCACCTGCGTTCCTGTAGATAAGTCAACAGGGATTTATTCTTAAACAACTTAAAACACCATTTAAATTTGAGAGCATTTTAGGTCAAAAGAAATGTGATAAAGAAAGAGTAAAAGTTTTGACTTTTTGTTTCACTTGAGTCCAAAATTCGTGGAGTGGTTGTATACATTCAGATGGCATTATAAAGTTTTAGTTAACAGTCATCTATTACGAACCTGCTGTAGAAGGTGTAATTGACCTCTGGAGTCCCCTGCTTATTCCAGGAACAGTGAACATATTCCAGATTCACCACCAAACAGTCCACATCTGTCAGAGACACAAGAGGGGTGAGACCAACATAATAGTTCCATGAAGAAAATCATTAGGGTTACACACACACTATACTATATAGACTACTAGCAGTCCACTCACACACACACAATGCGGAAATGGCAGCACAATGACGTCAAAGGGAATTTACACAAAATGCACATAATCGCTTAAACTGTTTAATTCAATCTGATAATAAAAGCGATTAATCATTTAGAATAATTCAAAACTCACAGTGGTTATAATGGGTTTCAATGGTGGACAATTTTTACAGTTGGAAAAAAAAGCTTCAAAAAGTCCCCAAAAATCACACAGATAGTTTTACCAAAACACAGATAAATGCACTGCTTCTATGTCACTCTGTCCTGTTCCACAAAGCTCCAAAGCTCTGCAGGAAGAAACACTTTGCCATATTTTGAATGCACAGAATTCTTTTACATATTCTTTTTCAGCCATTAAAACGTTTCATCATTGAAATCAATTGTATCCAACATGACTCAAACACACCACATCGGCTGTCCTCTACAACAGACACCCTTCACACCTACAGGGGATGAGTGTTTGATAATCAAAACGTAGAGTTTTGAGTGGTGTCACTTGAAGATGTGAGGTCAGAGATCAGGCCTTTGAAAATGACCACCAGCCTCTTCCTACATCTTTACATCTCTGACCTTTGGCTGCCTCCTGCCTCCTACATCCATACCTGCTGCTCTCTCGTTTACCTGTGTTTTCCTCTGTGATTTCAGCGACCAGTCCGTGCCTCTCCAGCAGTAAACCAGCAATGAGAGCCAGTAAACAAACTCTGGCCATCTTGTCGTTGTCAGTTGTCTGTCTGCTTTTTTGCCAAAGCCTAAATTCAGTGCAGGAGAGACAGATCCACCACTCCAAAGTACAGCAACACACTGTTTACTCACCTGGGAGGCCGCAGAGTATGTGTGTTTGGTCACATTTGTGTGTGTGTGTGTGTGGGAGTGGAAGACAGAGGGTAAGGATAGGAAAAAAAGTGTGTGAGCGATATTGAATGTGTGTATAACAAGAAAGAGAAAGGAGGTATAAAGTGACAAAGTTTGAAAAGCAGATGGTTTTATTCAGTCATGTCAGACTGAAATTGAGCAACAGCAAATATTGACTGCTGACGAGAAAGAAGGACAGTTCTGGACATTGCTGTGTGTGTGTGTGTGTGTGAGTTTGTTGACATTACCAGTTGTTAATCATGTTGTTTATCATGATGAGTCTTGTCCGATAAGCAGCTTTTGCAGCATGGCTTACGTGACGGTTTCAAATGGGGTAAACGCACACATGCGCGTGCACACAGACGGACAGACACACACACACACACACACATTTGTATTTCTATATTTGCAAGGACTATCAGTCACCTTATACACCCCTTAGCCCCTGACCTGAACCATAATCATTACAACTCTGTGGTTGGCCCAAACTTTACACTACAAACAAAAAGCTGAATTTATTAGCAATAAAAAGCATACTTGTGTAATGAAATACACTCAGAGGTTTTTCTGTCACAGCCTTATTTTGTCTGGTACGACCAGTAGCTTAAGATGGCTGGCAAACTAGATAGATATTGCTGTGCAACTGACATTACCGAGTCAGACTCAGGTGAGTGACTATGCTTAGGCATTCACCAAATTGTAAATTACCAAATGTACAAAGGCTCGCCTTAAATCAGGTCTTAATTCTCAAACAGCCTTTTGAAGAAGTGAGGACCGGCCAGAATTTGCTCTTCACAAAGACTTATACAAGACACACACACTCAAACACTCACACATACAGACTAATGAGTCCAGATTTTAAACTGTATCATCATTTGAGTGTATAAATATCACTGTAAATCCAGGCAGGCAAATCAGCTTAAAGCCATTCAGAGACAGCAGAGGAGACTGAAAATATAATTAAAACTCCTCAGATGGTGCTGAAATGTACACACTAAAGTAAAGAACACCCAAACTCTGAGCTTGATCTTGAGTATTGAAGGCTGTTTGATTAGACTGTGAGTTACACAGGGTGTGGCTGTGGACAAATCACTGTGACTGACAGCCAGGTCAGCTGGCCTTGAGCCAGCAGCTCCTTGGCAACAGCGGCCTTGTGGTGACTTATTGGCTGAGGATGATTTAAATGGGGTGAGGGAGGGTTGCATCCCTCCCTTTCGAGCAACATATGCAACCCATTAAATTCATCCCCCTTGCAAACTACAGATTTTACAGTGGAAAAAAATTGCGAAGGAATTTAACAATTAGCACGTTCACCACCCCTTTGGCAACAACTATGATTAAATGCTGATTAGTGTCCTGGGACCAGATCTGTCAGTGCTGTTAACAGTAGCTCAGCAGTGGAGGAGGGGACCACTGACGTCAAGCATCTCACATGTAAATGCACACACACAGACACACACAGACACACACAGACACACACAGAGTCAGAGCAAAGCGGGCTAAAACCAGGAAAAGCGTGCTGGTCCCCAGTGTACAGAATCCCATTCAGCCTGTGTATTGTTACATGAGAGCTTATCAAATTTGCCTGCAAGTTCATTACATCAGCATTTCTATAATCTGATTGTCTTTATTGTGAACAGACTGTAAACTGGTGAGGAAAAAAGAATTTGAAGTACAAAAAAAACAAAGAAATGGCATAAAAACACTCGCAATATAGTGCATTTATGCAGGAAGTGAAATCATAGCTTCAATCATGGCCAACAACTAAGTATGGAAAGTTGTATCACCCACAATTAATTATATGAAGACTTCATTTTTTCATTAGTGTCATTATTGTGTATTCAACGTTTGATATCAATATTTCCTGTTTTTGCTTCTATTTTGTTTCCATTACTGTTGACATTTCTTTATCTTTTTCTTGACTCTTTAAGCGTCATGGAGTATCATCTTGGAGGTTTGGGCGTGTATCCTTCTGTGAATTGATGTCTGTTGGTCTGATTTAGACAGATTTTTGCGCAGTACTCCCTTTGGTCATCCACGATGAAGACAGTGAAGTGATGACGATGCAGGCCTGAGATCAAGTCGATACACTCTCCATGTCACCCTGTCATCAATCAATACAAGAATGTCCTCTGTCCTTCCCAGTGTAATCATACAGCTGTTTTGCCGCCAGTGTATGGCTCATGAGGTCAATGTCTCTGTCATCGCTGCCCCCACAACAACACTGAGCGGTGACCTGAGACCAGTTCACAGTGCAGAGGAATTATTATGACTGGCAAGTGACTTATGAGGATGTGTCAGGGTTTTTTTTAAATTAGCCTGAGGTAAACTGCTTTCACTAGTAATTTGGAGTCGACTTCTGGCAGGCGTACGGTCTGCCACACAGGAAAACATAATGAGGGATATTTCACCAATGACAAGAACATATTTCAGAGGCAGTTTAATTAAACACCTCTCCCATGCTTGACACTTCATCTGTCATTATCTGACTTGGTGTGATGTAATTAACCCTATACACCTGTTACACCAGGGAGGATATAAAAAAAGCTGATAGTTACCCAGCGGTATTTAACTAGAACTGAATACGAACTGTATGTTAAGTGTATATATACTCATTTTACAAGCAAGCTGCCAACAAGGGCCCCGTCTCTTTGCATGAACTCTGCTTTTCCAGGAGCATTTTTCTCAGAGTGGGTTCTGCTGATGGGAACAGGAGCAGTCATATGTGGCACTTTTTGTTCTAATAGAGCAGCTGGTCCCAGAACAGTAATCCTCCGGGGGAGGCTCTGGCAGAGGGCCAGCTGTGCTGTTGGCTCATTTAGTAGCTGGAGTCAAAAGGCCACTACAACTTGACGTCACAGACCTGTTATACAAGAGTAAGATGCAAGACAATGTAAAAGATGCTGCGAGTAAGATTTACAAACAGCATGAACGTGTACGCTACAGTCTGGAAACATAAATCCTCAGTTAAATGCAAGACACTTCATTGATGCAAATCGTTCTATAAAAGATCTTCAGCGCGTTGGGATAGAAAATCAATCACTGCAGCCCAGAGGGGAAGTAAGCTGCTCCAAAGAGACAAATACAGACGTAACTCTGTGACACCAGCAGGCCTCAATGAGGAGTTTCAATTATTTTTTGTATATTTGCAATTATGTCTTTATTTATTTATTTAAATTATATTTATTTCATTTTAGAGGGTTATGGTTTTTAGAGGGTTATGGTTCAAATTCAAATTTTATTAAATTATGTTTGTTTTTCATTTAATAAATGTTTTATCGTACTTTTTTTCTACATTTATTTTTATATCTTTTTATCTCTATCTTGCAATCTGCTCTGTGTGTGTTGCATTTCTATGACAGTGACTGATTTGCTGTAATTATGTATACATGGACTGCGCCAATCACTGAGCCTGCACATTGAGGAAGGCATCAGCCAAAACATGTGCTTGTTACTCTTACGTGTTACAAAATAATTAAAATACAGCATTTGTGAACTTTAGAAGTTTGAAGACTACATATGGACCATCTTGGTTGTTTGTTGGCTTAACATTGCTTATATAATAAAGCTTTTAGAAGCACATTAACTCAGTGTGCAGAAGCCATGGATATGTTTCTTACAGTCAAAGATTCTGTCTTTTTCACAGCAGCAAAATCACTTCATTTGCAAATATAAGACATGTACAGGAATTCAACAGGAACTGTCAAACAAAGAGTGTTAGACAAAGTCAGTTAAGCATTATGTGTAAAGTAATCAAGATCCCTTTTGCAAGAGAGACTTCAAAAGTAAATATGTACAAGACAATTCAGTCCCACACTTACATCCAGACAGTAAAAACCAGGACACACAGAACCTGTCTTTGGGACAATCTTTATTCTGACCTTCTGCTTGCAGAAATACCAGTTGTAACAGTACATTTAAGGTGATTTACAGTAAATATCTTTAACTTCTATCTCTGCTGAAAAGGTTTGCATAAACTAGGTCTCTTGTAATGAATTCTTGACAACAAACAAATTGGGGCTACTTCCAGCAGGCCAGTCCTGTTGTGCCATGTAGCCGCTTGACGTAGGTTAACAGAAGAAACTAAATTTATCTCTGACCCAACTTCTTCACACTGAGTGATAACAAACTGGAACCTTTAGGACGGTCTTGTCAAATGGACTTGAACCAAATGGTTCTGCAGGGAGAAGAGAAGAGAATTAGGAAAAATAATACTATGTTACTTAACATCTTACTGTCGTTATTAAGTTTGTCTCAGAAGCAGAATTGTAGGATATGATTAAATTTGAATATTTGAATAATAATATGCATGAATCTGTCTTAATGTTGAAAGAGACTTCAGATAAACTGAAACACACTGGGAAAGCAACATTTTTCAGTTTGGAGTGTTACAGGGTAAAAAGTGTATCCTACTTCTGCCTTGGTAAAAAAGCCATTTTCCAGCACAGATTGATTAAATGATCAATAAACTGACTAATTTGCATAGTGTTAGACTGCTGAGTTTGCAGGTGGATCTACATTTATCGGATTGAAGACAACCTTGTGAGTATGGTGACCTTCTTTAAGTCAGTATGAGCCAAGATGTGCATCTTACAACTGTACCCCACCAGGAACATCTGTTTATATTTACCTCAGTATTTAGAGGGACTTACTTAGTGTCTGTAATTGTATTATTATTATTATTGAGTTTATAATGATTATAATTGCTTGTATTCAGTTCAGTGTGACTTTCTAACAGGTATGAGCTGCAACTAATGGATTTATTAATGGTTAATTTACTAATGCTTTATAGATCACTTATAAGCCATTAATAAGAACAACATTTATGTTGCCAGATTGTGGAAAAATGCTCTTCAGCTAGCTCTTTAATACAACTTCTTAACATTTACAACTGTAGATTGGATGGATTACTGGGGGAACCCTTTATTAATCATTTATTAATATTTAATAGCAGGTGACTGAGTCAGAAACCTGAAAACCTTTATTAATTACTTTATTATATAATACTATATTATACTAGCTTCAGTCTTATTAGAAAGTGGTATCTCTATAGGATGTCTCATTGGAAAGAGTAGAAGAGTTGGTCTTGTGTACACATCTTTGTTTCGCTCTCAATGTGCGCGTGCATGATTTGCGCGCACGCGTTTAGGAGCGCTCCTACTGGTACGTGGTGACAAGAAGAGAGAGAGAGAGAGAGAGAGAGAGAGAGAGAGTATGTTAAACTGCTGCCGCCGTGTGTGAGAGAGGGACAAAAAGACAAAAATCTGACGAGGATGAAAAAGTAAAACCGCGATCCTGCATCTCTCACCTGAAGTTTGATTCAACAACCAGCAGCAGCAGCGGCAGTGCTCCATGAGCGGAAAAACGAAAGGCAAAGAGGATAAAGACCATGCCGCCAAAGGTGAGTGATGATGAACCCGAGTCGGATACAAGGGAAGATGTAATCTTATTCGGGTTTTTTTCCCTTTTTTGTGAACACAAAAGAGAGAATATCTGGTGAAAGCTTTTGTGATGAGATCAGCATGCTGGCTTATTCCCTTATTGTCCCCACAGTCCAGAACACAGGGCACACACACTGGACTACTTTAAAATAGATTTGGACGTATGTTTCAAAATGTAGGCTATAAAAAACCTCTGGAAATGGGTATCTATAGATGAGGCTGATGTTAACACATTGTAAATGATCTTTTATCTCTACGGGTCTTGCAGCTTTATTACAAAAACAGGAGACCCACCTCGCATGGTGTCAATTACATTGAGCTCAAGATGAAACATCCGATATGTCGATCTTATAAAATCACTAACATGGACTATTATTTACCCCCACAGAAGGGTTTCTGGCTCTCAGATCTAATTTCAGAGGCGCACACATAGAAATTAATTTTCTCGCCTCTGGACTGCAATAAAATTGACGCGCGATACACCGCAATGGAAACTGGGAAACTATCATTGCCATGGAGACAAAAAAGGGTGTTGCCCGCAGGCTGAGCGCGATCATGCTTCATAATCTATGCATGAGACCCCTACTCATTCACAAAAAAGCCTAGAGATGCAGTGTGCAGGGATTTTTATGAAGTCCACACATAGCTCAATAAATTACAGGAAACTAAAATAATAAGCTCCAAACACATAACAGCCTAATAAACTCCTAAATCGTCAAAATGTATTCTATACAATGCATCATACAGTAGGCTAATCACGAATTTGGGTATTAAAAACATTCTTTCTCATTCCACAAACAATACTTAGGCTGTATTTCCCCTAAAAATCTATAATTGTAATTTATGTTTCTTCAGGCTGTCTGCCATTTATTATGACTACAGTAGGAGTTCATTGCAAATCTGCGTGTAGATGCACAGCTAAGCAGCGAGCTAAACTCGCTGTCAACACATTTTGAAGACAGCAGTTGGCCTTTTTACTGGAGGAAACCATGAAAACTACTGGACAACAAATTGAATGATTAGAAATGGAAAACTGGATACACAAACTCATAGATTAGCTGTCAAATGAGTTACAGTGTCTTTCATGCCAGGAGGAAACAAAGCATCAGCAGTGAAAGATCAACACAAGCCCCCATAGGAAGTGTAAACAACACATTGAGTCCACAGGAAAAAAATAAAGAGTGAAATGCGAAACAGCAACAGTTAGCCCAACCCCAACAGTAAATTAACTGTCCGAATGTTGCATTAGCAACCCATTAGCCTCTGACAGTTAGCCTAGTTTAATGCTAGCTTAGTGGTAAGTTAGCACCAGTCCCATGGAGAAGCTCAGGGAAGTGGCTGCGCGCTGCTGTTTCATGGAGGTGGGGTGGTTAACCAGAAGGACATTGGCCAGACCAACCAGTTAGTCTTCATCCTAGAAATCTTTCCTCTTGTAAAAATACTATTTAAAAACGCTTCCAATAAAGCATTATTCTCACCTTGGTATTGCGGTGTTGGCAAGTTTCTTCTTCCTTGGTTTTACTGGCGGACTACAAACCAACATTAAAGGTGCATACCGCCACCTATTGTACCGGAGTATGTAACATAATAACTTTATAAAGAAGTAATATTCTGGACATTAAACCGTTTTCGTTTACATATTTAAATGAGGCCCTTTGAACCTGTAATTGTTTGTCCCCTGTCTCTAACAGTCCTTTTATGCTCCACTCCCTTCCCATATCTACCACCCTGTCCTTCAACATTTCTTTTTCCACACTCCTACAACCTATCAGCACATGTTCAACAGCTTACTTGCGGTCACATTTAACTGACACTGTCTTTTTTATGGTGTAGCATTGAGTCCTGTATGTCCCAATGCTAACCTAGAAAAGACAACACTCTTTGATGAAGTAACTTTTCTAGTGCGGCGTATTCTTGGCCTTTTCGTGGTGTGTTAAACTGTAATGAGCTCATTACTGCCCCCTGAGGCCGGAAACACCTACTTGACAACGGCCACAAGGGGCAACAATGAGCTCTTACCTCACTTGAAAACAAACTTCAACAAACCACAGCAAGGTGAGATTTATGCTTTATCAGAAGTGTTCTCAAACAGTATTTTTCGGTTTTACAAGAGATAAGACTTTTAGAATGAAGACTAACAGGTTGGTTTCACAAATGTACGTCTGGTTAACTGCCCGTCCCGCGCACAACTGCTTCCCTGAGCTTTTCTGTGGGACCTTTCGGGAATGTCCCCTACACAGTGGGTTAGATGACGCTAGCTTAGTACACTTATCACAGAAAAACGTAAGCTAGCTGTAAGTGAACAAATAACAAGTCACCAATCACAAAACAGCAATAATAAAAAGAGTACCTACGGATAATGCTTCAACAAAGGCATTTGAGGAGTGTATAAACGATTCCTGTCTATATTTGCTTGGTGACAGATCTGTCAAAAGGCTGGATGTAAATTATTCAGTAAACTTCAACTGCTGTGGAACTGTGCCAGTAGGGGTTGCTATAGCAACAGAATGTTCAACTGAAACTAACTGCCTGTGGCAGAATAGCAATAAACCTTATTTATGGTCACCTTTACTCATAAAGCCCCCTTTAAAGGATACAGAGCAAACACATAAATAAACAGAAAAAGCAATCAAATCGAGCCAATAAACACGAAGGGGTGATTTATAAGATGATAAATCCACTGAGACCAGAACAATAATAACCCCTGTACATTGCAATGGATTTTAGTATTGCAATCCTGTAATAAGTGCTGCCTTTGTGAAACAATACAATTGAAGTTAACACTGTGGCACATGTGATTCAACACATTTTTGTGTCCTCCTCATAAATAAGGTGGATCAAACATTAGACCTTTCAGTATAATGCAGCCTATTACAACGTCACCACAAAGTAAAGCCTCAAAACATACCAGTGTAGTTTCATGAACATTTTAAGCAAAGCAGTATTTGTTGAAGCGCTAGTGCATTGCATTACTTTGTACAGTTGTCTCTGTATTGTGCTCGGTGTATAGTGAACTTAAGCTAAAGGAGCATCACTTCCATATGGCTGGAGTAGATTATGACTTTGAATCAAATTTTTAATCATGAAAGTAACAATAAACCACATGTAAGTTATCACTTTCCAAAACAAAGATCTTTAAAGCGTTTCATGGGGGAACACATTAAGAGACAAAGTCATAGTAAAAAAAAAAGCTGCTATTGAGCATTTTCTGCGACCACATTCATTACGCTGATAGATTTATTCAGTCAGTACCTTACAACAAAGACACCAGCGATGTTTGATCGCATTATGTCAAGTGAGTCTGTTGTACTTTTTGACTAAAATATCTTCATTAATGTCTCACTCCCTCTCAGGTGGACAGACATAGCAGGATTATATGTCACCTTGTACTGTTCTGTATAAAATAATAGTGTTGCTACGGATTAAGTTTGGGTGGAACAAGAACTCATTAACATCTTGTTCTTAAAGAGATTAGGCTTATAAATGTAGCGCGTGTCTGTGTGTTTCAGTGTGTGCGTCTGTATATCGACTCACAATAAGCAGCAGGGGAAGAGTCATCATAGAGACAGTATTGTTAATTAACCCTCATTTTGACACAACAATATGGCAGCAGAGGTCGACATTGCACAGCAATTAAGACCCATCCAAAATATCACTGAATCACATCTGATGTGTCACTGATGTGATATCAGCATATAGTCCAGCAATAGTGCACTATAAGCACTAATGAGCAAAAGATCTACAAAACAGACATGGACATGAAGTTTGGTGCACCCATTCATGCCCCCCTTAAAAAAAATTCTAACAAGTTTGGTGATCCAGTGACTTTTACAACACCATCATTAGGTCAAAGTTTCAATTTGTTTTGGTAACTTGTGTTTATGACCAAAAACCTACAAAACTAGTGACCCATAAGCCTCAACTGTACTTTGTGTTTAGTGCTAATTAGCAAATGTTAGCATGCTAACACACTAAACTAAGATGGTGAAAATGATAAACATTATACCTGCTAAACCTGTCAAAATTATAATTGCGAGCAAGTTAGCATGCTGATCTTAGCATTTAGCTCAAAGCACCACTGTGGCCATAATACAGCCTCATAGATTCTTAGTCTTGTTTTACATTACATGTTTTGTCCCTCATAATAATGATGAATTATCTCATAATTATGACTTAGTATCAAATAATTATGATATATTTAGATGTAATTATGAAAAAAACACAACATGGGAAAAATATGTGGTGGAATTATTAAAAATGAGATGGACTTCCATAAGAAATAAACAGGTGCAAATGTAGATCCTAAAAAGACCAACATTATGTTTTCCATCATATCTTATTAACTTTATAACACATCACAGACAGAGAAAACATTTTGGAATATTTGCACCAACAAATTCATATTACTTCCTGCCCACAATTAAGCTTATTACCTTGAAAGCAGTTTCATTTGTTGGTCTCGAGGAGAGCAAAATGGCTCTATCTGGCTATGGCTCTATAATCTGGGAGTACAATGACTGTGTAATGTCATGAAAAAAGTGATGACTGGTGACAACCTCGTCCACCTTTTGTCCTGCTGTATGCTACAGTAGATGAGGTCTGTCATAAACTGGGACTCCTGGGAGTCTGGATGAAAATAGAAATGTGACGGGGATGTGATGGAGCTCTCAATGCGACAAAACTCTTTCTCTGTAGTTGGCCAGTGGCAACCATGAAGTCTGATAAATGTTTTAAAATGTTTACTCTATGTTTTCTTCTATGCTACATTCTTGCCATTACTATGATTATTTTTATACAACGTAAATATATGTGTGGCACTAAAACAAGTGCATTATTATTAATAAAAGTGATAGTCAGAATGACGAAGAAGTGTTGGCAGCGATCGGCCCTATAATAAGACGTTATATGCAGTGTATTAAAATGTCAAGGCTTTTGGACTGTATGGTGAACATGAGAATGAAGATATATAAAGATATATAATATGGTGGCTCCCTTTTCTAAGTTTGGGATGCCTGCTAAGGTGAAACAGGTTACAAAGGTAGCACAGGCTATAAACTCTCAGGCTGAAGTTTAACAGGCAGTAGTGTTAACGCACAGTGATGTAAATAGTTTATCTGATAATACGGCGCCATCTAGTGGCTGATAATTAGAATCACTGGGAGTGAATGACAGCCGATATTCTCCAAAATCTTTTTTAATAGACTACAGTGACTGGATACTGGCTACCTGCCCTGGCTGTTGGCCTGGGAACCTTTGCCAACACGTACCTGCTGGCATCTTTGTGGTTTGCTATATCAAGCCAAGGCTACAAAGCTATTTGGGGAGGTTTTATGTGTTTGTTTAAAGCTAAAATGGATTTCAGTTTAGTTGAGACACATGGAGGAAGTAAAGAAAGAAAGGAATAAATCAGAAACACAGAGAAACACAGGCACACAGTGACCCAGTCAATCCGTCAGCTGGATCTAATAGAGTTATTTCCTGGCCACAGGAAGACAGTGCATAATGAAATAATTATGTGGGCAAAAACAACAATAAGATAGTTTCACTGAAAAGACTGTTTTTTGTAGAGTCACAGAGGTTTGGAAAATCTGACTGAGAAGCACATTTATTTCAAAGATAACTCCTTCCTCTGTCAGCTTTACTTTTCAAGTTGCTGAGTGTGCATGTTCTCCAACATCATCCTGCTTCACTGCCGTCAACTGCTTATATAGGCTCCTGACGTGCTGTATATAGACACCCTGCAATCTGTAATAATTTTTGTATCATCTCAGTAATGTGGATGCTGTTGTGTTTTAACAGGCTGCTTCACAGGAAGCACTGTGACAGCACAACAATGTAATGGCTGATAATATAGAGTTATGGGTGGCCATGTAGAGTCTGTGTGTAATCCGGGACTGGCAGCATTGCTCTAAGTGTGGTTTCTATATAATGTGCTGTGATGGTGTGCATTGAGGATAGCCCACAGACCCACTAGAGATCTAGTGCAAAGCCATTAAGCGTTTGTGTTTCTGTGTATTTGTGTGCAAGCTGTTTGACTTTGTCTATTTTTAAAATCCTTCGAATCAAGGAATTTAGCTGGATCTTACTTTTTTCCAAGGTGTTAGATGAGGATTATAACTTGTATTTGTTTATGATTAGAGCCTTAACATGCAGTTTTTCTCCCCTTAAGCAGCTTAAAGGTTGTTTCAATCTTCTTATTCAAATGTGAAAGCATCGTATATCATCTGTACCATCTTGTTCCAACTATTCTTTGAAACTATGTGATGTTCACACAGAGGTGAATATTCAAACCCAAAAGCTCTGTGTTTTTTATGGTTGAAGTGTTGCATCAAATGGAAATAGGTATTGAGTGCATCATTTTATTCACATATCCCCAGAATTCAGCCTGACATATTTGGTATCTTTGGAAAGTTCGGGATCCCTACTAGAATTTCAAATATTTTGTGGGAAGAAAAAAAAAGCATATTGTTTGGCAAGTAACTTGCCAGTGTTGGCAGTGTTGCTAAGGATTTACTTTTTCCTCTAAATTCATTCAGTTTACCTGTGTTTGAGTATGTCACAATGTTTTCTTAATATTGTTCCTTTTCAATTAATCAAGAACATACCTGGCAGAATAATTGATGATGAAAGTAATCATTTGATATAGGCCTAAACTGAATTTTCAAGGCAACATAATGCAACTTAATGTGACACTGACAGGCTACAGAGTACAGTTAAAAGGGTCTTAACGTAGACAGAAACACTAAAAATATATTAAATCTGGCGTGGAGAACTAGATGGCTATTATGTTTAGGTTTTTGGATAAAGTTTATGGTTACATGGAGTGTACCTGGTTAAGGATCACTGGGAGACCAACAGAGAGTCCAGTATTGTAAATGTACTATTACAATTACTAGTGTCCCCTGATAGTTAATCTGCTCTCACTCACACATACAAATACACACAACACACTGCTTCCTCGGTAGATCCTTGGATTTGGGAACAGCCTCCTGGCTCCCTCCCTCTCTTATTGTGCCAGATCAGCGGGGCCTTGAGATGAATCATTAATGACCGGTTCCAACGGCTTAATGGCCTCTAATGTTCAGTAATGATCTCCCGTCAAAGCCATGTGCGCGGCCTTAATGGATCCAATGCCGTGGAGAATTCTCTAGCTTGAACTTCGGTAATTCCTCCTCTTTTCGTCGAGCAAGGCGCTCAACAGGAAGCGAAAAGCCATGAGCACAAGGCTCCGGAGCTCCACGGGCGCAGCATGAGTTTCCCTCTCCGCCGATCGACCTCAGGTAGGACCGGGGGCGACGGTCTGAAATATCGAGATTCTATAGTAATCCTGTTATGAAATTCTTAAAGGCAACTGTACGAATATTAGCACAGCAACTTAGCACTATAATGTGCTTTGGGAATAGCTGTTATGGGAGAGAAGCGATAAACATGTAGTTAAGTCAACAGACGCTCGAGAAGTCTTTAAAGGGACTTTTGTTGATAGCCTTTTCCACATAGTTCGTTTTCAACCTTAAAATGTTCTCTAAATACTTAATTTTCGATTTTTATAAAGTTGTGTTTAACACAATTGATCATATTGGAGTAAACTAAGTAAAGAGTGTGTTTGTAACTAAATCAAAAGTGTCCGTGGTGCTGAAAACAGCGCCGGGCGCGCCCTTCTGCTGAGAGGGACTGCTCTGCTCTGCTCTGAACAAAACATATTTATTGGATACACTCATACTGTATACATACATTCATAATGGATGACCTTGTAATTTAAGCTCTGAATATTATTCAACTGTCTCCTTTTTGGCCTTGGGAATAAATAAAGAGTTTTAGGAACTGAGATCCTAAACTTGTACCTGGGGCAGTTTTCACAACCCTGACTTTTAAAATATTACAGAACTTAAAGGAAGAAAGAGTAGGATTTTCCTAAAAAACACTGTATAGGAAAATAATCCCTCTCAATGCACTGACCCACTAGGAGTGTGGTGGTGTCTGTATCTGCAGAGACCCTGCCCTCTGCCTGTATTTTCTTATTTTGCTGTGTTCTGGGCGTTTCTGGGTGTGGAGTCCCCAGCCAACCAATAACAGCATGCAGGGTGTGAGGATGGGACTATATATATATATATATAACATAGCAACCAGGTGCCACATTGTATGCACTATGTGTTTACAAATCACAACCACAAATCCTCCTCATTCTGCCTTTTACGGGACACAACCTTCTCGTCTCAGTTTGCGCTATATAAATTGTTGAATTGGCGTAACAAGAGTTAACACCAATGCCCTCAGAGACCCTGACTCAAAAGTGCCAGCGCTTTGCACTCAGACTAATCCCTTTACTGTCAAAATCCATGTCGGCCTGCAGGGCGGTTTCTTCCTATCCTATCCTCTACCAAAATAAGATCAACCAAAACAACTTTTTACCTTAACCAAAACGTCCCAAAAAGGACGTCAATTTCATGGTTCTGTAATGGATGCACACATTCGTATGTCATCATTCACTGCTGCTTTTGATGGTCGACCTTCTAAAGGCCTCAGCGGTTTGTTGCAAAGTGTTTAACTCTATGAATACTGCCGTGTGCTGCTGGGTTTCTATTGCCTGATGATTACACTCTAACTGGCATTCATGGTTAGACTGAGAATCACACACAAAAGTGTTCTCTCTGGATATTTTCAGTAAATATAAACTGTAGTTTTCTCTGTCAGGATTAACTCCCTCTTCTCCAACCTCTTTTGTCAAATTCGACTGCCTGTAGGGGGCGCTACGGACCCCGAACCAAACCTTAAAGAAGTTTACACACTTTTAACTGTAGAATAGACAACAGCTGAAGTTTATCTTTTAAATCCCTTATTTTCACTTGATTCTATAGATGCAACAATCTATCCCCTAGAGGCTACTTGTTGTTTGTGTTTACACATATAGACTTTAATTTGTTTATTCAGTAATTAATCAAGGTTATCTCTTTATTTTAATGGGATGTTTTTTAATTCTGGAAACAAATATCTTCCTAATTCTCCCCTCTGTGTTGTTTGGCTGCTTATTTGTTTAATGGCCTTTCTATTGATTCACTTATTGATTTGCTTGTTTTCTTTAACATTTCAATTTGGTATTGTGCTGATTTAAGGCAAAGGGTGAGAATTAGTTGTATATATCTGGGTTGTTTTCCCCTGCAGCTTGTGTTGTTCTGTTACATTTTGTTACCTCTTGTTTGTGTGGCTTTTTTGCTTTTAGGGGCACGTAGTGTGGTTTTAAAAGCAAGGAACTCATGAATGAAAAATGAAGGACTAGACCTAGCTTTCAGTCATTTCATTACAGTGGTTGCACGTGTTTGCTTTCATATTTTTATGTTTTTAGATGACATCACAGATTGGTTATGAAATGTTTTCATGGCTGAAGTGTCGTCTCTCAGGGAATGCACAGCATGTGGGTTGAGCTGTACAGCAACTCCCAAACTATATTTATCTGTACATTTACAAGGGTCTTACCTAACCAGGAGGCCAAAGGTGTAACTTCAACTCCTTCAGTCAAGGACAAAGGCTCCACATCAGTGACCAGGTCCTGACCCCAGTTTCTGTCCACAGTCCATCACTTTCTCCTCCACCCACTGGCTTATTCTCACAATGTGCTCCAGCTTACTGAGTTTTCCTCCTCTTCAGTCATGTAATTTACTGCTCACCACATCCTCTTGCTCTCCAGCCATCGATTTTTACTACCTTTTTGCAGTGGCGAACAGCATGCATTGGCTCTGCCTGCTGCTCGGTGCCAGGTGCCACAGGGTCGACCTTCGCTGTGAGTCAGTCAGCTCTTTGTCCACCGCCTCGTCTTCCTCAAGACCACTTGGAGTTGCAGTTGCCATGCGCCATTGCAGCTGTATCTGGTGGTGACAGCTGTGCATCTGTTTCCCTGCGGGGGCTGCCTGTGGCCAGCCGACATGCATGAATTGGCTGATTGCTCCTGTATGTGTGCCGCTTGCTCTGGTGCGAATGCAAAAGGGGAACATCTTAGAAAACGACACAGCGCATCCAGACTGAAGTGCTGTCTCCGTTATTCACCTCCTCCTTGCACGCTGCAGCCTTTCAGCAGCGGTGAACCTCTGCACCAAAATAAAATGAGAGCCCCTCCTTTCTCCCTCCCTCTCTTTCTCCACTTTCTCTCCTAACACTCAGGTCTCTCTCTCTCTCTCTTCCATTATTGTCCCTTCATTTCATTTATATTTTTATTCCTCATATTGTACTTTATTTCCTCATGCCTCCTCATATGAAATATTTCTTTTCCTCCTCCCTCTGTCCATTCTCCAGCACACTCAATACTAATCTCTCTCACTCTTTTGCCTCTCTTCATTTTTTCCTTCTTTTCATTCATCATCCTCTTTTCCCAATCCATTTGTGTGTTGTGTGTTTTCTACAAGCTTCTCCCTCTCTCTTACACACACTCAATATCTAATTTTCTTTCTTCCGCCCCCCTTTTCCATTATTCATCCTCTCATTCATCACCTGTCTGTCTCCCTGCTCACTCTTATTTCACTGCTTATTTTCTCCTCCTATATTACATCCCCCACTCCCCTCTCAATCTCCCTGCCTATCACATATCAGTATTCAGTGTAACATGTAAATATCATGCCACGTGGGGTTCAGGGCTACAGGTGCCCTATGAGAAAGAGCTGCCCAAACCCCCCCTCATCAGACACCCCCCCCCAACACAGACACACACGCATAACACGTTCACACATATACCCCCACGTCCACCCCCCCTCCTCGTTCTTCTTCTTCCTCGGGGCGGGCAGGGCTGCAGCAGTTTTATGAACGGCACGGCTGCATCATGATCCCTTTCCCACTGAAGCAGCCCGGAGCTGTTTCATTGACAAACATTCCGGCTGCTGCATTTCTGTCACGGACAGCGTCGAGGAGCGGAGCATCACCGGGGGAGCGGTGCAGAGCAGCAGCTGCAGTGATCTTCATCAACAACCCCCGGTGTCGTTCGCACCAGCGTATAAGCTGTTGATTCGCCTCTTGGACCCGGGCTGGATCCTCACGCACCCCCTGTTCTTCCTCCACGTTCTCCCGGGACAGCCAGAAGAATCACCTGAGGGGGGAACCAGACAGCTTGGGGGCTGTGAGGCGGTGTCGTTAACGCTCACTCACTGGCACATTATTGGATTTGTTTAACGACTTCCATGAAGCGCCCGGACGCACCGATGGAGGATTCTGGACGCTTTTTAAAATCACGGATATCTGCGAGACTGCAGCGGCCGGGGTGTGATGCGAACTGAGCCGTGGGTGGTGTAGACCCTCTCCCCGCACCCCACACACCCCCACCGCCTTATCCGCGAACCCCCCCTGCAACCGGGACGCACAGCCTTGTTTCACTCCACCGGGGGAACATGTCCCGGGCAGCGGCTATCGCCAGCTCCCTGATCCGCCAGAAGCGGCAGGCAAGGGAGCGGGAGAAGGCGAATGCTTGCCGCGGCAGCGGCAGCCCGAGCAACAGCAAAGGCGCAAACGAGAAGCCGAGCAAGCTGAACGTTTTCTCGCGTGTCAAATTGTTTGGATCGAGGAAGAAACGGAAGAGAAGGCGGCCACCAGGTCTGAGAGTCGGGGAGAGAAAAGTCGGAGAGCCACCACCACCTCAACCATCCTCACCACCACCAGCATCATTACCATCATCACCCTCAACCAACACCATTTTCTCTCATCAGGCTGCTCCTTCATCACTTCATCATTCGTCACACTCTGGATAGTCTCCTCCTGGCAGTGGCTCAGGAATTAATCCTGTTGCATGACACCACAAACATCTCATGTAAATAACTTTGTATTGTCCCGCAGCAAAGTGTTGTAGCAGCGTGTCTATGATAGCAGACGGAGATCTCAGAAAAACAGGATCCTAATTTAAACAGAGCTTGAGCTACTCCTTACCACATCTGTCAGTTCTTGTGACTCTAGTGTGCGCCACAATGTACGGGGTCAGGGATCGATATTGGGCCCTCAAGGCCCAGCGATGGGGAGTAGAAACAACTTCTCCTCCTCTGACACTTCCGGCTTCCTGGAGACTCCTGGATTTGATACATGTGATCACATGACAGTACTAAGGAATGACTCCACTTAATGTGTCTCCTCTCCTTTCCTCCTCTCAGAGCCCCAGTTAAAGGGCATTGTGACCAGGCTTTCCAGTAGCCAGGGCTTCCAGCTGCAGATGCAGCCTGATGGCACCATTGATGGCACCAAGGATGAAGACAGCACCTATGGTAAGTCTAACTCTGGCCTTTGGACATACTGAAAAGAGCACTGGCCATCCAAATCTTCCCATATACACTGACTTGGCCTGCAACTGCTGATTATTTTCATTGTCGATTAATCTGCAGATAACTGTCTTTTGGCTACAAAATGTCAGAAAATAGTGAAAAATGTCCATCTGGATTTCCCAGATTTCAAGGTGACATCTTCAAATTGCTTTTTTTATCCGACAAACAGTCCAAAACCTAAAGTTATTTGATTTTCTATCAGAAATGACAAAGAAAAGCACCAAATCATCACATATGAGAAACTGGAACCAGCAGATGTTTGGGAAAATTACTTTTAATAATGAATCATTGTTATTTTATTATTTCTATTTTCATTATTATTATCATCATTATTCCAGATACATTTTCTGTCGACTGACTTCTGGATAAATGAACTCATCATTTCAGCTCTAAAGTCGGCTTTAGAAAACTTAAGTTACCATAAATGGAAAGACATTTACTCCAACGCTGGCAACAATTATAAACAGTCTTCAAAATGCTTGTAAACAGTTTTTCTGTCCTGGTACATCCTGGTAAATCTTTAAGATTCTCAGTGTATCTGAGCAGCAGACGGTATGTAGTCTTAATACCTCTATTTGGGATCTTTAGAGCTTATAAAGTAACGGGAGATAAACACATGTACTGCACAGTAGAGACTGAAACCAAGCTCTCTTTTGATATTGAACATAACTTCAACTTACAACAGAACATTGCAACATACTGAAGATTGCATGGTCTGCTTTAAATTACTTCCCATATAACCACTTTGGTGTTATCATCCAAAGCCAGTTTAAATCCAATTTAAAAATAAACGTCACCCAGTGGAAATCTGTCTGACAGTCACTCAGCAACAGTGTTCATTTAATCTATCTGTGTTAAATGTTTCCCAGTTAAAGAAATCGATTAAATATCCACAGGGCGCACAGTGCAACGTTTTAAATCGCTGAAATAATGAAAGATCCAGTGAACACATTTTCTCTCGCTGGCTGTATCTCATTCTCTTTGTCACACAAACACACGCACACAGGCTACAGCGTGTGATTGATTCGGCTAATTCAGTCCTGTTGTCGTGGTTCAGGCGGCAATCACTCTCTTTCTCGCGCACGGTTGGTGTTGCCAGCATCACGCATTAATCTCTGTCACTTCTGAGGCCACCAACTGTTGTGTGTACAAAGAGGGAGACGTGGCCATAAAGGAAGCGTGTTCTTTAATTGGATGATTACATGGTGTATACATCACGTAGACGCCCACCCACGTGAAATCAGTCGACCGTGACTGGATTTGAATGTATAATCTGTGTAATCCACGTCTCAATATAACCACAGTCATTATAAAATGTTTTTTTTTGTTAACGATCATATTGCTGTCATTGTGTACTGTCCAAATATTTGGCCTAATTGTATTTTGAAGCTTTGGCGACATTGTTTTATGAAACGTTGATGCCAGTAAAGCCCTTTGAATTGAATAAAGAACATGGTTGGCTAAATGAATGTAATTAAACAAGGGCCTGACTCATCAAACTGTCTGGAATAATGATATCCCTGCTACACAGCTTTTACTGTAGAAACATATAAATAACTTTGCTTGTGCCTACTGAATGCAAACCACTGAGAACAACAACAACAATAAAGAATGTGATAGGATCAGTATTGTGATGTAATTTTCCGATACACCTAAAAAATGTGAATCTGATGAAGCTTTAAATGTACTGTAGATCCTTTATCTGTTCATCTAACATGCCTGGAAATACATATAGATTAGATCAGACAGTGCTTTAATGTCATATTCACTGTAATGTATTAAGAGTGTGACAGATTAATATTGTTTAAATTGCTTATGTTGATGAATTGTGCTGTAAAACTCCAAAACAGCCAGTGTCAAAGCAGCTTGAACCTTGCAGTGTCAATAAGACAACAGTCATTGTAAACTGAATATGTTTGGGTTTTGGACTGTTGCTCAAACTAAACAAGCCATTTCAAGGTCACCTTTAAATGTGGGAAATTGTCACTACCTTCTGACATTTTATAGAGTAAATGATTAACAGAAAGAATATCAGACAGATTAGTTGATAGTGTAAATAATCCTTAGTTGTAGCCCTAGTAGGAATATTTTCATTTATGAGAGTAGAGATAGCTCTGACTCTGTGGCTTTTCTCTTGAAACTTGTTCTTGCATGGCCGAATGTATACCAAACCTTGCTTTGCTATGTGCCTTTTCATAATTCTTAGCCTTTTCATCCCACGTTTAATATCAGGAGCTAAATCATCAGTGTAATACAGTAGCCTTAGCGCCTGACTGACCTTGTAAAATAGCTTCTCTGTGGCAAAATGGAGGTGTCATCATACCAGATGCTACATTGATATTGATGAGGATTTTTCTGTCTGTTTCCCTCTGTGTTCACTGTGTGAGCGCTTGTTTTGTTTGCTGCGTGTGCTTGTGTGTTTATTGTGTGTGTGGGTTTATGTGTTTGTGTGGGTTTATGTGTGCATACGTAGCTGTGTTCAACCTGATCCCAGTGGGGCTTCGTGTGGTGGCCATCCAGGGCGTCCAGACCAAACTCTATCTGGCAATGAACAACGAAGGCTTTCTCTACACCTCTGTAGGTCACTACACACTCACAGACACACACCATCATCACCATCATCATCATTACGGACCGTTAGAGACTAAAATCTCTTCTTTGTGTCGGTTTGAGTAATGAAGCAGCAGCTCTCAGTGTGACCAGTCTCATTATCATCCTATCATCATATCAATACTTTAACTACAGTGGTGCCTTGTGAGTCAGCTGCCACTGGGTGCTATAATCCAGTGTCTGAGCCTCCCTTATCTATCTACTGATATTGTGGCTTCTCAGGATTGATTTCAGATCATCCTCCAGCCTCCTTTTGTTTATCTCCCTTCAGCCATTCTTTGAGAGGAAGATGACTTTGCATCCATTTACACATGGCTCCTGAAATGTGTTCTTTCTTTCTTTCCCAGCTAGATTTACACGTACATCTCCACTGTGCATACATTCTCTCAGACAGGTCAGAAGCCAGTGTTGGCTGCAGTGCAGTGCATTAAGTGCCTCACTTTAGCTCTTGAGCGGTGATGGTGGGTGGTGTAGATGCAATAACAAAAAAAGAATCAACAAAAATAACACGCACTTCTAATCTAAACAAGGCTGCAGGAGCAAAAGATGAAAAATAACAAAAGGAAATAGAAATATGGCACACACCTCGATGTAATAATGCTGCTACGCCTGTGCAGGCACGTATGCCACCACAGTATCTGGCCCATCATGTCCAGTCCTGGATGCTTGGGGTTGCCTTGGTTTCAGTCATAACACTGATATCACTTCATCTTCTCACCTCATATTAAATACCGAATATGAACACACAAAATATTTATAGAAACACACAAGGCACATTTGTCTGTCTCATCGAACTGAATCTACTTGAAGATTATAAACACACACAACTTCATCAGAATTCATACAAGATTAATGGGTGATCGAGAGAAATAGCATTCTGTATCTTTCTGTTTCCCCCGGCAAACCTGGGCACCATCTTTCTCTCAGTGGGCTGGTTGGTATTCAAGGGAGTAGCCGGTTGCTATGGAGATGCAGGAAAAAGGAAATGCAAATGTCAGCTGTCCTAAGTTGGTGCAGTTTGTTCTCTGAGACCACAGCCTGGCTGAGATAATGACTCAAGTAGCGGACCAACTGATGGATGAATACACTGATGGCAATATGGAGGAATGATTGAACACTGTTTAATGGAGTTGCCATAACAAAGTCATACCTCCTGTGACTCTGCTCCTTCTCTGCGGCTAACGCCCCCCATCTCTCCATGTCTACTTAATCACCTTCTCGTCTTCTTTCTTTTCTGATTTGTTTTAATACCTGTCACACTTTCCCATCAGGAACATTTTACCCCGGAGTGTAAGTTCAAGGAGTCGGTGTTTGAGAACTACTACGTCACCTACTCCTCCATGCTGTACCGGCAGCAGGCCTCAGGTCGGGCCTGGTACCTGGGCCTCAACAAGGAGGGTGGAATCATGAAGGGGAACCATGTCAAGAAGAACAAGGCCGCCGCACACTTCATACCGAAACCGCTCAAAGGTAAGACTAGTGAACTGCACTAAACCAATTAGTGGTACAACATCTCACAGGCAGCAGCAGACTAAAGTCTAAATTAAGCTAAAGTGGACTTACATACATATTTCTAAACAACTTTAAACTCTTGTTTAAAGCACCTGGAAACTTCAAAATAATTTCTCTATAACATCAAACCCTCTACTTAAAAATGTGTTTTGCTTATTGTTACTTCACTTGGATGTTTGAAAAGTGAGACAGAGTTTCTTTGTGCTCACCTTAAATCTGAGTTCATAACATCACACCTAGTTTGAAAGCCAGTCATGGTCCAGCATGCAACTTACAGACGTGTGATGGAGACTTAAAACGTCCAGGACACATACATTTACACAGCTGATAGTCATAAACTCAGGACTATGTAGGTGTGGTTTGATCAGATTTGTTTGACAGTGGCCTGGCTACTTAAGCAAACAGCACCAAAACTGACATCACATTTTGATGCAAGTATTGCTGAACTCTGATTGATGCACGAAAATATGTGGCATCACATTTTTCCAACTGAGACCTGCAAGGACAAAAGCAGAAACAGAGATATTTCGTATGTGAAATAACCAAAACTGTGTGTTCATGTAGGATCCCATTATTCATAGTAGGAAGCTGATTGAGAAAACAGGTTTTCCAGCCCTTTAAAAGATGTCTGGAAAGGATCTTAAAACTTCATGATTAAATAAGCAACAATCGACGTTAATGTGAGGAAAAACATCCTTAATTATTCAATAAGTTTGACATTCATCAAAACTCATCTGCTTCATCAGGACTCTGTGGGTGTGCTTTGATCAGAATTGATTGACAGCGGCGTCTCCCTGGCAACATAAGCAAACAATCTCACCACTGTCATCAGTCTTTGACTCTGATTGTTGTTCTCTGATTGGTGCATGGAAATACATTACACCACTTTTTTTCCAACTTCAAATCAGACAGAGCAACCAGACAAAAGTCAAACACTTAGTCTGTTCATGTAGGACCTTTATTGTGCCCAAGATAAGTGTGAAATACAATCCTTTTGCATTGTGAGGTCATGAGACAATCTCATTTTTGTTCCTGTATTCAACATACTGTATACACAAAAATATGTTCACAATACAGAGATGAAAGCACACCCTAAAGACATGGAGTGAATGCAAGAAAATGCACACTAAAATGTAAATACACATTTTGGAAACAGATCAATGAAGAAAAGAACAAACAAATGAGCTACCTGCTCAGCACCAACCGGCAGACAGACAAAGTTAGTTAGCAGGTGAACACAGTGGAGAATCTAGCAGCTAAAGAGATAGGTATTTCCCTCAGAAATTAGAGGAGAGCACAACAAAGCTAAAGGAGATTGAATATTGGACTTACGTTCTTCAGATGGACACAAACACGCCTCCAAATAAATGCTAATGTTGCTCCGTATCTGCTGGGTGTGTAAATAGGCAACTGTTTTCTAAATGGCTTGCAATTTAAATGGTGATTTATGTCAGTGTTGCATTGCAGCGTTTTGCCTCCAAGTGGCCAAAAGAATCTGCAATTGCAGGTTGAAGGAAAGAAAACAAAATTATACTTTTATGAAAGAATCATTTGTTTGTTTATATTTTTTATTTCATGCTGATCAAAGACTGGAAATCATCATTACTTATATTTTTATGGATCATTGCATTACAGTTTAAAACTTAGCTTAGCATTGCAGGAATTCCCCTTTGACAGTATAGTCAGAACTTGTTCTAAAACCAGAATTAATTAAACTTGACATAAAACAAAGCTCTCAGTTATCTACGTGCGGGGGAACTAAATGTACCTCACTGCCTGAACGAGGCAAGCATACCAAACCTGAGTGATTCATTTAGACCAACAACTTGATTAATAATTTAATGAATGATTCTTGTCTTGTGTGTGTGTGTGTGTGTACAGTGGCCATGTATCGGGAGCCCTCCCTCCATGACCTGACAGAACTCTCACGGTCAGGCAGCGGCACGCCGACCAAGAGTCGCAGCGCTTCAGCCCTACTTAACGGCGGAGGAAAGTCGCCCAGCAACAATGACTTGTCCTAGCCCCCCACCCCTCACACCTCACACACACACAAACGCACACACACACACACACACACACACACACACACACACACACACACACACACACAGATCTCAGGCCGACATGCCCACACATCAGGCTGGTGAGGGGTAGGAGGAGGCGCGGAGAAAAGGAAGGAGGACAGGAATGTGTTCTTCCACTTAACGGAGCCCACTGTGACTGACTGTGATGTAAATAAATCAAGGACAATCAATCCATCTGGCTCTGCTGCTCTGGTCTGCAGAGGGCAGGACCCGTGAATCTCTTCCCTTGACTACTCTTCCTGCTGTATTATAACCAGAGAGAACAAGGGAGGGAGGGAGGGAGAAAAGAGGGAGGGAGAGAGCCAGTCAGTCACATAGTCAGATAAACAGACTGTTACAGAGAACCAAAGAGTCCAAGTATTAACTAACTATGTTATTGCAGTGAAAAGGCCAGTGGTACGATGGTTACAGTGACAAAGGAAGGAAGGAAGTCTTTATCTATTCTACCGTATGCTATGTTTACACAGAGCTCATGGGGTTAAGTCATATTTTTAAAAATGACAAACGTATTCCTTGTATACTTATGAGGACTGATCATTTGTTTGCATGCAGGTGCGCCTGTGCGTGTGTGAGTGGCCAAGTACACGCTGTGCTTGCAGTAGGTGTGTGTGTGTGTGTGGATGTGTGTGTGGGCAAGTGAGAGCGTGTGTGCGCACGCATGTGTCTGGGGGGGGGTGGGGTTTTACCTTTTTAAGATCTGTTGTATATCAGACAAACCTCCTGAGGGCTTTAGCAGGTTAAAATAAGGTTTACTGTATATGCTTCCATGCTTACTTCTTACAAGCAATGCTGTTTATCTTTCCGTTTGTTGTTGTTGTCCCTTGCTGTTTGTTTGTTTGTTTGTTGTTGCATGGAAGCTTGTGGACCTCTGCTCAGTAGCAGCATGCCGAAGGTCCTTTTTTTCTGGTCTTACGTGTTCCTGACCATAAGAGAACACTAGTGAGCCAATAGTGTCGTACCAGAACACTAGTGAACCAATGTGAGGGTGTTGGAACACTACTGGACCAATAGTATTGCACCAGGACATGAATGGACCAATGGTGTTGGACCAGAACCAGTTTAACCAATGGGAGCACAGATTAACATAATATTTTGGTTCCTGCTGTGAACAAACTAGAAATGCACTAATTAAACTCTTTCTAAAGAAGCTGCCTTGTCTTATTTTGTTGATTCTTTACCCCCTCTGCACCTGGTTAATGTCATATTAAAATGCTTTGAGTGTAGTCACAATAATGGAAATTAGTTCAAAGTTCATTTTCATACCTACCTCTGGTGGTATGCAGGTAGTTTTGGTTTTATTTGCACAGATTTTGTGATATAATCCAGATTTCTGCCACCTCCTCACTTCACTAAGGAGACCTTCCTCTCAAATCCTGGGGAAATAAAATGTAAACTATCTGCTTGCCCATGCACCACCAGGGATAAGTGAGAAAACATGTTTTGTTTTATTTATTTTGGTTGACCCTCGAATTTTTCAAGAATGATTCTGTTTCAATCCATACAGAGCAATGCAGCTCCCCCTTGTGTTATTAAAAGTGACAACGTATACTAAAAAAAGTCAGTATGCATAATGAAAAACACTTGATTTAAAACTAATTGTGGATGGTAATGAGACAAATTTAGGAGCACATCAGAAAAAAAATGACTGTAAAAGCTTTGGATGTACTGTATTATTGTAAGTTGGTACAAACTGGTGAACTATGTTGATTTCTTGTAGACTACAATCTTCAATCAAGTGCTATAGTTTGATTTTGCCACTAGATAGCGCTTGTCGTTCAGAGTTCAGATTCTGCTGTTGGTTTTGTACAGTTAACTTATACTGGGAGGAAGTACCAGGCTGAAACAAAAAAATGCTCCAGTGTTGGGAATTTAAGAAGCGTAAACATTTAAACAAAGAAACAAACAGTCCAGCAGACCAACTTTCTTGATAAAGTAATCTTTTACTCCAACATGTGTGTTTGTTCATATCTCTGTGGTGAACAGGGAAAGCAGACACAGGCAGTTATCCTCAGATGATTCTGCTCAGTGGGGTGCTGAGGCTAATTTCCAAAACAAATACAACAAGATAAAGTGCAAAAGGCAAAAAAAAAAAATACACATATAATGGTTAAAAACCAATAGTTTCACATCGCAATAACAAACATTTACTCATTGGTTTTAGGAACAGTGTCATACTCAATATGCTTTCCTAATGGTTTAAATATACCTCACAACATGTGGGATACTTCTCTTACTAATAAAGATAACTTAAGGTAACAATAATAATTGCTTTAGTTTTTCATTTTATATGGACAAGTATCCTGTAAAAAAATTAATAAAATCAGTGGGTGTAGGTGGGAAGTCTTGCCTGTAACTCTGAACTCACAGTGTCGATGAACCACACTCTCCCTTTGCTATGCATTTCTATGAAATAATCACATTTTCACTTTCTGCAGCCCTGTGCAAATGTAAACGTGCAAACCCACACAAACATATATATTTCATGTTCATAGTGATCCACATTAATACTGTACTGGTACACCAGTCAAGTCTGTCATATTTACTGTGACTGAGACAGCACCACGCCGACTGGACTTGCAAATATTCCTCTTTTTCTTTTTAGGTAAGAGGAGGGAAGATTGTGTCAGAGTCTGTCCTCTTCCCTCTTTCCCCTCAACCTTCTCTTCTATATCTTCTTCATCTTCTCAGTGCCAGTTATCTTCCTCTTCATCTGTTTCTCCTTTTACACAACTTGCCGTCACAGCTCAGTTTTTTCTCTCCATGAATCCATCTGTCAATCCGTTTATGTTCAGTCTAGGTCGCCTTCTTCGACTCCCACTCCTGGAAACCATGAGACAGCACAAAGTGAGTTAAACATTTCTACCTGTCCTTGTCTCATACACACACACACACACACACACACACACACACACACACACACAAACTACAGCAGTTTTGCGCACACACTCTACCTTTGCCTTCTGCATGACGTTCCCCTTGGAGGAGGCGTAAAGAGACGGAGGGCGTTTACGAAGCTCAGACGCTGAGTTGACAGGCAGAGTCTCATTGTAAACCTTTTCCACCTTACTGCCCTGTGCCTGTACACACAAACACATACACACAGAGCAACACACTCAAACACATATGTCAGATTTCATTTTCATTTAAAGGAATAGTTTAAGTTTATTTGCTTTCTTGGACTAGGAGCAGTGACTTCCTTGAGTCTTGTCATCAACGATAGATTTCTACAACTCTTGAATTTCTCTTAGTGGTTCACAGTTTTTAGTTTCCAAAGGATTATCCAGGAGAGCGTCTCTGCTGTACCTTGAGGCTGATCTTGGTGTCAGTGGGCGGACCCAGTGCTCCTCTAGCCAAGGATTTCTTCAGGTTTTCTTTGACCTCTGTCAGTCTGAGCTCCAGCTCTACCCTCTCCTCCTCTTTCTGTTTACACAGCGTCTCCAGCTTGGCTAACCGCTGTTCCACACCATGACCTGCACACCACACACACACACACACACACACACACACACTCGTAGTTAGTACTGCTTCGAAGCTGAAGTCTAAACAGTGCTGCGTGTGTGATTTGTCACTGACCTGTAACGCTCTTCATCTCCTCCTTCACCTCCTTCTTCTCCCTGCGGAGGGAAATCAGTGCATTTCTGAGCTCTTCCTTTTGCTTCTCCAGCTCCTCTTTCTGTGTCAGGTACCGCCTGGCGTCCTCCTCTGCCCGCGTCTTCCCATACCGAGCGTAGTGATTTACATCTGACCGAATACATGGCAGAGTATAAACAGACATTTGAGAGAGATTTGTGATGAGAATGAACCCACAATCCTGATCAGGAGAATCCAGATGTAGCATATCTAGCAATTTTCAGCCACATTTTCTATCACAAAATTTTCATTTAGCCAGTCTAATAAATGACAAAACAAAAGGGGACTTACTGGAGGCGTGTCTCTTGATGGCGGCCTGTTGCTCTGTTTTTTCAGAGTCCCTGCTGGAGAAGGAGGCATGACGTCTCACCTGTCCAGCTCTGCTCTCAACATCCTCCTCCTGTAGGAAAAACAAGTACATTTTCAAAATGTACAACATTTCTAGAGCCCATTTTATTTTTAATGATCCATACGTTTTTTTTTAACTAAAACTGTACAGCGAAAGCCATAAAGGGATATTTATATGTATAATTTAATAATTTAGCTGATGTTTAATCCTGAACATATATCCACAAATTTAAACATGTGCAGTAGCAGAATAACAGAAGCAGAAGTCGCATAATAATTTAAGACATCTTAAATGAATCTTCAATTGAACATGACAGGAAGACGAGAGGATCAGTGGTGGGAGTAGATTAACACTCGGAAAGCTTAAAGCATCGCCAACTTTAATGATATTGTGTTTTATCACTGGTTCACATGATGTTTCCTCACCGCAACACTTTCATAGACCTCATCATATGTTCTGGAGTCTGTCGAGGCACTGCTGGAAGAAGTAGCAGTGGTAGTGGCCCATCTGACAGGAAAAAACAGAGAGGCACAAACATGTATTTCAGGATAAAAGTCATAATACGAGACAGAAAACTCTAGATACATGCAGAAAACACACACACACACACACACACACACACATACTGTAGGAAGTGACTCACAGGAAGGAGTTTCTGGCAGCGTGCCGTATGTCAGTGAGCGTATCCACGTCGATGTAGTCGTAGTGCAGCTCTTCAGGGAGAGTGGTGCTGCCGGTCTCTGCAAACAACACACCCAGCCAGCGGCCCAGATCCTCTGAGCAGCTGGTCTGATGGACACACACACAAACAAAGCTATTTGGTTTCCACAAAAATGTAGGTGTGTCATCCCTGTGCACATGTTAACTTTCTGTCTCATCTGTGTTCATAATGACATGAAAAGAGTCATGAAAAGCAAACCAATCCGCCTACAAGATCTTTTGATACCTCTAAAGATGCTAGTTCGTTGCCTGCCTGCAGGATGCAGAAGGAGAAGGGGTGTTTGGGGCCGAGGCCACCGGGCACCACCTCTGCACCTTTGAGCGGCACCACAATGACTGGTGGCCGCTGGTCCCCGGGGTCCTTCTGCAGGTACAAGCTTCCATCTCGCACTATGCACCAACGCTCCTTCCAAGAGCCGCTCAGACACACACTGAGGTAGCCTGTGGAGAGCCAGACATGTTTAGAGGCTGGAGTTCATATTCAAGTCACTGGGTCAGAAAACGTTAACCTTTTCGGTCTATGTATTCACTTTAAATATCCTTTAAATAACTTAAAAGTTATGAGAAAATATTTTCTACACTGTACTTAAGTCATAGTCAGACCAAGCGATATATTCAAATCCTGAACAGCATTTTAAGGCTGCTCCGTTACAGTATATCAAACAGAGCATTTGGAAACTTTGGCATCTCCACTAGAATTTATAATGAAGTTGTAAGAGTTTGAAAACACCAAAGCTGAATAACATGCATTAGTTAAGATGAACCCACCATTGTTCCAGTATGGTGGAAGTGTTAACAAGTTGTGTGACTCTTTCATTCATTTATTTGAAGATTGGCAATAAAACATTGAATTTTACTTACATACTGTATAAACTTATTTATTCTTTTATGATGTAAACTTGTGCACACACTTGTGAAGGAGGGCTCTTGTTTTTCAGTGTGTTTTCCGATTGTAAATAAAGGCTATATGTTTCTGAGCACTTCAACAGAATACAAGTCTGAATTATGAAACATGCAAACATTTTACGTTGCGATGGTGGTCAAAAGTTTTTGCCTTCAGTGGCTTTTCTCAACGTTTTGAGTTGCATATCATAGGCATCAAGTTGTTTCAAACCAAACTTCTCCTTTACTTTTTAACGTTAATGTAAAACTGCACGTACTTCGGTCAATCAACCAAATAGCTTCTTGATCAGTTTGTGTGCTCACCACAGCGTGGGTTGTCATGGTGACCAGAAGACGAGGGAGGCTCTCCAGGTAAAGGAGGTTTCCGTTTGGAGAAAGTGATGATCCGATTGATTTTCTTTCCTGCTGCTCGGCTCATCGACCCCGTCAGCTCTGAGAACGCTCCGCGCTTCCCCCTGTCTGACAATGTGGTCATAGAGTCGAGGAGCATTTGATATACAGTTGTGGGGTGTGGAAACTTTCATGATGTACAACCAATAAAAGGACATAATGTTGCCTAATCACTGTAATATCTTGCTGTGTTCGTGCCAATAATATTTTCTAATTAAAAACATGTGAAAACTCCATCTCCACCAAGTCAGGACTCGTACTTTTAAAAGTAGTATATTGTATTTAATTTCAGAGAAGTCTTTTCTTTATTCAAACTATCGCTGGAGTGTGTTTGTGTGTTCATATTGCATGTGCCAGGTGCTGCGGCGCTCTGTCCACCCTACTTCCTATGATGTCAGTGGGAAACAATCACAGGAAGAGGACAGGAAGGATGTCATATCTGTCCGCGCCTCACTTCCTGTCTCTCCCTCTCTCTCAAGTCTCTTTAGGTTCAGAGACGCTCGGCCAGTAAACAGGTTGTAACAACACTGAAACAACATGATTGTGTTTGACCCATATTCTGACCCAACAACATGGATACCCTGGTTTATCCTTCCTGATTTCGTGGATAGATAAACAAAAATAGTGTATGTGCTTTTGATCAGACTCTTAAAAGGGTGTGAATGTATGTGTATGTGTTTGACTTGAGTTCAAGGCCCTGAGAGTGAGGACATTTTTGGAAAGCGAGGACATTTTAGCCAGTTCTCACTTCCTCTAAGGACCACTTGAGAGTTAAGACTTGGTTTTAGGTATAGGTTGAGGTTAGGGTTAGGGGTCACTAATACTAATATTAGCACTTTCTTCATAATAATAATGTACCTTTAACATTGTGTTGCAATGTTTCGTCTATCCTCATTGATATAAATGGGGTGAAAAAAAACTATCAGTAATGCCAATCAGCTATACAATTCAGCAGCACATAAAAACTACATTCATTTATCCAATCAAATGTGATTTGGACTGCTAGCTAACCCCACCCATAGTTTAATGGACTTAGCTGTTAGCTTGGGTGGGTAGCTAGCAGAGCAATGTCATAGTAGGAGGTGTGTGTTTGGGTTCCACTTGGCAAAAACTTATCCCTATCCTCCTCCTACTGATCGAACAACGCGGGTGAGGGAGGTGCAGGTGGAGGTGAATAGTCCTAAAGAGCAGCCCCAATGTCTCTATGCTAACTCCAGTATAATAACTCTCATTATTGTCTAATTTGCAATTATAAAACACACCTTACATCTTGTTTCACTGAAACAACAATCAAAAAAAATCGTCAACAATTACAACTTCAATCAATGAATGCTATCTTATGAAGCTAAACCTACTCAGTGAGTCAGTGGTGTCCCGTCCTGGTCCCTGTGCAGTGGGCTGGCTGTCTGCTGTTGGCCCGCTGTCTGAGTCTGATGCCTGACGGTCACACTGCAGCACCTGGCAAAGACAAAGCAGAACCCGTCATTTCTTCTCTCTCCTCATTAAAGGAGATGACAAGAATGTTACATATTTACACATATATCTGTTTTAACAAATCCTTCTGTCCTTCAACTGAGCAAAAACATGACAACTAAAATGACACAGAAGTTTCTTGACATATGGTTTACTGACTTTTTGTTTTTTTAAACTATTCTGCCAACATGGGGTGTAACTGCCATGTCACCATGCATTTAGCCCGTTGGCTCCGCAGCTGTGTGCCACAACTTTGTTGAGGGTATGGAGCTCTTTGAAAACTTGCCAGCTCACCAACCGCAATAATGTCACCTCACTTACTCCTCTGTAACTAGAAGCCAAAGGAACAGTTGTGTCATGCGTGGGCTGAAAGAGGTGATGTTAGCGACAGGCATTAAAATGTAAAAGAGTTTAGATTCAGAATGAAATACACCTAAATAAATGAAGACGTAGATATTACAGTAAAGTAAAACTCAGACATTGTGAGAGGGAACTGTTAAACTGGCACAGGGAGCCTCATGTGGACAGAAAATTCAAGAAATTGGTGACTGGTCTACAAAGAAAATATTGTAGATAAACAGACTGAAATTCAAAGACACGTGCAGAAACACACCTTGTCAAGCTCCAACTTCCTCTGTATAATGGGAGAAGCGGATCCGTCCAGTCCTTCAGTGTTACTACTTTGGCTGCCAACATCTTGCACCACCTGGTTCCAGAAAAAGAAAACTTTCATTTCCAAAAAACCCTGTGGTCTCCCCTAAGACGTATCCCCGTGTCTTCCCCCACTCTTGTCTGTCTCAGCACCAGCCCTCTCATACAGTGAATAAAGGTACCTTGAGCCATCGCTGGGCCTGCTCTTTACTTTGAACAGCCAGGACCAGAGCTTCGCCTCCAGGCAACGAGAAGCGCAACTCATGTCTCTTTTTCCGGCCTTCCTTTGGGACGTAGATGACGTTGCACAGATTCAGTGGGAGCTCTGTGTGTGGAGTGCTCTCTTTGATGCTCTTAAAGCACTATGAAAGAGAGATATAGAGAGACAGACTTCATGCTATTTGATGCTATTTCACTTTGGTAACCTTTGAACATTTTCTAGCAGTGTCGTTTTAAGGTTACCATTCCAGCAGAAACTAAATGAAAGGTAAGCATTATAGTTCCTAGCAAACCTTTGAGGGACCATTTGTAACAGTTGTACCTTTAATGTTAATGCTGAAATCCAACTGTGCTGGCCCCCCACCTTCTGACAGTGTAGTTAACTATAGTTTACGATACGTTTGAAAACTCAAACAACTAAAAAAATCTCAGATAAGTTTTCTCTTGTTGAGATTAGCAGTGAGCTGGAAAGGTACTGTGTGTAATACTTTATTATTTTTTTAATATGGTGTTTGTTAGTGTTGTTTGTGTCTGACGAGGATTGATGGAAATGTTACACAGCAAGTGAATAAAAAAACTTTATATATAATAATAATTATTATATATAATAAAAAAAGCACCTGTTGTAGGCTTTTGGATGTGCATACTCTTTTTCTCCAACATTCAGCCCTAAACAACACCAGATACACATAAACAACTCTATTTACCTGCAGTTTATTGTCTCGCACGACGACTAGCTGTTTAGCCCATTGTCCAAAGCGTTTCTTCCGTAGCAGGAAGGCACAGATGCGGCAGTCTCTAACTGGTCCTTCTGAACTCTCCTCAGCCGTCCATCTCTGAGGTTGGTCCCGCCCCTTGGCCTCATCTTCCTCTTCTTCATATGACTCGTAAGAGCTGCTCAGAGCATCGGAGTCATTGTCTGAACACCAAAATAACATGAATGATTAATTTACAAAACAATATCTGGTTCTGTTCGTCCATGTATTCTGTGTACTTATTCTGTCTACGGTCAGAACATGCCTCTGTTATTATTTGTAAATTTGAATTGCTAGATGATGAATGAGTGCAAGAGAGGGCAGACTCACAAGAGTTTTTGGGAGGTCCATTAATCCTGGTGGTGGGGTAGTTATTGTCTGCATCTTCATAGTAGGCATCCTCCACAGAGTTCCTGGAAGCTACAGGAGAGGAGCAGAGGAGTCGAGATGAGATAGAAGACTATGAGAAAGAGGAACTTCTAACAATTCAGTTAGTTTTCGTTATTCATGAGTGTGCAAATCTGTGTTTTTGAGTTTGTGCGTGTGTACAGAACTGTTAATATTGGTGGTAAAGTACTGAGGGGTGGATCCAGGATCGAGAGGAACAGCCTCTTCGTAGTAGTCATCAGGAAGGGGGGTGGTTGGCAGAGGAGGGGGCGTGTCAGTCGGTGTCTGAGGTGAAAGTTAAACCAAAGTTTTATCTATGAGGACAAGAAAGGCAGACGGACTGACGGGTAGACACTGTAGATGACTTACAGATTTATTAGGATGAGTCTTCTCCTCTTCCTCTTTGTTCTCTTTCTGCTCCACAGGAGATGCACTGAGCATGTGCAAATCACAGTCTGGTGGAACAACAGGGGATTAATGTTATCATAAATATAATATACTATATAGGAACAGTACAGTTTTATTATATTACACATTTTGTAGATGTTGTGGTGTGATGATTTGAAATAATTTCTACACAAGACTTCATAACATTGAACTGGTTTGAAGGTGCTTTGAAGGTCTACTCACCAAAATCCTCAAACAGAGACTCTACAAAGCTGGTGCCGTTGCCATAGAGACAGCTGTTCATGTAGACGTCTGATCCATTGACTGTGGAAAAGATAAATTAGGGGTTAGAAACGGGATCAAAGTTAGGGTTGGGATTGTGGTTTATGCTAAGGTCAGGAGAGTCAGGATTACCAGAGTGTACAGAGACTCAGCAAATAGGCAAGCGAGTGCTCACTGAGTATCAATACTGAACAATCTGCACGTTTAGACAAGTAAATTGTGTCAGACAGCAAGGGAGTGGAGCTTGCAAATCCACATTTTCTGGAAGTGTTTTAGAATAAGTGTGAGAAATAAATCCCCAAAGTGTTTGGCTGTAAAAAGCTGAATTGATGTGGAATATGCTAATGTGCTGTGCGTATGGGCAGGGCAGCATGGGTCCATTCAAAAAATTGTGAGGTCACGTTACTATCAGGATGTTTTGCCTTTCTCCTTTCTTTGACCTCTCGTCATCCTCTTTAAACTTTACATTTCATTATCCTCTTACCTCAATCCCTTTATCCTCTCCGACATCCTGTATTCTCCCAGATAAACAAGGTTACTAGAAAGACCTTTGTAAGATTTGATGTTGTGGAGACTGCATTGTGTTGCATGTTTCTAAGTACAATTACTCTACTGTGTCTCATGTGGCGTTGGCTCATGACAGGAAGGCTGCCCTACGGCCTACAGACGAGTAAGAAAGACATGCTCTGTCTAAATAAACACTGTTGTAGTGACCTTGAACAAATTGCTCTACTCAGAAATGCTTTGGCTGAACTGCAAGTGTCACACTGAATTAATGTGAGGCAGGATGCAGCTGGTAAACCGCAGTTTATAGTTGTAGCTCATTTAATCCTCTAATTTATGTTTCCCTGTTTTTGGAGGTTGTTCAGTTTGTCTAAAACTGCTTGTTTCAGACAGAAGGTGAACTGAGGGGCTGCATGAAGGGCCAGTATAAGATAAATCCCAGAATGGAATCCCAGAATAAAAATATAGAGCTGAAATGAGCATAATATGGGACCTTTAATTCTGTACCTGACAGCTGCAGCGAGTCCAGGATGTTACGTATGGAGGCCATCTTGTCAGCAGTGGCAGGACTGACCGTCTCGTGGTCCAGCATCTTCAGCAGAGAGCTGAGCTCGTTCACAAGTCGCTCCATCACCACTGAAAAACCACAGAAAATACATAAGAACATATCATTTGGGTTTGCAGAACGACAATAAAGCATTCTTTGGCATCAAGCACCATCATGTCATTATGGGAAAGCCCACACTGCAGACTCTCAACATGGCTAAAGTGCTTGTGCATCAAATATCAATTTAACAGACGCATGTAGGCAAGCGCGAACAAAACTGGCAGCTCACGTGGGACATGAAGTCAGTTTGGGATTCAGCTTACCGCCTGTTGCAACAGCTGACAGGGAGGAGATATTTAACATCCTAACACGTCGCCCTATTCATTGTGTCCGCCTCAGAGTCAGCCCTTGTGTGCATTGTGAGTTTTCTGTCTGTGCCCTTCTCCCTGCACCACCACAGATCAAGTCCTGCATTCAGTTTGGACATTTCAAGCTTTCTTTGAAAAATAATTGTTTTCATGTCCAGTGCTGACATCCTGTGTGTCTGTGTTTTGTTGACCTTGACATTGTTCCAAAAGCTCTGCCACACTCTCCTCTCACACATCCTGTCGACCAAGCGAGGTGTGTGTGTGTGTGTGTGTGGGAGAGTCAGAGAGAAAAGGAGGTAAGGAGGAGGGGGCGGGAAGCTTCCTTCCCTAAAGGAAATGGAGCCAAAGTAAAGAAGAAAATCTGTAGTTCCACTAGAGATAGATTAGGATATGGTTACCAAACTGCCTGTAGCACTGAGTTAGTTCATTCTGCTGGTCATTCATTGAGAAGAGATGTCTGTGAGGAAGACGAACGTGACATGAAGGACAGCGAACAGCTTTTCTCCAGTTCTGTAGTCGCGTAATCAGCTGGCCTTCAGATCATTCTGAGTTTAAGCCGCCAACCCTAAAATAATTTCATTTCAGTTTGGGTTTCGGTGGAAAGTTTTATTGTCAACACACACACACACACACACACACACACACACACACACACACACACACACACACACACACACACACACACACACACACACACACACACACACACACACACACACACACACACACACACACACACACACACACACCATGATGGCTCACATGCTCTTTAAGTGGCTTTTCTTCCCACACTGCCAAGAAAAATAATTTGGGGAGACATTTACCCTAATCTTTGTTGTTTTTAGCTTTAAAATGGTAAAATTTACAATGTCATTCCACCCAAACACACAATTTAAGATGACAGGAAGTTCAAGGACTGGGACCTGAACTTGGGACATGAAATTGTGTTTTTCTTTAAGTCACTGTGCTGTCCACTGACAAAGTAATCTACCTCTTTTATAATTCTTCTCTAAGAGCCCCTTTTGACTCCTTGCCCCTCTTACAGTGGTGAGTAGTCACATGTTAAAATGAATGTAAACATACAAAACATAACGTTTCTAGTAGCAGGTAAATATAGATGCTTAAGGATGAAATACAAGGAAAAATCTGCAATTGCTTTGAAAGAATTGGTGCAAGGGTTAAGTTAAAATAAGATCAAAACTGCCTCTGAGAGAGGACAGAGAGAGTGAGAGAAAAGCCCTCACTCTCCCGAAGCCTCTTCCGCCGCCGCCCCCCCCCCCCCCCAGTCCGACAATACTCTATTGTCTCCATGAGGGCCAAAATTAGACGACCACAATGCTCCGCAAAACCAGAGCAAACAATACAATGTCAGAAACTCCAGCGAAAAACAAAACAGGAACTAACGCACACAGTCCAAGAGGGGCGTGGTGCAACGCAGCTGCATCGTCTCGATCCATGGGCACTCGGGGTTAAAGGATATATCTCCAGCAGCTGTGTGTGTGTGTGTGTGTGTGTGTGTGTGTGTGTGTGTGTGTGTGTGTGTGTGTGTGTGTGTGTGTGTAGTATTTCTCGGTCAGCAGCTGTGGTTTCCTGTCTTAGCTGTCGACAGAAGCGTCTCTCCACTCCTTCCTGATCTTGACTCTCTCCTTCATCCCATTGCAAGTTTCACCTCCTCCTGCTCCCCCCCCCCCCCCCTTCTCTCCATCCTGCTGTTTCTCGTTTTGTCCCAACATCCGAAACCCTCCTCCCATCTCTGTTCATGCTTTTGCCTCCTCCAGATCTTTTGTCACCACCTATTGAACAAGCAGTTAAGAAGTTTCTCAGCTGATCGTTGCTCAAATTAAAGATCTATTGTGCTTCACTTCTCTAGGAAATGTTGCAACACATGCTAAATGGTCTGTTTTCTGATTCTTGTAGTCTAACTTTACACAGTCAAGGCCATCCATTAATTTGCTCTCTCTCTCTCTCTCTCTCTCTCTCTCTCTCTCTCATCCTAGTCTGTGTACATCTATATCTCCCTCTCTCTCTCTGTGTGTGTGTGTGTGTGTGTGTGTGTGTGTGTGTGTGTGTGTGTGTGTGTGCGTGTCTCTGTCTCTCAGAGGGACCGGAGGGTTCAGAGGCTGAGAATCAGCTGTTCTGGAGGCTTGTGGTCGGTCTCACCCACAGAGGGATCTTTGTAACCCCCCATTCCACACACACACACACACACACACACACACACACACACACACACACACACACACACACACGCACAGATTTCCTCTTTGAATGCTTTCGCTGATGGACACACAGACGTTCACTTACCTCACAGGGACACACACGTTATCAATTTGTCTCTTAAGCAGATATATCATCTTATACAGAGCAGCAAACATGCAGCCACAAGAGTACTCGGGGAAATGTGTGTGTGTTCTTTTACATGTGTGTTCTTTTCGGCACACAGGCTTCCTGAAGGAGGTCAGTCATGAGACCTGAACCATGCGACTCTCATTTCAACTGATTTGGCGAGTTTGGTTGCAGCTCAGAACAAAACAAGGACTGCTGCTGCTGCTGTTTATCTCACCACATAATGCTCATGGACGGCGTGGTGACAGCGAAAAGATACTTCTCTCCTTCTAACCTGAGGCTTTCACTCCCATCCATTTCACATCTAACCCATCAATCACACCAATCGGAGGCTAACCTCCTCCCTGACTTGCCTCTCCCACCCCTACTTCATATTTTCTTTCCCAACACTTCAGGACTAGGAAGACAAATATGACAGCATTGAACTGAATCACTTGTTGTTTTGAATTATGTTTCCTGAGGCACATGATTATCTGTAGCAGGAACATTCAAGATATACTTATGTGACACAAACATACGCTTTTCAAGTTAATTTCAAGTCTCCAAAGTGTATGAAGCTGCTGTTTTGCACTACAGCAGGCGCCCTCCTCCTGCCTCCCCCACACTCCCAGACGTTAAGGTCCCTCCAGATCCCACATTCTCCCTTCCACTCCTTTCTTTCTCTCCCTCCCTCCTCCCTCCTCTCTGATCCTTTCCTTTTAACTCCTTTCCCTCGCCTGCCTCCCTCCATCCCTTCTCCAGACACCCATCCTCTTCAGACAGAGGTCAGAGTTCAAGTCTTGGCGGGCCCCAGCAGCTCCCTCCGAGACAAAAGTCTACTTCAGAGATTCAGCATCCCGTAATTCATATTTTCGTGACAACAGTAGATGGTGTCACTGCTCGCCCGGGGTTAGCATTCAGTCAGACACTTAAAAAAAAAAAATCTCCTCCAGAACCAGGCTGGCAAGATCTTTAAAAAGAAACAGCTGGGGGAAAACAATCCTCTCTTTTTCACATTCTTTCAGTATCTTATCACTTTCCTCAGATAGTAAGTGGTGAGGAGACACAGGAAACAGAGGAGCATGACACAGAGGAGTGGCACAGCATGAGGTTAATTTAAAACCCAGACTGTTGTACTGTGGTTTCACCAGGTAAGGAGGAATTCAGCCACTATAGTGAAGCCACATGTCTTTGTTAATTAGTTCAACATAGAACATTCAGATGCACGGAAAAGTTTTGAGAAATACACTTTTTTGCAGAGCTAGATGAGAACATCGATATCACCCTCATGTCTGTACGCTAAATATGAAGCTACAGCCAGCAGCCGGCTAACTTAGCTTAGCACAAAGACTGGAAAACAGGGGGAAACAGCTAGCCGAATATGCATATTTCCTAAAATATCAACCTTAAAAAACACCACCCAACTCTGCAGCTCTCTTTAAGACAGTTTAAAGGAATAGTTCGAAACTTGGGAAATACACGTATTTGCTTTCTTGCCAAGAGTTAGATTGATACCACTCTCATGTCTACTGTAAATATGAAGCTGGAGCCAGAAGATGGTTAGCTTAGCTTAGCATAAAGACTTGAAACCGGAGGGGCGGGGGGGGCAGCTAGCCTGGCTCTGACCAAAAACATTGGTCGGTTTTCTTTTGATTGAATAACTGTAATGAACCAATCATAGTGCTGACTGAAATTACTACACCAGATAAATCACACTTTGTTACTGTAAGCTGTCGTCACACACACACACTAATACACACACACACACACACACACACACACACACACACACAAACACTATTATTCTACAGTTTATTTTTCCTGGGAGTGATACAGTGGTGATTATAATATAACCCTCAATTGGACAAAACATGATCCAGTATTTTTCCTGTTTAAGAGTGTTATCACCACATCAGCTTAGTTTCCAGCTACACCACACCAACATGTACAGACCTGCTGCTTTGGATATCTCTGTCGCAGAAAGTTTAACTGTATCACAGAAAGCAAAACAGTGAAAAGGGGGTTTATAGAGGCAAAGTGATTCCTCTGCCCTTTGAAATATCACTTAAAATGAAATCTAGAAAGAGGTCTGGACTTGCTGACTCTGAAAGACAATGGAAAGAGGGGGGTGGGTGGAGGATCAGTGGGTGAGGAGGAGGAAAAGGGAAAAGGAAATGTAAGAGAACCATCGTCGAGGTCAAGGCTTGTGACAGTTGTTAAACAGAGAACTGGTGTGTCAGTGTGTGGGTGTACAAATGCAATGAATCATTACTATACTGCAGTATTGTCAAAGCTGTTTTATACAAGTGTATACAGTTTATATCCTCTGTACGCATGTAGGTAGTGTCAGAGAGGATAATTATTCAATTTCTACAAATGTCTCCCATTTGTTGCAGCAGTTGTGATATTGTCACAGAACACTATAATCAATTACTCACGTTTTTTTTCCACACAGAGACTATTTTCTTCTCGCGTGCACAGCTGCACAAGCGTTTGGCCACACAACACTTTGGCTGTACCGTATAAGCTGCTTGTGTCCGAGTGTTTCATAGGCCTTTTTAATGGAAGGCATTTTAACGTGTCACAGAAGGAACAGCACAGGTGTAAATAACACATATAATGGTTTTCCTACTATGGCAAGGCAAAATGTCTGACGTGAAAAAGACCTGTTGGCCAACACTATATGGTCAGATGTGACTAATGTAACATTGGTAGTGAATATGCTGTAAGGGTGCACCCACAGTGTAGTCATTTAGTACTCACCACTTAAAAAAACATTATCATCACCATCATCATCATCACAAGATGATTATGATTACATGGCTGTAAAAGAGCTGATTCACTACTGTTTATTGAAATAGTTTGGAGGCTGATCTGGGGCTGCATTTGTGCTCCGGCTTTGAACAGTGTCAGTAGTTTTGACTGAATTTGAGTTTAGCTTCTAAAATTAGGACGAGCTATCTCTCTTACCTCAATTTATCCGTCTATTTAAGGGTACTGACATCATTCTTGCGTAAATTCATGCCATGCCCAAATAATGGGCCTATTAGACCAATTACCTGTAGGCAACATGATGGGGTGCATGAATGCTTTTCCTCTGACTGTTTTTCTCCATAATGGTCATTGTTTCCCTTAACTTAATAGTCACTTGTGATCCTCAGATTTTCAATTTGGGCCGCTGCTTCATCACCTGGTGTCACATAATGCAGCTTCCTGTTTGCGGCCCTGCAGCCTGAAGGCTCCGAAACAGAGCAGCCATTCAGCCGCGGCTTCACTTCCAGCGGCGCTGCTTCCAGCGGGGCACTTCTCTGTTGGTGTCAGATTGCATCACTCTACCTGCGCGAGGACACCTCCTCCACACGCACACACACACACACACACACACACACACACACACAGCGCACCAACCGGCGTATGACATCACTCTCCCGTTAAGGGCGCGAGGCGCACTCGCACTCACAGCCGGTTTCGTCACATAGACTGAATGACGGTCCTTCATTCAGACTCGTTTAAAGGTAACTGAAATAAAATGACACTGTAGAGTCTCTGTTGTTGTACATGTCAAACTACATCTGATTTCTTCTGAGTTTTAAGGGACAAGTATGGTGATGAATGATGTTTTGGTGTATTCATCCTGTTGTGACCATATCTCATTCATCTCCTTTGACTTTAAATGTAGGATACATGTATGCCTTCCTATTTATGCAGGCGTCTTCTTCTCAAAGTTACTACGCTATCACTGTAGTTTTCTGTTGTGAATAAATATGAACATGTGATATTAAACATACAGAGAGAGACTGGTACTCACCGCTCTGGCGCTTGGAGTCCATGTCGTTTGGCTCTTATTCCCGGTAATAATCCCGCAGTAGTTTCATTTGAAAGCGACGGTTGGTAACACGTGAGGCGTTTTCTCCACGAACACAGCGGAGCTCTGTCAGCCTCCGTGCGGCCAAGTGAGTCAGAGCGGCCGCTACAGTTTATAGTTTGAGTCGGCAGCCGCTGGTTCATCATCCAGGGCTCCACCGGGTCCTAGTGCCAGTCAGAGCAATTCCACTTAGGACTGGCTTTACCACATATTTCCAACTGAGACTCATATTGAGGCCACACTAGTCACATTTGAGGAAATGCAATCTCTTGAGACCACAAGTTGTTCATTAGTGGTTTCACTGCCAGTGGTTTTGACTAGATTAGAGGCACTTGAATATTTCCATATAATTCTACTTTATACTTTTACATATACTACAATTCAGAAGTAAATATTATACTCCACTACATCTGACAACTATACTTTACTGATTAGGATTTCACCTACAAAACATATGAGTATATAAAAAAGAACTACCCAACATTAGGCTATATAAAGTAGTGTAAGTTTGCTCCGCCTCGGCCAACTACAACAGTAAAATACACATTGATCTATCAGTAATCATAATCCAATAACATGATATTTAGTAATATGACACTGCATCGAGTATGTTTTACTTTTGATACTTTAGGTACTTTTTTGTAATGTTACATACTTTTACTAACATTTTTAATAGAGGACTTTTACTTGTAATGGAGTATTTTTACACTGTGGTACCTTATACCACACCTACCACCACTTCTACCACTGATAAGCGCCTACCAAAATTAGGGTATACCAGACTTTATACAGTAAATGATAGTGGTTTTCAACCGAGGTCGGGACCCCCACAAGATGATTAACAGGAGAGGAACCAGAAAAAAAATACATATTTCTGTTACACACAATTTTCTTCTGTCAATCTTTGCCATATTGCCAGTGAATTAGTGGATACTTTTGCTTCCTCATGCCTCTAAATGTAAACAATCACTTTTTGGTTGAAATGTCACAATTGGTGATTATGGGTCTCAATTAGATCATAGGCCAAAGAGGTTGGGAACTACTGGTCTGTGTGTATATATACACACATATATATACATATATACACATACATACACATATATACATCTCATTATATTATATTATTAGGAGCAATATTGATTCCTCTGCCAATCAAACCATTGCTATGATTAATCTCCATGATAATGATGCAGCTCTATAAACTTGGGCTGCTCTGAACATGGGGAGGTGTGAAGGTGAAAGCCATCATGAGATTAGTCACTAATTAATTTCTAGTTATTACATTACAGCTCACAATTAAATTACAATAAAGTCCAACATTTCGGGAACATCCTTGGAAGAATGACTTGAATCCTTTCGAAAAACAGTTGACCCCTAAACTAAAAAACTACCATCACCATCATCATGTACATTCAAGGTTATGAATAATAAAACAGTGATGCTTGAGTCATTTATTCAGGAGTTGTAGTGACAGTCATGGGTTTGCAAATTAGAAATGTTACTCCAATAAATGAAAACCTGTAAACACACACACACACATCTCATGGTTTCCTGCAGAGGAGAGCAACATTATTCCAACCTTTACATTCAATTACAACAAACTATCCAACACATTTTGATCCTATTTAATCCATTTCTGCAACACTTTCCTTTTGTGACACCCGTCAAACTTTCTTTGTGAGAACTTATTTTCTCTTTGCATCTGTCTTTGTTTATCTCTCTTCTCACATTCCTTCCTTGTTACTTCCTCTGTTTCCACATAATCTTTCTTTCACCTCTTCCTATTTTCCTTCCGTCACTTCAGAATTGTTTTTTTCTCTTTATTCAGGGGGCTTCTGAATAATCTATCCATGAAAAGTCCTCTGTTAGTCATTTGCTGTAAATACACACACACAAACTCCACAGACATGATTCAGTCTGGTTTAATTGTAATCCAGCAGCAGAAACTCTGAGCTGCATCACGAGTGCAGCTGCAAGTATGAATGTACTTTTTTCTTTAACTAAAACAAGTGAAACACAGATATCTTATTCTAAAGTGTGTGTGTACTAAAACCTGATTTCTAAACGTAACTAACACCTCTGAGCTCAGAGCCATGACACAGGTCATCCATATTAATCCTTACAATTACATCATATTTCAAATGCCACTCCAGTGAACTGTACAGTCTCAAGAGAAGAACACTGGACGCTGATATGGCTTCAGATAAAACTGACAACCAAAACACATGCCCGTATTAAAAAAAAAGAAGAAAACCTTTGGTTTTCAGTAGTAGCGCATTATGAAAACACCATGTGTATATCACGTTCAATAACTCTAATGTTGAGAACCACACTTTTCTTGTCCGCCTGTCTTGTCAGGTTACGAGTCGCTGAGGAAAGTTCATTTTTTCAGCATGAATGCAAGTTTGGCTCAGTGTGGCAGACCCTCAGTATGGTGCGAAGTGCTTCAGCTTACAGTCCACCGGGTCAGACTGCCACCCTGGTGCTCCTGTTACCACACTGCCATCTGCTGGTAGGAGAGGAAGATTCTGCTAACTCCTCCCTCTCTGCTCATCAACTTTCTGCCTGTTGCAGCCCCAGTTTGGCTCATCTGCTGCCTCTCAAAGTCTTCATGTTCTCTGTCCAGTTCTGTCCAGTTGGCTGACTTCATGTAGTGCTTACGAAGTCCAAACACACACTAGTTAAAGCACGCCAAGATCAGGAGGCCAACGCTTCTGCTGTTGCCTCCTCAAAGGAGGAGAAACTTTCATTTCAGCCAGTTCCTCCTTCACTGGGACACAGAGTCAATCTGGGGTCAGTAGGCCTTTCTGGAGGCTACCTGTCAAAGCACACTGTTGGCCTGCATTGAGTTAGACAGTTCTGATGGCTTCATTTTCTCAGAAGAGACGGACCTGTTTCTTCAGTTCGTTCTTCTTCCACTGAGGAAGATGATCAAAGGCAGACATGGACATGCCAAAGACTCTATAGAACTCCTCCGGTGAGAGGTGACGCTGGGAGGAGAGAGGAGACGGTCAATGATGACTACTGGCTTATAAACTTACTTCAATTAGATTCATGTAAAAATCCAAAGAATCCCTGTCTGTGTCAGAAATGTAATCCATAATGTGATCAATTTGTGTGTTTAGTGCCAATAAGCAAATGTTAGCATGCTAACACGCTAAAAATCTAAGATGGTGAACATGGTAAACATTATATCTGCTAAACGTCAGCATGTTAGAATTGTCATTGTGATCGTGTTAGCCTACCATCATTAGCATTTAGCTCAAAGCACTGCTGCGTCTTTGTACACTCTCTTCCTGCTTTAGGACACGTCAACAGGGCAGACTGCTTTGAACCTTGGTCGACCAACGGGAAGATGTTCTTTATAGACACACTGGGCCCCCTGTGCGTTTAATTTTTTATTGTTTTATTTTTCTCCTCTAGCAGTGGGTCTGTCACTCTGTCAAACTTTGGTCCAGAGCAAAACATCTTGACAGCTAGACTGGACAGGATACCATGAGATTCACTGCGGACATCTTTCAGCTTCACTACCTGTAAAGCTCTTTGGATGGTAAAAACACCAGTACACTATTCATTGTGTCCAATACTGTATTGTGGAATGCAATCTCAAGAGCCACTAAACTGGGCATTAGGCTTTTAGTCTCTCTTTTTTTCTATCTGTGTTTTCATTATACTCTGGAAGACAGTTATTCAAGTAGATTTTGTAAAAGAGTTGCGTCCTGTAGGTGTTTACCTCCAGTCTGGCTCGGTCCACATCACTTGGAAGACGCTGCTGCCCTCTGACTGACACAATTAGGGCTTCATATGGGTAGATCTAACACACACACACAGAAAGTTTTACTAATAAATGTCATCTGGATTTGAAAGTTTCAGCACCCTGAAAACAGGCAGACTGATTTTCCTTTAATCTCTGTCACCCTCTAGTGGCCAAAGACTGCACTGACAGCATGACAGAGGCTTTAAATAAATTGGAAAACGTGATTAAGTGTGTTGACATGGTTCTTGTTTTCCCTTTCTTCTTAATAAAGAATACCCTCTAAAAATCACTGTTTATTTTCTACCTTAAAGTGATGAAGTTGTGTGACTTGAGAAGTGCTCCCAATCACTCATAATGACGGCAAATGCACTTAATCACGTCGTTAGAACATTACATTATCATCATCTATTTTCTAGTTCGTAAATAAGAGTTGTTGGACTTCCCCATTATTCCTAAAGGGAGAGATAGTTGCAGAGTTTCACAGAGTGCAACCAAAAAAATCATAGCACATTATTCCTTAATGATCTCCCCTCTTCCATGTGAGGTTTTTGTACATATACTGTATGTGGCACCACAACAGTCGGGCGACCACTGGAAGTTTTCCAATACAGCTGGTGAACTTTCTATCTTTCGGCGTACTGTAAATATAATCGTTTTGATTTGTCTTGTCAAAAAGAGACAAGGCTGAAGGCTCTCACCCATCACACAAACCCTGTCTGCCATCACCCTTTGTCTGGGTTTGTTTGTTTCACTTCGCTGTCAATAAAATGAGTGAGTCAGCTTCACAAAGTTTCACTGTGTCAAGTGGGTGTTACTGAGTGAGATGGATTCACCATTCAATATGAACATCACAACACATCATCTTTATCTATTATCCATTGATCCAGACCTTTCACTCGTGGCTCAGTAACTGTTCTCTTGCTTTGGCAAAAGCATCTTACCTTGTATTCTGAAAGAAAAGGAGAAGAGGGAACATGCATCAGTTATGTTAACGCTGAAGAACATGTATCAGGAGGGGAGGAGATAAATCAGGAGAAAACTAGAAAGAACTGGGGATAAGCAGATTTAAACTGAACAACAGGCTTACCTCTGATCTGCCAATTAACTGCATTACTGCTGTCATACTGGTAATAATCTGCACCAGCACTCCCAGGCTGCCAGAACACAACAAGAGCACTTCAGCCAACATACAGCGAGAAGATGTATTTCATCATTATAATGGAGGGAAACAATCAAGTAGACAGGAGTCTTAAAATATTGTAATTTTAAAAAGTCCCATCAGTGGGACGTTCTGTCTAGGAATTCATTACTAATATAATAACAATATCCTGCCTGTTGTTTGTTGCTGTCTCAGTTGGCCTCAGGAAGTAAACTGATACAAATGAGTTTCAAAGGCTCAGTGGCAAATGAAGGACTTTGTAATACCTTACGGTTTACTGAATGGCCGTGCCTGTCTTACTCTCTCTATCACAGAAAGACACAATAAATATGATTGCTTACTCTGTTTAGTCCATTTCTGCCGTAGCCTGGCAACGAGGCCGATTTGGCAATGTATGAGTCTGGAAGAACAAACATAAACACATAACCATAAACAAACAACACACAAGAATTATGCAAAATAATACAAACACACACAATTTGTGAATAGGAGCACAGTCCCTCTCTATACTGCCTAAATACAAATAAATAAACCAAAAACACAAACTGCAGTTCATCTACCTGCAGAAACACGCCACACTGACAAGTCAACGTGTTGGAGGAACGTGATATCATTGTTGCTCCCCCTCACCATTTTATATCTTAATATGGACACCCCACCACCACAAGGATAACTTGAATCTTTTTCCAGCATCTCTCTTGTAACCATTGGTAACCACCCGCGTCCGAGCATCCTTTGGCCTTTTTTGGTGGTGTGCACTGCTGCAGCTGAGGCAGCAGAGGGCAGTGGAGTCACACACTCGAGTCATTCTCTCCCGTCTTCCTCACTTCTACTCTCACTTGCCTCTTCTTCACCATCTTGCTTTCTTGGCTTCATCATTCACCCCCTCCTCCTCCTTCTCCTCCTCCTCCTCTCTTTCAGTCTTTCTCTCTCTCTCTCTCTCTCGTATATTCTGGTGTTGAAGGTAATTAAATTACACAGCGATGTCAAAGAGCCGGGATGAAACACCATGATGCAGTAGAATACTGTGTGAGACGCTGAACTATAATGGGTTTGTCATCTACAACTCTCTCTCTCTCTCTCTCTCTCAACAAGGAATGAGATACAGTCTCATAGATTAACCGTGGTGTGTGTCTCAGAAATATAGTTGTTTCATCAAAGTGTGCCCTGACGCAAAACAGGGTGAAAACTACTAGCCTAAACATCTCATTCATCAGTGTCTTAATAGTGCAAGTGCTGGCCTGTAATCTCTGCTGCCATCTGAATCCTCATAGTTGAGGTTTGCAGAATTATTGATCTCCTATTCTAATGTCTGAGAAGTCTAATGGCATGATTACACATTTTATGACAGTCTGCACGCATGTTATCGAGTTAAAATCCACGCAAGAGCAATAAAAGAGATGACAAGAAGACAGAGCATTCATTTTATAAAATAATGCAATTTCTTAAAGTAATGTGGGTAATGAGATCTCATAAAACACATCTATTTTTCATCAGTCTGGTGTATAATATATACACACTATATATAGTGTGTAACTGTAGGTTGTGAAACAGATGGCTGAGGGGTTCAGGTCAGTGATCCTGGATCAGTGCTGCTGATAAAGAAAAGCTGATAAATACAGGCCTAAGCTACAGCACCATTCATCTTCCCACCTGTAACTCAAAGGAAAAGAGGTGTGTGTGTGTGTGTGTGTGTGTGTGTGTGTGTGTGTTCGTGTGCCAGCTGATAACAATCTCCCTCTTAAAGCTCTGCCGCTGTCACAGCAGAACGGACAGGATGAAGGGGATCAGAGGGAAGACGGCCCGCTGTGTCACCGTCCCCTTGAGATGACCTCAGAGATCAGAACACACTGATGAACCACTCACCGCTGTCTGCACTGTAGACGGACCTGGGAGCTGAGGAAGAAAAAAGGAAAAACACACATTTCACCAGCTTCACACGTTGGAAATACAAAAACTCTTGCATCAGAAGTCTTGAGCACAAAAACTCTGCAGTCCTATTACAATTCAAAAACTTTGCTTTATTAAAAATGGCATGGATTCCCTAAAAATGTGTTTGGAAAAACCCTCCAGTAACACCATGATGGATCCATCTACCATTAACTGGAAAAATTGGTGAACAAATCCTAAAAAAGATAAGATAAAAAAAAAAGTTCATAACAATGTGGGACCGCCATAAGACTACACTTGAGTTATTTAAAAGTTCTATTGTATGTCACTTCAAATGTCATGGCTGTAATGCTGAAGGCAAAACTGCTTAATTTCCAGATTAAGTGAACACACAAGAGGACCCAACAGTGCTGTGTATGAACGTTTAAGACCATACAATTAATACAAACATCTAACTGATAAAATAAAAATCTGATGTGACAGCTGGAACAAACTTGAAGACAGCTCGTGAAAAAAACATTAATCTGTGGACAATATACAAAAACACAGACATAATTGGCAAAGGTAAAATTTTGGGACATCCTACTTCTTGAAGCATTTTGCTATTCGCAGACATAAACCCTTCTTCTTCCCTTTTTAAAGCTTCTAAAGAAATGGAGTTGTTTACAGGATGTGTTGTTTCCAGACACCTGTATGTCGGCTGTTTTTGAAGTAACTCTACTCTTACACACATATATATATACATTTCATATTTGCAGAAAACAAGTGGGGATGATGAGGAAGAAGATGAAACATGTGCAGTATGTGAGTGCTAAGTGGGGTTAATAAACCTTTCACACAGTAAAAGTATGAGGGCAGTAAACTGAAATGAGGGAGTTAGTTTTCAGTGGGAGGGACATAAAGAAGGCCAGCTGTTGTGGAACATCTATAAAACATCAGCTGTGTGAAGATATGCCCCTGACAGCATCAACATGCAGACGAATCACCATCAAGACCTACACATCATATCAAATATGAAGCAGCGTGGGCACAGCCATGCAGCATTGGGCCACTCGTGTTAAAAATGCATATGTTTATGCCGTCCACCCACTGCACTTTGTAAATTTAATGGACTGTGCAGCAACTCTTTCTCAAACATAGGTGTTAGAACACGAAACATAAGATCTTTTTTTCTATTATTTCATTATCAAAATTGCTGAAGTAACAAGAGTCTGCAGCCATGCTAGCAGCTCTGTGAGCTTGTACTGAGGCACAGTGGAGCTTTGAGCTAAATTGAGCTAACTTCATCATGCTAACACGCTCACAGTGACACTGCTAACATGTTTAACATGTTCACCATCTCAGTTTAGTGTGTTAGCCTGCTAACATTTGATAATTAGTACTACATACAAAACACAGCTGAGGCTGATGGGAATATCATTAGTTTTGCAGGTATTTAGTCATAAACCAAAGTAAACTGAAATACTGACATGATGGCGCTAGATGAAAAGTCAAGATCACGAAACTCAGTAGGATTCAACATCTGGGAACCATGAATGTCTGTACAAAATCTCATCCAATCCATCCAATAGCTGTTGAGATATTTCTGTCCGGATCAAAGTGGTGGACCAACTGACCGACATTCTGCTAGCGTGGCTAAAAAAACAGTTAAGGTAAATTAAGTCTATTATTTAGTGGGAGTTCGCGTCACTTTAATCAAACGGTGGACATCCCATTTTGGAATTAGCCTCGTCTGAAGAATAGATGAGCACAATTTCTAATCTGTACAATAACAGCACAGTGATTACGCAGCGCTGAACGACCACATTACCCACACCTCTCTCTGCCTGACCTCCCTGAGCTCATAGCTCATTTCCCTCTCTCTCTCCACCGCTCTCTGACCCTGATTTACCTCTTGGCTTCGTGTCATTCATCTTCCCTGAACAGCTCCAAATTGCTTTAGCTTCTCACTCCCTCTCTTTCGTTCTCACTTTCTTTTAAATTTAATTCACTCTCTGTCTTGTTCGCTCTCTCCCCGTCTCTCCTGTTATAACACCCTCTCTTTTATTCCCATTTGACCTACACCTAAACACTCTCTCTCTCTCGCTCTCTCTCTTTCTCTCTCCGAGTCTCTCCATCTCTGTCTCGCCCGTACACGTGCTGAATGCAATGAGGGATGGGATCAATGGGAGAGTTAATACAGAAGTGGGAAACTCCCCCCACCACGGCTCGCTCAGCATCACAACGAGACACACACATTCCTCCTCCAACAAAGGCGACTATACTCATTTCATAACCTCTAACCTTCACCACCACAGCCCAATCATCACCATCACCCTAACTGAGATGTCATCCGCATGTCAGCCTTGAACCTAAACCACAGTTTCAACTCTAATGCAACCTTCAATGTTTACAGATCATATATATACGTTACGTTACTGACAGCCACTTTTCTAAGCAGAGCCTACCATGGTTCTTTAGATTGACTGACCACCTCTCAATTGCTTTGAGTTCATTTAAGTGCAGTTGTGCAAACTAATTAAGCTCAATCAGTGGCGTTATGTTATATGAAGTCTATCTTGTCTGAAGCTGAAAGTACAGACGTCATCGTGTGTTTATGGGAAACTCTGACATCGATAACTTCCCACAATCTGTATCATGAAAGAAGCTACTAAGTTATCTTTTTTCCCCCTTAGTGTTCATGAGCTTTCCACCAGAACATGACGAAAAACATTTTTTAAGACAATTAAGCAAACAAACGTATAAATATGTTATATATATGGAATAAAAGGTTAAAAAAAATCTCTCCTTTATTCAACCAGGAAATGTCTTGTTGATATCTAAATCTGTTTTTAACCATGCTAGCAGATTTATGGATGGCAATGTCCGTCTGTCCGTCCACATTGAAATATTCATTCATGGTGGCCAGAGGATGAAGCCTGTGAACTTTGGTGATCTCCTGATTTTAACTTTAGTGCCACCATGAGGTGTTGTGTCAAAGGTCTTGATCCCTTTACTTTTCATCTAGTGCTACCAAATGTTCAACTTTGTAATCAGCCTCAGCTGTACTTTGTATTTAATGCTAAATGTGTAATTTCCCCCCCGGGGATCAATAAAGTATTTCTGATTCTGATTCTCATTAGCAAATGTTAGCATCCTAACAAGCTAAACTAACATCTGCTAACTAAGATGGTAAACATTACACCTGCTTAACATCAGCATGTTAGTATTGTCATTGTGAGCATGTTACAGGCACAAAGAGCTGCTAGCATGACTCTTAGTCTAGAGGAACATGGCGCATTAACAGGGACATTATGACAGTAAATATAATACAGACAACATGAAACTGTCACACACAGTAACATGTAGTAAATGGAATAAAAGTGACAAAAAACAAACACACACTCACAACCACAGACTTACAGCCATTGAGGGAGCTGAATCCCAGATTGTTCAGCGCCTCCTTGCTGCTGCAGCGGGAACTGCGTCTGCTCCCCCACTGGTCATTGTCGTGACAACCAGACCGCGCCTTCATCTCCTCCTTCAGGATCATTCTGCCAATTCCCTGTGGAGAGGGAAGGAGGGAGAAGGAAAAGAGAGTGGTAGAGAGGGGGAATTGAAGGATGGGTTAAAGGGACCGAAGAAGAAGGAGGTGGGCAAAAGGACAGATAGATGGAGCAATAAGAGTTGGTTGAGTGGGATGGATGCATGGGTTGATGGATGGTGACGAAGGAGGAGACAGGAAAAGGCGAAGGTTGTTGTGTGGACAGACAGAGTGATGAATATGAAGTGAAAGAAGGAGAGAGGAGCATCACTTTGTATCATGTCCGGTGGGTGAGGTTGGAAGGAAGCGTTTAATTAACTAGCTCATTAAATATTAACACGCACACTTAAAATATAAAAAGGGAGAAGCAGGAGAACGTCTTCCTTTCCTACCTTGTTTATATTGTGATTCCATCCGTCCTCCTCTCCTCCAGATGAAAACCTCCTCACCCTGGAGACTAGAGAGAAAGAGAGAGAGGAAATAAAAGGCGAAGATGGGAAGTAAAGAGTAAATACAGGTTTTTAAGTACTTGTGTGTGCAGAAGTGTTTGTTTCAGAAAGAGAGGAAGCAGTACCTTTTGGAGAGCCAGTATATGGGTAGTAGTTGGAGTCCGGGTGATAAATGCTGTTACAGTTGGAGGTAGAAAGGCGACTGGAGTTGACGAGGTTCTCATTGGTCTTACTCTTATTGGCTGTTGGAGAGGCAGATATGTCTGACGGAGAGACGGTCAGAAAAAGAGAAATCGTATTCTTATCAATACAAATCACATAACCTATTTTTCCAAATATTTTTAGGTTGATTTACATGCTTGAAATAACAACAAGGCGTAAAGAAGGGAAACGTCAACGGTAAAACATGCTCTGCTTTAAGAAAAAATTATCTTTGCTTGTTTGCTGTTGTTTGTTTCACTGTTCGAACCAGTGTGAGAGGTTTTGTGTCTTTTTTGTGTGTGTGCAGGAGAAACAAGACGGACAAAGTAGTGCATTTACTTACAGAGAGGGGAGGGCACAGCAGGAGGGGAGGAAGGGAGGAGGAGAGGAGACGCATCAAAAGCAAACAAGGGAACAGAGAATGGAAAGGAGGTCAGAGGGAATGTGATGGGATATGATGCACAACTTCCAGTAAGCAAGCAAAAGTTGTCGAGGGTGCGCTGCAACGACGTTGATGAAGGAAGGTAGTTAGTGATGGGAAATGTGTTTTAAACACAACAAGACATATCCCCAAAGCTGAAATATCATAGCAGCAGATTTCCTTGTGAGGATGAGAGAATGTTATAAGAAAGCAGCTTTGACAGCGCGAGAAGAGCGAGTTGGTGACATATAACATATAACAAAGGTCATATTTCAACTGATGCTGTGGAAGCATGAATGTGACTTTTAGTCAAACATACACGAAGATCCAACTGAGCAATCTTTATTATAGGATTCTGAGGTTTTATTTAAAAGTCTTTATTTAACAGGGAAAAATACACACTTTTTTCATGTTCAACATGCAGAACAGATACCAGGTCTAAGGACAAAGGGTGTTGTATGCTGTACAGATTGTAAAGCCCCCTGAGGCAAATTGTGATTTGTGATATTGGGCTATATACATAAAACTGACTTGACATACATGCATCGGGCCAAGGCAACCTCCTACACCCTGATCCTGGTAACATTTTTACATTTAAAACAGATATTAGAAGCATTAAAATGCAACACATGAAAAACATCAAACCGATAACATGGACTTTAGGCCTGCGTCAGATCATTCATACATCTGGAGCTGTTAAAATATGGTGAAATCATCCATCGGCAGTCATTTGTCTGCTACATCTGCTATTCTCAAACTCTCACTGTGTTTCCCAGTTGCCCCCTCTGGTAATATAACCAAACACCTCCTTCAGGAGCTCTGAAAAGTTTTGTTTTTGAGGTGCAGCCAGGTTTGACTATGACATTATTGTACTAAATATACAGTATATATACCTGATTAGGGTACTTTGCCTTAATATGAAAACTGCCCTATAAAGGATTCATGTCGTAAATTCAAATTCTTCCACAGAGCCCAGATCACAGATTGCCTGCTCAGACTGAAGAAAGAGAGGTTTGTCAGCACTTTGAGGCTCAGCGTAAATCATCCAGAGGTGTTTCTGAGGAACTGTAACTCTGTCGGACCTGCCATCTGAGCGCTGATGGATTACATACACACTCAGAGTATTTGGCACTGCTTCTCTCAGTTTTACTTCACCTCTTGAATCACCAACTGAAACTGTAATCTCGCCTCTGATGTGGCTACAACTACTGTAGTCCTCATCCCTATTTAGTTTAGTTTTAGCTTACAATAACCTTATCATTCCCCGGGGGATTCAACAGATAATGAGTGACGTGTGGTGAATGCCACAGTCATAATGAGGGATGCACTGATCCAACGCATCATTTTATAATGTGGATCGGTCACATCATGGTAAGTACAGTTTCCTTATGATACATACGTACTTAATTAACATTTTCGACACAGGACTTTTAACAGCATTTTACAGTGTGGTATTAGTACTTTTACCAAAGTAAAGGATCTGAATACTCCCTCCACCACTGCCTTTTACACAGCTGGAACATATCTTGCAAAAGTAAAAACCTTCTGCAGCAAAAGCAACAAAAATAACTGAAACAAATGTTATTAATAGAGTGTAGTCCAAATGGTCAAAAGCACTGTAACTAACAATGAGGCAGCCTCCTTCCTTCAATAACTAATGAGCTTTTACATCTGAGTATATTTAACCCCCAGTCCAGAATCCAAAGATATTTACTTTACAGTATAAAACAGAGAAAAGCAGTACATCCTCACATTTTGAGAAGCTGGAACCTGTGAATGGTTTTCAGTTTTTACTCAGAAAATGCTTTCACTTCCTCTGACTGCTTTCCTTTGAGCGAAGTTGGAGAGGAGGACTAACTGTCACGAGAAGCATCAGATGTTAGACAGGCCGGAACTATAATTGAGATGTAGCTCAGATCTTCTCTCTAAATGAAGAATGCATTGATGATGTACGCAACAACCAAGCAACTGAGCAAAAAGCTATAAAAAGCACAACAGTGTGAGGAATAGACTGACCTTGTCTCTTATAGATGGGGGGTTTCCTGTAGATGTTGGTTTCTTCGGAAGCTGAGAACAGAAACAACGAGAGGATAAGTGTGGAAAGCAGAGTGAACAGGGAGAGGAGGAGAGGAGAGGAGTAATCTGCATTTCCCGTCACATAAATTTAGTTGTATACATTTACAGTCTCCTTAACCGTAAAGCCGACAGCACGGGTAATAAACTGCTATGGCGGAGACAGTGCCGTGCATCCAGACGACCTGACTGACGTGCAGAGAGGCTGATTAATGCCGATTCTCAGGCTTATTACAGGAAAGAGCAGCAGATGGCACAGGAATAAAGACAAGGGAGGAGAGCAGTTGAAGGGTGGAGAGGGGGCTGGATGGAGAGGCAAAGGAAGAAGATAAAGGGGAGAAAGTTTGAAATGACAGGAGCACCTTATAGCTCCCATTCGGTGGAGTATTCTGTCCTATCACTTAGAGACATATTACAGTAAATTAAAAATAGTTTGTGGTATAACCTGCGACAAAACAACAAATAAAGCAACAAAACATTTCTTCCAAATCCTGCACAGAGCGTGCCACTAACCCAGCCAAAGTTAGAGGTTTGCCTCCCAATGGGCCATGCACGCTAAATTTGTATGCACTCCTGATACTGTGAGGCACTTTGGATAAAAGCTTCCACCAAATACATTTTTGCTCGGTGCTGAAAAGCATGAAGGGAGAGCTGTTGCGGGGCTGGCAAGGAATAACAGCTTCAGAAAAACCAAGAGAGAGACAGAGAGGGGGAACATGCAGTGAGAAGTGGACTGAAGGCAGGAGGGAAGGGAATGATGGAGGGAAACCAAATGCACAGCTTGCAGAGGAAAGTAAAGGCCTTTTAATGTGAAGGGAACAAAGACGGAGTGAAACGTCGAGGGAGGAGAGAGGCATTAACGTGATAAAATGGAGGGCTGATGGAATGTTTAAATAAAATGATCTGGTATTAGTTGTCAGATTAAAGCGCTCATATGTTATACAAGAGCTCCAGATCAGCAAGATGAATTAGACAGAGACGCCCCACTGGAGTACACTGAAAAGAGAATAACTGCTGTACATTTTTATGGATGTGAAGACCTCAATCAATTAATTACAGCAGAATATGTGTTCATTTTATTCTCTGCTTAGATGGCATGCAAAACCTGTTAGGCATCTAAAACCAGTCACAGTTACCCACAGCCCAAAGTGATGTTTATTCAATTTTTTTTTCTTTTGTGTGACAGTTCAATACCCAAATATATTCCATTTATAATAATATAAAGTGGAGAAAAGCAGCAAATCCTCCCTTTTGAGAGGCTGCAACCAGCAAACGTTTGGCTTTTGTGCTTGAAAAATTAATTTTCTGCTTAATGCTAATAAAAATGTCAAATGACCACATTCAGGTTAAAAGGAGAAAAGGTTAGGAGAGCAGCTAGTGTGGATCTGGTGTCAGGATGTGGGTCAGGGTCTCACATTTGATGATTAATGGTTGTCTATGGTGTCTAGACTCTTCAGTATAAGTAAATATTTGGAGGGTGGGTTTCGATCTGATGTGGGAAATTTGGGTTAGTAAACAGATCAGGGGTCAGTGTTACAGATGACGGCCTACCTGGCACATGGAAATGCTTGGGGGCTTGGTAGGTGGTGTTGGTGGGTGTGGCACATCGGGGCTCTGGCTGACTGTAATAGGGTGAACTCCTGCCACTCTCGCTGCCTGGAGTCAGCGCAGCCAATCACAGCGAGAGAAACCAAAGCATGAGCGACAGGATGGCCCACGTCCCCAAACAGACATACAGACAGACTAATAATCTGATGATTTACATGCCTGTGAGCGTGTGTGTGTGTGTGTGTGTCAGGGGTGCTGCTAGGTATTCTGGGGCTCCAAATGGGACACAACGCCCACATTGCACCCACTCAGAGAGCTGGTACATGTTTCCAGTGAGGGACCTTGTATACTGTGTGTGTGTGTGTGTGTGTGGTACGTGTGTCTTCGCTTGAGTGGGCTTATTACCGGGGAGATAACAATGCAGTGGGGAGCCTCCGTGGCGACTGTGTGCAGGAGAGTCAGTGAAGGCGGAGCTGGAGGAACGCCTCGTTCTCAACTCCACGCCGTCCAAGAGATCCTGAGAGAGAGAGACAGAGAGAGAGAGAGAGAGAGAGAGAGAGAGAGAGAGAGAGAGAGAGAGAGTCTTTTTTCATTTACTAAATGCAGTAAATTAGACTACACAAGGCTCCTTCCAAAACACAATGTTAATCACATCAAGAGCAGTTTAATATTCTATATTGCACGTGCTGCTACGCGTTCCCTTAGCGCACACACACATGCACACACACACAGCTACGTTCTCAGGATATTCGGTCAGTCACGTGTGACTGTTTAAACCAGTTATTAGGAAGCACTGCAACTACAAAGCAGTCATACTTTAAAGGGATAGTTTGACATTTTGGTGAATATGCTTACTCACTTTTAACTCACGTCCAGAGTTAGACTGTATGATCGACACCACTCTCTTGTCTGTATGTTACAGCACCTCAAGACTTTCTATCTTGTTTGTTTAATCCGCACAAAAAAGTGAACGTGCTGCGTGCTGGAACTATTTCTTGGCCAGGCGCAGTGACTCTTGTATTTCCCAAATTGTCAAATATTCCCTTTAAATGACCATCAGTTTTTTTCTTCCATGCAGCCATTATTAACAATTTATTTCTGCCTGCAGAGATTTAAAACTTGCAGCAGATTAGGGAACTTTTTCCCTCCTGATAACGATTCCGATACCTCAACTCAGGCTACCAGCTGATATCGAGTACCGAGGCGACAGCAGTGCTTTCTCTTTACAACATTGCACATGTGTATACTTCAGAACTCGCTGAAATCATTTGTATGTACAGTAACATGAAGCCAGGGATGTGGCGCTAAAAAGTGAGTTGGTGGTCTGCTGTGACTGAACGAATGCAACCGAAGCACTGAAATTTACAATGACAGTGAAGGAGAAACTTTATTGTTGGGTCGAGTACTTACATGAGAGTATGGAGATAAGGAGCGCAGTGACTGAATGAGAAGGAGAAAATAAACATCTAAATTATTATATTCATATATTAATACACATCATAGGCATCATAGATGAGACTCAACTTCCTTTTATCTGAATCTGAAAGACAAAATGTAACTCAGAATCGTCTAATGCACTTACTTTCATTATTGAGTGTGTGTGTGTGTGTGTGTGTGTGTGTGTGTGTGTGTGTGTGTGTGTGTGTGTGTGTGTGTGTGCACCTGTCCACAGCTGTATCGCTCCAGAGTGTCATCTGAGAGGTGTGTGTGTGCATGGTCGGCCTGATAAGGGATGATGTCGGGCCGCTGGATGTCATATATGGCTTTGACCCTGGGCAGAGCCGCCAGCTGCTTATAGTCCAAAACATCACCGTCAGCTTTAGACTGCGAGAGAGAGAGACAGACAGAGAGAGAGACGGGTGGACAGAGAGGAAATGGAAACTGAGACATTAATAGGACATTGGACAGAAATAGCAATTCAGAAAGAAAGATAGAAGAAAATTCAAAAAGGCAGAAAGACAAATGTGTGCATCCAAAAACTCACGGACACAGGCAGGAAGCAAAACAGAAAACTGATGATAAACATAAACAGACATGAGACAGAGACAGAAAAATAAGATATAGCAGACTGACAGGTTAAATTAAAATACCTGAAGGCTTGTTTAATGACAATTTAAAGACCATTTAAGACCAATCTCCTAAAAAAAAGGAATGAAAATGAAAACCGTTATGATTTTGACTGTAGACCCATAACTAAGGTTTTAAGGCGCTGCAGACACCTCAGTTATTAACAGACATACAGTGAAGCAGGACAGACAGATTAGCAGACAGACAGACAGACAGACAGACAGACAAGAAAGTCTGCTCAGAGACAGACAGGGTTGACAGAATGAGCTCTTTGTACTTCCGTCGCTGTCGGTTATATTTTGATTGACAGCTGTGACAGTGACAGCTGAGGGCGTAACCATAGCATTGTTGGCGTAACCACGGTGACGACGGTACTCACACAGATGAGCCGGTGAGGGGAGCCGAGGAGAGGAGACGAGCCTGGAGAGGAAATGGACGCCGTCTCAGAGGTGCGTCTCAGCTGGTAGGACAAATGTAAAAGTCTGAGGTCAAAGTAAAGTCAGCTCAAATACAGCAGCAACTTTTACTACATGTAATTAATTAAAGAAATAATAATAAAGACATCATCCACAACATTACACATGTCTACTTTTGACATAGGAAAAAAAACATGTTGGTTAACACTTTATTTGAAGGGGGTGTTCATGAGATTGTCACTGCAAAAACGGCAATTTACTGTATATCATCTGGCATAAACAAAGATGACACATTGTTAAGACTTGGAAATATAAATGATCAACATTTAAATTTAAGATTTTAGTTGATAAACTGGCCGTAAAGACTTTGCAGCTGGTTGTCTTATGCATTTGAGTTTTTACAGTGTAACAGCAGTATATCACGGATATAAATAAATAAAAAGATAAACTTAAATTCATTCTTATGACTGTTCCCATCATTGGGGTCATAATGTCACTTTCAACACAAAGTTGACAATGACGAGGAAATAAGATAACCAATGAGACAAAGCCTGTGATAAACATGTACATTTTCTCTTCAGTATGTTGGTGAGCTGAGCAGTGCCAACACTTGACCATAAAAAAACAAAGGCAACTTTTCATTTTCTTAATTTTAAACGTTGCATCTTCTATGTTCTGTATGCACAAAGACCGTAGGAAGGAGATGAGGAAGACAGCAGAAACACCTTCCTCCTCTGTGATGAGCCCATATTGTGTTATTTGCATTTTCATGCTGCTGTAACTCTTGATTCTGGCAGGCAGCAGGTCCTTATAAATATTCCAAATTAAATGCTTTTTTGAAACATAGAAAATCTAAGACTTTTTGAAAGGCTCTTTGGATAATTCTGACAAATAAAGCTACGAGACGACTTAAAACATTCTTCCCCCTCACTGCCATAAACTGGATTTAGTAATGTAAAATATGCAAAGCACTATATCTTACATTTAAAAGCATTTTATTAGTTAGATAAAAAAAAAAAGTATTAGACAGAGTTTGGTTTTCAAACAATACTACATTTATCCAGAGGGCAGCTTCGTTTTAGAACAATGTAGCTTGTAAACCTAGAAAGAGACATTTTAGATGAAGAGAAACACAAAGAGGACAGAAACAGAAATAGAGAGAAAGAGTTTCGCTCACCCTCAGTTTTCTCTCCAGCCGAGCTGCTTCTTTACACATGGGGTGCCAAACCTCTGAACCTGCACACACACACACACACACATGATTTTAGCTCAGTTTACTTTGTTTACTGTGTGTGGGCAGCAGCCATACAGTTTTATGGGATCCTATGAAGAGTAGATCAGCCTTTCTCAAGTGCATCAACATCAATCAACAACAATACGCACACACACACACACATACACACAGTGGAGGCAGTTTGTCTGGTCTGAGGACAGAGGATGTAAGTCTTCTTGTCTCCCCACACACAAAGAGGGAGACAGAGAGAGACAGGATTTTTAGCCTTGCTAGCGCTGTGGCTCCATGGATGACAATGTTGGTCGGTCCACCACTTTGTGTCAGACTGAAATATCTCAACAACTATTACACGGATTGCTATGAATGTTCAGACAGTGTTGGTCCCCAGAGGACGAATCCTACTGAATTTGGTGATCCCCTGACTTTTCCTCTGGTGCCACAGTGAAATCTGTCACACACATTCATGTCTCCCTCAAGATGAACTGTAATAACTTCGGTGAACCTTTCCTCTAGCACCATCATCAGGTCAAAATTTCACTTTGTCCAATAATTTGGTTTATGCCCACAAAACTAAAGACATTTTAGCAAATGTTAGCATGCTAACACGCTTAAAGCACCAGTGCACTCAATGCTGTGTCAATACACAATAAACAATAACAAAATAAAAAGTACTTGTTTAATGCATCAGGTGTACCTAAAAGCTTGATAAATAGTTTATAGCAGATATAAGTGTTAATTAATGTATTTGTCAACAACTATAGCACCCATCAGTGCAGGCTGATGTATAAACACATAATGAATGATAATATAGTTAACACAGTTGAAATAATATAAAATGTCTTCATAGGAGATCATGTACAGTCATGTACAAATTGTTGTCAAAGACTGTACATGAGTGAAACACTTAAAAAATGACCTTTTACCTGCGTACATAAACCACTTATTACATGTTTATACGCTAAACAGAACCACTGCTTTGACAATATTGTGCTTTAACAGTCATTCCAATAAGTTTTTTTGAATTGAACTTAATGATAACAAGCGAGAACAAGTGAGGTTAAAAGAAGAATAAAGGAAGAAAAGAAACTGTACTGTAGAGCAAAAGAGCAAAGAGGGAATGAATGAAGGCTATTAGATCATATTCATAACAATAAACCACTAATGTCAGGATGTTATATGCACGTGGATCTGATAATGTGATAATGACAGTAATATATCCGCTCTGAACACAAACACACACACAGTCTCCATCATTTTCTCGAGCCTTGGGGCAACGCAGGTCGGCCGAGTGGACTCAGTTAGCTGATTATGACTGTAATATACAACCACTATCAACACCGTAAATCTGACACAAGCAGACACACAGAGGCACAGAGAAGTAGACCACACACACAGACACACACACACACACACACACACACACACACACACACAGAAAAAAAAAAATCAATACTGTAGACAGAAACCATGCGTGGTGATTCAGAGCACCCCCATCCCACCCACGCTCCTCAACTCCGCTGCCGAACAGATGTATGGCCTTGGACTTGAGATCCTTTATCTCCTGGATGAGGAAAATTTAAATTGTGCTGAGAAAAGGAATTCATCAGTTCTGAGAAAATGAACTGCCTGAAATTTGTCACAATTATATAAAAAAATAATTTAAACATAACTCCTGAGTCACTCTCTGGCTTTTTGTTCAGGAATGAAGCCTCGGCTATGTTTAGACAGACTTCTATTTGTCCTGTCATATTAACTTTATGCAAAACGAGGTTAATCAGTGGACAAAACCGGACGCTTTATCTTGATATTATGGCTGATATTCAAAACAAGGGATGAAAGCAGCCAGTGAAATATAGGGAGGCAATATTGACATTTGTGCTCATACCACTGAAGCTATAAAGCAGCAGATATTGAAATGGCCGCAGGCGTTTTTGCTTTTTGCTGAATCATGCTGCCATGAGAAACAGCACACACACACACCAGGCTGAATGTTACCATTCAGATATGTACTATGATTTATTCCATTCATTTAAGCTGCTGATGTCTGTTGGTCTTCCTTTTTCAACTGAGACTTTATTGAGAGAGTAAGAAAAGAGGTAAAGGTGTGCAAGTTAGTTACTTATTTGATTTTGGCAAACAAAAACATTGTCTTTGACACCACTGATCAGTCAACCATGGACAGAAATACAACATGGCTGCTCTTGCTCTTCACTATTTAGGATTGATGCTGTCATTTTCTCAGCTTAAAATATAATATCAACAGTAGCACTGTCTCTAGACTGGAAATAAAACAAGCCTAGGCCTGAAATCATCACTTAATTTATCTATTAGTTGATCAAAAGAACATTTATAGTAATATAATTTATATTTTTAAAAATAAGCCATTATAAGACATCAGTTTGGGCTCTGGTAACTTGTAACAGGCATTTTTCATCAATTAGCGAAAACTGAATCCAACACGACCTGCTGCCTGCTGTTGTGGCAAAACACAGTGAAAGTGTTACCATTGTTTGACCTTACGAAACTAGAGGTGAAGTAACACACACTCTAATGTTTTCAGATGTTTGAACAATGTTCAATAATGAGAACAACTGAGGAGACAATAAACAAAGTAGTTGATCCATCCATCCATCCATCTATCCATTATAAGAGCCGATGTTGAGATTCACGATTAGTTCATAAAATAGTTCTCCATCCCCACCTCCAACACACACACACACCACTTTTTATTCCAGACATGCATCATGAGATTGATTGCAAGGGTGTGTGTGTGTGTGTGTTGTGTGTGTACATGTGTGTCGTAATTGAGTGTGTCTCACGAGGGTGATTGCTCAGCCCTCCTACATGTCTGAAGTCATCAAAAGGAGTGAGTGTAACCTTGGGGCAGCTCACTGGAGCTCAGCACACACACACACACACACACCTGAATTCATATGCAGACACACAAATGTGCAAACATGTACTCAAGCAGATACGCAGGTATCACAGGAAATGACGCTTGCATGAACACACACACACACACCTCCAGTACAATATGCAAATGTTTAGTTTACTGGTGGCTGTGGCAGGTGAGCAGCAGAATGTCAATGAGGTGAAACGGGAGGCGTCAACGTGTGTGGCGACCACATGTTACAGTACAGTAGCTCTACATTTAATCTGGATTCAACTTCGTCAAGCCAAATAATCTGTGTTACACACACTGTTTCTCACTACAGTGCATGGTTGTGGTGCTGTTTTAATTACTTTTTCTATTTCACCCTCATCTTAAAGAAACATGTGTGCAGTTCAGAGTTGCCGGGCTCTTTTTTACCATAACTCCTACAGTATGTTCACATGCAGCTAATTTGCATTTGCATGTCATCAAGGAAATGCTGCTCATATCTTCATATTGTATTCATCTGCAAAATGTTCACAGCCAACATTTTTGTATGTATTCAAACTAAAGTGTGGTTAAGGTATGGTTAATGATCATGATCATGGTTAATAATAAAATGACCTCACAGGATGTAAACACAGGACTCCAAATGTCTATACACCATGTGACCTTCACACCACTTTATTGCACTGGCACTCAATGCTGCCAGTTAATCTAGTTTTGCAAATTACATGTAGTTCCATATAAATATTATGGTCAACATTAAGGTGCAAAACAGCTGTTTATGAGAGTGATATGTTGACATTTGGTTGGTTAATTAAAAAAACATAAAACAAAATGCATAAAAATATGAACCTCAACCTATCAACCTATTTGAATCCATGATGGAGCTTATTAACTTTGATTAATTTAATCTAATTAGTAAAACAGAAGCTGCTGGATGATTCAATCTGAACCTCCGGCGAAGTCGGTTTCTTTCCGATTAATTCTGTCGGGGGCAGCGCAGAGTAATGGACACAGAGGAGGTGAAGGTTGAGAGGTAATTGACTCCAACCCTTTGTGTGTACAAAGAAAACATCAGCTGGGGGAAGGTGTGCGCATGTGTGTCTTCACCACTGAGTGTAGTAAAGAGTGAGGCTATATGTGAGATCAATAACTCATATAAAACGGTGCTTTGTCAAAAGCAGTCATTTATCAGGTGACTGTATCCTCCTTCCCTCTTAGTTGCCTTCTCTCTTTGTCTTACACACACACAAACACATGTACACATACGTACACACACACACACACACACACACACACACACACACACAGATGCAGAAACACTCAGGCCATCTGGATGCTTGCAGGGTACAGCTAATTCAATAGATGCTACAAGTCTATTTTTACGCCTGTCAGCTGTACAAGTGACCTCACAGTCATCCATTCACCAAAATCTATTCTATTGGTTTTACATAATATTGTAGCATTTGTCTGGATCTCCTCTCCTCTTTCCCCTCACCTGTAAGGTACATTTCCTCTCCTTCCAGGAACATCATATGACAGCGGGCACATCTGGCACAGCTGGGGTGGTAGCGCTTCCCTCCAGCCTGGAAGAGGAGACAACAAGGAAAGGAAAGGAGAGGACAGGAGAAGAAAGGAAAGGAAAGGAGAGGAGAGGAAAAGAAAGGAGAGGACAGGAGAAGAAAGGAAAGGAAAGGAGAGGAGAGGAAAAGAAAGGAGAGGACAGGAGAAGAAAGGAAAAGAAAGGAGAGGACAGGAGAAGAAAGGAAAAGAAAGGAAAGGAGAGGACAGGAAAGGAAAGGAGTGGACAGGAGAAGAAAGGAAAAGAAAGGAGAGGACAGGAGAAGAAAGGAAAAGAGAGGAGAGGACAGGAGAAGAAAGGAAAAGAGAGGAGAGGACAGGAGAAGAAAGGAAAAGAGAGGAGAGGACAGGAGAAGAAAGGAAAAGAAAAGAGAGGAGAGGGGAAGAAAGGAGAGGACAGAAAAGGAAAGAAAAGAAAAGAAAAAGGAGAGGAAAATAAAGGACAGAACAGGAAAGGAGAGGGGAGGAGGGGAAATGAAAGGAGGCAGAGAGAAGCAATAGCAGATGACACAAATGAGGAAACGAGAACAGATAAGAAATAGAGAAAAAAAAAAGAGGAATGAAGAATGTCGAGAGGCGAGATAAGAAATAGAAGAAAAGGAATGAATTAGGGTAGAGGAGATGGGAGAGTGTTGCTTTGTTAGTTTTCCAAAGCTGCTTCGTCATCAGTCAACACTTCAGTCATTTAAAGAGGGACAGCTGCGTTTTCTTCGCAGCTTTTTATAGACCCACACACACACACACACACACACACACACACACACACACACACACACACACATTCTTCAACAAGACACACAAGGACAAAAATCATGCACAGTCTCCATGTTGTTCACATCTGTCTTAAGCATACAGATGCACATTGTCACACATGGAAAAATGCACTCACCTCGAGGACCCTGCCGCTGATGTACCTGTTGCAGCTGTCACACCTGATCCCGAACTGAGTGTGGTAGTCAGTCTCACAGTAAGGTATCCCATCCCTGCCAGGGGCAAAAATGTATTTACCTCCTGGTCACACATTGTTTCTGAATACCTGAGTCAATCAACTGTGGCTGTCGTCTAGCTGATTAAAATACTGATTTGTTATTGTCAAATAAAATTTAACTGATATACAAAAGTGCTGGTCAAAAAATCCTACTTTTCCATGACAGAATAAGAGCGCTCTAAATCAGAATCAGAATCAGAATCAGAATCTAAATAGCTGTCTATTTACAAATTGGCCATCATCAGTTAGTAGCTTCAGATATGAAAGCCTACACACGAGCAACAATGTCAGTGAAGTAACTTTTCAAAACAGAGGATGTGGATCGCGGGAGAAAATCTTTGACATTTGCTCAAACGCGGTACAAACTGTACATACGGGGGATCAAGCCACTCACTTGCTGATGTACTCTCCAGTGAGCGCACAGCCACACGTTTGGCATTTAAAACAAGTGACGTGCCACTGTCTCTCCAGAGCCAGCAGAGACTGACCCTGTTTGATCTCCTCGCCACAGCCTGCACAGTCTAGAGGAGAGGAGGAGCAGGAGATGCAGCAATGAGAAAACACACAAGGCAAGATAAGAGCAACTTCAACATCTTACGCATTTATCATCCTTCCTCTCTGTCCTTGCCTCTCCGCTCTGCCAACCTCTCATCACTTCTCTCCTCCTTCCTCGTGATAGTCACACTGTCTTTACCAGATGGAGGGACCAGAACCAGGCTACAAGACTACCTGGAGCAGCAGGCCACCTTCTGTGTGTGCGTGTGTGTGTGTGTGTGTGTGTGTGTGTGTGTGGGTGTGTAGCTGCAGGGAAGGTGGCTGTGTTTTGCAGCGTTCAGCAGGTGGACAGTAAAAATCTTCTAATGTTTTTTCACCTGTAGGGGAACAAACGGCCTTGAGGTACGCTTTATTTGAAGGTACCTGCGCAGCTCTGGTGTAGCAGCTTACTTCGGTCACACTGATATCAAAGGATAATGCCGGTCATCTGCTATGTCTCTCTTATTGTCAACAAATCCCACAAAGAGACAAAAACAAACAATCTTAGTTAGAAACAAAGCCTGATTACTCCTCTGCGCCAAAAACACGTAACCTTCATTACCATGAACATGGGCACTGTAGTTTATTATATATATATACTCACTACAGCACTAAATGTGTATTATTATATTCCACGGCTGGAAATAGTCCCTAATAAATACCCTAATCACTCCTGTTTGAGTAACGTTTGCTAAAAGTGCCCAGTTTTTAAAAAATGAAACTATATATTTGTGACCAGTTTTTAAAGATCTTCAGTGGGGCTACAAAAAGAGTAGGGAAGTCGGAAAGTATTGAGAGAACGTCATGGGATTTACTGACAATAAAAAATAAACAACAACGCCAGACTTTAATGCTAAAAGCTGGAGGGCTACTTATTTCAGCAGTTTTGTTGGAGAAGGAAAATGACACCCAAGCTAGTTTAATTTGCTGATGAAGACCACCAGATGCCGTTGAGAAGCTAGTAAGTGGACCACTTTATTTTGTCACACATACTGTTCACAAGGTCAATTATGAACCTCCATGTTCTTCTAAAATAATGTTTATTCCAATGCTGACATCAAATAATAATCCATTTGAGAAAATACTACATTGTCTGAATGTGAATAAGCAGTAATTACCGTGCATTTTTATTGCTGGCAAGTAGCCATGGTAACACACATCTCACTTCATGCATCGTTTTTGGATAACCGCTTGTCATGCATTATCACCAACAAATGTCACGTTACAGTTTACAACATTTACACTAAGTATAGTGCGGTTTGCATGTGTGTGTGCACAAACTGTGTTTGTGTGTGTGTGTGTGTGTGTGTGTGTGTGTCTTACAGCTTGGTCCGTGGACCTTGACGGGCTTGTCGGTGTTCAGACTCTGTGAGCACTGCTGACACACACACTTCTTCCCACAGAAGGTCACCCTGTCTCCGATTGGGAACGGACTCCTGAGAACACACACACACACACACACACACACAGAAAAATTCAGGAAAGCTATGCAGATATGGCATCGCAGAAATTTTACTTTTTGAAACACGCAGTTAAAAAGGGTCGGTTCACCCACATCACAATCACAATAGAATGACATTTGTATTTCTCACAACACTGAAAACTAATATTTGACAAATCAACAGCAATGTTTTTACATTGGGACTATTTCATAACAGTAATGCTGATAAAAACAGCACTGGAAATCATATAAATATTTACATTGTTTCTCAAAGTCCCCACTGAAAAATGTAGAGTAAATCAATTGCTTCAGTATCCGAGAGGATATGAGATTATATTTCAGGCTTCTTCCCGAACAATGAAACAGTAGTGGAGTGTCAACCACAACATTTTCCCCATTCCCTGATATTGTGAAGTCTTATTTCTCATGGTTGGTTACACTGACACATGTATTTTAGCAGACATGACTGAAATATTAATACAAAAAGTATAAACTGAGACAAACAGTTAATGCTTTTTGGCCTGAGGGTTCAGCTGTAGCCACACAGTGTGAGGGCAGACGTGAGCACCTGCGATGCAGCCACAACTGAATCAAATTTTTATCATTGTTTACTAATCTGTATCCAGATCACAGCAGAGACTTCCTTCATTTTTACTCCTCTGGTAGAAAATAAATGATAAAGTGTTTGCTGCTTCTCGACAGTCGCCTCAGAAACACAGAAAGCTCAGCCTGAGTGCAAATACGATTCAATATTTATAGTGAGAATCCTCAATTTTGAAAGCCCAATAAGTATTTTGCGGTGATACAAATTATTATACCGTACATTACTGTGTAGGTATTTTCTCATTTATAACTGAAAATGTTCAGCTGTTAGTGGCAGTCAGAAGATTTCTAGTGTTTACGTCCTGCCAGTAAAAGACCTCAGCAGTGACAGCAGGTTCCCATCCTGTGTGTGTAACATGAGGCTAAGCTTCACATTCGGACTGTATCTATGAATCTTGACTAGGTATCTGATAACAAACCTCTTTGCTATAATACAACAACTGTGTGTGAAGTAAACAGACTTTGCTGCAGCTGGGCCACATGGAAAAAATACTCAGAACAACGACTAGAAGACCTTTTTTAAGAATATCTGTTTAGTTGCAGGAAAATCAAGTAACAAGTCAAATTGAAAAATGTCCTTCACGTTGGACATCAGGTCAACGTAACAGAAGCTCTTTTTCAACTATTTCAGAAATTGTTCTGAAACAGACTTCAGATGATCATCAGTATACTGCTCAGCTCTATATCATGTTGTGTGTCCGTCTTCTGGTTGGAGTTTTGCACTCTGCACACACTCAGAGAGCTTGTTGTGGGAGTCAAAGTGCTTTGACGAAAAGTCATTTGAGAGACACAATTTTACTGCAATATGCTGACGCAGCCATTTTCAAAACGAATAAGCTTCATTAGCAAAACTCTCACTATAAGCAAGCCGAAGCCTAATGATCCATCTCTACGTCCAACATACTGACTGATAGTTAGCCTTTTATATATTTACTGTACGGCTCAACAGTCACACTTCATTTACAGTCACTTTTATCACATTCACTGCAGCTTTGAGTCAACTGAACTGAAGCCAATATTAGATTTACATGATAGATAATAAATAAAGTGAGACCAGCCAACTACAGCAGACACTAAGCAGACCTCCCATATAAAGTGTTTAAATATGTTAACATTTATCTTGTTTGTTTATCTCATGGATGAGCTTTCTCACCAACTTCCTGCTCCACTCTGATACACTTGTACTTGTACAAATGGTACTCCAAAAACAATTATATTCATATTCAGTTTTATAGCAGGAAGCCTGCGGTACAAACTGTGGGTGGAGTTTGAAAGATGTGGTTTCTCTGATAGGCAGGGTCGAATGAAAGACGCTATCAAGTTGCACAAACGTTTTATTTTTTTATTTTCAGTAAAACACTTTGTGACAAACCTGGAGAAGGCACTCTTTCAATAAACTTAGATTTGTTACTTTTAATTAGCTGTAACAAGTTTGATTGACTGTGAACATTTCAATTAAAACATCGCCTACAGTGTCTCCAGACTCTGCAGTAGCTTTCTTGTGTGAGCTGGTCAGTGAAACCAAACACAGGAATTTACTGGCCCGCAGTACTTATACATCATTGCATTTTAATTGTTAAGGGCCACCTGTGGTGTGCAAGAAGTTGTGAACAGACTTGCAAAGTCATTATGTGAATCTCATGTGTTGCTGTTTTTGTAGTCACAAGTTACGAATGAAGCTGTGCCAGAAGGAAACACGTAGAGCTGTAAACAATGGTGTTAAAAATTTTGAATATTTGAATTGCACTACTCCTACTATTATTATTATTACCAATACTACTTTTTATAAATATACTCTATTCTAATACTTTTACTATATATCTTTGAATATATCATTCTTATCACTGACTTCACAGTGCAGAATAAAAGGATGTTTCTGAGAATGAAGAGAGAAATCGTGACTGTCAGGAAGCCCATAAACGTTGCGACTACACACACAAACACTTTCCCTCACCTGCAGACGCTGCAGACGAAGCAGTGCGGGTGGTACGTCCTCCCCAGGGCAGATACCACCTCTCCAGTGATGTACTGGTCACAGCTGTCACACTGGGTCCCGTAGAGCCGCTGGTAGTCCTCTGTACATATGTACTCGCCAGAGTGGTGGAAGAAGCCCGAGTGCACCAGATCACAGCCACACACTGCACAGACAGAGAGACAAAACTGAACCAGTGCGCTTTATTGCTCAGAAACACGAGGCAGGCTGACCAAACAGAGAGAAAACAGCACTGTGTGTAGTCACAGTGAAGCAGGCCTGATAGGAACTATTTCCTCAAGTTCTTCAGGGCAAACTATCAAGATTACCACGTAGTTTCAGTATGTATATTCCAAAAAACTGCTGCTGTAATTAAGAAACTTTAGTTGTCAGCCTGCTTTGACACAAGCACCACTGTTAACCCATTAATATAGAGGTTTTGCCTTCTAGTTTGAAGGTAGTTAATAACACACATGGTCACATTTGTGTGTGTGTGTGTGTGTGTGTGTGTGTGTGTGTGCTGGTTGAGGGGGTGGGATTGTTGCGAGTGCAATCTGTCCTTTCTGACCTCTAAAAGGGTTAATACTCTAATCTGGTTTTGAGGATTAGACCAGTAACCACCTAATCTGTTAAATTATACAGTATGTTATGTCTGTGTAAATCATGATACACACAATATATATTTTTATATGTATTTGTGGAGGCAGCGTTGTGTGATAGATGCATATCCAGACACGTGAGCACACGCAGATACACACACACACTGTGTTTGCTATAAATACTGACAGCATGATGTATGGCTTTTATTTAGCAAATGCAAAGTCCCCTCAGCCAAATGATTGCTTCTGGTCCAGCTGTGCCGAGAGGTGAGGAGGCCTCTGCTGAGCTGGTTGGTTAGACGATGATTTGCTGGCAGGGAGCTCACTCTTTTAACTCCCAGCAGTTGTGTTTTACAGACTTTATGACAGTATGAGCAATTTGAGGGCCACACCTAAGCCATATCCTCTCACAGTGCCACCAGTGTAAAGATTTTTATCATGCGTGTCCCCAAAATGAATTGAATCACTGATGCTGTCAGTGCCATGTTTAACCCACTCGCTCTACACAGGTCACTATGATATAACCTGTAGGGATCAGCCCCAGCAGGTGGAGGTATAAACTGCAGTATGCAGTATACAGTGGCACCATGATACGATCTGGATGTACTGTAAATTAGACATCTGAAAGGCAGCCAACAGATCAAGATATCTGACAGTGAATTGAATGTCTGGTCTCTAATTAAGCTAATGGCTCTAAACCCAGTGGAGTGACGGGATCTGATCTGATCCGAGCCAGCATGTTAAGTGGCTCAGACACAGAGAGAGAGAGAGAGAGAGAGAGAGAGAGAGAGAGAGAGAGAGAGACTGTAGAGCAAGACAAACAGTCTAGCTGCCTAATGTATGTGTCTCATTGGAGCCAACCTGAAGTCATAAAGACAGTAAAGCAACATTTTAAGTGAACTGCACTCCTTTTCAAAGTTTTCTTGATGTGAAGCCTGAAGCCAAACGCATGAATCATTAGATTTTCATTTAGAGAGAAAGGCTTTCATGTAACCCACAGACCAGAATCATGTCATGGTGACTTTCTATCCGCATTAAAAAGTATAATCTTGTAATACTATGTAGATATTAACATGGTGTTGCTTTTCATTGCACATTTTATCACTGCAATCACATTATCCTCTAACTGCTGACCATAAAAAAACTGCCCTTATTGCCGAGAGCCACATAGTTGTAAACAGTAGAAACAGACTGTAGAATCAAGTCCAGTTCATTTGTATAGCACTTTTCAATAACAAGTGAGACATAAAGGCATTAAGAGAAGACACAAGCAGAATCTGAAAGAGTAAAACAAATAAGCTAAAATAAAATAAAACAGATTAAAAAGGAGAATAAAAATTACAGTACAAGATATGAATCAATAGTCCCAAACTGAACTTAATAAAATGCAGTGGCAAACACGAGGTGTTAAAATAATTAAAAGACTTCAAGTTTACTGGGAGTTTGTTTCAGTAATGCTGCTTCTCCACGTTTAGTTTTGACTCTGGGGACTCTGAGTGAGCAGACCTGACCCAGACGATCTGAGAAGTCCGGACGCTTCATAACGGAGCAGCTGATCAGAAATGTATCTTGGCCCTTAAACCAGTCAGAGCTTTATAAACCAAAAGTAGAATTTTAAAGTAAATTCAGTATGCAAGTGTGAAGATCTGGGAACTGGAGCGACGTGGTCTTTCCTGGTCTTAGTGAAGACTCCAGCAGCAGCGTTCTAAGTCAGCTGTCTGGTCTGCTTTTCAGAGAGACTGTAAAGACAGCATCGAGCCCACTGAGGATAAATACATGGACAAGTTTTTCTAAATCCTGCATAGACACAAGTCCTTCGTTTAAATCCGGACATATTCTTAAAGTGATACCTGATCATGAAACCAGTCTCATGGTTTTCTTTTTCTTCGTCTTTGTTTTTGCTGAATCACTCCAGAAAAATAGTCAAACAGACAGGACGGACCTCCTACACACTCCTGAGTCCAAAGTTTTCACCTGCCTGACACAGATCTGAAAGTCTGTTTGCAGAATTCATGATGAAATTTGTATCTACGCATCTGCTTTTCCAACACAGATATGATGCTTTTGTTGTTTCCCTCAAAAGTTCATCATCATTGTCTTATAACTGAATTATTCTTCTTACAATTTAGTTAGTTTGAAGATGTTGAAGTCAATTTATTCATATAAGAAAGAAAAACTAGGACATCACTGTCGAACAAGAGAAACGCTGCACAGTATTTGTTTTTCTCCGTCTGCTCTGTCTCTGATATTGTATTCTTGTCATGGCAAAGCTGCTGTCACACAACTTTAAAATGCCAGCCTGACCTTTATCGGTCTGCCTGAGACTAAATCTGTTCACAGTGGAAGAGTTACAGCTTCTGAATGAGCTGTACACACGTACTGTATATCAAAACACACACATGTGTATGTGACATATGTGTTGTTTATGTCCCACAAGTCAACCATTACTTTTTTTCCTACCCACTGGGATTCAAAGGCCAGTGGAAGTGGAAGTGTTTTAAGAGGAAGGATTCACCAAAGATGGAGTTTTGTGGTTTTCAGCCAGCTGTGATAACATGATGTATGCAAACCTACATACATACAGTTTACAGTATATGTGGTATAGTATATAATATATACTGTGTATATTCTCTGTTTCCCTGACTCATACACTTGAGGATGATCGCCGTGTCCTTCTCATCTTTTCTCAGCCTGCTGATAGCGTTCACACATTCATCACTGTCTAAATGGAAAGCTATTAAGATGTGGAGGAAAACAGGAAACGGAGGGAGTTGTTGTGGCTTGGACCTCTCTGGAGGGACCTCGGGTATATTTGGATTTTCAGATCGCAGGCCATTTTCAAAAACTGCCCTCACAGAACAAGATCCAGGCTGTGCATCTAGATACCACTTCTAATATTCAGCTTGGATATATTTAAAGTCATAATTTTAACAAGCAAGACCATCAAGTAATATTGGAATATAGTTTTGCTGCTCGCTGGAGAGCTTTCATGCTTTTTTTTTTATATCATGCTTTTATTAGGCTAGTTTTATTAGCCATACAAATGGCATGGCATCAGTCCGCCACTTTGGTTTAGACGGAAATATCTCAACATCTATTAGATTTATTGCCATGAAATTTCGTACAGACATTTTTGTTCCCCTCAGGATGAATTGTAATAAATTTGGTGAGCCCGTGCCTTCTTAATCATCAGGTCAACATTTTATCATGTCCATAAAGCTTTGGCTCAAATACTAATGACATTACCATCATCTTCATCTGCATTTTTGTACTAACTAGCAAATGTTACCATACCAACACAATGGCAAACGTGGTAGACATTATTCCTGATGTTAGCATGTTGACGGCTGTGCCTAAGCTTCACAGAGCTGCTAGCATGGCTGTAGATTCTGCTTTGCTGTCACTGCATCTTTAATAGATTGACAAGAACCTATTTCAGGTCTCAGTACTGAAACGTTGCTCCTAATAAAGATGAACAACGAGCGAAGCTCAGCAGATACGACGCAGAGGCTTTTATTTTCTTATAGACAGAAAGTAAATGGAAACTGATGTATCCCAAAATGTCATACGTTGTTATTCTTATTCCCACAAGCACTACTGCAAAAAGACGTTTGTTAACGGTCCCAGATCATGTAGTAGATCAAGCAGTGTGCAGACAGGTTCACATGGGGGCTCAAGTCAGATTGAAATTCCTCTCAAAACCATTCAACCAGTCAGGAATTAAACTAAAAGTGTAAGTCTAAGAGTGCGTCTGAGCCTAAATAATTTCATGAAGCTAAAGATTTCATTTTGCAGATTTACAATGTAATTATAATAGAAGCAGTAAACGCCACAGCAGAGAACTCCCAGGATCTAAATGACTTCGTGCCGTCCTGCTACCATCCATTATTCCCTCTTTGTCACATGACATTTCAGTCTTTCAGGGACAGTCAGGACAAATCTTCCCACTGCCACTTGAACTTGCTGACTGAAGCTTAATGTTCAAATAGGTCAAAGACTTGTCAGTCGCCTCAGTGCCAGACCCATCAAGACAGAGCTTATGACCCCTACGTGACCCCACTCTGACCCTCCTTGACCCCACCTGTTGCCTCCGAAGGTCTTCTACATTTAGTCTCTGTTCTGTGAGCTGAATCAGCACTAACCGGACGGCTCCTTCAGCAGCTAAATAAAAAGGGGGCGTTCAGAGACAACAGAGTCCTACGCAGTGATTTAGTCCCATTGTACATACCGGTTATTGATCAACTGTATGTCTGCTTGGGAAATTAATCATCAGTTCTGTTCCATTTTCTTTGCTCTGATTTTATGTAGCTTACGTCAGTTTGTTCTTTGTAACTTTCATTAATGCAAAATTTACATCATTAAGTGAATTCGACCTCCACTGGTGATGATTGTTTCTGCTGGACGGTTGATCCCGTGGCAGAGAGAGTGACACCATTTTTATGACCGTCTACAACCATCTAGAGAGTCACCGAGCCTCCTCTCTGCCTCACTGTGCAGTGCAGCCACACTCCAGCTGTCTGTCATGGCTGCCACAATGACCCCAGGAGTCCTGGGGAGCTGTAAAACTTATTCTTATCAGACAGAAATAACGATCACAAGAGATTTCACGGGAGATGATTCAGGCCACATCACATTAATGAGAGAAATTGCTCATTTGTAAGTCGTCATAGCAGCTCAATAATCTGGTACTTGGCAAGTCCGAACAAGGTTGATGATAATCGGATTAAAGTCACAGGTAGGTGATGCCTCTGTGATTGAATGTATTTATGATTTAAACATGATGTTAGGTGGGGGTAGTTGTTCCTAAAGTGGGGGCACAGAACTGTTGCATGGAGCTTTTTCACTTGTCAAACACATATGCAACTAATAATTATTAATTGCTGCAACTGAGTCATTGTTGATGTTATTAGTTAGACCTGTGCTCCTCCTGCAGTCAAAAACAAGGAACAATAAAGAAACAAGAGTGCTGTGATGCTGGAAAGACTTTTAAATTAGACTATTAAAATTCAGGTTAGCGAGATTCATTCAGAGAGCAAAATGACAGTAAAGTCAAGCAACAAGCAAGCAAATATGAAGAAGCCTTTCTTGCTCTCTTGTTTACTGTCAATACACCCAGGCAGTTTGGGAAACGTTCAACTTGCAGTTTTTCCATGATTTTTGTTTCAGCTTCCAAAGAAGAGCACACCAGAAAATGTTTGGGTTTCACAGGGTTAAGGACATAATCCTGAGGGACTCCAAAACATGTTTTTCATAACCATGAAAAGAAATTCTACGCAACAGCTCCCATAAACACTTTTTGCACGTAGGGGCTGAAGGGAAAATTTCTTTTAAAAATCTGTGAAGGCATTAATGTGTTGAAATTTGTACATGTGCCAACTGGTTTGCCAAGAAGTGAACACTGAAAATATGTAATAATAGTTTTGATATTTGTTGGGGAAAAGCTCAGTTTTAAAGAACACAGTTTTTATATTGATTGTGATATTTTTAGTATTTTTAGTATATGGTGTTGTCTTTGTTTAATTATAGAAAAAGAAACATCTCTCCATCTTTCTATTAGAGACCTAGAAGAAGGGAAAAGTAAGAGGAGGCTTGTAGAGAGAGCAAGCAGAAAATAAATTTAAGGTCACAAATAAATAAAATAAATACAAATCAATAAATAAATAAAATCATGCTCAATGCATTTTCTTTCTCCTCCCTTTTATCTCAACATCTACTCCCTTCTTCCCTCTCTGCTCCATCACTTTCATTCCTCATCAGCCTCCTACTCTCCCTCTCCCCTGTTCATCAGGGGGCAGGTTCAGCTGCAGTTCGTCGGAGGCACTGAAGTATCTAAATACTTTTCTTCTACATCTGTTAACAGTGATATGTAGCCTATTAGAATGAAGTGCTTGAGGTCTGGACACACATATGCACAAAACACACACAATTGGCAGAAAGACAACAGATAATGATTTATTTGTTTACTGCCAGCGGCGCAAGCTATGGGTCGAGGGAATGACAGAAAGAGGCAAAGGAAAGAAAAGATTTAAAAAAAGAAGGGATATAAATTAAGACGGATGCAAGAAACAAGAACTCCTGGAGGCCTGATACACATGTTGACTGTCTCTTTTTGATTTAGCCTCAAGATTCAATAAAAAAACGTACAGGCATTCACAGAAAAACACCAGCACACTGACCCACTGTGCAAAAGCTCTTTGCAAGGACACAAAAGAAGAGTGCTGCACAGCTGAGCTGATACAGCAGCTAATGCTTCACAGTTTGTCCTTGAAGTCTCTTCTGAAGAAAAGAGCCAGGCCATCCGTGACCGTCTGTATGGCTGAGAGTACACTAATACTGATAAAATGCACTGAATCTCACTCCTGGTATGCTTCACTTCTGAAACACAAACTTGTTTCAAACCGAAGTGGGTCAGGGTTTGCAGGAAGCTTTACTATGTAAGAAGAATCATAGGGGTCGGTTTTATATTCTGTTGAGAAGGTGAAGACCCTGCGATTGTACAATCCACCCAAATGAGTCAGTGTGCCTGTTGTTGTACATCACCTATGAGGAGAGACTCATTGAATGGTATAATGGACAGACGGCATTTTTATCTCAAAAAGCTTTGTGAAATGTTTCAATGTACAGAGAGAATCGCACTATTTGGGGTAACCCTAACCCTTTTTTTCTCCAGTAATGAGCAAGTTTGTTCATTACAAAAAGAGATGCTGTAATGTCACAGATGATGCACATGGTTCAATTATCTGGTGAAAAAAAGAAGAAGAGAGGAAAGGATTATTTTAGACGCGAGGCTAAGACGAGACGTGGAGAAAAGAGAAGAAAGGCAGGATGGGAGTCAAGGGAGCGATTAGAGGAAGAGGAAAAAGGGGAAAGCATCATATGTGAGGAGAAAGGGAAGCAGGCAGCAGAGTGAGGGGATCAGGATGTGATGAGACAGGGGGGGACCCAGGGGAGGTATCAATGAGGCTATCGATCTGTCCATCCAGCGCACGTCTGCCGTCTTCCCTCATCTATTCGCATCATCAACATGGGATGGATTTCCTCGTTGTACCTCCTCTATGTTTGCATGAGTGGGATCAGGGCGGACGGATAGATCAAAGTGGGGAAAGGAGAAAAAGGGAAAGTCTAACCAGTCTAACAGAGGGTATCACGTGGCCACAGTGTGGATTTGGCTATATTCTTTGGACTGGTACTGAATGGAGGTCTTCAGTAGTTAAGTATTAACATTTGTCAGTCTAACTGAGGAGTTACGATTGCGTATTTGCATACCCAGCAGGATGTGGAGATAATATTCCAAAAACTGGCATCATTTGCTTTAAAATGAGGGCAAATTTATGACTGTGTTCCATATTTTATGAGACATTTTATGAGAGCAGAAAGATATTATTTGCAGAGTTGCACTTTTCTTTGTCTTATGAGTGATCAGCCTTGTTAAAGTCTTCACTGATATGCAGCCTGTTGTCTATTCTTACTGCTCTGACGGAAAACAAAGTTTCAGTGGTAAAATCAAAAGTTTAAATTCTAAATGTGATATTTTTACTTGTAGGAACAGCTTGTATGATGGTTGTTGGATAGATTTTTGTGAAAACATGCTTGTAGTTGTAAAGCTGCTGCAGATGTCAGATAAAGTTGTGAGAGATTTTGCTATTTTGTTCATATGTATAAAATGATCTTCCAATAATCTTCCTTCAATCTTGCTGCCCATAAAGCAAGCGCACTAGTGTCTACTTTAACATTAAAAATATCCGCTGATTTACATACGTCTCTTTCACATTGTGAAAGAAAAAAAAAAGTCTTTTTGGGCCAGTGTGCATCTTGTGACGGGCCTGGAAGTTGTAATTACACAGTTTGGCCACTATGTCAAATTGGCTTTAAAGCCCGGCGCACTTCCTGGCGGCTTGCACGAATCTCTGTATCAAATCTAATAGCAGTTGTTGAGACGTTTCACTCAAAACCACAAATGTGAACTTCACGGTGGTGCTAGAGGTAAAGTCAGTTAAAGTTATTAAGATTAAAGTTAAAGTTATTGGGATTCATCCTCTGGGGACCATGAAGGTATGTACAACATTTCATGGCAATTCATCCAGTAGTTGTTGAGATATTTCTGTCTGGATCAAAGTGTTGGACCGATCAACTGACCGTGTGGCTAAAAATAACCTTATGGTTAATCGTCATTGAATAGCACCAAGGTCTTCAGATACATTTAAAACATGTTTTATTGAAATCATGAGAAGGACATTTAAGTATAACTACACGACCCAATAAAAAACAACCTCAAATCACACAGACACACAGTGTTGCTGGGGACGTCCATCTCACTCTGCTCATCTGTTTCTATTTCTCATTTATCCCAAGTCTCCTCTGCTCTCTTGAAAACAAAAAATCTCTCTTCAATCCCAAATAGGCACACTGACAGGAGATTACACTGTTACCAAACAAAGACGCATTGAACGTGAGACGAGAGAGCGACAGAGAGGGGGAGGAAATAAGAGGAAAAAATAATGAGCAGAAGATGTATAAGAAAAAAATAAAAGGAGTCGCCTGTATACTAAAAGCTGACGATTTGATTCTTGTCCACTCCATCAGCTGATGTCTACTCAGCCCACACGGCCCATTAGCTAAAAGTCATTAAGCTTACTCTGCAAGATCAAATGTCCATAATAATAAATACTTTAATATCAAAGAGGAGAACACTTCCGTCGGTAAATCTAGCTTGTGTCCCGTCAGAGGGAACGAGTGCTTCGACTGAGCAAACAATCAGTCAATTAGACAATCAATTATTCAACCAAACAAACAATCAAAGCAGTTATTTCAGCTCAGGTTATTTTTAAGATCACTGAGCAATGAAAGAAAAAGAAAATCCTCCTCTTTGGTGTTTTGTGGCTGAGTGCATTCAGGCGACGTTACTGGCAGATCAAACAGAGAAAACAGTGTTGTCTCGCAGCACGCTTTGGGACTGTGCGGGTCTCGGCCTGTGAAAGGAGGTTAGCTGGTTGGAGTCTGACTACGGGCTGAAAAACCTGCTGACTGCACTGCTAAGCTAGCTGCTGACTCCAGACCTCCATTTGTGCCTTCTGTCCCACCTGCTCACTGGTGGAGCTCAAAACATGCAAAGACACACAAATACAGACATGCTGTATGTACGCACACACAAATTTATGGCAGTTTTGACTAGTGTTTTCCCCACTGTTAAGACCGCCTGTTCTATTTCCAACATTCATTTCCATGTGGAGTAGTTTTATTTATGCTCACTTAAAGGTGGGGCTCAAATACCAATCATACATTATTATGATATTAATTCAGGTACATGGCCCAAATAATCATGCTATTTTGTATATTTTGTGTATATATATATATATACACACATAGACACATATGTATATATATATGTATATACACACACACATATATATACGTATATGTATGATATATCATATATCATATGGGCCTACATCACATACTACACCTTACCTAGCCAAGCCTTTGTTTTTGGCATTTAAACATTACATGTGCGCTGATTGTGGCTGCTCGGATATTTAGACAAAACTACAATAAAATGTTTTAAAGATCAAAGATCTTCCCACCTTCTGTTGGAGATATCGCATGCCACCTTTTGTTTCTGGTGACAGTGATGTCCAGTTACTGATGCGTCTGTGTCACTGACTGTTTTTCTTATATAATTCAGTTTGTAATTGACTTTGGTCCTGGTAGAGTCATCGTTCAGTTTCTATTTCAGTGGAGACAGAGGCTATCACTGACTCAATTGTGCTGGTTCCTTCTTGTCTGAGTACTGATAATTATTTAATATTTAATTATGCAAATTGATGTGGGTGGAATCCACACATGGAAACACATGCATTAGTCCAAGACTGAAAATAAATAAATGAATATGAAACGTTGTGTGTGAGTGTGGGAGAATAGAAGCGGATGTGAGTGAATGTACATATTTATGCGTGCATGTGAGGAGGTGTTAACGCTGAATATGTGGATGCATGTTTGTGTGTGTGTGTGTGTGTGTGTGTGTGTGTGTGTGTGTGTGTAGGTGTGTGGCGGCTCTTTACCTTGGCAGGTGAAGCAGTGAACATGGAAGTGTGTGTTTTTGACGCGCACCACCTCCCCACGACAAACCTCCCCACAGCGCTCACACACGATGGGCGAGTTTCCGCGGCTGGAGAGAGGAGAGCTGCTGTTGTTGTTGTTTCCTCCATAAAGACCTGACTGGTACTGAACTGCAGGGAGGAGAGGAGAGGATGAAAAACATGTCACTTATTGTCTTCTCCTTTTGTCTTCCTTTCAACTGAATTCAAACATCTGATCAAAGTGTGATAAAAATGTGGAACAGCTGCCACAAAAAGATGAGAGATCTGATGCACTTTTTTTCTTCTTCTTTGTTACAAGAACATGTGATGGCAAACATGAGCTTTAATGTATAATGAATTTGAAAACAGCTGCTCAGGTTTGTCTTATATCTTATATATGTCTTATATACCTCTCCACAGATATATATATATATATATATATACACAAAGTGGAAACAAATCAGATCCACAAGTTGACTAAATATAATTCTCAAACATTAGTACAGATGTTGCTTTGTTCTGCCCCTCAAGAAAATCTATTTGAGCCTTTAGATGATCTTTAATGTCATACAAACACTGTGGCAACCAATCCTAGTGCATCGATGAAATCAAATAGATACACAATAAAAAAAACAAACACACACTCGACGGAAGGTTTAGAGGAGATGAAGAAGGCTTTACGACTGACTTTGTAACTAGCAGTGGCTCCTGGAAAGTCTCTGCCAGGGAGATAAGCACGACTTACAACCATTCATTACAAGGTAGTGGCTTAAGAGACAGACAGACAGACAGACAGACAGACAGAGACAGAAAGACAGGCAGGCAGGCAGACAGGTATAGGAAAAGACATATACTAATTGACGTATTTCAAACTGCTGGTGGTCTTCAGTATCTTATAAACAGATACTTATGTATAGGATTACACATCTAAAAGTACTCTGCAAGTGTGCACTATAGTAGCAATGGTACAGATTTGCTATTATAACACTTTACAGGTTTGCATTAATGTGGCACACTGTACATTTATACAATTATTTATGTCTATACTTGACTTATCACTTGTCTATTCTCTTTGTATTCTGCAGTTATTTCTTTTATTCATAACAAATCAGGGAGGACAGCACACTAGGAATTGTATTGCAGCTTGGGTATATGACAATAAAGCTTTGAATTGTGAATCTCAAAATATACACACACATACACACACTATGAGAGACAGAAAAGGGCAAAGTGGGGGCGTTTTGGGATCATCCTTGCTTATGAAACTGGTCAAATCCAAACAAGTCCTTTTTTTATGCTGTCTGAAACACACACACTCACACACTCACACACACTCTGTCTCTGTCATGTTGGGACAACAAGACAGTAGAGTGAATAGATTTAATTGACTGGCAGCATATATGAGCACTATTGATATTAACTTAACTGCACTGTACCAAGTGTTCACCAATCTGAGCAACAATTCTACTGTAGTCTACTAAATTCAATTACATTACTGTTAATGCTCCAGCATCCCAGAGTATTATGAAATACACACACACACACACACACACACACACACACACACACAGGCAGGTTAAGCTGATGACAGCAGGAGAGAGACAGAGAGAGTTGTGCTTTCAGGAGAAAAAAAAAAGGTAAAACTGGGACAAAAATGTTTCCTAACAAATCATCAGTGTGTGTGTGTGTGAGTGAGAGAGAGAGAGACTGTGTGTATGAGAGAGAGAGTGTGTGTAAGTGTGTCTGTGCGTGTGTGCACCACAGAAGCTGGCATTGGTTCTGTAGCCAGATGGCAGCACAAGGACTGAAACCACAGACATAGAAAGATCTGAGCCACCTGTGTGTGTGTGTGTGTGTGTGTGTGTGTGTGTGTGTGTGTCTAAATTTCCTATATTTCACATAGCAAAGATTAAGAACATCTAAAATCGTCAGCCGACTCCCAGGTTTATCTTGTGACCACTTGGGGGGGGGGGGGGTCTACAGCATCAAAACTGCTGCTGATGAGAAAATATATCAAACAGCCAATTTGTCAGGATCCAGCGGTTTTGATTCCATCTCTGCGTCCGTCATCACACTTCATTTTGGATGCTGTTTTGTGCCATTTTGACAAAAGTTTGGTGAAAGCGGCTACACGTCATCAAGTTACTCTGACCTTATTGTAATGTGCTACAGCAGGGAAAACATCTCAGCTGCAACGGACTGCATTTTCATAAGAAATTCAATTGAATGCCACCTCTATTCCCCTACACTTCTCCCTGAAGTGTCTTCAAAGTCTGCACTGTTTGACAGCAACACATATTTATTCTGACCTTTGACCTCGTGGATAAACAGCCTGGATCAAACCCAATAAGGTTTCCCATAGCGTGAACCACACCAGTCAGTCAAAAGATAATCCTCGTCTTTTCTGTGGGAGATTTTTTGGGGGTTACAGTCGCTCAGCCAGGGCCCCTCTGCGGCGCTGAAATGGTCATAACTGTATGGGAGTGAAGCCCCACTGGAGCCCTTATAAAAAAAGGTTAAATATGTCCGGGGGGGGGGGGTATAAAACTGAATGGCTGCTACAGTCGGAGGTGTAAGCAGCTGCTTGATGTCTTGCACTGGAAAGCACAGTCATGTCTGCAGAGCCACTCTGTTTTTGTAAAATATATTTTGGGATTTAGTGGTTTCACATTAATAAAAACCTCCTCTATGCGGTTCTATGTTTAGACATTGGGACATTTTAATATGTGCCTGGTACAATGTGGACCAAAGAAGTGCTCTGTTGTTATTAGAGAACAGCAGGGGCTTCCTTTCTTCTCTCCACAATATCCGAGTAGCTGTCACAGGCTTTTCTGACTGTCTTATTTGACTGTTAATGATTGTAACACGTCCTGAGATCTAAAAAATGAAAAAGATGGACTTGATAAATATGATTAAATGATAGATAAATTGATTGGTTCCTGTGACTGTGGGGATTTCTTCAGCGGAGGAATCCCTGGTTGTTACACGGTTATCAATCCATACACACTGCTTACAACTGCAACACACACTGACACTGATGAAAACACTGATGAATGCTGTCATCTGTCAATACACAATATCAGCCTCTGTTTCTAACCTTTGTCGACCGGGAGCTGGCTAATGACAGGATGAAATACAGTGTCAATAAGTGACTCCGTGATCAATAACCTCTGTGAAAGGCTGTTTATGTCTACTTCAGGTTAAACCCTCCCAGGGCGCTGTGTTATTGATTAGGCAGAACACACATACACAGACTCATATGAACACCCACACACAGCCTACACATGTGCACCTTACACTCACACACACACACACACACACACTCGCACATAGCTTACCATTTGTCGGTCCACTCATGATGTGAAGTGGAAGTCTTCAGCTTGAATGAGAGTCCTCCTCAGAGTCTGTATCAGTTCAATAAGCCTCCAGCAGCAGGACAAAAGCTCCAGATATGACCGAGCACTCCTGTCAACTCTCTCTGTCCCTGCCCGACTTAACACTCTCCCTCCCTCTCTGTCTCAGTCTGAGGGCTTTCCCTGCTCCTCCCGGCAAGCGGATTACGGACTACTGTGCCCCTCCACCCTGCGTAAAGGCTGCCGGTTGACGAATTAAATCGGAACTGACTGGTGCCATCCTCCTTCAGCTTCTGCCTCTCCCACCCGGCAAGCCCCAGCGGTCCTCTGGTCCGGTGCAGAGGCGTCCATCCCTCCCTGAGCAGCCGGCGGACGCCTGCATGCCTGTACTGAAATGCTGGATGGGGAGTTTCTGAGGGGTTTTCACAGACTTGGGAGCTGTCAGAGCGTCTTTTCACCGGGCAGGACGAGCTCCTCTCACGGTGCGAGAGCGCCGAACAGCGTCCGAGCTGCAAACTACAAAACACCAGGAGAGCCTGAACCTACAGCGGCCGCATGGCTCTGCTCCGACTCAAAGTGCTCTTGGGGAGAGGGAGTACCATGAAAATAGTCCTTTTATTATTTCAAGCTTTTATTGCCAGAAGCTTAAATGTAACTCCAGGGAAAGCCCTGGCCAAAGTATCAAACCAAACAGCCTTGACTAGAAACACAACCACAACAGGCTACTAAATAAACCAGGAGGAAAAGTTACAATCTGACCAAACTCACAGAACAGGAAACCATCTGACATTAACCTGACGACAAAAGCTCTCAATGCACAGACAGTTAACGTGAAAAAGGCAGTAACACTGTCCTTAACTGTTGCAGCCCCTCAGCCACCTTTATATCCCCACGTGGACTATGATTGGCTGCAGGTCCCCAGATTCAGCTGCCAATAGCAGGAGAGAGGAGGAGGACCTATAGAGCCTGAGCAACAACACAGCACATATTAACATTTTATCACCAGTTACACATTCACCTGTGGGGGGATGTAACAGGCTCCATATGGGGAGTTTATTGCCAGTGGCTCTTTATTGGGATTTTGTATGAGATATACTTTATTTGTAATTTGGTATTTTGTCGGTCCCGTGTGGTATCAATGTAATATTCCTGCCATATTCCAATCAGGGAAGTGTGTCAATGGCTCTCAGTAGTCAGTTAATGGTGGGCTGATTGTGGGCCATTTTATTCCTATATGGTATTTTTTATCTCAAAGCGTGTCACTTCAATAATCATATAATAATGCTAGAGAGAGTTTACAAAGGAAACATCCACCCTAAAATGTAATTTTATACTGTGCTTTTTCAATAGTTTTGACAGAAGCAAATATCTCCTGGAAAGTACCAAGACTTAAACTGATGATGATGATGATGATGATGATGATGATGATGCTCACTTTTATTTAGTAAATCCAAATAAGTTTAATTTGAACAGAAGACTTGCAGCTGTGCAGCAGAGTGATTTAGAAAATGTTAAATTTAAATCATCACACAGTTGGTGGTGTCATAGTGTCATTTAGCAGGTGTTATTTTAAATTCACTGTCCATGGCCGGGTTAATCAACCTTAGTGTTGGGCCACTATTTACCCCCCTCCCTCTCTTTATGCTTTGTGTATGTACCCTGTTACCTTTAAGCTCCTCTTGTGCAGTGCACACAAAAAGCCAAAAACCAACCGGTACCTATGTTGGACCTGGTCCCAGGTTTTCTGTTTACAATTAGCCTGTGGTCATTTGTTTTAAGGAATATGCACAATTATGAGCACAATACAGCTATGATAATGTATAATAAGGTATTGTAATAGCGGTGCATGCTGCCTGACAAAACTGCAATTAATGAAATTACCAAAATAGATATGCAGTGAACCTGGGCTTTTGGGGGGGGGGGGGGGGGGGGGGCTGGGGCTGGGGGTCCAGCCTCATCACTGGTCTGCCCCTCTGTTGTTCAGCCGAAGAAGAGACTTGTTTATATGTACTAATTCAAGCTGTTCGACAATTTCAGAATAATGTTCTGCATATAAAGATTAAATATTTAGGTTTTTGTTGTTGTTTGTTTTGCTTTTACTGTGATGACATCATTTTCATATTACATATATAATATTTCATATTATGAGTCATGGTGACTCATGTCTCTGTGGTCTAACTGCAGGTTTCTTTAATCCACCAGTCAATCACCAATCAAAACACACCAATATGCACATGAATAAAAGTCATTTAAAACACAAATCCAACCACCATTGGAGGAGCTCAGTCAAAATCAAACAATCAAAAATATTGAATGGAGAGCGTCGGCTGCCAAACAGTGCATCATTCATAACTTAAAGAAAGGCAGTTTTTGTAATATGAGCTGCTCCATAAGCAGATTAAAACCTCTTGTAGGGACCACTCATGCTCAGTATGGAGGCCTACAGGTTAAATTATTCTCATAACAGGTCTTTTTCACAGCAGACAGTTTAAAGAAAAGCCCAGGTGGTACAACTTTAGCTTACAGTGATTTGTAACAACAATGCAATGAAATGTATTCATTTTAAATGCCAAGTGCCAAACACATGTTCACAGGTGTTTTCATCTGATTTATCCTTATAGATAGTTATAGATCGATGGATACATACATAAATAGATGACAGAACAGATCAAAGTTGAGCAAAGTCAGCCATGGTGGCTACAATGAGCCCATCATGTGTAGCTACAAAGAAACACCAAAAGGTGGCAGTACAAGTTAAGACAATATCCATGGCAACAGTGACAGAGACACTGCAGGGGGAGGACATATTTTATTGTGTCCCATTAGTGAAGTAGTAACCAGATAAGGAAATTCAAATACATGCCCGAGATGCATTCTGGGTAATGTAGTTGTGTCACTAGCGTTAGAAATTAATGACTTTGTTCCTTGACCACAGAAATGTTTACGTTCAATAGATAGTATACTCTGTAAAAATAAATGTAATGAATTAAAATCATATGAAGTAGTCCAAACAACATACCCTTTTTTAATAACAAACTGACATCATATTAATTTCTTTGTCTTTTATTTTTCTCTGTGTTCAAAAGATTATTCCAGTTTGAACCCTGATGTGAGATGTGTTCTCTCTTGAATACAACAGCTCTCCAACACAAAAACATGTTCATGCAGGTACCTGTCAGTCTGTCCTGCCTCACTAAATTAAAGTTACGGAACATTTCTGAACAAAATCTGAACAAAATCTGTCAAACTGCAGTTTATTGAACAGAGGTCTGTGGTATGTGTCGTAGTTTTGATCTCATTTTCTTGTAAACATCAGCTGCAGTAGAGGTTTGATTCGTTCAGGAAGATCCCAGCAGTATTTCTGTGGCCTTGCTGCCTCTCACATGTGTTTTCAGAATCAGAGTCGAGCTTTGAGTCTTCAATCGGAAGTCCACTGGGGTCAGAAAAACAATATGTCACCCAGTATCACACCCAGTTTGTGTCTGCGGGGACGTTCAGGTGTGATTAATGACCTATTGTCAAGTCGGTCTGCCTATTTAAAAGCATTTGAGACACAATGGCGAGTTCCTTCAAAAGAACATTGTGGCAACTGCACTGTGTGTTATACTAAACTCTTTGTTTTACAGCAACACAGTCTTTTTATGTCCTAGAAGAGGAACTACAGAGGACGTATGTTGTCTGTGAAAGTGCTTTATGTGCATACATGTGACCGCAAAATGGTGTTTCAACAATGAGGACGAATGATAGCAGCAACCACATGCTTAATAAGTTTGAGATTCTCACTGTAATATCAGGCTGGGACATGTATGTATGTATGTCTCTGCGCCACATTTTACATTGTGCACTAACTAGGTGAGATATCATATCTTAACAGTTTTTTTTTGGCAGTTACAGTATGGCACTACCATGACGAGGGCGCTGCTCTTCCAGTGCAAACAGGTAAATCTTTGTGTTTGCACGTACAGTAAAAGAGCCTATGAGGGAGTGGAGGGGCTGACTGAGAAATGAAAACAGATAAGACAAATACACATGGTTAGGTGCCTGAGAGGGGAACAAGTGGCCATATCCTCTTGGACAGGAAGTAACAGGCTTCACAGGAAATGTGGCATAATGTGGCCAGCCCTATTAATACCACTGCTGTGAGATCGACCAGTCGCCTTGACTATGGTTTTATTTGTTAACTGTAATTATAAAACGGTGTCACAGTTTAATTAACAATAAATAATGCATTAATTTGCCAAATTGGGGCAGTGGAAACAAGCTGTAAGCTCAATACTGATATATTATCACATTAGAAAATAGCTTTTTTACACATCCAGTAGTTACGGAGCAACATCATTCATTTAGAGTCATGTTTCATGTCCAAGTCCAATATTCACTCTCTTTTAGCTCTGTTTTTGGTCTCCACTGACTCAGTGAAATATGTGGCACTTTATCTGCTAAATGCTCCACTATATTCACCATCCCTAACTTTGACTGTGTCGTTTGTTGCTGGACAGGTAGTGTACAGCAGATTTTTACAGCGTTTGCTGAAACAAGGCAGGTGAGATTGCTGAAAGTGAACCAAAACAGTGAAGTTTTGGGCAAGAAAACCAAAACAGTGAGTTAAAAAACATTAAAAGTCTCTGTGGAGCTGAGGAGAACTGCAGTTCTGTGTTAGTTTGTCATTATGAGCAACTCCTTTCACATTACACATGGTTATTTGATCCATTGTTGATGTGAAATGATCAATTAGAGCAGCGTTAATATATTGATGGCTAAATACACCTTTAACCTTCTAGAAATCTACATTTAGTGAAAAACTAATTCATCGCTCCTCAGGCTTTAATTTAAATAAAGATTGCACCATCTTTTGTTGCACAGCGTGAGTGCTGACATTTTGCAAGTACTTCACAATAAGACTGGATATTACCCGTGTGTGTGTGTGTGTGTGTTTGTGAGTATGTCTTTATGTATTTATCACATTGTGGAGACACAAGTCTGTACATACAGTCACATTGAGGAGACTGTCCTCCCATTTGGAGACAAAAGTTTGGTCCTGGTTTAAGTAACAAAGGTGCTGGTACACGCGTGTGTTTGTTAGTCAGGAAATGGGACAAGGTGAAGGTGAGGTCACTGTCATTGTGAGTGTGTGTGTGTGTGTGTGTGTGCACGCACGCGCGTGTGTGTGTGTGTGTGTGTGTGTGTGAGAGAGAGAGAGAGAGAGAGTATAATCACTTATCTACCTCCACCTCCATCCAACCAATCATTAAAGGGTCATTAGTGGCTCTTTATATGTCAGGGTCCCGTTCTTTACTGTGAGATTTATTGTTGATAAATCAGAATCTGGAGGTCAAAGGTCACACTACACACCCCAAAAACTTTAGATTTATAGCTGCAGGAGATGAAAGCACGGCTGATAAATCAAAACAGATTCATGTTCTTTCTTTAAATAAAAGATAAACCACACCTGATGTCCACAGGTCTTCAATTTACGACACATTTCCTTTGACTTTGTCCCAAAATATATCACATGAAAAGACATTCCTGCACTGGTGTTTTGTAGTTTCGTGTCTCCCACGGAGCGTCATGGTAAAATCACCTCAGGGCTTTCTCTTCTCTCTTAGTGTTTGTTTTTCATTATGTCAGATGGTGATTATCATAACCATCTTTTAGCCAAGATACATGTCGTTGTGTGTTATTCCACTGTGCCGTGGGTGTCATCTTTCTCATGGAGGACATAAAATGACCTCAGTCAGCCATTTTTGACTGTGATAACAATGTGAAGACTACATTCTGCAAAGACACAGGAGACAAATAATTCAACCCAGGAAAGCTGAGAGTCGTGTTTGCAACTATTCATGTGTTGAGACACATGAGCATTATGGCTCTGAAGTTTGCTGTTAGACGCATAAACCTCAACATCTCTCTTGGCAGGCTGCTGCTTCTCTCTCACATCCTTCAAACCTGGGTGTGGATCCAGTTTTTCACAGCTTTGGTTCTCATCCAAAGTTGTCGGAGCAGCTGTGTTTGGATTCTCCGAGCCTTCAGGGTCCAGTAAAATAGCAGAGCAGTACTGTAAATGACGTCTCTCTGTCCAATTTTCAGCATAAAGTGACCTTGGTTAAATGGTACTTGACATTGTGTTTGTTAGGTGCCATCAGTTGAGTTTACAGTCAAATTAAATTCTTCCAAATTGAAGCTGCAAAGGCTAAACCAAACTATGAAAGTAAATACTATCTGAACCACGTTTTAACCAGACTTAACACCATAATGAGACACACTTCAATCTTTTAAGTAAATCAGATTTAAGGAATAGTAAAAATGTAAAAGATTTAGCTTTTTGGCAGTTTTAGAGCTGAAACAATTGGTCGATTCATCGACCGATAAAGAAGTAATTGTCAATTCATCGTTTAAGTCCAAACACCAAAACACACTTGAGAGGATTTGCTACTTTTCTCTGACTCTGACTCTAATTGTAAAGGCAAATAACTAAAAAATGAGACAATAACAACTTTTAGTTGCTAATAAGAAAAAAATATTTTACAAGCTGTGTGCAAAAAAAAGGGGGCACTACACCAATTTTACCCTCTTTTTTTTGTATGTTGCTGTATGGCAGGTCAGTTGCATAATGCCCTTTGCAGCTCTGGAGGAGCTTTGGCAAGTCTAATAAAATAACCTCTGATTATGTCATCAGGGGTATCTCAGTTTAGGCTTGGAGACAATTTTGTTAATGGAAAACCTGCATTACAAACTGGGAGCGACGAGTTATATAGACGTGAGCATTTACCGGGCAGGGAGCACCTAAGGAAAGACAAGAAATGTAGGATTGACTCATACTAGGGACAAAAAGGCAGGAAATCTCATCTCTGCTCCGACCACTCTGTTGTAATCTGTCTCTTGTGAGAGGGTACGTTCCACAGCAAAGGAACATGATGAGTGCATTTTCTCACCTGAAATCCTTGCTTACATAAAGCTACATCAGCTATAAGTTAATGATCGTTGTCTTTAAATCTATGAAGCTGCAGGCTGTCATGAAAAAACTATATGAAAATCCACAGAACGAATTAATCTTGGGGTGAAACAGTCACTTTCAAAGCTGTTGAAATGCTTAATGGTGTAATTCAAGAACACTTGAGGCGTCTGCTGATCCTGAAGAGGTAAGAACAGCTGAGGATTGTTTGCAAATGGTACTTCGAAGGGGATGACAAATGGCACAAGTTGGGGAAAAAGGGATGCGGGTAAAAGCACAGGGCGAGGGAGGAAAATGAGGGCAGATGAAAGATGAGCAGCAGAGTACGAGAGTTAGACAAGGGGGAGACAGCGAAAGAAAGGAAACAGAGAGAGAGCGATGAGAGAGGAGGCAGAGGGCGAGTTATGAACGAGAGGAGAGAGTGATGAGGGAGAGCAACGATGATGGGAGGGAGAGAAAAACGGAGAGCGGAGGGAAGGAAAGGTGCTGACTGGCAGAAAGAGTGTTTATCTTTCTGCTCACATGCCTCATTCCTGATCTGTAAGAAGTAAACCTTTCATCTCGCCTCTCTTACCTGTCAACACACACAAACACCCTCGTATGGGAACTCACCCACAGACGGTATCAGTGGTGGTAGAAAGGAAGTAAAACACTCAAAATCTTATTTACTTATAAAAGTACTATTTGCTAAATGTACTATCTATGTCCCCTTCATCATTAACTGATGGTCCCACACCAAAAAGATTATGAACAACAGCATTAATCTATAACAATGCATTGTGTTTTATAAGCTTATCATATGTTTTTTATCTGAAAAGTAGCTGGTAACTAAAGCTGTCAAATAAATATAGTGGAGTATTTTGAAAAGTAGTGGAGTAGAAGTATAAAGCATAAAATGGAATGACTCGAGGAATGTACAAGTACCCCAAAATTGTATTTAAGTACAGTACTTAGGTACTTTCCACCACTGGATAGTATATATAACTTTGCATATACGAAAGGAACACTTGCATAACTGAAAAGTGATCCAAATAAAGTAATTTTCTCTATCAAATGTACTCAAATGCATTCGTTCTGCTGAATTTTTCTCGCCACCTTGTTTGACCCGTCCAATCGTCACATCTGTCAAAACAGTTGTCTCAGCCAGGCAGAGGTGACGCTGGGGCTGTGAAAGTATATAAACATGGTATAGGAGGAGGACGGGAGAATGAAACGAGACCAAGGGACTCTGTGACCGAGCAGGAGGTGATGTATGTGATGGTTTTATCCTGCGGGAAACAATATTTTGATGGATTACTTCTAGAACCGTTCCACTCGTACTCCCTTTTATGTGCTACAGTACGACGCCTGATCCATGACTGAAGACAGCTCCTCTACATCACATCACATCCTTCAGTATTTCAGCTACATGTATACTTTTCACAGCTGTACATCTGTGTATCAGTTTAATTGACTATGATCTTATTTAGGTCAAGTTAGTCACAAAATGCTTTTCTTGTTCTGCTAATCCTGCTCATATCACGTGTATCACAGTACATGTAGCCATTGTCAGATCTTGGTACAGGAAAGGTAAGGTCTCACAGTCCAGACTAGTTAGCAGCAGGAAACAGTACAGTACAGTCTCAGTGGTCCAGATGCACATTATGTACAGGATATACCGTGCAGAGCGGGCCTCTCTTGGAAGAACAAATAAGCTACACCAAAAGCGCAGCTGAGGCGGGGAATGTGTTTTTTTTCCTTATGGACATATTAATTACTGTGGCATTATTCCGCTACATGCATTTCTTTGCACAGTATGCGTCAAATGTTTTCAACCAACGCAACGTGACAAATTGTGTAAGATAAAACAAATGTGGCTTTCCAGACAGTTCGTTCTGCTCTGTAACATGTTCTGGCGATGGCAACATCTCGTGTGTGAAAATCTGTAATGCTGCAGCTGGAAAATCCATCTTATCGTGCTGCTTATCAGTGCATTTCAGCAACTCGATACTTTTGTGAATCGTTCAACACAGTCGGCAGCGTTATAGATTGGTCCCACCACAGAGGCAGGTAATCTGTTCTTTCTGAAGAAATTTCAAAGCTGTTCCATTTTGCTGGATATTGGATTCAGTGGAACATAACAGAGAAGATTAGAGGAGGAAATCCACAAAAAAAGACCTTGAGACAGACTCAAACTGGCAAACTGGGAGTATGCATCATGCATATTGGCCTACCAAACCTCATTGTCATCTCACAGTCATTTTCCTTGACTGATGATCAAACGCTTCGCCCGGAAACATACTGTAGCTTGGCTCGTGTCATATCATCCCTTCAAGTGGAACTCATGAGGTCGTATTTTAAGTGGTTCAAGTCAAGTTTAAGTGCAATGTAAGAACACAGTTGCTAGGTGACCGACAACAAAAGACAATGTTGCCCTGTTCTCTTTTCAAGAATTTTGTATTTTTTAATTTAAAAAATAAGTCATTTTTAGTAACATGACAAGTACACAAAAAGAAAATGTAAAACCCTGTCTCCAAGAAATGACATTTCTATTCTGCTGATTTGTTGTTTGCCAGCTTTATTTTGACAGAAACATAATTGCTGTCAGGGTTATGGTCAGTGGGATTTGACACTTATATTAAAGATATACTAATAAGATGATAATAATAATCAAGACCAGGATCTTTCATAATCATGACAATGTTTATCACGCTTTAGCTGCTGTGATCAGATTTTGTATAGGACTGATATTATACGGAAAACAAATGAAAGACATTGTCAATTAATGTTTTGCAGACACATTCAGTATGAACATTTTGCTTGGACGATATACTTTCAAGTTGAGATGAAATGAAAAATTCCCTTTCAACCCTTTTAGATCACAGCCCTGGTCATATTGTGCACCTATTGAACAACATATGCAAAAAATAAATACAAAAAATCTATTTCTTTGTATTCTTATATCAAAATCCAATCATGTTTTCTTCCTGTAAAACAAAATATGACGTGTGCTTACATAAACTTGAACCGACAAGCACCCATCAATCAATCTTCAGCTTTTAGCGGTACAGAGCTAAGATTAATAAGTTAGCTAGCTAGCAACAGCATGGTACGTCGGTTATGACACGCCCACTTTTCAACAATTAAATCAAATTCCTCCCGACGTTATGTCCCGCCTTCTTATCCTGGTTCACTTGGAAATCTCGACTTTAAAAACATTTCTTTTACTATATTATGTTGATCTAGATGTAATTCGGGCAGCATTACGTTTTTATTCTCTGGTGTTCAAAACTTTCTACATATAATGAACACCACATCGGTGGGTCACTCAAATGGCCCGAGGATGTAAGGAGCGACTTTGAGACAGCAGAGCAGAGGAAAACGTTATAGACAACAATCAGCTCGGTATATGTAGAGCTATGATATCAAGGGACAGATAGTTTAGGAGTTTGAAGGTGTGGCAGGGAGAGGAGGATGTGGATAGGACAAGGACAGGAAGAGGTGCGGAGAGGAATGTGTTGGGGCTAGACAGACAGGAGGATATGTCTATACTCTCTTTTCCCATAGGAAGGCATGTTATGGTGTGAACAAGACATCTGGAGTAGAGAGAGATTAGATCATAACATGTTTGCTTGTGTTGTCATGCCACCACTTGTTGTTGTTGTTGTTGTTGTTCTACGTGGTACCAGCAATGGTTTCCTCTGCAAGCGTGAAGCCCCTTCGAATAACCTTGCACGTACACCAGCAGAGCGACTGCCCACCCACCAGAGTAATGACGGCAGATCAGCTTGGTGGTGGAAATATAATTGACTCAGGCAGTGAAAATGAATGACGGTTTTCGTATGGTCACAAAGAGCGTTATCAGTAATCAGTCCCTTTGGCCTCATAGATGTTGCTCTGGGCTCCTTGACAAACATGCCCAGAAAAGACGTCATGAAAAAGAAAGAAATAAAGAATGACATTGAGAGAAAGAGAAAAGAGAGACAGAGTGAAACTCTCACGGTGGTTGAAGTGTTTCCTGTTTCACATGGCAGAAGAAAGAACAAAGTGTCACTGGGTTGATATCAACAAAATAACAAAACTATTGCCTTGAAAACATGAAAAAAACATTTGTGGTTAATACGAATACTCACTAAAACAATTCAGCCTGACAGTAACATTTCACATCAACGGCAGGATGTACTGCATCCTGTGGAAATACACCATCTCTCCTCTAACATTACTTTCAGAAAGTTGTGCTTGTTCTCGTTTGTGAACTTATGTTCAAACTTAAACAAACATATTTGACATGATTGATGCAGAAGAATATTGGTGAGGCAGCATGGATGAATGCTTTGTTATGGGTTGTTCAGGTGCTTCAGGTAAACTGCTGGCATGCTGCTCACATCTCGGGTCAGAGTGTTGTAGCAACAGGGACAAGAATAGCTGGTTGTCAGCAGGAGGCCCAGAACTGATCCTTGTGGAACCCGTGTTGTGGTCAGATGGTTCATTGCGTTGATCTGGTGGTTCTGCATGTTGAACACATCGGCTGTATTCGAACCGCTTAGCCGCTTACTACATACTACCGACATATGCAGTATGTAGTACATGTAGTAGTACATACTTCATACTTCAAATGGTTTCTCTCAAACCATTTATTTCTTTTTAATGCTTTAATAATTCTGACACATGTTAAGGTTGAAGATGGTTGTTGTCATGTTTTAAACTGATCCACAGCAGCAGTGCAGCTACCCAGCAGCCAAAACCAGGAGTCTGTTTAATGAAGCAGCTCCCATGTGTGAATGTGAAGCAGGGTGTGAAAAAGAGCTCAGAAAACCTTCCCTGAATAAATAATGGTTAAAAAACTAGTGTTTCCCCGAGGGCACTGGGTGCTGTCGAGCTGTCAGTACACTGCAGACATGCAATATACACTAAAAGCAATTCCTTGTCCTCTGATAGGCTACTGCCCGCTGTGATGTCATGAGGGCTTGCTTATAAAAAGGGTGACGGGCTCAGCTGCTTCAAAAGGGCAAGTGTGGTTGAGGGCTGAAAGAGTGTGTTTATACTTGAGCGTGTACTGGAAAGAGAGAGCGAGGCAGAGTGTGTGTGTGCGTGTGTGTGTGTGTGTGTATGTGTGTGTGTGTCACACATAAAACTAGACTTTCATAACTCAGCAGAAGAGGAAGACACACAAAAATCTGCTGACAAACACATTATAATGATACTTTGTGTTGTGGGTTTAAAAGCGTCTGGATTATCAAATTACTGGATTGTAAAGCAGAGGACGGCGCCTGGAGGTAAGAGAAACTAACAGCAATTTTAAGCCGCACATATGCTTAATGCATACACTGTGTTCTAGTTAGTGCATGCATATATATATATATACATATATATATGTAACAAAAACACCACCTACTTGAGATGACACCATGGCTATTTTAAGAGCCAGTGTCTTCTGGTTCACACATTAGAATTATTAGAGCAGAATTATTAAAGCATTTTAGTGTTAAATTAAATGGTTAGAGATCAGCTCAATGCCATTACATATATACATATATACACATAGAGTTACTAAACCATTTCATATAGTTTTTACACACTAAAAGGCTCAGAGTTTCATTAATTTTAACAATGTGTTATGGTAGTTAAAGAATGAAGTTATAACGGAGGTCTAATAACAAAAGTGGAGCTTTTTTCCATATGATCAGAGTTGATTTTGCAAATACATTTACCGCTAGTCTGAAATATTTAAAAAGCATCCTTCTGATTCTCTTTTCTTTATTGTAACACACTAATAAGACCTCTGACCAAACCTAATTTAGCCAAAATAAGTATAAGTCAGAGTGTGTTTCTCAAATTGAGTGAATCCAAACTAGCTTTCATCTTTAACACATATAGTTTATTTTATCTGGACAGCAAAATGTTTTATGACTCAGTTGTTATTAGAGCATGTGTGCTTTTCACAAAGTGTACAAAGACATCTTTCTTCCCTGCACAGTTTGGTCTACTATCATCAGTTTATTCTACTAAACACTGCATAAGTTGGGCGTTCTGTGTGCATGTGCATTTTTGTGTTTGCAGGCGCACTTGTGCCTGTGTGTTTGTGCACGTACTACTGTGCACGTTTTTTGTGTGTTTAAGTGCTAAGTATAATTACCACCACTAAGATATCTCTGCCTAAATATTGAGATATTTATGTCTCAGTAAATCATTTGTGTTTGGTTATTGGCCTCAGAGAGCTGGTCAAGTTTCTTTGTGTGTGTGTAACTGTTTAAACAGCTCGGGCGAGGGGAAGAGCAGTGCCTCTTTCGCAAGATTGACTGTGTATAAGCGCAGGTGACCGCCTATTGATCTGATCAATGGGGGCAGTGAACAGTCACAAGGCACCATTAAAGGGTCATCAGTGAGAAGAAAATAAGTGCACCGGACATCTTACAAACATGAATAGAAGTTATATATAGCCTAATATTGGATTGTGTTCGATGTATTATCATCTCTCACTTCATTCATTACAATTGAAACACACTTCTAAGCATCAGTAATGAAAGATTGATTTTTAAAATGAGTCTGCAGGTCACTTTCCAGCAGATCCATCATTTGCTGCACACTGTGGCGCCTCTTTCTCTCTACATGTAAATGTGTTGAGTTGGACACGTTTCAGGAATGGTGACACATTTTCACACAAACTCGCTGCTGTGGACCGCAGACAGTGTGATTGACAGCACATTAATATGCGTTGTATTACTACTCTAATGCAATGACACTGTAAGGCAGCAATTTTTTCCACTTGTGAAATGATTGTCATATAAAAATAATCTTGTCATGGTCCAGCCTGGCATTTTGAAATGCATCCCAATGTTCAACACTTTGCTCATTGACCACGGGAGAACTGGGTAAACACTTGTGAATCAATGCACCTCTTTACAGCTGGCACTAACATGTGTTGTGAGTGTTTGGATTGTGTTGGAATAACGCCAACATACATATTAATCCAAGTGCACACGCACACAGAAGATCCAGTTAAGCAAACAACCTCTGCAGGTAGTCAAAGGTGCATTAAAAAACACAAACTGTTCCCTTTTAAGTGTACATAGAAGAGCAACGCAAAAATAAATACACCGCCACTTATGAAGCAAAGAGGTGGAATGCAGCTCTGACAATTAGTAGCTACTGTAGCAAGACTTATTTATTATCCTAAACCTGTGCTTACTTCACAGTACTTAAAGTAACATCCCCCGACTGTCGGAAACGACCAGAATAGTAAACAAGGATCACCAGGTGTCGGCTGTTATTTGGGCCCTTCATGCTCAGCTAAACTTCCCTGTATATATAAAAGTGAAATACATTTTACCATACCATTTCCTGTAATGACTAAAAAAACATTTTGTAATAAAAAAACGCATGTTATCGAAAGTTAACTTTGTGGCGAGACGCTTGTGATCCAGTCCAGGCAGTCAATACAATATATGTATGTATTCTTCTCACTGCAACATATGTCCAATGCATCCATAGCGATAAGTTGCATTGAGACAGTCTATGCAGTCTATGCACTGCTGCTCTTTTACAAAACACCACTTCATACACTGCTGTGGCTCATATAGCATTTCCCAAGCCCCAACACTTCCATCTTCCTATGCATACCCCTATATGCTTGCAGCGCGTGATTATGTCAGAGCCTAGAAGCCAAATATAAACTCTGTACAAACTATGTATATATATAATAACTCGTTTGGTGTGTCCTGTTGGCCCTCCTCTCTCCCTCCCCTCATTTCCAGTCACTCTGTTATCCATTGTCATAAAAAAAATGCAAAAATATCCTAAAAATACTAATATAGGATAATATAGGACGCAGTGCTGCTTTCACATATATGTTAGCAATAGGGGAGAAAAACTCAAAGGCATGCAGACCGCTGAATTTGATGAACTCATGATAACACTACCGTACAGATAACGTCTTCTGTGAAATACCACACTTTTACCACATAACTCTAAAAATAAACTCTCACCAGCTGACATCTGATCTGAAAGGCTTTTTTTTTTTATCTGAAAATACAATTTAGATGCAAGCAGAACGAATCTTGATATCTCTATTTAGATCCATATCACATATACTTTTATTTAAAGGGACACATTGCAATGTTTCAACGGTATGTTATGGACACACTTGTAGCGCAGAGGACTCATTACAAATCAACCAGTAAGACACCTCCCAGTACTAGAAAGGTGTTTTGTCTGATCACATCTAAAAGCTGTAGCTCATCCTGATTAAAACTGAGGGAGTAAAGAAAGACTCGAAGCCTGAACTGGTTCTTACACTTGAGCTCTCCTGATGTCTTTATCCATTATGAACAAATCTGTGTTGTTCTGATTGTAGATCATGGAACATGTGAGTGCTGTCTCAGCACTGGCTAACCAATCAGAGCACAGCAACACCTCCCTGGTCTCTGATTGGTCGGCGAGATCTTTGGAGTACAGTGATGCAGAGCTCGTGCTGTTGGGTGTTGTAATGGCTATTCTGGTTCTGGCCATAGTTTTTGGTAAGTTGTGAAACATTTCAATTAGCTGATGTTTCGCTCACCAGGATCAAAACTAAAATTTTATTTTGTACAACTAATTACTAACGACATTGAAATGTCTCTTTTAGTTATATTACTCTTACTGTATCTCTTCTTCTGTCCAGGTAACGTGCTGGTGATCACAGCCATCCTGCGGTTCCAGCGGCTCCAGACAGTCACCAACCTTTTCATTGCCTCGCTGGCGATTGCTGACCTCATTATGGGTTTGGTTGTGGTCCCCTTTGGCTCCAGCTACATCCTGCTGGGAGCCTGGCAGTTTGGAAACTTCATGTGTGAATTCTGGACAGCAACCGACGTGCTGTGTGTGACGGCCAGTATCGAAACCCTGTGTGTGATTGCTCTGGACCGCTACCTCGCCATCACCTCGCCACTCCGCTATCCGACACTACTCACCAGGTATGACTAGACATTCTGGTCTGGCTGTGTGGGGGATGAAGTAGAATAATTATTTAAGTTTAGAAACGTCCAGTCAAAAGTTAGTCTTACTTAATATGTAATCACACAAAATCACATAGCTTCACAATTTCAGTCCTGGGTTGGCAAATGAATTCAACCTTTAATGGGTAAATCTGTAATGAGTCACAAAAGGAGGAATACTGCCGCTGCACCACTCTCTAAATTGTTTTCCATCCACTGTCAGAGCCAAACCTGTTGTGACATCACTTTTCGGGGTGTGGCCGGTAGTGCAACATGCTGGAAAATTTGAATCCATATAGATGCGCAACAGTAACTTTCCACCCCATTTCTCAACTTGGTCCTAAAATATTGGTCCCAAATTAGCATCAATGTATTTTTCTCTGTAAAGTAGCTTTTAAGCATTTTGGAAAGGCCCTGTTTCAGTAGAAGCTCAACTCTATCAAATATACAACTGGAAACTCCGATTTTACACTTGGGGAGTACGGCTGCATATGTTAAAAAATAAGATTTATAAAGCCTTCTGTGGCTCCAGACTGAGCAGCGCAACATATGATAACTTCGAATGATGTCACTTGAGTCAGCGTCGGTTGGGGATAGAAAGATAGAAAGAAGTGAGCTTACCAGACCTCTGTAGCCCACTCCTCATCTCTGCATGAGGCCAGTGGCTCGAGGCTACATTAGCTGCTACTAGCATAAAGCCTGAGCCTCCTACTGAACTGTTGCTGGATGTGTAGCTCTCAACTCTCTGTGTTTCCACTCGCCTGTTTACAATATTCGTCTCCTGTGTGCACTCTCTTGTCTCCTGCTGCTGACCAGGGGTCGGGCCTTTGCAGTGGTCCTCGGGGTTTGGGCAGTGGCCTCCCTCATCTCCTTCCTGCCCATCCATCTGAAGTTGTGGGTGTCACAAGATAGGGAGGCTTACCGGTGCTTGGCCGACGAGCACTGCTGTGATTTCAACACCAATGCAGCGTACGCAGTGTCTTCCTCAATTGTGTCATTCTACCTGCCGCTGGTGGTAATGATTTTCCTGTACACCCGGGTCTTTCAGGAGGCTCAGAAACAGCTGGAGAAGATCAGAGGGAGGGAGAGGCACTTCTATAACTTGCATTACACGACACAGCTGACTGATCCCGATGATAGTCCTGCAATGAATAAACTCAGGGCAGGAACTAAGGTGGGAGATCCAGCAGGGGAGGACAGACTAAACATGCAGAAAACAGGAGACACTGCTAAGAAGGAAAAGTCAGGAGCGAGCAGAGCACGGACAGAAAAAGGGGAAGGAAAACACTCTGCTACAAAGCGTCTTAAGTTCTGTCTTAAGGAGCACAAGGCTGTGAAAACTCTGGGGATCATCATGGGAACCTTCACGTTGTGTTGGCTACCCTTCTTCATCCTCAACATCCTCATGACCTTCCTCAACTTGGGTGACATTAGCCTGCTCTTCAGACTCCTCAACTGGCTAGGATACTCCAACTCAGCCTTCAACCCGCTCATCTACTGCCGCAGCCCCGACTTCAGGCACGCCTTTCAGGAGATACTCTGCTTGAGGGGCAAAGGGGGGAGCTGGGGAGGGAGGAGAGGATGGGGATGGTGCAGGGAGAGAGATTGTCACACCAAGCCCCCTGGTAGGACGAATGGGAACTCAGACCTGAATGGTGTAAGGGGGCTGGACGTTCAGCAGAGGTCAGAGTGGAAGGGCAGTTTGGAGAGCTCTATTCAAGACAGCTCACTCACTCTGGCTCCTCCAACTGCTTGCTGTGAGCAGGTTTTAGAAGTAGCCCCTGGTTCCCTCGCAAACTGGCAGGCGAACAGTTCTGCTAATGGGAGCTGTAAGGAAAATCTGGCTTCTATTGCTTGACCAAATTAGAATATTAGACTTTACATTCTGTGTGCAGAGCCGTGCAGTAAACATCAGTTTGATGAAGCTCAAAATGTTTGTTTTTGGTTGGGAATGACTCAACTTTTTTGTCTTTTTTTGAGGCTGTAGCTCGTTAGCTAATTTTCCGTGAGGTGTGTTTCAGTCGATGTTACTGAGGTTTTACTTGTGATCACTGTTACTCTTTGCTGCTGCAGTTTTCCTAATAACAGTGTAAATCACAACTACAAAGGCAGCTTTACAAGTAAACCATGTTCAGCAGTTTGTGTCAGCTTTAAAAGAGGTCTGACTTAAACCTTTAAGTGTATTTTCAAGGCATCGTAACACAACGTATTGAGGCACAATAAAGCTGAATTACTGCTGCATTACTCACAACAACACAATGCAAGAGCCTATAGCCTAAAAACTAATGATAATCAGACGCCACACAGAAAAACTGCATTAGCAAACTGAAACCAAGGGTTAGGGTTACGAGATTCACCAAACTGGTACCTACATCAGGGCTGTTACTGGAAGATGTCTCAGAAAGGTGATGTTATAATGGATTGCATATGAATTACTTGCTACTGAAATAGGAGTAAATTATTTAAGGACAGTTCTGCTGTCACATGTATCACAGTAAATAAGTGAAACGTTTTTAATGACTGCTCGATAATAAAATATCATGCTCATGCATTCCAAAATGCTCCTTTATCGAATGCAGTCAAAAAGGAAAATCTAAAAGTTTATGTTGCTTTGAAGCATAGAAAAATGAGCTATTGGCCAGAAGGTTGCTGGTTCAAATTCCTGCACACTGTCAGGTTTGGAAGAGCGTGCCATAACGCACAGATATCGCAGCACTGCGTATCACCAATGGCAGAAGATTTAGACTGTACTGAACAATGTGTACTGAATGTGAATGTGTAGCCGTGTACTGATCATGAAGGGTATTTCACAGTTGGAACAGTAATGTTTAAAACAGTGTTGTGTTTTAATAATTGTGTATTCACTCATAGTAAGAAGCTGAAAAGGTTTTCAGGGCCTTAAGGTGAGTTTTAATGAGCATTTAGATATACACCTGCTGAAGGACATTTCATCAAGATATCGACCACTACGGCCAAGCCGCCACATTACTGAAGCCTCTGAAGTCCACTGGTGCCGTATGATTTGCATCACAACAAGCTAGTTATTATTTTATTATTTTCTACATAAACCCACAAGAACTGAAGCACAAGCAGGAATTTAGCACCACGTTTTCAGTGCTAATAACCTCGTCTGCCAGCAACAACAGTGCACATCCACACAAAACCTCCGTGAAGCAGAGATTAAACATTTTGTTTGCCCTGTGGCTAAAAGTCTTATTTGAAACAGAGGGTCTTGAGGCTCATTTATAATAACCTCTGCAGATTATCAACAGTCCGCCTGTTCTTCATTCCTTCCTGATAAACCTCATAGCTGGTCCAAAGTGATTTAACTGCCGTATATTTGTGTGTCAGACCCAAACTTGTGACTGTCATAACTGTTCGCTTTCTTTCATCGCGTATTTCCTGGAACTATTTTCCCTCTCTCTCCAAACATCAGCATCTACCCACTCTTTCCTTTCATCCCGTCTGCTTTAGCTCTGTTATCTCAAGAACACTGTAATCTGTCAGACAGAGCTGGGGAGATAATTTTCATGCAGTGGGATCTTTTTCCATAACATTGTCTGTTACACTCACTGTAAAAATATAGCAGTCAGATTACACATTTTAACATTTAATCACATTTAATTTTAAGTGCTTGCTTTTTACATCATTTAGAAACTTGGTTGCAGGGAAAGTGTTTGGATTGTTTTCCAAATTCAAAGTGATGATGATAAAGTAGTCCACATACAGTATATAAATATAAAACGGCCTAGAGTCAGATTACATTATACAGGAGTGGACAAATTACATTTTGAAAATAATCTCTCCAGCTTCTATATGTATAGATAATTATTTAATTTGTGTAACACCTGAACAGGGTACTGAGGATTAATAATTGGCATTGTATTGTAAATATGGTCTCACGTGTGTGTGTGTCTCTCTATCTGTATGTTTGTTTTGTGTACGTGTGATGTGATTGTTAGCTATTTGTGCATTTTAAAGCTTGAAACGTGCCAATGAATATGTGTAATTTACTGTAATGTGTATGAGACTTGGACTAACTAACAGTTGGAAAATACTGTAGTGTTTTTTTAATTTCAAATTCAATAATTTATCTGGTTCTCACAAAAAGAACAGATGCTAAGAGTTGTTTTAATGTGCGTTTGTATCATGTCTGTTAACACATGTGGACACACCGGATCACAGAGTTCAAGCAGCACTGAAACACGAGTCTACACTCAAAAGAAGAGATTTGTAGATTATATAATATATCTGTGTGTCTATCTTGGGACACTGAGATGAAATCTGAATCTTGCTTTATTGAAACTAACAGTTTTCAAATGTGTATCTTGTCAGCAGAGGAACGGATTCTATTTTCTACCTCCATCAGAGTCACGTGAATGTCATCTCATCTCTGTAAATATTTATTCATGAGCTATTGTATATTTTTGTGAGTAAAAAGGATAAGGTTTTAAATTGTGTTGTTTGAATCTCTTGCTTAGCTGTGTGTATGTTTGGTAGGTGTTTGATCACAAGAGACTGGCCGCCAGAAAGAAAGAGAAAAGAGCTCAAAATTAGTTATCTAGTATTCACAACTTGGGGGGATACAATACTCTTTCTCAGTTCCAAATTACCAGTTAATCCAAGTGTTTTTGGTGCCACTAACAGACGTCCTCATTGTGAACAACAGCAGTGCAGACACAGTTTGGATGCTCATGTAATCCTTCCTTTAAACGGTGCCAACTACTGTATTGCAAAGCTTTCATTTTAGCATCGGCACTCGCTGACAATCCATGATGGAAATAGTGATTTGTCAAGCGGCCAGTCAGGCTAAAAAAAATTAGTCTGACAGACTACGAGCTGCATGCTGTTGACCGAGCAGAGCAACCATCAAAAAATCTAACTACAAAGACTTGAGCCTTAGTTTCTCATATGACCCCAAAAGAAGAAGAAAAACAGAAGAAGAAGATACTCTATGTGCATGTGTGTGTACATGCTCGCACACCTTACCAACTTAGCTAGTAGCCAGCCTCCATACCACTAGCTGTTGTCCTGAGGTCTCTGTCTCTCTTTGGTTATCCGCTATGTTGCAAGTCACATAGTCAGAACCCTGACTGAAGTATTGAGATCAGACAAAATGGTCAGGTGAAAATTCGGTTACAGCAAGTGAAATGTAAACACTAGGGGGGGGAAATTACAAATAGGAGCTAGTACAGACACAGCCTCCCAGATGAGCAACACTGACCATTAGCCATTACTGCTTTATTTTAATGTGTTGATGGCAGCCCCCCCCCCCTTCCATAACTCTGGAAAATTTTCCTCAAAAGGCTCTCTGTCAACAAATAAAATGAGATGGGGAATGTGATTCTCCTCACACTGTAACTTTAACCCATGGGACAGAGGCTTTTTGTGCTTGTTCAGTCATCCAAGTTATTCATGAAGACTCAGCTTGTCTGTTTGCATTAAAGTGTACGTGTGTGTGTGTGTGTGTGTGTGTGTGTGTGTGTATGTGTGTGTGTGAGTCATAACGTACAGTGACAGGTGCAGGCAGTCACAGCAGCTACAGTATCAGCTGCTGTAGAGAAAATACAATCAGCTATACTGCCTCAATATACACACACACACACACCCCCCCACACACACACACACACACACACACACACACTCAGTTTCACAGTTCAACATGAAAACTCACATGTGACCTGTTTCCATGGAACAAGTTTCCAATTTAGGTATTATAAGGTTACATATACGCCTTTTTGTTGTGCCCTACTGTATATGTTAGCCCTATCTATTAGTGTCTTGGTTTTTAGTATTAAAATCGATCGTCCTCTGAATGTTTGCAAATAAAATAAAATAGTTAATTCTTTGTATCTAATCCTTTAATTTGACAGAACATATCCTCTGAATAAAGATTAATACCATAATGGACCCTTTTATTGAATCACATGGGTAATGTTCTAATGTTTTATTTGAGTTTTATAGGCTTGATTAGGCAGATTTTATCACATGGATATTAGTAGCAGTTGCCATCTTTTCTACTGTTTCACTTCACACATCTTTTCTCTGTGTGTCTATCCTTTTAGCTTGACCTTTACCCTAATTTAAGCTCACGATGTGCATTATGAAACCGATAGAGGCATGCTTTAAATGTTTTACATCCTCAAGTTTCTTCACCACATGTGAGTATCTGCCCTCACTTCCCTGTCAAACATTTGTCTGGGCGTGTCTCTGTTTTATCCTGTTACAAGGTGTTAACTGACATTATAGAGCTGACAACGGGCAATCACATATATCCTGTGTGATCACTCACCCACAGACACAAGCATTTACATGCACGGCTACAGACACATACACGCACACACACCCCTGTTGACAGGCAGATGCAGTTTAATCCCTGTAGCTCAAAACAGAGACTCTCTGAGCTGTGCATCAGGCCTTTGTACATAGTACACAGGGCTGGGGGGTATGCCCTCTAGATAAACACACACTCCCTCTCTCTCTCTCTCTCTCTCTCTCTCTCTCTCTCTCTCTCTCTCTCTCTCTCTCTCTCTCTCAAATATATGTACCTTTAAAAAGGCACAGACATGCAGTTATACCGCACATCCACAAATACATGCATGTGCATAAGTGTAAGCATGCACAGATGCTCACTCATGTAACATGTGCAAACACATGCAAGCACACATCACCACACACACTGGCTAAGCAGAATATGCAGAATATACATGCACAGATACACAATGTCCTGAATGTGTGTGCGCGTGTTACAGAGAGAGAGAGATGTGCCAAGTGTATCTTATGATCACAGAGAGTTTATAGACGGTGAGTTTGTGTTGCTGCCTGAACTGAAGCCGACCCAACATCTCCTGCCAAAAAAGCAGGAAAGACAGTGAGAACAGACAGATATTCTGTCTGTGTGTTTGTCCGTCTGTTTGTGTCACACACGTACAAACACACCACATTTCTCCAAAATCTAAAGGTGCAGTATATGATGTGGGGTTTCGCAACGCCTAAACACAGCGATCCTTCCTCCCAAATGTCGACAACCTGCACAGTATCTCTACTTGCAACAGATACATGTCTAAATATTAATTTTCTTCATTCGGTTCGTCAGTTTTGCACCTTTCAGTCAAACAGAGGAGTTGCAGATAGATGTAAACAGACAGGCCAAAGCGATTGTAAAGTACAAGCTCATGTGGCTATCTAGCACTAGAGTTTCATTGACACTAAATATAGGAGGGTACAAACATTTTTAAGGCGGCTCTCCACCTTTTTCCTCCTTTTAAAGAGTGTATGCAAGGGGGTCTATATGCATCTGTTGTGTGTGTGTGTGTGTGTGTGTGTGTGTGTGTGTGCGTGTCTGTGTGTCCGTACACGTGTGGCCCGGGTGACTGCTCTTCTACAGTGGACTCCTGTTTGCGTAGAGACATTACATAATGTTTGTCTGTCCTTGGATGTTTGGGTGGAGGCATCTGAGAGTCACTTGACACATGTGTCCTCCTTGAACTGAGGCAAAAAACCAAGAGAGGGAGAACGAAGGAAGGAGAGTGAAAGAGAGACTCAAGCAAACAGACACACACACACAAAGCATCAGAGAAATATGAACAAACAAAGTGAATTTCTAGTCAAAACTGATTGATTTACCGTTTAACCTGTAACAAATGTGTCTTTATCTTTGGGCCACAGGGTTTCTATGACATCCCTCACACTTCAAATCCATAGTTTCAGTAATAATTCAGCAATGTTTTGGTAGTTAATTTCAGCACTTCAGTTTTAACCTGAGAATGAATGAATGAAAATGTAATGAATAAACTAATAATACCGAGACACACAGACTCAAACACAGAGCATCACATTTGAAATTTGGCTTATTCATATCGTTCACCCGGCATATGGGCGGCAGGTGATTAATGTTACAGTAAAATGACCACACACGTTAGTTATGGGAACAAACACAACACTGTGTCCAACCACAACATGACTCAACACTACACTGATCAGTTCTGGTAGCTTTGGTCTATAAATAAGGCCTCTCTATCTTGCTCACACGTCATTCTGCGGTGGCACTGGCCAAGTAACTGACTGTAAATGAGACCCTTGATCCGGTTTTGGATCGCGGCCTTGATCACTCTTGCAAGGGTTTTTGTAGAAGCAGGGGAGCAAATAAATTAATTTGATACTTACCATTAGATTTTGTGAAAAAAACATACATTTTCAGCCTCAAATGGTGTTTACATGTATTTTACACTTTGGTTTTTATTCACATTTAACAAATGAGATAGAACATGTTAATGAATTCTCTTTAGAGGAGCTGGTAGGTGGATTCTTTTTTTTTTTTACCTTCGAAGGGACCCAGACTTGCCAGCCTGGCTGTAACTGCTCACCCAACCCCCAGCAAAATAAGTGAGTAAGTGTAGAACCATTCTAAGACAGACAGGATCGATGACAAACATGGAGAAGGTGAAGCATGTCAAGAGACACTTGTGCTGGGCTGCACCGTATCTTACTCAAGTTTGGTGCTTCTCCAGGTTGTTCGAGAACAAGCTGTGAAGCACTCCAGCTGTCATATACTGAACCAACACAGACAGAACCTGCAGATGCTTGCAGCTGTTCAGAAGTAGAGATGAAACCCCTTCGTACTACACAAAACCCTGACATCAACCATCAAACTAAGAGGAGCCCCACTCATCCTGCGGATGGTATTTGGGGCCTTGGTGGTGTTCTGGAAGTTGGAAGTCAAACAGTCCTCAGCTCAGGGTGTTGAGCTTCCTTGACCCTCTGTATAGATTTACTTGACAGATCCATATGTTACTGAGGCGGGCGGGCAGCTCCAACCGGCTTTACCAGCTTAGTGAGGGAATTTTAAACAAAACTTTGTGACAGTATTTTGATTACATGTTATTGTATTATGTTATTTCTTATATGTGTTTTTTTGCAGTACTGCAACGAAAATATTCCCCTTCAGCCGGTATCCAGTTCTCATAATACATCCACGGGAAAGCCACACCGGTGTTTTTAGCCAAACAAGCAGTCTTGCTCCAGGGATGCCAATGTCTGTCTGTCGGTCAATCCACCACTTTGGTCCAGACTGAAATATCTCAACAACTGCTTTGAAATTTTGTACAGACATTCATGTTCCCGAGAAGATGATAGTAGCATTTAACTCAGAAGCATCACTGTGCCTAAGAATAACATCACAGAGCTGCGTGGCTGGAGAATCATATTCTTGTCAGTTGTGTGTGTGTGTGTGTGTGTGTGTGTGTGTTAATTTGTACTTCCCTATTGATGAAACAAGACCTGGGTATTTCCTGAGTGTGCCCGTGGATCCTAACAGGTTTGTAGCTCACCGACTGAACACTTGTGGTGCTGCCAACGCTGCAACATATGGCGTCACACTAGCAGACTTGGCAGCTTTGGCAACAGGCTGCATGTGTGTACGTGTGAGTCCATGTATATACATGCATATCATTGTGTGCAAACATTCTGAGTGTGTGCATTCTTGTAGCCTGTTACTATGAATGTGTCTGTGTAACCCATGTAGCCAGAGTGTGTGTCTATGGTACGGTTCCAGGGGAGCACAGGAAGTTAAATATTCCTGATTGTCCTGCTGTCGGTCTGCAGCCCATTTGGCAAGCACTGTTGGCCGTGTGTGTCGTCCACTATCCAGCAGAGATCTGACCTGCAGGCAAAGGATGAACTTCATTCAGAGTTTAAATATGTCTAATCTAAGAATCTGTTATTTAATGTTTACAATGCATGTATGACATGACACCAGCACTGAAGGGAGGCTCTCTTTGAGAAGAAAATGAGGGCTACCATGTTGAGCAGTTTTCTCACACTGAAGACATCAACACCAAACTGTTGCTTCCATTGGACAATATTCTTGTCTAATGTCAAAACAACAGAAGTGCCTCTGGTGTTTACAAGTCAGAAGTCTGCTGTCGCCATTCTAAGAAATCCAATCACTGCACATTAACAGCATCGGATTAAATCACATCAGGCTTGATTAGATGTAATTAGATTAGGATTAGATCATCACTTAGACACCTTCTTAGCCAGGCAGACAGAGCACCACGCCGACAAAGAGAGGAGAGACTCAGCCACTTTAATTCACGTTGGCTGTCTGAGGCTGTCGTTACTCCTGTCGTTTCATTGTGACTTTTATTATCCAATCATGCCAGGACGCATTAGGAGACAACTCTGTTACAAAAATCTAATTTGACTCACACTGCTACCGAATAATCCACACAAGACATGGAGGTGTCTCAGTCTCACTTAGAGATCACATTTCTGTGTTGCCTGGAGCCAATCCAGCTGTGACGCACACAATGGCAATGTAAACATACACAGGGAGAGAAATAATGCAGATACATAAGTAAGGAGGACACATGGTATTGTTGCCTTGCATGCATCACAGGCCTTGTGTGAACCAATCTCAGAAAAGGTACAATGGAATTGAAAAGACAAGACCTCCATCTTCAGAGGTTTTGCACCAAGCTGCCAGTTGGTAACATACCTATTTAATCCTGCCCTTGTCAAACAGGAGACTCTGTTGGTTTATTTCATTACGTTGCTAATTGCCCTTAAAGCTCTGCCAAAGCCTGCTGGATTCTTCCACAATCAAACTGCATTGCTTATTACAGAGGACACTTGTGGAGACAGAGTACAAACAAGTCAGTAGAAATGTTGTGATGTTGTTCTCAAGGACGGAAAATGCAGAATGACGATTACATTTTGACCTCTGACTTTTCATGAAAAAATGTACCTAAACAAAAGATTATTTTTCACCGCTGACTACATTTGTTATAAATGCCCTATACTGTATTCACGAATGCACTGAGTGTTATCTCCACTCTAATTTCCTGGCTTTTCATTTGATAATCCAGCTACTGCAGAACAAAATTTATGAAATGTTTGAGGGCGCACAAAAGATATGCAATATTACTGTTTACGTTCCGTTTAATACTATATGAAAATATACAAGCGTCTCTCTGGTGGTGCAACGAAAAGTCAGGGGATCACCAAAGTCAGCAGACTTCATCATCTGGGGACCATGATTGTTTCATGGCAATCCATCATCTAATTGATGTGATATTACAGTCTTTGCCAAAGTGGTGGACAGACGGACACCTATACAAGCATGGCTAAAAACAGTGTATTTGTTGGTGTCACTAAAATTGAGTCCAAACTTTTATGTCAGTTTTGAACACTTTTGAGTCTTTGTTTGGCTTTTTGTTTAGGTCCCTTTTTGGTCACAAACGTTGTGGAAGAAAACAAGGATCAAACACGCATATTCACAGCCTCGGTTAGTACTTCATTCTTTAGTTCATTCCTTGAAATACTCCCCTGTCCTAAATCACAAGCCAGAATGGTGAAGTTATGTAACAAGATTGGTCTTGGACATATATGAACCACAGGTTGTGAAGATGCATGTACAGTAGTGTAATGTATTGAGTTTAAAGGTTTACATCAAGGGAGAATATAGCTGTGTGTTTAGGGCAAATGGAGCATATATATAGGAGGTGGTGTGAGACACTGGAGATAAATCTCCATATAACTTTAGAGCTTTACCATAACAAGTCAGGTCTGTGTGTGGGCTTTGCTTTGTGACACACACACACACACACACACACACACAGACACCAAGAGAGAGCGAGACAGACTCTGGAATGATAAGATATACGAAGCCACCGTACCGCAGCAGTCATGCCCAAAATTAGTAAAGAGGAGGTCAGCTCTACCATCTCCCACCATGTCCCTTTCTCTCTCTCTCTCAAAACTGAAGTCAAACACACCCCTTTTCAGCTGTAGTAATTATGGTCATTTTACAGTTTAATTACGGTTGTGTTGACGTATTAATACTCAGGTTCTCCAAACTGGATGTCTGTTATGGTCTCATGACTATGGGCTACTGTCTTTGTTGATATTAATAAGGAGTAATATATAGAGCAAGAGTCTAATAAAGCATCCATTACATTACATTACATTACACCATCTACAAAACGAATACAGTGAACCTTTGAGTTCATTTTGTGGTGCTGCAGCCTGAGTTCAAAGCGGATTCATGTTTAGATCTCTGACAGCACTTCACACAAAGAAACATTGATTACAAATCTAAAATGTCTTCTTATAAATCTCCTTTAAACAAATAACAACTGAGTTGTGTAAATACAGCTTTGATTTATCTGTGTCAGATCAGGACACTCTTTATTACACTTTGTTCCTTACAGATTTGTCCCAGTTTGGTCAAAATTTAAAGGGGAGTGTCCATGAACAGCTCATCGTCTCAGTCCATAGATTTTTAAAGGGATTCAAGTCTGGGCTTGGACTCAGGGACTTTAACGTTCTTGTTCAGAAGCCAGTCCAGCACTGAATTAGTTGGATGCTACGGTCATTGTCCTGTTAGAACATACATTTTTGGGTCTTTGTTAATCATAAGCAAGTCATGCAAGTGTCCTGCATTTGGCTTCAGTCATTGTCCCCCTGAAAGCTGTAACATTCCCCTTGTCTCTGCAGCTGAAAAGCACACCACCATGCCCTGATGCTGCTCCCATGCTTCACAGAAAGGATGGTGTCAGATGATAATTTGGGCCTTATGTACTGTAGCACTTTGTTTTGCTGAGGAGTTCAGTTTTTAACTATCTAGTCTCCTCTCAGGCCAAGGTCATTCTTGCCCAAACCAGCTTTAAACCTTGGTAGGTCTGTATTTTTTTTCATCTTCTAACAGTGCAGCCACCTGTGCTCTAGTTAAATATTGATTCATATTCATATTGATATTTCCCAAAACAAAACAACGTGTGCCAGAAAATAAAACAGAGGACTTAATGAATCTGCACAGATGCTAGGAATTAGCGAGGAATGGGCCTTGAGCACAGGAGGTGAGTTGGGATCACTCTCCACGGTTTTTCTTGTCCCTCCACACCAACATAAAATCTAGCATGTTGGGCTCGACGCTGGTGCGACCCTGTTCGCTCCACACTTTCACCAGTTTTCACAGGGGGGGATACATTTAATTTAGTATAGTTTGATCAAGGAAAAACTAGCCAATTTTCTTACTGCTTCTTCTAAGTGGTCTTTCCTGTAACCTACTTGAGAATGTGGCGTTGTGAATGTTGTTTGTGTTTGTGAAAAAGTGGATACAAAAGGACAGTTTTACATGTCCGTGTAGGCAGGAACATTCAACTTTGCAAAAAACAATAACATGTGTTTGTTATAAAACCTTTCACAAATATGGCGGAAGCACATCTGCTTACCAATAAGAGGCCAGTTTTTGTTCTCACCAGACTCTCATAGAATTTCCTCATATTTCACATACTTTGTTCCTCAAAACAATGAATTGTGTAATGTTGTCAGTGGAGCATGTTCCTGTTTTCAGACATCTGCTCAAGTATAAAATACTAAATTAAGGATTGCAGCACTGCAGGATTTAACGTTACTGTTTAATAGGTAGCACAATTACTACAGATGAACAGATGTCTAGGGTTAAATTTTTTTACAAGACCAAAAAAAAAGAAGAGGCCAAGCGATGTTCCCAGTGTTTGGAGCATCTTTTGCTAAATGCCACTTTATCCTCAGGGTCAACTTGACAACCTGGCTGTCTTGTATTTACTTGCTCATTCTGATTTCCAGTCTTCATCCTTTTCATCTTTTAATTCCCTCTTTCACTCTGTCCCGTCTCCATCTCTCTTTTTGCTATCAGGGAAGTGTGGCACAGTGGAGAATCAGTGGGGGGTGATGGTTGGCTCCGACAAAGCAGGTAATAGTAAATCAATAAAAGGACAATCAACTGTGTGCTGTCTGTCAGCCTCCTTCACACACAGCTGGATGTAAATGATCTTAAAAGTTCCAAACAGCCCAGTCTCTCTAGCCATGATCAAATACGTGTGGATAAACCCCCCGGACTGGGGGGTGGCGCTTTACACATAACAGTAAATCAATGGATCAACTAGCAGTCCTATCTTCAACACAGATGGGGCAGTTGAACATCTTCAAATGGCCAGACAGCTGGAACCGCAGCATCAGATAGATAATAGGGCAGATGCAAGGCTGCAGACATTGGGCCAGTGCAAGAGCCAGGCAGTTAAAGAATAAATCAATGACAAGCCCATTGACCTCTGTGTCAGCTGTTCTGTTCTGGCTGGATGAAAGACATGGAAGGAAGAGGCTGCTGAAGAGGAAGATGAATGGGAGAAGACAGGGTGAAGATAGTGAAAGAAGCAGCAGAGATAGAGATTAGAGAGAAATGTCAGATGAAGAGTCAGCTTCAGAAGTTTGAAAAGCACAGACTAAAGGTTTAGGCTAAAGGTTATTTTGTTTTTTATATTCTATACTTTTTTTTCCAAATGAAGCCTTGTTGTTTGTCTCCAGAGGAGACAGACAGCTGAGCAATTACAACCAGTGTGGCTACTTTCTAAGTGGCAAATTTTCTGCTCTCTTGTTTTGCAGCCCACATGCCATGTTTTCCATCAGATGCATCATATCAAATTTTTTTTTTTGCTTAAGCCAAATACATCAACAGAAATGTTGCAGTAGATGTCCAACATCAGACATGATGTCTAACAAAGAGGTGCTGATTGGGCCAGAAGCCTTAATGTACTGCACTGTAGCAGGTGTGTGTGTTTTATTCACTTTCAAAAACTGCAAGAACATAAAAATGGGTCTTTAAATACTGTTGGAGAAATTCACAAAGGAGTGTTAAAGTTATGCAATGACATGATTATCAGATTTGTGTAGAAATAATATAAAATTTGTATTCAAGTAAGCACAACTGAGGCTCATCAAGTTTATTTCTTCAATGCATCAAAGTGAAGATTGACCAGAAATACAAATTTTCACTATAATGTTTAGAACATGGATGCTCCTGACATTTTAGCCTCCATCACACACTAAAATAAAAGTCAGTCCCTCTCTCTCTCTCTCTCTCTCTCACACACACACACACACACACACACACTTGGTCTCAGCAGGGTACCTCAGTCTGCAGCTCAAACTCTCCAGCTCCATCTACTGACTGAGCCATGTAAAAGCAGAAGGCTGTACATATATTATTTTGTATTGCTGTAAACATCAGTCAATCAACGACAATGAAAATTGGTCATATTCCTGTTCATAACATACAAGGAAATCTGCAAGAATCCATGCAATCATCAATCAAGGAAAAACTGTCCATGAAATCTGAACTGCTTAGTTAGATATGGTATTTACTGTAGCAGGTTGCATGCACACAGATGGATCTGATGTTTTCAACCAGCCTGTAAGTCTAATTTGAACACAAATGTGTTTTTGTAGCTATCCAAGATATTGTCTTTAACTGCCAACTAAATTCTACTGTTGGATAAAGTCACTAGAGGTCACTATAGTTCTCAGAAATTAACTTGTCACACTTTCCATGTCTGTTTAGTCAACAGCCTATTCTTGCCTGAACAGTGTGGGTAATATTTCACAGCTTACTGTGGCGTCTAACAATGCAGCAGTGAACAAACAGCACTAAGTCTGGGATTTTAATTGGAACCATAAACCCACATGCTGCGGAGTTTTTACACGTTTACAGTTTCCTTTAACCTTTTTAGGACGTGTCCTTAACAATGTGGGTCTGAGATTCTGTAGTGTGAAAGCCTCAGTAATCTCTCAGTCCTTTGTCACTGAAAGAGCAACATTCCCAACTGAAATCACTTTCCTCAGGCGACACACATCAGCAGCTCCTGAACAAAACATCCTGATATAAAAGGTGATGTTCAATCATTTGCGTCATCAAAGTCAGAAGACTCATGCTGAATCTCCTGCTGTGACCTTAATGACGGAGTATGCAGCGACATGTCAAGTGTATCGTCAGTAACTTGTTACATCACATTACGTCATGCAGACAGTCAGAGAAGGGTTTCCAAGTAAGCTGTCTTTTGCATAAACATGACTTCTTTCAGTTTCTAGCAATGGGAAATACTTGTAATTCCAGACAGCTTTGTTGTAAAATTACCCTCCCTATCCCGTTGCTATTGTGTGTGTGTGTGTGTGTGTGTGTGTGTGTGTGTGTGTGTGTGTACATGAACGTGTGAGTGACTGTGTGTGTGCTTTCCAGTGTGTCAAATTACACCCAAGTCAAGTCTCTTTAGGACAGTCCTAAAGATAGTGACCAGGCAGGAGTGTGTTTATGTGGTGTGACATGGCAGCATTTGGATGCAGAAATAGAGTGAGTAGAAGAGAGGAGAAATAAAAAGGAGAGAATAGAATAGAACAATAACTTCATTTCACTGTTTGCTGCACAGTAAATTATATGAGTTTACTGTTGAAAATCTGATTCATCTATACAACAAATGTGTGTGTTGAAACCTAAAAATTACTGATAGTATAACAAAAAAAGCCCTGTGCAATAAAGACTAAAAGAGAATCCACAATAACTATTTTTGCATTGTAAAGTCTGATTTTTATTCGCAAAAAAGAATTAAATTAATCTAACTTGTGTTTGCTTGAATCAACAACCTACATAGTCTAACCACTAAAACTCTACTATGCATGAGACGTGTGTGTTGAAACTTAAAAACTAATAATAGTATAATTTAAAAAAAAAACCCTGTTAAATAAAGACTAAAATAGAATAGAATAGAAAACTGAAATATGAAATTCTAAAAATCTGCAAATAAATAAATCTAAACTGTGTGCTTGTTTGTATCAACAACCTACATAGTGTAACCACTGAAACCCCTGAACACCCTACTATGCAAGAGAGAATATAATAGAACAGAGTAGAGCAGAATAGATCACCCAGCCGACTGGTTAACATGGACTTCAATCACTGAGGCCAGCAGTGGCAGCAGGGGGGCCTCCTTGACATTCAAGAATACAAGGATAAGTGGTTTGATGTGTCTTCTTCGGGACAGCAAACAGCTTCTCTGGAAACAAAACATAACAACACATGTGCCAAAATCCATTATCATCAACAGAGGAGGCTAAAACAAACATATGCTGCCCCAAAGAGTATGTACAGTGCCCCTCTCCTTTGTTCTCTCTCTTCATTCATCTCTCGGTCACCTTGTAACGATGTGAGCCTCTCTGTCTGTCTGTCTGTCTGTCTGTCCTTCTTTCTTTCTTTCTTTCTTTCTTCCTCCGCCTTCCCCACAGATGATGATGAAGAAGAAGATGCCCGCTGCGCCCCGCCAATGCTGAGAGGAAGAGGGGAGGGAGGAAGGAAGGAAGGAAGGAGGAAAGGCAGGACGAGAGGAAACGAGGAGAAAGGAAAGGACGGGAGGGAAGGGGAGGGGGGAAGAGAGAAAATCGAGAGAGGGGGGCTAGTGGATGTAGCTCTAGCTGTGGGCCGGGGGGTGAGCTACCTAGCCCGGGCTGCTCTGCCGAAACATCCATGGGTGGCTGTGTCGGGAGCCACCACGACTCCTCGGGCAGCTTAAACGAGAACTCGGACGGCACTGGAGGTAACTTATAAAGCGTATCGACGTGTTTTAGTGCATACAAGCTTGGCTTTTTAGAGGGGGGCTTCCTCTAGGCTTTTTTTTTGCATGTTATCCTGGCTGGAGGTCTCCTTCCCTTCCTTTATACCCGAGCCAGACAGAGCCGGAGACAGACACGGCAGCCCTCCCGGTTATCTCCGTCCACGCAGCGGGCCTTGAAGCGAGAAATGACGCCTCGTCGCTACTTTGCAAACTGGGAAATATTTACTGTGCGACGCTGCCTCCCTTTGTTCCTTGGTGTTGACTGAGCTAGCCGGCTAAAACGTAGCCTAGTTAGCTTGCTAGCTTTTCTGCATAACAAATATGGGTCACAGACGGCAATGGTATGCAAGGAAACGCACTGGAGTGATACAGCCTGATTTGAATTGTGTCCTGACTATCTGGCTGCTTATAAGCTCCTTCTAGCTTAATGCAAGCTGCACTTATGAGTATTGCCAGGTATTTGCTTTTATTGACTGTTTTGCAAAGGCGAGGTGTTAAAGCATGTGTTAGTGCCTGAAAGTGTTGGGGGAGAACTGAAGAGGAGGTGTCAAAACTTAAAGGGTGCTTCACCCTCATGATAAAGGAAGTGTGTATTTAACAGTGTAACTGTAGACTGCGATTATTATGAACAAGGCCTGAGAGAAGTAAGCAGCAAGCTGTCCAGCGACTGAACCAGAATCAGACTACAGAAGACTGCAACAGATGAGGTTTATTATATTTATCGAGCAATAAACAGAATTGCATGCAACGCCTGGGGTTATGTGGCATGATAACCCAAGCAGTGCTATTTTAAGCATGGCTTTGTGATTAAAATATGATACTAAAAAGTTATTTTCTGGTGATACTACAACTTGCATGACTGGTTAAAACCATAAAGCAGTGTTGCATGAAATCTGGTGGGTGTAGGCTGGTACAAAACCTGGCGTAGTGTTGCCTTCATTAGTTAGTTTACAGGGGAGGTTTACTGACTGTGTGCATGGCGGAAAGAGAGATGGCTGTAACATGCATCCCTGGCTGGAAATGAACCGGGGATGTTGCATTTAGATAGACCCCCCCCCCTTTTTTTTGTAGAGATCTTTATCAAGCTGAGGTGCTGTAGAAAACTTTGAACTGTAGTTTCCTGGTTGTCTGGTCCTAGGAAGGGTCCCGCTGCCGTCCTGTGAGTTATTTTAATCACAGATTGGGAGATAGAGCTGTGTTGGGGGGAGGGGACTTAGAGATGCTGAGATATAGCCTGGTTTCCTTAATGTCTTCCTTTTTGCCCCTTCATCGTCTTGATGATTTGTTTGACTACCTCCCAGACTTCCTACCTGTCTAGATTTCACATAAACAGGTTTCAGCCAGAGATTTTATTTTTATCTGTGAGGAAGTGTGTGTGTGTGTGTGTGTGTGTGGTAACAAGGAACTATGTAGTGTTAAAACAGATGCAGACAAGCAGATGTTATTTGACACCTTGCTGGATGATGAGATACAAAGCAATTAGACTGGAACACATGTAAATATATCTGTTTTCACTAGAGCAGGTGTTATAACTAAGTTTCAAGCATCTTTTACACATACTGGCCTACATACATTTCTAAGGATTTCTGGAAATCACTGAAAGTCAGGCAAGTAGGCTAGTGTTTAATGGCAAACTAGTAAATTAGCAAAGTAAGTGTAAACAGTCTGTCTTATTTACTACAGTCAGATGAAGGGTTGGTGTTGTTGGACTGTGCCATGTGATCATCGGAGAACATGTGTACCGGCAGCAGGTGTAACTCAACACCTTGATTCGCCATCCTCCTCTGTCTCTGTGTTGCACACACACACACACACACACACACACACACACAAACACAAACACACACACACACACACACACAGATTGTCCTGTACCTGTCATCCCCTTCGGTGTTGATCCAGATGGTGTTATTCATCAGCCATTCTGCTGCAGATGGAGCACTGTTAGATGCTTTAAACCCTAACCTTTTAACTGGGTTTAGTAACATAACACTTTTAGTTCTCATCGTAAATCTGTCATCCCAGTTTAGTTGTGTATTTGATTAATCTTACAAGATGCTTTGTTTCAGATGAAGCTTAACTCTTCTTATTCCCCCTTTCTCCTTTACTCTCCATCCCTACTTCTCATTTTTTGTCCTTTGTGTATTCCCCCACCTTCTCTCTTTCTGACTCTCATCTTCCCCTCAACGTCTGTCTGCTTTCTCTTCCCAATTTGTTTCTGTTTTTTCTTTATCTTGGTTATCCCTCCCTCGCCTTCTTCCCCCCTCTCTATTGGTTTGTCTATCCCCGTTTCTCTTTCTTTCCTCACATCCTTCCTTTTACTCCACCCTCGCTCTCATTCTCTGTGTGCCTTTTTTCTGTATTTCCCCTCTGGTTCCTCTCCTTCATCTCCCCTCTCCCACCCTCCTGTCTTTCTCTATCTTTCTTTTCTCTCCATCTCCCCTGTCCTCCCTCCCAGTGGCTCTAGGGCGTAACCAGCCCCTGAAGAGAGAGCGGCCTAAATGGAAAAGTGACTACCCGATGACTGAAGGCCAGCTGCGCAGCAAGAGAGATGAGTTCTGGGATACAGCGCCAGCATTCGAGGGCCGGAAGGAGATCTGGGATGCGCTGCGAGCTGCGGCCAGCGCCTTTGAGAGTAATGACCACCTGCTGGCTCAGGCCATCCTCGATGGGGCCAGCATCACACTGCCGCATGGTAACACACATTTCCACAGTGGTAGACGTAGCATATTCCTCATAGTGTTTGTTTTACTCTCCATGAAATACCACTGGGCAGTAGGATGTCCTGAAGTAGGATATTGTAGTTGATCATTACCACCGCAAGAATTTCAACTTCCTCTTCCCTGAGTTCTCTAGAGCAACCAAAACTCAGGAACTCGGCTGTAGTAAATTTCTTTGCAGATTGAAGTTCTACTAAAGGCTGCAGATCTTGTTTTCAGTTCTAGTTTTTATGAGTAAGAACATTTATTTTGGAATTTGGATTGAAGAAAAGAAAAGAAGCATTTTTTGAGAGACCAAGCAAGGGGCTGAAACTTAAGACAAGTGAAGGCAATTATAAACAGGTTTGAGTGTTTCCCAGTAAAAAGTGACAAAACAGTCAGTATGCATATTAGAAATTAATTAACAATGCATAAGAATAATTATTTTAGTAGTTTTTGCCAAACATTTGCTGGTTCTAGCTTCTTAGACTTTCTTTGTCATACATGATAATAAATTAAATATCTTTGGGTTTTGGATTGTTGGTTGGACAGAACAAGACATCTGAAGACGTCACCATGGGCTGTGCGAAATTAAACAGGAATATTTTACTTTTTTTCTGGCCTTTTATAGACAAAACTATTAATCGACCAGGCCGTGACATACATTTCTGCCACCAGACAGCCGTCCTTAACACTGGGGGACTACTGAATATCAGCTCTCGGTTATTAATAGGCCAAAGAGTTTGAGTTGAGAAGGGAAAGGATGTAGTAAAGCTTCCCCAGGAAGTCTCTTATACATCCTTCAAATGTCATCTCATGTTGTCAAGTTTCATAAACAGGAAGTAAACTTACATGTCATACATGAGTATTCATTTCTGTTTGGGTGAGGGGTGCCTCTGTGCTATAGTCTTTGCTAACTTACACAATAATTGAGTGTTTAGTGAATATGGACCTGATTCCAAGCATTGACAAGCATTTACAGTATTGAGCCTGCAGTTCAATGGAGTTACAGATGCTGAACCTCTTAAGTGTATCTCAATGACAGCATTTTAAAGCTTAGACTTCATCAATGAATAATAAATGAAAAGGGGCGTGTCCTTGGGCTTCTGAAAGACAGATTTAATGAAGTAATCACTCACGTAAGTATACCAAAGATAGTGCATCTTCTAAAACACACTGGAGAGCCTCCATATAGAACAAATCAATAAGATTGACATGGCTCGGATTCAGGAAGCCCAACAACTCCACACAGTAATCATCAGCTGCTTGAGCTGGCTTTCTATTTGTGGATGTGCGTCATTCTCTCAATTCCTAATTCCTATAAACTTGGAGTCATATTACCTCAACTGAGGGAAAGGAAAGGTTATCCATTTCTTGTTAAATGTCGTCGTGGTGAGTTTTGGACGGTGACGTCCTTTGTTTCCGATTGTGGCATTTGTGGCATTCTTTGTTTCACCTGTCCCTCCAGACTTTCATACAAGAGTCCAGAAGTGTGTCATTCTCATTATGTCAAAACAAGCTGAGATTAATGGCTTGCTCTGATGTAAAACATATTCATGTCCATGTAAGGACCTCATACCTGTTATCCTTTACCACACTGGCACAGTATCATGGGTATTGTGTATTTGAAATAAGTACATAACATGGTAAGCAGAACCTTTCCCTGTTTGTCAGAGGCAGTTTATTTTTTAGGGGTTAGCTGGTAACCTGCACTTTTCTCATACATTTTTCATAGGTGGACTCCTCTGCAGGAAAGCAGAGGTGGGCAGAATTATTCTGTTAGTAGGCCAACAGGAACACTAAATCTCATGGTTTCAAAGATGGAAAAACAGCTCTACCTGAATACGATTTGGGCATAGCGGTTACCAACAGACAGGCTGTGCATGTTATCGTAGTCGGTGTCTTGTCCTGCTCCATTCCTTTTAGTAGTTTGTCCAGGTCAGATCAGATCCTGCTGGGCTGCAGCTGTGGATTCCCCAGGCCTGACATCACATTTCACTCATCCAGCACTCCGGTACAAAGAGCAGCCAGATCACTTAAATATTTTTACCACTCACAACTTTATGCCTTTCTATTGCTCTTTTTTTGCTTTCCTCATTCCAGTTTCAGTTGATTGTTTGACAATGCACTCTTGGCCTTGTTCCACCAACTTAACCAACAGACAAAAAAGATGTAAGCAGCTCATAGTAACTGTCAGATTAATCAGATGCCAGCTTTGCAGATCATTCAGCACTTATCAGTTACATTTAAATGTTAATACACTATAATAAGGCTATTATTAAGGGTTGGATTCCATTCTGTGTTAAAGCGTGTGGATTACAGTGGAGGAAACGTGGTCAATCTAGTGAGACAGACCTTATCTAGAAAGTCATGCCACCCATATAGGTGTGCAGCACAAGAAATCAAATAGGCCTCAACGTCTACAGTCACGCTAGCAGCTCTGTGGGGCTGCACTTAGGCACGGTGGTGCTTTGAGCTAAATGCTAACATCAGCATGCAAACATACTCACAATGACGGGGCTAACGTGCTGATGTTGGGCAGGTATAATTTTTGCCATGTTCAACATCTTAGTCAAGTGTGTTAGCATGCAGTTAGCATTAAACACAACATACTGAGCTGAGTCTGATGGGAATGCCATTAGTTATGCAGATATTTGTTTATAAACTAAAGTATTTGACAAATCATAATTTTGACTTGATGGTGCTAGAGGGAAAAGTCAAGGTATCACCCAAGTGATTACAATTCATCCTGAGGGGGACATGAATGTGTGAAATTTCCAAATGTGAGAGCCACGCTGCTAGCATAGCGAACAATGTTGGGTCACTGTGGGAGTTGTTTTTTAGAAGCAGTCAATGATCCTCCAAAATCTTTTTAAAGCTTGAATTACCTCCATTACTATACTAAAACATGTTATATATAGTGCAGACTTTGTTGTTGGCATTCAGGAAATGGAACTGCGTATTTAAGGTTTCTTAAAACTCCCACCCCATTCATAATGAAGACTTTTAACTCACTAGAGATGTATCAATTGATGCTCATTGTTCACTGTATATAATTAGATTGGAGACCAACTTGATCTGCTGTCATCAAAAGTGACTCTGAAGCTGTCGGTCAACATGTTGGCTTCCATCCAACCTGCTACAAATGAAACTGTTATGTTCACAGATTCACATCATTACATGCCTTTTATGTTTTCAGCCATAACAAATCAAACTACTTTTTGGGGGGCCATGCAAAAACAGTACTGCAGCAACATGTAAATAAATGTTTTCTTGCTTTGATCATAACATTTCATCTCTTTGGTACAAGGCTTTAATGAAATCCCACAACCAAAGCCATTAGCACCACCTGGAAACTATTAGCATTCTGCAGCTGAAGGATAAACACTACGGAGCCAAAGGGAGTAGAAAAAAAGCAAGTGAGATATACAAACATAGAGATTTGAATCCAAATCATGTTTATACATTGCCAGTGAAGCATGTCTTGTATTTATATTAGCCTTTTGTGACATTGGCTTCCACATATTTAGCTGTCTCAGCAGCAGCAGCAGCATACACATCTGCTCTGTGAATCATGTGTCCTGTGATCAGAAACCAAAGGGGCTTTTTGTTGGTGCCCCCTAGTTTTGCATGAATTAGACAGAATACCATTCGGGAATCCATCTACATAGATGGAGAACTTATTTTGATACAGCCAATCGAATCTTGCATAAAGCAGTAATGTCAGCATTCAGAGCAGACGGTCACACTGAGCCAGACAGCAGCCTGCTTCACAACACAAGAGCCACAGACTGAGCAACAACCACGTTAGCGTTCCTGCTAAAGTCTCCTTATCTAACTTACAAACATGAACACATGCAGCTGTAGGAGAAGCTGGTGAATTTGAATCCTTGGATTTATTTGCACATGTTGACATTTCAGTTATGTTGCTGACAAAGCGGAGATTTTTAATACTTTAAAGACATGCTTATCCAACACGTCACTATGTTGGTATGCCAGCAAATCATTTGGTTGCCAAAGCTGAAAGAGTTAGCCTACATATTATGAAAAGGTTTTTCACAGTAGGGAATGAAGAATGTTGAAATAACTTCTGTAGTTAATTTCCCACCAAGTGGTTTTTGGTGAGTATCATTGTCATAAGGTGCTGTGCACTTGTTATCCGCATTACTACATATTTTAGTTACAAAGTAAGTCAGCCTCTCAGTCTCTCGTTCTCACTTACACTCTGGTGGGCCGTGTCCTGAAGCGAGGCATTGCCTTAATGTTGACCACAGCAGCCGTCATCTACAGAGTAGAGAGCAACATCCTGTGGGCTTCTGCTGACTCATCTCAGTCTCTATTACCACAAAACTCATTGTCTCTCTCACATGGCTCAACTTAAGTCATAAAACAACACTGCGCTGAAGTGACCTTTTTCAACGTTTCAAAGACTGTGGAGCAGTGTTTTTGATTTTTGTGGGGAGAGTTTTCGCCCTGGTCTTTAATTATTTCATTTCCATTTTAAAAATGTCTGAAGGGCAACATCATTACCATCTTATCAAAGCTTGTGTTCAAAACACCCATTTCCGCAATAAAATAACTTCTTCAGGTATGAACAGTAGTGACATAAAACTACTGTGTACGAGGACCTGTCTGAAACCCCCTTGAGGATCATTGGGGTCTCCCCCTGTGAATACCACTGTATTAAGTTTCTGTTTGAGGTATAATATGACCTCTTCACTGCATTTCACCCCCCCCCCCAAATCTTTACTCTATGTCTGAATCACAATTGATCAGCAGTGACATAATTTATTTTAATGTAGTACTCCAAAAAACACGTCATTCCCTTTTCTACTGTTTTCACTCTCATCTTTCCTACTATGTTTTTCAATTCAGTCTGACTCTCATTTCTCCATTTCATCTTAAAATAGCGAAACGTGAATTTTAGGTCAGGTTTTGGCTTTGTCAGTTGTGAAAATGATGTGGGCCTTTTGACTCTTATTTTATGAATGCAATAATGAAACTATACAAAAGAACACATTTATTTAAATCCAATATAAAAGTGCCAAGTTGTAAAGCTCAGGCGTTTCATCATTTTTACCCAAAAATGTTACTTATCCAGACCATTCATTTGAAAGCGAGAAATGAAGGGAAAAGTTGAGGGATTGCCCAAAATGTTGACTTAAGTTGTTGATTGTATTGGAACTTCCCTGTTAATCATTTACCTAGTGTCCCAAACATATGCATGCGCACAGTTTTGTTGATATTGGTGGGTTACAGTAAGCTGTAACCTGCTGCAGATAATGGTTTATAGCTTCCAGTACGTATAGAAAGAGCTTTCCTTTTCAGTAGCTAAGGTAAGCACAGTAGATCATTACAGCAAGTTAAATGTAAATGGTAAATGGAGTGCATTTACATAGCGCGTTTCTACCTTAACGGATAAAGCACTTTACAGTTTTGCCTCTCACCCATTCTCTCACACACTCACACACCGAGTTGCCATGCCAGGCGTTCCCACCTGGGGCAACTAAGGGTTCAGTGTCTTGCTTGCTCTACCTCCACATTGTGTAGTCATGTGGTTTACATTAATGGGTTAAAATAGACTTTTTTAAATCTCTCAAAGGCAAATGTTCTGTGGCCCACCAGACTCTCAATGAAAGATTATATCATAACTGATAGAAATGATGGCCAGTGTTGACACTTATATATATAATATTTTTCTTTTCCACTCTTCCAGGAGCTCTGACCGAATGTTATGATGAACTGGGGAATCGATACCAGCTGCCAGTCTACTGCCTCTCTCCTCCCGTCAACATGATTGAAGAGCGCTCTGAAGAGCCTGACGGTTCAGATCCAGACTCCGGGGCTGCAGACCCGTCCACAGGCAGCGCCAGCGACCCCGGCTCAGGAGGGGAGTGCCAGCTTCGGCTCCGGCTCTCCACGGGTCGCGACCTCCGGTTGGCGGTCCGCTCTTCGGACACAGTGGGCATGATGAAACGCCGTCTACAAAGTCACGAGGGCGTGCCTGCCGCAACCCAACGCTGGTTTTTCTCAGGTCGGCCACTGACGGACAGGCTGCGCTTGGACCAACTCAACATCTCCAGGGACTATGTAGTGCAGGTCATCCTCAGCCAGCCGCCACCACCAGAGCCAGTATCAACACCAGGACACACACCGGAGGCCTCTGGGCCGGTGGCAGTGGAAGAGCCCACGCCGGTGGAGAATTAACTCCCCCCAAATCTTGCAGCCTGGAGGTGGGCGTACCAGCAGGCTGGAGGATAACAAGGGAGAAAAAAGAATGAACGTCTCTTCTCTTCTCTTCTCTTCTCTTCTCTTCTCTTCTCTTCGGGCTTTGTTTGGGCAGAGGTTGGCGGAGCAAAAGGACTCTTGAATTGAGAAAAGACTCTTCCTTTTGGTTTTACATGTTGAAATTTTGACCTTTTTGAAGTCTTTTTAACTGTTCCTATGGAAACCAAACAACAAAAAGAGAACTTTGTCAGATGGCTTAAAGGGTTTTCTTAGCAACACTGATGTTCAAATGTTTCTGTGTTTCAGTTTCCATTCAGTCAGCAGAAATCTGTTCATGAGGCTACAGGGTTATACATACATTATCATTACATAGTTTCAACACAAGCAGTTTAGAAAGAGAGGAATACAGATTAACAATCACAACACGTATTTAGGCAATTATTCTTAATTATATGTGAATCAAGTCAAGAACATTTCCTCACTTGGGCACTAAGTCAGTATGCTAAGAGCCGTAAAGAAAGGTTTGTATTGCTAGTTCGTAAAAAGAGGTGTCCTCCCTCTTGTCCACAGGTCTCAGTCATGGGGCGTGACTTGTTTTTGTTGCATCAAGCTGCCGCTGGATTAGATGCTTTATTTCACTCTGCTTCACAGAACAATCAGAGCAATCATTTAATAAACATTAAGTAGTCAGCGTGTGCGTGCGTGCGTGCGTGCGTGCGTGCGTGCGTGGATGTCCATATATGTTCAGGACACAACCACACTTATTCATGTGGCAAAAGGATGGAACAGAAACACAATTGCATATTTTGATTAAAAATAGAATGTTTTTAATTAAAATTGATCATTGTTTCTATGTCTCGGTCTCTGTCTCATTGTTTGCTTTCAGTATGTGCATGTTTTGATGTAGAGGTGAGACACAAATGATGGCAGTATGTTCTCTTGCAATAACATTGCGATTTACATTTTTTTATGGCTAATAATCATTGTTAAAAGTATGCAGTTTCTTTCACATTTTATTTCAGTTCTATAAAGGGACCATTATGCAACATGTAATTAATTCCACCAATAGAAACATTATTGACCTTTTTTAGGACATATTTACCTTTTCCTTCACAAATATCTGGATGTATTTAAAGTGCTTTTCTTGCAATATACTGCATCACACATTGCCAAATCACCTTTTTCATGATACTGTTGTCATATTGTGATTCATACTATAATTCCCATCCATATTGCGGGCAGGATCAAACCACAGGAGAGAGGTTATCTCTAACTAGAGCCCATTACTGAGGCAGATGTAAATATTTGAGAATTTAAAGGAATAGTTTGAAAATACACTTTCTTTCCAAGAGTTAGATTAGGAGATGGATGCCATTCTCATGTCTGTATGCTAAATATGAAGCTGTAGCCAGATAGCTTAGCTTAGCATAAAGCCTAGCTCTGTTCATAGTCCTACCAGCACCTCCAACACTCAGTAATTAACACGCTATGTCTTGTTTGTTTAGTTCATGTTGTGGAAACTAGCAGAAACTCACTGGCCTGGTAAATAAATTGCTTCAACACATAACAGTTAGTTTTAAAGGTGCTAGTAGGTGGATTTTTTAACATTTGGACAGAGCCAGGCTAGCTGTTTCCCCTTGCTTCCAGTCTTTATGCTAAGCTAAGGTAATCATAAAAAGTAGCATCAATATCCTCCTCTCACTGCAAGAAAGCAAGTAAGTGGATTTCCCAAAATGTCGAACTATTCCTCCAAAAATCTGGCGTCGATATATTGGCCTATACCAATGCCTAAACCAATATATCCATGATTGATTGGTTATTAATATCAATTTAGAAGCTCTCTTTTTTTAAACAATAGTAATTAATAGCACAGCAGTTTCCCTTTTCCTTTGATTTCCTCCCTTCTTTATTTCAACCTCCTCATTCCAGCCAGACAGAACATTGAAAATTCCTTGTAAAAACACTGTGATGCAAAGAGGCCCTAAAGATAGCAGAAGCCACCGTAAACATTGTGTTTGATAGAAGTGCCGCCAACTGGCATTCCCAGCTTGAGAACAAATAAGCAAATGTCATTCAGCCAAAGATGAAATGAGGAAGGACCTAAACTGTTTACCTACTAACAAGTAATCTGTCCATCACGTAAACTTGTGTAAACTAAGGTCTCGTGTGTTAGTAAAGAGGAAGAAGGACAGTTAATGACCCACTTTAATGCTATTGAATGTAAAAGGTCACGTGGTACATGAGTGACAGAGGGGAAGTGGATACAATATAAGGTCAGTGTGGCTTTAAATCTCCGGTCCTCGTAATAGCGCTTACAATCTGAAACGAGTTGGTTTAGTATGACAGATGTGTTTTCAGTGGTGGAAGAAGTATTCAGATCCTTAAGCAAAAGTAGCAAAAACATGTCACTACAAGTACAAGTATTACCAAAAAGATAAATTTAAAATATTACAAATAAAAGTACTTATTATGCAGAAAAATGGTCCTGACAAAAGTCGTCAGACAAATGTAGTGGAGTAAAAAGTACAATATTTCCCTCTGAAATGTAGTAGAGATGAAGTATAAAGTTGTATATAATGGAAATGGAACGTGCAGTACTTGAGTGAATGTACTTAGTTGCATTCCTCCACTGAGTATGTTAGGGGAGGTGTGTTAACAGTTTGGCACAAGTGTATGGTATCAAAGTAGGTGCAAAGAACTTCCTTTCCGAGCAACACACTATGATTCAATACAATGGTGATTTTGTTTGTAAACCACAACAACCATCAACCTTGAACAATAGTCATCTATCACCTTTTTTCATAAGCACATAGCAATGTTAAATCAAAAGAAACCTCTAACTATAATTAGGTTAGAGGTTCTTACAGGAAACGGCCTACTGGCTATCATTACAGACAGACCTACACTGGCATAGTTAAACGTTAGTGGTTGTAATTGGAGCATAATGAATAATGGAAACTCCTCAATAAATCACAATTATAGCACAGGCAACTTCCCAATGTTATTTACACATTTGGATTTTCTACATGGCCAAAGAACATTGTGTTCACAAAACTAATTCAAGGAGCCCTCCGTGTGATTTTCTTCAGTTATAAAAGCTTTTCTCTTTTATTTCATCCCAGTGACTCTATTCTCTTTTTCACTTCAATGGAGGTGTCATCACTAACTCTTTTGCTTTCTTGTTCTTGTTCCTGAGAACTCTCATGACCATTTTCTAGGGTACCTGTTTGATGGTCAGTGATACTCCACCACACACCATCCCACACCGTCATGTGCAAACACTTGAGCTTTTCCAGTTCCCTTTCCCAGAAGTTTCTGTCTCTTTTGTTGTTCCTGATTTCCTCCACAGTGGTCAGTGTGGTTATTGTACACACAATTTTACAATGGAATATGGTATATTATGAATTGTACTTTTGTCCTTTGAGCTGAAACAAAGGATGATTGAGTGTCAGATGGAATCTATGTGATGGGTGAAGAAATAACGTTGATCTGTTGTTCTTATAGTTCATTGTAATTTTCCTTTGGTGTTTCCAACTGATGGACTAGATCATGATCTTATGTCATCAAACTGTCAGGTAGTAATTTACACACATACTGATCCTTAGCTCTCTCTCCCTCACACACACACACACACACACACACACGGCAATTCCACTTCATGTTGGGGGTTTTTCAACCTTCTGCTTCTGCCATATATAAATACAGCTGCAGCATGCTGAGCCCATACAGACAAACTGAACCCACACTCACATCTCACCTCTCTTTTATGCTTATTAGATCAGCTTTCAGTTGTGAAAGATTTGGATCAAGTCCAGTTGTCAAGGTAAGATCTACGATACTCACTCATTTTCTGTTATCTCTCCTGTTTTTTTTCCTCCAGCACTTTATTCAGTAGATATGTTATTCTAACATATTAAGGTGAACACCTGTTTCTAACATTAGCCTTTTCTAAGTTGAAATTTCGTTGAAAGAAATTCACAGATTGTTGGTATGACATTCTCAATAATCCAGGTGATATCTACAAGTAGTAGTAGTGAACGCATCTGAATTTGATGATTGTCTCGCTCAGTAGAAACACATTTCCTTACAGCATCGTCAGAACTAATTTTACTCAAGTACTGAAATGTCTTAAATACACTTAAGATGTGCTGGTATTCTTTACTTCTGTAAAGGTTCCCGAGACGGGGTTGAAAGATAAATCTCAGGGGGTCGGGGGATTCTTACGAGGAGAGGAAAGCAGATAAAACATCTTTCTGCTACATAAAAATCTGCTTTCTGTTGACTGTTTTGTGGCTTTTTTGTTGTAAATTACTGGCTAATTGTACCTCTTTGGCATCCTAAAAAAGAAATTCAAAGAAAACAAAAAAATACATATTCAAGGGGTCACTACTTAAAAAGGTTGGGAACCACAGCTTGACTTTTGGGAGACTTTATACTAATCCTCGACTACATTTCAGAGGAAACCCCACCACATTTAATTTAGGATTGTGTTACTTTTCAAATTAAGACTTTACTCTTTAGAATGTAAACATTTCAGAAACTATGAAAAATACCATTGTTATAGCTGAAAAATCAGCAGAGCAGTCAGTGTTTAAGTAAATATACCGTCCTCTGTTTATGTAGCAATGCATGCCTGGTTTGAAATGAATTATACAAGTTTGGCTCCCGTCCCTGTATAATACTAATTTATTGTCCTTTTTTCCAGATGCGTGCATTGTTCCTTATGGTCCTGTATTCTGTACTGTGCTGCGCCAGCTCAGACAGCAGCCAATACAACATAGAGACTCTAATGGAAAATGGTTAGTAACATTTCCTGTCTCTGCTAAATATTCCTCTTCCTTTCCATTTGTCTCTTCACCTCACATACATTAAATGTTGATTCAAGCCAGTCTGTGTGTTTATGTGTGTGTGTGCTTCTTGTGTATGATTAAACTAGTTCTGGTCCTGAGGCATAATGGTCGGAACATCAGGAAGAATGTTGCTCTGACCTGTGGAGAAGCTTATCAAGACCAGCCGGTGATTTGGAAGAAAAACGGTAATACAACTACTACTATTGATAATACTTCTACTACCGCTAGTACTTCTAATAGTACCTGTGCCAATTTTCTAGGTACAACACAATACTAATAAAAATTTAAAAAACAAATGACATTTTTAAAAAAAAAGTAAACTTTTCATCAGTCAGAGTTGTTGTCACATTGACCCATGGCCTGTCTCAGGCGTGTCTCAGCCAGCTCTGCAGGGGAACCAGGTCAATGTCCTGGTGGAGGAGATGGATGGAGGAAACTACACTTGTCACCTCGGCCAAGGCGAAGAATACCTCAACCACACCGTGATCATGATCCAACTAGACAACTCGACACAGGTCATACTGGAAGAAAACCACCCTAACGAAGGTAAGATAAGAAAGATGGAGGGAGTGAGTGAGGAAGGAGGGAAAGAACAAAGAAGAAAGGAAGAAAAAAGACAAATAAGAGCGATAAAGATTTGTTGTGTAATTGGACCTGGCAAAAAGCATTTCACTGGAAGAGACAGGATGGATGTCACTGAATAGCAGAGATAAGAAATATGGTGGGAGAGGGAAATGAGATGGGGGATGAGACAGAGGAAGAAGGCTGTGGCCCAAAAGCTGACAGCATTCAAAAGATAAGATGAACGGCGGGGGACATGTGAAAAGAAATTGGATAAAAGGAGGACCAGAGTAATGATGGGAAGGGAAGACGCAACTCGACAGAAAGAGGGAAAAAGAAGCGAGACAACATAACGTTTGCAAGAAAGAACATTGAAAAAGGAAAGAAAGTAAGACAGCACAGTGTCTTTGTTAAATTCATGGTGATACTTTGATATAACTGCTGTAGCATAAACAAACCACACCAAGGTCAACACAATGGGCAGGCTTTATGTCACACCATTTATCATCACATTGTTACTAATTGCAAACTTGTTGCTTCTAGTCCCCTAAAAGTATTTTCTTTTCTAGATCAAAGCCTTTTCTCTTTTGCTTTACTGAAGAAATTAAACATTTTTTTTTGCCACCTTTCACAAATTGCAAGAACCTGTGAAAGCTCTGAAAGCTTTAGCACTGTTTGTACTGAAAAAATATCATATTTTCTATGGTTTTGTGCCATAAGGCTGTTGTTTCTTTTGTGCCCGATTTGATGGAACAAAATGTTAAATTTAGTGAAGAGGCTCGTATGAAGCTGGCAATCTTTTCTCCTTAATTATTGTCCTGAAATGAATTGATCGATGTTTAAATGCTGGGGCTCTGAAACACAAAAGAGAGAGATATAAATTGTTCTCAAGAGCATTAAAAACACAAAGAAAGTGAGAGACTCAGAGTGCTGACAGTGTTTCTGTTCCTCCAGGTCACATCCACTGTTCAGCACCTAACTATAAAGGCTCCTTCCACTGTTCCTGGACAAGAGCAAAGTACAGATCCAACGCTGCTGTGCTCCTGGTGAAGGCTGAGCGGTGAGGACAAAATATAGTTCACACACACTCTAGATCATGCATTCTGCATCCTGTTCTAGATCGTATCGTGCCAACCTGTTTGTCTTCGATCTAGTTATTTGGAAAAGATCCCTTGTGAGCTGGATGCTGATGGATCAGGGATTCGCTGCCAGGATGCCAACTGCCCATACAAGGAGGAGCAGCACCGCATCTCCCTCACCATTTACATACATAGCTTATCTCGTCTTGAGGTCTACACAAAGGCTTTCTACCTGAGAGAGATTGGTAAGTCATTGTATTTTGTGTCAAAAGGAGTTTACCAATATGTTCTGTGGTTTGTTTTTGAGTACTAAGGGATATGATGGGTGGGACGATAAATACTTATGGGTAGTTACGGTTATGTTCCATCTTTTCATCCATCCACTCTTATTCCCTTCTGTATTGTCTTGCCTACAATTGCAATCCTGCCACATCCTCCTCGCTGTACTGTTTCCCACCCTTCTCCACCTCATTCCTCTCTCCTCATCCAATTTAGTGAAGCCAGAAAAACTGCCTAACCTGCACGCCAGTGATGGGAAGGTGTTCAGCTGGAACTACCCTGACTCCTGGGAGAAGCCCTGCACCTTCTTTGGCCTCCAGTTCGAGGTGAAGGTGGTCAAAGACAACCATTCCTGTAACAGTGAGGAGGAAATAATGGTAAGCAATGCATGCGTGATGTAGTTACACGTAGCTGCTGTAAAATGCATTTTCTGACTTCCAGTTTAACCACATTTCTTTGTCTTTAATGTGTCGCCTCTTCTCCTGCGCAGAGAGACATCACTGATGAAACAAAGTATGAGGTCAATGTCGTACCCAAAAAGTACGTTTTCTGTGTGCGAGCTCGGGACAAGCACACCAGCGGGCCATTTGGCCACTGGAGCCAATGCAGGTGAGTATTTTACTTGGATTACCAAAGATGTAATTTGTGTGAGAGTTTAGGATTGATCCAAGTCATGCCACCTACATTGATCTGATCCATATTGTTTCACTCCAACCTCTCCTGTCTCCAGAGTGAATAAACATGGCATGATCTGCTAGATTCTTTCACTGGACTGCAGCCATAAAGGAAAGAAGAACACAAGGATGGAAGAATTTTTTTTAAAGCAATGCACAAAAAGTGGTGCTGTACTTTGGGAGTGAATGTATACCTGTACAGTATTTATTGATCACAGATTTAAGTTGTCTCCTTGGAACTACAATATAATGTTATATGATTGAATTCCATAACTCATTCCTTTGTAACTCTTATTTATAACTATCCTTGCAGAATTGTTGATGAAATGTTTAACATTTCATGACACATTTATTGATTAAATGCTGTAAAAGGTGTAAATATTCTGTTACTGCTCATTTTAAATGAAAATACAGGCAGTTTAGGTACAAAAAAAAGTTTATTGTCATATTTACAGCCAGGATGTCAGGGATGTGACGAGGACAACACAAAAAGGTAGATCTCAAGAAACCCTCTCAAGAAATGAAAAGGAGTTGAATGTCAAAAAGAGCTGTAAACCTGACAAAATCTGAAAAATCACATCCCTGTTTATATGGTAGGGAGACACCTTCCCCTTCCCCAGACACTTCCCCTTCTTCATCATCCATAACTTAAAATAAACATTGACAATAAGTGCAGACACATTAATTTCATTAATGGAGAAAAGTTACCAAAAGAAAAACTAAGTGTAAAATGCGCGTTTTGTGCTGTCAGTTTCTTGCATTCCCATCATCTTCTCCTTCATCCTCACTTTGTTCATTATCACAAATGTTCAAAAAAAAAACTCTTATCAAAACACAGGCTAATGAATGTGGCATTTAAAAGAAAACCGTATCTGAGTGTGTGCGTCCAGCAATGTAACAGAGCTGACATGTAACAATGGAAATGCACAGAAAAACTAAAAACAAATACATTTTTTGGGGCAAATATGCACACATACACCCATCCAGCCATGGAAACAAGACACGTCTGTGTCCACAGTGTGCATGTATACAGTATACATGGACGACATCCTCCAACCCACAGGCCTGTGTCCAGTGACCCCTGCATACAAGTAACAACAGATGACAGAAGTTTTCCATCAAAACATGCACGACAGTTAATTGTTTTGATGAAAGTGTTTTTGCTACGACCAGTCTCGATGTCACAGTAGCTTTGAGGATTATTGCATATGATTGCATGTCAGATTGTGTAGGTTGCAGGCATCCGTTTGATGCTCAAGGACTTGAATGTATCTTTTTCTATTTTGACCATTACGCTCTGCTAAATTTCCACTTAAATTCTTCACTACAATTTCCACAGAGGGGACCTGCAGAGGTCCTGCAGAAAAAGTTATATTCGTAAAATCGTGAATATATCCTCAGTTCTTGAACACATTTTTAGATACTTGTTATATAACTTGCTCTTACTAATTATTTCCTGTTAAATTTCACATCTAATTATTTTCAATCCCTCTTTCTCATCTCATTCTCTCATTCTAACCCTCTTTTAATCTCAATCACAGAATATACAACAGGTAACATCTCAACTTCGTACAGGGGTGGAGGACACCGCTTGTTGACCTTAACCATGGTGAAATGATATTTGTATCTGTTTTTTCTTGCTTGGTATGTACGAGTAGTTTTTTAACCGGCAAAGGTGTATTTTACGATTACCACATCGGCTGGTAGTAACCGCAATTATTATTGTAATAAATGCAAACAATATTTGGAAACAAAATGTGTGAGATTTGGGAGAGACAGAGAACATGCAAATATATAAATTGGGAAGCCCATCTCCTGCCCAGTCCTGAGCTTTTGAGTGTTGGTAGCTGCAGGGTTAGTGTAGGATCTGTCCTAAGGTTTGAAATCAAGGACTTGTAATATTCAAGTTTGTGTGAATGTGTGTGAGAACTGGATGATGGGATGGTAGCATCCAGCCCAAGTCTTTGCAGAGGATGTGGTCCCTCCTCAGTGATGCTGCTGCCTCTTAGATAGGTACCTACACACACACACACACACACACACACACACACACACACACACACATACATATTCAGCACATATAATATTGATGTACATATTTGTTTTGCACAAGGAATTTCTGTTTAGCATGTGTGTGCCTGCCTCTCCCAATGCTTGTGGTTGAGTCCACTGAAGTCATCAAGCTTGGCGATTTCTTTGAGGTACTGAGCCAGTTTATACAGCTCTCTGTCCTTCTCCCTGTTAAGATGGGCCTTCATGAAAGGCCGGATCTAACACACACAGACACACACACACACACACACACACACACACACACACACACACACACACACACAAAATAAGTTTCAGCAAAATGTGTGCAAAATGCTGACAATGACGAGGAAGAAATATAGAGGGTCAAAATAATGATGATGATGCTGGACTACCTTTAGTCCATTCTGTGGGTTCATGAGGAAGTTTCGCCCAATGTCGTCAAACATAATGGTGTTCTTCCTGTTGTAAAGTTCTCCGTACTTCCCCCATATCACACCCAGGGGCTTCACCTGGATACGTGCATGCCATGAAACACACTACATCAGTGCTCTCACCCCTCACCCCAGCCAAAAACTCCATGAAGAGACATGTTATTTCTGTATGTGTAAATAAAAAGTGATACTTTCCACTTCTTTTGTTTTATCCTGACTACACATCCAGAGATTTTGTCACAAGGCACAGCAAAAAGGCAGCATAAAATGTTGCATAAATAAAAGGCACAAACGCATGATCTAAAGCTAAACAAAAGAAAAAAAGCCCCATCATACTAAAGACAACTAAATCTAAACATAAATGCTTTCTTCTGCTGTGAAAGATTTGTTTACATCAGTAATATGTGTGACAGTGAAACAGGCCAATATTTTCATGTATGATCAGATGTGTGTGTACTGACCTCCACAACCCCTCTCTTTGGGGTATGTACTGTGATCATTGCTGCACTGTCCAACATGAATGTGATCTTGTAGTTAGGGTTGTCTGTCACTCCCAGCTCCTACACACACAGAGACACAGACACACAGACAGTAGTGTTATCTATCTAGTCTTATCACTGTTAAATTGATTAACACTGCCACCTTTTGGCAATAAAGGGTACAGTACAGTCATGTTAACAGTCCAGCGACACCAGGTGATAATTTGATTTTTGAAGACAACACAAAAACAAAACACAACAAATAGAAGACTTACTTTCATTTTGGCATCAATCCACTTCATACTTGTAGCAGCTAAGGAGAGAAAGCACATGTGTGAGACTGAAACAGAGGAAATCAAAAACAACAAATGGTCAGAAGATATATACTGAAAAAACAACTGTTGTACTGAGGGCGTCCAGTGGCCTTGTAAATAAGACACACTGTACACTGAAAGTTGTCCCACAAATAAAACAGTTGTACAGTAAATGTACAACAGAGAAAAGAGAAGAGAAGAGAGGTCACATACACCAGATGACAATGTCGTAGTCCTCGTAGGCTGATGTCAGAAACTCGTGAAGGTATGGTCTCATCAGCTCCTGACCCGTTTCTGCACACGACTTGTGATCTAAACACACATAGGATGCAAACATCAATGCCTAGTGTCATGGATTAGACTCACTACTGATAGGCTGACAAACAGTTATTGATTTCTACTTTGACAGACTAACATTGCAGAAGGAGTCAGCAAAATACAGATTTTGTGTCAATCTGTCAAAATGTTATGTTTGTTCGTAAAAGTGTCAACCTTATGAACGTCTCTCATAACGTGTGTATGCACAGATGAAGAGACGAAACAGTGGAGACACTGTATTTGTATGTAAATGTAATGTACAGTGCTTACTATTAGCATGCTATGACTTAACAAGTCAGTGGTTTCCCAGTCATATTCTTAATGAGACAAATGTTGGTGTCACTGTAACTCACCGAACAGTGTGTAGTCCACATCCAGCACCAGAAGTCTCTTGCCTTCTCTGGGTTGGTTCAGCTCCTCAACCTTATAGTCTTTCACTCTCCGGGCTATTTTAGCCAGGTTCTCCTCTCTAGAGACATACAACAACCTTTGTTTCTCAGACTCACACAGATATATTTCCCCCACGCCCTCTCACACATTTCATCTTGCGTCTATACAGCCACAGACACATAAAAATATCTAACCTGTTCTCCACTTCAATGACCTCCTCCTCAATGTCAAAATCATTGACCACGTCATCGTTTTCTGGGGGAGGGGCTAAAACCTCTTCCTTCACAAAACAAAACACATGCACAGTTAAAAGGTGTGCCAGTCAGCCAAGAGGAATCTTTGACGCAACACAGTAAATAAGGCCAATTAGGCAACACGTGAGCCCACGAAAATGACAACACTGTCGTCAACAGCTAGCAGGATCATCATCTAACCAACCACTTATTGACCAGTTGATATAACAAGTATGAAAACATGCTCTTTCAATAACTATCATGTTTGGTAAAACTGCAAATTAGCCAGTGACTCAAGCACATAGCCAGTTAACTAAGCAGCTAGTCCTTTAGTCACAGTCTGGACCAGATATATTTGGAGTCAGTTTATCACCCCACCACTTACCAGGCTCTCCTCTCTGGTACCCATCATCATGATCTTAGTGTTAGGCTTCAGCTTCAGAGAGCCCAGCTTCACCTCATCCTCTGCAGGTTTACCTGGAGAATGAGAGAGAGAAGGAAGGAGAAGAACCCCACAATAAAGAAATACATGAAATAAAAATAATTTATAGATTACAGACAGGTGGAGAAAATTGACACTCAAGCAGGTAACAGGCTGAGAAATGGACATGTTTGTACAAAAAACATCAGCTAATTATGAATGTGGATTAACATAGCCAAAGCCTGGGGACATGTAGGGGTGGATTTTGATCACGTTTATTTCATTCTGGAGAGAAGTTGCACACATATTGTTAACAATAATACAAGGCACAAAGGTAAATGAAGTCCTGATATCTCGTCCACCCGGTTTGGATATCATATGGCATTATTTACACTAGCTCCCCCAGGTATAATGCACTTGTGATCACTGATGCCCTCTCACCTTTGACCTTGAGTCCCAGTAGTTTCTGTCTCTCTGGCAGCACCCCAGTCAAGGTCTTAATGGACTGTTTCAGGTCCATCACTGTGTCCTCCTCAGACAGAGAACTGATGGAGTACTCCTGACCTCCCCACTTTATGATCACTGATACTGACATGGCACACACGGACTCTTCACACACATACACACACACGGCTGCAGCTGGAGTTACGTATGCACGCGCACAGACAAGTGCACACACTTTCAAGCAAATCTTTCCAGCTACAGTAACAAACATGCACACGTACACCTTGCAAAGAGAGGGGGGATAGGCAAAGTAACAGGAGAGGTGTCAGGATACCACATTGTAACTGGCTGTAGCTTGAGCAAAACATAGAAAGTAGCTCATAATGAAACACAGAGAACAAAACATGGCATCACTATTGTTAAGCACGTGTTGTTTTGGCTGGCTAATTCAAGACACAGCGGCAAAATACCACGTAATCAGAGCAGACACTGCCAGTCCCTGATGTTGATATTTTTAGCATGAGATGGCTAACATTGACTAGCAGCAATGTAAACACGCGAGGTAACCCGCCAACTAGCTAACATTAGCTGACCAAGCTACACAGTTTGGGTATCCTTACCTGGTACAGCAAGCTAACATATAATGTTTGGCAAACACTGTCAAATTTCGTCGGAAAGTTGAATGAATGAATGAAGTTTGCCGTTCGGTTTCATTCATCGACAGGCGCACACTCTGTTCTTCCTGGCGTCCCGGATCCTGCCGGTAGTGACGTAGGGAAAAAAAGCTTCGTTACCATAGTGACCATATCTCAATAGATTAACATAAACTCGTTTGATACTAGCAAAGGTGCTAATAACCGTCTCTGATACTAGTTTTCACTTCATCTGTAAATGTTATCTAATAAAGACAAGGCAAGACAACAAAGTAAAAGAAAACTTATTCTTTAGACCACTAAAAACAACATTAAGAGCGGAATATTTTATGCCTTAGACATTTTCTCTGATGACAAATGTGTTACATGAGAGAGTTTTTGTGTTTGCAATTTCCACCTGCACATGGATCCTGTAGCCTGTAGTTCAAAATGCGGACTTTCTATTCACTCTGACAGACTGTGCAGAGTGTTACTAATGTTTGATATGTTTTATTGTTTGGCTTTGATATATATATATATATGTTTTAAAAAAATGTTTTACAGTACATACAGTAATCCCAATTGTAAACCTGATCACATTCACAATTCATAGAGGCGAAGACTATGTAAATATCCAGGCATAGTAAAGACAATAATTCCCCTTAAAGTACATTAGATTAACAAACTAGCTTCCCTTTCCAGTATTGGTATAACAAGTGCGGGGCCAAAAGATTTAATGGGACAGGCTAGATTTGCGCATGCGCAGAACATCCTCCCCGATACTTTGGGGTAATGGCTGCTAGGTGAGATGAGCGGATCGGCCGCATCCTTTGAGTGTGAGGCGCTTCCATCAAGAGGACCGTTAACTCGGGCGGTGCCGAGTTAAAATGGTCGATATCCGACCCGAAAAGCACCCCGAAACCGTTGTACATATTGCGAACATCGTCCTTCAAATGTAAGTTCTCTTTTTTTCTTTTTAGTCTTGGCTGGACGCCATAGCTAACTAGCTCAGGATGTCTACCAGTGTGCTTGCTAGCTAGGCTACAGTTGGACTTAGTGGCTAGGGGGAAACAGTTTGTGCTAATCTTCAAATGGTTTAGGCTAACGCTATCTGCTGTTACGTGAATATGTGTGGACGCTGGTGTCTACAGTGGTGGCATTAGAAACAAGCTAACGCGTCGGGTATGTTTTTATTTCCCGTTGTGTTGAAGTGAGCTTTGGTTGTTGACAGCAGCTAACTGACAGCGATGCTAGCTGACTAGCGACGTTAGCTTGAATTGTTGGCTCTGTGCCTGCTGCTTGCTCGATGCAGCTCATCATCTCTACACAGCACGTACACCGTCATAACTATAACACCAACTTAACAAATCACACCTGGAGAAACCGAAGTCGTTTATTTGGCTTGTCTGTCCTATATTGTACTCCAACTTACAAACCAGTCTAGTTGGCAAATTGTTGCAGTCTTTTGCGGCGTAACGTAACGTTTTTTCTTCCGCCGAGACAGAGGGGTTACTAGAGTTCATGGCGTACCACAATCGTTGCAGCACTCACTCATCCATAACGTTTGTTGTGCTGGTGTTTCAGTTAAGCGAGTAATGGTATAAATACACCCATTTAGACTAAGTCCAACCACACCATGCCCTGTAGCTGTTAATGGATTACGACAGATAAAAATACAGTGGTTGACGGCCCCGTTATATAAGCACGGATTCTACGAAGTGATCTCTCTCTGACCAGTGATAGTCGTGGTGAATTCAGAGTTATGCAAGTTATCAAGGTCCTGTCCTGTGCTGCAGGGATATTAATGGATGGAAACTCTGCTATTGGCAACTTTTAAGTAAAGTGATTGGAAACTGGTCTTTATAGTGCCACATTAGAAGCCTGAGGTGGAATGATCAAACTTTCTGATGCTGTGAAACAACGCGTGTTGAGCAACTAAGAATAGTTTCAATGTTTTTTATTTTGAAAGGAGCATCCCGAGTGAGATTTTCCATAAAATATGCTTCAAACAAGACTCACTTGTGACATGGCCGTTTGCAGTACCTAAATTGCAGGTTTGTAATCAAATACCTGAAAAGATTGCAGGAGCTCCTTTGTTTGGAGTCAGAGTTCCTTCACCGTTAGCATTAAGAAAAAATGCCCCTCAGGTTTACATTTGTGGTACTGTGAATTTAAAACAAGCTCTTATGCTACTTGTCAAGAGACTGGTTAACAATGATTGGTTTATTGGATGTCCTTAAGTCTTCTAAAAGAGAACAAAGCAGGTTTGTCTTAGACAGTTTTAACATGGAAGCTGAAGCAGGCTCACTTAACCTGACAGAAAGATGTACCCAGATTCCCTTGGAGTAACTGTAGATCACCATGAGAGGTTTTTCATCACTTTCAGGGTTAAGTTAGATTAAGACACCTTGATTATATCAGGTGTGTTTGCTTTACATGAGGTTTGAATCAATCAGTTTATTGATTAGTTGTTTTGATGCTTGATTTAGGAGTAGGGGAAAGGAAATAAGATATAAATGCAATCTTAAATATAAGAATAAGCATACAATATCAAAATTATTGTGCAGTTGGAAGTGACGTGAGTTCACATACTGGTGGCACTCTTTCTTTCTTAAACTTTGATTGATAAATATGGAACATGTCACTATATGTATAGTCAGGTGTATGTAAGTCAATAACATAAATTAAAATAAATATATGCTCTTTGAGAACATGCATGTATAAAAAGCGTTGCACTTTGGTGAGATAGAAAGTTAGATAGATACTTAATTTATTCCAGGGGGTAAATCCACATGTCACAACTGCAGTACACGAATGAACCACATGGTACAAAGAATAGTGCTAAAACAAATGTCAAATGCAAGTACTAAAATAAAAGCATGCCCTTTTAAACACAGGCATACAGGTGTGCAAATTGCAGCAAGGTGTGAAAATGAATGTAATTATACGTTTTAAGTTAAAAAGATGTATTGCACTGTGCCAAGTTAAGGAAAATGTTATTGTAGTCCAGTTAGTCAAGTGAGAACCTCAGCAGCCTTCCGGTCCACCAATGTCCGTACTGCGACAATGTGTACAGTGACATGACAGAAATTTTAGCCATCAGAGATTTTCCCATACGATTTACATACCAAGGTATGTACCGCTTTAATGTCTGATTGTATTAAGCCATTGCAGCAGGGCAGTGTTGCAAATCAATGAGCAGGACAGTTTTATGGCAATATTGGATTTGCAAGATTTTTGCATCAATATAATGAAGTACCTCAGTACAGATTCTTTTTAGATATTTGATTCACAGACATCCCCATCTGTTCTGTAGATAAATGTTTTCTTAATTAAATCCATGAAAATGTACTTGTATATTAATATTGTGGTATACAATCTCACATACTGCGATATAAAATTGTACCCCACATGGCCTACCACTAAACAGTGTTGTAAAAAAGGAAATAGATATAGTACTAAATGTATGCTGTAAATATAAACAGAACAGTGTGAAAAACTGAGGAAATGCATGAATAAGCAGATTTTGCAAGTATGCCTAATTTGTCAAGCCTGACATTGAGTTGCACCTGTATTAAAACACCTGAAAGTGTTACTACATAGTTTGTTTTCATAGTTGCTTGTGCAGTGCTCATCTTAAGGCCTCTGTTGTTGGTCAGTGTGTGGAAGCAAACAGAAAGGCCTGGATTCATTTGCATGTACTCAAGTGTAGATTGATTATTGACTGATAGATTTGATGATGCAAATCATAGTTGTGGGAGAAGAAGTTCGTCACGTAGACACTTGTCATGCGAACAAGCCTTTGTTTAATGTACTGTACTGTTTATAATCTCACTTTTGGAAAAGGGACAACCTTACGGTATTCCTGTGGAATCTCTGCTGTTTTCCCAGGATTGTGTTTCCACTGCTGAATGAGCAGCAGAGAGAAACATGACGCAAATAAGTGAGGGGAGGAAGACAGTCAACAAACACGAGTTGACTGCCCCACCTGACTGATCCACCCTGCAAAACACACAAAAACACTGGGGAAGCCGCAAGGCACCACTTTGTGAATTTGTTGCAGGTTGTCGTTTCAACAGCATACTTAGAATCATAAGTTAGATTTCAGCTCTAACTTGCAAAGCCTACAAGTTGTTTGCAAAACCTCATATCTGACATGAGGGGATTAGTTTCAGCAGTTTAGATGAGTGTTCCCAGTCATGTGTAGTAATGTTGTGGACGTCTTTTCATTCTTTATAAAGCTGTTTCTCACAGTGTTGAATCAAGTATTTGATATTTGAGTGTTCTGACAATGTGAATATGGGATATTAATTTTAAAGCCTCCAATGTACTGGCTCTCTCATACTATGATAACATGTATCCATGACTTCATTGAATGTTTAAACTGTCTGCCAAATAAGTGTAATTTGTATAAGTTATAGTGTATATTTTTCAGTGATTCTGCAAGTAGATATATGCATTTGTTTAGCTTCAAGTTCAGTAGGCTCATTAAATGTTATGCGTGATGGTTATAGATAAATAGATTGTTATAAGGGTGGTCATTTAACAACAACCACCTGCAGGAAAACGTTGGCTGTTGCTGGGTAGTTTATCTATACTGCCAGCCACAACAACATTTTACTATTAAAATAGTTGGTGTGTTTTATATGCAATTCTCACAGTAGCCTGTGGATGGAAAAAACCCATTTGCTAATTGTGATTGCAAAATTATATTTTTCTTTTTTGAGTGTTTATCTCTGTGCTTCCCTCTGCACTTCCTTAATCTGTCTCTCTCTACTTTCCTATGATCTCCTTTCACTCCCTACCTCATTCCTCCTTTGCTGCTATTTGGCTTTCATCTTTTTCGTAAGTTCTTGCTCTCATTCTATGTGATTGCTTCCTATCTCCCCGGCATTCAATTTCCATCTTATTTTGTCTCTGCAGTGCACCCACTGTTAACATCCCGTCTTAGTGGTCAGTTCTGCCTGCCGATCAGAGGTTAAGCTGAGGCCATGGCAGTGAAGGACCGCGTAGAGGCGGTGCTCAATGTGGGTCTGCGTGTTCCCAGCATCATGCTGCTGGATGTCCTGTACCGCTGGGATGTCAGCTCCTTCTTCCAGAAGATCCAGCGCTCCAGCCTCTCCAACAACCCCCTGTTCCAGTACAAATACCTGGCACTCTACCTGCACTACGTAGGTCAGTGTTTGTGTCACACACACACACACACACACACACACACACACACACACATTCTGTTCATATACAATACATTCCCTCTGTGTTAACACTTCTTAGAGGATTAGTGTAAAACAAAGACATTATACAAATGCTTTGAGCTGTCTGGACTGCATAGAAGTTTACACAATTAATAATATACAGTGCATCCAGAAAGTATTCACGGCGCTTCACTTTTTCCACATTTTGTTATGTTACACCCTTATTCCAAAATGGATTAAATAAATTTTTTTCATCAAAATTCTACACACAACACCCAATAATGACAATGTGAAAAAAGTTTTTTTGAAATTTTTGCAAATTTATTAAAAATAAAAAACTAAGAAATCACATGTACATAAGTATTCACAGCCTTTGCCATGAAGCTCAAAATTGAGCTCAGGTGCATCCTGTTTCCACTGATCATCCTTGAGATGTTTCTGCAGCTTAATTGGAGTCCACCTGTGGTAAATTCAGTTGATTGGACATGATTTGGAAAGGCACACACCTGTCTATATAAGGTCCCACAGTTGACAGTGCATGTCAGAGCACAAACCAAGCATGAAGTCAAAGGAATTGTCTGTAGACCTCCGAGACAGGATTGTCTCGAGGCACAAATCTGGGGAAGGTTACAGAAAAATTTCTGCTGCTTTGAAGGTCCCAATGAGCACAGTGGCCTCCATCATCCGTAAGTGGAAGAAGTTCGGAACCACCAGGACTCTTCCTAGAGCTGGCCGGCCATCTAAACTGAGTAATCGGGGGAGAAGGGCCTTAGTCAGGGAGGTGACCAAGAACCCGATGGTCACTCTGTCAGAGCTCCAGAGTTCCTCTGTGGAGAGAGGAGAACCTTCCAGAAGGACAACCATCTCTGCAGCAATCCACCAATCAGGCCTGTATGGTAGAGTGGCCAGACGGAAGCCACTCCTTAGTAAAAGGCACATAGCAGCCCGCCTGGAGTTTGCCAAAAGGCACCTGAAGGACTCTCAGACCATGAGAAACAAAATTCTCTGGTCTGATGAGACAAAGATTGAACTCTTTGGTGTGAATGCCAGGCGTCACGTTTGGAGGAAACCAGGCACCGCTCATCACCAGGCCAATACCATCCCTACAGTGAAGCATGGTGGTGGCAGCATCATGCTGTGGGGATGTTTTTCAGCGGCAGGAACTGGGAGACTAGTCAGGATAGAGGGAAAGATGAATGCAGCAAAGTACAGAGACATCCTGGATGAAAACCTGCTCCAGAGCGCTCTTGACCTCAGACTGGGGCGACGGTTTATCTTTCAGCAGGACAACGACCCTAAGCACACAGCCAAAATATCAAAGGAGTGGCTTCAGGACAACTCTGTGAATGTCCTTGAGTGGCCCAGCCAGAGCCCAGACTTGAATCCGATTGAACATCTCTGGAGAGATCTGAAAATGGCTGTGCACCGACGCTTCCCATCCAACCTGATGGAGCTTGAGAGGTGCTGCAAAGAGGAATGGGTGAAACTGCCCAAAGATAGGTGTGCCAAGCTTGTGGCATCATATTCAAAAAGACTTGAGGCTGTAATTGCTGCCAAAGGTGCATCAACAAAGTATTGAGCAAAGGCTGTGAATACTTATGTACATGTGATTTCTCAGGTTTTTTATTTTTAATAAATTTGCAAAAATCTCAAATAAACTTTTTTCACGTTGTCATTATGGGGTGTTGTGTGTAGAATTTTGAGGAAAAAAATGAATTTAATCCATTTTGGTATAAGGCTGCAACATAACAAAATGTGGAAAAAGTGAAGCGCTGTGAATACTTTCCGGATGCACTGTAACACATGTATAAAGAGCTGTTGGTATGTCAATGATATCGGTTAGGTTATCATGACCTGCGGTAGGCATTTTTGTTTGGACTATTTGACTAGCTAAAGTGGCTCCTGTTCTGCTGGCTTTATCAGTACAATTTTTACCTCTCTTGGTTGGATTTGCATGATTTTTCCGTTCAGCAATGTCAGCCCTCTGTACCCAACTCTGTCAGCTTCAAAATGCTCACACATGGTGGTAGGCAGTAAGCCACGAGGCTGTGCTTTGTAGTGATTTCAGGACAGTCTGGAGGGATTGTTGGGCATGACGGCAAGTGGAGTTTGACCAAAACTATCCGATTTACCCGATGGTAAAACAACAAACGCTGCCTGAAACCAGTTTTCCTCCTCCAGCTGTGCGGCAGTGGCATTCTGGGAGTGTGAGTCAGCTTTGCCAGCCAGAGTTAATGTGAGACCAGTGTGTAGGTAGCTCTCTCAAACAGAAGTAAAATTTTTAGTTGGAGTAAGAAAACAGGACAAATAACAAACAAAAAGGCTTTCTGAGAATGCCAACCTTCATCAACACTGATCCTGTTATCCAACTTTTTCTCAACATTGGGTTGACCAATTCCCCATGCACTGAAGTTTATTTTCACCTGCCAGCGAAAAGTGATTTCTAAAATAATGACTGGAATCAGGTCTGTATCTTTTAGCAGTACAGTTAAGCTAAAATACACAAGTCTTGTAATGGTGGCAATCCCACTTTGGGTTCACCAGCACAATTCTTGTTCTCTGTGTGAGTGTATTCATTCACCAGATTTCACAGAAATCCATAACTGACACATTCTGCTGACAAACAAGCTGGCCAAAACATAACCTCAGTGGTGAAGGTAGTAAAGTGAAGAAATCTACAACATTCCCCCAGTGAGGCGAAACGTGGCTTTAAAAGCACTCATCCTAGCTGTGTCCCTGGATTGAACTTTAACTGGATGGTTGTCAGTTTTGTGATAAGTCATTTCCACTTAAATGTGGATTAGCGAATATGTTTACAAGTGTTTTGTTAGTCTTTCTCAGCTGCGGTTAATCACGTGATCCAACGCACCCAAGGACAACAACCTCCTTTTGAGATGGACTACCATCCCAGAACACACTACTTGGAAAAGATCCTTGAGTCAGATTGCCACAGAGCCGATCATGAAGCACTGAAAGACAGTAACACTGATATTAGGGTGGAGTTGACAAAGTCATTCTGTGATTTTAGCTAGCTAAAAGAAAACTGCTAGCAAAAAGAAAGCAACTAGCTCATATCCCAGACAAACACAGTGTTGAGATTTCTGTATGTGTTTTAATATGTCTGTGTTTGTGTGTGTGTGCTGTCAGACTTGGCTGCAGTTGGTTAATGAGCCAATAGGCTTGGTATGTGCTGATGAGTGCTGTGGGTGGACACACAGAATAAAAGGGGTCAGAGGCAGTAAAACTGTAAAAAAGTAACTGTTGCTATGCACTGTAGAGTTTTTTGGACTGGTTTTTAGGTTGTAGACTGCTCTACGATAAGCCTGTTGGCAGCAGTGACCATTTGATTGACTGTCAAAAATAGCTGCCTGCAATTACAGAAGAAACATCTGTCACACATACACATTAAGTATATCACTTTTGTGATTGAAAACACAGTATGGTCTGCAAACAGGAAGCAATAGAGATGCCTTTTATAATGAATGTATTGTCACTTTTTACTTTGTGCTGTTTTTGTTGATTGTCTCATATCGATTATGTGTGCGACTACCTCACAGGTTACATCCTGAGCTTGGTGCTCCTGACTCTGCCTCGTCAGCACCTGGTTAAACTCTACCTGTATGTCCTTACGGCCCTGCTGCTGTTCGCTGGTCACCAAGTCTCAAGGTACACACAGACCTCAATCCACTAGTAGACATGATAAGATGCGGCTATCCCATGTTCTGTTACTCTGGTGAATGTTCTGAATGATAGAGAATGTTTGTTATGGCATCTGGTGCCCATATTATTTCTGAATCTGATGTAGACTTGTAACAGCGACATTTCAAGTATGGGTGGTTATATTCTGTCAGATATACAAAATGAATTCATGCCATACTGACCGATGCCATAACAAACATTCTCTATCATCCTATCAGATGAAGGACTGGAAATCTTTGTGTTGAGCTATAGGTCAGTGATATATATTACGTCAGCAGATTTCACTTTAACTTGAGCATTTTGATCTCTCTTTGTCAGGGATTATGTCCGCAGTGAACTGGAGTCTGGCCACGAAGGACCTGTCTACCTAGAACCTCTCTCCATGAACAGATTCACCACTGCACTCATAGGTATGATATTACACATGAATGCATGAGGACACACCTGTACAGTACACAGGACCAGACATGAATGCATTATGCTCAAACTCAAACATAGGCAGGTGGATGCAGTTCAGCAGCTCCTCTCTGAGCTCACTCTTCCTCTATTTCAATTTGATCTCTCTCTTCCCCTCTCCTTCTGGAAAGTCTATATTGCAGTGACTGCAAATGATGATCTATGTAATTCTTTTTTCATTCTTTTATAGTGAGTGAAGGAATTTCATGTCAACTCAAGTCTTTGTGACAGGGTGAATCTATCCTCCTTAAGGAAGTCACTGAACTCTTATCTGAGTTGCAGCTCTGTAACTTGTCTGGGCCTCAATCTGTCTGTAGAGGGTGCGGTATAAAAAAAAAAAGTCATCTTTATAGTTTTAGTACAGAATTTCTAAAAATGACATGGCTATATTAAAAAGCTTCCCTTAAGGTCATATCACCTGGCCACTCCTGGTATAAATCTTACTGATCACTGACTACTACCCCTGTGAAAGCTGGTCCATGTTGAAAATGTTACAAGTTGCTATGTTCCTGGGACCTGGTATCATCTTACTGGAGAGTAGATATGGAGTCTCCTGTGCTATAAATAAACCATACTGAGTGCTGATTTCAGCGCACAGTTAAAGCCTGAGAAAGCGAAAATAACATGGTTACAGTGACAAAGATAGAAGGGGGACAGGAAGGGTAGCTACTAAATATGAAAGTGGCCTCACAAAATTATTATTTTTTCGTTTTGAATGTGTTTGGCTTTTGTAGCTGATATATTGTCACGACTTTGGAACAGATCTTAATATTTTTGTTTTGTTTTCTTGAGCTCTGAACTAGACAAACAATTACAATGCATCAGCTGTTCCAAAATCACAAAATTCATTTCCAACAGTGTGCACATTCATGTGTGCATGTCTGTGTTTGTGTATGTGTGTACGTGCATCGTCTTTCAGCTTCATCTTCTCTTCTCTTCATCTTCTTTCAGGTCAGCTGGTGGTGTGTACACTATGTTCCTGTGTGATGCAGACCAAGAGGATTTGGCTTTTCTCTGCTCACCTCCTCCCTCTGGTGGCCAGACTGTGTCTGGTCCCACTTGAGACCATCGTCTTCATCAATAAGTTCTCCATGATCTTCACAGGCCTGGAGGTCATTTACTTCCTGGCTTCTAACTTGTTGGTACCTTACAACCTGGCCAAGACTGCCTACAGGGAGCTGGCTCAGGTAATAAACTAGTTATGTGGCAAGCTTTTCAGTTTCCATTACAGGATTTCGGCTATAGTAGTCCTGAGAGATTTCCTCACATGTAATATTAATGTTATTCTGTCTTTGTCCCAATTACCGCCATCTCTATATCGTTATCTCGCTCTCTCCCCAGGTGGTGGAAGTGTATGGGCTGCTAGCGCTGGGTATGTCTCTATGGAACCAGCTGGTCCTTCCAGTTCTCTTCATGTGTTTCTGGCTGCTGCTGTTCGCTTTGCAGATCTACTCCTACTTCAGCACCAGAGACCAGCCTACCTCAAGGGAGAGGCTCCTTTTCCTCTTTCTTACCAGGTTAGACCATAGCACTGGTCAGACTGCGTGGGACACCATAGATTGTACATCACAGACTCTCTACTGTGTGTTTTGTATATTTATTGCGTCATATATACATACATTTGTGTGACATGAGCACTGTACAAAACACACAAGTATCAACATCACGTACTACACTACCATGTACCAAATAATAGTATGTGACACAAAACTGGGGTATAGAAAACAAGTTAACAATTTGGTCAAAACATTTGTGTAACTTGTAACCTTTTCTTTCTCTTCATCTCCCATGCTCTCTCCTCCCTCCCTGTCCTCAGTATTGCAGAATGTTGTAGTACACCGTACTCCCTGCTGGGTCTGGTTTTCACCGTCTCCTTCATTGCTCTGGGAGTCCTCACACTCTGCAAGTTCTACCTGCAGGGTTACAGAGCCTTTATGAATGACAACACCATGCACAGGTCAGTCAGTGCGTATGGCTGTGTGGGTCCGTTAAGGGTGTTTGTTGGTATAGTAGGTATAGTTTTAATAATGTTACATGTTTGTTTCTGGTCTGTCTGCAGGGGGATGACAGAAGGCATCACCCTGCTGATCCTCGCTGTCCAGACTGGCCTCATCGAGCTTCAGGTCATCCACCGAGCCTTCCTCCTCTCCATCATCCTCTTCATTGTTGTTGCTTCCATTCTGCAGTCCATGCTGGAGATAGCTGACCCCATAGTCCTGGCTCTGGGAGCATCCAGAGACAAGTAAGATCAATTTTTCTTTTACAGATCATAATCCTCAATATTAAACAAATGGAGTGCGACATGTCTATGAAAAATTGATTTCTGCTGAGAAAAATGCCAAGTGCCAACTCTGTGTGTCTTGGCACTTTGGCAACACAGTTTAAGTTCAAAACTAGTTGACATATTACCTCAAAAGGCAGGCAATGCTTTGGAAGGTGATCGCTGTCTCTTTTGCTCCCTCCTCTGTCTGTCCTTTAGGAGTTTGTGGAAGCACTTCAGAGCAGTCTCTCTGTGTCTGTTCCTGCTGATCTTTCCAGCCTACATGGCCTATATGATCTGTCAGTTCTTCCACATGGACTTCTGGCTTCTCATCATCATCTCCTCCTCCATCCTCACCTCACTGCAGGTAACACACTGCAGATAAGAGCTCACGCACACACAGAGCATAAACATACAGCACCTTTAAAGACAAACACTCCTGTTTTATCCATTGTGCCTGAGGATCCTTAAGCATCTATACTTTGATTAATTATTGAATTGAATTACATCAAAATGCTAAGATGCTCTCTTCCGTCACCTCCAGGTTCTCGGCACTCTGCTGATCTACGTTCTCTTCATGGTGGAGGAGTTTCGTAAGGCTCCAGTAGAGAACATGGATGAAGTTATCTACTGTGTCAACGGGACTTACAGATTGCTGGAGTTCCTGGTGAGTGTCACACTTGCACACACAGTATATAGTATCATGAGTCATACAATATTTCATCTATGGCATTGAGGACTGTCGCTAATTTCCTCCCCTGCCAGGTTGCAGTGTGTGTGGTGTGCTATGGCGTGTCAGAGACGGTATTTGGGGAGTGGAGTGTGATGGGCAGCACCATCATCCTGGTCCACTCGTACTATAACGTCTGGCTCAGAGCCCAGCTGGGCTGGCAGAGCTTCCTGCTCAGGAGAGACGCTGTAAACAAGATCAAAAGCCTCCCCACGGCTAGCAACGCACAGCTGGAACAGTACAACGACATCTGTGCTATCTGCTACCAGGTATGTGCTGCTTTTGTGTGTTTATTTATCTAAAGAGAGTAAGAGAGTTAATTTCAGGCCTCAAGTTAAAGCTAGGCTAATATTAAATTTGACTTCATACATGTTTACATATATCTAAGTGGTTTTGAAACAAATGAAATGTCAAAGGACACATAATGACACTGCTTGTGTGTTTTTGTGTTCATTCCTTCCAGGACATGAACAGTGCTGTGATCACTCCGTGCAGTCATTTCTTCCACGCTGGCTGTCTGAAGAAATGGCTTTATGTCCAGGAGACATGCCCCCTCTGTCACTCGCAACTCAAGAGCCAATCACCATCCACCACTGTCCCTAACCAAGACACCCCTGCGGCCAATCAAAGCCCTGCAGGGCAGGAAGAAGCCACAGCTAATAAGAACCAGAAAGATGGTGCACTTCCAGATGATGGGAAGGAGGAGGGAACAGGAGAGCAGGAGGGAAATAATGGACCTGCCATGTCAGCTGGAGAATCCTCCTCCTCCTCCTCCTCTGGTGAGCCCTCTGCTCCCCAGCACCTTGTCAAGACTTCATCATGTTCCTCTTCTTCTTCTTCCCCACTTGTGACTGAATCTAAGAACCAGTCGCACACAGATCATCCCTCCTCGTCTTCCTCCTCTTCCTCTGACACATTGGACATGCCTCCCTTTCCTGCATCTCTCTTCCACTCCTCCAGGCCCTCCAACTCTCACCACTCGTTCTCACGTCCACTGGGCCAGGCAGAGATGACCCCTGCTGAACCTGAACCCGCCCCTCAGCTAAACCCAGGCTTCCTACTGGACAGCCAGGAGTCATCTACTGGTCCATCATCACAGCCTGACCAGCCCACTTCCCCTTCTGAGGAACAGTCTCCTCCTCCATACAGCCTCTGAGTCCCATCGTAAAACACACGACATACATGCATGCACATATAAACACACAATCTAAATACTCCATTTGCCAATATTCAGCCTATATTCTTGTCCAGCAGTTGGCTATCCCATCATGTCAGAAATTCAACTCCAAACCCTCCATATCCTAATCCAAAATCCAAAACAATCTCTAAGCAGATATTCCTCACTCAGCACTAAAATGCCATTTTTTTAGGCAGTTGTCTTGGAACAGTTCATCTGAATGTGTTTCCATGATGAGTTTAACTTTCATGCCAGCAATGATTTCATTAGGGTGGCCATAACTTTTTCCATGTGTTCTTTCTTTTTTTGGGGGAAAGGGGAAAAGCAGTAATCTCATCTCAAACATAATTGGTACTTCCATGAAATGTGAAATCTCGACTGAAACTGAAGTATCACGTCACTCCTTTTTGTTGTTTCCTAGATTTTTACATTGATATCAGAGCAAAAGTGACATTTCTAAAATCATGCTTATTTCCTTCTCATTTCAGTCCCAGACATTTCATGCAATGGTTGCTCCCATCCTGCCTTTTGTTTGTGCAGCTTCACTCTCATTGCTGTACATTTCATAGTATTTGGGTTTTCTCTGTAGTCCTGTATGTGCCATGAGGAATGGGTCAGAGGTTTAGAGAGCCTTGATAGACCTGCGGTAACTGATGGTTGCATTTCAAACCGTGGCAAAGTCTTAACGTTTCATAAAGTCTACAAATTTCTCCATCAGTTTTGATAAAGATGTTTGGTTTTCACTGTTGGATGACAGAAGTTACGTGTATTAGTGAATCCACTAAAGCATTAACAGAGACTGAATGTTGTTTCTTGAGACCATCACATGACCTGAAGCCTGGTGCTAAGCAGAGGATACATGGTGTGGTCCAGTTAAGTGTTGCAGTGTGAACAAATCAATGGTTCATATGGAGTAACCCGAATTCATTTCATGTGTCAAGCTTTCTCTATTATACCACTTCAATATTTGAATCAAACTTGTTTGGCTGGTCCCAGCAAAAACAGTTCTACTCCTCATCGCCAAACTTTTGTATTACTGTTAAGAGAGATGTTATTTTTAAGATCATTTTTACATTGCTGCTTTATTGGACAGCACGCAGTGCAGATGGACTGAAAACAAGGGAGGGAAAGAGAGAAGAGGGAGATAACATGCAACAAAGACCACAGTTTGTGTTTGAATGTTGAGCATTGTGAGAATGTAGAGTGTAAATTAGCCCACAGAGCTGGCAAGGAGCCCAAAGTTTGTTGTTGTTAGCTTTACTTCACGGTACCCATCTGCACTCATCTTCCCGAAGTCAGCTGATTCACAAATGCATTGAACAAGTCACACTGAACCAGTCCCAAGTTTGTCGTTGATCCAGCAGTTGTTGAGACTCTTTAATGGCAGGAGCCAATCACCTGGCTCCATCCAGCTCCTTTATAAACCAATCACATCAAAGCACCCTGTGTTTTCGTAGCCCATCGTTATCCTCCTGCTGTTAAGTCACTTCACTCCATGAAATGTTACTACCAGCAAATTGAGCTGTTTGATAGGAAAGCATTTTTTTCCCACACACATGCTAGCTCGCCCACACACACACTCAGTCAGCTCCTGTGCTTAGTAAATGGGGCAGGATGGGGAGAAATGTGTGTGTGTTGAAAAGAGTGTTTAATTGAAAGACTTGAGAATGCTGAGTCCTGATGCACGCTTACATGTAGAGCTTGCACGCTACCACTGTTACCATAGCATTTATTTGTTTGTCCCCAGTGTGCATTTTTCTTTCTTTTTATTTAATTTTTTGGGTTGCATTTGCACTAATGTCATTTATACTAGCAACGCTCCAAAGCCGTTCTGTGGCTGTCAGCAACCAAATACCCTCTGATGTGTTTGTGTATGAGGAAACAGCCCAATCTGTGTGTAATGTATATAAATGTTGCTCTGTATGGCATCTATATTAAACCAGAGGAGTGTTGATATATAAATAAGATCAGGGCTTGCTTTCTCTAAAGCTTCCTAGTGGTTCGATTGTTCTTTGTTACTTTACATGCCTGCCTGTGAACGAAACTCTTGGCTAAGAAGCTTTCGGGAAACCAAGCCTTCTGATCTGTGAGACCAGCCAGTGTTACTGCGTCTCCAGTCTGCATGACGCGTCCTCAAGCTGGTGTGATCACTCTGGTGCCCTCTACTGTTAGGAGTGGGATCAGCACGGCGCAGACGGACAGGAGACGCACTAGTTAACCCTCAACAGTATTACTTACTACCACTATTACTAAAGGTCTTATTACTATGAATGACTTTATTGTTGACATTGGAAAGCGTTGGCTGCAGGGATGAGAATGAATACATAATCAATGTAGGATCCACCCTGGCCAGCGCTGTTTAACTGTTTGTGTTTTTTTTTTTTTTAAGAGACGAAATGTAGAGTTTGATGTATTTTGCACATGTTCCTCTGAAAGGTGAACATAAGGACTTTCTGTATTCTTGAACGACTCCTCATTTTATTATCAGCTCCATTCCTTAGACTTTGATTTAAAACGAAGCACTTGAAATGGTTACAAACATTTAAACAACTTCATACACACTTGTTTTTCATTGTGGAGCATTTGAACTGAGTCACGCAGAGAGATCACCTGCACGATAAGATGTCACATGCTCCACAAGGTGACAACTGTCATTGGCAACTGCATATGAATTTGCGTTGCAGTATTCAGTGATAAATAACTGGCAGAGAAGCCTGTCAGCTGTTGATTCCAGATGTATTTGCCCTGTTTATACTCCATGTTGGAGAAATTGCAGTTGTTGCAGTCACTCTCCAGGCTATGAACTGTGACATGTTTTTTCATACTGTCTGGGACAGTTTAACATCAAATGTTTTAAGGCAATCTAAGCTCAACATTTCATATTTGACTAGATAACCTATTCATCTGATAACTGTAGAAAGCTTATGGACATTACATATTTTAAAACTAAGCTTTTCTATCTTTAAATGCATTATTTGCATTCTGATGCATCTCTTCAGCTGTGGGATTGACTTCATGTAAAATGCATCAGTGACGTTTTAGGGCTGCTGCTCCTCCTGTCAGGAGCTTTAGTGTGCGTTAAGATTGTAAAACATTACGTTTTGCCATCAATCCATTCATTGTACATGTTAGTCAACATCATACTTAATTGTATTACTGCTCTTCATTGACTTGCTGGTACAATAACACTGAAATCATCCCAATATTAGTGTGTTTTCTTGTACTGAAATAGTTAAATACTACTACTAAGTATATTGCCTCCATTGAATTTGATGGAGTGACAAGGAGGAATGTGAACGCCTATGGCCAGTATGATAGCTGAAGTCCCTGAAGTCAATGTCCCATCTGAAATCCAGATGTTTCTGAGACTCATTTTATCACAATACTTTTATCAAAATAATTTCTCTATAACATTGAAAATGTAAGCAAATATGATAATGGAATCTATAGCTGCCACGGAGCACTCTGACCACATATTTCTTTTCTGAATGCATTTTTAATGAGCATTTTGGAAAATAACACAGCACTGCTGTCCAATACGATTGCCTCTGACTAACAGATCATAGCTTATGTTCAGGGCTGCTCTGACTGAGACTCCCTACATAGTTTAGTTTCATTTTATTCTTCTTTTGTCTGATTAGTTTGTCCACACACACACATTTAGGGCCTGCTCTGTAAAACCTGACTCTGAATGCCAGTTGTATTCTGTTAAAATGCTCCACGGTTGGTTTTTACTTTATGCCTGGCATCGCCTTGGTTATCTTACAAAAATTGAATGTCAGAAATAAAACGAACCATCCACTCTGGACACAGCCTTTATTTTGTTTTTAATGCCTGGATCAGTATCTAATTGTATGTGGATGCAATAGTGCAGTAACGTTATGTGAAGTGGTAATCAGTATCATTATTATTGGTAGTAGCAGTAGGTTTAGTATTTAAATTTGAACTTGTAAATTGTTACAGTAAAATATGTCAAAAATTATGGATCATACTAGTTAGAAGCATTAAAATAATACTTAGCATGTTTACACCATATTGGAGGGATAACTTAGTGCAGACATGGTTTATCATCACAATCTCGTAAAATGAAAATAACTTAACTTAATAAGGTATCAGCGCCTTCGTTTCATTCAGAAGAATTGATTTTTATTAGTTTTGCATCAGGTTGTGGTCTGGCGGTGCATCGGTGCTTGTGTAGTTGGACGGATCGGACACATGATGGCGCTGTTGCGTTGTTTTTAGACTCAGTGGGACCTAATCCAGGAGACAAACCGCCGCTGGAGACACACACACACACACACACACACACGGAGGACTATTTCTGTCACTACTGTTGGGAGTCACTGTGCACAGCAGTGAATTTATACTGGCTTTATATCCGACTCGATATTTTTTATACTTTCTCTTTAATCTGCCATGTTGTTGCTGCTCTTTGCTGGGCTCATCTTTCTGCATTATTAGATAATTATGTTTCACTTTCTTATCATTATTTCTTATGCTTTAATGTCGCTTTTGAAATTTCCAGTATAACACTTCAATATTCATGTAGATTAGAGGATATCTATGACGTTCAATTCAACTTCAAAGTTACCTTTTTACGCTGATGATATTTGTCCATTTGAGTGTTCTGACAGCCTCTTGTGATTTATCTGAGATACACCTTTAGTGTTCAGTGCCGAGTCTGACCTGATTGGACTTAAAATAATAAATCTTTCAGTGCGTTCATAAATCGATAATATCTCTTTAACAGTTGAGTGTTTCTAAAATTGTAGGCTTTTATTTTTGCAAGATAATTCATTGACACTGTGCATTTTCATTTCATTAGATTACATCCGAAGCATTACATTTTACACGTCATTTAACTGGACACGAGCTGACGTGCAGAGATAAAAATCTTCTTGAACATTTTAACTGATGCACGTGCTGTTATCCGATCGATCCAGACGCCAGAGCCTCGCAACACTCCCCCATTCACATGTATTTCCCCCCTCAGCTGTGAACCCGTTTAAATCCTATATGGGCTGATCCGCCACTGTCTCTCTCTCCCTCTATAAGCAGGAAACTGGAGCATAAAAGACTCTTATTCTCCATAATCAAGGTCAAGAGCGTTTTTCAATAACCTTTGGGAATTAAACCCTGGAACGGCGCCAGTTCGCCCTGCCAATCATTCTCACAGCCAGCTGAATAATACAGAAGTTGTTGACCTTTTGCACCTCCGCGGATCAATACGCGGTAGCTTTATTTTATTAAAAGGAGCTCACGGAATTATCTATTAATATTTGTGTTTTGTTTTGGATTCCCTCTCGGCGGCGTGATAAATAGTTTCAAATAACAGATGGTGCTGGAGGGAGAGACAAAGCGGGGGGAATCTGGTAGCAATTATCCTCAATTACGTTCATTGTTATTTTGAGCTAATTATTGTTATTGTCACTTTTGTTTGCGAGTCTTGCGGCGCTGTAGCCTGCAATAAGCGGGCCTACGGAAGACAATGGGGAACAGGGGTATGTTGTGACGCTGAGATATGGCTTTTATAATTGAGCCTAACCAGTTGGTCTAAATAAAACTGAGATCTAAATGTGCAGGCTGGAGTTTCATATCAGATTCACCGAATGTGAAACGAGTCTGATAGTGGCCCCGGACTGTTTGGTAGAAATATATCAGTTTTTCACTTCTTTAAATTGCATTAAAGTTTTTAGAGGCAGTAAAACCTTCATTATGCGGCACTGAGACCAAGAATTAATTCGGTTAATTTGACAGATTTATTTTTTTGCTGTGAGAAAGCTTCGTTTACGAATGAAAACTAGAAATAATCAAATCATATATTTTTGTCTTAAAAGTTCCAATCAAAGGCTAGAAAATTCAAAAGTGTCTATTTCTGTTTTCTTATTCAGTATTTCCATGATACTCTTGATACGCTGCGATGGCGCTCGGGTCGTGCGTAAAAGTCGATTTTCAAGATTAAGTCGCGATTGTCCCGCAGCCTGCAGCTCTGCTCCGCATGGCCAGAGAGAAACTTTCCCTCTCGGCTCTCAGTGTTGTGGTGCGACACAAGAATTAATCTGCGCGTTTTCGGAAAAGAGACGTTCTTGCAAAAGGACAGAGGGGGTACCCGGACCGGGCAGCGGAGGATAGAGGGACCGAGAAGAGCAGCTCCGTGGCGGCTGCATGGAGCGGACCTGACTCCACTCTCGCCTTTGTTTGGGGGCGTCTCCTCTCCTCTCCTCTCCTCCCGTCCCCTCCCCTCCGGTCCCCTCCCTTCCCATCCTAGCTCCCTCTCTCTCCCCCCGGGGCGGGAGAAGCCCGTGTTTGGTTCTCAGAGAGAGTCCTTTGGGAAGAGTCACAAAGCGTTTTCCTCAGAGAGGGAGCGGAGTGGCGAGAGCTCGGGAGTCATCCGCAGGAAGCAGCGCTGCTTCGGACACCACAGACCCCCAGCACGTCCCGGACCACTGGGTTGAGGGAGAAGAAGAGAGAGCAAAGAGCGAATAGAGGAAGAAAGAAGTGTCAGACAGTGATGACATCTGATCTGGGTGAGAGTTGATCTCTCTTTTCTGTCTGACAGCTTGAACTGTGGATCTCCAAGCGCACCAGGAGTGACTTTTTTAACACCGTTCCACACCCGCGTCCCGCCGTCCTTCTGGCGATTTGAATCCGCCTTTTAAGTGTTTGGACTTTTGGATCCTACTCTTCCGATATGATTTTTTTCTCCGTTTTAGCGCACACACTCTCTCCTCAGGACTAGAATTAGAGAAATAAACACTCAGCTGCTTGATTCCCAGCGAAGCGCACGCAGCAGCCGCAGCGAGGAGCGCACCCACGTTGCTCCCCTTAAATCACAGTGAGGGATCTACAGGAGAACAAGTGCACAGCCCGGCGGGGAGAGACCGAGAAACGGAAGGACAGGCACCGAGCTACGGAGGTTTGTTCATGTTTGGGATCCAGGAGAGCATCCAGAGAAGCGGCAGCAGCTTGAAAGAGGAGCCGCTGGGAGGCATGAACGCTGTCCGGAGCTGGATGCAGGGGGGCGGCGTGCTGGACGCCAACACGGCCGCCCAAAGGTGAGCTTTGCTCGGGTGGCGGAGACACGCCACCACCCTCCTTCATTTACACGGAAACAACGTGGGTTTTTTCCTGCCAGGACCCTGCTAAAGCCCGAGCAGGACACGAGGCTGTGCTGATGGGGAGAAGCAGACGGAGCTGCTGTCCGGAGGAAGAGATTTGGATTTAACTGTTGCTAAGATAATTTGGGAAATTAAGATTCTTAAACAGGATATCAAATTCCAAAACCACATTGAATACCCTGTATAGTTTTAAGACAACGTACTAAAGAGTTATTGGCAACACGTGTTTGTGCTACAGATTTTTACGCACATGCAACGTGCGCCTTCTGTCCAGAGTTGGCTGAGGTTTAATGAGCATTAAGCCAAAAGGACAAATAAATAAATAAATAAATAAATGTAGGCCGGTGCTTGGGGTTTAAAAAGAGTAAGAAATGTTATCTCTTTTCTAAATATACTCATGGTTGCATTCAAGGCAACAAACAAAATTCCCCACTTGGCCCAGAGTCAGAGATGTAAAGGTGGATAAATCATGACCTCAAACAGCCTCCAACATAAACACATTTGATTATATTTTCAGAAAAATATGGATTTCAAACTAGACTTATCTTGAAAATCACAGTTTCATAAGAACGATCAGCATTAGTCAAATCAGGAAAATAAAAAATGTGCACAGACTGGATTTACTCTCGCTTCTTAGGTCCTCATATTACTTTTTATTTTTAAATTTCCTTTACAAAGTCAAACTTTACAGCATTCTAACACCGACTCACCCACGCCTGTGTCCGCAGTGGAGTGGGTCTGGCCCGGGCTCACTTTGAGAAGCAGCCGCCCTCCAACCTGCGAAAGTCCAACTTCTTCCACTTCGTCCTGGCTCTGTACGACCGGCAGGGCCAGCCGGTGGAGATCGAGAGGACCAACTTCGTGGACTTCATCGAGAAAGAGAAGGTCGGTGCACAAACGCACGGTGATCTGATTACTTTCTAGATTTAATCTGCTGAAAGGCAATTTACCATTTTGATTCTCTAAAGGCCTGATTATATACCAGTAGACTATTACTGATGTTACATTTTAAACCTTCACAGACTCATCAATAAAATATTTGCTGCCTTTATGCTGTAATAGTATTATGATTATTATTATTAGGCGATTTTCTGGATAACATTGTAGACTCTAATATTATTCATATTATTCTTATTTTTATTATTATTCTTATTATTATTATATACACATACTGTAATTCAAAACTTCCTTTGACAAATACGTTTAAATAGTTTTAATTTACAGCTGGATTCAACACAACCACTTGTTCTATACAAACAGCGGCGGGGCAGCCGGTCTCCTCATCAATTATGACGCCGTTTAAATGAGATGAAATGTAGCGGGAGAATTTAGTGTTGGATTTGTTTGCCCTCCAAACATAACCAGTAATTACAGAGGAATTAAAAAGCCACAATAACACCGTGATTACAAGTGGAGAAATTACAGGGCTGCCCTGCTTTAATATGAACATAAATCACACGTTTATTTAATGTGTGGCCGGTGTGAAGAATTCAATAACTTGGATATATATATATATTTATATATATAGGCAATATATATATGCAATATATATATAGGCATGTGCAGAGAGGTGCTTTTTAATTTGTCCTAAAAATTTCAATAAACGGAGTGTTTGCTGTGTGTGTAAAGGAGACGAGCGGAGAGAAGACCAATAACGGGATTCATTACCGGCTGCAGCTTCTTTACAGTAACGGTGAGTGAGGAGCCTGACACACACACACACACACACGCACACACACACACACACATACACACACACACTTAATCATAATACATTTGACCAAATCATCTTGATTGCCTGTTGTCTCCTGTAATAATAAGAATATGCACACAGGAAACAGATGACTTTTTTTTTTTTTTGACTTAATGTGGAAAAATGCGCAGCAGAGGGCCAACAGGCTGCCAGAGTGTGTTTATGTCACATAAACTGCAGCGTGGAGTTTCACAATTGTGTAATTTGACCAATTTCTGGATAAATGTCACCATTTGAGAGCAGCTGTTGAGGTGGATTTATACCAGCTTTATGGCTTCATCACTGTCACTGTCCCTAAATTAGTTTGTCCAGTCTGAAGGGGGCTGTGTGACAGTCTGAGCTGCTGGTTGAATGTTGTTGTGGTAGCTGTGGATTGTGGTGTTGAGGCCTATCAGCTCAGTCTACAGCTGGGAGGGAAACAACATAAACTGGCAGGAATATCACAGCTCATCTGTGATGGAGACATGCAGTTATAATAGCTACAATTTGTGAACTGTGATTATTGATTTTAATATAATTTTCGTGTGGAAATGGACACACTAAACTATTTATCAGTGATATTGACTGTAAGGTGTAGACATTTAACATTACTATGATCCATTAATGTGCGCCAAATGGTTTCTGGGTGTTTGAATCATAGTTCCCCAAGCAGAGGGTGGAGGATGTCAGATGTTGTACAAATCGCAAAGGCCAATTTGTGATTTTGGGATAAAATTGACATGCTGAGAAACATTTATTTACACTGTGTGAACTGGTGATCTTTATTACACACACACAAGCTTCTCCAGTGGTTCCCAATCTTTTTTAAATGAAGCTATGTCAGGTTGCAGATTGTACCCCCTCGGGTTGTTTTACTTGTTTTTTGAAGCCTAAAGAGATGAAATTATACACAAGATTTCACAATCTTGATTTTGTGTATCAGAAATATCTTTTTAATCTAAAATTTTGGGGAACTTCCTGTTGTGTATGGCAGGAGTCTGTCACTTTTTTATGTTTACTTAATTTGACATATTTTCTAATGCAGTTTTGTATGTTGTTCTGTCTGTCAAAATCTATGTTAAGTTTATGATTTTTCTCTTTCTGCGTCCCAACAGGCATCAGAACAGAGCAGGACTTTTATGTTCGACTCATAGACTCCATGACTAAACAGGTAAACACGCATTTTAACGCACACACACAAACACACACTCTCTCTCAGAGGTCTGTCACCTCTCCTGTTACGTCTCTGACAATGAGCTGCTCCACTGATCCGCCTGTACTCCGCCGCCCTCCTCTATCTGCATGCACTTGCACACACACAAAAACGCGCGTTTATGTGTGTGTGATTCTGTGGGTGGGTGTTTCCACTATGTGTGTGTGTGTGTGTGGGTGGGTGGGGGCACATACACACACCACATGGCTCCAGGCGTTTTTGCCTGTACTTCTCTCACTGTGATTAGAGCGAGGAGGCAGCGAGCGGGTGTTGAGGAACAGGGGCGTAATTCTGCTGCTCACAGTAGGAAGTGGAAAGATATAACAGCACCTCTGGGATTTGGTCTGCCGAGCAGCAAGCATTTTCTGATCAGATCCAATTTTGCTGTTAATGTTTGTGTTTTTGTTTATATGTACCTTTATGAGAGAGAGAGAGCGAGAGATAGAGAGAGCATCAGAGTTAGAAGAGGCAGACTGAACAACGGATAGAAGACAGACAGACACTTCTAGTGTTTGTGCTCAATGTTCCTCAGGTAAACAGTTAGAGTGAAGACTGATTTTTATGTTTTTGCACAAGAAACAGAGTTTTCTATCTGATGTAATGCAGTGTGTGTGTGTGTGTGTGTGGGGCAAGGTATGAGGAGCCAAGAAGTCATGCTATGCACTGAATACTTGCTAATGTGACTCCAGGCTCTGATAGAGTCTCACGTTGCTGCTGCCACGCTGCATCACATACTGGGTGTGTGTTTGTGTGTGTTTGTGTGTGTGTGTGTGTGTGTGTGTCTGGCAGGCCTAAGGGACCACACTGTTCCCTAATAACACTGTTTAGCTTGAGCTTGGTGGGGTGACAGCCAGCTACAAACACACACACACGCACACACACACACACACACACACACACACACACACACACACACACACACACACACAGTTAGTCGGCCCTTGCAGAGGAAGTCCAGAGAAGAGAGAGGGGAGTGTTGACCTCACACACACACACACACAGAAATATACACTTTCATGCTCGGCGTTGTCTGAAAAATTAAATGGCTGCTTTCTTTTTTGCCTACATAAAGAGATTAAGTTTGAAAAGGAAAAGTCATTTTTCCTCAAGACGCTGATGCAGGTGTGTGCTGCACCTGTGTGCATCTGCCCGTGTGTGTGAAGTCTGTGTGGTAGTGGAGGGTTTATATGTAAGTGAGAGGGAGAGAGAGATGAGCAAATGGGAAACATTGCAGGTATTTAGTGCTTTATGTATATGTATAGGCACTTAGGCAAAACTGCACATGGAGCAATAAAGCATGCTCAACTGTGTGTATGTGTGTGTGTGTGTGTGTGTGATTCCCAGCGGTAGAGGAATGGAACACTAACAGGTGGTCAAACCAAAACAGCCGTGTGGTTGGCTTAGTTGGTCAGTGATGTCATGGCCACTGTCTCTCTAACCACACACACACATACAGACACACACACACACACACACACTCCTGGTCTGCCACTGTTGCTCTTAGTCACCGTTGTCTTACTAAACAGGAAAACTGAAGCTACTCAGCAGCAGAGTTTAATGTTACTTTACCGTGAAAGACACACTGTGATCTAAAACAAAAACCTAAGTGGCGCTCCACCAAAACTCACAAAAGACAAGACTGGAATCTTGTATCATTACTAAACTGATTGACATGCATTTTAATACACAGCCAACAACCAAGCTATTCATGTTTCCAGATGCTGTGAAAGATTTCTTTTGAAGTGAAAGAGGTCTATAGAGAGACATCATCTTCTGATCCAGACGTAAAAGAAAAACACGTCATACAAAATCACATTTACAGTTGTAATCATGATTGTTTATATATATATTAATATATTTAATATTTCTGGTGTTAGCATGCCTTTAACAAACTCCATTTCCCACAAGCCCGATGCTGTTTTCTAAAAGACCAATCAATGAAAGAAACCCTCAATTAGAGATTGCATTGAGTCACAGAAGCTAATGGAACAACAGCTTGTTTTTGTTGTTGTTTTTCTTGCATTTTATATGGTCAAAAATTACAGATGGGACCTTTAAAGTGCAGACCTTCAGCTTTGGTTAATCAATCATGAAAATGCATGTTGTTATTTTTTGTATTGTGTTGAGTATATATTACTGGGTGCTGCTCTGTTAGGTTCATATCATAGATTCTGTTTATTTCACAGTTCTGACTGTCATTTTTCTGACAGGAAAGTAAAGCCTTCTCCGATGTTTGGCACCTAAAGCTGGCAGTTCTTTCTGTCGTTCTGCTATTTCTGTATGTCTACCTATTTTGTGTGTGGGCGCTGAGAGGGCCAGCACTGATTGTGTTAAATGGAGGGGGAGAGCGCCTCCTATAGTCTTCAGAAGCAGAGCGCAATGCCGGTTTATCACGACTCCGTCCTGGAAGAATAAAGTGTCTGTCATTGCGGCCCCCGTCGGATCACTAGCTTGCTAGTCGACCTGACACTAACGCGGGAGGAAGTGTGTTCCCCTGCTTAACGGCTCCTTGTTTACACGCCGCGCATGTCACACTACTTCAAAGGTGGAGGAGAGAGCGGCAGAGATGCTGCATGAAAGGCCTGGTGAGGCGGAGAGAGGGAGGAGACAGAGGAGGGAAAAAGGCAGATGAAAGACAAGAGCAGAGCAAGCGAGGTGACAGTGCGATGAAGACGCTGAGACAAACGTGGGCCGGGAAGGTAGAAGAAGTTACACACTCACACAAGAGCCTGTCGGAGACGGAGGAGAAAATATTATTTTCAAATCATTCTTTGTGTTGTAGATTTTATTCCTGATTGCAACTACAGATGTTTCACAGTGGACAAGCAGGACAGACCAAGTGAAACTTTTGGACCTCAGTTTAGCACCATTCATCTGTGATTGGCAACTTTTTATGATCCACAGTATTTGAAGCATCATGATGAAGGGCACCCCTCTTCAAGTCCAAACAGAGTTAAAACAGGGCAAAGATTGTTAGATTTTGACCCAAGTTTGGCACAGAGGGAGATGAGTCAAAGCATGGAGTCTGCTGGGAAAGAATTAATATCACCTAACTGTATAATTGCAAAGTGAAAAGGTGACCTGCTTAGTTTATCACTTATCTGTAAAGAAAATGATATGCTGGTCAAATTAATTTTGGAGCTGCTTTGCTAGCTTCAGAGGTAGAAATCTGACACGATCAGTCTTACTTTTCACTCTTCAGGTTGAACAACTCTTGCTGCTTACACACATCTGTCCTCTATCCTGCTAACGTTATGGTCAACTAGGATGAAGAAAATCTGGGTAATGTGTGTTGTCATCATATAACTATGAATGTTATATTTTGTGTTTTCACTCAGCGTCTGTGGCAGAGGTGATAGATTTAAGAAACTTTTTAAGAAACTCAAGGTATATAAGGATTTACTGACCTCTTCTGTGATTTTGGAGGAAAGCTCGGTTACATCAGACCTAATTCTGTTCATAAAGATAAATGCATTCACCTGGCCCGAGGTGTGAATGTGTGTGTGAAAGAGAGAGAGAGAGAGAACAAAAGAGCAAGAGTGCAAAAAAAGAGAGAATACGTGAGAGGTTGACATTGATGCATGTTTGTCCAGGGTAGGAAACAAGTTCAGAGGAAGTTGCCTGACCCACTCTTTTCCCATGGCAAAATGAGCAGGTCTAATCATAGACAGAACTAGATGGCTTAAAAGTACATTTCATCTTCAAATTCTGTCTGTTCTGTCTTTTCCTGCCGTTCCCACACTCAGATTTGCTTTCATTCAGTCACGATCGAAGGAAAATATTACAGCTAGAGAAACAGTTTCAGATGTCGTGGCTGTTGGATTGTGTTAACAGGAGCTTCTTTGCTTTGGCCGCAGTCAGTTGAAATGTTTTCAGTGTGGACGCGTGTTTATTTTGCTCTCTTGGATAGATAAATTAGCACATCAGCTTCTACTCTGCCATCATGTCTGTCACCGTGTACTCTGAAATGTTAGCTTAGCTCTTGTCTACCTGTAGCGGGGTTAGGGTTAGCTTCCTTCTTTGAGATTACATTATTTTTGTTTCATATTGTGCAACTCGTGCCTGCAGTGACTGGGCGTACACGGCCCCGGAGTCCTGGACCTGCCCTTCAGGCTCCAGGTTCATGCGTCGATACATTTTCTGCAGAGGTTTTTCAACTGGAATATATGCACATGCACGGAAAATTATAACTGACAGGGGCCCCGGGCCCTGAAACAAAGGGGGGCTCCAATTCCAGAAAACACAGAGGGTCCTGGAGACAACTAGCTATTAGTATGAAACGCTTTAGGCTACAACAATATTGTAATGGGGCCCTCAGACTGTACAGCCGCTATCACTGTTCTGCATTAATGCCGCAAAGCTCCGAGCTAGTTTCTGAGGACCATGTAGGGCTGTAGTTTCTACAAATGAGGGGCTCAGTCGACAGTCTCTGCTCAAGCTGGGGCCCCATATGGAACTTGCTCGCCCTGGGGCCCCTGGTGAGACAGTCCAAGCTCACACATAGGCAGGATTTTTTTTACAATATTAGTCTTTTAAAGGCCTCTCCTTAGTGTTCCCATCTACTTCTTCACACAACCTCATCATCTATCAGTTCTAACCCTAACCCTTTTTTACAAATGTCAATCTTCTTCTATATTGAGTCTAAATAAATGGCACCAGAAATATATAACCTCCAACTTTGCTTTTTTAGTGTGAGTTTCTGTTTGACACTCCATGGCCATCACAGGTCAGTTAGACACGTTTTCCCACGTTTAGCATCAGCACAAGTTGTTGCATGTTGTTTAGAGTTGTTTCACTCAGCTAAATGACCTTCAACTCAAACTCTTCAAGTTCACTTGATGCCAGCAGGTAGTCTGAAACCCCCGGCTGAAGACTATTAGACAGGACAGTGAAACTTCTTCACCGCTCCCGGAGAAAAGTGAGCTTGTCACTCGGTGAGACTTGCCAGAGTTTTGGAACGACAGATCAAACAGACTGGAATAGACCAAAGACAGACGGAGCGTGTGTATTGATTGATAGATAGCTTAGTGGTGTGTGACTTGTGCTTTTTGCTTTATTCTGAGCTTCCTTACCAGAACCAGGAATATTGTAGAGTGGAAGCAGGTAAAGCCTCAGCTGAAATGCCTTTTGAGGAGCAGGCTTTGGCCACTGCTCTGTGAGTGCACAACTTGATTCTTTTTAGCATTAGACGACAGATCCACCTGATCAGCATGTGAGCAGATGAGATGTGGTTGTTATTTTCTGACTTGATTTATCTAAAACAACGTGTGTGAACAAGGTGTGTGTGTGGGGGTGGCAGAGACAATGGGTGTGAGTGTATGTGTGTGTATGGGAAGGAGAGGTGTTACTGCTGAACTATGTGTTGTTTGAGGTGAAGTGAGAACTAACCTCTTACCTCAACAACACTCTGCCAGTGTTAGTGCCAATACCTGATGGATGAAAATACACCACAGCTACAGTATGACATCGTCGTTGTGTTTTCCCGACAGTGCAAAATATAGTCGTCTCCTCCCACCAGTTTGGTAGATGTAGAGTGCAGTGGTCTGAAAACATGCAAATATGTTTTCATGCATCCATGCTCTGATGCAGACAATGACTGACATCTATCTGAGGGTCTGATTGGCTGCTTTGTTGCCTCTAACAAGATTATGAACAACCTGCTCATGTCTGAATTTAAAACATGATATGAAATTAGATATTACATAATATGACAGCTAATTTCTGGAAATTTTCCTGTAATTGAAGGATAACAGTGTTTTTCTCATTGTCAACAAATTCCATGAAAAGCCCAAAGCCGACAATGAATTGATCCTACTGAGTATTTCCTGTGTTTCCTCAGCGCCATCGACCTCCATTGTTCTGCTAAATCTAACACATCAATGAGCCACACTGTTGCCCTGGGTGACAAGTTCCTTCATCATGATGAGCACAGGCACTGTAGTTTATTTTGAGTTAATTCCACTTACACAACGTCCCTGTGCCATAAATACTCACTTAGAGTGCCAAAATGCAGTAAAAACGACAGCTCCTAACTATTTTAGGAAGTTACTTTTTTTTTTTAAACAAAACTATATGGGTCACCAGTTTTCAAAAATGTACATCTTCACAGGGTTGTCCCGGTCCCGGAGAAAAAAAGGTTTTGCTTTTTTGATTTTTTTATGATAATTTAAGTATTGTGGTTTAAAGAAACATGTTGCAACAATTTTTTTTTCAAAAATATTGTTTATTGATTTTTTATTGACTGTCCCTTGTAGTGGACATCGGGACTTGCTTCATACAGAATGTAATGATGTAATTCTATGATACTGAATTCATTTTTGAGTGGATTTCTTTTAAAAATTATTTTCATGTCGTGAACATTAAAGTAAATGAAATTCTGACATTCAAACTCTTCAATCTACCAAACAGGGTTAGCTAAACATGATGCTAAAACAAAAATATATTTGGCTAAGTGCAAGTAGTTACTGGAATATCCTTACTGGTGCTTCGCACAATAAACATTTGAACACAAATCTAACCCTAACCCTAACCCTCTTCGACAACAGGGTTGAAACTTAAGTGATAAAGAAAGGAGAGGTATAAATTTAATGCACTTTTAGCAGATGTATTATTAAATATGTAAATCAACAGGGTCAATAATTTTCCAAGTCAAGTTTTTAACTGATTGTGTACTGTGTGTGTGTGTGTGTGTGTGTGTGTGTGTGTGGTGTGTGTGTGTGTGTGTGTGTGATCAACAGTGTGACCTAAAACTTCTCTCATTTCCCTTTCTACACACTGTAATAGCAATAAACTTCAAAACCCTAGCTTACACATTGCTCCTGATCCATAACACACAATGTGTATCATCACTTTTCCCTGGCTTGGGCTCAGGCTCCTCAACAGCTGCAGTATCCTCCTCTGAGCTTTCATCTTCCTCCTCTCTCTGGCCCTCCTTTACCTCATCTTTAGGCAGCTCTAAATCAGAATCTCCTTCCACAATTCTTAACAAAATCCTCTCTACCTCACTTTGCCCTCTGCTCCTTGATGTATTACAAATGGAGGTTAGTAAGTCCTGATGTCCTCTACAAAGGACATTGAATAAAAGTTGTGTTATGAAAGGGTTAAAATTACTGTGACTTTTTAAAAATCTTACTAAATGGAAGCCAAGACTTTTATTTTTAAGAAACAACTTGATTTTTAGCAACAGAAACATGATATCTGGAAAAAATTGATGATTTACCTCTCTTGTTGGCATAAAATGTGGAAGTTGAAATTCCTGCCATTTTGAAAAGACAGTGCATGTGCTGTGTTGGCCCCACCCCCACAACTGGGCCATCAAATGAGAGCCCATAGTGTCCTCTTAAAAGGGACAGTATGATTCAGATAGATTCTATAAATTATGCTTGACTTAGAGGTCTCAGAGTCATGTCCCCTACAGAGGACAAAAATGAATTGCCGGGTCTTAGGAGGATATAAGGCTGGTTTAATGAAAATACCAGCCTTCTGCTTGAATGGAGTAGACTATTTGCTGGATTTGAGCTCTGTGTGCTGTCTTTGAGCTAACAATGTACTTTCTCTCTACGTCTCTCTGTCTCTCTTTCCAGGCGATTATTTATGAAGGCCAAGACAAGAACCCAGAGATGTGCAGAGTGCTGCTGACACATGAGATCATGTGCAGGTACTGAGAATGGGTGCATCAAATCTATTTCTTCTACCTTTCCTTCCATCCCTTCTCCTCTCATACTGCAACATACTTTGTTCGTCTGCAAAAAGTTCTCACCAATCACGTCTCTGTACTCAATGCATTCCTTATTTTGTCACCCTCATTAACCCCCCTACACATACACACCCAGACGCTTACTTACGCATACACATGAAGCCATATCTGTTGAGGAAGATGAGTTTTAGCTATCAGAGTCGTTGCTTTAATTATAATCTAAAGATGAATTTCTTCGGAAGTAGGTTGGGAGGAGAGAGTTCTATTTATAGAGGCATTTTACCAACCCATCCTATACAATAGAAAATGTGTGTGTGTGTAGATGCATGCGTGGTGTGTGTGTGTGTGTATCTGTGATGCCTGGTTAATTAGGACACAGAGAAACTCATTAGTCAATCTGAACCCTCCTGTTGTTTCATGGCTAACAAATGGGCCTTCCTCCACAATCTGACTATAAAATATAGGCAGGGTCTCTCTCTCTCTCTCTCTCTCTCTCTCTCTCTCTCTCTCTCTCTCTCTCTCTCGCTCTCTCACACACACACACACACACACACACACACACACACACACACACACACACACAAAGAAGTATGTATATGCACGCTTGCTCGCGCACACCACAGTTATAAAAATTCAAATTTAGCACATGAATTAAGTTGTTCTTATTCCCTGACCTTGTCACTGAACAACTTTAACTGTAACAATATAAATTGGGGTTCATCTATATGCACAAGCAGGGATTTTAGCCGTGAAATCAGGCACACTAATATTTTATTCTATAGCTCACTGAATAATCCTCAGCCAGTTCAGGTTTATGGCACAACCCATTGAAATTCTGATGTGATTTACAAGGAATTTATAAATAAATTGAATTTGGCAACAGATTTTATCGTAACTTATTGTTGTTTATTATGCGGGGGAATGCATTGTGGACATATATACAAACATTTCCTCTGTGGGAGCAACAGTGCAGCAGCGGTGCAGAAAGTGTGACTTCTGCAACGAGTGTAAACACACGCTTGTCTGCAACAGCGCCTCAGGTCAAAGTTACTGCTGTTGCCTCATGTTCTCACATGCTGATTCTGCAGCGGGGGCCTCACACACAACACACAGCGTAGAACACACACACACACAGCGTAGAACACACACACACACACACACACACACACACACAAAGAGCTCAGGGCGTCCATTAATCAGTGTGGCTCATTGTCATGGTGGTGCTATTAGCCATATGCTCCCAGCCAATCTGCCACCACACAGACCTGCGATGCAAACCACGAACACATGAAAGGTTTACTCTAGAACGGATGATAGAGGCTACTGAACTGTTTCTATCATGTGTTTAGCACAAATGTTGCCTTAAATTAATCTCTCTGTATTTAACAAACAGTAAAGTAGCTTTAAGGTTGAAAAAATTGTATTCCATTGTGTCAGATGATAGTTTCTTTATCAGCTTGTTCCACTTCTTTATTGAAGCTACATGATGTTTACACTGAGTGAAATATTAAAATAAGAAGACATTTCATGTCATTGTAAACAATTCAGCCTGACATATTTGGTTTCTTTGAATCTCCAAGAGAATTTTAAATTGAAGTTCTGTGAGTTTGAACAATGTTTGGCTGAGAAATGTTGGCAAATATTTCACTTGTAGTAATTGCTTCTTGAAAATTAGGACTACTTTCATATTGAAATGCTGGATATCTCATTAGGGAATGTTTCTCGAATAAAGATGAATCAAATAGAGACTCATTTATTGTTGTATTTTTAATGAAGTGACAACAAAGAAAACAGCAAACAATTATAAACAAATGCAGATGAAAATTTAGATTGGCTCAAAGAAGGAAACCTTTCCTGGTCTTGACCGAGCGTGTGCACATCAGTCAAACATCCATTCAAGACAGCCAGATGTTTATCTTTTTCATATAGAAGGTTTTTAGTTACCAGTGATAATGATGAGCGAGTGGAGAGATGTTAGATAGAGGTTGTGTTTTTCAGTTAGAAATACAGCATATTGTATGAAATAATGGGATAAGATGCCTGATGTATCGGATTAAAGTATCCACCATTATCAATTAATCTGTCTATTATTTCTATGATTAATCGATTAACAATGTGGTCCATAAAATATCAGAAAATCATTCCCAGAGCCCAAAAGTGACGTCCTCAAATTGCTTGTTTTGATCCAAACAAAATATATTTATTTTAAAATGACACAAAACATACAAAAGCAGCAAATCCTCACATTTGAGAAGCTGGAACCGGCAAATGTTTGATTTTTTTCCCCTTGATGAATGATGTAAATGTTTAATCAATTATCAAAATTGTTCACAATGAATTTCTGTTTCAGTTGGCTTCCCTTAACGAAAGCATAGATACAAGCAAACATTTATTTTCACATAGAGAACAGGTGAAAATGGCATCTCAAATTCATGCAATTGAGACTCTATTGTGTGTGTGTGTGTGTGTGTGTGTGTGTGTGTGTGTGTGTGTGTGTGTGTGTGTGTGTGTGGTGGGAGGAGGGGAGAGCAGATGATTAGATCACCAGGATCCACAGCAATAAGTGCTACATTACCCCCATCCCGCCCCTCGTTTTCCTTCCCACTACCCCTCCATTTATAACATCTTCTCCTCTTCCCCGACTGTCTTCCCTTAATCTCCCCTCCCCATCTACCCCCCCCCCCCAACACACACACACACACACACACCCTCACCCATCCTTCCCTCCCTCCTCAGACTCATAGCTTTCCTCTTTTCCCGTGCTTCCCATTTTTTCCCACTCCTTTATCTTTCCATTTCCTCCTCTCTAACCTCTCGCTGGTGCTGCTCTTGTTCTCCGACGGGGGCCATGAAGTGACCCAGTTCATAGAGCAGCAGAAAGGAAATGACAGAGGCAGCAGAGACAGACAGAGAGAGAGGCAGAGCAGCAGATAGTGGAGACAATGTGTAAGGTGTAACGTATCAGCCTCTTTCTTTCCACCTCTGCCATCTGTGACGGTGGGAAACCTGAGACGTCTCCCCTTCCTCTTCTTCCCACTCTCTTGTTTTAGCTTTCCCTCCCACGCTCACCCTTTCACTCCTCCCTACCGCTCCCCCCCTGGCTTTATCCTTCCCCTCCTGCTTACACCTTTATTCATAATTGATGCACACAAGAAAGCTTTGACAGACTCGTACTACATATGTGTGAATTTTGGTGCGCATGCCAGTTTTTTCTTCCTCCGCACACCCACTCCTCCTTTGAGCCTCAGGCCTCTTCAGTCCTCTCCACCCTCCTCCTCACCTGTTCATCAGTACAATTAGGACGAAGTGGCAGTCATCATATGGTGTTTTAAAAGACGTGCAAGTCTCCAACTAGCCTCTTGATTAAAAAAATAACCAATAAGTGAGTCTTTAGGGGCTCAAAACTTTAGAGTGTGTTGCTCCAGATCTAAAACAAGAACACACAGTTTCCAGGAGATTATCCTGTTGGTCGTCTTATGCATAAGGCAATAAGAACATAAACGTCAAAAATATCTCTGTGTCTGTTTTTCACTGACTGCACAAGCGACACCTTGATTGATGATTGGTTGGGGCATCTGGGCAAAGGATGGTTGGGATCTGGGGTGCACCTTATGCTGGCAAACCGTCGTAGTTAGCGGGGACAAGCATTGAAACGCAGTGCAGCAGGAACTATTCACTGAAACTGGAAACCTTTTTTAAAAGAAGATCCACTGACAAGAGCTACAAAGTACACATTATCTATAACAGACTCCATAGTAATCGTGGGATCAGGGAGATGAAGGTGGAGGTCTTAATCCACTTGTGTCTTTGGTGATGTGTCTGTTTTAAAACTTCTACTAACAGTCAGTCAACTCAACGCATAGGTTGTATCATGTACTAAGGTGTAGCAGGCTCACCAGCTGGCTAGTCCCCTAAAAACAATTTCTTTCAGATCCTGCTTTACACTCACTCTCCGTGTCATATAAGTCTATTTTTATCCGTGCTGTCAGTGTAGACCAGCTCGGCACGGCAGACTCTTCCTGTTGGCCTTGTTTTATACAGATTTGATGATTTTCTGTGAATTCAGTGTTAAGTTCAGCACAGGCAAAGCACATAATATGCTGTAACACTCCCATTTAAACTTCTAAATTTGAACTCCCATGTAATGTAATGTAGTGTATGTCTGACTCTTTTTCTAACTTCTTCTTCTACTGTCCTCTTTTCTTCTCTTCTTGTAGTCGGTGCTGTGACAAGAAGAGCTGCGGAAACCGTAATGAGACGCCCTCGGACCCTGTTATCATCGACAGGTACTGCCTACACTCTCCTACACACACACACGCACACACACACACGCTGGATGAGAGGCTGTGTTGACCAGTTTGAATGCGTGACGGGATGCTTGTGTGTTTAGATGATCTGCTGTCACTCCTGAAATAGACGCTCCTTAGACAGAATCGATGGCACCTGATGGAAGACGGAGTGAAACATTTGAGGCTGAAGTTTTTGCATTCATGAGTCAAGCAGCAGGACTCATCAGTGGCCGTGAATTGCTGAAAGTCGCAGGAATTAAAGCTCCACCCATACGTTTCATTTACATGTGCACTTCAGTAATGTAGTCATTGACCTGTGCAGAGGGGACATAAATGCACATCAGAAGCTCAGTTACTACCTCATATCTGGCAAATTCAGGCACACACACACACACACACACACACACACACACACACACACACACACACACACACACTCATGCACATCTTCAGACTTGAGTGAACAAACAGTGCTCAGATGAGTTTCCTCTACGTAATGCAAAATACAGAGCTGTTTACTAGCAGAAGCTGTCTGTCGTTTTTTTACTGCCACTTTTTTTCCCGACCTGTCTGTCTGTTTCTTTCTTTCTTCCTGTCTGTCTGTCGAGGTGGAGGACTGAAGTTATCCCTCCCTTTACCCCCCCCCCCCCCCTTCCTCTCTGTCTCTCCCGCAGCAGCACAGAAAAATGGGTCATGAGCAAAGAAAAAAGTGACAGAGAAAAACTGAAATGAGATCCAGCCTCATTTTAATCTGATTTCTTCTTGGCAGTTGTTTTAACCCTCTGTGAGCAGAGATTTTCTGCGTGCACGTCTGCATGTGTTTGGGAGAATAATTCACAGGGAGAAGAGTGAAGGAGTGCTGATCTTCATCACTCTCACCACATTATCAAAGAACCCACTAATCATCTTTTTTCCAAACCAGCGGACGGTAAAACCCACCTTAACTCCTGATACAAAATACAGAATTGAACATTTTTATTGAGACGGAAGTCATTTATAGTAACAACAAACCTGCTCATTTTAAGTTGACTGTCATGGCTATCAGTGCGAGCCTTATCATAACTAGTTTTGAGGATACGCGTAACACGTTTAGGGCTATGAGTAAAGGCAGTTCTCTGACGTCTTACAAACCCCATTTGACAAACTCAAGTTAAATTGTTATCCTTTCATTAAGCCTTTTATCGGTGTCTGATTCTTGGCATTTTGGACGGGAGGTACAAGGTTTTAACCCCAAAGCAATTATTTAGGACAGTTGTGACAGTTGAGTCAGTAGTATTGTTCACACCAAAGACCACCAAGGAAACACATGGTAAGGTAATGTTTCTTGTACTTTCTTCTAGGGTCAAATATACATGAACTGATGTTTCATGTCATTTCCTTTATCAAGTCAAATCAAATGAAATCAAATCAAATGTTTCCAAGATAGATACCACAGTAGTTCTGGTTCTATTCTAGGTGTATTTATTGCTGTCAATGTGTATTTGTATATATCTTAATTTTGAGCCCACTGTTAAAAATATTATGTTACATCTTTGCCCCCATGGCAATACATTCCTATCATTGTCATATATGTTGACATGTGAACAGGAGTTTCATTCTGCTCTTCTCTCCCAAGTCAAACTCCTTAATTCACACTTTTGGCTTTAAGGAGTCTACTCTCCTTTCTCTCCCCTCCCCCACTTATTTTTGTGTTTGGAGAAATCTTATGAAGTGGATAAACACTTGTGTCTCAAAGTGAGCTTTGATGGAGCTGTTTCAAAGAGCACACATCTCAGTTTGGGTGTGTGTGTGTGTGTGTGTGTCCTATGTAAGACACAAAGTGCAAAAGGCTTCATGATCGACAGCTACACATAATTGTGTCATTTATATCTGTGTGTGTGTGTGTGTGTGTGTGTGTGTGTGTGTGTGCAGGACATTATAGTATCTTTACACCACAGCCACATTCTTCTGTTTTTGTCGGCTATCTCAGACATCTCAGCTTACACCCCATTATATATCCGCCTGGAAGGTGTGTGTGTATATCTGAGTGTGTGTGTGTGTGTGGGTGGTTGGTTGTCACTTGGGTTGGGCCACTGAAAGAATAGGTGATATATTAGACACAAACTGACAAAATAATAGATGTATAATCATAATGTGTGTGTTACTGGACTGTTTGGAGCATCGATGTTTGGTGACTAATAGTGTGTGTGTGTGTGTGTGTGTGTGTTTAATGGCTGGAGGAGAGGAGCAGAGTGAATTGTGGGAGATGTCAGGGAACTTGGTCAGGATGGAATGTCAAGGTTACCGTGGATACCGTGGGATACTTCCTGTAGCCCCCTCCACTTCGCAGTGGTTCACAGCCTCTCAGTTTAACATCTGGAACTCTGCTGTCCGACCCAAACATGTGGAGAGAGAGAGAGAGTCAAAATAAGAGCTCATAAGTGTGTCACTGCTTGTAAACAGGCCAACTGAAGTCACATGTAGTCCTCAAAATGTTTTTGAAAAGTATTGTTAATAGCAGTAACACTGGACGTCTATCAGCGTCTGGATTAAAAGAAGCTAGCATTCAACACCAGAGAGCATCGCATCAGTAAACAGAAACAAGTTGCACTGCACTGCATCGCGTTTCCATCGCTCTTCTCTATTTCCATTACAGTTAGATCATTTTGAGACAAGACTCGGTTTGTGAAGTTTGTAGCCTGCTGTGCTGTTTTCTTGCGATGCTCTGTGTGCAATGACGCAGCTAAAAAAAAAGGGCAACGACTGACTGACTGACTCCGCGGCGTCTCGACTGATCAACGTTTATGGGGCAGCCCTTGTAGCCAGTAATAAAGGATTGCATTTATCTCAGTGATATTGTTTGTGATCTCACAGGGTGAGTTTTAAGTCAAGCTAAAACGAAATCTCACTTTTTCAACCTTTCAGCTGTTTTTCCATCCATCCGTTTAACTTAGCTCACAGAAAACATATATCACTGTTGATTCACGGAGCGAACAACAGTTGAAAACCTCAGGTGCTTTGGTGGTGCAGAGGAACAGTTCAGGTTCAGGTTGTTTGACTGTCGGTGTACTAGGGGGGGAAGCCAGTGAGGGATTGTGTTGACTCCCATTGGCTGGCACCTGGACAGAGTGGGATCCAGGACACCTTCATATGTGTTGTTTTTCTTTAAAGAATGCTGCCCTTCCCATCAGCATACCCTCTCCTACATCCTGTTTCAACAGGAAATAAAATGAAATTAAGAAAATAAGATGACGTCAAAATGCCATTTTATTGTGACATTATATAAAAAGTTATGCTCCCAGTGTTTATTGCACTTTAACAAATTCAAACTACCCCATTTATTTGTGGGCACAAACAGGCGAAAGAAGAGTATTTGCATGTGATTGACAGCTCATTGCATGGTGTCAGCGAGGATATCAGTCCTTGTGTGCATTTGTGTGTGTATGTGTGTGACTGACAGCTAGCTCGTCGAGCCAGTGTGTGAGTGTGTGTGTGTGTGTGTGGCCCAGTTAATCCATGTTGTAGCGCAGTGAGTGTCCCGCTGCCTCTCAGGGTTAATATAGGGTTAACGACATGCAATGATATCCTATCATACGCCTGCTTGACTCCTAAAGAGCCACATCCACTCTTGTGTGTGTGTGTGTGTGTGTGTGTTGCTGCCACTCAGTTTCTCCTCCTTGTATCTCCTACTGTCTTTTCTCAATCACTCAACATCCTTTTTTTCTGTTTCTTTCTCCTCCCACACTTCCACGTCCCCTCTTCCTCATCTCTCTCTTTCCTCCTCTTTCTTGCCCTTCCTCCACCTCTCACTCTCTCACCTCCATCTCCCTCCTTCCCTCCCTCCCTCTCGTTCTGTCTTTCTCTGTTTCCTTCTTTGACTCTGTTTTACTCTCTCTGTGGCCCTGAGGGGTTACCTACCTCACTGCTCAGTTAGCTGCCTGTTTAGACTTCTACGATTGTCTTAATAGGCTCAGGCTGTTTGTATGTGTGTGTGTGTGTAGTTTTGGGGGGTTATAGTCCCAGGCAGTGTGTGATCAGTGTCAAGACTTGAGGAAGGAGGTTTGAGAGTGTGTGATACTGTTTGTGTGTGTGTAGGAGGGTTATGAGTACCAGTGTGTGTCCTCTTAAAGTCTAAAGGGGCCCACATAAGCCTGAGGGGTTTAAGGGGTTCCCTGTCTGTGTGTGTGTGTGTGTGTGTGTGTGTGTGTGTGTGTGTGTGTGTGTATGTAATCTATAGGGTTAAGAGGGGTCACAGCTTGGGGAAGAGCTGATGGGAAAGAGAGGAAGGAGGAAGGAATGGGAAAAACGATAGAAGGAGGTGAACATGATAAGAAAGCATTTCCAGGGAGTACAAGGAAGAAAGGAAGAGCAAGAGAAGGAGGAGGAGGGTGAGGAGTAGAGAGGGAGGTAGGGAGGAGGCTTGTCTAGGCAGAAAGAGGAGAGAAAGGAGGTGAGGAGGAGCAGAGCAGGGTTTGTTTCAGGGGACAAGAGCTCCAGTCTGGGGAGTCCTGTCAATCAAAGAGCGCTGGGTGGGGGAGGAGGGGGCGCTGTCAATCAGCAGGAGGAGGAGGGAGGAGGGGGAGGAGGGGGAGAAGGTGAAGAAAGGCAATGAAGGGAGCGAGGGGGATCTTCTAAACGATCTCTTCATCTTTTCTGCCTTTGTCTTCCTCACTACCTCTCTCTGTCTCTCTCTCTCTTTCTCTCTCTTGTCCTAGTTACCAAAATATCTCTGCCAACCTGGTATGTCACTGTTCGCTCAACTGTCACTGTCTGACGCACACCCGCACACACACACACACACACACACATATCTAAAATAGATGGTGCGATGTTATGCCTTCTCCTTTCCTGACCCGTCCTCATCTTTCCTTTCCTTCTTTGCCCTCCTTTCTATCAGATCTTCTCCTCCTCTCAAATTTTAATTTGCTTTATTGGCATGGTCGTAATGAGGTTCATTGATTTACAATGTAAGAATAATAATTCAGTATGTAAGAAATAAAATCACAGCAAATGGTTAGCACATTGCGCCACTAAATACACTAAACACCACACCAGTTTGTGCCTCATGTATAAGTACAAAGTACTGCAGTCTTTGAAAAACCGAGAAGGCCGTTAAACAGCAAATACAAATTACGTACACATTTTTGACCGTATTTCCAGAATCCACAAATTCTCCTCTGCTGCCGTTGTTTGTTGTGTTTGTGAGGATGCGGATGTTCTTAAATTTGCAGGGTGTCACCTGGGTGTTTATAATGTTTCTCACAGTCTCGGTTTGTCAAGAGGTCCCACACTTTATGACCATGTAATAAAATAAGATTTGAATACCAAGTTCAGGTTGGTATAGTGTGCGTTCATTAAAGACAGTCAATGCAATTACTCTTATACTCTCTCTCGCTCTCGTGTTGCAGTATCACTTCCTGTGTTAAAGGTCACAGTTGCTTGGAGATGAGGACTATTGGGAATTATTCATACCATCGACTTAATGTCAGCGTTCACTTCTCTCACTGTGTTTGTGTGTGTGTGTTTGTGTGACTGTGTATATGAGTGGGTGAGAGACATAGAGAGAGAGAGAGAGAGAGAGAGAGAGAGTATGTTTTATTCATTTCTCCCATTTAGTGTCTCAGCCTGCACCTGTCCTAGCATTTAGAAGCTCGGCATTCACATTACTTGCTGATTTAGTTTAACTGCCCACTTTAATGGACTCACACACACACACACACACACACACACACACACACACACACACACACACACACCACACCATATTTTGTCGACTAAGTGTCTAAACTAACTGTACTTGGCTCGTTCAGGGTCAGAGCTGGAGGTTGTGTTGGGAGCACTGGTGCGTTTTTTAGTGTTTCCTCTCTGTTTTTATTGATCTTATTTCCCATTTTTCTGACTGTTTGTCTCCATGTATTAGACGAGAAGTATTTGTCTTTAATTCTCTGTTCCTCTCCATCTCTCAGCAAATATCTAAGGGCCAAGGCTGCCGGCTGAGGATAGATTGCAGAAATATGTTTTTTGTTTGTTTGTTTGTTTGTTTTTGGTAATTTTTGGTGGAGAAGGAGATACAGAGTTGTGGATAGAAAAAGATTTTCATCCTCCTTTGCTTTCTCTTTCTCCATCCATCTTGCTGTCTGTATGACAGGGGAGTGGGGCTGTGAGTATTAGTAAGAAAACTGAACAGCCACGGGCTATGACTGAAGTGGAGTCCACGCAGATGTGTAATGTGTGTAACATACACACACACACACACAGACACACACACACACACACGCCCTTTTCCTCTTTCTGTCCTCCCCCTTTCCTCCTCTTTCACCTCCCTCATCCTCCCTTTCCTCCCTCAGGCAGGGATCACGTTACCCTAAAAGCTACAAACACAGACATGATGGCCTCAAACACACACACACACATACACACACACACACACACACACACACACACACACACATTTTCCCATCTGTTCCTGTCGAAGCTGTTATGATGCCTCGTTTACTCTAAGAGGCTGCTTGTTGTCAAAAACTACAATTACTTTTATATAGAGTGTGAGAGGTTGAATGGATTCAGAATAACTGAAAGTACACAACATTTACATTTACATTTCACTCCACTTGTGTTGTGTTTGTAATTCAATTTCATTAGGAAAAGTATTGGAACACATTTATTCGTACATTATTTTTAAAGAGAGAATACATAAAAATGATGCTTTCGCATGTATTTCAATCACCCAAACATACAAACATTCAGCTACTAAACAAACTACAATTGTTTGCAAGAAAAAGACGATTTAAACTTCAACTGTGTTGTAACATGATGAAGAGGAGGGCCATCAGTGAAATCTGTTGATCTCTGTTAGTTTGGCAGCTTAACAATGCTCGGGAAATCAACTGTGGAGGCCTGATCGTGGTATATTAGTGTATCAAATGTTTATTGTCTTATTGTGGCATCAGACATAACCACAAACCTACCACAAATTGACATCAATCAATATGATTAGTTTTTTATTAGCTTCCCTAAAGGCATGGCTCTAGAGATGCCAGTCAGTCCACCACTTTGGACCAGATTTAAATATCTCAACTAGCTATTGGATGGATTGCCATTAAGTTCATTCATGGTCCTCAGAGGATGAAGCCCAGTGGCTTTGGTGATCCCCTGACTTTACCTCTAGCACCACCAGCTGGTAGGCATTTTTGGCTTTTAGTGAATTGTCTTGACAACAATTGGACGGATTGCCATGAAATCTGGTACAGGTTCTGGTTCATGTTCCCCTCAGGATGAATTATAATGACTTGATGCTATTAACTTTTTCTCTAGTGGCACCATGAGGTCAACATCTAAATTTGTTTATGACCAAATACCTGCAAAAATTTCATTTCTGTTGACTTACAACAACTTTTATAGCTGCATCAATCTCATCCACACTTGTCACCATTTTTGTTTAAAAAGTCTTTTGTGTTTGGCACAAGATGATGGCGTGCCCATTCTTAATCCTGCCTACAAACCTCTGATTGGCTCAGTTGTTCTCTCAACCAGGGAAGCAGCCATCAATGAGCCCAAAGCCAGACCTATTTGAATTGAAAAAAATCATATATGTGGGCAGTGATTCAGAGGTCTGGAACCAGGCTATGGTACAGTACTCCAGGGATTTATAGACCTGACACAGTGTATCAGAAATCATTTCAAGCCACAAGCATTACAGTTTCCTGGATATTGTATTATGTAGGGAAAAACTAAGCGTGTGTCAGCAATGTGTCAGCAATGTCTATATCAATCATTTCCATTTAGTTAACTGACTAATTAGCTGACTGACTAATTAACCTACTGACTGACGGATTTACTGACTTGGCTGATTGATCAACAAACTTACTGACTGATTGACTCAGTAAGTGATTATGTAACCCACTATTGGACTGGATGACTTCTTCACTGGCTCTCTGACAATCTAACAAAAAAACCTAGCTGACGTGTGTGTGTGTGTGTGTGTGTGTGTGTGTGTGTGTGTGTATTCGTGAGGTATGTGGATAACCTCCTGGTAGGCGATGAGACTGTGGTTAGATGCCTCTGGGTACCTACACACTGAGATCTCTCTCACCGTACACCCATTACTGGACAGCCATTAGTCTCTCTTACACACACACACTCACACACACACACACACATACGCTATCAAGGGCTAAAGTACAGAGTGGCTCATTCACGATAGGTGGTTGGTGAGTGTGTGTGCGCATGTGTGTGTGAATATCTTAAGCTCTGTCATTAAAAAGCAAACACATTTAGTTGATCTGGAAAGTCCCTGCAGACTACACACACAAACACACACACACACACGTTAACAGACACACTGATGGGAGTGGGAATTTTCCCCTTACCACAAAATGAACTGGTGGTTGAGGTGTTTTGGGAGGCCGAGCAAGAGTGTGTTTACTTACTGTATGAGAGTTTGTACAACTGTAAAAAGGAATTTGGAGGGGAGAGGAGAGAGGGGGAGAGGGGGGGAGAGAGGGGGAGAGGAGAGTCTAAATGTGCCAGCCATGCATCATTTCATTATTAATAGCCGTGTCGGGATAAAAATGCTAACCTTGTCTGATCTAACGGACAGCTGAGTCTGCAAGCACTACACTCCTGTATGTGTGTGTGGTGGGGGGACACTAGTCCCCAATGAGGTCTTGTTTCCCTTTGTTAGGGCTGTGCAGGGCAAGCTGGTGAAGTAATTGTAACCAACACAGGTATAAATATCTGTGTGTGTGTGTGTAGGGGCGGTGTTTCCCGTGCAGAGCAGGCCAGGAAGAGAGCACCAGTGTCCTGCCGAGAGGGGCATTGTTATCTACCTCCTAACACACAGACACACACACCTTCACACAAACACACACACACACATACAAATGCATCACCACTCCCAGACTCAGCTGCCTGATCTGCGCACCGTCTGTGTAGCCACGGCAACACGTAGCACACGCCCAAACAACAACAAACACTGTGCATTGCACCGCCACAGACAAAAAAACATCCCGCCACACAACACAATTACATATATACAGTAATGTAACCTGCGTGTTCATGTGTGGGGTGCTTTGAGGCATGTTGCTGTTATTTTCTGTTCTGTTGTGGAGCTAGAAAGTGAAAAGCCAAGCCACACACAAACACTTGCACACACACACAGAGGCAGGCGAATGCAGTCCTATGGAACTGCGGAGGTGTAATCTGTCAGACAGGAAGCTGGCGGGGTCAGAGGTCACCAAGCTCTAATCGATTAGCCGTCAGTTAGTGCCGTGCTCGAGAGGAGAGCACAGCTGAGGCCAGCTCTTCCACAGTGTGTGCGTGTGTGTGTTTCATGCTGAAGTGTTAAGGTTTCTGAGCCTGTATGTGCCTATTAGGAATGTGTATTTGTGACAGAACTGCGTGGGTGCATGTGTTTCTTGGACGTATTGATCACAGAGAATTTCAACTGAATTTTTGGTCTGACCCTCCGAGGTTAAATGCTGCTCTATCCGTCTTCCTCCCATTATTTCTCTCCCTCTCTTTCCCCCTCTCGCTCTCTGTATCTTTCTCCGAGCGTAGAAAGAGAGATAGAAACACTTGAGCTCGGGTCACGCTGCGTAGGTGTTAACCAGCTCAAGTGTCAAACCCCACCGCTATCATCTGGGTGTTTATTTAAAATGAAAGACAGTTTCTGTAAATCTGCATTTCTTCTCCGTGACCTGTGGCTTCGGCATGAATATATCTGGTCTTCTAGGAGTATTTATAATGTGCGCTTTTATGAGAAACTGCCCTGAAAGCCAAAAGGTGACAGCAACTTAGTGTTTTTGTTGCTGGTACAGACAGACAGAGAGAAGAAGACAGTCAGATAATAATTATAATAATAATTTCCTTTACCTTTAAAGTTATCTAGCCATATAGCACAATAGTTTTTGGTTTTATCCAGGTTTTGAGATGACCCAAACTCTCTGCCTCTACTTCAATACAGTGGAAGTGTTGCTCACAGCACTGAACAATTACATTTCAAGAAAAAGTTTAAAATTTTGGGAAATACGCTTGAAAGTTAGGTGAGAAGATTGATGCCACTCTCATATCTGTCCGTTAAATATAAGACTACAGCCAGCATCCAATTAGCTTAACTTGGCATAAAGACTGGAAACAGGAGGAAACGCTCACCATTTTAACACGTTATGTCTCATTTGTTTTGTCCATACAAAAGCCGAACTATAAAAATGACAATTTTACAGGGTGTTACTGTATCTGTTGGACTATTTATTGGCTTTGAGCAGTTGCCAGGCAATGTCTAACCATTCCTTTAGAAAAATAAACAGCAGCATCTCTTTCTAGAAACAATGTCCTGGTTACTGTGCATGATCCCTAAACCTCACTGTCAACAATTTTCTCTGGAACTTCTTTCCACAGAAGAACAGCCACCATGTTGGGCGAACCAATCCCTTAAAAATAGCACTGTACCTACAAAACTGTATTTACTATGTATACTGGGCATCTTTAGCGCATACATTTCAGTTGGGATGAATAAAGTTCCATATTATCTTCTGTTATCTTAAGCATTTGGATTGCCATGCATGTTGCAGTCCTCTCCAGATGAACACAAAAGATATGGTTTTATTTGGGTTATGTGTTTTGAAGTACTGATGAATATCACATAGTATTTTTCCCTTCATGTGGCGTTTATTAGCCCTTTTTCCAGACAGAGACACACAGTTGTTGTGATTGTGATGTCATATCCTGGATTCATTGATAACTGTCTAACTATGGACCATATTCTCCATTCAGATAGGTTGTGTGAGTGTCTGTCTCCCATGTCTGTGTCCCCGTGTCTAATTATGAGTCCCTCACAGTCAGCGGGTCTCATGGGAGGCTGCTAGGTGAGAGTGAGAAAGAGACATCAGGGGATTAGTTTTTATAAGGTTTAGAAGGTGACCACCTCATTATAAGACTACATGTTATAATGATTTGTGTGTGTCTGTGCGTGTGTGTGTGTTTTATAATGATGCTCAGAGTCTCTTCCTTTGGGAGCAGGGGTGTTTGTTGTCTTTCTCCAGGGACGCGAGCTTCTGACCTTTCACCTTCCTAACTACACCCAAACCGAAGTACCTAAGATTCCCCTGCTTTGAGTTACCAGTGGCCTTTCCCCAACACACACACACACACACACACACACACACACACACACAGAAAAATAAATATTCCCTTTCATGACTTGGGAGTGATTTTGGAACAATTGCAGGTTCTAACTGCTGCTGAGAGTCAGATTTATCTCCTTCAGTGACTGTATGTTCATTTAGTGTGTGTGTGTGTGTGTGTGTGTGGCGGCTGTTAAGCAGTAACAGATAGCCTGAGCACGCTGCGTGGCGATGCTGTCATTACCGTTGTGCTTCTCCGCTGATGTGTCACGGCTGATGTCACACGCTCAATTGGCCCCGCCGACAGCCGCCATCAGTCAGACTGTTTACTACACTTTTACTACAGTTATCACTCACTCGCTGTCGCCGCCACCGCCGCTGTGACGACTAGACGCCCCGTGCTGCTGCCGAAACCATGCGCTGAGATAACACCAGAGGCGTACAAGCATTCACACACACACACACACACACACACACAGTGGTTTCTGCTTGTGCTCTTTGTCTTGCCCATCAACACGCGGAAACACTCATTTAGGCAGGAGTGTGTGTGTGTGTTTGAGTGTGTGTTTGGAGGAGTTTAAGGAAGAGGGGGAAGGTGAGGGAGGGGCTTAAAACAAAACATCTGTGGTTAGAATCAGCGTTGCATTGTTTTTAATTTTGTGATTACTTTATCTTGTTTGTGCTTGTTTATATAGTAAATTGTTAATGTGTCTTTGCATGTGTACTCGGTGTGTATTCAAGTACACAACTGCATGTACCTGTATCAATGTGTGTGTGTGTGTGTGTGTGTGTGTGTGTGTGTGTGTGAGAATCTAGGTTATGCTTCTTACTCCCACATGATTAACTAACTACGTCTCGAGACTGTTTCCTCCACCTCGGCCCGTGCCTACCCATAAGGCCGCGTGTCAGTGGGGAGCGCTTGATTTATGCCGGCTGAATATGTAACGAGACGTTGTAAATTCACCGGCCGGGGCTACATGCATCACTATTCTGCACTGTCGTAATTTAGGTGCCACCCGCATATCTGAGATGCTAATGGGTTAAATTACTGGGTTAGTTCTGGAGATTTATACCCGGCTAACGAGAGTTGGTGCGATGGGAGAGCAATGGAGGGGAGGAATAACTATGGGTGGAGATGGGGGTGGGGGAGACAGGTCGGAAGAGCAGGGGAGGGTTGAAAAAGAAGGCTTTAATAAAGAGTCGAGGGGGAGGAGAGGAGAGGAGGAGCGCGATGGTGCAGAGGTGGAGGGATAGCAGGGAGAGGGGAGACAACTACAGAAGATGTTTGGACTTAAGGAGAGCACCAGAGCCCACAAATAGAACCTAACTTCATTTTATCCATCTTTTAAGATATTTGGTTACCTTTATCTATACAGAAACTCGATCTTCTTCCTGCCACAAGCTCATACAGTCAGCCTCAAAACTGACCTTTGCCACAGCAGACATTTTGACTTGTCATAGCAGGAAAAGCACAGGCGCTACCAATAACGATTCTATTTAAGTGTCCCAGTAAGCCACAATAGCATGGCAGGACCCTGAAGCTAAAAGGAATTTAGCCATCATTGATGTATAACTCACACCTGCGTTTCTTTCCGACTGTGACTTGTTCGTTTTTGAGGCAAACAGTTACCTATTTACAGAACCAGCAGATACAGAGCAACATTAGCATTCATTTTGAGTCATGATTCTGGACACCTTATGAATGTAAGCCCCATATTCACTCTCCTTTTAGCTTTTGTTTTGGTTTCCATCAACTCCTGAGGGAGATATCTGCTAAATCCTCCGCTATGTTCACCAACTAGTCACCAACTGTGTCTGTCTGCTGCTTGGAGCTGAGGAGGTTTGTCATGTTCAGTTTGTAATGTTTTGACTGTTCTTTTGTCTGCTGCAGCGTAGATGGTAATTATTGATGCAAATTAGCTGATGTACACAAACCAACACACAACAATATATATATTTTCGTTCCCTCCCTGCGTGCTCCTTCTCCACCTCTCTCTCTCTCTCTCCACCATCTGTCTGCACTCAGTGCCAGCCGGTAATTAGTCCTTGTAAAGTCAGTGTAGTGAGGAGTCCCTGTGTTTGGATACTGCTGTCTAGTCAAACACTGGGGAAGGGGGGGGGGGGGGGGTGCTAACGGCCCATGTTTTATCTGTCAAGTTTGCTGTTGTTATGCAACACACTTCAGGGTTAAGGTTAAATCTCAGGAGATGCAGCCAGAGTGTTGTGACTTTATTTACCAGTTAAATGAGTTTGTTTGCCTCAGTGCTCAGGCAGGGACACATGAATGGTGGAGGTTTTTTTCATTTGTGTGTTTTATTTCATGTTAATTCTAGTCTTTGAACATCTTGTCCATGTGGAGTGTCTGTTTATTTACACGCTTTTTTGATTCTGTGTAAATTAGTCAGTAAATTTTTTTAAACATACCTGCTTCATGTGGTTTTAGGGCCACTTAATACGTAAGACAGCTGGTCCCGAGCAGGTTCACACAAGGCTGATGGGACATTACACGCAACTCTGCATCACGCACTGATTTTGTTTTCACTACAGCTTATTAGAAATAGATCACAAAATACATTACACATGTAGTTTGAATACATTACTACAGAATGAATGGTGCAAAATGATCTGTGAAGGTTTTCTTTCCGTTTGTTTTTGTTTTGATAGAGGCGCAAAGGTCATGTTGATACATAAGTATGTACATTTCAGTCAATTCAAATGTATTTTAACAATACATTTATGTAAACATTACTTACTACTACCATGCATTTTGCAATTTACTCAAGCAATTGTAGATTGTAGCAAGAAGTGTAGTCCTGTTTCCTTCTGTACTGCCACTCACTTCAGACCTGTGATGTTAAAAAGGAGTGCGGTCTAGACCTGCTCTATATGAAAAGTGTCCTGGGATAACTTCTGTTATGATTTGGCACTACGTTGAATGTTGGACATGATGGCCCAAAACACTACTTCCTCTTGTAATTATCTCATGATACTCGTTTTGCCTCGGAAACTAGACATAGTTTGTTTTTGGCAGCTTTATTTTAATTAGTCTTTTAATTAGTGTCACAGGAAAACTTTTCATTTTGATCCTTATTTTCATAGTTTTGGCAACATTACTTTTCAACTTTTAGTTATGAAAGCCTTTCTGATATGACAGATCAGGGGATGGTGGGCAACCCCGTTATTAATCAGGCAGGGTCCACATTTTAAGTCCACATTTTATTATAGAAATGAAAGTAAAGGTTGAAAATTAAAGTTAATACCAAAATCTATTTGCGACTATGTGATGTTATTTTGACCTACTGTAATTATGGTAATGCATGCACACAGTTTTAAAAAACAACAGGCAAGTGTGTTCACTGTCATTTTCTCTTCCAAATAAGTGATTTTGATCTTTTCTTTTTTTTTTTTTAGACTGAGGTCTTGTTAACTTGCTTTCTGGTTGTCTGATCATTTGTGTTGCCACCCCGACGTGACTCCAGCATAGATGCTGTCTCCCCTGAACAGTAATGTGTATAAATGTGATAATTTATAAGAATTATGCTCAAAACATATAAAAACTCAATTTTATTTTCCTTTAAATCAAATCCAAGGTTGGAATAAAGCCTTAAAAAGTCAGAAATTCTTGATAATCCTGAAACAGACAGATAAGAGGGTTGTGACGTGGTGACTGTATGACTTACTGTCCAAGTGTATGATTCGAACTCCGAGGCCTTTCACTTGATACCACAGAGTAAGAATAACATTTATTAATAGGACTGTTGTTATTGGTTTATGGAAAGAGCACAAACACACACACACACACACACAAAGAAAAAGCCCCCTAAGCAGAGCTGGGCTGAGAACAAAGAGTTTGTATTTACTGTAGGCTCAGGTGACAATACATGACAAACTGAAATAGACTGGGTGGTGGTCTGCGCTGTGTGAGTGTGTGTGTGTTTATTCTTCCATATATTTGGGCTCCAGTTTGAGTGCATTTGCGTGTGTTTGTGTGTGGTAACACCCTGGGCAGCTCGCCCCGCAGATGAGATTTCCATCCGAACAGGAACTGGATTGCTGCCACTTCCTGTGCAGAACACAGCCAGTCCATGAATACTGTTTCATCACACACACACACACACATGTGCGGAGGCGAAATGGTTGATGGGATTATTCTTTCAGATTTATATCTTAAAACTTGCACCTTTTATGTCTGTGTTTACTCTGCATGTGTAAATGCAACGTGACATTTCCTGACTTCCGAGACACTCGGACAATAGGAGGCAAGTCCAGACTGATGTTAGTGCCTTTTCACTGTCTGGCCGCTTGCCTCTCTCTCTCCTCTCTGTTCTGTCTGCTCTCCATCTCTTCTGCTGTTTGTGGAGAGAAATCTAGGCACAACTGAGCTCTTGCATTTCATTTACATATTAAAACAGCTTCATATTTCATCCATTGGACATAAGAAGAGTTTGTGAGTTGTGTTCAGTGTGAACTCGCAGGGCCCAATTTGAATCAGCATCTTGTGTGACTGAAATAGACAAAACCACAGATATGTAAGGGTTTACTGTAGATAAACAGACAGACAGATGCAGTACAGGACAGACAGACAGACAGACAGACTGACGGCAGACAGGGTTTGTGAGTTACTGTTGTTGCTTTATATAATTAGTTCAGGAAGCTTCGACAATCGTCTGTCAGTAAAGAGAGGCGGTATCAATCTCCGTCTGACAATAGCAGGAAAGACAAACGCACACACACACACACACACACACACACACATATACAGCGCTGCGTTCCACCACATTTCACCCCTGTATGTGTGTCTGTGTGTGTGTGTGTGTGTGTGTGTGTGTGTGTGTGTGAGAGAGAGAGAGAGAGAGAGAGAGAGAGAGAGTACAGTATAGGCCGGCGTTCACTTGTGTATCTTGTGTACAGTTTACCTACATTGAGGAGACTCATGCTTCTGCAAGGACCGAAGTGCCTCTGAACAGAAAAGGTTGTAATCTTTCTTTTTGAGATCAAACTAAATTTGAATGATGCCCATAGAAAAACTCTGTCACTGCAACAGCAAACAGGAAGGGAACACAGAATGCACACTAGTATAAAGCGTCCTAAAGGGAAACATAAACATATGCAGCCCACATTCAGTAAGCATGATGTTTTGGCAACACGTACGGTTATAGAATAGGAAGAATAAGAACAGTAGAGTGTGTTAAGGCAAACTAGTTTGATTAGTGAATGTTTATGACACAAAAGCTGTTGAAACTTGACTCACAAAAGATGCAGACGCCGAACGAGACTCATCATCCCTCCAGGTTTCATCAAAGACATCAGACATAATATGCTGAAGTTAAAGAAATCTGACATTTAATGCCACAGCAGGACATTCAACTTCAAGAATCCTATGAAGATGCATCATCAAGTATCTGATACCAAGTTAGACAGATGGGCCAAGATTGTATGAATGAGGAAATAGATTAAACCAGTATGAAAGCATTGATATAGTATGGATGATTTATCAGCATGGAGATCTAAAACAGCCACTAATTGATTAAAAAAAAAAATATATATATAATATATATCATATATATATTATATATATTTTCAGTAAAAGGGTATCACAGAAAGACTTCAGGCGGGTGCTGTAAAAACCTGTTCATGTAACCAAGGTAGATAATGAATGGATAGAATCTGCTCCATCGCGTCTTTTCTCCCCATGCCTCCCAGTTTCTCTCCCCCTCCGGGCCAGAGCTCCTGCATTTAGTCAGTCAGTAAACTGCGAAAGTGTTTTTTAGGAACTGTTTAACGGCGATCCCACGCTGTGTTTACGACTCCTCTCGCCCAAGAGGAGAAAGGCCGAGCCGGGAGCCGCTGAGGCCGCGAACACGATCCAGGACGCTGATGAGCTCACACGAAACCAGCTGAACCTGGCCGGGCTTCTCCTCCTTCCTTCTCACCATTTTTCTCCTTACTCCCTCTCACTCCACCCCTTGCCTCCTAGTTTTCCTACTCCTCCTCCTATCCCTTTATCATCTCCTCATCCCAACCATTTTCGTCTTCAATCGTCCTCTTCTACCTCCCACCGTTCACATTGTTTCTTACCTCCCTCTCCTCTCCTTCTTCCTTCATTTGTCTCCCAGCTCTTCCTGTCCTCCTTTCTCACCCCTAGTTTGCTTCTCCCTCCCTCTTCCTCCACCCCTCACCTCCTCATTTTCTTTTCCTCCTATCCCTCACTGCTCCTCCAGCCATTTCCATACATATTCCCCTTATTTTTCCAGAAACAGGTATACATATACAGTATGTGTGTGTATGTGTATGCTTGTATGCGCTTGTCCTTGTGTATGGGCGGTTGTAGGAGTGTGTGTGTGGGTGTGTGTGTGTAAAGGTGCTCATCTCATCTCTACAGGGAGTTCAGCATCCTCAGCTTCTCCTGAACACAGAAGGACGGAGAAGAGGGAGGAGGAGGAGGAGGGAAGGCAGATAGAGGCATTTTCTTTGGTCTATCCAGACAGCTCCGAGCCCTCCTCCTCCTCCTCCCTCCATCTCTCTTTCTCACCCGCCACCTCCCGCTCCCTCACATTAATTCAGCGAGGTACTAAATATTTCTTTTAGTAGAAAAAGCGATTTCTCTCCGCGGCTCGCTGGGGCTGCCGCTGCGCTCGCCAGCGCTTTCACCCTCTTCGCACACCTCACCCCTCACCCCTGCACACATGGGAAGTGCTTTTTTTATGGACTAGCCAGAATTATAAATGTTCAGCTGTGTTTATGGCTTATTAGGCAGTTACAGGAAGGAGGGGAGCATGTGTTTTATTGGCTTAATTGGGAAAGAACAGCTTCCTTGCTGCATTAGCACTATTTTCCTCTCATCAACGGCCTTGGCTGGCGATGCCGGCGCTCTGTGCAGTCAGAGGTGCCCTCGCTGTGCCATTCTTTCTGCTGAGGACGAGGAAAGGGCTTCTGTGCACGTGTGTGTATCTGCGTGTTTGCCTTTGCAATGCGACTGTGTGTGTGTGTGTCTGTGTGTTGCAGAAAAAGAAAGGTGTGAGTTTGAGCTGAACGTGCACCGACACATTGGTGGTAAACAACTGAATCAAATCTTTTCTGTCATGTGAACGTGAGGTAAATGTGTGTGTGGCTGTTGTCTAAAGGCATTTGTGTGTGTGTGTGTTTGCAAGCAGGCATGCGTCCTGGTACTCGACTGTGAAGCTGCTCCTTTCATTAGTCAAGAGGAGAGACGATCCTGGATACTCCTTTGAGTCTGACAACACAGAGCGATCTTGTAATGTGTTTTATCTCTTCCTCCATCCCTCCTCCCACCACTCCATCCCTCCCCAATCCCTTTAAATGCCCCTCTCTCACCTCCCTCCCTCTCCGGCGCGTGTTGCGCTCTGTCGCTCCCCCAGCGTCTGAGGTGGAGCCGAGTTATTTATTGTGATGTTTTTGTGGCCGCCTGGTTTAAATAACAGTTTGGTCTCTCTGCAATCCTCCCTCTCATCTCCCTGCCTTTATTCTCTCTCTCTCTCTCTCTCTCTCTCTCTTTTTCTTGCTCTCTCCTTCTCTTTCTCCCCCCTCCACACACACACACCCCTCCTCCCATCATGCTCTGGATAATGGTACATTGTTAACGGGCTGTCTATTGTTTGGGTTGTGTTCTTGGCTAAGTGGAGGGTGAATAGTTTTTAGATGACAAACATGTAAGCTCGCTGCCAGCCATTCTGATCTGCTGGGCTGGAGCTGGTTATACACAGAGCCGTCTGAAGGCCTCTTACCCTCAATCAGTGGAGATTTACAGTGTACAATAGTGTCAAAGCAAGAGCTGTGCGGGTGCACATGTGCACGTGCACATGTACACGTGTGTGTGTGTGTGTGTGTGTGTGTCTGTGTACAACTTTGTGTGTTGGTGCATTTTTGTGACACCGTTAAGCCCGCAAGTTTGAAATACAGACTTGGCTTCACTGATTGGCATTTAAAAGTTGTTGTGCCAAACTGACAGAGTTGTTTAGATTCTCGGTTTGCAGATGAACATAACTCTCATCACTCTCCAGGGACAGACAGCAGCATTAACCCAGTGTAATTCAGTTTACCCACCTCTTAAGGACGACACAGCTCCATAATATAAATCATAATAGCAGTCATCTGTAAGTCTTTATGCAAAGATTCAGTGTTGATGATTAAAGGTGATTAATAAGCTTTTTCTTTATCATTTTTTGAGATTTATTCTCCACTCACCTGTTTTCAACACCTACACAACATAACGTCTCCAAGGTGCCTTCAATCAGGCGCTATCCATAAAAGCATTTGACTTAATGATAGAAAACAGGCCTTATGTTCGCTTGTTAACTGATACTAATTGAAATCAAAGCCCTGTTTTACTGATATTATTACAAACACTTCTGATAATGTATCTTTAACAACACGGGACATCCTGAATTTGGATCATGGACTGAGCCTTAATGTCATCTTTTACATGGTGCTAATGTAATACTGACCAATAGTTATTAAGCTGCAGTAAAAAAAAAAACACTTCAGTGCATTTGGTTTAGGCTTGAAACTACTTTTGAGATATTCCTATAAAAACAAAAAACAAAATGGATTTGAACTTGGATTGAAAATATGACATAATCCCAACAGTGTATAGGACACTGAGGCTGCTCTTACCATTTACACACACACACACACACACACACACATATATAAATATATATACACTGACCTACAACAAACCCCCAGAAACACATCTTCTGTCTCTCTCTAGGCTTTTTAGACCTAAATCTATCATAGCTGAGTGATGCATGTTTGAATGTGTGTGTCTACACACACACACTCACACACACACACACACACACACACACACACACACACAGCATTTATGGCAGCAGCTCCATCGTGGACGTGATGGAGAGTGTGAAGCTGCATTTTAATGGATGATTATGTTTTATGTTTTCTCTACAATGACCTGCACTGGCAGACCAATAATGTTCCCCTCACACACACACACACACACACACACACACACACACACACACACACACACACACACACACAACCATACAAACATTTCCACCACTATGACTATCCCCCTCTGTAATATCCGTCCACCATATGCCCCTCACCCCAACCACCCTCACACACACACACACACACACACACACACACACACACACACATATATATAGACACACAGTGCTTCCATTCACCTCCCCGGCCTCCTCCCCTCTCACCCGGGGCTGTGTTGGGGTGACACCAGGTGCTCTCCTCTCTCTTTGGGGTAGAGAGGAGCGTGACTTAACATCAAGCCTTTATAGTAAAGGACATTCTCCTCTCTATTACCTACTTATGGAAAGGTCAACCAGCATGAATAGAAAGGTTGGAACCACTCATAATGTAAAACGCATGCTCCTCTCTTTTCTCCCCTCCTCTCACCTCCTCTCCTCTCCTCTCTACATGCCCTGTCAGCACTCTCCACTCCTTACCTTCCTTAATCTGACACACAGAATAAGTGTGATAGAAAGACAGACCGAAAGACTGACAGGACTCAAAACCACGTTCTGTCAGTGTGTAGGGAGAGGAGGAGGCGGAGGAGGAGAGAGAGAGATACCACTCCTCTATCAGTGCTGAGTGGCAGAGCGGGACAAAGAAGAAATGATTTTGAATTCTGAGGACCATTAGCATGACTATAGATGCATTAAAATGCTAGATAGTGGGAGCAGAGAGGGGAGGTGGGTGAGGATGAGGAGAGTGCATGGAAGAGGGAAAGTGGAGGGAGGAGCAGGGTGTATGAGTGACTGTATCAGAGTAACTTGACTCCATCCTTGGATGCTTACTCAGTCTAGTCCACATTTAAGGCAGTTGGATCATATGTGGCGATGCAAAAATGCGGAAGGGGAATCATTTTGAGAGGAATTTGATCAAATCGTTTTGATCGCTAAAATGTGGGCATGACTTCACAAGCATTGTGCAACTGTGGAGCTGAGGGGGACTGTTGTCCTTCACCCACACCTCAATCACCAAGATTTTAAATAACAGTATTACCAG